>NC_064620.1:567594679-568844679 GCF_023898315.1 Schistocerca nitens
ACTGCCGTAATCTGTAACACCTGAGGGTATAATTACATTAATCCTCAGGGGGGTACACACTTACTTTGTGTACCATGTGTTTGGCAAGCACAAGGAGCCCTAGCTAATATGGTATTTGCTTATACAACTTTACACATCGGTACCATATTTCTCTAACACACAAATTACACAGCTATCTGATCATTTAACTCAGAGATAAACTTTTTTTTTACCACATCAGTGACACATGTTGAAGCAATTACACAGTTGGGTAAATTCACACTTACGAAATTGTATTTTGTCTGTACTTTGTGAACTGTTCATATTTTTTCGGACCCATTGTGATATTATGAGAGCTTTGAATGATATATTTGGTATGTGATCACGATTTTTAAAGTACGTTTGAGGCAGATGACACTTTTGACATGAGCAGAGAATTTTTTTTTTAGGTTTTGAAATTATTGGAGGAAGCTACGACGATTTTGAGAGTTGACTGAGGTGTTATGATGTTATTATTACAATGACTATGTGTATTATGCTGTTGCGGTATGTTTATGATCAATAAGCTTATGCTATATGAGTTATTTGAGAATGCTACATATCTGTTATGATGAAATATTGAAGAAGTGTCGACGAATAAGGTAAGGAATAATGATTAGTGGTTAGGGACTCTGGTTTGTGAAACAGGTTGTTGGAAACCAAGAATCGTACTTTAAGAGTTATGAAATGTATGTAAATGCGTGAATGTATTACAATGCCGACGACAATTTTTTGGACTCTGTTATATCAATATGACTTTGTTTCTACACACTTGTAACGCAAATTCTTGACCAGAAAGTTAAGTGACCACCTGCACGTAATGCGTCGTGGGCACCCACATGGGCGACAGTTGCCTTTCAGAGGCACAGGTGAAAAAAAAAAAGAGGCCATTATCCTCACTATTGATATTCCTTTGTAGAAAGCATCGCAAAAAAACGACGTGGTCGAACTTGAAAACATATGATTATACTGTGGAGCTCTTAATTTATGATATTTACTAAAATGCCTAATGAAACGATGAGAAACATTTCACGGCTATTGTCTTGCTAATTGAGAGAAATGGCATATGGCTTGCTGTATGTATTTATTTACTCATTTTGTTTAATATCTAGTTTCTAGCTGCACTGCAGCATTGGTTAAAATAAAATTTTATAGATGTACTAATATAAATATTTTCTGTCTACAGATCGAGTAAATAATAATTTTTTCGAAAAAATGAGGGAGCACAAAAAGACATTTACCTTCACAGGAACTGCATTCATAATTTTCTTTTCAAGTACTTGGTAATTTATTTTGTAGAATAAGTTGTGGTGCACCACTTTCATGACATAGATATTAAGATGTGAATAGACATTTCCCTTATTTGCATTGTTGTCTTTACTGTAATATTTTTCTGCTTGAGCTCTGTCATGTTTAGATATAATTTATTGCATTTGCTTCTGCTGTTTGCCAGGCATAGTGCTACTAAATTTCACTTTACATTACTCTGTTAAGCCAGTTTTACTACTGATTTATTTTTCTTGTTTGCTGCTCATTGCGTAATATTAGTTGTAATATTGCTGCTTGCTTGGCCAATTTGAATATTTTGTCATTGCTGTTTGTGTTAATAGTTTTGTACTGCTGCATTGCCTCGTCCCTTAGTTTAACATCTGAGCTCAGTAGATTTAAGTTAGCTTAAGATGGGGTAGGCTATATGAGAGAACGAGTTGTGATGAATTGGAAGAAATGTATTGAGAAGCTGTAAGAAAATGGTTTGGCAAAAAAAAGTATTTTGAAAGAGAAAATGAACCAAAAAAGTAGGGTTTAGGGACAACAGGTTTACGTAGGATTTTCTTGGAAATAAATAATGAGGTAAGAAATATGTGAACATATAAATACAGAAAGCATGCTTGGAAAGGATTTTTTTGGTGGAAACAAATGTTGAAATAAGACGAAAGATCTGTGGAATGAAGTTTTGGGTTGGACTGCAGTACCAAATGTTACACTGAAAACAAACCCTGTCCTTTCCTCCTGTGTTATTCTGGTATGTGTTTGTGCACTCTTGTGTATATGTGTTTTTCCTGTCTTTATGTGTTTATCTGATAAGAGATATGTTGTAGAATTTTTCAAATACTATGTTATTTTCTTTGTAAATATGTTTATTCTGTTTTGTTTTAATGCTCATGTGTGAAGTTGATGTTCCGAAAGTTATTCTGATCTTTTATGTATGTACTCATGTCATAATTCCTGTAACACTGACGTATATGTTATTTCGATTCTTATGTAAAGCCTGTACTACAAATGTTCTCTGCATTGTTATGTTCTTTAATGATGTATTTTGTACCTTTGTAAATGTATTCTTATGTTGTAAAATTGTAATTGACACCAGGTCATCAAATTAAGTAACTTGTGAGTTCCATTTCACTGCACACGTTTCTGTTGGTCATAGTATATGGACAATATGTGAGAAGTAGGGACTGTTAGTGTTTGCACGTGTGTTAAGAATTCAGCAAGGGACTGGATAACAGCATTGCTGGTTCTAAGGACAATTGAAAAACTTTGTGAGTGCACAAGTGGTGGTTTATGGACTTGCTATATTGTCCGCAAGACTCTTCGATGGTGATTGTGCACCTGCACATTTGCAACAGATGGCTGCTGGCCGTCTCTACAAGGACTACAGTGGGTCTGCACCTTTGATGACCCACCAATACCATTATTTCTACAAGGACTACAGTGGGTCTGCGTCTTTGCTGACTCACCAGTACCATTATTTCTACAAGGACTGCAGTGGGTCTGCGCCTCGGGTGGCCCACCAATACCGTAATCTCTACCAGGACTACAGTGGGTCTGCTCTGTGATGACCTATCTACCAATACTCTTCAAAATTTCGACTGACTCTGCTGTGGGTTTGCTCTGTTGTGGACCAATACCTGTCTGCATGTCAAGAGTCAGCACTGTCTTTCCGTTGGAATGACAACACTACTTCTTCAAGACTGCATGGAAATCCACTACTTCTGTGTGCATTTTCTTTTACTGCTCAGACTTTGAGTAAAACACTGCAATGTTACTGTGATGAATGATCAGGACTGTCTTTATGGACTGTGAGAAAATTTTAGCTTTTGACCAACATTGTATCAAGCAGTGTGTGCATTTGATATCTTTCTTACTGTAATTATGAAAAATTTTTTCAAATCTGTATTGGCCAGTGCCCAAAACAATTCGTAAAATTTTTTTGTGGGGAGCATAGGGGCTATGTAAGTAGGCTGTTTATGTTTTCTTATTGGCAACGTTACATAGCGCTCTGTATGAAAATTACTGGCTGTGCTGTGTGCAGTCTGTGGCTAGTTTGCATTGTTGTCTGCCATTGTAGTGTTGGGCAGCGGCAGCTGGATGTTAACAGCGCGTAGCGTTGGGCAGTTGGAGGGGAGCCGCCAGCAGTGGTCGATGTGGGGAGAGAGATGGCGGAGTTTTGAAATTTGTAAGACTGGATGTCAATTATGACTATTAAGGTAAATACATTGTTTGTTCTCTATCAAAATCTTTCATTTGCTAACTACGCCTGTCAGTAGTTAGTGCCTTCAGTAGTTTGAATCTTTTATTTAGCTGGCAGTAGTGGCGCTCGCTGTATTGCAGTAGTTCGAGTAACGAAGACTTTTGGTGAGGTAAGTGATTTGTGAAAGGTATAGGTTAATGTTAGTCAGGGCCATTCTTTTGTAGGGATTATTGAAAGTCAGATTGCTTTGCGCTAAAAATACTGTGTGTCAGTTTAAGCACAGTCATGTATAATTGTTCTAAGGGGACGTTTCACTTCAAACGCACCCCCATCCCCACACTCATCACTCACCTGCCAGGATTTCTTGTATGTTGTTCGTGGGGCTCCCTCCTACACCGTAAAAAAAAAAAAAGTCTGATTCCACGAGTTAGTCCCGATATTCGACCTGTTTTGGTCTCTATCGATTCGGCTATTACGGTACGAACATAACCGGCTATTTCGTTAACATTAGTAATGTAAACGTGCCCGTGACTGTAATGAAAGGACAGCTACTTTTTGTGGGGTGCGTACTGTAAGACCTTCGGTACACACACCATCAGATTATTTGACTTGTCGCTCTAACGAAGTAGGCGAGTGTCAGCAATATGTCTCGTGGTCTTATCGTGGCGTGTTTATCTTATGCCGTTAGGTCAGACGATAGAAATGCCACTTGCACGCTTAGAGTAGCAGATTGACGGTGACCAACTTTAAATAGAACTTGATTAATTTTCACATACATTTCTTAAAATAATAAAAAGAGTAGACATTACGTAACTTGATTCTGGATGCTGTTTACAATTGACAATTTGAAGTTCCTTTGGTCTTGGTACGTTAATCTTATTCTCACATATCTCTGATACTTGACAAAGTGTCTATTCATTTATCTTCATGGCTATGTACAGGAGTATGATAATCTTATAATGCGCAGACTGAAACTTGACTACAGACTAATGCAGACTAATGCAGACTGACTAATCGGAGGTCGGTACACTCGTTATAATACCTCGCGCGTTCATGTATCACTGCGCGAGTGTGATCCGCGAGGAGAAAAGGTTCTACGTTAGCAGCAATCTCACTGGCTGCGTTACATACTAATACGCGGATCGGCGGAAGCAGAATTTGGTCCGTCTTTATGGCGGCGACATCTCGTAGAGCGGTGACGGACGAGCGCTGCGCCTGCGCTGTTGTGCTTAGCGGGGCGCGCTCTAGTGGGAAAGTTGTGTACGCGCTGACTACGCGGAACTATGTACACAACACTTTTGTAATCGTTACGCTAAAAGTAATTACATTGACAATTCGAGCCGCGTGGGATTAGCCGAGCGATCTAAGGCGCTGCAGTCATGTACTGTGCGGCTGATCCCGGCGGAGGTTTGAGTCCTCCTTCGAGCATGGGTGTGTGTGTTTGTCCTTAGGATAATTTAGGTTAAGTAGTGTGTAAGCTTAGGGACTGATGACCTTAGCAGTCCATAAGATTTCACACACATTTGAACATTTTTTGACAATTCGATGCACAGTAGTTACGTAATCAGAAGGCCTGACGAATACAACGATGTAAATGTTGATTTTATGCTGTTAAAATTCACAAAATAGGTTTGTAAAATTCACACTAACGTCAATTTTACAATCTGTAAGTGCTCTATTAAGCCGGTGGTGTAATAAGGCCAGTAAATAAACACCACCAAAGGTCGCATGTGGGAAGTAATATATACAGGGTGTTACAAAGAGGTACAGCCAAACTTTCAGGAAACATTCCTTACACACAAATAAAGAAAAGATGACATGTGGACATGTGTCCGGAAACGCTTGATTTCCATGTTAGAGCTCATTTTAGTTTCGTCAGTATGTACTGTACTTCCTCGATTCACCACCAGTTGGCCCAAATGAAGGAAGGTAATGTTGACTTCGGTGCTTGTGTTGACATGCGACTCATTGCTCTACAGTACTAGCATCAAGCACATCAGTACGTAGCATCTACAGGTTTGTGTTCATCACGAACGTGGTTTTGCAGTCAGTGCAATGTTTACAAATGCGGAGTTGGCAGATGCCCATTTGCTGTATGGATTAGCACGGGGCAATAGCCGTGGCGCGGTACGTTTGTATCGAGACAGATTTCCAGAACGAAGGTGTCCCGACAGGAAGACGTTCGAAGCAATTGATCGGCGTCTTAGGGAGCACGGAACATTCCAGCCTATGACTCGCGACTGGTGAAGACCTAGAACGACGAGGACACCTGCAATGGACGAGGCAATTCTTCGTGCAGTTGACGATAACCCTAATGTCAGCGTCAGAGAAGTTGCTGCAGTACAAGGTAACGTTGACCACGTCACTGTATGGAGAGTGCTACGGGAGAACCAAGTTGTATCCGTACCACGTACAGCGTGTGCAGGCACTATCAGCAGCTATCCATGGCCTCCACGCTCTCCTGACCTCAACCCTCTTGACTTTCATTTATGGGGGCATTTGAAAGCTCTTGTCTACGCAATCCCGGTACCAAATGTAGAGACTCTTCGTGCTCGTATTGTGGATACAATACGCCATTCTCCAGGGCTGCATCAGCGCATCAGGGATTCCATGCGACGGAGGGTGGATGCATGTATCCTCGCTAACGGAGGACATTTTGAACATTTCCTGTAACAGAGTGTTTGAAGTCACGCTGGTACGTTCTGTTGGTGTGTGTTTCCATTCCATGATTAATTTGATTTGAAGAGAAGTAATAAAATGAGCTCCAACATGGAAAGTAAGCGTTTCCGGACACATGTCCACATAACACATTTTCTTTCTTTGTGTGCGAGGAAGGTTTCCTGAAAGTTTGGCCGTACCTTTTTGTAACACCCTGTAATAGAAACTCTGGTGGGAGCTGAATATAGGAATGGCAGTGAGTTTGAAGTTCACTTTTGTACGTTTCTCTCGAATAACTCGAAAACTAAAACCTCTATCGATAACGTATCCCAGCACAAAAACAACTGAAGTAAATTTTCTACAATGGTCCTGTTCATTTTAAGTGTGGGACTAATAATTTGCACGTTGCGAGTGAGAGGATATGGAAATCTTACGCGCCGTTTTGGAAGGTTGCATATAACAGCTGAATCAGCCTGCAGTTTATTTCGTGGATTCTAAAGTTAGTGACAATTTCCGCTTAAGGAAGGGGGATATTTAAGGAAGTAAAGCAGTATAGTCGCGGACTGTATCAGTCATACATGGGTTCATAAAGCACCCGCAGGTGGCAGACACAAACGTTGCCGGACAGAGCCAGGAGATGAGCGGGTTATTGTCGACAGCATCTGCCAAGGCCCGTCCGCCCGGCGTTTACCTCTCTGGCGTGCGCCGACGCGCGGGTTTGTGAACACACATCTCGCGGCATAACAAACAGCACACAGGTCCGTCAGCGGCCCGCCACGTCTGACGTCGCCTCACCGTAGTTGACGCGAGGCGCACACACAGGGCGAAGACAGCCACAACACAACAAGCGCAGCGTTCACAGCTGTTCGACAGCACTTCTAAGCCGTCAACGAGCTTGACGTATATCTTGTGGCCCCAAATCCATCAAGTTCTCGAAAAAGTTCAGATACGATTACCTCTTGGGACCTAAACCGGATTCGGGCGTGCATTTACATGCGTGCATTTCAAACCACTGTGATGTACAGGGTGGTTATAATTAAAGTTAAACTTTCAAACCTCTGTAGAAATAACACAACTGGTCAGAATTACTTCAAATTGGAACGGAATATCATTGGAGAAGAAGGTTCAAATGGTTAAAATGGTTCAAATGGCTCTGAGCACTAGGGGACTCAACTTCTGAGGTCATTAGGCCCCTAGATCTTAGAACTAGTTGAACCTAACTAACCTAAGGACATCACACACATCCATGCCCGAGGCAGGATTCAAACCTAACAGGAAGCGACTCGTGCACATGGGTAATTTTGAATCGATAGCAAAGAAAGGTGTTTCGCACAATTTTACGCACCGTGCTCACGGGTATGTCCAATGTTCGGGCAATTCTCCGTACACTATAGGTTTGCACATCACCACTCGTCTCCTCCTGCACTTCTGTGGCCGCTGCTTCCTCTGACGTCGAATCAATTCGTTTCCTTCCTCTATCAGGTTGCACACCAAAAGTACCCGTCTTTTCAAATTTCCGAATCACTTTCTCCAGACCCACGTCACTCATCGTATCACCGCCTTTTTTCAAACCCTTCAATGTCCTGAACTTAAGAACAGCGTCATCTTTCATGTCATGGCGAACATCGCAGACGTGCAAGCAGGAAAAGCCGTGTACCCGTTATGTTTATAGCAACTTCAATGGGTCGTTCGCATGACAGGTGTTTTCATTTACGTATTGTGACACATACAGCGCTATCTATTGATCAATATTCACACTATTTTTTCTTCTTCTGCCATACGGTTTCCTCCTCCTCCGATAATATTCTGTTGCAGATTGACGTCAAGCTGGCCAGTGGTGTTATTTCTGTAGCATTTTGAAAGTTTAATTATAATCAACCTGTACATCTCACAAGGTACTTCCCACTGTACCAACCACTAGGGCTTCTTTCAGTTCGATCTGAATGCAGAGTGTGACGATAATGACCACTTAAACGCCTTGTGCGTGACGTAATTACCCTCATCCTAGCTTCACAAACCCTATTGGAGCACACGTAGCCTGATCAATCATTTGAAGCTGGTTCTTGAATCTTTGTGAGTACGCTTTATGGGGTTGGTATGCGTCTATATTCGAACGTCTGCCAGTTGAGTTTCTTCAGCATCTCCGTGGCATTCCCCCATTGGACAATAGCATCTGGGACCACTTGCGCTGCCTTTCTCTGTATATTTTCAACATTCCCTTTTAGTCCTATTTAGTACAGATCCCACAAACGTGAGGACTATTCTCGGATGGGTCGGAGGAGTGATTCGTAAGCAATCTTCTTTGTATACTTATCTTATTTCCCTAACTTTTTACCGGTGAAGCAAAATGTGTCACCTGGTTTACCGACAACTGAGCCCATGAGATCGTCCCTTTCATTGCCTTATAAGTCGTTGTATCCATGTCATTACATTTGCGTGAGTTGACCGATTCCTGTTGTGACTTGTTGATATTGTGATCCTAGGATACTATTTTTTTTTCTTTTCGCGATGTGCACAAATTTACATTTCTGAACATTTAAAGCAAACTGACAATCTTTGCACCACTTCTAATTATTTTCAAGATCAAACTGAGAGCTTTGCAGCCTTTTTGACGGTACTTAATTATAAATGACACCATAATCTGAGAAAGTCTGCGGTTAGTATTAATATTGTGTGCAAGGTCATTAATATAAGATGAACAACAAAGATCCCAACGCAGTCTCGTGCGTCTCGCCTGACTTTACCTCTACAACTGTCAATGACTCTTCACCCAAGGTAAGATGCTGCGATCTCCCTACTAAGAAATCCTCAGCCCGATCACAAATTTCGCTTGGTAATAAGCGTAGGTGTTGTACTGAGACAAATGCTTTTCGGAAGCCAAGAAATATTGCATCTACTCTACCACCTTGATCCATGGCTTTTTGAGTGTCACGGGAGAAAAGTACGAGTTGAGTTTCTCATGATCGATGTTTTTGGAATCGATACTGGTTGGCAAGTAGGAGGTCATTCCGTTCGAGATACATTACATTTGAGCTTAGAACATGTTCTAAGATCTGAAAGGAATGCAAAATTGTTAAGGCTTTCGTGGCCACTTGTTCACTCGCCTGTTGGCTTCTGTCTCGGATTCTTCGGCCGACGTCGGTCTGATGATTTTTCTGACGTTTCGCAAGTACGAGTGGCTGGCATTGTCAAAGCTTCATCCCATCAGCAATGGAGGGTGAAACCTTAGAGAATGCCAGCCATTCGTGCTGGCGATACGTCAGAAAAATCATCAGACAAATGTCGGTCAAATAAGCCAGAAGCCAACAGGCAGTTTGTCTGCAACAAATGTCTGTCAAGGATATTGACACTAGTTTTGTGGGTCACTTCTGCTACCCTTATCGTCGACGAATGTGACGTGTACTTTCATCCAACTACTGTAGGCTGTTTTTTGTTCAAGAAAACTACGAAATGTTACAGATAAGAACGGACTAACTCAAACGAAAAGTCGGTAGACAAACCACAGGCATTCTATCGGACCCCGGAGTTTTGTTCAATTTTAGAGATTTCAGCTGTTCTGCAACGCTACAGTCACTAGTATCTGTGTCAATTATCTTCGCAGGGGTGCGAGAATTAAACTGGGGCAACACTCTTGAATTTTGCTTTGTAAATTAACATTTTAAAACCGAGTTCAGCATTCTGTTTCTGCTTTCTGTTTTCAATTTCAGTTCCTGTCTACAACAGTGTGTGTGTGAACTGACTCTGGTGTAAATAGCAGCTTTATATACTGTGGCGTTATGTTTATAAAATAATTTAATGGCCGAATATGAAATCGGGATTTAGATCGTCTGTGTTCTGAACTTCAATCAAAATCATCTCAGGTCGGAGAAGATGTTCAGCATCTCAATTTGTATATCGTCTCTGCCTCTATCCAGCTCGTTTCTCTTGTTCGGAAGTTAATTTTAAAAATGTTCCGGTGTAGCGACAAGCGCCGGCACGAAGATGAAGAACGCAAGAGCAGAAAAGGCTGTGAGACGACTTCAGCCAATAGCCCGCTGACTAGGACCGCAACCACGACAGGAGCGGCATCTACAAGAGGAGAATACAAGCGCCGCTCCTTCCAGCCTCTGCCGGACAGTAATCGAGCGTCACTAGCAGACCCGGACAATAGAAGACGGGCACTACAAGAATTGTTACTTGTGATCCATATCCAACACTCGCATGGACAGTCTATATAGCGAAAGAAAGTCACCAATCACTTGCTACACGTTCTTGCAAACCGAAGTTGATAGGTGTCATGTATAATTTTGGTATCTGAATCGATTGTAAGCGAGCAGCGATGTTGTAAGCTGTACGACAGAAGTTAAGCTAACATCTTTGAGCTGCGCGAGGGGGCAGTGCGAGCTTTGGTGGAGACAAGAGTCAAAGTTCAGCTGTGTTAGAGTTAGGCTGATAATATTAAGCAGAGTTAGTGAGGAAGCTGTGGAAATGTTATGGTTCAAATTAAATATCTCAGTTCATCATTTTGTTCAATCGACATGATTATGAAACTTATTTGCGAAGTAAGAAATCCAGTGCAATGTCAGGTAAATACACACACCAAGAAAAGTTTTGTATCACCTCGGTTAAGAGAGTTCCGGAACCTGTACAGAAAATTGGAATACAGATCAACATAAACATCGTTTCCGCCCTTTTTACTGCTCATGAAAACCACACATTGCATGTTGTTCCACCATACAACGAAACCTTCACAGGTGGTGGTCCAGATTGCTGTACACACCGGTACCTCTAATACCCTGTAGCATGTCGTCTCCCATTGATGTATGCCTGTATTCGTCGTGGCATACTATCCACAAGTTGATCAAGGCCCTGTTGGTCCAGATTGTCCCACTCCTAAACGGCGATTCGGCGTGGATACCTCAGAGTGGTTGGTGGATCACTTCGTCCATAAACAGCCCTTTCCAGTCTATCCCAGGCATGTTCGATAGGGTTCATGTCTGGAGAACATACTAACCACTCTAGTCGTGCGACGTCGTTATCCTGAAGAAAGTCATTCACAAGCTGTGCACGATGGGGGCGCTAATTCTTGTCCCTGACGACGAATGCCTCGCCAATATGCTGCTACTATGGTTGCACTATCGGTCAGAGGATGGCATTCGCGTATCGTACAGCCGTTTCGGCGCCTTCCGTGACCACCAGCGGCGTACGTCGGCCCCACATAATGCCACACCAAAACAGCAGGAAATCTCCACCTTGCTGCATTCGCTGGACAATGTGTCTAAGACGTTCAGCCTGACCGGGTTGCCTCCAAACACGTCTCCGACGATTGCCTTGTTAAAGGCATATGCGACACCCATCGGTAAAGAGAATGTGACGCCAATCATCAGCGATCCATTCGGCATATTGATGGGCCCATTTGTACTTCGCTGCATGGTGTCGTGTTTGCAAAGATGGACCTCGCAATGGAAGTCGGGAGTGAAGTTCGCATCATGCAGCCCATCGTGTTTCTGTCGCAACACGACGTCCTGTGGCTGCACAAAAAGCGTTATCCAACATGGTGGTGTTGCAGTCAGGGTTCCTCCAAGCCATAATCCGTAGGTATTGGTCGTCCACTGCAATAGTAGCCCTCGGGAGGCCTGATCGAGACATGTTAACGACAGTTCCTGTCTCTCTGTATCTCCATGTCCGAACAACATCGCTTTGGTTCACTCCGTGACGCCTTGACACTTCCCTAGTTGAGAGTCCTTCCTGGGACAAAGTAACAAATGGTTCAAATGGCTCTGAGCACTATGGGACTCAACTGCTGTGGTCATCAGTCCCCTAGAACTTAGAACTACTGAAACCTAACTAACCTAAGGACATCACACACATCCATGCCCGAGGCAGGATTCGAACCTGCGACCGTAGCAGTCGCACGGACAAAGTAACAATGAGGACGCGATCGAACCGCGGTATTGACCATCTAGGCATAGTGGAACTACAGATAACACGAGCCGTGTACCTCCTTCCTGATGGAATGACGAACTAATCGGCTGTCGAACCTCCCCCCTCCTCCTTAGCCCCCCCCCCCCCCCACCCCGTCTAATAGGCGGTGCCCATGCATGGTTGTTTACATCTTTGGGTAGGTTTAGTGACATCTCTGAACAGTCAAAGGGACTGTGTCTGTGATACAATATCCGCAGTCAACGATTTTCTTCAGTTGTGGGAACCGGGGTGATGCAAAACTTTTGATTTGCGTACAATAATGATGTTACTTTTTTGCGCTATTGCTGCGTCATCCAACTTCGTTATTGACTGAAATTTGTTAGACTTGAGAGATAGGAAAGAGTATTGTTTGGATGTTGAGAAGTTCATTAAATTACAATCTGCTTTGAGCATTATTTATCAATGAAAAAACACACTGTTGTCATTTTTGCGCATTTTTCATTTTGTTACTAACTTTGCTCTTACAGTTCTTTTAATGGATAATCCTACCAAGTCTGTTCGAAAAACAGTTCGACTTGCAATTAACAGAGAACTCATTCCACCGCTCGAGTTTCTCTTCGTAGATACAGTAATTTGCAGCTTTAACATAGCGTCGCGCAAGACATAGCAGTACTACATGTTATCAAGATTTGCGCAAATTAGAGGTAAGGAGAAAATATATTTATTGTTTTATTTATTCAATCAGTGCCAACTTACGTTATTCAGAGACAGTATTTGTAAACAAATTTTGCAAAGCCTATTACTCTAGGTTTCATGTCGAAGTTATTCAGGCAGTTTATACTGTTCAAAATTCTTGCAGTCAGTTTGCTAACTTTTAGACAGTGTGAAATACTCCCCTTTTCGTTATGACAATTAATTACCTTTAGAGTGCAGCTTGGCTTCCACATTAAGACATAATAGCGCTGGCTTACAATCAGAAACGGAGTACTTGAAAAAAAGAGACAGCATTGGTCGTATATTTTTTACTATTGCAAAATCGATTTTCTGTCACTGAGTGACCATCTTCAGTGCTAGAAGTTAAAAATTTTTTCACATTACCATCAGAGAGTACAACATAGAAAATCACAATTACATCTGCATATGAACATAACACTTGTTAGAAACAAACCGATATTGTATAACTTAAATTGGGATGCACTGTTGTCACTAAGCTTACGGCAATCACATAGACTGAGGTCGCTGTTTACCTGCACTTGTTCAGCAGACCTCGGTGTGACGGGGCTTGACACGCCCTCTATGTGACATGTGTCACGTGAAGACATAGTATTATTGGTTTTGCGAATTATTAACACTAAATAATTCTTGTACTTTTGTGAATGGTGTAGTAATTCAAATTTAAAATGTACGTACAACACATAGCAGACGCAGGAGAATATCTAAAATACATTGGCATATTGTTTTTTTATAAACTATAAAACATAAAATAGATCGATGATAAGTTGTTAGAGTGCAGAACATATAAAAAGCAAAAGATAATGCCAAAGAATAATAAATGAACAACATAAAAAGAAAGGCGCAACACAGGTCTTTCTTAAAAACGTAACACCCACCATCTGGCGTGGGAAGTCAAAAGTACAACGTTCGTAATTTATGTAACAAACGTTAATACCAAGGAGTCAATATATAAAAAATAATAACGTTAATACCAAGGAGTCAATATATAAAAAATAATCACACTACGAAACTGCCGTTACTTAATAATTAAAATGCCGTGCAAATGTAAGGTGCGAACAAGTAGTATACATCAATCATCGAGAAACCATCATGAGGAAGGACAAGTAATAGTGTCACTTATACCAAAATGTACATCGTACTTTAGAGAAATAAAACATAGACTATGCACGATATCCAGCACTTATTCAAATAGCAAAAGACTTGTTAACATACATTAAAAATAATTACGTAAAGTGATAACCGGTTTGTATTACTTTGTGTTAACGCCTACGAGATGTCGACTGTCGTAAAATTATGTTCAGTAGGCGTCCATAAGTTCTGTAAATTACAGAACAAAAAAGAAAGAAGCATCTTTTAAAAAACCTAAATTAGTAATGTTATTAAAACAAACTGAAAACATGTGTGTCAATGTGTTGAGATAGTTGAAATAGCGGCCATTATACGTGTTCTCGTAGCGACTATGACTGAGGCGTTGTATATAAGGGATAACAAGCAGCTGACTATGAATTGCAAATTGTGATAAATGACCACAAGTTGACTTTATTTCCTAGTAAATCGGAGAAGCATTCCCAAAATTGTGTGCTTCTCGATATCGTTTGCTCGTTAAGCAGCGTGATATCTGGAGCTTTATTATGACAAAAAATCTCCATCTCTTCCATAAGGTCGAGAAGGCGACCTTTTTTACCCTTGTGCAACAATTTCAATTGCGATGTCAAATCTGGAGTTGTATGACCAGTTGCTACCAGATGGGCTGCGAAATTCGATTTTTCAGCAAGAACACAATTTTTTTCTAACTAGAAAAGAAACATATGTGTACTTCGAAACATAACAAATCTCGTTAAATTGCATAGTACATTGGGTATTGCGGAAAATAAGTGCTGGAAATGAAATTATGACTGTGTACCCACGACTAGCGTTTATCTGAGTTTTTTGCGAGATATTTCACAATACTGTGCCATGGTAATTGTTAGAGGCTTCACACCTATTTGGAAAGCTATTCAGCCGCGCGGAGTGGCCGCGCGGTTTGAGATGCCATGTCACAGATTGCGCGGCCCGTCCCGTCGGAGGTTCGAATCCTCCCTCGTTCATGGGTGTGTGTGTTGTTCTTAGCATAAGTTAGTTTAAGTAGTGTGTAAGTCTAGGGACCGATGACCAGAGCAGTTTGGTCCCTTAGCAATTCACACACACACACGTTTGAAAAGCCACTCAAGAGCGCATTTTTGTAAGCTTGTCGCAAGACAACATGATTTGACCAGTTTTGTCCAATTGAGGACACTTTGTCCTCCTCCGACGGCTAGGGTTCTTTAGAAGATCAAACGTTTGTGTTCATCACACTCACACAGTCACTACGTCTACAGATGAAACACTTTACAAAGTACACTGCCAGGAAACAGTCTCAACACAAGAAAAAAAAATTAATGCAGAGTACTGAAATTTCTGGAATAAATTCAGCTAGGTAACATATCTAAGTAATAAACATTGCAAGATCACAGGTGAATATAAATGCGAGATAAATCGTGGAAGATGTGAAATGCTGGTGCATTAATAACTGATATAAAAAAATGGTTCAAATGGCTTTGAGCACAATGGGACTTATCATCTGAGGCCATCAGTCCCCTAGATTTAAAACTACCTAAACCTAATTAACCTGAGGACATCACATACATCCATGCCCGAGGTAGGATTCGAACCTGTGACCGTAGCGGTCACGCGGTTCCAGACTGAAGCGCCTAGAACCGCTCGGCCAAAGCGGCCGGCAATAATTAATGTAACAGCCAGACTATTGAATACAAGCATACAAATTTGCATGGATTGTTTGTACAGGTATTGGCTGTCAGTTTCTGGGGTGGAGTACTTGGTCGCCAGGGATGGTTAATGCTGGTTGTCAGCAAAGCTGAAGTTGTCGGCCGATGTTGTCCCATATGCGGGCGAGCGTTACCATGTTGGGAAATACCCCCTGGTTTGCTGCTCATGAATAGCAACACAAAAGGTCGAATTACCAGTCTGACGTACAAGTTTTTGGTCAGGTTGCGCGGGATAACTGCAGGACCTCAACTTGCCTCCTCCTAACCAATACTCGGCCATCACTGGTACCGAGGCAGAACCATCTTTCATCAGAAAACACAAGAGACCTCCACCCTCCCCTACAGTCAGCTCTAGCTTCTACATCTACATCTACATGTCAACTCTGCAATTCACATTTAAGTGCTTGGCAGTGACTTCTTCGAACCACAATCATACTATCTCCCTACCATTCCACTCCCGAACAGCGCGCGGGAAAGACGAACACATAAACCTTTCTGTTCGAGCTCTGATTTCTCTTATTTTATTTTGATGATCATTCCTACCTATGTAGGTTGGGCTCAACAAAATATTTTCGCATTCGGAAGAGAAAGTTGCTGACTGAAATTTCGTAAATAGATCTCGCCGCAACGAAAAACGTCTTTGCTTTAATGACTTCCATCCCAACTCGCGTATCATATCTGCCACACTCTCTCCCCTATTACGTGATAATACAAAACGAGCTGCCCTTTTTTGCACCCTTTCGATGTCCTCCGTCAGTCCCACCTGGTAAGGATCCCACACCGCGCAGAAATATTCTAACAGAGGACGAACGAGTGTAGTGTAAGCTGTCTCTTTAGTGGACTTGTTGGATCTTCTAAGTGTCCTGCCAATGAAACGCAACCTTTGGCTCTCCTTTCCCACAATATTATCTATGTGGTCTTTCCAACTAAAGTTGTTCGTAATTTTAACACCCAGGTACTTAGTTGAATTGCCAGCCTTGAGAATTGTACTATTTATCGAGTAATCGAATTCCAATGGATTTCTTTTGGAGCTCGTTATTTAGCGTCAACTGCCACCTGCCACACTATACAGCAATCTTTTCTAAATCGCTTTGCAACTGATACTGGTATTCGGATGACCTTAGTAGACGGTAAATTACAGCATCATCTGCGAACAACCTAAGAGAACTGCTCAGATTGTCACTCAGGTCATTTGTATAGATCAGGAACAGCAGAGGTCCCAGGACGCTTCCCTGGGGAACACCTGATATCACTTCAGTTTTACTCGATGATTTGCCGTCTATTACTACGAACTGCGACCTTCCTGACAGGAAATCACTAATCCAGTCGCACAACTGAGACGATACCCCATAGGCCCGCAGCTTGATTAGATTTCCGGAAATCTAGAAATACGGAATCAACTTGAGATCCCCTGTCGATATCGGGCATTACTTCGTGCGAATAAAGAGCTAGCTGCGTTGCACAAGAACGATGTTTTCTGAAACCATGCTGATTACGTATCAATAGATCGTTCCCGTCGAGGTGATTCGTCATGTTTGAATACAGTATATGCTCCAAAACCCTACTGCAAATCGACGTCAATGATATAGGTCTGTAGTTCGATGGAGGCTTGACACCAATGAGGTCGCAAATGGTGGTGGTTGGGGGTCAGTGGAATGCATGGTACGGCGTCTGCGTCGGAGTTACCCCTGAGATTACCGGTTTGTAACAATCCTTTGTGTCACTGTGTTGTCAACTGCTGCTCAGATGGCTGCTGCAGATGTAGTACGATGCTCCAGAGCTATACGCTGAACACTATGGTTTTCCCTGTCGGTAGTCATTTGGAGTCTGGTCATTTTGCGACCGTTCATTCTTGTGACTACTGCTGGCAGCAATCGTGTACTGTGGCTACATTCCTGCCAAGTCTTTCTGCAGTACCAGAGAAAGGACACCCAGCTTCTCGTAGCCCTATTACACCATCTCTTTCATACTTAGTGAGGTCTTGATAACCGCGTCTTTGTCGCCTCAGAGGCATTCTTGACTAAAGTCAGCTCACTAAGCCCAATCTCAAAGACAACTAACGCCCACGGCCGTTATATCGAGTATTTGTAGCAAACTTGGTAGAGGCGCTACCAGTGCCACTCTTACGCGATTGGTGCGGAATTTGAATAGACAAAACCTCCCACACGTAGAAACATGCATGTCGCAGAACGCCTCCTTGGTGTTGCGATCTTTTCTCCTCCAGTGTATGTTAGGGACCTCTGTGGAAGCCTGTTTCCTCCATGTCTTGCACAGGAAGACTCCATGAGATCGCAGCACCCCTTATCGGCACTCGAAATCAGAGTTAATTGTTATTTCTCTGAGCCTCTCGCCGTTCTGTAAGTGAAAATATTTACATGAGCTTGAAAATGGTTCAAATGGCTCTGAGCACTATGGGACTTAATTTCTGAGGTCATCAGTCCCCTAGAACTTAGAGCTACTTAAACGTAACTAACCTAAGGACATCACACACACCCATGCCCGAGGCAGGATTCGAACCTGCGACCGTAGCGGTCGCGCGGCTCCAGACTGTAGCGCCTAAAATCGCTTGGTCACTCCGGCATGAGCTAGCACCTTCGAAGTTTTTTCACAAGGAGCAGAACTCTTGCCTTAGGTAATATTCGTTTCCCTCTCACATTGCTCCACATCTTCTCATGGTGCAAACTAATTACGGCGCTGATACATTGAAGGGGATCTGAATACGCGGTATAGCGTGTGTACTAAAACTGCTTCTCTCGCAGCTGGTGAAACAACCACCTCCTCTCGTCTACTATGGCCACTGTACACAAAGGCAACACCGAATTAGCAAAGCGCAACTTGATAGAATGCCAGGTTATTTTTATACTGCTTAACGAGGAAAGCTATATAGGACAAGTCAAGTATCTTTTAATGGAGTTCAGGTCCGCTTTAACTCTAAGTTCAACAAGATGAGTCAACATTTGCTACCTTTAACAGAATTTTAATTTTTATTTACTTTTAACTAAAACAGAAATTAATAATAAGTAATCTGCCTTCCGCAGGATCTTATTTCTCTTAAATGACGAAAATGTTAGACGAAGGTTAACAATGAAATAAAGTCAAATGAACTTCGAATTCGGTTAACAAGATGCGTGAGACTAACACTTTGGTTGGAACCCTACGGAAGAAAGAGTGTATGAAGGCTACAGGACCAAGATATTCTTATCGATGCAGCTCGCTGCAGCAAGATTAAAGATCCAAAATTCGAATTGGTGTTAATCCAGCAAAGCAACTTAAGTTGCACGTCAAAAACGTATGAGAAGCGAAGTGCTCGGACTACAGATCGCGCTACCGCGGACTGCAAAAACTTACATGTCCTCCAAGTTAGTAGAGCGTAGCAAAACACAGACGGCCATCAGCTCTCGTCTCTGTCGATCTACAAACCACGTCGCTCGAAACTTGGTCCCCTAATTCCCTGAAAAATACCTTCTTCCCTCCGGACTTGCGATCTCCTTCCCTGGTGGAGAGGCTGACTGTACTATCGCCTACGTGACAGCCGAGAAATGCCACAACATTTTCGAAAAATCGGGGAACAGACAGCAAACTTCCCCAGCAAATTACTCCCTCTCCGCATATAAAAAGCACACATTACACTCACGACGTAGGTACTAAATTAAACTGTATTGTTTTAGACAGGTCGGATTGTCTGCGCCATGCGCTAGGCTAACCGATGCAATCTCGTTGGCTAAATCAAATTTTTCGACCAAAAAAAGAAAGAAAAATAGGGACAACGCTCCAGTACTGCTACTGGCGTCTGGCAGTCAGGCCGTAACTAGCGCACTCGGGGTAGCCAGATTACCGAACCCATTTTATCTCCAGGCAGTGACGAGGCAAGCAACGTCGCCACCCACCTTGGCACCGCTCGCCACTCCACAGAGCTGGGGGTGTGAGGCGTCCAGACTGACGCCAAGGCTAGCGGGGGAGGATGCTGGAGGCTAGCGAGGGAGGAGGCTGGAGGCTAGCGGGGGAGGAAAGGCATGGTTGACGCAGTGATGTTTACAGATGGCCTTTCTGTTGCTACGATAGTACCCCCAGCGCGCCCAGTAACGCCAGCAGGTTGGGAACTTTCCTCTCACAGCACACGGTCCAAACGATCACCAGTGTACGAAGGGCGTTCAATAACTAATGGAACACAAGCAAGTTGGTTTCATTCTGTGTTTCAATACACCAAATCATGTCCCACTCTTTAGGCTACAAAGTCCTATTATTCAACATCATTTTCGGTCAGTGCGACGCCACCTTACTGGAATGGCTAGTAGCCTACATGGTACCACTCTACTGTTCTATGTCTTGCCACATCAATAACTCCTCCAACATTCACTGAGTGCGTCCTTCATTCTTCGATAGCCCACAAAAAATCCCTCCCTTTTTTGAACCTAAATTGACCAAGAAAAAAATGTATGCACTACTTATTGAACACCCCTCGTAAAAATGGAAGAATATGCTGGCCATGCAATGAACTGATATCACATAGTAATGTGTGACGGTAAGGATACAAGATAAGAACTGTTGACTTTGAAATATATTATGAACAAATGAGCTATTGAAAAAAGAGCATGACTATTACGCTTTACCATCGAGAAAATAATGACAGAAAGGTCGTCTGACCTTCACGTCATAGTCAGAACAGTGGAGCTACACATCTGTTCAAATGTGTGTGAAATCTTGTGGGACTTAACTGCTAAGGTCATCAGTCCCTAAGCTTACACACTAGTCAACCTTAATCATCCTAAGGACAAACACACACACCCATGCCCGAAGGAGGACTCGAACCTTCGTCGGGACCAGCCGCTCATTCCATGATTGCAGCGTTTCAGACCGCTCGGCTAATCCCGCGCGGAGCTACACATCTGTTAATGTGTTACGGTGGTAATGCTGTGAGGCGCAGAAACACATTTGGTACCAGTGAACAAACTACATTTTAATTACTTTAAGACCACAGCACACCAAAGGCAGTTTCCTACTACGATTTCGCAAAAACATCCTGTAAAAAACTCGTATTCTTAGTAATACACTGACAGGAAAAATATCGCAACACCAAAAAGTAATTAATGTAGAGTAATGAAATTTCGGGAATATATTCGTCTAGGTAACACTACAAGATCACTTGATAATGGCCGGCCGTTGTGGCGGAGCGGTTCTAGGCACTTTAGTCCGGAACCGCGTGACCGCTACGGTCGCAGGTTCGAACCCTTCCTCGGGCATGGGTGTGTGTGATGTCCCTAGGTTAGTTAGGTTTAAGTAGTTCTAGGTTGTAGGGGACTGATGACCTCAGATGTTAAGTCCCATAGTGATCAGAGCCATTTGAACCATTTTGAACTTGTTAATGTAAATGCGAGATAAGCCATTGCAAATGTGAAATGCTGCTACATTAATAACTGGTGTGACTGGTGTTCCAGAATGTTGAATGCAAGCATGCAAGCGTGCATGCATTGTGTTTTACAGTTGCTAGACGTCAGTTTGTGGCATGGAGTTCCATACCTGTTCGCATGGAGTTCCATTTCCTGTTGCACTTGGTCAGTCGATAAAAGGACATTTAATGCTGTTTTTGAATGATGCTGGAATTGTCGTCCGATGATGTCCCATATGTGCACGATTTGGCACATATCTGGTGATCGAGTAACATGTCGACACTCTGCAGAGCATGTTGGGTTATAACGGCTGTATGTGGGCGACCGTTACCCTGTTGGAAAACCTAACTGGAATGTTGTTCGTGAATTGCACCACAACAGATAGAATCACCGGACTGACGTACAAATCTGCAGTCAGGGTGCATAGAATAACCACGACAATGCTCCTGCTATCATACGATATCTCACTCCAGACCATAGCTTCAAGTGTACGTCCCGTGTTCCTGGCACGCAGACAAGTTGTTTGCTGGCCGACTCCTAACCAACAGATGGCCGCGGCAGCAATGGATCCAACTTTCACAACAGACGAGTTCTCATTTGACGCTACTGAAGCCGCAGACGGCACTGGATTGGAGTCAGTGAAGTGCACAGTACAGGGCCTCTAGCTCGGAGCTGTCCTTGAAGTAACCGATTTGTAACAGTTCATTGTGTCACTGTGGTACCAACTGCTGCTCAAATTGCTGCTGCAGATGCAGTACGATGCGTCAGAGTCACACGCCGAACACGATGGTCTTCCCTCTCGCTAGTGCCACGTGGCTGTCCGGAGCGCGGTCTTCTTGCAACCGTAGAGTCTGGTGATCACAAGGCTGCATTGCTGTCAAGGCTTTCTGCAGAACTGCAGAAGGAACATCCAGCTTCTCGTAGCCCTATTACAGAAAGTCGTTAAAACTCACTGAGGTGTAGATAATGGCGTCTTCTTCGGCTTGAACAGGCGTCACCTTGAAGGTATTCTTCACTAACATCAACTCACGATGTCCAATCTCAGCAATCTACAGCTACGTTAGCACGACTCTGAAATTCACACTTGGGGTTAATAGAAACCGGTTTCAGACTATTTCCAGACCGTTCCACTCCCATAGCACGTGGGAAAAATAGCACCTAAATGTTCCGCGCGAACCCTTGTCTCCCTTGTAAGTAGGCTGTTTAGGTTCTTATACTGGTAACGCCACGTAGCGCTCTGCATGAAAACCACTGGCTGTGCTGTGTGCAGTCTGTGGCTGGGTGGCATTGTTGGAATAGTCGCTATTGTAGTGTTGGGCAGTTGGCTGTAAACAGCACGTAGCGTTGCGCAGTTGGAGGTGAGCCGCCAGCAGTGGTGGATGTGGGGAGAGAGATGGCGGAGTTTTGAGAGCGGACGAGCTGGACGTGTGTCCATCAGAGAGAGAGAGAGTAAATCTGTAAGACTGGATGTCATGAGCTGATATATGACTTTTGAACACTATTAAATACATTGTTTGTTCTTTATCAAAATCTTTCATTTGCTAACTATGCCTATCAGTAGTTAGTCCCTTCAGTAGTTAGAATCTTTTATTTAGCTGTCGGTAGTGGCGCCACTGTATTGCAGTAGCTCGAGTAACGAAGAGTTTTGTGAGGTAAGTGATTCGTGGAAGGTATAGGTTATTGTTAGGACCATTCTTTTGTAGGGATTTTTGAAAGTCAGATTGCGTTGCGCTAAAAATATTGTGTGTCAGTTTAGTGTTGATCAGAATAAGTATAGAGCGAAATGTCTGAGTACGTTCAGTTCTGCTCAGCTGTTTGAAAATCAAATAACGTAAGGGATTTACCAGCACAGTAATTCAATAATTTTTCTAAGGGGACGTTTCACCCTTAGCTGTTTCTGGCTCTGTATGTAGAATTCAACAAAATATATCGACATTCGGAGGAATAGGTGATTGAAATTTCGTGCAAAGATCTCGTCGCAACAAGAAACACCTTTGTTTTAACTAATACTACTGCAGCTCCCTTATCAATTGCGTGACACTCTCCCCAAAATTAGGCACTAGTACAAAACGAGGAATTCTTGAACTTTTTCATTGTCTGTCAATCACGTGGTAAGGATAACATACCGAAAAGGAATCTCCCAGAAGAGGCCGGACAAACGTAATATGTAAAATCTCGTCACTATGGTTTTCTGCATCCTCTAAAGGTTCTGTCAATAAAATGTGTCTGGTTCGCCTCCGTCTAAACAGCTGCTATCTGATGATTCTATGTCGTTTGTAACTGTAATCCATATGTCTTAGCTGACTCGATAGCCTTCGGATACGCGTCAGTTCTCTTGTAACTGAAATTTAACGGAGTTTTTTAGTAATCGTATGGAGGAACTCACACTTTTTATTGTTTAGGGTCAGTTGCCTTCTCAGTTGCATTGTGTTCATCTTTCTCAATCATTCCGTAATCTGTTTTGATCTTCTGAAGACTTAACTAGTATCATCTGCAGACGGTCTAAGGAGGCTGCTCAGGTTGTCTCCTAGATGGTATACATGGATGCAGCGGAGGGCCTACAACACTTCTTGGAGAACCCCAGGTATCACCGTATGACTTCCGAAAGTTCCTACCTTATGCAGATCCCATACGGCACAGCAGTATTCCAGAAGAGGACGTATAAGCTTAGCGTAGGCAGTCTCTTTAGTAGACCGGTTGCTTTTTTTCTTAGTATTCTGCAATTAACTCGCAGTCTTCCGTTTGCTTTATCGATGTGGTCGTTCCAAGTTCGGTTATTCGTAATTGTAATCCCTAAGTATTTGTAGTTGAATTAACAGCCTTTAGATTTTTGTGATTTAGAGTGTAAACGAAATTTAGCGGATCTCTTACGGTACTCATGTGGACGACTTCACACTTTTCGTTGCTTAGAGATAATTGGTACTTTTCGCACCATAGAGATATCTTATCTAAACCGTTTTGCAATTTGTTTTGATCATCTGATGACTTCAGAAGATGGTAAAGGAGAGCACCATCTGTAAACAATCTAAGGGGGCTACTCAGATTGTCTCCTAAACCGTTTATATAGATCAGGAACAGCAGAGGGTCTATAACACTTCCGAAGGGAACGCCAGATATTACTTCTGCGTTACTCGATGACTTTCCGTCAGCTACTACGAACTGTGACCCTTTCTGACAGGAAATCACGAATCTACCCGCACAATTGAGACGGTACTCCGAAGGCGCTCAATTTGGTTAGAAGTCGCTTTTGGAGAACTGTGTCCAAAGCCTTTCGGAAATCTAAAAATGTAGAATAAATTTGGCATCATCTGTCAATAGCACTCATTACTTCGTGAGAATAAAGAGATAGTTGTCGTTCACGAGAACAATATTTTCTGAATCCGTGTTGGCTGTTTGTTCAAGGTACTTCATAATGTTCGCACATAGTACATGTTCCAAAATTCCACTGCAGGTAGGCGTCAGTGATACAGAGCAGTAATTCCGTGGATTACTCCTATTTCCTTTCTTGGATATTGGTGTGATTTGTGACACTTTCCAGTTTTTAGGTACGGATCATTCAGCGAGCGTGCGGTTGTGTGTGGTAGCCAAGTATGGAGCTATTGTATCACCATACTCTGAGAGGAACTTGACTGGTGTAAAATAAGGAGCGGAGGCTTTGCCTTTTCCTAAGTGTTTTAAAATACTTTGCTGTACTGAGGATACCTTTTCGATAGTTTTGTTTAGTATGACGCTATCACACACCCAGAAGGTTTTTTGTTTTTTTTTCGCTTTTTATTGTTTTCGCGCTCTTATTGTACTCGAAAGCTGGTCGAGTGATAGGATCGATCGTCTTGTAGCGCCCTCGTTAGTGCGTGAGCTACACTTGATCATAATTCATCCAGTAAATCTGAGTCTGACGACAGATTTCCCCACATCCAGATTATTTACACGGCGATTCCCCCTTAAATCGCTCGGATGGAAAATCCTACGTATTTGACGATTGCGACTATAGCCCTGCATCCCCATCACTTGCTATCCACGCAGGTCAGTCTTACTCACTTTCACGCGTGGGAGCGCTACGCGGCACAATACGCGTGTGGCCCTTTTCGCGCGGGTATAGCCTTTATAACACGGACCGTACACTCAAACGTCAGCGTTGAGTGTGCCTAGTTTCTGACGTCACAGCGTGGAAAAACAATGCTGCGCAGCAGAGCAATATCAAGCATGTCGAATATTCTGAATGCCCATTTGAACGTTGACCAATGGGCTGGAAGAACGCCATCTATGCCACATGCAGTCCACCTCTCTTTTCATTTCATAGTTGGGAGACGCAGTATTGGATTTCGTCCATCCCAGTCGAAGCCAGTTGGGTTTCATGCTATATCTCACGTCCTATGACTATATGCCGTTTCATAATGTCGCAGACTGTGTCGTTACGATTTGTTATAATAAAATGACAGGCAACTCATATTGGTGGTAAAGAACTTTGGTATTATAATTTACGTGCTATGAAAGTATCCTGTTTCAAGACAACCGAACACAGAAGGTCCACCAGAATGGCGTTGTCATTGATATGATTTGTCATACTGTACTTAAAAGTTTGTTAGTAACGTATCGGCGAATAAAGCCTTCAGGAGACGGTACCATACGAAACATGGTCGTATATTACAATAGTTCAGCATAGTGTATTGGGCAGAGTCGTGGAGCTATGGAGCAGTCTTTAGGTAGTTCGCGTATTGGTATTTTCAAATCTTTTTTATTTACCTCCACGTTTCGGGACATTTTATTAATTTGGACAAGCATGTTCTGCAATATTCGGTGTTGCGTAAATAAAAGTGCGCTGTCTCTTTTAGGGGTGAGATTGTTAGGTTAATATCTACAAAACAGCTTGTGCTACTTCCAGTTAGATATTATGCGCTTTCTTCCTTCAGGTGTTGTATTTCACATATTCCACAGATTCTACTACTGAATAGAAACATTGGTCAAGTAAGAATGACCCTAGGGTTTTACTAAAAAGTGAGAGTGACGAAAAAGTTTTAATCTTTTGTGGCAGACAATTGTAAATTTGTATCGCTCTATTTGCAACTAGCTTAGTGCCCGCTGCTTCACTCGCGTTGACTGTGTGGTCGGCACAGACTTTTTGGTTTCCTTTAGTGGAATTTTTATGTTGTTCACAAATTGTAACATCTGACCTTTGCACGCTAATCAAGGCCGTAGAATCATCTTTTCCAACTGCACTTCTGACAAAAAGCTGTTCTGCCAGCTAGAGCTGCAGGTCATCGTTAATCCTGCCTTTTGAGTTCTTGTATGTTCATTGAAACCTTCATACTCTAACACAAATTTCTTTAGAACTCAAGTACAAATTGTCATAGATATAGGTTTAAAAATGTTCTAATATAACGAGATGTTTTCATAAAAATTTTCATCCCCTTAGGAGTTGAATTTCCAAAAGCACTGAAACACGTCTTTATTCTGACAAACCAAACACATTTTTTCTTAGAGTTAGCTGAAAATATGCTTTCATAATAAAATATTTTCGCAAAAATTTTCATCCTGTATTTCACCCTCTTAGGGTGAACACTGAAATACGTACTTTCCGGATCCATCCGAGAAAAACACAAGCTGTCATAGATGTAGTAATAAAATAGCTTTATTAGTACTTTAGTAATAGTGTATTTAAAAAAAATCACTCATTATTTTACCCCCACAGTGACTGACTTGCTAAAAATGCTGAAGATTGTGTTTTTATGTTTCTGAGTGAGAAACTATCGTTTTTTATACTTGTGATTTCAGAATTGCCTTGGTATCGACATACTTTCAGAAATTTTCTAATTGGCGAGTTCACTCCTTTAGAGGTGGAATTTATCCCTCATTAAACTACGCGTACAGTATATGATCAACACCCTCTCCAAATTTCAAGTTCCTGTCCTTAGCAGTTTGGCCTGGGCTATGGTGTGTCAATGAATGAGTCAGGGCCTGTTTCACCCCTTAGGGTTTGAATTACCAAAACAATGAAACACACAATTTTTTATTTCTAACCGAGAAACTAAATACCTGTTTCTGTAAATCTAGATTTAAAAACACATTAATAGCGACATAATTTCAAAAAACCTTTCATCTCCTACTTCACTCCCTTACGGATGGAATTTCGAAAAAATCACTACTATTTAAAATCATCAACCTCTCCGAATTTCCAGTTACTATCCATAGCGGTTTGGGCTGGGCGAAGATTGGTCAGTCTGTCAGGACTTTGCCTTTTACTAGTGTATAGAGAAAGAACTTATGCAAGCTCACTGGATGTGAAACATCTTTTTTTCCTTGTAACATCTTCATGGATAATGAAGTTTTTATTTATGCCTACTACAGACAACGTGACGAACATGGGGATGCACAAGGCAGGAAATGTGTGTGTAATCCAGCTAAAGAAGGAGTTCTATTCCTGGACATTTTCGTGCAAGATCTGTATGATACAGCCGACAACTGTCGCTTCTGTCTCGTGCCCGTTTCGACAACTCGCGTGTATTCACAAGGGGAGGCCCCAACGTTCGGATCACGGATTCACTTTAAACTTTGTACACATTTAGCAAGCCATTAAAACAACATAACGTGATAGTAGTAAGGTGCACTGCTCTAGCAATTCCGAGAAAATCTCAAGAGAAGGTTTATGCGTCTATTTTGTGTCTTCCGTATCTGTGCGAAGGTGGGGGGGGGGGGGGGGGGGCGGACGTTAGAGTTGATGGTGGTCAAGTGGTTAGAGTTCGAGCTACATTAAGGCAAACGTGTGTGAGATGACGGTACGGTTCCCTATAAAAGCTTCATTTTTGTAGTACAAGTGTCAATTACGTAATAAAGTATTAAAAAATGTGCATCTACACAATTCGTTCTTACTACATTAGCCACTGCTATGCAGGTTAAATACCTAATTGGTCCTGCCTCTGTGTCTGCAGATCGAAGCTTCGACTTGCAAAGTAGTTCCGGGTACCTTACCAGACTTCATGTATAAAGGATATTGCCAATCACGACAGGCATAAAATAGCTCTGAGCACTATGGGACTTAACATCTGAGGTCATCAGTCCCTTAGAACTACTTAAACCTAACTTACCTAAGGACAGCACACACATCCATGCCCGTGGCAGGATTCGAAACTGCGACCGTAGCAGCAGCGCGGTTCCGGACTGAAGCGCTCAGAACCGCTTGGCCACAGCGGCCGGCAGCATGCATAAATTTTCAGGAAAACTCTATGCGTCTCTTCAGTTACATGCCGGTAGTTGTCAATATCTATGTTCTAATAACTAAATTTAATTGAAATGTAACCTAGTCAAATAACATGGAATTCACTAAAACTTTATGTAAATACACGTGTTTTTTTGAAACTGCATTGCTTCTCAGATGTCATATAAATTAAATAATACAACCAGTGGTGAAGAAAATATAGATAAAATGTTACGTTTAAGCGGGAGTCGAAACGCCGCTTTACACACGTTTGTCTTACGAAGCCTGAAGGATAACCACTTTCTTTTTCATTCTTCATTTTATTCGGTATTTTTTTCATTCTTTGTTCTGCTGGATATTGTTCGTTGTGTTTGGTCTGGGCGGACGTCATATGAAATCCGTTCAAGTTGATCGTTGATTCGTGTACTCAGTTGTTTTTTATTGCAGAGGACAACCAGCCATCTAACCGAACACGCTCAGCTATCGTTTTGTTCGTTGCGTTATATATATAAGAACACCGTGAATTCATTGTCCCAGGAAGGGGAAACTTTATTGACACATTCCTGGGGTCAGATACATCACATGATCACACTGTCAGAACCACAGGCACATAGACACAGGCAACAGAGCATGCACAATGTCGGCACTAGTACAGTGTATATCCACCTTTCGCAGCAATGCAGGCTGCTATTCTCCCATGGAGACGATCGTAGAGATGCTGGATGTAGTCCTGTGGAACGGCTTGCCATGCCATTTCCACCTGGCGCCTCAGTTGGACCAGCGTTCGTGCTGGACGTGCAGACCGCGTGAGACGACGCTTCATCCAGTCCCAAACATGCTCAATGGGGGACAGATCCGGAGATCTTGCTGGCCAGGGTAGTTGACTTACACCTTCTAGAGCACGTTGGGTGGCACGGGATACATGCGGACGTGCATTGTCCTGTTGGAACAGCAAGTTCCCTTGCCGGTCTAGGAATGGTAGAACGATGGGTTCGATGACGGTTTGGATGTACCGTGCACTATTCAGTGTCCCCTCGACGGTCACCAGTGGTGTACGGCCAGTGTAGGAGATCGCTCCACACACCATGATGCCGGGTGTTGGCCCTGTGTGCCTCGGTCGTATGCAGTCCTGACTGTGGCGCTCACCTGCACGGCGCCAAACACGCATACGACCATCATTGGCACCAAGGCAGAGAAGCGACTCTCATCGCTGAAGACGACACGTCTCCATTCGTCCCTCCATTCACGCCTGTCGCGACACCACTGGAGGCGGGCTGCACGATGTTGGGGCGTGAGCGGAAGACGGCCTAACGGTGTGCGGGACCGTAGCCCAGCTTCATGGAGACGGTTGCGAATGGTCCTCGCCGATACCCCAGGAGCAACAGTGTCCCTAATTTGCTGGGAAGTGGCGGTGCGGTCCCCTACGGCACTGCGTAGGATCCTACGGTCTTGGCGTGCATCCGCGCGTCGCTGCGGTCCGGTCCCAGGTCGACGGGCACGTGCACCTTCCGCCGACCACTGGCGACAACATCGATGTACTGTGGAGACCTCACGCCCCACGTGTTGAGCAATTCGGCGGTACGTCCACCCGGCCTCCCGCATGCCCACTATACGCCCTCGCTCAAAGTCCGTCAACTGCACATACGGTTCACGTCCACGCTGTCGCGGCATGCTACCAGTGTTAAAGACTGCGATGGAGCTCCGTATGCCACGGCAAACTGGCTGACACTGACGGCGGCGGTGCCCAAATGCTGCGCAGCTAGCGCCATTCGACGGCCAACACCGCGGTTCCTGGAGTGTCCGCTGTGCCGTGCGTGTGATCATTGCTTGTACAGCCCTCTCGCAGTGTCCGGAGCAAGTATGGTGGGTCTGACACACCGGTGTCAATGTGTTCTTTTTTCCATTTCCAGGAGTGTATATATATCGGATGTCACATGTTATCCATTGAAGCTCGTTGTTGAACTTTTCACTCAGGCTTTTTTTTCTTTTTTTTACAGAGACCAGCCAGTTCTCTGATTGAACTCGCTGACTTACCGTGCCGGCTACACTTCACAACCATGAACTCTATAGTCCAGCCCCTAATCAGAGATACATCAGTTACGAAACACATGCGTAATACTTCTCTTGCGATTTTCTCGGAATTGCCAGAGTAATGCACCTTACTACTGGCACATTATGTCCTTGGCCTACTAAAGGTGTACAGAATTTGAAGTAAATTCTGATTCCAACGTTGTGGCCTCTCTTACTGAGTAGGTCGGCGAGTCACCCGTAGGAGCGAACTGCCGCCAGAGCGTGCTGCGGTCGCGTATAACATGTTGAGGTGCACGGACCGTAAGCAAAAGGCGGATCATTACTGAGCGTACGGCAGCTCGGTGGAGATCGAGTCATCGTGTTGCACGTCGAATGCTACGGCCGGTGTTCGGCTGTTTACGGAAACTTGTTGATTAGCTACATCACAACCCAGCACGATGCCTGCGCAGAAATGTGGAGCCTGCGCACGCTGCAGCACTGCGAGATTTGTGCATACCTCGTCTATGCAAGCCACGTAAGGGGCTGTGTCACTAAGCCGGTGCCTTACCCACCGTGCATTCTGATACATCCGTATCAATTCTTCCCCCGGTAGCTATCGCTCACGCAAAGAGTTTAGATCGCCCACTCAGAGCATGTGCACTTTTTGCCTTTGTGTCTTAAGAAGCCCTCACATGTTCAATAATGTTGTCAACCTGTCAATATATTGACCGTCCGAGGGTGCGTATTGACGTGTTGTGAATACTAAAATATTCTCGGTATTGTCAACACATACATCAACACATACATCTACACCTACATCGATATTCTGGAAATCACATTTAAGTGCCTGGCAGAGGGTTCATCGAACCACCTTCACAGTTCTCTATTATTCCAATCTCGTTTAGCGCGCGAAAACAATGAACACCTATATCTTTCCGTATGAGCTTTGAATTCCCTTATTCTATCATGGTGATCATTCCTCCCTATGTAGGTCGGTGTCAACAAAATATTTTCGCAGTCGGAGGAGAAAGTTGGTGATTGGAATTTCGTGAGAAGATTCCGTTGCAACGAAAAACGCTTTTCTTTTAAATGATGTCCAGCCCGAATCCTGTATCATTTCCGCGACACTCTCTCCCATATTTCGCGATAATACAAAACGTGCTGCCTTTCTTTGAATTTTTTCGATGTACTCCGTCAGTCCTATCTGGTAGGGATCCCACACCGCGCAGCAGTATTCTAAAAGAGGACGGACAAGCGTAGTGTAGGCAGTCTCCTTAGTAGGACTGTTACATTTTCTAAGTGTCCTGTCAATAAAACGCAGCCTTTGGTTAGCCTTCCCCACAACATTTTCTGTGTGTTCCCTCCAATTTAAGTTGTTCGTAATTGTAATACCTAGGTATTTAGCTGAATTTACGGCTTTTAGATTAGACTGATTTATCGTGTAACCGAAGTTTAACGAGTTCCTTTTAGCACTCATGTGGATGACCTCACACCTTTCGTTATTTAGGGTCAACTGCCAATTTTCGCACCATTCAGATATTTTTTCTAAATCGTTTTGCAGTTTGTTTCGATCTTCTGACGACTTTATTAGTCAATAAATGACAGCGTCATCTGGAAACAACCGAAGACGGCTGCTCATATTGTCTCCCAAATCATTTATATAGATAAGGAACAGCAAAGGGCCTATAACACTACCATGGAGAACGCCAGAAATCACGTCTGTTTTACTCAATGACTTTCCGTCAATTGCTACGAACTGTGACCTCTCTGACAGGAAATCGCAAATCCAGTCACATAACTGAGACGATATCACATAAGCACGCAATTTCTCTACAAGCCGCTTGTGTGGTACAGTGTCAAAACCATTCCGCAACTCCAGAAATACGGAATCTATCTGAAATCCTTTGTCAATAGCACTCAACACGTCATGTGAATAAAGAGCTAATTGTGTTTCACAGGAACGATGTTTTCTAAACCCATGTTGACTGTGTGTCAATAGACAGCTTTCTTCGAGGTAATTCATAATGTTCGAACACAATGTATGTTCCAAAATCCTGCTGCAATCGACGTTAACGATATGGGCTTGTAATTTAGTTGATTACTCCTACTACTTTCTTGAATATTGGCGTGACCTGTGCAACTTTCCAGTCTTTGGGTACCGATCTTTCGTCGAGCGAACGGCTGTACATGATTGTTAAGTATGGAGCTACTGCATCAGCATACTCTGAAAGGAACCTAATTGGTATACAGTCTGGACCAGAAGACTTGCTTTTATTAAGTAATTTTAGTTGCCTCCCAACTCAGAGGATATTTACTTCTACGATACTCATGTTGGCAGCTATTCTTGATTCGAATTCTGGAATATTTACTCGGTCTTCTTTTGTGAAGGCATTTCGGAAGGCTGTTTTTAGTAACTCTGCTTTGGCAGCACTGTCTTCGATAGTATCTCCATTGCTACCGCGCAGAGAAGGCATTGATTGTTTCTTGCCGCTAACAAACTTTTCATACGACCAGAATCTTTTTGGATTTTCTGCCATGTTTCGAGACAAAGTTTCGTTGTGGAAACCGTTATAAGCATCTCGCATTGAAGTCCGCATACTGAACGTCTGCGGTCAAGTATTGACATTTTAAGAATATTAAGATTTTGACAGAGCTTCAGAAACCAGCCAAGCAGTGTTAGTGTGGACTACATTTTTCAATATTCCGTTGTGTAGATTATACCTCAGATTCAATTTTTTAAGGCGTCTTAACACAAAAGAATTTTAATAGGACTATGCAAGGGTATTTGTATATACCACTTTAGGATGGTTAACAGAGGATGCCCTATCACACTGCTTACTTGATTGACTTGAAAATATTGTCTCGACTCAGGTAGTACACAGCAGTTTGGAAACACGCTCCCATTTCGAAAAATACGTCATATCTGCAATTACTTGTAAGAGGTCTGCGAAGTATACGTCAGTTTCACCAAATTATCACAAAGTATAAAAAAAATGTTTTATATTAGTTGCCTGAACAAGTCCTTGGTAGGCAGATGTAAATGCTTCACAGGCTTCTATAGCTTTTTGCCATTTAGACTAGCTGATATTACAGAATTAAATTTCGAGCATTAGAATGACCTGCTGTTGCCAGAAATCTCTCAGTTACTCCTAACCTCCTGTCGACTACGGATTGCACCTCTCATTTGCGTAATTTGCTTCTCTGTTTCATCTCGTATCAGGGCTATTAACTTGACGTACGGTGCAGGGCTCATCGGAAAATAATTTATAAAATCTTTCGGATCTATGGTTCGGACTTCAGTCAGTCACACGCTGGGTGTTCAACATCTTAACCTCGTAAAACCACGTTTTCAACCGAATTTTTGTCAGTGTTGTTGATAGTGTGAGGTCGTTTCAGTATACTGAAGGTTTGACAATCGAGTTTTGGCAGTGAGTATTGTACGTGTGCGGGCCTCTTTAAGGCAGGCAGAGAAATGTCTGCTTCCGGTGTTTGGCGGTCAGTCATAGAGTGAGACGTGGTGGCCGAGAGCGATGCTGCCGTGTTTTGTTGGTGACGTTCCCGACGGCAGTTAGAGCGCAGCGTACTGTTGTCGTGGTGTGGGGCATGTTAGCCGGCCAGAGCCGAAGGCTGCTGTCTTAACCTCCCCCTGTCGTCTGATTAACGGTGAGAACCTGCTTGACATTTCATATGGACCAACTTTCCCCAGATTGCCCGCATTCTTGATCTGGCTAGGCGGTTAGGATGTTAAGTAGCCCGTCAGTGACAAACTGTACGCTGTTGTTTGTGAGTTTAAACTAAAGCGTGGAATTCGACGTTTTGTTTAAGTAATGCATGAACCATGGACCTCGCCGTTGGTGGGGAGGCTTGCGTGCCTCAGTGATACAGATGGCCGTACCGTAGGTGCAACCACAAGGGAGGGGTATCTGTTGAGAGGCCAGACAAACATGTGGTTCCTGAAGAGGGGCAGCAGCCTTTTCAGTAGTTGCAGGGGCAACAGTCTGGATGATTGACTGATCTGGCCTTGTAACATTAACCAAAACGGCCTTGCTGTGCTGGTACTGCGAACGGCTGAAAGCAAGGGGAAACTACAGCAGTAATTTTTCCCGAGGACATGCAGCTTTACTGTATGATTAAATGATGATGGCGTCCTCTTGGGTAAAATATTCCGGAGGTAAAATAGTCCCCCATTCGGATCTCCGGGCGGGGACTACTGATGAGGACGTCGTTATCAGGAGAAAGAAAACTGGCATTCTACGGATCGGAGCGTGGAATGTCAGATCCCTTAATCGGGCAGGTAGGTTAGAAAATTTAAAAAGGGAAATGGATAGGTTAAAGTTAGATATAGTGGGAATTAGTGAAGTTCGGTGGCAGGAGGAACATGACTTTTGGTCAGGTGATTACAGGGTTATAAATACAAAATCAAATAGGGGTAATGCAGAGGTAGGTTTAATAATGAATACACAAATAGGAGTGCGGGTTAGCTACTACAAACAGCATAGTGAACGCATTATTGTGGCCAAGATAGACACAAAGCCCATGCCTACTACAGTAGTACAAGTTTATATGCCAACTAGCTCTGCAGATGATGAAGAAATTGATGAAATGTATGACGAGATAAAAGAAATTATTCAGGTAGTGAAGGGAGACGAAAATTTAATAGTCATGGGTGACTGGAATTCGTCAGTAGGAAAAGGGAGAGAAGGAAACATAGTAGGTGAATATGGATTGGGGGGAAGAAATGAAAGAGGAAGCCGCCTTGTAGAATTTTGCACAAGGCATAACTTAGTCATAGCTAACACTTGGTTCAAGAATCATAAAAGAAGGTTGTATACCTGGAAGAATCCTGGAGATACTAAAAGGTATCAGATAGATTATATAATGGTAAGACAGAGATTTAGGAACCAGGTTTTAAATTGTAAGACATTTCCAGGGACAGATGTGGATTCTGACCACAATCTATTGGTTATGAACTGCAGATTGAAACTGAAGAAACTGCAAAAAGGTGGGAATTTAAGGAGATGGGACCTGGATAAACTGAAAGAACCAGAGGTTGTAGAGATTTTCAGGGAGAGCATAAGGGAAAAATTGACAGGAATGGGGGAAAGAAATACAGTAGAAGAAGAGTGGGTAGCTCTGAGGGATGAAGTAGTGAAGGCAGCAGAAGATCAAGTAGGTAAAAAGACGAGGGCTAATAGAAATCCTTGGGTAACAGAAGAAATATTGAATTTAATTGATGAAAGGAGAAAATATAAAAATGCAGTAAATGAAGCAGGTAGAAAGGAATACAAACGTCTCAAAAATGAGATCGACAGGAAGTGCAAAATGGCTAAGCAGGCATGGCTAGAGGACAAATGTAAGGATGTAGAGGCTTGTCTCACTAGGGGTAAGATAGATACTGCCTACAGGAAAATTAAAGAGACCTTTGGAGAGAAGAGAACCACTTGTATGAATATCAAGAGTTCAGATGGCAACCCAGTTCTAAGCGAAGAAGGGAAGGCAGAAAGGTGGAAGGAGTATATAAAGGGTTTATGCAAGGGCTATGTACTTGAGGACAATATTATGGAAATGGAAGAGAATGTAAATGAACATGAAATGGGATATACAATACTGCGTGAAGAGTTTGACAGAGCACTGAAAGACCTGAGTCGAAACAAGGCCCCGGGAGTAGACAACATTCCATTAGAACTACTGATGGCCTTGGGCCTTGGGAGAGCCAGTCATGACAAAACTCTACCATCTGGTGAGCAAGATGTATGAGACAGGCGAAATAACCACAGACGTCAAGAAGAATATAATAATTCCAATCCCAAAGAAAGCAGGTGTTGAAAGATGTGAAAATTACCGAACTATCAGTTTAATAAGTCACAGCTGCAAAATACTAACGCGAATTCTTTACAGACAAATGGAAAAACTAGTAGAAGCGGACCTCGGGGAAGATCAGTTTGGATTCCATAGAAATGTTGGAACACGTGAGGCAATACTAACCTTACGATTTATCTTAGAAGAAAGATTAAGAAGAGGCAAACCTACGTTTCTAGCATTTGTAGACTTAGAGAAAGCTTTTGCCAACGTTAACTGGAATACTGTCTTTCAAATTCTGAAGGTGGCAGGGGTAAAATACAAAAAGCGAAAGGCTATTTACAATTTGTACGGAAACCAGATGGCAGTTATAAGAGTCGAGGGGCATGAAAGGGAAGCAGTGGTTGGGAAAGGAGTGAGACAGGGTTGTAGCCTGTCCCCGATGTTATTCAATCTGTATTTTGAGCAAGCAGTAAAGGAAACAAAAGAAAAATTCGGAGTAGGTATTAAAATTCATGGAGAAGAAGTAAAAACTTTGAGGTTCGCCGATGACATTGTAATTCTGTCAGAGACAGCAAAAGACTTGGAAGAGCAGTTGAACGGAAGGGACAGTGTTGTGAAAGGAGGATATAAGATGAACATCAACAAAAGCAAAACGAGGATAATGGAATGTAGTCAAATTAAATCGGGTGATGCTGAGGGGATTAGATTAGGAAATGAGACACTTAAAGTAGTAAAGGAGTTTTGCTATTTAGGGAGCAAAATAACTGATGATGGTCGAAGTAGAGAGGATATAAAATGTAGACTGGCAATGGCAAGGAAATCTTTTCTGAAGAAGAGAAATTTGTTAACATCGAGTGTAGATGTAAGTGTCAGATAGTCGTTTCTGAAAGTATTTGTATGGAGTGTAGCCATGTATGGATGTGAAACATGGACGATAACCAGTTTGGACAAGAAGAGAATAGAAGCTTTCGAAATGTGGTGCTACAGAAGAATGCTGAAGATAAGGTGGGTAGATCACGTAACTAATGAGGAGGTATTGAATAGGATTGGGGAGAAGAGAAGTTTGTAGCACAGCTTGACTAGAAGAAGGGATCGGTTGGTAGGACATGTTTTGAGTCATCAAGGGATCACAAATTTAGCATTGCAGGGCAGCGTGGAGGGTAAAAATCGTAGAGGGAGACCAAGAGATCAATACACTAAGCAGATTCAGAAGGATGTAGGTAGCAGTAGGTACTGGGAGATGAAGAAGCTTGCACAGGATAGAGTAGCATGGAGAGCTGCATCAAACCAGTCTCAGGACTGAAGACCACAACAACAACAACAACAACAATGCACAGCTGCCAACATGTGTTCTCTGAACCTTGAACTATGAGTATTTGCTCACTCGCTTATTAGAAGTAAGTAATGCAATCGTGATATAATTGTCAAATTTTCGTACTGGTTGTTACAACTTTGGCGGGAGTGTCTTTGGCGATACGTTGAATTCGTACATAACTGATTTGCTTTATTGTAATCTGTCAATTACTTGTGGATTTCTCTTTGTTTTGGAAGCCCGTTACAACTGTATGTGTTAAGGTAACAGCACGAGACATGGCAAAGTGATTACAGATGTTTTACTTCCACCGGCCGTGACAGAGCCGACGTCGCTTTCCTGAATGTGTGCCGCTGAAACATTATCTGTGCGGCTGACTAAAGGACAGCGTATGGCGTTAATTCAGCAGTTTTTTGTGTTCCGAGCGAGGTGGCGCAGTGGTTAGCACACTGGACTGGTCCTCCGGAGGACGACGGTTCAAACCCGCGTCCGGCCGTCCTCATTTAGGTTTTCCGTTATTTCTCTAAATCGCTTCTGGCGAATGCAAGGATTGTTCCTGTGAAAGGGCACGACCGACTTCCTTCCACATCCTTTCCTAATCCGACGGGACCGATGACCCCGCTGTTTGGTCCCCTATCCCAAATCAACCAATTTATCGCGTGTATTGTTATCGCTTTTTCTTTGGGCACTCGTATTTTATCAGTTCTTAATGATTAATGCTTCTGATTTTCTCGCGGAGTGGTGGCATGCTGTGTAGAGTTAGGATTTAAAAAAGCCGGCCGCGGTGGTCTAGCGGTTCTAGGCGCTCAGTCCGGAACCGCGCGACTGCTACGGTCGCAGGTTCGAATCCTGCCTCGGGCATGGATGTTTGTGATGTCCTTAGGTTAGTTAGGTTTAAGTAGTTTTAAGTTCTAGGGGACTGATGACCACAGATGTTAAGTCCCATAGTGCTCAGAGCCATTTGAACCATTTTTGGATTCCAAAATATTGTCAGTTGGATGCCAATCTAAGTTCATCTTAATTAACTGAATTACGCTTTGTTCTCATTACAATCATGTAATTAAGATGTGCAGTTCTTTCACAAACAACGTTTTATTGACTGTTCACATTGTCTGTTTTAAGCCCTAAAGCCCGAGTAAATTCAGCAAACTACTGATTTTATTGTTATCGGCTGCATCTGGTTCGCAAATCACTGAGTTTGTTTACGAAGTGAACGCACATTTCCTCCTTTGTCCATATGCTCTTCATGTTGTTCTGTCTGTAGTACACATAAATGAAAATTTCAATGTTAATGAACATGTAAAGAGAAAAAGTTTCATTTACACTCAGTAAGGACATCAGCTTGCAAAAATTCCATTACAAATCGTGCGATACAAATTTACAGTGTTCTTCCACATAAGGTAAGAGTTATTTCATTTTTCTCACTTTTTAGTAAAACGGTAAGGTCATTCTTATTCGATCACTGTTCAGTAGCAGAATCTTTAGAACAAGTGAAACACAGAACTAAGCAACAAAGTGCAAAATATCTTACTGCAAGTAGCGCAAGCGCTCTTGCACATAAGGCTAATTGACCACACTTTCCCGAGAGAAAGCACAGCTATATTTACGTAACATCGAACGTTATAGAATATACCTCTATTAAATTAATAAGGAAGTATTAAAACCTAGTAGAAAAATCCGGGTGAGTAAAAAATTTGGGTGTAGTGAGACACGAACCTGCACTACATTACACATCACTTTGTAACTCTGCATCGCTAATCATTACGCAACATTTTGTAATTATTAAAAATGTTTATTTACATTTTAGGACAGAGATACAGTTAGTACTTCATACATCTTTTGTAGACACAAGGAAACAAAGCAACTTTCTTCTTGTGTAACCAGGACCACAAAAGAGAAAATATAAGGTGTGTGATCAAATATTCGAGTCCAGCGCCACATACCCGGTTGGTCACTGAGCTAATAAATGTATTTTAAGAAAAGCGTCTTAAGGTATTTAAACAATGTGGCATCCTTACGTTTTGTGTGACGGCAAAATAAGATATTGACAAGAGAACACTAACTTCCTTTGCAAAAAAAAAATTAATAAATTAAAAAGGCAAGCCAATATCATACAAAATCTTGGGAAGTGTATAAACATAGGTTTAGCAGTTAGAAACAAATAGAAAAAATTGTACTTCCACTCAGTTACAGAATGTCTCACCAAAATCACTATGATACTCTTGAAACATTTCAAAAGTACCATTAACTCGACGTTTCAGTCAATCGGCTAGGATCATCTTCACGATTCCTCTGGTGTCCCTGGATGGCTCAACACTGTCGAAAGAGAATGTCTTGTTCACGTATAAAAGACTATTTTCCCGCGCTTTTACAGAGAAGTGGAGTTACAGGGTAAAAATCTTCAGGTTTCCGTTGGTGGGTCATCGTCGCTGGGTGCATAGCGAAAGCGCATTCTGTGAGAGACGTGGAATCCAAAACATTATAGTTGTCGTGCCACCTTGGTAGCTGTTTATGTTCCTTGCTCGACGTGACTGGATGCTTACTTGCTTTATAACGAGTAACGACGAGGTCGGAAGCCTGTAGCCGCCATCTATATTTAAACTGCATTCGTTCTTCGATGTTTCAGCTGCTTAATGGGCTTTCCTTCTATAAATATGACTGTCCCTGGCTAGCACGTAAGCTCTTCGTTATACTCCGATTTAACTTATTTTACCTTTTATTTTAAACACGTGGTGCTTTCGTGCTCTTTAACGTGTCCTTTTATTGCCATTCTAGTGGCGCCGATGTAGACTCTGTCACAACCAACTGTCATTTCACAAACTCCCGCCTTGTGCTGGCAACCGTTATACGTCGGAAGAAGTCTTTTGTGTTTCTGTTGACTGAAAATTGTAGGGTTCATGCCTATAGCATCGGCTACTTTAGTCACAAACGGTAGCCTTCCACAATGTGTGGAAGGTTGCTCATTCTTCTTGTTTGCATTATTACTATTACCACTTCGTTTGAAGGCCCTGTTTAGGCAAAAGTCATCGTACTCGTTGTCAGATCGCTAACTCTGTTACTGATGATGTAATGGGTCCTGTTAGCGTGGTAATCCTCTATCCCACTGCTTATCAGCATGAAATTCTGTGACTTACATGGCGACAGTGCCGAATTATATCCAACGCTTTCTGAAAGCCAGGCAAGTCTAAGTGGCGATATTTACTGCTTACTGGACCTCATAAATGAACACAGTAGCTCGTATCTGACAGAATCGGTGCTCGTTAAATCTCTGTCCGTCACAATAAAGAATTTATTTGGTCCACAGTGAAGTAAAAGGGGTTCCAAAGCTTCAAACTTTGTGTATGTCCACTATGATTTTCAACAGTGCCGTCTATTAGGCTGCAGTCACAATGATAGCGTTTAGAACGAGCTGTGTCACTTCTGAAAGGCAAGTTTAAAAAGGACTCGCACCGAAAATCTAAAACCTGCCACCGATGGTACTCACGTCTGAGGCGTTTTGGTTTTTGGTCAATGGACGTCGACGTTATGACACACGTGCTCTAAGTCCAAGAGAAAGGCGCCGACCGCACAACTGTCTCAAAATAACGATCCAAAACCGCTGCTGTCTACCAACTTGCAGTCGTCTCCATTAATATACGTGTCTGACAGGAATGGTGGTCTCGCCTCTCAATTGGCTTCCATTTATCCACACATACATCAGTGGCATGAGCGATGTCCACTGAAATACCATACAGTAGGGGCGACTGAGGTTACTTGTTACCCTTGTTTTTGAAGCTCATGTATCTCGATAAACAACATGTATACCCATGAGGCAAATGCCTAACGTTAGCATATCATTCAACCTTCAGAAAACAAGTTTTTTTTTTCCAGATGTGAGTTCATATTACTAAGCTCTATATTAAATTTTTTGTTACCCTCCATGATATAACTTATCCTAATATGGGACACGTTGATATACTATATGGGATAATTGTTACATAATAATTAAAATGAAATATCTTTTCGGTTCTATAACACAGACAGGTAGGACATCTGTTAAGAGACCAGGGGATGGCTTTCATGGTACTAGAAGAAGCTGTAGAGGGCAAAAACTGTAGAGGAAGACACAGTTTGGAACACATCTAGCAAATAACTGAGAATGTAGGTTGCAAGTGCCCGTCTAAGATAAAGAGGATGACAGAGGAGAGCGCGATGGCTGCATCAAACCAGTCAGACGATTGATGAATAATAAAAAAAGCAGATTTATTTAATCAGTAATTTTAATCGACGAGGAACAATTTTGGGTTGCAACAAAGCATAAAACTTGAACACAATGGTGATACTGTCATACAGAATATTTATAAAGTCACCCTTATTCTGATGACGAAATATTAATGTCATTATCGGACTTGGAGTCCTTACAAATAAGAAAACTGTCATGCATGGCACACCTGTCATGTGCTCAGCTTTGACCCTTTGTGCATTGTAGCCATGTGGGTAGTGGGTTTTATCTAGAATAGCGCTCCATACATTCAATACATAAGCAATCTTCTTCCTCATCAGATAATTCCGCGATTTGACGTTTTCGTCTTCCTGTTTTAGCTTTCTTGTTTTTATTTGTCTGGGACAACACCAGTCATCGCCTTGCAGCTTTCTTTTCCTTATTTTCCCCCGCTGTTAATGCTGCTTTTACTTGGAATTCAGTCAAGATGGCACTCACTCATTTGTTCCTTCTTGCTGCGTTCTTGCGGGCGGGCGCGATCGGGAAAGATCTCAGTGCTTCAGGCTGCACTTGCGTGTGTACGGGTTTTGTAGCAACAACTGTGGAGGTGCAGGGCATGGAGCTAGATTCCACATTTGTTGCTCTGCTGTGAGCGCTTTTCCCAACCGAGTTCGTAAGACACACAGAAAACGGAGTTTCATCTTCTCTGTATAGCCAGTCCGCCACAGCTGAGGGCAAAAAGTCGTCATCTGTGAAACTGTCTCTGTTAAATGTCTCTCTTCCAGTCACTTGGAATCCAGCCTTGATGTTTGTTGGCGTAGCACGGTTCAAATGGTTCAAATGGCTCTGAGCACTATGGGACTTAACATCTGTGATCATCAGTCCCCTAGAACTTAGAACAACTTAAACTTAACTAACCTAAAGACATCACACACATCCATGCCCGAGGCAGGATTCGAACCTGCGACCGTAGCAGTCGCGCGGTTCCGGACTGAGCGCCTAGAGCGTAGCACGGCTAAGCAAAGTTTTCTTCACTATACATTGAATGTCATATTGTTTACAGCCTTGTTTATCATCCACGTATCTTATGCAGAGTTAATATATGTTTTAAACGGTCCAAACACCGCTCTACCGGAAGGTTGCATTTTATGAGACGTGCGTGGCGCAAAAGAGAGCAGGACAACGCAGTATTCTTTGGCTGCATCTTAACACTGGAATATCAAGGTGCGAATGATGACTGTCCAGAGGAAGGAGAACCGGTCGTTCTGATTTAGGCCTGGAATGGTGAATGAAATGATGCAGCAATGAGCGAAAGTCGTGCCCTGTCATTTACCCTGACTTATTTGCAGACGCTGCGCTTCCTTCTGGCCCATTTCAGAGAAAATCTCTGAAGTTCTTTCTGGGAAACACAAAGAAATGCGGGATTGAGTTTCCACACCCATTTAAAGGAAGGCAATATTAACTGAAGTTCCTCTTTCCCCAGAGGCTACAGCACCGACTTGTTTTAAGGCCATCCTTGCACAATTTCGGCAGGAGTTTGTACTGTATTGACAGCTGTCTCCTACACATTACACACGACTTGACCCTGAAATTTGTATCGATCAGAAACATCACTCCGATTTGTAAAAAATCTACGTACATTGTGCTTGTTGAAACTCTTAGCCCTGCTTATGACCGAGCGAGGTGGCGCAGTGGTTATCACACTGGACTCGCATTTGGGAGGACGATGGTTCAATCCCGTGTCAAGCCATCCTGATTTAGGTTTTCAGTGATTTCCGTAAATCGCTCCAGGCAAATGCCGGGATGGTTCCTTTGAAAGGATACGGCCGGCTTCCTTCCCCGTCCTTCCCTAATCCGATGAGACCGATAACCTCGCAGTTTGGTCTCTTCCCCCAAACAACCCAACCCCCCTGCTTATACTCGTAGCCAATGGTGTGCGGATGGAAAGCGTTTTCTTTCTTTTGAGATATCCTCCAAAGTAGTCAGCGGAAGCCAGTTCTGCGTCATTCCAATCAACGGGAAATTTGACATCATCGCACATTCAAATGGTTCAAATGGCTCTGACCACTATGGGACTTAACTTATGAGGTCATCAGTCCCCTAGAACTTAGGACTACTTAAACCTAACTAACCTAAGGACATCACACACATCCATGCTCGAGGCAGGATTCGAACCTGCGACCGTAGCGGTCGGGAGGTTCCAGACTGCAGCGCCTAGAACCGCTCGGCCACTGCGGCCGGCTCACGGCATATTGATATGCTAGAATAACTTCCTTCGAGGAAAGTACATAGTGGAGCTTAGCAGTTTTGTGAATATATTCTTCAAGCTCTGTTTCCTGTTCATCGGACAAGACCTGCCGAGGTCGCTTGTAACTAATTGTTGGTGCAAGCATCACTCCTGATTCTGAAAGTAAACGGACAAGAAAAATATTTAACAGGCCTGTATATGCTTCTCTGCACGCAGCTCGTACATCCTAGGAGATTAATTTAAATACATTGATTTATTTGCTTGTAGTAATACAGCAGTAATCTACCACACCAGAGTGGGCGACGCAAACAATGCAAAATAAGCTGCCTACCTCCTTTTGTTGCTTCCGTTCGCTTGCAATACTTCTGCAGCGTTACACAATTTAATGGTACTTTTGGGCCGCTTTCCCCAGTGAAGTAGAGCCACGCAGCACGTCATTTGCTGCTTCAGCATATGTTTCCTTGGGCGTAGTGCCTCTATCAGTCTTCTTTTCATAATTACGCAATTGTTACACCGTAACAACTTGCCCCTTCCCCTTTGTAACAACTGACCCCGTGCCACGCCATTTTGTCTTACCGTGGAAAACATTAATCTAAAATTTTTGTTTGAAACTTTTACGTATATCACTACGTACCTGAATGTTGGACGCTCAGCTGTTGCAAAATGTAACTGAAATGTGCAATTTTCCACGAAATATGAAGAAATACACACAGAGTAAAGAAAAATTACTCCACCGCAGCCGGCCGTTGTAGCCTAGCGGTTCTAGGCGCTTCAGTCTGGAACCGCGTGACCGCTACGGTCACAAGTTCGAATTCTGCCTCGGGCATGGATGTGTGTATGTCCTTAGGTTAGTTAGGTTTAAGTAGTTCTATGTTCTAGGGGATTGATGACCTCAGCAGTTAAGTCCGACAGTGCTCAGAGCCATTTGAACCAACTCCACCGCAAGAAAAACACGTTCTGTCACCAGCGCCCTATTACCAACTGACGGCAGATATGGAAAGGACGGGACGATGGAGACTTTCAGTGCTACCATCTGGTGGAGAAATTAGAAAACTGCGTTAACTGTTGAATTTTTCTTGTCATGTAACAAGTTGCCGCGCGTAACAATTAGCCTCAGTCTCTCCTATGAAACTCAGTAGCGAATTTCCGATAAGTTTGACCTATTCCAACTACTCAAATGCCTGAACTGCACCCTTCCCTGCCTGTGAGGGATATCTGACCCTGCTCTCACGCCCCAACTTTCGGTGATGGCTACCATTGTCTTAGTACGACCAAAAGTCACCTTCCGTATCACACAACAAAGAGCGCTGGTGGAACTAGTTAGAGGTCACCCTAATCATATACTACTCTGATGGTACACTCACATATGTGCCTGCCAGGTTTGTACTTAATCATTTTGAATATGCGTTTTTCAAAATCGTCCTTGTCTCAGTACGCTAAGAGCGTAACGAATGTACTGTTTGAAGCATGGTGGTATGGAAATATTATCACTTGTTCCAAATTTACTCAGGAGGCATTGTGGTGGAATATTTGCGTAATCAATATTCTATCGCATAGTTTATATTTTCCTTTCATTGACGTGACAGCTCGTTTACCTTCTCCGCTCTGCAGAAAGCGACCACGACGCCCATCAACCAAACATTGTTGCTTTGTATCTGTAGTAGATGTTGGCTGCAAATTAATGACAGAAATTATTTGCAGAAGATTGGAAAAATCGCAGAAGCCGGCATCGATAAAGATCAGTTCGGATTCCAGAAAAATGTAGGAATAGGTGAGGCACTACTGAACCTACGACTTATTGGATAAGGTAGTTTTAATAATGACAAATCTACGGTTTTAGCATTTGCGAATTTACAAAACCTTTTTGAAAATGTTAGCTGGAATATAATCTTTGGAATTCTGAACGCATTGGGTGTAAAATACAAGAAGCGAAGGTTATTTGGAACTTGTACAAGAAACGGACCGCAGTTAAAAAATCGAACGAGATGATACGCGAACGATAGCTGGGGAGGAATTGAAAGAGAGTTGTAGCTTATCCTCGATATTATTCATCTCAGCAAGTAGTAAAGACAATTAAGGAGAAATTACGGAAAGAGATCAAAGTTTAGCGAGAAGAAATGAAACTTTTTGATTTTTCGATGACATAGTAATTCTGTCATGGACTTTAAGCGCTGTTGAACGGAGTGGATATCTTGAAAAGAGGTTAAGGCATGAACATCAACAATAGTAAAGCAAGGTTAATGGAATATAGTCCAATTAAATCGGGTGATACTAAGGCTTTAGATCAGAAAATGAGAAGCCAAAAGTAGATGAGTTTTCCAATTTGAGCGCCAAAATCACGGATGATGGCAGAAGCGGAGAATATATAAAGTAGATTTGTAATAGCAAGAGAAGAAGTTCAGAAACCAAACATATATTGTTAACATCGAATATAAGTGTGGTGTTAGGAATAACTCCACTTACAGCTGCTAAAATTGTTGTTTATTAAAACAGGATGGGTTTCGCGGCTCCAAGCGGCATCATCAGGTGAACTTACACAGAAAAAGCAAAGTACGGTGTCACCACATTTTGTGGATATTAATATTAATAAAGAAATCTCTAAAATATACTCACAACGTTGAAAGATCAGAGCCATACTCGTCGCTCCTAGTCAAAATCTGCTATACAGAGAATATCACCAATACTAAGGCGAGGAAGGGTAAAGAAAACGTACTCCATTCATTGAAATTTGCTTGGTTCTAAAAACAGAAAAGAGTGTTTTACACTAAGCAGACGCTAACATTTTTTGTTAAAAAAAGAAGCCAGATTGGCAGTAAAGAATTGAGACTGCTAACATAATTAGACGGCGGCCGAGCGGTTCTAGGCACTTCAGTCCGGAACCGCGCTGCTTCTACGGTCGCAGGTTCGAGTCCTGCCTCGAGCATGGATGTGTGTGACGTCGTTAGGTTAGTTAGGTTTAAGTAGTTCTAAGTCTATGGGACTGATGACCTTAGAAGTTAAGTCTCATAGTGCTCAGAGCCATTTGAACCATTTTTTTTTTATCAATAAGGAAGTGCGACTGCACCATTGAAAAAATTTCATATCAGGCACAAAGACAGACGTAGAAGAGAGATAAAGGGCTTTGGGCTGCTGCAGGTCTCGTGAACAAAGCTTATAAGTCACACTTTGCATTTACTGTACTGCGTGCTCCAAATGAACGCCATCCGTCACGCGATATTGGATCCGCTAAGGAGACGAGAAACTCTTCCTAATATCGCACCCCATATTTCACTCTGAACATCAGCGGGCGCCAGTGTCAGAGGCGTGAATGTACAGTCTTTGTCATAAAGTCTTACCGCCACAGGGACCACGTCCGAGTCGTCCACGTAAGGCGCCAATAAGACGGGCAGTCTCTCAGAGTTCAGCATTCAGTCTTCTACATGAACTGTCAGCACTATATGATGAAGTTTCCGGACAAAGTATGGTCTTCCGGTTTCTCTGTTCTGGTGCTGCATCTGCTCGTGACTACTGGTAAACGTCGAGCAATGTAAAAGCGGACTCTAAAGTTCGACCCCACTAATTCCTTTACTTTTTAAACCACATACTGTGTGTCTATTAAAGCTGCGATAGTTGTTCAAAAAGTAATACAGTAAATTTTTTTCTCGGCCAGTTTCGGTTGAAAAAAATTGGAAATTTCTTGTGGGACGTCGTGAAACATCCCCGTTTCAGCTCCCGTAGTTTCATGAAGTTCCGATAAGTGGCGGCGCTATGTGTCGTCTTCAAAATAGCGTCTCTAAAGGAGGAGCATTCCCACCAGAGAGCTGTCACTGAGTTCATGTCGGCAGAAAACCAGAGCATCGCAGATATTCATAGCTGCTTGCAGAGTGACTACGGTGACCTGACATTGAAAAAAAAAGTATTCGTTAAAAACAGCCGTGGTAGCAATTTTAGTTTTTTATTTTTCAACGACGCGTTTCGCCTTATTTAAGCGTCTTCAGGTTATCTTTTCTAGGTGGACGCGAGAGGCACCAAGATCTGCATAACGCGTTCCCGTTCGTAGGAGCGAGTGACAGAGTAAGCCCCCATCTCACTCTGTCACTCGTTCCTGTGAACTGAAACGCGTTATGCAGATCTTGGTGCCTCTCGCGTCCATCTAGAAAAGATAACCTGAAGATGCCTAAATAAGGTGAAACGCGTCGTTGAAAAACAAAAAACTAAAATAGCAACCAAGATTGTTTTTAACCAATACTGACCTTTTAATCCATCAGTTACTCACTGCATGCATCACACGTTTCGTTTCAAACCATGCAAGTGCTTTCATTACCATTAAAAATTCACAAGCATAAACTTTCAAGGATTGTCTATATGGTGTTAGGGATCTGAACGGGCTACGAAAATTTTACACTTTTTAACCCATTTAAAATGTGGTATGAGTTTCATAAAAATTAATTTTTATTTAAAAAATCACTTTCTGCTTTGTAGTCTTGTTTGTGTAAAACTATTAACATGATTTCAAACATTTTCATGAGATAGCAATAGACACGGGCAAATTTCAGGATTATTTTAGTTTCTCTTCAAGTGACTCTACTAATATACTACTTCCTCCTATGTTTATCTGGCGAAAGGACGGGGAACATAAAACAGAGATTCGAGCTCGCATGGAGGTTTACCAACAATTGTTCCTCCTGCAAACCATTCGCGATAGGAAGAGGAAAAGGGGAAAACGGCAGTGGTGTACAAAATAGCCTCCACCACACACAAGACAAGAAAGCGAAGTAATACTGCACTGTCATTTAGTCCTGACCTATGCTGAAAATGATCAGGAAATTACAGTGGTAAACAAAGTACCTTCCGCCATACACAACCCAAGAAAACGAATTGCATTGTCGTCCAGTTCAGAGATATGGTTGAAATTGCAGTTTTCGAGCTCATTGGGAAGTTAGTTTAAAAGCAATTGCAAAACGTGTAGCAAACGGAAAAGAGACATACAAGAAACCGACATCTATCACCTCATCCTTCCTCCCTCTGGCCAGCTGCACACATCCTCTGGCGTACTGCCAGAAACACATTCTGATACCACCCGCACAACACAGTTGTCCTGCAGGGCAGCCAAGATGTCAAGTGGTACCAAACTTTCTCACCCCCACCCCCAACTGCAGCCGAACATACCGATAAGAAAGAAAGTTAATGTTGCATTCTCATCTAGTTCTGAACTGTGTTTAAAATCTCAGTTCTTTAACTCATTGGGAAGTTATCTTTAAATCAATTCCAAAATTTGTACTGAACCGACAGACACACAAGGAAATGACCTAATGAAAAACCTCTTAAAAATAGGTTGGTGCGTAAGACTGTGGCATTTATGAGTGGTGTGTTAGCACACAGGTTGCTGTAAGTTCGTTTATCAGCTGTCTTTTTTTGTTTGAGCTATTATGAGGGACTTCAGAAACAATTTACACATGTCAAACCATGCTAAGGTCATTACAGAACAAGAAAGCTGCCGTGTCAGAAGAGAGTATGTGTTCTGAGTTCCCTGCAGACACATTTCTGCTGTTTTATGGATAGCAGATGCCTCACAGTGTGTTAGTGCAATGGTTTGGCAATTGTAAACACAGTTCATAGTTGAAGGATTCAGGACATTATGATTTTTCTTGGGTAGAACATCTAACTTACACACTCGTTAAACCTTAAATACTTGCAGTTTATGGACCAAATGCATTGTCATGTTGAGCCATAGTGAAATAGTGTCTACAACTGCACAGTCTTGGGTAATGCACTTGGCGAAGGAAGACCATCGACATCGACCACAGACGAGGATGTACTGGCAATTCCAGGCAACCAAGCAACTGATTTGCAGCAATCACATATTTTCTGACGACTGGGACGTTCACACAGTGACTTTGAATGGCTCCGTGATAAAGGAGTGGATTTCCTCCGTCGAGGAACTGAACGATTGGTAGAACGTATTGACCAGAGTTTGCGTAGACTTGGTGACTATGTTGAAAAATGGTCTCGTCTATCTGCGTCACTTTCAAATAAAGTGCAGCGTTCAACAAAAGGCTTTGGCCTGCAATAATAATATATAACTTAGATTTTGAAGTCCACTCATGGTATTGCTGATGCGATGCTACATTGAATGAAACATATGTGAAGGTTACGTTTAGTGTCTCTTATTAGACTTTAGAAAGTGGAGTGCCAAATGGAAAAGTCCAACATTTTTTCCTCTTGAATTTTGGAAGAGGGCTAAAGGCAGAGAAGGGGAGTCGAGACGTTTACTTTGTATTTGGGGTGATTGCCGTCGGTGAAGTAACTTCAGAAAATGATTTTCTCATTTCAGATGGGATGGTTTTGAAGTCTAGTAGTCTCCATTTTTAATGACAAGTTTCGAAGATCAGGGAAGGAAGGAAATGAATGAAGAGTAAGGTTAAACGTCCTGTCGATGACGGGGTAGTTAGAGAAGGGACAAGAAGGGACGCAGGCTCGGATTGGGAATACTGGACGAAAAATCGGGTGTACAGGTAATACATGCTCTGATTCAAAGCAACAAAAATCAATGGACGATCATAAATGCATGTTTGCTAGAACAGTTGCCTGTTCGAGCATACCTACTGAACATCTTTACTTGTGCCTTTATATTAACTTCATAAAAAGATATTAATGTACCCTAAGAAATGTGTCAAACAGTGCCCTGTGTGAGTCCAAGAGATATAATGCTGTGCCTTTTGTGATGCAAAAAAGGTATTCTTTACAAAAATTGCTTCCCAGCTGTGTATCAATTGCAGTTGCCATTTGTTGTCAAAAAATGAGACACTGTAGTCACAATATAAGAATAGTGGCGAAGAAGGCTGCATCAAGTGTTAGTGACGCACGATAATGCTTGCCTGAACTCTACTGATTTCACAAAAGAAAATTAACTAGGAGTTTGGTTGGAAGGCCATCAAAATGGCTCTGAGCACTATGGGACTCAACTGCTGAGGTCATTAGTCCCCTAGAACTTAGAACTAGTTAAACCTAACTAACCTAAGGACATCACAAACATCCATGCCCGAGGCAGGATTCGAACCTGCGACCGTAGTGGTCTTGCGGTTCCAGACTGCAGCGCCTTTAACCGCACGGCCACGGAAGGCCATCCCCCATTGCACTTGTTCGTCTGGACTTTAGAAGCACAAATGTTTGTTTTTACGTTCCTGATCGAGCAGCCACCAAGCAGATTCCTTCCAGACGGAAATGAGCTTCATACCTGGCTTGACGACATCTTTAATTTTTAACTCTGAACCAATAGATTTCTGCAGGCGTCCAAGCACTGTCTAAGCACTGTCAGATTGTTTTATATAATATTGAAGACTACCTTATTGATGATTACTTTATCTCTTATGTTCAGCTGTTGTCTTCAGCCACCTAACAAAATGTGTATAAAATATGCATTGTATAAATGAATTGTAGCTTTTCGTGATAACAGAAAGATATGTCTATTTTAATAATACAGTATCTGTTTTCCACAGATGTCCGAGCACTGTCTAAGCACTGTCGTATTGTTTTAGATAATATTAGAAAATAAATTCTTCATGATTGATTTCTCTCTTATGTTCACTGTTGTGTTCAATTATCTAACAAACGAGTCCATAAATTATGCATTGTACTAATACAGATCAATTGCAGCGTATCACGATAACAACATGATGGAGGTTTATTTTAATAGTATAGTACCCCTAACACTATCACGTCCAAATCGCCACGAACTAACACATTACTTTCGACTTCGAAACAGTCTGTCGCAAAGTGCATTCATGAGTCGTACTCTAATAGTACGGACTGTTAGTGGCAAAACACAAATATTGAAACAAACTAAATTATTCAGTACCACGGTTTCATCAATGAAGTTGTGCATTAAGAAAAATTATTTGCAGACAGAAAAATGCACTCATCAACAAATGTAAAATTTCCAGTTTAGTAAGTTTTTCATTTCGAGATCTGGGAGGTCATGGCTCAGTATAGAGTGAATATTTATTGTGGAGGAGTTTCTTTCAGGTTTCCTTACTAATTTAAGATGTATCTGCTTGTAGCTCTGGAAGTGAAGAGGTAAAGTTTTTCTAACGAGACTGGAACCAACAGCTAACACAGCAGCCACATTACCACAGAGCTAGGGAACAGCTGCGACATTAATCAAATGGGTCAAATGGCTCTGAGCACTATGGGACTCAACTGCTGAGTTCATTAGTCCCCTAGAACTTAGAACTACTTAAACCTAACTAACCTAAGGACATCACACACATCCATGCCCGAGGCAGGATTCGAACCTGCGACCGTAGCGGTCTCGCGGTTCCAGACTGCAGTGCCTAGAACCGCACGGCAACTTCGGCCGGCCGACATTAATCTCTTTCATTGCTCCAGTGGTACAAAACAGGTAATTCGCAGCATAAAAGACGGAATTAATTATAGTTTCTGCATGGAAGTCACAATTCTGAGGGACAGCCAATTTTATTGCCACTTTAATTGAATGGCTCAGACTTAGTCTCTGTGGTGGCTGGACAGCGGCCAACTTTTATGTCGAATATTGTACGTCATTGCTGAGCAGGCCACACGGAAGTGTGCAATGGCAGTTAACTGTTGTCAAAAATCTCTTCATATCGGATATGTGGGCTAAATGCATTTGGTTCTACTTGTTGTACGCGTTTTGTAAAATATTAATATGTGTTCGCTTTCCCATTTCGAGACAAGAACTACAGTACGACACTGGTCGCAATTTACATTGGCGCCTTATACCAGTAGTAAATTTTAATTTCGATAACGTTTTCATTAACTGAGAAGGTGCACTGTCTTTCCCAGCGTAATAACTCCTAAGAGATTGTCGGGAGTGGTGTTAGATGCTGCCATGCAAACTGCTCAGTATTTCATCGAGGCAGTTACCCCTCGTGTTAGGTGAGGCTGTGGGGAGCTGTAGCGGCAAACCAATTTGTCATACCAGCTCGGTGGAATAGTACCAGGGAGGAGAAGACGCGGGGCTGTCTTTTGAGTCACCGTTGGGGACTTCCACTTTCAAAGCTCCATACCGCAGAAACTCAACTGTACTGACCGAGCCTCAGCAAGATGATGGTTCCTCTGTAGTCTAGCTGGCTGACCGGTTCGTGTGTGACGTCTTATGTCCATCGCATCAGAATTTAACCTTGCGACATGGGGGGGCCATTGTGTAATTTCCCACTGACGTTGGACCTTGTGTGCTCCAGGCTCCTTGGCAACCCAGCACTGTTCGCACGCGCCGACAGCACAGTTTCCGCGGCTCGTTTCTCCGACAGGAGACTCTGGAAATCGACATACGTTACTGAGACGTTACAGCACTTGTTCCATCCCCAACGTCCCTCGCACCCTGATCTGTTTCAGAGACTGTGCAGCTCCCGCGACGCCGTCAAAAGATACAAACGACCAGTTTTTCCACTTATCTCCTATTTTTGCTTATTATTTTTAGGCTGTCACAATACAAGTATGTCAGAATGAAGTACTATGATGCTCCCATATTTTTGCAACCTCAGTTTCATACAAATCGTGTAAAAAAAATTTCCGTTGTTCGTCAGTATATGCACGGCGTTCTGTTGGCTGAACACCCGGAAAGTGCAACACATCTATCAAGGGAACTGCTAACACTATGGTTATCCGCCGTCTTGCAGAGTTATTAAGTTACGTCATAATTCACTTATTTAGGCTGTAGTAATTTGTTATTAGTGTACAATTATTACGGGTGTTCGATGTTGGTAAACCATTGACACTGATTTTGGTTTTATCATCGACGACTACATATGGCTGCCACGTGGACGGCGGACAGTAATGGACATGAAGTGTCGATTTTAAAAGATAATTCATAAAATGGCGTAAAAAGCAACATTAAAAACGTCTAATATATTATTAATCAATAAATACAGCAGTAATTTACACAAGGCACTGACTTTTGTGTACGGACTGTTAAAAAAAACATTTTTAGAGGAATTTCCTTTACAGTCTGTTGCATGGGTGAGAATCCTTCTTTTTAAAACAATCTTTGAGAACCTCACGATGTAACTGTACAACCCAAATACTACACTCCGATTATTTTGGAACTTTGGGAAGTTAGTACTGATGACGTTTTTCATCGATGTATCTTTTTTAAGATATAAAACGCGATATCTCTTATAATAATTGAACTGCCATGGTAGGTCTGTTTCTGTTCCAGTTTGAAATTATTCTCTCCTCGTGCTGTATGACAATGTTCCCTTCCTGTAATGTACAGACGTACTGTCCAATCTCACCGACAGTCTGTAATATTATTGGGCTTTCCGTCGTATGAAAGCTGTGAGTACCCTTGGAAAGGCATTCATCTAGTTGTGTATTACATGATCAACTTATGAGATGAGACCTGTTCTTTGAAAGACATTTGTTTTACATAATTTACGTAACTGTAAAGATGCTGATCTAGCGCGAACGCTAATACATCGATTGGGCAGTCAAAGAAACATTTTAACAGAAGCTGAACTGATGGTTCCGCTTCAACCTAAATAAAAAATGTGACGGTAAGAAACCTTTGTAGATCTTCAGATTTTATCGTACTTCTTCTTGTAATGTGAAAGCGGAAAGAAGGTCGTCTTTAAGCCATAAAAGAGAGCGGTCTTGCCAGCGTGCAGACAACAGTTATTGATTAATAAAATTCAAGTAATTTATGTTCGATGCTGTAAATCAGCAAGTTATTGTTATGAAGGTGTTGAACGGTGCAAGAATTGTTTCAAAGGAAGGAGAAAAGTAATGACTGTAATTGGTGACAAAAACGTGAACCAAGAAGTTAGCAGTCTGAAATCTGATCGCACCATACAGACAGAAAATTACTTGTGTAAGTTATACTGTTTATAAATAAGCCCTAATTGCTTGTGAGAATTATTTGAATATATTTAGTCTTTACCAGATTTCTTATTCTATTCTTTCCCTTTATTTTTTTACCTCCATGCCATATTATTTTTATAAATGTCAAACAGCCTATACTACAGAAGAGAATATTGCGGCATCCTGGTCGTAGACAGAAGGCCGATCCTTGTCTTCTACACAACTCATAGCTGTCCCATTTATTAATGATTTCATTTGCAAATGCAATTTTTTTATTGTTCGTTGTTAAAGGTCTCTTAGGTAATTTTTAAACTTCATACTGATTACGTAAAGAAATCCGGGTTGTTGGTTTCCAAATAATAGAAGCCTTTGCGTTATCAAAAAACTAGCCTCCTTCTGATAACGATCAGGAGCCGACCAGAAGACGGACGTCTTCGACCGCATTCGTGTTTCCTGTGGCAAAGCTGTGCCAAACTGGGAACACGACATTCTAGTATGAAATATATATATATATATATATATATATATATATATATATATATATATATATATATATATATATATATATAATTGAAAAAAATTGATACATATTTAACTTTTTTTTATCATACTAGAAGTTGTTCCAACAGCTAGAAGAAAATCCTTGGTGGTTTAATTGCATTCGAACTTGCTTCTGAATCCACGACCATGTCATGTAGATAAGGCTACTTTGTTAATATGTACAATCGGTAGTAAGACATTTTTGGTTTGTGTTGCATGTCAGGTACTTTAATGTTTAGAATACTACGAGGGCGTGCTGAAAAGTAATGTCTCCGAATTTTTATGTGAAAACTCAAAGCTTTTTAAATAAACGAACGTCATTAACATTTATGTCCTTATTCTACATGTCTACATATTTATTTCTCGACATAGTCTGGCTAAGAAAATTCCATCTAACGAGTGACCCATTTGTTGAAACCGTCAATGTAGCGTATTTGAGTATCATTACCATAGTGAGGTCTTCGAAGGTAATTTTTAAGTTTTGGAAACAGACCAAAATCGGATGGTGCCAAGTCGACACTGTGTGGTGGGTTATCGCAGACAGCGAACCCAAGGCGTCGGATTGCTGCAGATGTTGCAACGCTTGTGTGTGGTCTGGCAATATGATGTGGACGGAGATGGTGCTGCATGTGTGGGCGAACTTTCCGAATTCGAAACTCGATTGCTCTGTGCTGCTTCTCACGCACCGACGTAGCTATGTTACCCACCGCTTCGTTACACGCTACAATTCGGAGCTCCGTAGCGATGGAGGGTTGCAAATATGTAGACACGAAGAATAAAGATGTGAAATGTTAAAAATTTAAAGTAAGAGTTTTCACGTAAATTAGGATACACTATTTTTCAGCACGCCCTAGTAGTTGTTGGGGTCAAATGACTACTTACAATATACTCAACACAAATTTCATGAGAACCCATTTCCATGGGCCGAGGTATGGTGCTACAGAGCGAAACAGAGGCGTAACTAAATGTGCGCAAATACCCGGAATATATGCACCCGGTATTTGGGAACTACAGCTCTTACGTCTCAAAAATGAGATCGACAGGAAGTGCAAAATGGCTAAGCATAGTTGGCTAGAGGACAAATGTAAGGATGTAGAGGCTTGTCTCACTAGGGGTAAGATAGATACTGCCTACAGGAAAAATAAAGAGACCTTTGGAGAGAAGAGAACCACTTGTATGAATATCAAGAGCTCAGATGGCAACCAAGTTCTAAGCAAAGAAGGGAAGGCAGAAAGGTGGAAGGAGTATATAGAGGGTTTATACAAGGGCGATGTACTTGAGGACAATATTATGGAGATGGAAGAGGGTGTAGATGAAGACGAAATGGGAGATAAGATACTGCGTGAAGAGTTTGACAGAGCACAGAAAGACCTGAGTCGAAACAAAGCCCCGGGAGTAGACAACATTCCATTACAACTACTGATGGCCTTGGAAGAGTCAGTCATGACAAAACTCTACCATCTGGTGAGCAAGATGTATGAGACAGGTGAAATACCCTCAGACTTCAAGAAGAATATAATAATTCCAATCCCAAAGAAAGCAGGTGTTGACAGATGTGAAAATTACCGAACTATCAGTTTAATAAGTCACAGCTGCAAAATACTAACGCGAATTCTTTACAGACGAATGGAAAAACTGGTAGAAGCGGACCTCGGGGAAGATCAGTTTGGATTCCGTAGAAATGTTGGAACACGTGAGGCAATACCAACCTTACGACTTATCTCAGAAGAAAGATTAAGAAAAGGCAAACCTACGTTTCTAGCATTTGTAGACTTAGAGAAAGCTTTTGACAATGTTAACTGGAATACTCTCTTTCAAATTCTGAAGGTGGCAGGGGTAAAATACAGGGAGCGAAAGGCTATTTACAATTTGTACAGAAACCAGATGGCAGTTATAAGAGTCGAGGGGCATGAAAGGGAAGCAGTGGTTGGGAAAGGAGTGAGACAGGGTTGTAGCCTGTCCCCGATGTTATTCAATCTGTATATTGAGCAGGCAGTAAAGGAAACAAAAGAAAAATTTGGAGTAGGTATTAAAATTCATGGAGAAGAAGTTAAAACTTTGAGGTTCACCGATGACATTGTAAATCTGTCAGAGACAGCAAAGGACTTGGAAGAGCAGTTGAACGGAATGGACAGTGTCTTAAAAGGAGGATATAAGATGAACATCAACAAAAGCAAAACGAGGATAATGGAATGTAGTCAAATTAAATCGGGTGATGCTGAGGGAATTAGATTAGGAAATGAGACACTTAAAATAGTAAAGGAGTTTTGCTATTTAGGGAGTAAAATAACTGATGATGGTCGAAGTAGAGAGGATATAAAATGTAGACTGGCAATGGTACGGAAAGCGTTTCTGAAGAAGGGAAATTTGTTAACATCGAGTATAGATTTAAGTGTCAGGAAGTCGTTTCTGAAAGTATTTGTATGGAGTGTAGCCATGTATGGAAGTGAAACATGGACAATAACTAGTTTGGACAAGAAGAGAATAGAAGCTTTCGAAATGTGGTGCTACAGAAGAATGCTGAAGATAAGGTGGGTAGATCACGTAACTAATGAGAAGGTATTGAATAGGATTTGGGAGAAGAGAAGTTTGTGGCACAACTTGACTAGAAGGAGGGATCGGTTGGTAGGACATGTTTTGAGGCATCAAGGGATCACAAATTTAGCATTGGAGGGCAGCCTGGAGGTGAAAAATCGTAGAGGGAGACCAAGAGATCAACACACTAAGCAGATTCAGAAGGATGTAGGTTGCAGTAGGTACTGGGAGATGAAGAAGCTGGCACAGGATAGAGTAGCATGGAGAGCTGCATCAAACCAGTCTCAGGACTGAAGACGACAACAACAACAACAGCTCTTAGTGATTCGCAGCAAACTTTACACACAATTTTACGAAACTTTTCCTCGCCGTCACTCCCCGTAAAATGTCAAGAGTTTCACTCACTAGCTTTTCGTTGCTCGTGGAGAAAAATTGCTGCATCTGACATGAGGTTTTTTTAATTTATTACTTCTTTACCAGTAACTCTATTCGCAACACATTTTGCAAACAGTATCCACATACACCACTCAATGTAGGTGAATACTATATTAATTAACGACATATAGCTCAGGAGACATGACGTCTTGAACATTGAGATGCGTGGAAACTGCCGCATCAGGCGTGACGGTTTAGTTTATTTCTTCTTTACTAAGAATTTTCTGAAGGTATCGACAGATGCCACTGAATGTACCTGCGAAATTCAATCATTGTACCACACATTGCTCATGAGATCTGAAAGTTATTAACACCGATATGCGTGAAAAATCTGTTTTTTTTCTGAAAAGTGAGAGCAGATTACCCTGTCTATGCTAATACTGTGTTTGGTAATGAGCACTTTGCGGTGTCCAACGAACTTTAAACACAGTATCATTCCGTTACGAAACTTTTTCTTGCTTGTATGCTAAGTATAAAATATTTAACACATTAACTCATTTACAAAGTAATCAGAAGCTGGAAGCTGTTTCGTACAGGGAAGCTCGATTAATTAAAGCATCTGGGGCTTACTGGTCACTCACTGTCTGGAAAGAACCTGGGGTGAAAGTGCTAAATCTAATGAGGGTGGGAATGAAAAACGGGTGACATTGATGCATAACTCAGGAACACCGGGAGCAATATCAACCAGATTTATTAGGTACGTGCCTTATTATTTATATAAATGCTACAGGAATAATAAGATTCCCCACTATCACTAGGGATGGTGGTGTGGACGAGGAGGGGTGACGTAAAACTGTTGGGAGGAATCGTCTTGGTACTTGTTCTTTGTTTAGTTGAAGTACAAATTGTCTCTTATTTGTACTGCCCATTGTGTCAACCAGGTTGCGAGGATGAGTAGTCCAGCGAACAAAATATTTATCAACATGTTTCGGCACATAACATGAAGCCACAACGCTGAATAGTACAGACAAATTTAACATCCTCTCTAGAGCCGCATGGTGTAAAACAGCACGGAATCAGACGTTAGGTGTGCAATATATGTACGAGGGTCACTCCAAAAAAAATGCACACTTTTTTTTTAAATTCATTTTTTATTCTACATGTTTGAAAGTTTTACAGTGTGTAGATACGTCCTTTAAGAACAATATTTTCATCCCTCTCAACTGCCTTACGCCATCTTGGAACCAGCGCCTGTATACCCACATGGCAAAATTCTGGGCCAACCTGTTGGAGCCACTGTTTGGCAGCGTGCACAAGGGAGTCATCATCTTCAAACCTTGTTCCACGAAGAGAGTCTTTCAGTTTCCGAAAGAGATGATAGTCACATGGAGCCAGGTCAGGATTGTAAGGCGGGCGTTTCAGTGTTGTCCATCCGAGTTTTGTCATGGCTTCCATGGTTTTGTGACTGACATGTGGCCGTGCATTGTCGTCCAACAGCAAAATATCCTACTTTTGCCGATGTGTTCGAACACGACTCAGTCGAGCTTGAAGGTTCTTCAGTGTCGTCACATATGCGTCAGAATTTATGGTGGTTCCACTTGGCGTGATGTCCACAAGCAAGAGTCCTTCGGAATCGTAAAACACTGTAGCCATAACTTTTCCAACACAAGGTGTCGTTTTGAATTTTTTTTTCTTGGGTGAATTTGCATGATGCCATTCCATTGATTGCCTCTTTTTCTCTGGTGAAATATAATGGAGCCATGTTGAATCACCTGTCACAATTCATCCAAGAAATTCATCTCCACCATTCTCGTACTGTTCCAAAAGTTCGCTGCATACCGTTTTTCTTGTTTATTTGTGAGCCACTGTCAACATCCTGGGAACCCACCTGGCACAAACCTTTTTTAACGCCAACACTTTCAGTATTCTGCAAACATTTCCTTGGCCTATCCCAACGTAGCGTGACAATTCGTTCACTGTGATGCGTCTGTCAGCAGTCACCAATTCGTTAACTCTCTGCACATTGTCTGGAGTGTGTGCAGTACGAGGTCTGCCGCTGCGAGGACAATCCTCAATATTGCCGTGCCCGCTTTCATCACTTAACCTGCTTGCCCACCGACTAACTGTACTGCGATCGACAGCAGCATCTCCATACACCTTTTTCAACGTCTTGTGGATGTTTCCCACTGTCTCGTTTTCACAGCACAGGAATTCTATAACAGCACGTTGCTTCTGACGAACGTAAAGTGTAGTAGCCAACTTGAAGACATGCTGCGACGGTGCCACTCACGGGAACAGGTTGAACTAAGTTTGAAAACAAGCGGGAAGTATGTATCTACACACTGTAAAACTTTCACACACGCAGAATTAAAACTGTATTTTTACAAAAATAGTGTTTATTTCTTTTGTGGTGACCCTCGTAACATACGCGTATGTTCAGCATCTCCTAAGTTCTTGAATCGATTCAACTGAACTTGATACACATATAACATACTATCTGTGTTTGGTTGGCAGAAGATCCAACACCGTGTTACTAGAGGAGGCCGAAATGCACGCGTTTTTGCTGACGCAGGCTGGCGTGAGGAGGGAAGAACTATACTGACGTGAGGTCTGGAACATGACAAGGAATTAGAATTCAGAAAGCGGACGTAGCTAGTTTGATACTTAACTTTAATCCATTAATGATGAATGTCGCTCTTGACGGTACATGATTCACAATATCAATATCAATAGTAACTGAATATGGCGCCTTGCTAGGTCGTAGCAAATGACGTAGCTGAAGGTTATGCTAAACTATCGTCTCGGCAAATGAGAACGTATGTAGTCAGTGAACCATCGCTAGCAAAGTCGGCTGTAGAAGTGGGGCGAGTGCTAGGGAGTCGCTAGACTAGACCTGCCGTGTGGCGGCGCTCGGTCTGCAAGCACTGATAGTGGCGACACGCGGGTCCGACGTATACTACGGACCGCGGTCTATTTAAAGGCTGCCACCTACCAAGTGTGGTGTCGGGCGGTGACACCACGCCGGCCGCGGTGGTGTAGCGGTTCTAGGCGCTCAGTCCGGAGCCGCGCAACTGCTACGGTCGCAGCTTCGAATCCTGCCTCGGGCATGGATGTGTGTGATGTCCTTAGGTTAGTTAGGTTTAAGTAGTTATAAGTTCTAGGGGACTGATGACCATAGATGTTAATTACCATAATGCTCAGAGCCATTTGGTGACACCACAATATGAGAACAAGTACTGTGGCTGAAAGGCCATCAACTTCCCACTGGGATGGAGGTGGTGGTGATAGAGTATGGACAGAGAAGGGGCAGTGCGAGGTGTATAGACAGACAGAGAGAGAGAGAGAGAGAGAGAGAGAGAGAGAGAGAGATGGACAGAGAGGGAGATTGTGAACAGTGAGAGGGGTAGGAGGAAAGGGCTATAGAGAGGGGGTGGAGGAGATGGAGTGAAAGACAGAGAGAGATGGGCAGAGAAGTCAGGATTGACAGAGACGGGGGGGGGGGGGGGGGGGGGGAGTGGTGGTGGACATAGAGAGAAGGGAGTAGAAGATGGAATAACAGAAAACTGGAATGAATAAATACCCAGGGAACTCCGGATTTCTCAGCTAGGATTATAATAAAATAAGAGTAATCAGCATTCGGATGGTAATTGGTCCCACAACCTATTCGAGAGCGCAATGGTAGAAATATTATTCGAAAATGGTGTCTTGCAGCTTTTCCCACGAGTTGTAAAGTTAATTGCAGAGTAATCTCTTAAACGTAGATGTGAAGGCAAAGCACTTGACCTCTCAGCCTTGTGTGTGGGAGGTCTGGCTCCGAGACCTCGGCATCCTTGTCTCCGGAGACAGACCGCTTCTTTAGCGAACTACCGGCGGCCACTCCCCCGGTCGCCCTCTGCTCTCAGAGCTCGTCTGCCGAGTGCCTCGCTGATGGCTGACGCTCAGGGCTTACCCCCGCCCCCCACCCTCTGAGTCGCTCCGAAAACAAGACTTTTTATTCTTCCCCATTACGCACTGACGCTGAAAGGCTCCCTGCTGGCCGCTTACTCAGCCACTTCCCTCATCCACGGCAAATTATTGGGCAGACTTCGGGATGTTTTTGAAAGCACTAGTGCTCGTAAAGAATTTCATTCCCTCACCTGCGTTAGATGAAGTCACGCAGTGGTCCACCTGGAATGCAAGATACACTACTGGCCATTAAAATTGCTACACCAAGAAGAAATGCAGATGATAAACGGGTATTCATTGGACAATTATATTATACTGGAACTGACATGTGATTACATTTGCACTGAATTTGTGTGCATAGATCCTGAGAAATCAGTACCACTAACAACCACCTCTGGCCCTAATAACGGCCTTGATAAGCCCAGGCATTGAGTCAAACAGAGCTTGGGTGGCGTGTACAGGTACAGCCGCCCATGCAGCTTCAACACGATACCACAGGTCACCAAGTGTAGTGACTGGCGTATTGTGACGAGCCAGTTGCGCGGCCACCATTGACCAGACGTTTTCAATTGGTGAGAGATCTGGAGAATGTGCTGGCCAGGGCAGCTATCGAAGATTTTCTGTATCCAGAAAAGCCCGTACAGGACCTGCAACATGAGGTCGTACATTATCCTGCTGAAATGTAGGGTTTCGCAGGGATCTAATGAAGGGTAGAGCCACGGGTCGCAACACATCTGAAATGTAACGTCCACTGTTCAAAGTGCCGTCATTGCGAACAGGAGCTGACCGTTACGTGGAACCAATGGCTCCCCATACCATCACGCCGGGTGATACGCCAGCGTGGCGATGACGAATACACGCTTCCAATGTGCGTTCACCGCGAAGTCACCAAACACGGATGCGACCATCATGATGCTGTAAACAGAACCTGCATTCATCCGAAAAATGACGTTTTACCGTTCGTGCACCCAGGTTCGTCGTTGAGTACACCATCGCAGGCGCTCCTGTCTGTTCAAATGGTTCAAATGACTCTGAGCACTGTGGGACGTAGTTGCTCAGGTCATCATTGCCCTAGAACTTAGAACTACTTAAACCTAACTAACCTAAGGACATCACACACATCCATGCCCGAGGCAGGATTCGAACCTGCGACCGTAGCGATCGCACGGTACCAGACTGTAGCGCCTAGAACCGCTCGGCCACCCCGACCGGCGTTCCTGCCTGTGATGCAGCGTCAAGGGTAACCGAAGGGTAACCGGAGCCATTGTCTCTGAGCTGATAGTCCATGCTGCTGCAAACGTCGTCGAACTGTTCCGGCAGATTGTTGTTGTTTTACAAACGTCTCCATCTGTTGACTCAGGGATCGAGACGTAGCTGCACGATCCGTTACAGCCATGCGGATAAGATGCCTGTCATCTCGACTGCTAGTGATACGAGGCCGTTGGGATCCAGCACGGTATTCCGTATTACCCTCCTGAACCCACCGATTCCATATTCTGCTAACACTCTTTGGATCTCGACCAACGCGAGCAGCAATGTCGCGATACGATAAACCGCAATCGCGATAGGCTACAATCCGACCTTTATCAAAGTCGGAAACGTGATGGTACGCATTTCTTATCCTTACACGAGGCATCACAACGTTTCACCAGGCAACGCCGGTCAACTGCTGTTTGTGTATGAGAAATCGGTTGGAAACTTTCCTCATGTCAGCACGTTGTAGGTGTCGTCATCGGCGCCAACCTTGTGTGAATGCTCTGAAAAGCTAATCATTTGCGTATCACAGCATCTTCTTCCTGTCGGTTAAATTTCGCGTCTGTAGCATGTCATTTTCGTGATGTAGCAATTTTAATGGTCAGTAGTCTATAATAGACGGGAGAAATACCTTCAGAGTTCATGAAGAAGGTAGTTCCATAGAAAGCAGATGCTGACATGTGTGTAATACTGAATCATCAGTCTAGTAAGCCACAACTGAAACATATTGACACGATTTATATACAGAAGAATGGGAAAACTGGTGGAAGTCGACCACAGGGAAGGTCAGTGTGGATTACAGAGAAATGTAAGAATATGTAAGACAGTTCTGTCCCTACAAATTAGCTCTTACTCTACAACCACTGAGAAGCGAATGCCAGAAGGTGCTTCCCATAGTACAACGCTCCTCTACTAGACTGTCAAACCATGTTGGGCACTTATACTGTTCAGCCAATGTTTGCTTTTTCGTGGAGACTGATAGCTTCTGGTATTTAGGCTGTGATGTATGTATTTTTTTCTGCCTATCGTTTCTTCCTTGCTAAACCTCGCTTTGTTTATCGTATCTTTTCTTGCAATTTGTCCAGGAGGTTGGCATAGTATTCTCCAGTAATTTTTGCCCCATGGGAAGATAATCTACAAACAGAATCCCTTTGCATCCCAGAACACTGGATGCCATGACCTTTACGCCGAAGGAATTGTCTTTGCTCTCTTTGGTGATGGAGAATCAGCATGTCTCCACTGCTTTGTCTGGGGTATAGTAGAGCACCCAAGTTTCATCTGCGGCGCAAAAAAATCTTTTTTTTCTTTTCTGATTCTTCAGTTAAAATGTGCTAAACTTTTCCAGATGACAACTGTCATGCATGACAGCACTTTCAATCGGCGATCCTCCATGACCATTTTGTGCACTTCTGCAATGATTTCTGGAGTAGTGACATCTTGGCCGACCACTGCGCGGATCATCACCTAAGCTCTCCCAACCAAGTTTAAATTCATTTGTCCACTTGGCAACAGCTGAATATCAAGGATCAGAGTCCCTCACTGCATTCTGAAAATCGGAATGAATGTCCTCTACTTTCATGCCTTTCTTTAGGAAGTACTTAATCACGCCCGCGAAAGGCAAAGGTCCCGAGTTCGAGTCTCGGTTCGGCACACAGTTTTAATCTGCCAGGAAGTTTCATATCAGCGCACACTCCGCTGCAGAGTGAAATTCTCATTCTGGAAACATCCCCCAGGCTGTGGCTATGCCATGTCTCCGCAATATCCTTTCTTTCAGGAGTGCTAGTTCTGCAAGGTTCGCAGGAGACCTTCTGTTAAGTTTGGAAGGTAGGAGACGAGGTACTGGCAGAAGTAAAGCTGTGAGGACAGGGCGTGAGTCGTGCTGGGTTGCTCAGTTGGTGCCGGCACGGTAGCTCAGCGTGTTCGGTCAGAGAGTTATGTGCTCTCTGTAATAAAAAAACTGAGTCAATCGATCAACAACCAACATAAATGGATGTCTTACGACGTCCGCCCCGAGCAGATGCAACGAACAATAGCGAACAAAATGAAATTAAAAAAAAAAAGAGTTGGTAGAGCACTTGCCCGCGAAAGGCAAAGGTCCCGAGTTCGAGACTCGGTCCGGCACACAGTTTTAATCTGCTAGGAAGTTTCGCTTAATCACTGCTCGAATTTCGATTTTTTTCTGTGTTCGCTAATCACTACGCGGGAACAACAACAGAGCCACGTCACCGCCACAGCTCTCTTCCAACAGCACTGACGTGGCACGTGTCTACAGGCAAAAGTTCAATGAACATCACGTAAACAACTCGTTGCGCTAGCGCTGACCTCTCATGGTGATTCCGAGAACTTTTCAAACCAACGTCTTTTTCTCTGGCTATCGCTTCGTCTCCTGCTGCTGCTGGAGACATCATCAGACGCTGTGGATATGGTCCGTTACTTTCTGATTAGTTTCTTGTTGCAAAAAAATATTCGTTCAAGCGTCCTTACAAGTAGCCCGTACAGTAGTGGTGCCTTAATTGACAGCTGTGTCGTGACAACATCTGAACACTGTCGAGTCCAGCAAACAAAATAGAACATGAAATTGTGAAACTTACTTAAGACTACACCCGAAGAACTATCACGAACACAAGAGAAAGGACGAGATTATGTTGAAACTCGGCAGTTCTTAGGAACAAACTAGAAGAATCAACAATTTTAAATTCACAACAGTTAATTACAATATTTTACATCAAATAAATAGGTGTAAGCCAAAAAACATTATTAATTTGAAAGGCTGGTACAAAGTGTCACAACGTGCCCACGTTATGCCCATAGCGACCGCCTGCCGTATCACGAACACACTGATAACAGGGTGGTATACGAAACCTTCAAAACAACAAACGGTTACACACGTAACAACAAACAATGATTTCACTAGCCCACAACCGGTCCAGAGCTTGGGATTGTAACGCGATCGCAATAACTATAATTAACAAAATATTTTCATAAATAAACTTTAAAAAACCCAGTTTTAAATCAAATGCACACGACATCAGTTAATGGCGCCACAGAATTACTCAGCAGTTGTTGTACTCAAAACAAGCAGCATACTCTAGCAATAGCCGTCCAGTTACAAACACTAACTAAACGTTATATGTAAATTGAAGGGGGAGAGGAGAAGAAAGGAAATGAAAGGGGTGGGGTCACCGCTGTCAGCTCCACTGGGACTTTGTGCGGAAGCGGCGGCGACGAGTGAAAACACGCACCGGGCCGGGATTCGAACCCGGGATCTGTCGCTTACTAGGAGGCTGCGGTAACCACTGCGCCATCCGAGACACAGCGTTATCACAACTGCACGGATTACCTGGGCTCTCCTCACGGCCGACCCACACTCCCAGTGAGCACCACCTATGCGCAGCCCTTTTGGTCCACGTTCGTCTTTCCTAGATTCCCACAGGAGGTCAGACGTATTTCTGGATCCGTAATGAAGTAGATGGCTTCATTGCCCAGTTAGGCCTATCACATTAGACTGAATGTGTGGTGTCTGTCCTTTCGCACATGTTCAGAAGAAGAGACACCATACTTCCAAATAACTACTGATTGGTTGCTATGATAAGCTAATGCGCCAGTGATTGCAACTTTAATGTTATTAAACAAGGATGTGTTACCGTAAGCTCGACTCACTTAAAATAGCTCAATGAAATGGAAATTACACAAAAACTTAAAATAACCTTAACACGCATATGCAAATCTGCACTCCGTCTTCAGGCCAGAAGTGGCCCATCGGGACCATCCGACCGCCGTGTCATCCTCAGCTGAGGATGCGGATAGGAGGGATCTGTTGTCAGCACACCGTTCTCCCGGTTGTTAAGATGGTTTTCTTTGACCGGAACCGCTCCCATTCAGTCGTGTAGCTCCTCAGTTGGCATCACGAGGCTGAGTGCACCCCGAAAAATGGCAACAGCTCATGGCGGCCAGGATGGTCACCCATCCGAGTGCCGGCCACTCCCGACAGCGCTTAACTTCGGTTATCTGACGGAGACCGGTATATCCACTGCAACAAGGCCGTTGCCTGCATATGCAAATAGAACACCTATTTTCAAAAGCAACCAGCACATTGACATACCAAATAAGACTAACAAGGCTGAGACTTGTTAGTAGTAGGGCAAAACACACTAAAGAATTAAAGTACAGGCAACGAACGAAGTTTTACTGGCTTGCAGATGCTCACCCACATGTGCCGCTGCATAGAATTACTTTGCATCAGGGTACAACAGCAACTGAAGCCGCCTTGCACTGATCGTATTCCACTTTTGGCGAGCTAGAAAAATGCCGCCGCACCATATGCTTCCAACGGAGAACTCGACCCGCTGCAACGGGGAACGTCCTTCACGCCGAGCACTGCCTCTCTCGATTTAACACGACGGCTTAAGGAGGAACGGTGGGGTGACCGACCAAAATACTGCTCAGAGTCCAGATATTCTTTCTCCGTACTGGACTGTAGAAGACAAATGGCGTTTGCTGCAATTAATAAAACATACATTGAAGTTTTTACTGGTATATTTTTATTGAAAAGAATTAATATCTTCGCTGTGTAATTCGGACTTTCCCGAGACGACTGTGATAAAGGTATACGAACAGTTATCGGCGTAACTCGGTTCGAGCCCTCGAGCGTTTGGTATCCCCATCAGGTCGGATTGAGGGAGGACATAGAAGCAATTCAGAGGCGGGTTGCTAGATTTGTTAGTGGTAGGTTTGATCATCACGCGAGTGTTACGGAAAAGCTTCAGGAACTCGGGTGGGAGTCTATAGAAGAAAGGAGGCGTTCTTTTCATGAATCACTACTGACGAAATGTAGAGAACCAGCATTTGAGGCTGACTGCAGTACAATTCTACTGCCGCCCACTTACATTTCGCGGGAAGACCACAAAGACATGATAAGAGAGATTAGGGCTCGTACAGAGGCATATAGGCAGTCATTTTTCCCTAGTTCTGTTTGGGAGTGGAACAGGGAGAGAAGATGCTAGTTTTGGTACGAGGTAACCTCCGCCACACACCCTATGGTGGATTGCGGAGTATGTATGTAGATGTAGAAGTAGAACTCCGGTTGTGATTACCTGAATCATGAAATTAACTTATCACCCTCATCCTTACAAATGTAATTTTAGCTCATCGTTGGGATTTACGAAAAAAAAAAAAATTCAACTGACCAAAAGTCATTAACATCGGACGAAAATTATAGCGTGGGCGACAACAAACATGCCGAAAAACATGGTTTCGAGAGAAACGCCTTTAAAGTTTGACAAGTAATTATCATTAAAAAAAGGGACAAAGCTTATAACTTACTGGATATCATCGATGCCTGGTCCGTAATAACTATCACCCCGTTTAGTGGATGGCCGCTTTCTGCTGCTTTGACCTGATAAGCCCTGATTTTCGTCCTCAAAGCCCTTTTCGTCGATGAGCCTATTGCCAATGGCGTCTGTCTTCACTGAATCTGCGTCTTTCATCGCCAATTTTGACTTGAAGGGCATTTGACAGTATGGCCTACATTGAATAGACATACGGCCAAATTTGGAACAATCTTGACAATTTCGCTTCGGTTGCATGTTATTTCTGGAGCGTGTCTACAAATGGGTCTATTGAAATTTTCGTTCACACTTTGAGTAAAACCGCCCAAACAACGCTCCAGCAAACCAACTTTACTCTAATCGGTATAAATATGGGTGATGGCATGGGTAAAGACTTGTGGCAGTGGCGTTTTGCGTGTGCACGCTCCGCTTCAAACGTTAGTTTTTGGAGTTCATGCATGAATGCCGTAATAAAAAAATTGGAGCTTTTTTCGACCGTCACCCTGTTGTTGCCCTTTAATAGCACATCACAGCATTATTCGGCCTTCACTGCTGTGTACAACAAGTTTTAAAGTATACTTCGGCACCACACCATCTCCAGCCTGCCGTAAAATCATCTTAGACGAAGCACTGCAATCTGCTTGGTGGTGAACCGCCACATTCACTTGCCCTTCCGCAACTGTCTTCCCGGTCCACGCTTTCCTCCATTAAGTTTTAGCGCTGCACCTCGCGGTGAGCAATACATAGCGGGCCGATACCAAGACAGTCTGCAATCTCTGAGGAGTAGAACTGTGTCCAGTGTCCAGGTTCCAGCTCGACAGCTTGACTCTCAGTTCAGAAGCTTTCAAGATTGGGTTAATATGAAATAAATTAAGGTGGTGATTTTCATGCAATACAGGAGTTTTAGATAATCTGCCTTCCCCTCCCCTACCCCCCCCCCCCCACATCACCACCCCCCATTTGATAACAGAACGTTCATACAACCATATGAAATTATCAGAGAAGTTCCTCTTTGAAATATTCAGTTCTCGCGTCACATTTGCTTGTGTCGCCAAAGCTTTAAGGGGCTCCGGAACGCCCTATACTTGCAATGTTAAAATAACGCTTATAAATTACATCTTTCCTCACAAAGTATTTGAGGTAGGAAGGTGAACTTTTTACAGATTATTTATTGGAATATGGGCTACAACTTAACACAGGGATTTTACAAAATTTTAGTTCAGTTATTAAAGATGATTTTTTTTTCAATTGTAATGAAAATTCACAACATTTTTTGCAATTTTTTATTTATATATTCAAAAATATACAGTTTTTTGGAAAAAGGCTGTGTTAAATTATGCAGAAGGTACTGTGTAACATTTACTGAAAGTTTGAAACAAATATGTTTGGAAGATCCTTAGAAAACATGTAATTATTATGAGAAAATAAAAGTTTTGGGAATCGAGCGACAAAGATTGGATTAACTTTTTAGTGCATTCCAGGTCCATAGGATGGATTATCTTCATCCTCTGCAAACTCCTCCTCCAGCTTCCTCTTGTTCCTCCTCCTGTCTACTCTTGCTTGTATTTCTACACTCTTTACAGCCCTGTCTGCAGCCCGAAGGCGTTCCTTGTCTAAAGCAAGCATCGCTCGTACCATGTTAGAACCTATCTTCATTCCCATATTTCTAAATACCTTGCACCTTACAATGTTGCCATCATTGAAAGTCGCAACAGCATCATACACACCAAAGTGAAGTGTTTCTATTCCAACAAATACAGTCTTGGGGATTCTCGACCATATAACACTATTTACACTTTCATTGGGGTTTTGAGTTTTTCCGTGAATACACTTTTTCAACAGTTCAGGTGCTGCCAAGTCTCTGAAAATAGGTTTTATCACCTCCATTATTGCATGAGGCAGACTATGCTTATGAGTATACACTTCACCAGTTAGCAATCCTTTGTTATATTTACACCAACTGTCTTCTTCTTTGGGACACAATCTATGTTGGGGATTTTCATCGTCTTTATTGTTTACAGTAATAACACATACCTTTGGCTTTCCAACATTTCTCCTTTTCTTAAAAGCCTTCAGAGGATTTCTAATAACTTTACTTTTACTCATTATTATACTTCAACAAAACAGAGACTCAAGAAACAGAATTAATTACGAATATTTTCGAGATAACGACAGAGTAAATAAACATGAAACAATCGACAATCACACCAGCGATATATATTGAACCATCACAGGTTAGCCACAACACATACTTTATCTCACATCACTAAAATGTACCTGATGAACACGGACGTTAATAATAACACCATTTGACAGCAGTTTAACAGCGCCACAGTGGGTCACGCCCATGTAGAACACATTTCAAAAAAAATTTAAAAATAGTTGTAGTCTTCGGAATTGAATAAATTATATATCTATTAAAAGGTAATAGTCTGCAGATTCAGAAAACGCAAAAAAGTAAAAATTGAACTTTTCATGATTTTGAGCCTTTCCGGAGCCCCTTAATCCTTGACGTGAATTTCTGAACTTTGTCGTTTTGTGGTTAGGTTCGTACTGAAATTTCCATGTCACGTCACCCTTGATTATTTTTTTCCAGGAAAGAATTTTCCTCATATTGTATTTCAATCACATCGCGGCAATAGTCCATGTGTCGTTGTCGTTCGGGATAAACTTTGCACATATTCTTTTTCTTCTTCAAAACATTCTGGGGAATATCTTGAAGACTTGATTCGGCGATGTTGGTGCTCTGTGATTTGTGACAAAAGATCGCTGACGCAATACGGCCGGACGTCCACCACTTAACACAGCCCGACGACAACTGACTGGTCGACTGCAGGTATGTTGTTCACAGTTTAGTTCAAGTTGAAACAGTGGCTACTGCGCTGACATCACTTATTCGTCAGGAATATCAGTCTGGGAACATTCTGGACGGAAGGTATACATCAGTGAGCGCTTGAGGAGGACTGTGTCCGACAAACGATTGGCGGGAGTAAATGAAGTGTAAAAAGAATGAAAACTAAGTGTTTTTGCAGAACTTACGTGACAGAAACAAATATGTGCTCACCTACGGAACTACAAACACAATTCTCCTTCGCAGATAATGAAAAAGATCATGAGAGAATTCATTTCCTAATTCGTTGACGGCTTCATTCATGACTCTCCTCGTCCCCATTTTTACTTGTTTCAAATTATGTTTGCCGGCGAGGCTTTGAGAGCGTGGTGAAATCGTCTTTGCTTTCGAAAAAGCTTTCTAACAACGCTACTGAACCATGGCGGAACTTCGCTGACCCTCACAGGTTTGCTTGGCCCATATCTCTCGAAGGCGTAACGTACGCTGTCCTTGAATTTTGTTCACTTACTCTCGACATTTCCCGTCTGAGAAATTAATGTTTGACGTAGAATGCACAGTTAATCCGATATTTGCCTCTTGCATAGAATAGGTTCAGGAATACTTTCTTGTTACAAAATTTTGGAACCCTGTGAATTATTGCAGAACCATTATTTTAAAACATAGTGACTACTCTTAAGCTATCACTAGTTGTATTAAGTCAGCGTTGGCTGTGCACACTATGGAACGATGTGTACTCACGTTGCTCACGGAAACTAATGTGCAAACAAGCCGACTGTTATCTAATGTGGGATAATTGCTTCAAAAAATAAATTAAGAATAAATTAATTCAAATTTTGTTGGAGATAAAATATTGAAACCACATATTCCTTTTATTTACTTACAGTCTGTTTGGTTAACATGTACTCGTAAACGTACAGCTGATTTTTATGTGGGTGCGGTCTGTACATGAGTAACATGGGAGCCATCAGACCTGCTAATCGTGGATTTTGAGGAGTCTTACAGTGTTGTAGTGGGTTCTGTCCAGAGTACCTGGCTGGCAGCTTTTCATGTGATGCGCTTCTAGTTTCGTAGAAAATCGAGTTGAAGTTTGATGCATACCCGTAACGTCTCCACATTTCAGCCAAGTGAGTGTAGCACACTGGGTAGGTTCGGTATTAACACGCTGGTGGTACGAGTTGTAATTCTGCCTGTACACTTTTTTTTAATTTTATAGTACAGAAATACTGAAAAACGTATTTTTATTATTTGTAAGGAAGGAGCCAAATACAAATTTTCATACATTTAGCTTCAAAAATGCTTTCATAATGAAATATTTCCTTAAAAACTTTCCTCCAATATTACACCCGCATAGGGGTTGAAAATAGTGAAACGCTTATTTCTGACCGAGAGCCCAAATGCTATTTTTTTATAGATTTAGCTTGAATATTCTTTCATAATGAAATAATTTCATGAAACTTTTCATCCTTCGTTTCACTCCGTTCGGTTGCTGAAATTCCAAAAACAATGAACATGCATTTTTGTTTAAATTTCTAGCTGAGAAAACATATAACAGATTTCGTAGTTTTAGCTTCAAAATTGCCTTAATGACAACATACCTTCAGAAAGCTATTTCTCCTCTATTTCACATCCTTAGGCCTGTAATTTCGAAAAATCCCTATTTAAACGACGCCTACAGTATACAGTTTCCAATTTTAGGTTTCTATTCCTGGTGGTTTGGTTTGGGCGATGTTGACTGAGTGAACACATTGCCTTCTGTATATACTAGTATAGCTAATCATTTTCGCCGTGGTAATTTCATTAAGAAAACAAACCTCCTTCGGATGTGTATTTCGTTTGGTACAGATTACAAAACTGTCTTTCCCCTTGTCGCTTGCCGTGCTAGATCGGATTTCCTGGTGGTATTTGCGTATAAGTACTCGTATGTGCGTAGAATCAAATGAAACACAAATTCGTAGAGCAACACTTACGTTTAATGAAAGTTGCTGCCTTGCAGGCACACAAAGTTTTTACAAGCGATGCAGGAAAACAGTGCGTTTGGATAAAAAAAAACATTGTTCTTTCTTCTATCAACTTCAATTTGCGCCACGCTGTGAACGTAGGTGCACAAAACTGAGTAGAATTGAAGAATGGATTTTTATGGAAATTATTCTCGAAGCTGTTTATCTATTAGTCTTTAGCAAGTCGAGATTTGATCGTGTCTGATCAGTTTGTCCTCCCTAGGTACGTAAAATGAAAATCCCCAGCCCGTGGCTAAGGCATGTTTGCGCAATATCCTTTCTTCCAGGAGTGCTAGTTCTGCGAGGTCTGCAGGAGAGCTTTTGTGAAGTTTGGAAGGTAGAAGACCAGGTACTGGCCGACCTCAAGGTGTGAGGACGGGCCGTGAGTCGTGGCTGGGTAGCTCGGTTGGTAGAGCACTTGCCCGCGAAAGGCAAAGGTCCCAAGTTCGGGTTAAGGTCCGGCACATAGTTTTAATCTGCCAGGAAGTTTCAGATGGAAGAAATTTTTTCTTGTCCCATGTACAGAAGAATGAGGTTTTAAAAGATCTTTGTACAGCACTTCCGTTAAATTCCATGACTTCGCGATCTCTATATTTATGAGTAACTCGTCAGCTCACTTTCTGATCACTCCGACCAAAATTAGTCAATAGTTCCTGCATGCCCAATAAAATAAGAGGGAGTATTTTTACTGGCGTAGTTATACAGGGCTATTACAAATGATTGAAGCGATTTCATAAATTCACTGTAGCTCCATTCATTGACATATGGTCACGACACACTACAGATACGTAGAAAAACTCATAAAGTTTTGTTCGGCTGAAGCCGCACTTCAGGTTTCTGCCGCCAGAGCGCTCGAGAGCGCAGTGAGACAAAATGGCGAAAGGAGCCGAGAAAGCGTATGTCGTGCTTGAAATGCACTCACATCAGTCAGTCATAACAGTGCAACGACACTTCAGGACGAAGTTCAACAAAGATCCACCAACTGCTAACTCCATTCGGCGATGGTATGCGCAGTTTAAAGCTTCCGGATGCCTCTGTAAGGGGAAATCAACGGGTCGGCCTGCAGTGAGCGAAGAAACGGTTGAACGCGTGCGGGCAAGTTTCACGCGTAGCCCGCGGAAGTCGACGAATAAAGCAAGCAGGGAGCTAAACGTACCACAGCCGACGGTTTGGAAAATCTTACGGAAAAGGCTAAAGCAGAAGCCTTACCGTTTACAATTGCTACAAGCCCTGACACCCGATGACAAAGTCAAACGCTTTGAATTTTCGGTGCGGTTGCAACAGCTCATGAAAGAGGATGCGTTCAGTGCGAAACTTGTTTTCAGTGATGAAGCAACATTTTTTCTTAATGGTTAAGTGAACAGACACAATGTGTGAATCTGGGCGGTAGAGAATGCTCACGCATTCGTGCAGCAAATTCGCAATTCACCAAAAGTTAACGTGTTTTGTGCAATCTCACGGTTTAAAGTTTACGGCCCCTTTTTCTTCTGCGAAAAAAACGTTACAGGACACGTGTATCTGGACATGCTGGAAAATTGGCTCATGCCACAACTGGAGACCGACAACGCCGACTTCATCTTTCAACAGGATGGTGCTCCACCGTACTTCCATCATGACGTTCGGCATTTCTTAAACAGGAGATTGGAAAACCAATGGATTGGTTGTGGTGGAGATCATGATCAGCAATTCATGTCATAGCCTCCACGCTCTCCCGACTTAACCCCATGTGATTTCTTTCTGTGGGGTTATGTGAAAGATTAAGTGTTTAAACCTCCTCTACCAAGAAACGTGCCAGAACTGCGAGCTCGCATCAACGTTGCTTTAGAACTCATTGATGGGGACATGCTGTGCCGAGTGTGGGAGGAACTTGATTATCGGCTTGATGTCTGCCGAATCACTAAAGGGGCACATATCGAATATTTGTGAATGCCTAAAAAAACTTTTTGAGTTTTTGTATGTGTGTGCAAAGCATTGTGAAAATATCTCAAATAATAAAGTTATTGTAGAGCTGTGAAATCGCTTCAGTCATTTGTAATAACCCTGTAGTATACTGTGCTGTGAAGGTATGGCTATCTTGTTGAAATCTTTTTTCTGTTCGGGGACGGTTTTTGCTCGTTGTGGAAGAGATCTATGGTAGTACATTGGTCGGCACTCGCAGCCGGTTTGATCGGTACCAACCCTTTCGCAACTGTGGACGTGTATACACGTCCTGCTACGTCATTTCCCGGGTATTCGGCACGTTTCCTTGAGCGCTATGGACGTCTGAATGCGTCCTGTGCCGCTGACCTCTAACTGCTGCGGAGGAGTCAGTTCCGTAACTCGATGAATAAAAATTTTTCGAGTATTTATCGTAGAACATATGTACCACATTACGTGCTACCATCTGCAAAAAAAAAAAAAAAAAAAAAAAAAAACCCTGTTTCGATGTCCTGAACCGTTTGTCTATGACGATAGTTACGACCACATGATTCGCGACACGCAAGGAAGCGAATGGGCGCGTGACGTGCGATCGCCCTTCGGACATAAAACCCAATAACTCGAGAACGAAATTACGTATCTTTCTCCTCTCAATTTTAAAGAAAATTTCGCAATCTTATCTACATTACATTGACTGCAGTGTATGAACTAAAATCAAGTAACTACAATACATAACGCAAAGAAATCCAGTCATTTATCAAGCGAAAATATTAGACAGTAAGATGTGTAAGATGTGCAAAAATAAAATTTTTCACCGAACAGTTTTCCTAAAACTGGATGATAAGTATCTTCTAGCAGCCGGCAAGTCCGCATGGAGATTATATACAGGGTGAAGCCAAATTCGCGCACTCGGGCTTCGCAGGACGACTCCTCACACGCCAGCGATATAAAAAAAAAAGTCACAAAATTTCGTCCTGCGACTACATCCGGCAGAAAAAGGACGTTAAAGAGTGGCAATCTGGCAACGTTGTTACCACATGTACAGTAACTAGCTCTGTCCAGACGTGAGGTTGTTCTGTCCAGGTGGTGTAGTGTTCTGGATTAGCACGCAGGAGGTCGAGGGTTCGATCCTGAGTTCAAGAATACGTTTTTTATTTGGTAAATGTAGTCCAATGTGGTACGGTATCTGGCATCTTAAGCGTCAACAGCGATTGCAGATGGTCCTCTGGATAACATTTGCACTTACATATGACAATCGTAGACATGGAACATTGGTCAGCTTTCCACGACGTGGGCTCGAATTTATTCGCACCACTTCCTCTACTAGATGCGAAACCTGTTTTCTTTGTACCCTCCTTTAATGGTCACACAGATTAGTAACAACTATTATCCTTGCCTCGTTCAGGTCCATTACATTTTATTAGGAGCTTACGTTACCGGTAGGACTAGCAATGTGCTCTGCGAATAATGTCCAAACCCGGTTACTTTTTGTATGTGTTATCACCATGGTCCCATTTATTGTTTCAATTGTCTATTTCTACATTGTCTAATCACGTATTTGTTGTATTCAGCGTTACAAAATGTTGTAAATTTAGGGTACATGTGACATAAGAAACGGTGTATATTGCAGTATGAAATGTCAGAATGAAATTAGCAAATAAAAAAAGTGCACCTCAACCCAGGATTGAACCCTCTACATCCTGCATGCTAACCCGAAACTCTATCCACTGTCCCAGCTGTGCAGCATGAGTAAAGTATGCTGTCAGAGGTAGTTACCATACGTGTTGTTACAGTGTTGCCGGATTGCCACTCTTTATCTTCCTTTTTCTGCCGTATATACTCGCCAACCGAAATTTTGTGAGACATTTTTTTATCGCTGGCATGTGAAGAGTCGCGCTGCGAAGCCCCGAGTCCGCGAAATATCGATCACTGCAGCGTATAAGATTAAATCAACTATACATAAAGTTTACACAGCCATTTTTACCTCTGCGAACTCTTCATAAAACTTCGTACCGTATTTTATTTAATTAGATGCAGCGCATTAAGTGAGATGGACAACAAAAAGAAATTCAGTTCTTTATCGAGTGTTTGAGACTGTAAGATGCGCAAAAATTACTTATTTTCACAAAATAGTTTTCGAGAAATCGGATGATAAGTATTTCATATCGGCCGCAGCGCCGTCTCTATACACAGCCGCCAGAACTTGGAGAGCAGTACGCGCCTGTAAGGAATGCCGTCTCATCACGGAATGTAAAGCGCACGTCTGTAGTAGCGAATTGGTTATTACATAAACTAATTCAAAATTCTTGATGAGTACTTTCGTCTGTATCCGGAATCCTTCCGCAATTCCGTATATTTTTTGTGATATTCTGTACTCTGAGAAAAAATAGAAAAGTATACAGGCAGGATTAGAACCCGTATTACTAGCGTGGTAACTATGAACTTGAAGCGCTGCGTTACGCCCGCTTGGTCAAAGCGCGAATGCCGTTACAAGTTCAGGATGTACGTGTAAAACTTTACCATCGATTTTCTCGGCAGCATGCCAGGTACTCAGGACAGGTTCCTCTACAACACACCTAAGACTCATGAAAATCCATGATTAACAGGTGTGATGGTTCCCTTGTAAGACGCTCGCCCGACGAACCCTCATACTGATGAATACAGCTATATAACTATGCTAACACTTCTCATTCTCACGTGATCGTGTGTTTTTAAATTCAGTGGTGGCACTATTTCTGTATTGTCTTCACAAGTGATTATGATAGAAGAACAATACTCGTGGTCGTTTCGCATGTGAATGTTGCCGTACGAAGAAGTTACATACGACACGGCAGTATCAGTACAGAGAGAGAGAGAGAGAGAGAGAGAGGAAGAGAGAGAGAGTGTGTATGTGTGTGTGTGTGTGTGTGTGTGTGTGTGTACGACATTCTGCCCACAGATTTTTACGCTTCGTATGTGGGACTCGGTGGCGTTCGGTCGGCCGTGTAGGACCGGAAATTGAATTCCCAGGATGTTTGCGGTATCGGCACTTCGCGTCTGATGAAGTGCGAGGAAAACTCTGTCTATGGGAGGCAACTGTCTGAGGCAGACGACGTCACGTTAACGTAGCAGCGTCATGACTGCTGCCCTGCTTCCCAAAGTAGCACCACAATAGCGCCTGCAGGGAATACTGGGAACGGACAAGCGGAAACCATTACGGTGTTTTCATAGACCGAATTCTTAATTGTACAAACAGTTTTAGTCAGTAACCATTGCAGGAGAAGTACATTAAGCTAGTAGGGGCAAGAACTGCAAAACAACGAAGAGTTGAAACTTTATTAAAATACTTAATCACTCCATTTGTGTAATTTTGTTGATGTCATGATAAGTTTTTAGTGGGTGTGGTAATGACTGCTGTGAGTTAGTAGATACAGTGAAGCAATATTTAGGAGGTGACGGACTCAGTTGATTGAGAAACTCGAAGAATCATAGTCCAGGGAGAAGAAATTTAAACTTCAAGGCTTCCCAGTGACTTCTTCAGAACGTCTACACTGCAGACATATGATGTCAGACAATAATCCCTAATAATTAAATTTGTATTTGGTATTAGCTTTACTGTATGATTAAATGATGATGGCGTCCTCTTGGGTAAAATATTCCGGAGGTAAAATAGTCCCCCATTCGGATCTCCGGGCGGGGACTACTCAAGAGGACGTCGTTATCAGGAGAAAGAAAACTGGCGTTCTACGGATCGGAGCGTGGAATGTCAGATCCCTTAATCGGGCAGGTAGATTAGAAAATCGAAAAAGGGAAGTGGATAGGTTAAAGTTAGATATAGTGGGAATTAGTGAAGTTCGGTGGCAGGAGGAACAAGACTTTTGGTCAGGTGATTACAGGGTTATAAATACAAAATCAAATAGGGGTAATGCAGGAGTAGGTTTAATAATGAATAAAAAAATAGGAGTGCGGGTTAGCTACTACAAACAGCATAGTAAACGCATTATTGTGGCCAAGATAGACACAAAGCCCATGCCTACTACAGTAGTACAAGTTTATATGCCAACTAGCTCTGCAGATGATGAAGAAATTGATGAAATGTATGACGAGATAAAAGAAATTATTCAGGTAGTGAAGGGAGACGAAAATTTAATAGTCATGGGTGACTGGAATTCGTCAGTAGGAAAAGGGAGAGAAGGAAACATAGTAGGTGAATATGGATTGGGGGGAAGAAATGAAAGAGGAAGCCGCCTTGTAGAATTTTGCACAGAGCATAACTTAATCATAGCTAACACTTGGTTCAAGAATCATAAAAGGAGGTTGTATACCTGGAAGAATCCTGGAGATACTAATAGGTATCAGATAGATTATATAATGGTAAGACAGAGATTTAGGAACCAGGTTTTAAATTGTAAGACATTTCCAGGGGCAGATGTGGATTCTGACCACAATCTATTGGTTATGAACTGCAGATTGAAACTGAAGAAACTGCAAAAAGGTGAGAATCTAAGGATATGGGACCTGGATAAACTGACAGAATCAGAAGTTGTAGAGAGTTTCAGGGAGAGCATAAGGGAACAATTGACAGGAATGGGGGAAAGAAATACAGTAGAAGAAGAATGGGTAGCTCTGAGGGATGAAGTAGTGAAGGCAGCAGACGATCAAGTAGGTAAAAAGGCGAGGGCTAATAGAAATCCTTGGGTAACAGAAGAAATACTGAATTTAATTGATGAAAGGAGAAAATATAAAAATGCAGTAAATGAAGCAGGCAATAAGGAATACAAACGTCTCAAAAATGAGATCGACAGGAAGTGCAAAACGGCTAAGCAGGGATGGCGAGAGGACAAATGTAAGGATGTAGAGGCCTGTCTCAGTAGGGGTAAGATAGATACTGCCTACAGGAAAATTAGAGAGACCTTTGGTGAGAAGAGAACCACTTGTATGAATATCAAGAGCTCAGATGGCAACCCAGTTCTAAGCAAAGAAGGGAAGGCAGAAAGGTGGAAGGAGTATATAGAGGGTTTATACAAGGGCGATGTACTTGAGGACAATATTATGGAAATGGAAGAGGATGTAGATGAAGACGAAATGGGAGATAAGATACTGCGTGAAGAGTTTGACAGAGCACTGAAAGACCTGAGTCGAAACAAGGCCCCGGGAGTAGACAAAATTCCATTAGAACTACTGATGGCCTTGGGAGAGCCAGTCATGACAAAACTCTACCATCTACTGAGCAAGATGTATGAGACAGGCGTAATACCCTCAGACTTCAAGAAGAATATAATAATTCCAATCCCAAAGGAAGCAGGTGTTGACAGATGTGAAAATTAGCGAACTATCAGTTTAATAAGGCACAGCTGCAAAATACTAACGCGAATTCTTTACAGACGAATGGAAACACAGGTAGAAGCGGACCTCGGGTAAGATCAGTTTGGATTCCGTAGAAATGTTGGAACACGTGAGGCAATACTAACCTTACGATTTATCTTAGAAGCTAGATTAAGGAAAGGCAAACCTACGTTTCTAGCATTTGTAGACTTAGAGAAAGCTTGTGACAATGTTAACTGGAATACTCTCTTTCAAATTCTGAAGGTGGCAGGGGTAAATACAGGGAGCGAAAGGCTATTTACAATTTGTACAGAAACCAGATGGCAGTTATAAGAGTCGAGGAGCATGAAAGGGAAGCAGTGGTTGGGAAAGGAGTGAGACAGGGTTGTAGCCTGTCCCCGATGTTATTCAATCTGTATACTGAGCAAGCAGTAAAGGAAACAAAAGAAAAATTCGGAGTAGGTATTAAAATTCATGGAGAAGAAGTAAAAACTTTGAGGTTTGCCGATGACATTGTAATTCTATCAGAGACAGCAATGGACTTGGAAGAGCAGTTGAACGGAATGGACAGTGTCTTGAAAGGAGGATATAAGATGAACATCAACAAAAGCAAAACGAGGATAATGGAATGTAGAAAAATTAAATCTGGTGATGCTGAGGGAATTAGATTAGGAAATGAGACACTTATAGTAGTAAAGGAGTTTTGCTATTTGGGGAGTAAAATAACTGATGATGGTCGAAGTAGAGAGGATATAAAATGTAGACTGGCAATGGGAAGGAAATCGTTTCTGAAGAAGGGAAATTTGTTAACATCGAGTATAGATTTAAGTGTCAGGAAGTCGTTTCTGAAAGTATTTGTATGGAGTGTAGCCATGTATGGAAGTGAAACATGGACGATAACTAGTTTGGACAAGAAGAGAATAGAAGCTTTCGAAATGTGGTGCTACAGAAGAATGCTGAAGATAAGGTGGGTAGATCACGTAACTAATGAGGAGGTACTGAATAGGATTGGGGAGAAGAGAAGTTTGTGGCACAACTTGACTAGAAGAAGGGATCGGTTGGTAGGACATGTCTTGAGGCATCAAGGGATCACAAATTTAGCATTGGAGGGCAGCGTGGTGGGTAAAAATCGTAGAGGGAGACCAAGAGATGAATACACTAAGCAGATTCAGAAGGATGTAGGTTGCAGTAGGTACTGGGAGATGAAGAAGCTTTCACAAGATAGAGTAGCATGGAGAGCTGCATCAAACCAGTCTCAGGACTGAAGACCACAACAACAACAACATTAGCTAATTTATCTTTTCCAGAAAGACATTTGTTTCTCTTGCCAGTCTGCATTTTATGTCTTCTCTATTTTGGCTATTGTCATTTATTTTATTGTTCAAGTATGAAAACTCTGTGTCATTTCCAAATCTTAATTCCTTAGCATCGCCCGATTTCATTCTACTACAATCCATTACCAATACTCATGTTTGAAAGTGTTGATATTTATCTTACAATTTCTTTTGGAAACATTAGCCATTCCATTCAAGTGATTCGCGGGGTCTTAGGCGTCTCTGGTAGAGTAACAATGTCATCGGCAAACTGTGAAAGTTCTATTTATTCTAGCTTATAGATAACGTTTTATCCGTACTACCTTCAGAATTTCAGTCAACGTTGTTCAAAGCATTCTGTAAATGAACAAGTGTGGTATATACAATTTTTGCCTTCCTTCTGGCTATTTTCTATGAAAACGTCTTAGCGAAATTCGACCTGTCTACCTGCTCCATTCAGCGTCATGTTGGTTCGTGCCTACACCATTCACAGTTCAACTGTTTATTATCCTGTAGTGAGTCCAACAGTGATGGGGCAGAACTGATAACTTCAAGGAACCGAAGTTCTTAAGAACCAAAAGCACATTTGAGAACGGAGAACCCGTACGAGCAGCGCCCAGCCACAAGGTATACGGACGCTACAGTTTCGCAGCCAGCTTGTTAAGTTCTCGGTGCTCGCTTGCTCACTGCAGATTCTTGAACATGGGACTTGGTATGTGTTTCCATGTAACCCCACAACCTTAAATTACGACTACAGTTATCATGGGATTATTGAGACTGGACCGAGGATCAATGTAATCCTGTTGCCTGGTCGTATGGATCATGTTTCTCGCTATGCCAGGTCCATGGTAGTGTCTGGATACGCCGCTATAAAGGCGACCAGCTGCACGAAACGCGTATTGCGGCACGGACGCAGGCCGGTGGGGCAGTACTATACTGGGCTTCCGTGGGACCCGTGCTATTACTCGAAGACACCAAGGCAGCTACGGACAGCATCAACATCATACCTTACACCTACATCGCATCATGTTTGATGTTTTTACGGTCGACAATGCCATCTTCCACACAAAGCTTCACTGGCTGAGTCACAAGAACACGATCGTGCTTCAGTGGTTTGAGGAGCGTGATTATAAACTGGCGTCGACGTCTTGACCACCAGATACGCCTGATCTGAACTCCATGGGACACGTGTTGGACGCTATCGGACGCCAGACCCGCGCCCACAAATCACAAGCAGGTAATTTACGGGAACTGAGTGACTCCATCGTAGGTTGGTTGATTGGTTTGTGGGACTGAAGGGACCAGACTACTAGGGCCATCGGTCCCTTTATCCACGAACTCGAAACACCTACAAAGAATAAGATGAAACAATGGAGATGACAAGAGACGACACAGGACAAGAAAGACGCAGACAGAGACCAGAAAAAAGGAATTAAAGTCACACCGAGTGTGACAGTGGTTGGGCGACCATAGAAACAAAAACGGAAAAGCCAACCACCAAGAAACGCACTAAAACCCCCAGTCTAAAATCGTAGGCTAAATGCCAGACTCAACACAAAAAAAGTGAGATCCGGAGATCTTGCTGGCCAGGGTAGTTGACGTACACCTTCTAGAGCACGTTGGGTGGCACGGGATACATGCGGACGTGCATTGTCCTGTTGGAACAGCAAGTTCCCTTGCCGGTCTAGGAATGGCAGAACGATGGGTTCGATGACGGTTTGGATGTACCGTGCACTATTCAGTGTCCCCTCGACGATCACCAGTGGTGTACGGCCAGTGTAGGAGATCGCTCCCCACACCATGATGCCGGGTGTTGGCCCTGTGTGCCTCGGTCGTATGCAGTCCTGATTGTGGCGCTCACCTGCACGGTGCCAAACACGCATACGACCATCATTGGCACCAAGGCAGAAGCGACTCTCATCGCTGAAGACGACACGTCTCCATTCGTCCCTCCATTCACGCCTGTCGCGACACCACTGGAGGCGGGCTGCACGATGTTGGGGCGTGAGCGGAAGACGGCCTAACGGTGTGCGGGACCGTAGCCCAGCTTCATGGAGACGGTTGCGAATGGTCCTCGCCGATACCCCAGGAGCAACAATGTCCCTAATTTGCTGGGAAGTGGCGGTGCGGTCCCCTACGGCACTGCGTAGGATCGTACGGTCTTGGCGTGCATCCGTGGGTCGCTGCGGTCCGGTCCCAGGTCGACGGGCACGTGCACCTTCCGCCGACCACTCGCGACAACACCGATGCACTGTGGAGACCTCACGCCCCACGTGTTGAGCAATTCGGCGGTACGTCCACCCGGCCTCCCGCATGCCCACTATACGCCCTCGCTCAAAGTCCGTCAACTGCACATACGGTTCACGTCCACGCTGTCGCGGCATGCTACCAGTGTTAAAGACTGCGATGGAGCTCCGTATGCCACGGCAAACTGGCTGACACTGACGGCGGCGGTGCACAAATGCTGCGCAGCTAGCGCCATTCGACGGCCAACACCGCGGTTCCTGGTGTGTCCGCTGTGCCGTGCGTGTGATCATTGCTTGTACAGCCCTCTCGCAGTGTCCGGAGCAAGTATGGTGGGTCTGACACACCGGTGTCAATGTGTTCTTTTTTCCATTTCCAGGAGTGTAAAGTGCGTAAGGACATAGCAAATGTTGTTTAGAATCAGGATGTAATGTGATTTGCCATGGCATGGAACGCCATGATTAATGTACCGTTTCGCCACAACAGTTTGTACTGTTTCACTGTCTAAAATCATGCCGTACTGAACCAAGTATTACGCTTCTATTCTTGTGTTTGTTTACTGTTCGTGAACTTCTGAGTGTTAATGTTTTAAAGAGTTTACTTATCTTACGGATTTTTATGTTTTTTCATATGATGTAATGTTTATACTGTTTCAGTGTCGTAAAATCCTGCCGTACTGAACCAAGTATTACTCGTCCATTCTTGAGTTTTTTACTGTTCGTGAACTTCAGAGTGGTAATTTTTTTAAAGAGTTTACTTATCTTGCGGATTTTTATGTTTGTTCATATGATGTGACTGTGATGAAATGTATGTGAGAGAATCTGAGCCATGCAGCCTTTTTACTTGATAGCTAAAATTCACAAATTGCTACGCTGAAGCAGTGTTCTGACGCATCTTCTGCTTTGGAGAAGTATACTGCTTCACATGTGTATAATCTGCTTCGTATTACCTTCAAGATGACAGTGATCTATTATTCATGCTGATTTGTAGGTGAGTGATTATGTAAAATAACAGACCAGCAATTGTTCAGTTCAAGTTATCGCTTATATTGAGTTGACAAAATTCGCACAATGCCTCATAATACTGTGTCAGACCTAGACGTGGAATAGCCTCAACACGTTGGAAATCCCCTACAGAAATATTGAGCCATGCTGCCTCTATCGCCATTCATAATTGCGAAAATGTTGCAGGTGCCGGGTTTGGTGCGCGAACTGACCTCTCGATTATCTCCCATAAGTGTTCGATGTGATCCATGTCGGGCGATATGGATGCCCAAAACTTACGCTCGAACTGTTCAGAATGATCTGCAAACCAGTCACGAACAATTGTGGCTCGGTGATATGGTGCATGCCATTCATTAAATTCCATCGCTGTTTGGGAACATGAAATCCATGACTGGCTGCAGATGCCGTCCAAGTAACCGAACAAACTTTTTCAAGCACTCATCGGTTCAGTTGAACCAGAGGACCCATACCATCCTATGTTAACATAACCTATGCCATTATGAAGCAACTACCAGCTTGCACAGTGCCTTGCTGACCACTTGGGCAATGACTTGGTGGGGTCTGCGCCACACGCAAAACCTGCCGTCAGTTCTTACCAGCTGAAATTGGGGCTCGTCTGATCAGGGCACGATTTTGCAGGCGTCTAGGGTCCAACCGATACGGTTACGAGCGCGGAGAGGCGTTGCAGGCGATTTGCTGTCAGCAAAGCTACTCTCGTCGCTCGTCTGCTATCATTGCCCATCAACACCAAATTTCGCCGCATTGTCTTAACGGGTCGTTCACCGTGCGTCCCACATTGATTTCTGAGCTTATTTAACACCGAGTTGACTGTCTGTTAGCACTGACAACTATACGCAAACGCCGCTGCTCTCTGCGGTTAAGTGAAGGCCGTCGGTCTCTGCGTTGTCCGTAGTGAGAAGTCATGCCTAAAATTTGGTATTCTCGGGACGCCCTTTACACAGTGGATCTCCGAATATTGAATTCTCTAATGATTTCGGAAATGGAGTGTGCCATGTATCTAGATCCAACTACCATTCCGCGTTCATAGTTTGTTAATCGCACCATGCGGCCTTAATCACGTCGGATACCTTTTCACACGAATGAGTACAAGTGACAGCTCCACCAATGCCGTGCCCCTTTATATCTTGTGTACGCTATACGAATGCCATCTGTATATGTTCGTATCGCTGTCCTATGATTTTTGTAGCCTCAGTGTATTATTTCCAGTCTGTTTTATGGCAGCAGCTGTTTCTATACAGCAACAACATATGTTTCCTCAGACTGTCTTGGCGCGATTGATTAAAAGTGTGCTTCCTCGTGTTCTGTCGCGTTATTGTTTCCATTTTCTGCGCAGTGTTTCGCCAACAGAGTCACCCGTGTTCTTCAGATGCTATAAGTTTTACTGTTATTTGTACTTGCTGCCTGGACTTCAACCAGACGGTCTGGATAGAATCCAGGGCTCGAGTACATTAGAATGTTTCATTTTTCCCAAATACGTGACTTTCATACAGGGTGTTACAAAAAGGTACGGCCAAACTTTCAGGAAACATTCCTCACACACAAATAAAGAAAAGATGTTATGTGGACATGTGTCCGGAAACGCTTAATTTCCATGTTAGAGCTCATTTTAGTTTCGTCATTGTGTACTGTACTTCCTCGATTCACCGCCATGATTTCATACGGGATACTCTACCTGTGCTGCTAGAACATGTGCCTTTACAAGTACGACACAACATATGGTTCATGCACGATGGAGCTCCTGCACATTTCAATCGAAGTGTTCGTACGCTTCTCAACAACAGATTCGGTGACCGATGGGTTGGTAGAGGCGGACCAATTCCATTGCCTCCACGCTCTCCTGACCTAAACCCTGTTGACTTTTGTTTATGGGGGCATTTGAATGCTCTTGTCTACGCAACCCCGGTACCAAATGTAGAGACTCCTCGTGCTCGTATTGCGGACGGCTGTGATACAACACGGCATTCTCGAGGGCTGCATCAGCGCATCAGCGATTCCATGCGACGGAGGGTGGATGCATGTATCCTCGCCAACTGAGGACATTTTGAACATTTCCTGTAACAAAGTGTTTGAAGTCACGCTGGTACGTTCTGTTGCTGTGTGTTTCCATTCCATGGTAAATGTGATTTGAAGAGAAGTAATAAAATGAGCTCTAACATGGAAAGTAAGCGTTTGCGGACACATGTCCACATAACAAATTTTCTTTCTTTGTGTGTGAGGAATGTTTCCTGAAAGTTTGGCCCCTTTTTGTAACACCCTGTATATCCTCGCTGAAGCCTCGAGTCTCAGCGATGCAACAGATATGTATGCTAAATTTCAAGAAGGTTGGAAAATATTTAGGAGCTGCACATGTGATGACTTATTTCTGAGTTCTGAAATTTATAATAACGCAGTGCTTTGCGCTAATGGGTTTCTAATGTGTTTCTTTTATCTTTTGCAGGTAATTGAACTTTAAAATTGGAACCAATAGAAGAAACTGCCTGCTAGGGAAAGTGCCTGGTGGTGAGTTTTTTGAAGCTCTCTCCAAAGGGAAAAATTACTTTTAGTTTTTATGTACCATCACGAGGAAATGAAAGAAAAACTTTTTGATGCTGCTAAATGTACCAGTACTGAACTTCATACTCTTCCAAACAAATTTCCTTTCCTGCCCTTTTTCTTACCAAACTACTACTTGAAATTGAGGCCGATTTCATGGTGAATTTCACTATGGATTTACCTACAGAAAAGTTTTCAATATTTATCAGTTAATAATAATGTGATGTGTCGTTGGAGGTTTTCAAAGATATGGTTACTTCGCACCCTGTTCAGTTTCAGGGAAAGACCACAGCTGTCTGCTGGTAATCATTTAAAATAATAAAATACCCAGCGAACGGAAATAACGTTATTCCAGAAGCGATATGACACGAAATTGGTTACTTTATCATATTAATATAAACGTATTTTCCATAGCGCTCATTACTAAAGGCTTGGAGGGCGATGGGCGGAAGATTTATATAAAAAACAGTATTCTTTAATTGTTGACATATTAATAACAAACTTTTTATAGACTTAGAAATGTGTTAGTAGTATCTTGAAAATGGAAGTACTTTTAGCATACTGTAACTGACATTAACGCACTTTCGATAAGGTGTACTACCTCAGAGAACCACTTTATTCCAACTTTAAAGGAAATTAAATAATGTAAACTTAGTTAATTTTTGTTGACTTTCACTCACATCATAGTTTTTAGACAGACATTGATCTGTAAGTAGGGTCCTGAAAGTGAAAATCTCGAATAGGACATTCATTCGGGATAAGATGTAATAAGATACTTTTTTTTTTTGGGGGGGGGGGGGGTTAAAGTTGACTAAGGAATTTAACACATATAAAAAAAAGTTTTGTATTATCCTGGTTCCCAGAACTCCTAAAGAAGGACGTTTACGGTGGATATTTTATCACAAAGAGTCCCTTTCACCGTTCTCAAATGTCACTAAACCCGCCCAAAGGTGTAAACAACCATGCATAAGCAGCACCTATTAGGCTGAGGGGGTCCGACAGCCGATCAGTTCCAGTCATTCCACCAGGAAGGCGGTACGTGACTTGTGTTGTCTGTAGTTCTACCGTGCCTACAACGTCAAATACCGCAGTTCGATCGCGTTCGCGTTGTTACTTTGTGCCAGCAAGGGCTCTCAGAAAGGGAAGTGTTCAGGAATCTCGGAGTTAACCAAAGTGATATTGTTCGAACATGGTGGTGATACAGAGACAAACTGTCGCTGATGTCTCGCTCAGGCCGCCCAAGGGCTACTACTACAGTGGATGACCGCTGGCTATGGATTATGGCTCGAAGGAACCCTGACAGCAACGCCACAATGTTGAATAATGCTTTTCGTGCAGCCACACGACGTCGTGTTACGACTCAAACTGTGCGCAATAGGCTGCATGATGCCAACTTCACTCCCGACGTCCATGACGAGGTTATTCTTTGCAACCACGACACTTTGCAGCACGGTACAGATGGGCCCAACAACATGCCGAATTTACCGCTCAGGATTTGCATCACGTTCTCTTCACCGATTAGTGTCACATATACCTTCAAGTAGACTATCGTCGGAGACGTGTTTGGAGAAAACCCGGTCAGGCTGAACACAGACACACCGTCCAGAGAGTGCAGCAAGGTGGAGGTGCCCTGCTGTTTTGGGGTGGCACTACGTGGGGCCGACGTACGCTGCTGGTGGTCATGGATGGCACCATAACGGTTGTACGATACGTGAATGCCATCCTCCGACCGATAGTACAACCATATCGGCAGCATACCGGCATTCCTCTTCATGGACGACAATTCGCGCCACTATCAAATGGCTCTGAGCACTATGGGACTTAACATCTGAGGTCATCAGTCCCCTAGAACTTAGAACTACTTAAACCTAACTAACCTAAGGACATCACACACATCCATGCCCGAGGCAGGATTCAAACCTGCGACCGTAGCAGTCGCGCGGTTCCGGACTGAGCGCCTTAACCGCTAGACCACCGCGGCCGGCTCGCGCCACCATCGTGCACATCTTGTGAATGACTTCCTTGAGGATAACGACATCGCTCGACTAGAGTGGCCAGCATGTTCTCCAGACATGAATCCTAACGAACATGCCTGGGATAGTTTGAAAAGGGCTGTTTGTGGACGAAGTGAGCCACCAAGCACTGAGGGATCTACGCCGAATCGCCGTTGAGGAGTGGGACAACATGGACCAACAGTGCCTTGATGAACTTGTGGGTAGTATACCACGACGAATACAGGCATGCATCAATGCAAGAGGACGGGCTACCGGTGAGTACAGCTATCTGGACCACCACCTCTGAAGGTTTCGTTGTATGGTCGTACAAGACGCAATGTGTGTTTTCATGAGCAATAAAAAGGGCGGAAATGACGTGTATGTTGATCTCTATTCCAATAATCTGTACAGGTTCCGGAACTCTCGGAACCGAGGTGACTCAAAACTTTTTGATGTGTGTATATTTATCGAAGCGGTAAAAGTATTTATTAAACACCATAAATATTTTAAAATATAAAGTAACTCACAAGATTACAATATTTCCAATAGGTGAGCACAGAGTCTCACTCCCCCCCCCCTCTCCACCCCACACCCTTGGTATTTTGAGGATTAATAGCAATATTGAAATGCCAGGGATATCAGATCTGGCGGGATCTCCTCGAAACGTGAGGGAATGCTCCCTACGAACATCTAATGTCGTGAACAGTGCTTGGGACGGCGCGCCAGACGCAGGTGGCGGACTAGCGGAGCACAGCCGCCGGCTTTGGCTGCACAGAAAGCCAGCAGCCACACCGTGCGGTTTCGCCGACTGCTCTCCCCGCGGCCGTGGAGCGTCGCTTTCGCGCCATTAGTGGTGACGGGCCGTGTTCATCGGCAATCGATTAGCGCCCTTGTTGCGCCTCTGGCACCGATCCGCACTTAAAGAGCCGCCCTGCTGTCTGATAAACTCCCACCCCCGCCCCCTAAACCTGTACCGGTGCCGCCTTCTCTCAGGAGTTAGCGCTTCTTTCTGGCACCGTTACTTCATTCTCTTTTCTTTTTGTTGCCGCCCAGTGCGCGCTGAATCTATCGGCTCCACTGCGTGTCATAAGTAGCCGTGGCCTGATGTGCGCATAGGCTAGGGAGCTGAGAAGACGAGGTCTCAGAGAGGCTTCAATCGGCGCTTGAGTTTTCAGTAGAATGTAAAGGCCTAGGCTCAACCAGTGATGCGGGCCATACCGGGGGAAACTGAAAACTAACCCCCGAAAACAGCATTTTAACAAAAATGTTTCGGTCCAGAAGCCTTTTGTGTTGTGGGCTTCAGTCGGATGACTGATCTGATGCAGCTCTCCATGCTACTGTATCCTGTGCAAGCGGAATGACTACTGCAGCCTACACCATTTTGAACCTGCTTACTGCATTTTTCATGAAGTAACCCACCAGTGCTGCCATCGCGTGGAGGGACTTTCAAATGCGTAGTATCCTCGCTGTGATTATCAGAGTCGGGGCTAGAAGACTTTTTGTCTTCTCTTTCTCTGATCGAAATTGCCATTGGTGAGTAAAATGTTTCAAATTGTTCAAATGGCTCTGAGCACTATGGGACTTAACATCTGAGGTCGTCAGTCCCCTAGAACTGAGAACTACATAAACCTATCTAACCTAAGGTCACTGAACCGAGAATTTACTTTCAAAATATTTTCTTAAAGAATTTATTTTAGTTAGTAGCTATTCGTTAAGAACATTAACACATTTAATCACACTAGGTGAGCGTGGAAGTAGTTGCCAGGGAGTAACTGATGAAAATGAAATTACCTTTAACAAATGGCAATTTTATTCATAAAAGCCTTTTCAAAAACAGATTTAAAATTTATAAACAGAAAACCACCCTCGAAATATCAAGTTACAATTTTATTTAGAGGCAGAAAGAACAATATTCACAGTATGAGCCTTCGGGCTGAGAAGCTTGCCGCTCCGTTTCAACACGGCCGTAGTCACGACCGCTCACAACAATTTTTACCCTGTCAAATTTACTGCTTACCATCCGCTTACTAGAACCTTACTGCAGGCATTGCAGCCCCTTGATTCAGCTCAGCACCGGGAGGCACCTAATGGATCACTCTCCAGGTGTGGCGGTATCACTCTCTAACCTTGTATACCAGTAACACATCCAGTTTGTTGTTGTAACACTTCTTTATTGATTACACATACACATGAATTCATGAGCAGTAATAAGCAATTAACAACATCTGCCTATCAAGGTCCGATCCACAATTAGTATTTACAATATTAGCCGTCACACTTGTGACAACGACCCCTTTACGTGCCGGTAACAGCAGATAACCAAACGTTTACAATGTCGGCTATCGGCTTTCTCACTCAGTTTTACACTTACTGAAAGATAAAATTAATTTTCTGCTATCTGACCTGAAGGCTACTATTAATAGTTCTGTTTACACTTAGCGTTCTACTACACTCAACATTCGGAAGATTCTAGACTTTATGCAAAACGTCAATTTGATGAAAATGTGATGGACTCGAGCGAACGTTAATCTATTACGATTTCACAAACACGCGATCGAAAGGGTGAACTTATACCTCAACTTTGGGCAGTGGGAAATCTTCTGCCTAAAAAAAACCTTCCGTTGAATGGAATAGAGAAATCGCGCATTAGCGGGGTCCGGAAGGCCCTGAGTTCAAATCCTGAGATTTCCGTCACAGGGCGAGGTTTGCTCGCGTCGAGACCACTATACACGTTTCTGAAAACAGGAAAATATGAGCGGCAGACACACTGTACTATATACAAGTTACACAAATATATATATATATATATATATATATATATATATATATATATATATATATACACTCCTGGAAATTGAAATAAGAACACCGTGAATTCATTGTCCCAAGAAGGGGAAACTTTATTGACACATTCCTGGGGTCAGATACATCACATGATCACACTGACAGAACCACAGGCACATAGACACAGGCAACAGAGCATGCACAATGTCGGCACTAGTACAGTGTATATCTACCTTTCGCAGCAATGCAGGCTGCTATTCTCCCATGGAGACGATCGTAGAGATGCTGGATGTAGTCCTGTGGAACGGCTTGCCATGCCATTTCCACCTGGCGCCTCAGTTGGACCAGCGTTCGTGCTGGACGTGCAGACCGCGTGAGACGATGCTTCATCCAGTCCCAAACATGCTCAATGGGGGACAGATCCGGAGATCTTGCTGGCCAGGGTAGTTGACTTACACCTTCTAGAGCACGTTGGGTGGCACGGGATACATGCGGACGTGCATTGTCCTGTTGGAACAGCAAGTTCCCTTGCCGGTCTAGGAATGGTAGAACGATGGGTTCGATGACGGTTTGGATGTACCGTGCACTATTCAATGTCCCCTCGACGATCACCAGTGGTGTACGGCCAGTGTAGGAGATCGCTCCCCACACCATGATGCCGGGTGTTGGCCCTGTGTGCCTCGGTCGTATGCAGTCCTGATTGTGGCGCTCACCTGCACGGTGCCAAACACGCATACGACCATCATTGGCACCAAGGCAGAAGCGACTCTCATCGCTGAAGACGACACGTCTCCATTCGTCCCTCCATTCACGCCTGTCGCGACACCACTGGAGGCGGGCTGCACGATGTTGGGGCGTGAGCGGAAGACGGCCTAACGGTGTGCGGGACCGTAGCCCAGCTTCATGGAGACCCGCCGACCACTGGCGACAACATCGATGTACTGTGGAGACCTCACGCCCCACGTGTTGAGCAATTCGGCGGTACGTCCACCCGGCCTCCCGCATGCCCACTATACGCCCTCGCTCAAAGTCCGTCAACTGCACATACGGTTCACGTCCACGCTGTCGCGGCATGCTACCAGTGTTAAAGACTGCGATGGAGCTCCGTATGCCACGGCAAACTGGCTGACACTGACGGCGGCGGTGCACAAATGCTGCGCAGCTAGCGCCATTCGACGGCCAACACCGCGGTTCCTGGTGTGTCCGCTGTGCCGTGCGTGTCATCATTGCTTGTACAGCCCTCTCGCAGTGTCCGGAGCAAGTATGGTGGGTCTGACACACCGGTGTCAATGTGTTCTTTTTTCCATTTCCAGGAGTGTATATATATACTCCTGGAATACCGCGGTGTTGGCCGTCGAATGGCGCTAGCTGCGCAGCATTTGTGCACCGCCGCCGTCAGTGTCAGCCAGTTTGCCGTGGCATACGGAGCTCCATCGCAGTCTTTAACACTGGTAGCATGCCGCGACAGCGTGGACGTGAACCGTATGTGCAGTTGACGGACTTTGAGCGAGGGCGTATAGTGGGCATGCGGGAGGCCGGGTGGACGTACCGCCGAATTGCTCAACACGTGGGGCATGAGGTCTCCACAGTACATCGATGTTGTCGCCAGTGGTCGGTGGAAGGTGCATGTGCCCGTCGACCTGGGACCGGACCGCAGCGACGCACGGATGCACGCCACGACCGTAGGATCCTACGCAGTGCCGTAGGGGTCCTCACCGCCACTTCCCAGCAAATTAGGGACACGGTTGCCTTCCGTGTGTCCCTCGCTGGTGACCTAACGGGCGTTCTCATGTCTAGCCACAGCGCCTCACGCCACCGTCTACTGGCAACGCGATATGAACCAAAGGCTTCTTGAGCGAGGGTGGGAACTGAAATCGTACTCCAGACTGTGTGCGTTCTGCAGTACCGCTTTACCCACTGAGTGGTACATGAAACCTGTAGATGCGACACAAAATTATAAAATTGGAAAATAGGGAAACAAAAATGAGGCTGGAACGGAAGAGGAATCTTATACCTTCGGCAATTTCCTTTCAAAATTATGGTTTTTACATACACAGAATACTAATTTTGGAAACACTAGGAACATAGTCTGTCAGCTCTTAGGAGCAGCCTGTACTATTTAGGTCAGTTCATTTTTACGACAGGTATTTGATGTACTTACATTTCTTCATCAAATTACTTTTAGTAGTTCGTTATGAGATGTTTTAAACACAAAAACTAATTTTTCACGAGGCATTATTACATTTGCATAAACAACTTTTCTTAGTTTTCCCATTAATTGTATTAACAGAACTTTTGAATTTTACCTCCTATACTGTCGCAAAATTAAATATCATTCATTCAAGTGCAAAATCATTGAACACCAATGCCGTATTAAACGTAACACTTAAAATACGTCATCAAAGACAGCAAACGTAAGTTTCAGAATATTTATTGTCCACATTTAATTACCTCAGAAAATCAGTAATGTGTTTTTCGATATTACATACATTTTCAAAAAATAATAAAAGCATTTGGCTCACTTTTTCCAGCGGCTAGTTGGCCGTCCCAACGAAACGCATCGGAGAGTTTTTTTTTCACAATTTACACCATATGGTCGTCCGCCCCCGGTAGCTGAGTGGTCAGTGCGACAGAAACTCAGTCCTAAGGGCCCGGGTTCGATTCACGGCTGGGTCGGAGATTTTCTCCGCTCAGGGAGTGGGTGTTGTGTTGTCCTAATCATCATCATTTCATCCCCATCGACGCGCAAGTCGCCGAAGTGGCGTCCAATCGAAAGACTTGCACCCGGCGAACGGTCTACCCGACGGGAGGCCCTAGTCACAAGACATTTAATTTAACCACATGGTCACAATATAAACAGAATACACAAACGCGTTACACACGACTCAGAAGAGAAATTTTTCTCTTTGCCCGACTATGCAGCATTAATGCTCACCATAACACTTTTTTATTTTTTTTTAGAAGACTTTCAACTCAAGTTCATTGCTTGAGAATTCATGACACTGACACAATTATTTGCGTAAAACACTGTTCTTCGCTGGCTGAAGTTGCTGGTCCTAAGCGATGCTTTTACACTGTGTTTACCTGACGACAGCCACTATTTACGTGCATACCAACCGCGTCTCTTGTTGCTGATTCGGCTCTGAGTACACGTCATCTGGTTAACGAGAAGTGTAGTTTAAATTTCACATATTTTAATCATATTTCTCGTTCTTCCAAGGTGGCAAATTCAATGAACTTCTCAAGTTGATACTTTTATTAGTTAGAGGAGTCTTTGTTTTTAAATATATCTTTTCAGTTAAGAAATCCATTACATACAACTAATTCATTAGACGGAATACTATTATCATTGTTTAATTAAAATGATTTTCAGTTCTAAGTCTATTGAACACAAATTTCATTATGACTGTTTATTTGATCATTTAAAATAACTGTTAATTCTATACGTGACATAAATGTGTTTATAAATTTTGTTTACACCCCTTCTTTGAAGTCAATACCCCTCACCTGATTTGTTTACTAAAAGACCTATTGAGACGCACTGTGATTATCACGCCAGGGTCCATTCACTCACCGAGCTACGCCAACTGGGTAGTTCAGAGGCCATTGGCATTGCACCGTCTGCACTGCTTCTTTAAACTGCCTCGCTGACGTCATATCACGCCTCACACAAGGTCGTCGATCTATTCGTTCAACCCCAGTTACTTTAATGAGTATAAACAGGAACTGAACACATGTCATTTCAGAGTTCTTAGAACAGCCTGTGTCTCATAACATGCTTACAGTGCTGCTATGTACAGTGATTGATATGTAATATTTGGATCTTTTAGGACATACTTCCTATGTTTGTTTACTAAAGAGATGTTCTCGTCAGTAGCTCGTATTCAGATTTATCAGAAGCAGCATGCTTCCCCTTAGGTACCACGGTATCTCATAATGTCAGCTACATTTATATACGTCTCATTTCTCTGTATTCAGGATGTGACATTTTTACTGGATAGCGCCTATGTACCTTGCTTGTACACTGCTCTTCAAAACTCCCTTCATACATCTTTCTCGTGTCCTTAATACTGAATGATTTTTTCATCATTTTTCATTAATCTTGTGCCTTCCGAAAATTCATTGTTTCCTTGAAAATAACTTCTGCAATCTCCTCTTACAGCATCGTTTATTATACTTACTCTGTGAGTAATACTGTTACGTGTAGGTACTTCCAATTCTTTACTATTCTTTTTACTGTTTTGTTAATCATATTAATTTTCTTCACTAAATCCTTATTTCAGTTTACTAGTTTCATTTCTCTAAAGTTCTGTTATTTCCCTATTGTGCTTTGGTGTTACCTTTACTGCATTCTTATTGAAAACATTCACAGATCATCGCCAAATAGCATCGGTTATCATTTCTGTGCAAGAAATCATTAAAACTTGTAAATTTCTTTGTATTCTCCGTACCACTTACCTTAACGGTAATACTGCCCTTCGCCAAACTCACGACGTCAACATGGAGTACCAAAAGTGATTTTTTCCCATAATATAACTGATAAATTCATCTGGTACCACCATGCCCGCAATCCTCTGTTTCCTTACACCTCAGTTTCAATAATACTCGTTTCTTTACTCCAACAGCATCTACAACCTTCAACGTCTGCATTGATGACACTGGTGCGTTCCCTCTACCAACTATTTGCTCGTGAGATCTTTCTTTTATACAGCAAAGTTTAAAGGCAGCAGAAAGTATGGCAATCAAACACTCGGACAGTTCTTAGTCCCAAGTCCTGGAAGTGAAGCTACAAAAATAAAGGCACAGAATTTAGTAGGCAAGAAATATTTGCAGCTATAATGAATAAACTAGAAGCAACTGATAACAAAATAGAAAAAAACTGCAAGGGATGTTAAACAGGTAGTTGAGACTAACAGACAACTAGAAGCGACTGACAAAGGAAGAGAAGAAACTGGCAGGAATACTAAACGACAGGTACTGAAAGACAGTCAGGAAACTAAAAAAATAACCACTGATACATTAAAGAAATACATTAGGATGGCTAAAAAATTTTAAAGCTCTGATGATGTTTGGTTAGTGGGGCGCACAAATGTGGGCTCATCAAAGTCCCTATTGTCACACAGCCCAATTTTTGTACGTAGTTCAGTCTAACCACTGTCATGAATAATGATGAAATGATGACAACACAAACACCCAGTCCCCGGGCAGAGAAAATCCCCAACCCGGCCGGGAATCGAACCCGGGACCCCGTTTTAAAGCTGTAGACGAGAAAATAGGAAATGTAATAAAGGAACAGAAGGCAATCAAAAAGAGTCACGAATGGAGAAGCAGCACTAGTAAATCGTGGCAGGTGTATGAACGAAATACAACAGAATATTAAATCTTTAGATGAAAATTTCAGTAAGGAAATAGAAAAATGTGATGTATCAGTCTCCAATGCAAACAAGAGAGTCTATAAAACTGAGTCAGCTTCGTCTAACAGAATAAACTAATACCAAAGAGATGTTTGACAATAACTTCCTGGCTTTGCATCGATCGCTACTGTTTCGATACTGCCAGTTTCAACTCTCACTCTAAACTGGTAATTCTCTTTATTCTCATTTATTGACTCTTTCCTCTTATCCACATTTTCCTTTACATTGTTCTTACATCGCCTGTTACTATGAAATATTGAACTCTCAGGAGAAGATTCTCCCTGTACAATCAATAAAATGCAAATCCTCTTCAGTGGTTTCTCTGTCACAATGTTTTGTGTATCTTCACATAGACGTGAGCCTCTTTGTTTCCCACCTATTCCTTTCCTGCGGAAACCGTTACCGTACCCTTCATTTTTCATTTGTGGGTCATTGCTTACCTTATTAATGTTTTCTTTCCCACTATTTTTTGATTTTCACCTTACACCATTCCAGCCGTTACCTTTCGTTACTTTCTTTGGGAAATCAGTCACCAGACACGAAACCTTCAAAATATTCCCAGATTTCTCTCTCTGGTTCCCGATATGGCGTACCTTCCTCTTAGTGACAGTTCGGTGTAACTACCTGTTTTCAAACAGTGGCCTTCATTAAAAACTTTTCATGTCTCTTCCTATGGTTATTTACACTGTCTACATTTCTCTTAGTAAATAATTAGGGGGAAGTAACTAATTTGACATTGATTTTTCAATTTATTTTCTACCCCTTCAGCGAAGACAACAGAGCCTCTGGCAGTAAAATCACTGACCTGCTGAATACTAGCTACGTTGTCAAATATCTCTTTGGTATTAGTTTACTGATTCCAATGTGTTAGACAAAGCTGAACTAGTGTCACTGACATTTTTGTCCCCTTGGAGATTGAGACAACATAATTTTCAGTCTCCTTACTGGAATTTTCATCTGAAGTTTTAATATTCTGTTGTATTTCATTTATACATCTGATATGATTTACTACTGCTGCTTCTCCAGTCGTGACATTTGTTGTGATAAATCTTTAGCCACTGCCATTTGTTCTTTCAATTCATTCTCTGTATTTTCGTCTACCGGTTTTAAATGTTTTCAATCACCCCATTTATTCCTCTAGTGTATGTGTATTTTGTTAATTTCCTGAATGTCTTTCATTAGCTGTTGTTTAATACCCCTAGCAATTTATTTTATTTTGTTGTCAGTCGCTTCTGGTTTATTCATTGGAGCTACCGACACTTCTTACATACTAAATTCTACGATGAAGTATTACAGAACCATAGAATGGAAAATAGTCGCTATACTCATTAATAAATATGACTGTTGTGCAAAACACCACGTAACCATAAAGCAGTTTTTACTCTATTCTCTTAGTTTTCAGTACTGTGTCATTGGAACACTGTGATCGATTTTATATATAAAATCTGTGTAACAAGTATACAAAAAATGACTTTCTCTCACAATAAAAGAACAAATATTTCAAAGTTATTTTAAAGAAATTAGAGTCACATTTACAACAATGATGAACGATAAATAAATGTAATTGACAACAGAAGCATAGGTAAGTTAATTAACAAATTTGTGTAAAATAATTGCAAGCTTCCGGTGTAAGTACTTAAAGCATAGACCTAATATGTATGAATGATCTTTACAGCAACTGCTCAAAAGTAACGTGTTCCTAAAATAGCGAAAAACCTTCTTTAATTTATTTTATGAAACTCACATGCAGTCGCAGGAGCAAGGACACACATGGCACAATACACTACTAAAGTATCGTCCATAAAGTAAGTTATAATGCGCCTAGTATATCTAGTGTTCCTACGTTAAAATCACATGCGTCAGTAATGTATCCAATGTATAATGCTTCCGTTTTGGGTACTTGAAAAGGGGCCAACGCTAAAATTGCAAGATCGTGAAGACATGACGAAATCATGCAATAAATTCTGTACGTCCATTTAAGTTAGCTTCATTTCCTGTAGTCCTGACTAAAAACTGCCTAAGTGTTTCACTCAGCCACGCTTTCCGTTGCCTGTAAACTATATCATTCCTACTCCTCGTTTCCTAGAATATCATTCATTCTGATAACTGGTCCTTCCCGAGATTTTGGTAGCGGAAACACGTCACCAATCTCTGAAAAATCTTAAAGTCTTCTCGTGCCATATTTGGTTCTGCACTTAGATCACTCGTCTTCATTTTTGAAATCACTCTACCGCTTCTAAGTAATATTAAATAACATTAAACACTGTCAATCGGACTGCATTTAAACTTACTTTAGGAAAGTTTCAGTGTATTGGGCGACGTAACATTCCGGTGCCTCGCCGTGCGTCGAACTCCGGACCTCAGCGTTAGCGACTCCTTCTCTGCCGCTGTGCTGTGTTGAGCTGCTACCCGTGCCATTCCGTGTCACCGCGTTGTTTCCTCTGGTAATGCGGCTTGCCTCGCCACTCTGAACATCGCTGCCTTCTCTTCTCTCTGGCACGACGCCTTCTCGAGGGTAGTTCGTTAAGTTTCGCGCGCCAAAAGTTTTGCTAACCTTGGAGGCGATTTGTATTTTCCGCTACGCGAACTAATTACGAAAGGCGACACACTTTGCACATTACGAGACTCTCACAGTTTTAATGTTGCTGCTCGCAAACCACAAATTTCACTCACGTCATACAGTTATTGTTCAGTTCCCGCTTCCTTTTTCGTTGCACCTGCTGTCGAACTGCATTTCCTGCTCTTCACACAAATTTGTAATAATTTGTTCAAAAAAATGGCTCTGAGCACTGTAGGACTTAACTTCTGAGGTCATAAGTCCCCTAGAACTTAGAACTACTTAAACCTAACTAAAGTAAGGACATCACATACATCCATGCCCGAGGCAGGATTCGAACCTGCGACCGTAGCGGTCGAGCGGTTCCAGACTGAAGCGCCAAGAACCGCTCGGTCACATCGTCTGGCGTAGCCTCCTTCGTCCGCGCCGGTTAGCGACGCGCTGCGCTGACAGAATCGAAGCGCGTACCCTTTAATCTTTCTCAGACGATTTTACAGCATTATTCGAAAAAGGTATCTGATTTTTACGTTACTTGTATCCTTATATGTCTGCTTCATGGCGAAGTGCCCATCGTCTCGCTTATGGGCATGCTTGTTAGTATACGCATACAAGACAGATAATGTTGATATTCTAAAAGTTTGCGATGAACAATACGGGCCTTTTGATTTTGCATTCGTTGAATATCACACCATAAGATGCAGCGTATGAAACCTAGCTAACATACTGAATTCTTTAGACTTGGTAGGAAATTTCTGTCTCTGATATCGAGAAGCCGGCCGTTGTGGCCGTGCGGTTCTAGGCGCTGCAGTCTGGAACAGCGCGACCGCTACGGTCGCAGGTTCGAATCGTGTCTCGGGCATGGATGTGTGTGATGTCCTTAGGTTAGTTAGGTTTAAGTAGTTCTAAGTCCTAGGGGACTGCTGACCTCAGATGTTAAGTCCCATAGTGCTCAGAGCCATTTGAACCATCTCGAGAAAATGGATCGCATTTAGTGCGTTCACTCCCGATCGCTTACACGCGACAACGAAATATTCGTAGCTCCTAAACCGGTCGAGATACCGAAAGGAGATTTCGGTTAATGATAGCACACAATGAGGAGAGTGTTTTACCAAATCGTTAATACACGGAACTTTCGTAGCTACAGCGATCCAGCACAAGTTATAGACTTCATTCTTTTCAATCGAGTACTGCAATTTTTTAAGAGCCAGCGATACCTAGTGAAAACATAATTTCCTAGTATGAAAATAAATACACAGTTTTTTCTCTTGTGTTACTGTCAACCGAGCCGGCGAGTTTTTCCATACGCAATTGACCTCTCTGGTCGCTAGCTGCTTGTTTAATGCGACACTGTTTCAGTATTCTGTCGCAATAGCCGCTGCAAGCTGAGTTCGTGGAAACTGTAATGTGTTTTGGCATTATTAACAAGAGAAATGTAGCCGTTGGTCATAAATGATGCTGTTTCTACAAATGAGAAAAGGTTAACAATCGACACAAAAATAGCCAATTATGTTGGCATTTCGAGGGAATCCCCGTAACCCGTTATATCTTCAATACTAAGAGACTGGAATGGAAACTTGCCAAAGGATTTTCTTCCTGTTCTTCATCCGATGAGAATAAAAATAATGACGATCGCCTGCCATATTATTTTATGCGGACTGTAGTGCTCCACGCTTCGCCAGTACCCATGGCCTGCACCGCGCAGCATAACTGTGCTGTGCAGTTGAGACCACGGGCAGTGTTGCCCGTGCAGCACCACGTGGAGATGGGGCTGCGTGGAGTTCTTTTCTCTGCACTTTGGTGTTATCTTTCATTTAGTTACAGCAATGACATTTATTTTTTAAGGAAAAAAATACAGGAATTTGGAAGTAGGAAATTATAAATTTAAGGAGAGAATCAAAGAAGACAGGAAAGAGTAGATATAGACGACTCTTCATCAATACCACCTAAGGAAGGGGACTTGGTACTGAAGTCCAGCGCCCCCATGTGGTGCCACCCATTTTAGTAACTATCCGCATGAACATCACGCTTCGGGAAAACACGATTTGTTCAGTCTATGCGGATCTAATCTATGTCGGTGTTGTCTGAGTGCTGTGTGAGTTGTTTGTTGGGTTACATTACTACTACTAGGTCTGTTAGTTAACAAATTCAGCATGGCTTTGGAACAATATCCTGGCTCAATGTAATCTGATTTCTAGGCGCGCAGTCCGGAACCGTGCGACCGCTACGGTCGCAGGTTCGAATCCTGCCTCGGGCATGGATGTGTGTGATGTCCTTAGGTTAGTTAGGTTTAAGTAGTTCTAAGTTTTAGGGGACTTATGACCACAGCAGTTGAGTCCCATAGTGCTCAGAGCCATTTGAACCATTTGTAATCTGATTAATTTATATACTGTTCCTACATAGCTGCAGGAGAAATAACAAGCCACCACTAACCTATTATTAATCTTGTAAAAATATTTTTGTAGAATAAAACTAGACTTGAAACTTCGTGGCAGATTAAAACTGTGTGCCGGACCGAGACTCTAACCCGGGAACTTTGCTTCTCGCGGGCAAGTGCTCTACCAACTGAGCTACCCAAGCACGACTCACGCCCCCTCCTCACAGCTTTAATTCCGCCAGTACCTTGTCTCTCACCTTCCAAAGTAGCTCAGTTAGCCGCCACGTTGTCTCAGTATGTACAGTCAGAGAGGTGGTTCCTCTGTAATAAAAGACCTGTGAAGGGATTAGCAACGAACCTAAACGGATGTCACGTGACGACCGCTACGATAAAATACAATGAGCAATCACGAACGAAACACAAAAAAAAAAAAATAGCGTAGTTGGTAGAGCACTTGCCCGCGAAAGGCAAAGGTCTGGAGTTCGAGTCTCAGTCTGGCACACAATTTTAATCTGCCAGGAAGTTTCATATCAGCGCACACTCCGCTGCAGAGTGAAAATTTCATTCTGGAAAAACTAGACTTTTTTGCATAGTGGACTCCTATATAATTGTGCAATATGCATGATCTGTTTCTGTTGTCTATTTACAATGTTTGATTTTGCTTGCTTACTTTATATAAAATGTTACATCGACATTATTACATTTATAATCATGTATTCATTTATGTAACATATTTAACAATGATGTTTACAGTTTTAACGTGGTTTCTAGACCAATATCTAGCCATGGACTATTTCTATTACTACTACTTTTAATTAGATTCATCCACAATAAGATATATATTGCAATTTCTGATGTTCACGCGAGTAGTTGTGCATGTTTTACGTGTATTTTGTGTGCCTATATTATGTCAGTGTTGTCAGTCGTATCATGATCACTAATGCAGCTACTCGAGCTATCTATGTCGGCCTGTCTTCGTCTTCTTCTCCTTCTGTATTGGTGAATCTGTTTGTGTATGTCATGTTCTACTTTTGAGATGTTGTTGGCGATTGCGTTCAATTGTTTCCTCGTACCTGGGTTCCTTAGCTCATCGTATAGTGTTGTTTTCGTTACATATTCTAACGTAAGTGCCTGCATCTAATACATTTGAAATGTTCTGGGGGCCCAATTTCGCCGCATGTGCAACGATTGTTTTCTGGAAGCGACATGCACTGCAAGTGCGTGGGTAAAGGGCCATGTCCAGTCACAAAATGAACCATGCTTTGGCCGGGGCTGACATGGCGGAACAGTAAACGCTCCCTGATGTTGTTGTTGTGGTCTTCAGTCCTGAGACTGGTTTGATGCAGCTCTCCATGCTACTCTATCCTGTGCAAGCTGCTTCATCTCCCAGAACCTATAGCAACCTACATCCTTCTGAATCTGCTTAGTGTATTCATCTCTTGGTCTCCCTCTACGATTTTTACCCTCCACGCTGCCCTCCAATGCTTAATTTGTGATCCCTTGATGCCTCAAAACATGTCCTACCAACCGATCCCTTCTTCTAGTCAAGTTGTGCCACAAACTTCTCTTCTCCCCAATCCTATTCAATACCTCCTCAATAGTTACGTGATCTACCCACCTTATCTTCAGCATTCTTCTGTAGCACCACATTTCGAAAGCTTCTATTCTCTTCTTGTCCAAACTGGTTATCGTCCATGTTTCACTTCCATACATGGCTACACTCCATACAAATACTTTCAGAAACGACTTCCTGACACCTAAATCTATACTGGATGTTAACAAATTTCTCTTCTTCAGAAACGATTTCCTTGCCATTGCCAGTCTACATTTTATATCCTCTCTACTTCGACCATCATCAGTTATTTTACTCCCTAAATAGCAAAACTCCTTTACTACTTTAAGTGTCTCATTTCCTAATCTAATCCCCTCAGCATCACACGATTTAATTTGATTATATTCCATTATCCTCGTTTTGCTTTTGTTGATGTTCATCTTATATCCTCCTTTCAAGACACTGTCCATTCCGTTCAACTGCTCTTCCAAGTCCTTTGCTGTCTCTGACAGAATTACAATGTCATCGGCGAACCTCAAAGTTTTTACATCTTCTCCATGAATTTTAATACCTACTCCGAATTTTTCTTTTGTTTCCTTTACTGCTTGCTCAATATACAGATTGAATAACATCGGGGAGAGGCTACAACCCTGTCTCACTCCTTTCCCAACCACTGCTTCCCTTCCATGGCCCTCGACTCTTATAACTGCCATCTGGTTTCTGTACAAATTGTAAATAGCCTTTCGCTCCTTGTATTTTACCCCTGACACCTTCAGAATTTGAAAGAGAGTATTCCAGTTAACGTTGTCAAAAGCTTTCTCTAAGTCTACAAATGCTAGAAACGTAGGTTTGCCTTTTCTTAAGCTTTCTTTTCTTAAGCTTTCTTCTAAGATAAGTCGTAAGGTTAGTATTGCCTCACGTGTTCCAACATTTCTACGGAATCCAAACTGATCTTCCCCGAGGTCGGCTTCTACCAGTTTTTCCATTGGTCTGTAAAGAATTCCCTGATACTGCGAGAAAAATAATTGACTCGATGGCCCTTACCACTCTCGTGACACTCTCTTTGCGAAGTGTTGGTGCACAAGCCAATTTTTTTATCTGGCGCGTGTCTTCTGTGTGCTGCCCAATTATCTGCAACACTCTCTACCCATCTTCAGCCAGTGCGGTGCAGCCCGGTATCTGGTGGTCATATCGACCGGATATATTCCAAGCGCGTCATACGGCGAATCGACTGATGGCGTGCCGGATGTCGAGATAGTCTCAGTAGCACACACCTCTGCCTCCGCCTAAAGCCCCTGTTACGCTATGAGCCTAAACCGCAAACCTAAGCACCAACGCCCCAAGCGGGCATATCTATAACTTCGTACTCTTTCACGTAGACCTATCACACCATCCACGCGGGATATACGCGGCGCATATGCGCGATAGACGGTGATAACGCGCGAAACGCAAACAGAACTGTGTGGTCTCTTGTAAAGTCGTTCGTTCTATCGCGCGAAACACAACGCGCACCGTGTGACATATTGGAACGTCATTCGTAGAAAATATTTATGCGACCTCAAGGTTCTAATTAATAAGAAATTGTTTTTATCATTATTTATTAAGCGATTGTTATTCTCTTATGTTGGTTACTACTGTTCTGAATTACAGACTCAACAGGTAGTTATATATTACAACGCTTGGTTACACAGGTATAAATATATATAAATTTACAATTATACACCAGTCTGCTCATGGAGGACCCACTTATTTTTTGAGCTATTGCTCTGGCAGTCGCAGTAAATCATCTTATTAGGACACAACGACGACGTAAACGAAAAGCCAGGAGTCGTTGACTTCGACTCTGGCTGAAAAGAATGAACGAAGGTAGGGGATTATATTCACTGCTTATGAAAGAACTGAGGCCCAAAGATCCGCAAGAATTTCAGAACTTGGTGACGATACAGATGGGCTGTTTCGAGAAGCTGATTATGATAAAATGGTTCAAAGGGCTCCAAGCACTATGGAACTTAACATCTGAGGTCATCAGTCCCCTAGACTTAGAACTAGTAAATCTAACTAACATAAGGACATCACACACATCCATGCCCGAGGCAGGATTCGAACCTGCGACCGTACCAGCAGCGCGGTTCCGGAATGAAGCGCCTAGAACCGCTAGGCCACAGCGGCCGGCTGATTATGATAGAAGACGGACTTAGCAAGTGTAACACAGTCATGAGTCAGCGTATCTCACACTCTCGAAGGTAAGAATTAAATCATATGTCTATATGTTTTGTGATCATACCAGCTTAGATAACTGATAAAATACCGCCAAACGCCCTGTTATGTTGCAGGCTGGTTGTAACAGTATGTTTCCTGGTGAATGGGGAATCTTTTAAGAGTCTAGTTTTTAGCCGCAGAATAACACAGCCCACCATTTCAAAAGTTGTAGGGGATGTATGCACTGTAATTTGCAGCAGTTGAATGAACAAATATTTAAAGATGTACTTGTGTTATTTTCCCAAGTTTTGAATTAAGTTTTATATATATATATATATATATATATATATATATATATATATATACTTGGGAAAATAACACAAGTACATCTTTAAATATTTGTTCATTCAACTGCTGCAAATTACAGTGCATACATCCCCTACAAGTTTTGAATTAAGTTTTGGAAAATAACACAAGTACATCTTTAAATATTTGTTCATTCAACTGCTGCAAATTACAGTGCATACATCCCCTACAACTTTTGAAATGGTGGGCTGTGGTATTCTGCGGCTAAAAACTAGACTCTTAAAAGATTCCCCATTCACCAGGAAACATACTGTTACAACCAGCCTGCAACATAACAGGGCGTTTGGCGGTATTTTATCAGTTATCTAAGCTGGTATGATCACAAAACATATAGACATATGATTTAATTCTTACCTTCGAGAGTGTGAGATACGCTGACTCATGACTGTGTTACACTTGCTAAGTCCGTTTTCTATCATATATATATATATATATATATATATATATATATATATATATATATATGGTACTCAGAGTTTTTCAGTGCTCGTCTGTCGCACTGGGCGAAATTGCACGGACTTCGTTGCCTATCACTGCCATTTTCTCTTTTCTGGCATGCTGAACTAAACAAGAGATGCAATAATAGCAAACATGAACTTTCGTAAGCTAAGGAGTTACGATTCAAATCGAAAATCACCGTGTTTCGTTATATGCATATTACCCAGAAAGAAACGATCGCCGATGTATCGTATTAAGATACAGCGAGTCACACGTACACGTTTCCTCGCTGTATGCCTGAATTAAAACGCGTAACGCCTCTTTAGTCCTTTTCATTTCTAGAGTACGAACTAACCAATAGAAAAATACTTTCACAGACAGCTATTATAACAGAAAATCTAGTGGCAAAAAGTTTTTTCTGCATTTATAAAAACCTTCTTACTGAACATCCCCAACACGAAAATCTGAAATTAGCTACTAGCCGCCGGCCGCTGTGGCCGAGCGGTTCTAGGAGCTTAGGTCCAGAACCACGCTGCTGCTACGGTCGCAGGTTCGAATCCTGCCTCGGGCATGGCTGTGTGTGATGTCCTTAGGTTAGTTAGGTTTAAGTACTTCTAAGTCTAGGGGACTGATGAACTCAGATGTTAAGTCCCATAGTGCTTGGACCCATTCATTAGCTATACTAGCCACCAAGCAGTAAGAAAATAACAAGCGCGGATTGACGATAGTTTAGAACTGCTCTCTATCCTTGCGTGCGCATAATGTGTCTGCTAATTTTCGTAGTTTCATCCGATCTACCGCTAGATGACTGTCGTGCTAGACCAGTTCCGTTCCCGGCGGATCGTCGTGTAATACCCGCTTAACAGTGATCCTGTTCATGACTAGAGCGACTCTGTGTGCCCATACTTTCGGCCTTGTTTGTGATTAGTCTTGTGTGTTCGCTGAAGTTACGTCGTTCGCCAGTGTGTACCCCAAGATATCTAGTTACGACTTCGCGTTTCATGGTCGTGGTTTTAACTGCCTCAGGATCTTTGCAGTGTAACTTTAAGCATTAGGTATGCTGTTTTTTTGTGCTGCTATGGATAATTTGTTCTTGTTGCACCATTGTTGAATTGTGTGTAGCATACGACTGGCCTTGTTTCCCAACGCTGTTCTTGTGTTGGCTGATATCAGAACTAACAGGTCGTCAGCATACGCAACGATCCCTTCTGAACGCTCATCTACCTCGTTTACATTCAAGAGCGGTTCAGTTGTGATACCCCAGAAGATAGGTTCGCAGATAGATCCTTGTGGACATCCTTCCGTAATCCTTTTTACAACCGTGCAGGTGTCCTCTTGCCACTCAGCCAGTCTGTTCCTACAATAGCCTCGAAGACTTCTGTAATGGGCTCTAGGTACCTGTTAGTTCACGAAATATTGCGAACATTGCTGGTCACCAAAGATTATCAAAGGCGCCAGCAATGTCAATAAGAATCGCAACTGCCTACTTCTATAATGTACGTTCTACAATTTGGAAAGCCCAATTAATTGCGTCGTTAATAGATTTTCCCAGTGTAGAGCCTAACGGGTGCTGACTAAGGCCGTGAGTTCCCTGTGAACCTGGAGGCGGTTACACAGAAGCCTCTCATGGGCCTTAGCCAATGTATTTAAGAAACTAATTGGTGGATACGACTTTACCAGAATAACTGTGTTTTCCCCACATATCTTGCTACTGAGGTAACGTGCGTTCTCGTGTCTAGCCACAGCACCTCACACAACCATTCAATGGCAACGCCATATGGTTCACCTAAAGGTACGGGCAGCTTGCCAGTGGCCGCCATTTTGGGCCCACTGCGCCGCTGGTGATAAATTGACTTCTGCAGCATATTTAACAGTGTATATTAAACCGTGTAATGCTGATCAGTGGCTTCAAACGGAACTTGTCGGATATTTAGCAACTAAAAATCTCAACAAATTTAAGCTAAATGCGTCGTAAAGCATTTGTTGTGGCGAGCATGAAACAGTTCTTTCCCTGCTATCCTTTATTAATGGCGAAAGTAGATTTCACATTTCTTGTTGCAGTATCGAGTTTGAACACCTGTTTTCGTAATTAGCGTTAAATTGGTCCTATCCAATAGTCGGCAGGACAAAAGGGAATCAGTATTAGTTCGCTAGTGCAAGGATAAATGGATAAATCCATCGTTAATTTAAAGCTCTCTATCGACTTACTTCCTGTTCCTGCTGCTCGATACTACGAAAATTCGCCCAACGTTGTTCTATGAAATAAAGCATTGATATATATATATATATATATATATATATATATATATATATATATGTGTGTGTGTGTGTGTGTGTGTGTGTGTGTTTGTGCGGTACCTTAGTGAATAGAACTGATAAACACGCCTATATGATTTCGCATGCTTTACTTTTTTGTCAGATCTAACCTATAAGTTTTTGTCTGCAAATTTTTCTATGACTTTAGAAGAATGATTACGAAAGTGCAAGAGAATACAATATCTTTAAAATGTGTTCGAATAAAACTACGCCTACGATCAAAAACAGGCTGTAGAAAACAGTAACAACTGCATTTATATTCATATACTCTGCCAGTTTGCAACCGTAATAATAGTCTCCTGGTAACGTTAGTGTTTACTAAATGAAATTTCGTAGGTTCGGTACTTGCCTAGAACAATTATTTTCTTTTATACACATTATATTATTTGGAACAAAGTACAATTCATTATTGTGAGCATCGTAAATATAAATTGAAACCATACTGTACGGTCATTCAGGTCAAATTTTTTACCAGTCATGATAAATTTTTTTACATTAAATCACCATTAAACCACCCTATTAGCCCTTCTGACTTTTTTTGCTGTTCGAATGGATTGGAAACTAAGTAACAAAAACTTAAAAAGGAATGAAAGACGAAAGGCCAGAAATGAATAAAATTGACTGAATAAAGTCGAAATCCTGCAACCTTTTTCATTGCGACCAATATTCTTCTTCTTGTTGCATCTCTCCCTTCAGAAGGAATTCTGTGCAGTTTTCTTCCCTTTTCGCCGCGAAACGAAGAGCCAAAAGCATAATAGCACTCAGGCATTATTCTACTTAAAACTTCGAAGACACACAACACTTCGTATACTTCACACTCAACGCTTGGGCCCACAATGGCTGCTAATGTCACGTGACGTGCTTTCAGTCAGTCCTGAAGTGCGGACGGCGGCAAACGCAGGGGAAAAGGATGACCGTACTTCCCTGTATATAGAGCTTTAATTCCACCGTGTCTCTTTCAGCCAGCGTGGGAAATCAATCTTATTCCCGACTGTGTGGGTTCTGCAGTACCCCTGTACTTACTGAATGCTACATGATATCTGCAGACGCAATACACAGTAGTAAAACAGGAAAATAAGGAAACAGAATGTGGCTTGAGCAGAAGGTGTACCTTACACACTGCAGTTGCTTGCTGTATGGGTCACAGGTGGCCATAGGAAATACGAGAGCCACAGCTTGCGACGTTGCAGCTTTCTGCGGTACTATTGCGGTAACGACATTACTGACTGTCAGGTCATATGCGAACGTTTTCCCCTTGTTATTACAGGTTTTTGTGACTGTTTTGTAATTCTTGGAAATTAGAGCTAGTTTATATGACAGGTAGCCGGTATTTTAGTTGTCTCGTAACACAGGAGTTTGTACATACACGATCTGCACCATTTGTCACTATTTGTGTCGCCTGTTGTTTTTGCCGACCATTTTCTCTGCCTCAAATCCACCCACCTGTTCCCGACGAGCTGGGACAGGAATCCTTTCCCCGGTAAGCCATTGTGACGCGTCACCCGGCAGTGTGTTTCAGATTTTTCTCTGTAACTGACAGAACAATAAGTGAAAGGAATATTTATTTAGATAGCTAAGCGTAGAATACGTTACGTTTTCTGCAGTTTCTCTCATGCAATTGATGTATTTAAACCAACCGTGTTCAATCAGTTTAAATCAAATTTCTATCAGTTTTAATGAATGAGCTAGAAACGTTCAAATTTTAGGATCGGTTACAACATGTTCAGCATAACTGGTTATATTCAGACAGATGCTCTGGTGGCGGGATGATGACTGAAGTGTACCCATCTCCTCAAGAAGCATAACACTCTAGGCCTCCTGAACCACCTGCGAACGAAATGTAAAGTTGCTGGTGTCAAGGAGCGAAAAGCTTCTTCCTCAATGCGATTTTTTAAGTCATCTGGGTTTGTTGGTCGATGACATATATGAGATACTTTATATATCCCCACAAAAAAACCTACTGGTGCTATATGGGAGAAACTTGCGGGATATCCCTGAGGACTACGGCGTCATAACCATCTTCCAGGAAATCTGGTTTTAGATTATTGCACAATATTACGTGCAGCATGGGCTGGATGAAAACAATGCTGCGTCTACAGACAGCCTCGGATGTGTCCTTATTTCCCTCTTCGTTTAGACATGAATATTGGGACAATAATTTCCCCTACAACTTAATTGTTGTTGTTGTTGTGGTGGTCTTCAGTCTTGAGACTGGTTTGATGCAGCTCTCCATGCTACTCTATCCTGTGCAAGCCTCTTCATCTCCCAGTACCTACTGCAGCCTACATCCTTCTGAATCTGCTTAGTGTATTCATCTCTTGGTCTCCCTCTACGATTTTTACCCTCCACGCTGCCCTCCAATAATAAATTGGTGCCCCCTCGATGTCTCAGAACATGTCCTACCAACCGATTCCTTCTTCTAGTCAAGTTGTGCCACAAACGTCTCTTCTCCCCAATTCTATTCAATACCTCCTCATTAGTTATGTCATCTACCCATCTAATCTTCATTCTTAATTAATTACCATGTTTAATTTACAGTAGTTAAATATTTTTATCCACAAAAATAAAGCTAACGCTGATCAGTTACGTGCCTCATTTGTCCGTTGACCACTCTTCGTTTCACTGTGGAAATTAAGACGAGATCAAGTTGCGTAATTTCTACGGAGTCTTGACTTCGATCTACTCAAAACATTTGACCGGTAACGGCCAGATGAAGTTTTTAAAACACCTACGAGTTTCTGGGTAATTCCGCCTCCGTATTGTAGCTCACAAGTCTGCCGTCGAGTTCCCGCGACGTTTTCGGCAGAAACTTGTGTATGCTCTCCGGCTCCAACATTTAGCGACCCCAGACACAGAAACGCGCGAAAGCGGCCAAGTGCCGCTCTGCTTTGTCAGCCATGGCGCCGGCAGGGCCGAGGGTAGCGACTCGAGTTGGCAGAAACTGCCCTGAAATCTGGGTCGCCCCGCTACTGAGGTGCGGTGTGCGCGAGTCAAACACTGCGAGTGCGGGGGCGGGCCACCTGCCGGCGCCTGCCAGCGGTCCACTGACGCGAGCGGGCTCGCCGGCGCATGCGCTGTACCGCGCTGCGCCGGGCCGCGTCCTTTCACCGAGGATCAGTCTGGCGTTTACGCGCGATGTTACGCACACGCCGTCACCCTGTAATGTTTTAATTCGGACAGTCCTTCGAAGTACCTGCACTATCTTGACAGCGTAGTCTGCTTTAAACAGTTCTTGTTCAGCTAATTCAGCGATGCTTCCATTCCGAAATACTACGACACTGTTTTATATGTGTAATAAGCACATATTTTGGCTGTTCGATTTTAAAAACTGGCGCTTTTTTCGTTGATATAGTGTCAGTGAAGGTAAAAAAAAATGTTCATTTAGTCTTGCGTGTTATAAAATCCTGTGTTCGCTATGGGTTGTACGCTAATCCTGTCTGGGGTATGGATGTGTGTAATGTCCTTAAGTTAGTTAGGTTTAAGTAGTTCTAAGTTCTAGGGGACTGATGACCTCAGCAGTTAAGTCCCATAGTGCTCAGACCCATTTTCTAGAAGTCAGACATATTGCCTATACCGATGCGTCGAAATGTGTATGTATAGTTTTTTCCTGTTTTCCTTTAATAAATTTCCAGAACTGTTTAATTGTTCTTGCCAGGTTCTGTTTGAGCTTTCATTTAGAGGAGACGTCCAAAGTTTTCGTAAGAAGACACTTATGTTTTCTCATATGTTGTCGGCACAGTAAAATTGAAACATCCCCTTTGAAAAATTAATGAAGTACTGTGCTGATAAACCTCTACGTTATTTGATTTTCAAACAGATGTGCAAAACTGAACGTACTCAGACATATCTCTCTTTACTTATTCTGATCAACACTAAACTGACACACAACATTTTTAGCGCAACGCAATCTGACTTTCAAAAATCCCTACAAAAGAATGGCCCTGACTAACAATAACCTATACCTTTCATGAATCACTTACCTCACAAAAATCTTCGATACTCTAACTACTGCAATACAGCGAGCGCCAATACTGCCAGCTAAATAAAAGGTTCTAACTACTGAAGGCACTAACTACTGATAGGCTTAGTTAACAAATGAAAGATGTTGATAGAGAACAAATAATGTATTTACCTTAATAATGTTCAAAAGTCATCATATATATATCAGTTCATGATATCCAGTCTTACGAATTTACTCTTTCTGACGGACACACGTCCAGATCGTCCGCTCTCAAAATTCTGCCACCTCTCTCCCCACATCCACCACTGCTGGCGGCTCACCCTCAACTGCGCAACGCTACGCGCTGTTCACGTCCAACTGCCCAACACTACAATAGCGAATATTCCAATAATGCTAACCACCCACAGTCTTCACACAGCACAGTAGGTGATTTTCATATAGAGCGCTACGTGGCGTTACCAACATAAAAACCTAAACAGCCTACTTACAAAATGTAGCCTACACTGCTGTAAAGGCTATAACGTTATGAAATATTTTCTGAATACATTGTAATATACTTTCCACCCCAGTTCATTTCCGTCGACAGACTTTCTGTAAATGTAATTAAAAATTTAAAAAAACTGCTCTCTGTCCAGTAACTTCCAGCAAATAAAAAGGAACGACATTTCCGTCTGCGCAATTCGCGTCGGCGTCGTAGACTTTTCTCGGAAACGTCGGTATAAAACCTGTCTATATTTACACTGTTTCCTTTTAACATCATCTCCACGTTATCCGCAGACGTTAGTTTAGTTGAGTTATGTCATGTTCCGTAGATCATTTTCACGATTATTTTATCGATATGATGTGCAACAAGTCAGATTACAAGATATATATATACACATGAACAGTGCTAATATTAATATTACTGAAATTGTTAGTTCTACACGTGCAACTACCTTTAGAGGTACAATTTTTTTACCAGTTTTGAAACAGAAACTCGTCCATGGAATAGGAGTTGTCCAAAAGAAATGATTTTAAGCTAGATTTAAAACCTGATCTGTACCTGCCAGACACTTTATGTTGTTGGGCAAATGTTAAAAAACTTTTTTTTGCTGAATAATGTACTCCTCTTTGAGCAACGGACAGCTTCAATAACGGATAGTAAAGGTCATTTTTCCCCCTAGTGTTGTACATATGAACCTCATTGCTCTTCGCGAATTCAGATGGATTATCTATAACGAATTTCATTAGCGAATATATGTACTCTGATGGTTCAGTTGAAATACCTAACTTCTTGAACAGGCGCCTATATGACGTCCTTGGGCGAACACCATTAATTATTCTCACTGCTCTCTTTTGTGCAATCAATACTTCATATCTAAGTGGATAGTTCCCCCAGAAAACTACTCCACAAGACATTATTGAGTGGAAACATCCAAAGTACGTTAGGAGGCTGATCTGTTTATTACCAAGACTAGCGATTATACGAACAGCGAAAGAAGCTGAACTTAACTGTTTGAGAAGCTCAGTAATATGCTTCTTCCAGTTCAAGTTGTCATCAATGTGAACACCCAAAAATTTGGAGAAATCTACCCTGTTAACTGAGCCCTGTTCATATGCTACATCAATTATCGGTATGACTCTATTCGGTGTACGGAACTGGATATAGTGAGTTTCTTCAAACTTAAGGGAGAGTCCACTTTCTGAGAAACACTTAATAATTCTTTGAAAGACATCCTCAACACTATATTCAGCTGCTTTTACTGGAATGAGATTTATTATAACACTCGTGTCATCTGCAAAAAGTACTATCTCTGCTTGCTGTCCGTTAAGCGAGAGGTCATTCACGTGAATCAGGAACAGCAGAGGAACCAAAATTGAACGCTTTGGGACTCCCTTTTTGATAATTCCCCATTCACTAGAATTTACCACCCTCCCAACATTATTTGTGTTATTCAGCACAACTTTCTGTTCGTCGCGTATGATTGAAACCAGCTGTGTCTATAGCCTTCAATTCCATAAAACCTGAGTTTTTCTAAGAGTGTAACATGATCCACACAATCAAACGCCTTGGAAAGATCACAAAAAATACCAACTGGCGATAATTTGTTATTTAGGGTTTGTACTATTTGATGGGCAAATGTATAGAGAGCATTCTCAGTCGAGTAACCCTTTCGGAATCCGAACTGTGACATACTGAGTAAATTACTTTCATTTAAATGTGAGACTACTATTGCATGCGTAACTTTTTCGAATATTTTAGAAAATGAAGTCAGCAATGAGATTGGTCTATAATTATTTAAGTCACTCTTGTCCCCTTTCTTATGAAGAGGTTTGACAATTGCGTATTTCACCCTGTCTGGAAAAATTCCCTGTGCCAGCGAAGAATTACATATATCACTAAGGACTCCACTTAGTAAATTAGAACAACACTTCAAAATTCTGTCAGTGACTCCAACACCACATGAGCTCTTGTTTTTCAGTATATTTATAATTCCATTAATTTCAGTGGGGGTTTTTGGTGCTATTTGTGTATGTCATCTTTAACTTTTTTTGCTTCTTTATCTGAACCCTTTAATCCTATTTTTGCTGCTACATTCAGAAAGTGATTATTAAAAATACTTGCAACTTGTGAATTATCACTCACAACATCATCATTTCACTTTGTTGGTATGGTACGCTGTGCACTGTCAAGCTCCCCCGTCTCGCGTTTGAAAATATGCCATATAGTTTTAATCGTATTATCCGCATTATTAAATTCTGTAAGAACACATAAGCTTCTCGACTTCTTAATTAATTTCCTTAAAATGTTACATTATCTTTTGTAGTAAGCAAGTAACGTCGGATCCTGACTTATTCTGGCCTGTACATACATTTCCCTCTTCGTCTTACACGATATTTTAATTCCCTTAGTAATCCATGGCTTACTTGACTTTGTAATGGCTTTTTTGGATAACGTTTCAGGAAAGAAACGCTCAAATATTGAGACAAATTTACAGTGGAATAAATTGAATTTGGCATCACCATAATTTTCTGTGTATACTTCATCCTATTCTACCTCTTCTAGGCTCCTCTCAAAGCTCTGAATCCTATGCGCATCAATAAGTCTCCCTGCCTTGTATGAACCAGCCTCAAGCCCGTAAGGTGCTACGTATATGTATTATTTCCATTAACTGTTCATCCTGATCAGATAGCCCATTAACAACTGGTACACATTAATAGTTACTGCCTGAGCACTGTCTGTGAAAATGTCATCGATAAGTGACCTACTACGCTGCTGCACACGAGTTGGAAAATTTACAACAGATACTAGATTGAAACAACCAAACAATGATTCTAGCTCTTTTTTCCTATCCGTATATTTTAAGAAATCTACATTAAAATAACACAAACCACTAACTGCTTCCTTTTGTCTGACAGATAGCTCAATAATGCCTCTAGATTTTTTCATCAATAGCTGCAAGTTAGCTTGAGGGGATCTGTAGATTGTTACAATTACTATAGAAGTATATTGCAGTAGCAACGCACATGCACATGCTTCAAGGATCTGATCTACACAAAAACTATTTGTTTCAATATTTTTGACTTTTATACAAGCAGCAACTCCTTTTTCCATGTTGACTCTACATGAATAAGATGCTAATCTGTAATCCCCTAAATATAACTTTTCCATCCCTGCGGTTACATGGTGTTCAGAGAGACACAAAACATCTATACCTTCAGAATTTATCCCATTTTCTAGGCATACAAGAAGCTCATCTATCTTATTTTTCAATCCTCTGATGTTCTGATGAAACACACAAATTTTATTTCTTTGGATACTGCTACAGACATTATGGCACTGTTCTGTTTTAGTCTACATCTACATCTACATCCATACTCCGCAAGCCACCTGACTGTGTGTGGCGGAGGGTACCCTGAGTACCTCTAACGGTTCTCCCTTCTATTCGAGTCTTGTATTGTTCGTGGAAAAAAGGATTGTCCGTATGCTTCTGTGTGGGCTCTAATCTCTCTGATTTTATCCTCATGGTCTCTTCGCGAGATATACGTAGGAGGGAGCAATATACTGCTTGACTCTTCGGTGAAGGTATGTTCTCGAAACTTTAACAAAAGCCCCTACCGAGCTACTGAGCGTCTCTCCTGCAGAGTCTTCCACTAGAGTTTATCTATCATCTCCGTAACGCTTTCTCGATTACTAAATGATCCTGTAACGAAGCGCACTGCTCTCCGTTGGATCTTCTCTATCTCTTCTATCAACCCTATCTGGTACGGATCCCACACTGGTGAGCAGTATTCAAGCAGTGGGCGAACAAGCGTACTGTAATCTACATCCTTTGTTTTCGGATTGCATTTCCTTAGGATTCTTCCAATGAATCTGTCTGGCTTCTGCTTTACCGACGATCAACTTTATATGATCATTCCATTTTAAATCACTCCTAATGCATACTCCCAGATAATTTATGGAATTAACTGCTTCCAGTTGCTGACCTGCTATTTTGTAGCTAAATGATAAGGGATCTATCTTTCTATGTATTTGCAGCACATTACACATGTCTACATTGAGATTCAATTGCCATTCCCTGCACCATGCGTCTATTCGCTGCAGATCCTCCTGCATTTCAGTACAATTTTCCGTTGTTACAACCTCTCGATACACCACCGCATCAGCTGCAAAAAGCCTCAGTGAACTTCCGATGTCAGCCACAAGGTAATTTATGTATATTGTGAATAGCAACTGTCCTATGACACTCCCCTGCGGCACACCTGAAATCACTCTTACTTCGGAAGACTTCTCTCCATTGAGAATGACATGCTGCGTTCTGTTATCTAGAAACTCTTCAATCCAATCACACAATTGGTCTGATAGTCCATATGCTCTTACTTTGTTCATTAAACGACTGTGGGGAACTGTATCGAACGCCTTGCGGAAGTCAAGAAACACGGCATCTGCCTGTGAACCCGTGTCTATGGCCCTCTGAGTCTCATGGACGAATAGCGCGAGCTGGGTTTCACACGACCGTCTTTTTCGAAGCCCATGCTGATTCCTACAGAGTAGATTTCTAGTCTCCAGAAAAGTCATTATACTCGAACATATTACGTGTTCCAAAATTCTACAACTGATCGACGTTAGAGATATAGGTCTATAGTTCTGCACATCTGTTTGACGTCCCTTCTTGAAAACGGGGATGACCTGTGCCCTTTTCCATACTCTTTCAATACTGTCTGTAACCTGACTCTGACCTAAAAAATGTGTCCCTCTGACTCCAGTAATCACAGGTATTTTGTCCTTTCTGCATGTGGCCCCCATTAAATGATCTGGAAAATGATCAACTAATATTTCCCGCCCCCTGCTATTCAGGTGCAGGCCATGACTAGTGTAACCCCACCTGCCAGTTGCATCAACAGGCATAGCACAGATATGAGATTAAGTTTCTGCCAACAGTATCCCCCCCCCCCCCTCCCCAACTCTCCGTTAACACGGTTGACAGATGTATTAACACAGGGCTAGTCATGGAGCTGCAAAACATCCACAAACCCCACACGAGTGTGACCTGTTGCTGCTCCCATCACATCCAGGTCACACTTAACACTATAGTCCGAATTGCTAGGCAGGCTGTTTCCTTCTCCTCCTACTATAAGTACATGGTCCTCACCATCAAAATCTTTGCAGAAGGTCCCCAGGTTTTCTGTAACCTGGCTAAGCTTAGCAATACGTTTCACAATGCTTGTGACCTGGTTCACGACTCCTAGCCCATCCTGTAGCAACTGACCTACACCTCTCCCGTGGCTGCTACCTAACAGCTGGACTCTTTTCTTTCTGCTTGACTTTACTCCCCACCTAGCATTACAATTGTTACTACGAGTCTACTGCACCCTGCTTTGCTCAAAAACTGTTTGAGGCTCTTCTACTTCAGGTAACAAATGAAACTGATTGCTCACTGGAATCTGAAAAGTGATTTCTGGGGTTTTCTCCTTCTGACTACGCCTTGATACCTGTTCCCAGCTCCCATTGTTTCTTTCCCCCTTCAACCTCTCTAATTCGAAATACGCCATTTCTAGTTCAGCCTGAAGGGCACAAATCTTTTTTCCCTGTCACGTACAACTCCACTGGCGAGCCTCATCTGGCACTATAACAGCTTCACCGCTACAATCACCCCAGTGAAACGCCAACCCTCAATCCTGACATTTCACCCCCGTGCTCACTAATCTACGGCAACATCCACGTTTGTCACACATGACGGCGGATCAAACGGTACAAATTACACTACAAACAATTCCGCTACACCAATTAATAGTTAGTAGAAGGTAACTTAGCTTCCGGTGAGATGAGAAGATAACTTCTGCACGTCAGGCTAATGTAGCAGCAGGCGAATGTAAACAGCGCGTAGTTAATTGCTGGCGTAGGTTGTAGTGGCGGAAATCACAAAACGAGTAAGAAACTGAAGAGGCTCGATATTTTCTAACGACAAACTTGAACAGGCGCTATCACTGAATTATGTATAAATACTCTAATGGAAACGACTTCACTGCACAATATGGAAACTTCACTGTACGGAAGTATAAAAACACAGAAAACACGAACCGGATGCTAACTATACACGCGCGATACTCTCCACAATAAAGTTACACAGACACTACCCGGAAATTATTGAATAATCCCATAACTTACTGCGGCCGATAACGAAAACAAGCCCACGCCAACGGCTTGAACTTTAGAACAGTTATCTTTTCTCGAAAACTACGCATGTAAAAGCGAAATCTTCAACATATAGATCACAATAGATATTAATTTACTTATTTAAGTTATAATATTGCCTTAATAAGATTTGCCACGAGTGAACACCTACATTTACGAGCGCACAGGAATCTCGCAGGCCGTTGCATGCCCGATGGCCCACCTACGTAATTTCTTTGCGCCGTTTTTCATTTCTTTTTCGACGTTACCGTAGCTCTCATATTCTCTCAACACTGGACTCTGTAGGTTTATTGAATTCCGTTCGACACGAAATTTCCTCTAGCTTACTTTTTCTATCGTTCCAAGCGTATTTATGAATGATGTGAGACGAAATCTTCCATCATTTTGTAACTTTCCATTTAAGACTGATTTTCACTTATGTTCCAGCGAATATTTTTACTGTCACGCTTTGGGTACTCGTAGTGCTACTTCTTCATATTGACACCGGAATTGATATCGTAGATAAGCGTGTTCGTACGCTACACCAGTTTAGAACTCTACACAGAGCTAGCTCGTGACAACCACGACCAGTCCCCTACACTGGTGGCAGTCAAACTAAACGCTACACAACAAACACGATAGTTACTAGCGATTGATATTTGACGTTATTTTTTCACGCAAGAAACGTTGAACTGCGAGCGAATAAATGTTTCCACGTCAAAATATTACCCTTAGTAAATTAATACCAGATTGTTCGTGTCGTAACCGTACTTTCAGAAGGCCTACTTTACATTAAACGTACAAGGAGATGAGCTGTAAATACTACTTTGAGGTATGCTCAAGGAAATCTGAGATATTTCGTTTCAGTTACTATAGTCCTTGAGCAAGCAGTGAAGGAAACAAAAGAAAAATTCGGAGTAGGTATTAAAATCCATGGAGAAGAAATAAAACCTTTGAGGTTCGCCGATGACATTTTAATTCTGTCAGAGACAGCAAAAGACTTGGAAGAGCAGTTGAACGGAATGGACAGTGTCTTGAAAGGAGGATATAAGATGAACATCAACAAAAGCAAAACGAGGATAATGGAATGTAGTCAAATTAAGTCGAGTGATGCTGAGGGAATTAGATTAGGAAATGAGACACTTAAAGTAGTAAAGGAGTTTTGCTATTTAGGGAGTAAAATAACTGATGATGGTCGAAGTAGAGAGGATATAAAATGTAGACTGGCAATGGCAAGGAAATCGTTTGTGAAGAAGAGAAATTTGTTAACATCGAGTATAGATTTAAGTGTCAGGAAGTCGTTTCTGAAAGTATTTGTATGGAGTGTAGCCATGTATGGAAGTGAAACATGGACGATAACTAGTTTGGACAAGAAGAGAATATAAGCTTTCGAAATGTGGTGCTACAGAAGAATGCTGAAGATAAGGTGGGTAGATCACGTAGCTAATGAGGAGGTATTGAATAGGATTGGGGAGAAGAGAAGTTTGTGGCACAACTTGACTAGAAGAAGGGATCGGTTGGTAGGACATGCTCTGAGGCATCAAGGGATCACCAATTTAGTATTGAAGGGCAGCGTGGAGGGAAAAAATCGTAGAGGGAGACCAAGAGATGAATACACTAAGCAGATACAGAAGGATGTAGCTTGCAGTAGGTATTGGGAGATGAAGAAGCTTGCACAGGATAGAGTAGCATGGATAGCTGCATCAAACCAGTCTCAGGACTGAAGACCACCACAACAACAAGAACAACAACAACAACTATAATCTTTACAATTTTTCCCTGTCGTGACATTTTCGTCCACCTTGCTGCAATCGCAGACTCTCGCCGCGCGTTCCTCTAGCGGCCATTTCTGTGGGCTGGCTGCTAGTGACTCCGGATGGACGTCGTTTGAGTTTCGTATCCCGAGGTGAACATGAAACAGGGGACATAGCGCAACAAATCAATCTTTCTTACAAACAGGTAATAGTAGACATAAAAATGAAACTTTCCTTTCACTTGCCCTGTGCGTCTGAAGCTGTAAAATACGAGTCCCAGTACTTCATTTCTGATTTTGTGATGTAATGTATCCCTCAACACGTATTGTTCCTTACAATTTTCCGAGAGGTGGCATGCCTTACAAAGGCCACAGTGGGAGTGGAAAACTCATGTTCGAATTGAAATTTATGTTAGATTTAAGTAAAACTCCACTCTGGAGCCGGCCGTTGTGGCCGATCGGTTCTAGGCGCTTCAGTCCGGAACAGCGCTGCTGCTACGTTCGCAGGTTCGAATCCTGCCTCGGGCATGGATGTGTGTGATGTCCTTAGGTTATCTAGGTTTAAGTAATTCTAAGTTCTAGGGGACTGATGACCTCAGATGTTAAGTCCCATAGTGCTCAGAGCCATTTGAACCATCCACCCTGGACCAGAATCTGCGGTTTTAAATTCAAGATTGTCATCGTGAGAAAGCAGATAATTTAGGTGACGTGGACCATGACAATATGTAGCCCAGTGCGAGAATGAGTTGCATTAAACAGCAAAAAGAATCGGAATGCATATGTAAAGAAATTTTGACTGCAGGTTCGAGTTGAAAATGTGCAGATATGCAAATAATACAGCGCTCCTGGCGAGTAACTGACACATCAGCAAAGTAATTGCTTTCCAATGTAATTAATCTGCTGAAACATAAAGCACATCTTTTAAATTGTTAGCAAAGTTTAAGGTACTGTCACAATGAGACAACAACATATTCTAAAATTACGTAAAGTGAGAAAATGGCGATTTTACATGTCTCTAGACCGACACTAACATCAAGTCTGCCTCGTTTTAGAAATGAATGATGAACGAAATCGTTAAATTGATTTTAATATACATAAGTCAAAGCTACAAATTTTCTCCATCACAATGCTTCAATTACCGACAAGATTAATTTCTTGTAGTGTCACTACAACAGCTGCCAGTCAAGCACTCACAGACCAGTGCTTTCAACCCTCTCACATTTCAAAACAGGAACAACACGTGTCACACTTGTGAAATAAATGCGTGTTATAGTCTACAATATTTCTAACCTAGTTTTGTCGAAGAGGAACCTAGTCATGCATAAGCCTGCAAGCATTCGTGGTCTTTGCCATTAATTGCAAATTCCTCTGAGTTTTATCGCTCCCGTGAGTATCGTGAGAAACAAGATTGAAAAAATTTGAAATTTTAGTGAAAGTTAATTGCAAGCACCGAGCATATGAAACACAGAATAAATATAATCTGGCTAACATGCACTCTGTTTTAAGTAAAATCGGCACTGCGCACCGAAATTAAAGGGTCACTTTTTTGTAAACCATGTAATTTTCTCCAACTGCGACGCAGCAGATTTGGCTCAAAGGTGCCAATAGCGTCCACCTGTAGTTGCGCAAAAATGTGTCGCACTGTGACGTAACGGTCTGACTGAACGGTGCTTGAAACAGAAAGGTGTTGGCACATATGGAAAAAGGCCAGTGCTCAGTAGTTCGTGTGAGGTGCAACGCGGGCTAATGATGTTACAGTGGCACTCAGTTCCATCTAAATAATGCCCAACGCCACCGTGGATGTCTCACACGATGTGTCGGTCGTCACACTCCCTCTTACCCACATTTCACCCCTCTGCTACAGAGAAAGGTTTTAAGCATGTTTCAGCCAAAAATGCAAAGTTCTGCGTCACAGTGGGAGACAGTTACGAGTAGGCGTAAGAATGACCCTTTAATTCTGTTGCGCAGTGTTCGGCACGTGTATTCAGTGGTATATGTTTAAACTGTCTGCAAAATGTTCTGCGAGTAAAGTAATAAAGAACTAATGAGTTAAAAGGTCATACCTGATGCGACAGTGCCAGTGAAAGATCAATGAAAATACAATAATATCATCGAGAAACAGCTTTGTAAACGTTTTAAATTATTTGTAATATTTGTTGCAACCCAATAAGTCCTATTCTCCAATAAATGACGAAAATAGTCTGCGTAATTTTCGCGCTGTGAGGTACATTGCCTTAAGACATATACAAAGTTTCTAACTATAATACTTGTTGTGCTGTGTTACACCAATAACATAAGACTGACAGCATTTTAAATTTTTAAATTTGATCAATAGTTATACGAAGTACTGAAAATGGTGTTTTTGATGACACTGGATGCAGTTTGAGAGGCAACCAGAAAATGGGTCTAGATGCCTGGAACCAGGTTGGTCGTTTAGTAACAGGGATACGGTTTACCGACAATCATTCTTCTCTCGCGCTAGTCAGGAATGCGACAGGGAAAGTGGTTGCGGGAAGGGAGAGGCAGCCATTGGTGTTATAAGCACTCTCCGGCGTAGTCTAAGGCCTGCGGAATGCTGTAGTAGATGAGAATATTTCGATCTATTATTTTACCCATTCAAGATGTCCTGTATTTATTAATGTTTATGCTTAAGATATCACGAACAAGAATAATGATGATTATGACGGGAAAGAATGAAGAGAAAGGAAGCGTCGGATCAAATGTGCTTGTATATGAAGCAGAAAAATTTTCTAATTCCTCTCTGACTGTGTTAACTGATCACTTTAAGTAACAACTCAGACAATAGTAACAGCAATACGGATTCTACTAGCACTAATATTACTGCTACAAATAATCGAGTGCGTGCCGTATTACATGGCCCCTAGCTGCACAGGGATGCGTACAATGGTTGTTGGGGGAGGGGGGACTCGCTTGTACATTGGACAGTGCGGTAGGGCAGGTGTAGTCCTATAGCTTAATCCTTCAGAGAAACGTCCGTCACGTAGAACTTGTAACCTATAACTGGTAAGTCTGCAAATGATCATATTAAAGTTATGCTGGTTCGACAAATAATTTAACAAGTCTACTGTTCATTATTAACACAATGGGTACAAGTTTACGCAGAAGTTGCAGCAGACGGAGCTATTTACTTTCACCTGTCTTGACCATATATTTTTTCTTTCTCTTGTTTCCATGTTAAAATAAATTTACGCTAATGTTGTTGTGACATGGTTCTGAAACAGTGTGCTATTAATCAGACAAATGAGGACAAGTAAGGTGAAGAGCTCATGGAAACCCCGTGCTCGGGATAAAGAGGAAAAAGGCATTTCACGATTTACAATTTACATTGTTGCAAATCCATACTGATTCTCATTCCATTAGCTATCGATGGACCTCCAAACAACTTCACTATTTACTGAAAAAGTCTGGAGTCACTCGCATATCACATTAGACAAGAAAGTTTCACACATCAAGTATGCCGCAAAAATTCTCTTCTCTTTGCATGCCATCATTTGTCAACATTTCGTTTTGGTGTATCTAACCATTTATGAGATGAGGAATGTTGCGAATAATTCGCTTCCACTCTGTGGTTTGTGCACAGAAATAGAAGAGAGCGTATTACATACATTTTTTTCGAGACTGGCAATAGATGGTGTCGTCTCAAGTTGAAAGAAATATTCAATACGTTAGCTCCACTTCGTACGCAGCAGTATGTGATCCAACATGCATCAAACGCAGACTCATAGCAACCACTATTTTTCATTACAAACTATTCGAATTTCGCACAGTACCTTAACAAATATATAAATTTCACAATTGTGACTATTAATGACGAAATGATTAGCAGTTGATGAAAAAGAAGCTAATGAATGGGGCTACGAGGTGCGTGAGAATCTTATTTTTTATTTTTACTGTAGTTTACGATCATTTGAGAAACGTTGCATTGCAAATGGCTTGCGCACGCCTCTGTTCACGCAGCCCCCCATAGTGGACAGAGAACGTTCCGTTCGTAACGGACGAAGCTCACAACTCACTAGGCGACGGGCAACTAAGGGCACCACCCCTGCGGAAGAGAGAGATTCATGCGCCCCTGCTGAGAACGGAAATACGTTTCTGTGGAGGGACACGTTACCTTGTGCAAGCTGTAGTAGTAATACTAACATTAAAACTTCCTGGCAGGTTAAAATTTCGTGCCCGACCGAGACACCAACTTGGGACCTTTGCCACTCACGGACAAGTGCTCTACTGACTGAGCTACGCACGCACGAATCACGACTCGTCCTCACAATTCGACTTCCGCCAGTATTTCGTCTCCTAAGCCATGGCTCCGCAATATCCTTTCTTCCAGAAGATGTAGTCCCACTAGTTCCGCAGGAGACATTCTGTGAAATCACAGTATCATTTTGCCTGGGCGAGAACGTTACAGAGATGCCCAACATACTCCCATAACAGACGCTATCAGAGAGCCGTTGTTCATCACAGAGAGGTTTAATATGGAAATTTAGACAGTATATTCCAAAAAGCGTTGAACAGCATGTTACTTTCTCTCACACACGTCTCGGGAAATGACCGCAACGAGAAAATTCGAAAAATTAAAGGTAATACAGAGGCAGCTGTTCAAGCAAATTTCTGTCTTGCAGCCGGTCGTCGATTAATTAATTGCATCATATCTCGACTGGTCACCTGCCAGTCATCTTTAGGTCACCCATTGAAGACTGATGAAGACATTTTTCCCCCTTAATTTTTCTTTCAATTCCCCATCCGGGTCGGGCTGGCAGCAGCATAGGCGCTGCTCTTCAGCCGAGAGACGTTATAATTGTGCAAGAGGTCATGTAAAAACAATAAAAAGGACAAATGTGGGTCAACATAAATACAAACAAGGGTGAACATAATGGAAGAAAGGATACAAAAAAGGGGCGACTGTAAAATGGAGATGAATAACAAAAACTATTTTCCACATAAACCACACACTATGAGAATTAAGACACAAGTCCAAGTATGGCGGGAGCATAACAAGTCGCAGTGCGGGTAAAACACCCACGCGATGGGCGGCGCAGCACAGAAAATCTACGGACAACAAAACTATATACAAGTCGAGCACACGATTAAAAACCACACCACCTGACGACACTATACAACTGCACCGAAACGAACACTGACTCGATGATGAACAGAAAAACTGTGAGGATCTGCCAGGGATGGGGATACAAGGGAGAAGGGAATAGGCGGGGGAGGTGCGGTGCTATAAGGGGATAGGGGGATGAGGGGGGGGGGACGCACTGAAGTGGACCAGGGAGGGAAGGATGGGAGAGGAAAACAGCCAACGAGGAAGTGCATATACTCGGGGGGGGGGGGGGGGGGGAGGGAGAAAACCGCTTAGGGGGAGGAGGGAATGGCAAACACGGGCCCTGGCGAGGGAGGAAAACAAGGCTGGGCTACAGGTGGTAAGAAGGGTAGATGTCACAGTGAGTTCATCATCCGTGAGGGGGAGGTGCTGGAAATGGCCCTGATGAATATGGTGTAGAGGTTGAGACAGGCTGGGATACAGCAATGAATGTGTGGCAATTGGTGGGGGATGAAGGAAGACCACAGGGGGTGTGGGGGACCAAGCCTGTGGGCAGTGTAAATGATGCAGAGAGGTTGGAGGAAAAGGAGGAGGTGCTGGAAGGGGATGAGTTCATACAGGATCAGTGTGGGAGTAGAAGGTAGATACAGAAGACAAGATGGAGCATGTGGTGTTCAAGGAATTGGATGGCCTTATAAAAGTGGGGGTGGGGGTGGGGGGCAGAGGTCCAGGAAACGCTGGCATAACAGAGGATACGATCGATGAGGCACGTGTATGTGTGGAGGATGGTGGAAGGATGCAATCCCCACGTCTGACTGAACAGGAGTTTCAGGTGGCAGAGGTGGATATGGGCTTTCTGCTGGATGGGACATGAGGGATCCAGGTGAGGTGATGATCGAATGTGAGGCGAAGGTGTTTCAGGTTAGGGGTGAGCTGACTGGGACGACCATAAATGGTGATGAAGAAATCATGGTGACGGAAGAAGCAGGTGGTGTCACCTATGATGATTGCCTGGTTCTTGTAGAGGTTGATACGAAGGAACTACTGGTTGCACCAAGTGGTGAACTGGTCAAGGTGGGTTTGGAGGGTTCGTTGGAACTGTTTGAAGGGTGGGACAGAGAGCCAGGAAGGCGGCGTCATCAGCATATTCGAGGCGAGGCGAGGGTGGCTTTTGCATATGGGAGCACAGGAGACAGAGGAGGGGGGAGAGGACAGAGCCTTGGGGGGACGCCTGTGGTGGGATGAAATGAAATGAAATGTCGTGTGACGAGGGCCTCCCGTCGGGTAGACCATTCGCCTGGTGCAAGTCTTTTGATTTGACGCCACTTCGGCGACTTACGCGTCGATGGGGATGAAATGATGATGATTATGACAACACAACACCCAGTCCCTGAGCGGAGAAAATCTCCGACCTAGCCGGGAATCGAACCCGGGCCCTTTGGATTGACAGTCTGTCACGCTGACCACTCAGCTACCGGGGCGGACTATGGTGGGATAAAAGAGTTGGTATTGTGGAGGGTGACATAGGAAGGACGGCTTGAGAAGAAGGAAGCGACCAGACAGACAAAGCTGACAGGCAGGGACTAGGTTTGGAGCTTAAAGAAGAGACTAGGATGCCATGCACGGTCGTAATCATTTTGCAGGTAGAGGAAAACAAAAATGGCGGAGCGACGGGAGTTAAGTTGAAGGGAGAGAAGGTGGATGAGTTTAAGGAGTTGGTCTTCGATAGAGGAGGACAGTCGGAAGCCACACTGGGTAAGGGGGAGGAGGTAGTTTTGATTAAGGTGGTGATGGATACAACGGGAGAGGATGGATTCGAAGACCTTAATGAAGATTGAGGTGAGGCAGATGGGATGATAGGAAGAGGCGGAAGAAGGGGGTTTGTTTGGTTTGAGGAACAGGACGCAGGAAGTCTTCCACAGGTCGGGGTAAAAGAAGGTGGAGACGATGCCGTTGTGTAGGACAGTCAGGAAGGAGAAGGGGCATTCTTTGAGGTGGCAGTAGGTGACACAGTCGTGACCAGGGGCCTAGCTGCCTTTTAGCTGGAGGCTACGTTTAATGTCTAGTTCTGTTGTGGGAATGTTCATGTTGGAGTGGGTAGTTTTCCCAAGTACTGGAGACTGGGAGCGAGTGGAGCGACCGAGGTATCGGCGCGTTCCAAGACCGTGGGAAAAAGGGAATAATCAAAGTGGGGATCATCAGGGATGAAGAAGACGTGCTTCGTACCGCACGATATAGCGCGCTGCGAGTACTCTGCATACGTCAAAATTCAAGTTGGCAGGTGGACCAAACTTCACGACGGCAGCGCCCTTGCTGGTGGTCTCGCGGAATTCAGCTGTCCTCTGAGTTAATCGCTCACCGCGGCCGTTGGTGCACTCTGTCGTCTTCGATTGGTACATGTCGGAAAGATGATGGGGTTCTACACACTGTCCAACTGGTAGCCGCTACCGCGGTTCGTCAGATTTACCGTCAAACGTACGCTCTGTGATCAAAAGTATCCGGACATACCGAAAAACATATGGTTTTCATTATTACGTGCATTGTGCTGCCACTTATTGCCAGGTACTCCATATCAGCGACCTCAGTAGTCATTAGACATCGTGAGAGAGCCGAATGCGGTGCTCCACTGAAATCACTGATTTCGAACGTGATCAGGTGATTGGGTGTCACTGCGTCATATGACTGTACGCAAGATTTCCACACTCCTAAACATCCCTAGGTGTACGGTTTCCGATGTGATAGTGAAAAGGAAAGTGAAGGGACATGTACAGCACAAAAGCGCACATGCCGACATCGTCTGTTGAAATAGGCAGATATATATCCAGATGATCACACAGGAACTCCAAACTGCATCAGGATCCACTGCAAATACTGTGCTAGGCGGGAGGTGAGAAAACGTGGATATCATGTTCGAGCGGCTGCTCATAAGCTACACACCACGCTGGTACACGCCAAACGACGCCTCGCTTCGGGTAAGGAACGTAAACATGGGAAGATTGAACAGTGGAAAAACGTCGTGTGGAGTGACAAATCACGGTACACAATCTGGCGATCCGAAGGCAGGTTGTGGGTATGGCGAAAGGCTGATCATCTGCCAGCGTGTGTAGTGCCAACAGTACAATTCGGAGGCGTTGGTGTTATGGTGTGGTCGTGTTTATGATGGAACCGGGCTTGTTGTGCGTGGCAATATCACGTCACAGGCCTACATTGATGTTTTAAGCACCTCCCTGCTTCCCACTGTTGAACAGCAATTCTGGGATGGCGACTGCATCTTTCAACACAATCGAGCACGTGTTCATAATCCATGGCACGTGGCGGAGTGGTTACACGATAACATCCATGTAATGGACTGGCCTGCACAGTGTCCTGACCTGAATTCTATAGAATGGGATGTTTTGGAACGCCGACTTTGTTCCGGGCCTCACCGACCGACATCGATACCTCTCCTCAGTGCAGCACTCCTTGAAAAATGGGCTGCCATTCTCCAAGAAACCTTCCAGCACCTGACTGAAGTACACCTGCGAGAGTGGAAGCTGTCATCAAGGCTAAGGGTGGGCCAACACCAAATTGAATTCCTGCATTACCGATGGAGGGAGCCACGAGCTTGTAAGTCATTTTCAGCCAGGTGTCCAAATACTTTTGATCACGTATAGTATTTCCACAGAGTCTTCAATAATGGAGTTCCAAAGAGATGCAGCTCTGGTCAGATTCACAGTTATGTCTTTGAATGTCCCGTGGAAATAAAGTGGTCGGCAATAGCGAAGTTGCTTGGTTGCAAAAGGTGAGTGGAACGTTGTGTCCAAAGCAGCATTCTTTCAGAGTGTATGTGGTCTGTCCTACGTAAGCGGTAACCATACTGGCAAAGTATTTTGTAAAATCCAAGACAACACTTTCGAAAATATCGTCCACATATCATAGTTGGTTAAAGGGCAGCTGGTTGTATTGCTCTCCCCTCGAAATCCTCGATAAAAAGATTGGCCTCAAAGGGAGAGAGGGGACTGTCATGGCGACGCCTTCAATCTCTTCGTTGAACATAAAATGGTAGAGGCTAGATCTGGCCGAAACAAAGCAGCGATGTCCGACTGAAATTTTTTGCCAATTGGTGCCAAAGAATCTGCGAGAGGGACATTTGCAAAAAATTACGCTACATCAAAGCTAAGCACACGGTCAGTAAATCTGATCAACCCTGATTGCAGCTACCGGTTGGACAATGCGTGGAATTCCTTCTCCAAGATTTGTTGTTATCCAAGACGACAGAGTGCTCCAATGGCTGCGACGAGCAGTAACGCAGAGGACAGCTGAGCTCCACGGTTCCAACAGCGAGGGCGCTGCCACCGTGAGGTGTGATCCGCCTGCCAACTCGAATTTTGAAGCATGCGTGGAATACTCGCCGCGCGCGGTATATGGCTGAACGGAGCAAGTCGTCGTCTTCGATGGCTCACCTGAAGATGACGGGCAGGCGCCCAGTCGAAATATCGTGTGATGAATTTATCGATGACCGGCTACAAGCTCGAAATTTGTCCGAACATTCAATTCGCCGGGAAAATTTTAAAATTCACACGACATAGAGACATTTCGGCAATCATTCGCTAATGGAACAGGGAAAGCAAAACGAAAGCTGACATTTTAAATTTAGCATTTGAGAAATCTTTCAGGCAAGAAGATCGTACAAACATACCGCCGTTTCAGTCGCGTACAGATTCCCGTATGGAGGACATAGTGATAGACATCCCTCGGGTTGTGAAGCAGCTGAATGGGTTGAAAATAAATAAATCGCCAAGTCCTGATGGGATTCCAATTCGGTTTTACAGAGAGTACTCTGCTGCATTGGCTCCTTACTTAGCTTGCATTTATCGCGAATCTCTTGCCCAACGAAAAACCCCGAGCGACTGGAAAAAAGCGCAGGTGACGCCTGTATATAAGAAGGGTATAAGGACGGATCCTCAAAATTACAGACCAATATCCTTAACATCGTTTTTTTTCAGGATTCTCGAACATATTCCCAGATCGAATATAATGAATTTCCTTGAGACAGAGACGTTGCTGTCCATGCATCAGCACGGCTTTAGAAAGCATCGCTCCTGCGAAACGCAACTCGCCCTTTTTTCACATGATATCTTACGAACCATGGATGAAGGGTATCAGATGGATACCATATTCCTTCTTCCGGAAAGCGTTTGACTCGGTGTCCCACAGCAGACTCCTAACTAAGGTACGAGAATATGGTATTGGTTCCCAAGTATGTGAGTGTCTCGAAGACTTATTAAGTAATAGAACCTCGATGGTGAGTGTTCATGGGAGGTGAGGGTATCATCTGGAGTGCCCCAGGGAAGTGTGGTAGGTGCTCTGTTGTTTTCTATCTATAAATGATCTTTGGGATAGGGTGGATAGCAATGTGCGGCTGTTTGTTGATGATGCTGTGGTGTACGGGAAGGTGTCGTCGTTGAGTGACTGTAGTAGGATACAAGATGACTTGGACAGGATTTGTGATTGGTGTAAAGAATGGCAGCTAAGTCTAAATATAGATAAATGTAAATTAATGCAGATGAATAGGAAAAAGAATCCCGTAATGTTTGAATACACCATTAGTAGTGTAGCGCTTGACACAGTCGCGTAGATTAAATATTTGTGCGGAATACTGCAGAGCGATATGAAGTGGGACAAGCATGTAATGGCAGTTGTGGGGAAGGCGGATAGTCGTCTTCGGTTCATCGGTAGAATTTTGGGAAGATGTGGTTCATCTGTAAAGGAGACCGCTTATAAAACACTAATACGACCTATTCTTGAGTACTGCTCCAGGGTTTGGGATCCCTATCAGGTCGGATTGAGGGAGGACATAGAAGCAATTCAGAGGCGGGCTGCTAGATGTGTTACTGGTAAGTTTGATCATCACGCAAGTGTTACGGAAATGCTTCAGGCACTCGGGTGGGAGTCTCTAGAGGAAAGGAGGCGTTCTTTTCGTGAATCGCTACTGAGGAAATTTAGAGCACCAGCATTTGAGGCTGACTGCAGTAAAATTTTACTTCCGCCAACTCATATTTCGCGGAAAGACCACAAAGATAAGATAAGAGAGATTAGGGCTCGTACAGAGGCATATAGGCAGTCATTTTTCCCTCGTTCTGTTAGGAAGTTGAACAGGGAGAGAAGATGCTAGTTGTGGTACGAGGTACCCTCCGCCACGCACCGTATGGTGGATTGCGGAGTATGTATGTAGCTGTAGATGAAGGGGTTTAGTTGGTGGTTTTAGAAGTACCCTCCGCCACACATGAAATGGTGTGCAGAGTACTGAAGGAGATGTAGAAATCAAGGTTCGCGACTGACGGCACGGTGGCACGTGTCGGCTGTCACGGCTCGTGCTGGCGGCGTGTGTTGCCCCTGGCTGCTGCGGCTGCCCGCCACACCGCCAGACTGCCGCGGCCGGTCGTAAAACCAGGCGCTGCTATGGCACCGGTGGAATGGCTGCTGCTCAAAGAGTCATGCGGCGGAGACGGCGTCGGCCGCGGACGTTTTGTGGAGGCACGAGGGCTGTCTGTGCTTCACCTCAGCCGTCAGCTCCCTGGCAGGAAGGCACTTAAGTTTCCTTGCCTACATGGTGCTTGAGGGTCCACACGTTTCTCACAAGTCTCCACACTTGGTATGTACCATTCAAATCAGCCCAGGATTTGCTGCTGGTTGAAATGTTGTCTAGGTGCGACGCCTCTCATATGCAGCTCGTGTATGTGATTAGTTCCAACGGAAAAAGAGATCGTATTCGCATGTATTATTATTAAAAACAAACCACGTTGAGAAACTAAGCGACCTGGATGTTATTATTTTTTTATTTAACGATAGTTGCGTATAAATGATTCATTTTGGTCTCTTGGACATTGTCAATTGCGCTGTTTCGGGCTTTCAATGATTGATATTTAGCGATTCATTGTAAATAACAGCTCGCGCTTTAATTGAGAGAAAATGTTACGTGTAGCATTCTCATTCCCCGATACGTCTTCTGTGACGCGTGCCAGTGTGCTGTTCAGAGGCTGAAGTTCAACTTCAGCCTTATTCTTTGTGAAAGCATTGAAAATTCTGCATCTCTATTTTAAGGTGGAACGATAGGGTTATGGTAGAAAAAACTGGAAATTTTGTTTATTACGAAATTCGAATGTATGTACGTTTAAGAAGTGTTCTCCAAAATATTATGCGTTAACTCCAAAAAGTAACGATTCCGTAAGCGTTTGAAGCAGAGCATGCACGGAACGCCTCGGCATTAGAGAACCACCTCTCCGTTCGCGCTCGCTATTTACACCGATTTCAGTAAACATGATTTTCTGGAGCGTTCTTTCAACGGTTCTACTCGAAATGTGAACGAAGGTTTCAATAGTATAATTTGTACCGAGCGAGGTGGCGCAGTGGTTAGACACTGGACTCGCATTCAGGAGGACGACGGTTCAATCCCGCGTCCGGCCATCCTGATTTAGGTTTTCCGTGATTTCCCTAAATCACTCGAGGCAAATGCCGGGATGGTTCCTCTGAAAGGGCACGGCCGACTTCCTTCCCCATCCTTCCCTAATCCGATGAGACCGATGACCACGCTGTCTGGTCTCCTTCCCCAAACCAACCAACCAACCAAGTATAATTTGTAGATACGCTCCAAAAATAACATCGAGGCGAAGCGAATTTGTCAACATTGCTTCAAATTGTGCTATATGTGTGGTGTCACCGCCAACTTGCTAGGTGGTAGCCTTTAAATCGGCCGCGGTCCATTAGTATACGTCGGACCCGCGTGTCGCCACTGTCAGTGATAGCAGACCGAGCGCCACCACACGGCAGGTCTAGAGAGACGTCCTGGCACTCGCCCCAGTTGTACAGCCGACGTTCATAGCAATGGTTCACTGACAAATACGCTCTCATTTGCCGAGACGATAGTTAGCATAGCCTTCAGCTACATTTGCTACGACCTAGCAAGGCGCCGTATTCAATTGATATTGAGATTCTATTAATGTATCATCAAGAGCGATGTTCTACAAATGTGTATTAAAGTTAAGTATTCCAGAAGTTACGTACTTTTCTTTATAGCTTTCATTACGTATCCTGTTTCAGACCTCACGCCAGCCTGCGTGAGTTTAAGCGCGTGCCTTTCGGCTTCCTCTCATTGTGTCTAGGGTGTCTTGTCTAGACACAACAATATGTCTATTCGATGTAGGGCATGCTGCATTAATTCACATGGCAAATGCCTTCCAGATCAAAATAGGCGACGAAATGCCCCGATTCTTTGAAGACAGAGACGCAAGTGGCGATGCACTTAGCGACTAAAAGGGCTTTGAGGAGATGAAAATGAGGGCTTATCAGATCAAGGTAGCAGAAAGTAGTCATCCACTTCCCAGGGCGATTGTTATTATGGACCGGGCATCGACGATATACCGTACGTTTCGTCACTATTTTTATACGCTAAATACTTGTCAAACTTCAAACGCATTTTTCTCAAGACCGTGTTTTTCGACGTGGTTGTCGTCGCCCACGCTTTAATTTTCATCCGGTTTTAATGATTTTTGGACTCCTGTGAAGCAAATTGAATTCTCTTCAGTTGATTCTGGGCGATTTTTTGGTTGATTTGTTTTTTTCGGTCAGGAAATAGGGGTCCGAAAAATGGCCATTTTTTCATGTAACTATAATTTCGCCAAATTTTTTTTTGTAAACCCCTATGACGAACTAAAATTACACCTTTAAGGATCAGGGTGATGTCTTAATTTAATGCTTCAGATAACCACAACCGGAGTTACAGCGACAACCGTCGATCTACGTCGATTCAGAGCAGCCTCGGGAAAATCCCAATGACAAAGTGAAGATGTTAATATTTTTCAATAACAAATAACAATAAAAACTTCACACTATGCGTTATTCATTGCAGCAACCTCATTTGTCTACTACGTTCGAGTACGGAGAAAAATCCTGAATTCGTCCGGCACCCTGTCGTTCCCCCTAAAGGGAGGGAGGGAGGAGAAAAGATTACTATGTAACGTGTCGTAGAAGTCAGACTTGAGTCGGAGATCCAGAGTGGATGAACTCTCCATGGTATCAACCCAGTACCCTGAAATTCGAGTCCTGACTGTATCATTTTCCTGGTTCAAATTTTTATACTGCTGCAGGATTCGTGGATATCATTGTAGAGTACTATCCAATGTTCTCAGACGCAGTTTAATTCTATCTATCTATATCCGGATCCCGTTCCAGCTACTTCCGGGTCTTGGTGATGAACGAGTCCTCTCCATTTGGCTCGATCCTCCCACCACTTTCCTTCCTTCACTTGCTGCCAGGTCACACCTCCCCTTTCCACATTCTCACTCGCGTTTTCCACCGTGTTCTTCGGCGCCCTCTAGGTCTTTTTCCCATTCATCTTTAGTTCTTCCATAATTTTGGGGAGTCCCTGCCCATGCATCTTCTTAACATGCCCATACCATCTTAATCTCTCTTTTTCAATTTCTTCTCTCATACTTTCTTGTTTAAGGCCCTTTCTAATCTCTACATTCCTTACTGAGTCCATTCTTGTTTTTCCCTTAACTGCTCTGAGAAATTTCATTTCCCTGCTTGCAGTCTGCTCCAGTCCCTTTCTGTCATTGTCCATGTTTCTCCACCATAGGTGACAATAGGGAAGTTTAATTAGTGCTTCAAAATACATAAGTCTGCCCTATGTGTGTGTTGGGCAGTGTTGTCAATATAACGTTAGTTTTTGTCTTTCTTTACGTTGATCGTAAATCTGTGAATATGGTGATTAATTTAGTTCTTGGCCTCTGAATGGCATCATTCCATAAAGTCAAACAAGTTTTGAAGTCGCAATGCTGGAAATTAGCTTGATCACATCTGCGACAAATGCATTAGCCCTGAATGGAAAGCAACTCTGAAAGATTTCCTGCAATGTAACTTCCTGTACTCCAGCTTCAGAGTGTGCTGTTTTCTCACGTAATAAACACAATTCATGCAGGTCATTCTTGTACTATGTAATTTTTCAGCAAAACTATCGCCCGACTCCGTGTCCTTTAATCGTGCTCTTCTGTCTATTAATTCGGCGAAATTTTCCTGTATTTCATAACGGATTAACAAGTGTAGCAAAATTAAACCTTCAAAAAATTCGTTAACAAAAAAATGGCTCTGAGCACTATGGAACTTAACAGCTATGGTCATCAGTCCCCTAGAACTTAGAACTACTTAAACCTAACTAACCTAAGGACATCACACAACACCCAGCCATCACGAGCCAGAGAAAATCCCTGACCCCGCCGGGAATCGAACCCGGGAACCCGGCCGTGGGAAGCGAGAACGCTACCGCACGACCACGAGATGCGGGCTTCGTTAACAAACATCACACCTAGAGTTCAGAGATAGAATTGCTAACTACAAAGAAAAAGTGAATCACTGGTAATTATCATATTATTTTGGCAAATATTTATTTTTATATCCTCTCTAGTTCGGCCATCAGCTATTTTGCTGCCCAAATAGCAAACCCACCTGTTCGAGTGTCAGTCTATAATGTCTTTCCCTCAGCGTAATATGTTTTGATTCAGTTCCATTATCCTCGTGCTGCGTTTGTTAATATCTAGGTCACACAAACCGCCTCCAAATTCAATGTGTATAGAGATAATGGTTTAGGCGGGTGTTTCTTAGATTGTACTAGTACGAGGGCAGTTCAATAAGTAATGCAACACATTTTTTTTCTGAAACAGGGGTTGTTTTATTCAGCATTGAAATACACCAGGTTATTCCCCAATCTTTTAGCTACACAACACTATTTTTCAACGTAATCTCCATTCAATGCTACGGCCTTACGCCACCTTGAAATGAGGGCCTGTATGCCTGCACGGTACCATTCCACTGGTCGATGTCGGAGCCAACGTCGTACTGCATCAATAACTTCTTCATCATCCGCGTAGTGCCTCCCACGGATTGCGTCCTTCATTGGGCCAAACATATGGAAATCCGACGGTGCGAGATCGGGGCTGTAGGGTGCATGAGGAAGAACAGTCCACTGAAGTTTTGTGAGCTCCTCTCGGGTGCGAAGACTTGTGTGAGGTCTTGCGTTGTCATGAAGAAGGAGAAGTTCGTTCTGATTTTTGTGCCTACGAACACGCTGAAGTCGTTTCTTCAATTTCTGAAGAGTAGCACAATACACTTCAGAGTTGATCGTTTGACCATGGGGAAGGACATCGAACAGAATAACCCCTTCAGCGTCCCAGAAGACTGTAACCATGACTTTACCGGCTGAGGGTATGGCTTTAAACTTTTTCTTGGTATGGGAGTGGGTGTGGCGCCACTCCATAGATTGCCGTTTTGTTTCAGGTTCGAAGTGATGAACCCATGTTTCATCGCCTGTAACAATCTTTGACAAGAAATTGTCACCCTCAGCCACATGACGAGCAAGCAATTCCGCACAGATGGTTCTCCTTTGCTCTTTATGGTGTTCGGTTAGACAACGAGGGACCCAGCGGGAACAAACCTTTGAATATCCCAACTGGTGAACAATTGTGACAGCACTACCAACAGAGATGTCAAGTTGAGCACTGAGTTGTTTGATGGTGATCCGTCGATCATCTCGAACGAGTGTGTTCGCACGCTCCGCCATTGCAGGAGTCACAGCTGTGCACGGCCGGCCCGCACGCGGGAGATCAGACAGTCTTGCTTGACCTTGCGGCGATGGTGACACACGCTTTGCCCAACGACTCACCGTGCTTTTGTCCACTGCCAGATCACCGTAGACATTCTGCAAGCGCCTATGAATATCTGAGATGCCCTGGTTTTCCGCCAAAAGAAACTCGATCACTGCCCGTTGTTTGCAACGCACATCCGTTATAGACGCCATTTTAACAGCTCCGTACAGCGCTGCCACCTGTCGGAAGTCAATGAAACTATACGAGACGAAGCGGGAATGTTTGAAAATATTCCACAAGAAATTTCCGGTTTTTTCAACCAAAATTGGCCGAGAAAAAAAATGTGTTGCATTACTTATTGAACTGCCCTCGTACCTATCAATACCTATTTCAATGCTTTCGGGATTGGATATTATACAATCTTTTCTCAGTGGAATCCTGCAATGTATAAGCCCGCATCTCGTGGTCGTGCGGTAGCGTTCTCGCTTCCCACGCCCGGGTTCCCGGGTTCGATTCCCGGCGGGGTCAGGGATTTTCTCTGGCTCGTGATGGCTGGGTGTTGTGTGATGTCCTTAGGTTAGTTAGGTTTAAGTAGTTCTAAGTTCTAGGGGACTGATGACCATAGATGTTAAGTCCCATAGTGCTCAGAGCCATTTGAACCATTATTTTGCAATGTATAATTATTATTCCCAGCAAACTTCACATTTCTCGAACCAGTGATTTAGATTGGTTTCTTAGACTCAGAATGAAACTTATATCGCACAGGACTCCAGCCATTGAGATCTCGGCTTCAATCCCGAATAGCCACGCATTTTCCTCGATCCATTCCCTCCAGGACGGGCCCAGGTCCACTCAGACTGCTACCAAGTGAGTCCTGTGGTTCTTCGCCGGTGGAAAAAGGCGACCAATGACGAGGGCTCCATATCCTCCTCATAGTGGCACGTTGAAGAAAAGCTGTGCCCTGCTGTGGATAGGCCTCTTAGCCCAGTCAAAGGCTTGCGCTGTATATAAAGTGACTGGTCAGAAACAGTCTGAAAAGATAGTGAGCGTGTTTCAGGGTAGTCTGTGCCGAGGAATAACTGTTAGGAAAAAAATTCGGTACGTTGCGCCATTTCTGAGTCAATTAACATTGAAGATAGCCAATGAGGCCACTGTGAGCGCAGATTCAAGCGGCCCAAAAAATGGCTCTGTGCACTATGGGACTTTACTGCTGTGGTCATCAGTCCCCTAGAATTAGAACTACATAAACCTAACTAACCTAAGGACATCACACACATCCATGCCCGAGGCAGGATTCGAACCTGCGACCGTAACGGTCACGCGGTTCCAGACTGGAGCGCCTACAACCGCACGGCCACTTCGGCCGGCTCAAGCAGCCCACCTAGTACATTTAGTGTCAGTTGTGTTCACAGTGTAGACGACAGTGCACGGAACCGCTCAGCCTTTGGTTCGGGCTCGATCCTTACTACCGTCTCATTGCTCGATTGTACCACGTCATATCCGCCAAAATTGCCTGAATACCTGTGTCAATGCTTTCGGGTTTGAACATTACGAAATATTTTCTCAGTGGACTCCTGCGATATATAATAAATATTTCCAGAAATTTTTTTGTATCGCTCTTATGTTCGGTTTTAGGAAATGTTACGAAGAGCACGTTTGGCGGCACCCTCTGTGGCGGACAGCTTCGACTTGAGCGCGTAACAGCGTGATTGGCTAACTTCAGTGCTAAGTAATTCGGAAATGGGGATGCGTATCGAATTTCTTTCGGAACAGTTAATTCCCAGAAAAACTTACCTTTATAAGCTTTTGGGTGGTTGTTTGGTGATTTTGGGGAGGGGACCAAACTGCGAGTCGTCGGTATCATGGAAGGATGGGGAAGGAAGTCGGCCGTGCACTTTCAAAGAAACCATCCCGACATTTGCCTGAAGCAATTTAGGGAAATCACGGCAAACCTATCAGGATGGTCGGACGCGGGCTTGAACCGTCGTCCTCCCGAATGCGAGTGCAATATATATATATATATATATATATATATATATATATATATATATATATATATATATATAGTGTTTATAAATAAATATCAGGATTTTATCGCTTTATAATATTTTAACTAAACTTAGTTATAAACGATATGTCAAATGAAAGTGCAACTGAAACAGGTTTACCAAGAACCTTATAAACGTTCAATGTGAGCACCATTTGTCACACGGCACACATCAAGTCTATAGCCGTGTTCTTCCCAAACGTTGATAAGCGTGTGTTCAGTGATTGTAGCAACAGCTGCTTCAGTCCGGTTTCTTAATTCAGGGAGATCTGCTGGTAGCGGAGACACGTACACACGATCCTTGATGAAGCCCCAAAGGAAAAAGAAATCGCATGCCGTTAGGTCGGGCGAACGTGGAGGCCATGCAAAGCAAGCCCTGTCATTGGGCCGCTTCCGGTCTGTCCAGCGCTTGGGTACAGACTTTATGTGTGCCGTGTGAGAAATGGTACTTACACTGAACATTTATAAGGTTCTTGGTAAAATTGTTTGAGTTGCTCTTTCATTTGACATATCATTTGTAACTGCAAGTTTAATGTAATAAATATTATAAAGCATTAAAACCCCGATATTCATTTTTTCAAGTGCGGTTGGACACAAAATGGAAACCACTGTGAAAAAAAAGGGGGTTAATTGCAACACAGAGCTCTACATAGATGACGCTCCAACTTAAGACATTTATCGTAGCGTTGTACTAAGTTCCCAATATCCTCATCACAAAATGCAGTCGCATGTCCCTTCCGCCATTTCTCTACGATGTCTCAACCCTAATGCTATCCTCATAGCCAGCGGCTCACGTGAACAAGGAGATGAAAATCATAGAGAGCTAACTCTGGGCTGTGTGGTCGGTAATAAAAGCATTGTCCATCGAATACGCAGCAGAAACGTATTTGTTGAAGCTGTAGTGCCTCGAAGGAGCACAAATCCCTCGTCGCTTGCTCAGAATTGCCACTGTACACGAGTTTCTCGTTTCGCGTGATTCACTCTCATCACAAAATGCAGTCGCATGTCCCTTCCGCCATTTCTCTACGATGTCTCAACCCTAATGCTATCCTCATAGCCAGCGGCTCACGTGAACAAGGAGATGAAAATCATAGAGAGCTAACTCTGGGCTGTGTGGTCGGTAATAAAAGCATTGTCCATCGAATACGCAGCAGAAACGTATTTGTTGAAGCTGTAGTGCCTCGAAGGAGCACAAATCCCTCGTCGCTTGCTCTGAATTGCCACTGTACACGATTTTCTCGTTTCGCGTGATTCACTCTCTTAACAAGGTCATGGGCTGACACTCGCTTCCTTCTCTGACTGACTACATCATGAACATGTGTCGTTCTGCTTCAAAGGTACAATATCATTGCCCCACTCTGTCACGCATGAGAGTTACGTTATGTGAGTTGCATGAAATCAGGTTGACCCCCCCCCCTTCCCCCACGGTATGACAAAATCGAATTACAGCACGAATTTCACACTTAGAGGGAGACTAGTGTTCTAGGCATCTGTATGTCCTCACTGCGCACTCAGAACTGAAGAGTGAGACCTGACGAGATCGACTGGCGTACTAGAGACACTGCGCAACTCATGTGCACGCAGATTTGTCCGATTTTCACTGCGGGTAAAACAGCACTCAAACACAAACATACACTATATGATCAAAAGTATCCGGACACCCTTCAAAAACATAGGTTTTTCATTATTAGGTGCATTGTGCTACCACCTACTGCCAGGTACTCCGTATCAGCGACCTCAGTAGTCATCAGACATCGCGAGAGAGCAGAATGGGGCGCTTCGCGGAACTCACGGACTTCTAATGTGTTCAGGTGATCGGGTGTCACTTGTGTCATACCTCTGTGCGCGAGATTTCCACACTCCTAAACATCTCTAGGTCCACTGTTTCGGATGTGATAGTGAAGTGGAAACGAGGAGGGACACGAACAGCCCTAAAGCGTACAGGCCGACCGCGTCTGTTGACTGACAGACCGCCAACAGCTGAAGAGGGTCCTAATGTGTGATAGGCAGACATCCATCCAGAACATCATACAGGAATTCCAAACTGCATTTGATCCACTGCAAGCACTTTGACAGTTAGGCGGGAGGTGAGAAAACTTGGATTTCATGGTCGAGTGACTGCTCATAAGTCACACATACCACAGCAAACGACTCCTCGCTTGGTGTAAGGAGTATAAACATTGGACAATTGAACAGTGGAAAAACGTTGTGTGGAGTAAAAATCACGGTACACAATATAGCGATCCGATGGCAGGGTGTGGGTACGGCGAATGCCCGGTGAAAGTCATCTGCCATCGTGTGTAGTGCCAACAGTTAAATTCGGAGGCGGTGATGTTATGGTGTCATCGTGTTTTTCATGGAGGGGGCTTGCACAGGCCTACATTAACGTTTTATGCACCTTCTTGCTGCCCACTGTTGAAGAGCAATTTGGGGATGGGTATTGCATATTTCAACACGACCGAGCACCTGTTCATAATGCACGGCCTGTGGCGGAGTGGTTACACGTCAATAACATCCCTGTAATGGACTGGCCTACACAGAGTCCTGACCTGAATCCTACAGAAAATCTTTGGGATGTTTTAGAACGCCGACTTTGTGCCAGGCCTCAGTGCAGCACTCCTTGAAGAATGGGCTGCCATTCCCCAAGAAACCTTCCAGTATCTGACTGAACGTATGTCTGCGAGACTGGAAGCTGTCATCATCATATTGAATTCCAGCATTACCTATGGAGGGCACCACGAACTTGTAAGTCATTTTCAGCTATGTGTCCGGATACTTTTGATCACATAGTATACGCATGACATGCACTCGGCTGCCGGTGTGTGTATGGTACAAGACCTGCATTCCATCGTGACGCTATCGCAAAGTGTGCGATGTACTAATAGAGCGTAACTAAAACGTGCTGTTAACGACATTTACGCTTGAGTCTCAACTACAGCACATTAACGAAATCTACCAGACTGCTGTAGTCAAACAAAGTACAAGATTCGAATCAAGGACTGTTGGATAATTGCTTTGATGCTGGACAATGCGTCGAACTCGTGCCTCCCTTGCGTTGTTGTGGAGCCGGGCGTATAGGTGAACAGAAAGAGTGACTGTGTGGACAAATCAGCTGCTAGTTTTCAGTATTTTAACTATCTCCTTTTTCATTGAAGGACATCGATGCACATCATGCTTGCCTATCAGTATTGCGGGTATTAGATTCTATTTCACTTTGCAAGTGGCTACACTCCGTGTGTTAAAGGGTGAACAAAAATTTCATGAAAACATTTTAAATCGTCTTTCAGGTCCTTACAGTATAACCAGTAACGATAATGATTGTCGAGGCTGGCGATAAAATGACAGCAGCTCGTGCCCGTAGCAGCGATGAGCAACGTGAACTTTTAGCGGGCTTAAATCAAGATTATAGGAAATGAAATTCTAGATACTTAGAAGTGTGCATCTCCCAAAAAAATGAGATGAACAAACGTGAATTCTAAGCCACGACTTTACGAGTAGGAACATTCACGGAGTTTTCTCTCAGTACACTGCGTGCAGAAAGGATAGTCCCACACCTCACTACTGTTCAACTATCTTAACAAATCCGTAGAGAAACTCATAGCGAAACTTATCTAACGGATCACCACGCTATGTCCCGTGAAAGTGAGTCAGTTATTACTCAAGAAACTAAAGGACACGAAGAGAGATTAATGAACATTTTGTAGAATTAGTGTTTCCATGAGACACATAATAACGGGATTATGTAACTTGCCCTGATCACTGTAGCCCATTTGCAAAAATTTGGTTGAAAAATATACATCGCCATAATTTAGAAACTTACCCTCCATGCACCTGCACGCAGCATACGGGGTCATAGGCTGTGAACTATTGTTCACAGTGCTCATGTCTACTGATTCGCTACACTCCCAACATTCTGCGTGGTGTCTGTCTGTTCTAAGTCGTGTCTCCCTACCACTTTCGCGCAACGACACTCTGAGCGTGTTTTTTAGGGAATTGACTAGTTTGAAACTGGGACCTGCTGCTGGTAAGGAGACGCCAGACCACACATGACATGTAGAGTTCAGTGAGACTAGCGATGATATAACCAAATACTTAATTATTGCAGCGTCAGCTCCACTGCACACCCTGAAAAAGAATCTTAATACTAACTAAATTTAGTGGAAGGGGTTCAAGGCTTTCCTACTTTTAGTTAGCTGTTAAAATAACGTCGAAAAAGCAGTTAAGTTTACCATTGGAAATTTTATTCTACTCACAAAACATTGTTTATAAATTGCACTATTGATAAAAGGAGATGTTTTAATACAGGATGATAAAAACCAACTGCGTTCAACAACAATGTGAACGAATATTCCCTGAATGGGTTTCCAAGTTCTACAATCGATCGAAGGATGACCTATGCCATATCACATCTATAATCTAGGTTTAAATTAAGTTTCACAAAAGAGAAAACTATCAAAATGGTCTACAGTGACCCTCAATTATCTTTAATTACTTATCTAACTTGTCGTAAATTACAGTGGCTGATGTGGCTTCTCAATAATTCTTCTTCTTCTTCTGCTTTTACGGCCTCATTGGACCACTTCAGTCAATCATTTCTGGTCCTCTTCTTTGGTATTTTCCCCTTCCGAGTGGCCCAGTATCTCTTCATTCGTTCCGATGCTTTTCGTCGTTCCTTATCTGTAAATACCCTTTTCATTGTATGTCGTTTGTCAATTTTTGGTTTAAATCTTATTTCTGTGTCCCTCAACTTCTTTAAATTTGGCGTTTTGTTCTGCAAATCATCCAGAGTTATTTCCAGTTCTTCCATATCCTCTCTTATTTCCTTAAGCCATCCTCCTTGTTGTTTCAGTTTCCAGAGTTTCTCAATAATTTTTCTTGATAATCTGGTTTCTGGTGTCCTCAGAATGTGACCACAAAAAGAGAGCCTTTTCTTTCGTATAGTATCAGTGATGGGCTCCAGTTCTCTGTATACCACTTCATTTGGAACTATCCGCCATTACCCAGCTTTTTTATATTTCTTATTTATGCATGTTCTAGCAATTCTTCTCTCTACTTTTAAAATTTTGTCAATTCTGTTTTTCTGGGTGACTTTAAAAAGAGTTTCACTTCCGTATGTAACCTCTGGTTGAACCACCGTCTTGTAATGTTTTAATTTTGTTTTAATTGATAGACATTTTTTATTGTACGTAGACCATGTTAGTTTTTGAGCTTTTATCATTTTATTAGTTCTTGCTCGCCATGCAGGTTTCTCGTCCAATTTATGTGTTATAATTTCACCCAGGTATTTAAATTGTTTCACTATTTTAATTTCCCTATTATTCACTGTGATGTGATCTATTACAAGTGGATCCGTTACCATTATTTCAGTCTTTTCAAATGATATCTGGAGTCCTAATTTTTGTGCTATATTTTGTAAGCTTGTTATTTGTTTTAAGGCTTCCTGAATATTATTAGCTAGTAATGCTAGGTCATCAGCAAATCCCAAGCAATTTAGGTTTATTTTATCTTTCTTAGTTCCAATTTTAATATTCATAGGATTTTCCTTGTACCATTCTCTCATTACATATTCTAGAGCACAATTGAATAGCAATGGTGATAAACAATCTCCCTGTCTCAACCCTGTTTTAATCGTAAATGGTTCAGATATTTCTCCTCTAAATTTTACTTTGGATTTGGTGTTTGTTAAGGTTAACTGTATCATTTTTATTAATTTAGGATGAAGTCCAAAATTCCTTAATATTTTCATCATTGAAGATCTATGGATGCAATCATATGCCTTTTTGAAATCTACAAAGGTTATGACTAGTTGTTTTTGCCTTCTTTTGTAGACATCCATAACTAACTTCAAGGTGATTATCTGTTCTGGGCAGCTTCTCCAGGATCTAAATCCTCCTTGATATTCTCCCAGTTCCAGTTCTAGTTGATCTTTACAGCGGTTGTATAGTATTCTTGACATGATCTTATACGTGCAGTCCAAAAGGGAAATTCCTCTACAGTTGTCTGGATTTGATTTTTCCCCTTTCTTATGTAATGGATGTATTATAGCAGTAGTCCAATTTTCTGGTAATTTCTCTTCATTCCAGATTTTTAATATGCATTGGTGTAATGCTATCTTTACTGGTTCTGCTGCATATTTCCAAAGTTCAGCAAATGTTTGATCTTCTCCACTTGCTTTGTAGTTTTTGAATGGTTCAAATGGCTCTGAGCACTATGGGACTCAACTGCTGAGGTCATTAGTCCCCTAGAACTTAGAACTAGTTAAACCTAACTAACCTAAGGACATCACAAACATCCATGCCCGAGGCAGGATTCGAACCTGTGACCGTAGCGGTCTTGCGGTTCCAGACTGCAGCGCCTTTAACCGCACGGCCACTTCGGCCGGCTGTAGTTTTTGAGTTCTTTCAAAGCTCTGTAGACCTCATTAATTGTAGGTGGATTTATATTTTCTGCTGGTGTTTTAATTGGGGTTTCTGTGTTTATCTGAAGAAGTTCTGGGGGATCTTCACAATTTAGTAACTTGTTAAATGTTTCTGCTAGAATTTCTGTATTTTTACTATTGCTATGGGCTAGGTTATTATCTTTATCTTTTAACATTAATGTTGGAGGATCATATCTTTGTAATTGTCCGCCAAATATTTTGTAATAGTCTCTTGAGTTTGTTTTTTCACTATTTGTTTCTATCATTAGAAGTATATCTTTTTGGTACTGACGTTTAACTCTCCTTATTATTTTTTGTGTTGTCTTCCTTTGTTTTGTGAGTTCCAAATATGATTTTTCTGTTTTTTCATTTTGATGCCTTAACCAGGCTTGGTGTCGATCGAACACTGCTTCATCACATTCATCGTTCCACCACTGGTGTTTTTTCCTTGGATTTATAGGGGCAACTTGTTCAGCTATTTGTTTCAATTTGGGAATTATTTCTTCCAGATCATCTGTTATTTTTATATCCATGGTTTGTGCTTCATAATCCTCATTTTGTATCAGTTTATGAGGGTCATAGGTTCTCTTCTTCTTCTGGTGGGATTTTTTCTTTGCTAATGGGGTTAATTTCATTTTAATTTTTATCATGTAATGATCTGATCCGGTATCTGTCCCTCTCAGTACTTTCACATTGTAAATTTCCTTGTGGTAATTCTTATCCATGCAGACATGGTCCAGTTGCCATTCTCCTTTTTTCCAGTCTGGATGTTTCCAAGTTTTTAGTTTACTTGGTCTTCTCTTAAAATACGTCGACTTTGAGATCATGTCATGGTTTCTGCAAAATTCCACTAGTCTTATGCCATTTTTGTTTGTTCTTCTTTGTGCTGTCCATTTCCCTATTATGTCTCTATATCTCTTTTCCCTTCCTAACTGGGCATTGAAGTCTCCAATTAAAATTTTGATGTGATTTTTATTAATGTTATTCGTCGTTTGATCTAAGATCTCCCAAAATTTTTCTACCTCTTCTCTGTGTTCTTTTTTATTATTTTTCTCATTTGTCGGGGCATGGGCATTTATTATTGTGTACATTTTATTTGCAGCTTTTAATGTTGAGAGCCTGGGAGATTGTGCTTTAAATTCTATTATGGACTCTATTATTTTCAGACTCACCACGAATCCTGTTCCAAATTGTGGACACTGTTTCATGACTCTTTTCCCTGGTATTCCCTTATAAATCCTATATCCTTGTGATTCTATCGGCTCCTGATCAGTATTTCTCATTTCTTGAAGTCCGGTTATGAGAATCCCCTTGCGATCCATTTCATCCGTCAGAATTTTGAGTTTGCCTGGTTGTATGAGGGAATTTATATTGTGTGTCGCAATGTAGTTTATTTGTCCTGTCTTGAGTTTTGGTCGTCTGTCCGTTTTGGGTATTTTCAGATGCTCCGACTCATCCAAGTTATCTTTCAGGTGACTGCCCACCGTATCCGAGTGCAGTCTTCCTTGGTTATTGCCAAGCGGTGGATTATTCCTTGAAAGATTTCCTTCCATGTTTGACTTTCAAAGGTAGTCAACCTTGTATGGAGCAAGCTCCGAGTTACAATTGCGGTTGTTAGCCGTAGAGGTTGTTTAGTGTTTGGTCCGCGAGAGCTATTTTATTTCGCTCAAGTCCGCCGGTAAACCAGTGAGGACCCCCCTATCCGCCACCTGGGACGCGCCACGTCGGAGTATCACCTCTCCGCCTGCTACGACACCGTAGTAGGTTCGTGGTTCCTCAATAATTATATAACAGAAAAATCATCGCTTTTCAGATTTTAACTTACGTAGCAAATGTGAATACCATGAGCTTCAATTGACGATCAACACTAGTATTACGTAAAAAGGGAATGTAACAGATGAGACTTCTGCAGTTCTCAGTGAAGCCTTATGCGCTCAAAAATGCGGCATCCCGTGCGTTCATTACCTTGTCGGTGTTCGTCAGGGGGCGGCGGCCGGCGCAGCTCCATGCATCTCGCCGTCTCGGAAGCAACTCCTTTCTAACTTCTCCTTACTACAATTTACCGAAGTTGGTTTAAATTAAAACTATCTGGCTGTGTTTTCATCTGACCAATCAGGGTCTCAATGTTAACCTTAAGCTCCACCTACAAAAATTCTGTCTATCCAATGAGAAACGTTATACTTTTCGTGGTGGGGCAATGTTTTTGAAGTTTGCAACGTAACAGAGACGCGAAAAAGTCTCACGCTAAAACTTGCAGCTGGTGAGGCCCTTTTAGTGTTATCGTAAGATCTATACTGTTCTTCTGGAGGGCTCTATCTTTTAACATGGGCTGGGGGGTGGTCCTGGTGGTTAGCTGGTGACGTGGGTGTCCGTCTCTTATCGTAGGGCCTTCTAGCTTAACACGGTTCTGCTCTCGGCTTCTGTTCTCGTTTCTCCCCTCGGAACTGCGTCTGTCTCACGGTGGGAAGGTATGATATGCATTTAGGCATTCTTGTGTTAGTCTGTGGTATTCCATTTGCTCACTCGTTACTCGTACTACTTTGGTTAATTTAATGTCACGATTTATTCGGAGCTATGTGACATACTACTGGATTTGCTTATAATGTCAGGGTTTTCATGGAAGGTGTTGGATTTGCCTGACACCTTAAACCTCTTTCAAATCCCTTAAATACTGCTGCAGTGTTCAGCTTGGTTTAGTTATGATAGGCATTTAACTCCAGACCTACTCGTCTGCCTGCAATTATTGCGGTCGTTAGTTGTAAAAAAGTGTCCAGATTCAGTCTCCAGATCGGTGTCCCTTATTTCAATGTGACCAGATTCACGTCAGCTGCACATCTTCAGATCTATTACAAAAATTATTCTGTGATTAGCGTTGGTTCAAACCATAAATGACTTATAATATAAATTTAGAAAACTTCTAGTTTTTTAGGAAACTGTCTGTTTAGATACTTCTGGAATGTTTTAAAGCTTTTTAAAGGCTTTAATAATAATAATAATAATAATAATGTAACAATATCCTCATGGATGTTTCATTAGGAACGTTTTAACGTATTTCTAAGTACCCACAGGAGGCAATTTCGAGCGCTACAAACCTTACATCAATTAGGATTCTTATGAAGAACATTAAAAAAGTGATTATTGTTTAATGAGTTCCTTTAAAAAGATTTTAATGCTGTTAACTTTCACGTCAGCATTTTATGCTATGGTTAGGAGCATTTATTATGAACTACATGAGTCCATTCTCTACAAATAGATTTATTCACATTTTTTTGTGCTGCATAGGGACTAAGAGAGGATTTCGTACGGATTATCCATGTTGTAAAAAGTGACTGTGTTGAACGAACGCTGCTGAAGCTCTACAACATCCATTCAGTTCTTTTACGCCAAATAAATACGTTAAGCAACGTACTTCCTCTTTGTCCATACAGTTCTTTGACATCTGTCTCTTTCTGAAGGACAAAAAGACAGTTTTCAGTGCAAGTTTAAACTTATTAAAGCTCCGAAACGTAATTAAGATCTGTTGTCAAGGTAACGCTGCTCTCTTCTGCTGGCCGTAGTTATTACGGTAATCAGCTTTCCATTAGCAGGCAGAAATTTGTTCTTAAATCTCATTAGGCTTCACCGATACGCGGGATCAAAGAATAAGGCGACGGCACTCCTTTGATTAGAGAAACCATAGCTGAGAGCGACGGAGGACACTTTTGCTGCTTCTCGGAGAAAGATTCACTGGGTTTTCTACAATTTACAACTTTCACATTCATTCACGTACACGTTTCGCAACCCGCTGTATAGTGCAAGCAGAGGGTACTCAGTGCCAGCGTGCAGCCACACCCTGAGCAGTTGGCGGTACCGACAGTACAATCAATAAAGTATTAGAGGTCATTAAAGTTCAAAATTTATTACAGAATTTTATTAGTTATTAGGCACTAAAATTTCAATGTGAGAGTTAAAGTTAAAAATAAATACAGGATTTTATTAGTTATTAGGTACTAAAATCAGAATGTGAGACGTAATTAAATTTAAAAAATCATTACCGAACTTTTAGTTATTAAACACTAAAATCTGAATACCCATTTTATGTATATTCCTGAGACGATCGCGGGAAGAGAATAACACCATAATATTCTCAGGTATAAGGATAAAAATGGTTCAAATGGCTCTGAGCACTATGGGACTTAACATCTGAGGTCATCAGTCCCCTAGAACTTAGAACTACTTAAACCTAACTAACCTAAAGACATCACACACATCCATGCCAGAGGCAGGATTCGAACCTGCGACCGTAGCGGTAGCGCGGTTCCAGACTGAAGCGCCTAGAACCGCTCTGCCATGGTATAAGGACATTTTACACCAAGTTACCATGATAACTGAGTAATGATAGTAAAGTGGTGTTTCCCTCAATACGGAGCCTTTTATGTAAAAATCACTGTGAACTCGTAGAGTTACACCAAAAATGTGAAACTGTGACCGAGAATCCCTCTGTAAGCATTCCGAAAGGTACACTTGCCTTCCATAATTCGCTGAAATCTGCATCGGTTGGCTTGTTGAAAGACCTGCTATTCTGGGATAGCTAGTACTGCGAACGCAAAACTGTCGTACAGCCGCCTGTCGTAGTGTGACGCAATAAGCGAGGGATTTTCCAGGTAGCCATATATCGACGTTAACGCTGCATAAATTTCCCATATTGTTCGCTGACGCTGCAGTACTGGCCGTTATCTCGTCTCACTGCAGCAGCAGTCATAAATTGCGTCAGATTTGGCTAGGGCTCTACGAGAGGTACCGTAGTTTGACTGAAAACGTAGTAAAGAGTCTCTTAACTTGTACAGTTGACTGTCGGAGTAGCGAAACAGATATGCTTCGCTAAGGACTAGTTAATCCGTGTCTGACACGGCTATCCTTGGGTGCAGCCAGCACCTGTCAGCAATTGGGACACAGGAGCACACCTCACAGGTGGGCTAATAACTTTATTTACCAACCACCTCTTTCCATTTATTACCAATTCTAGGCTTCCACAGAAATCCACTGACAATGATCCCAGAGTGGGATAATAACGGATATACAAGGATGTATTCCAACCTTTGTCTTCCTCTACAGCTTTTGCCCTCTACAGCTCCCGCTAGTACTATGGAAGTCATTCACTGATGTCTTAACAGATGCCCCTATCATCCTGTCCCTTCTCCTTGTTAGTGTTTTCCACATATTCCTTTCTCTCCGATTCTTTGCGGAACCTCTTCATTCCTTACCTTACCGGACCACCTAGTTCTCGACATTTGTCTGTAGCACCACATGTTAAATGCTTCGATTCTCTTCTGTTCCGGCTTTCCCACAGTCCATGTTCCATAACCATACAATCTGTACTCCAAACGTATATACGTAGAAATTCCTCCCTCAAAGTAAGGCCTGTACTAGATACTAGTAGACTTCTCTAGACTGGGTATGCCCTTTGTGCCAGTGCCAGTCTGCTCTTGACGTCTTCCTTGCTCCGTCCGTGACTGGTTATTCTGCTGCCTAGGTAGTAGAATTCCTTAATTTCACCAACTTCGTGACCATAAATCCTGATGTTCAGTTTCTAGTTGTTCTTATTACTGCTACTTCTCGTTACGTTCGTCTTCCTTCGATTTACTCTCAACCCATATTCTGTACTCATTAGACTGTCCCTTCCGTTCAGCATATCATACAATTCTTCCTCACTTTCACTCATGATAGCAATGTCATCAGCGAATCTACCGTTGGTATCTTTTCACCTACAATTTTAATTACACTCATGAACCTTTTATTTCCATCATTGCTTCAAATCGCTGAGGAATGAACTACATAAGAAGTGCAGGAACGCTAAGACGAAATGGCTGCACGAAAAATATGAAGAAATCTAAAAAGAAAGGATTGTCGGAAGGACTGATTCAAAATATAGGAAAGTCAAAACAACTTGTGTTAAAATTAAAAATAAGGGTGGTAACATTAAGAGCGTAACGGGAATTCCATTGCTGCATGAAAAAGAGAGAGGATAGGTGGAAAGAGTACATTGAAGACCCCTATCAGGTGGAAGATTTGTCTGATGTGATTGAAGAAGAAACAGAAGTCAATTTAGAAGAGGTAGGGGATTCAGTATTAGAACCAGAATTCAAAAGAGCTTTGGAGGACTTAAGATCAAATAAGTCAAAAGCGATCGATAACATCCCATCAGAATTTCTAAAGTCATTGGGGAAATGCCAACAAAACGACTGTTCAAGTTGGTGTGTAGAGCATATGTGTCTGGCGACACACCATCCAATTTTCGGAAAAATATCATCCACACAGTTCCGAAGACGGTAAGAGCTGACAAGTGCGAGAATTATTGCTAGCTTAACAGCCGCTGCACCCAAGTTGCTGACAAGAACAATATACAGAAGAATGAAGAAGAAAATTGAGATGTTAGATAGCGATCAGTTTGGCTCTAGGAAAGGTAAAGGCACCAAGAGGCAATTCTAACGGAGTCTTTCGCCCTTCTGTTCAGTCTATACAATGACGCAAATAAAAGAAAGTATCGCGTACGCAAGTTATAAAAGGGGGAATTATCGGCGCTGTACTTTGTACTCAAGTGATTCGTATGAAAAGATTTATGTTGTTATGGCCAAACGACGGAAATTGACTTTATACTGGGAATGGTAGTTACAGCTACAGGCATCGGACAATCCATTTCGGATATCGTTAGAGGATTCACTTCTTTGAGATCCACAGCGTCAGGAGTGTGCCGAATGTACCAAATTCAGGCATTACATCTCAGCCCGGACAACGCAGTGTCCGACGGCCATCACTTAACAACCGAGAAAAGCTGTGTTTGCGTAGAGTTGTCAGTGCTGTCAGACAGGAAACACTGCGTGAATAACCGCAGAAATCAATGTGGGAGGTCCGTTAGCATAGTGCTGTGAAATTTAGCGGTAATGGGCTATGGCAGTAGACGACCGATGTGGGTGCTTTGCCTAACAGCGCCTGTCAGCACACTGGACGCACACCCGGAAGGACAATGGTTCAAACAGGCGTCTGGCCATCCAGTTTAAAGTTTTCTGTGATTCCCCTAAATCGCTCGAGGCAAACGACGGGATGGCTCCTCTGAAAGTGCGCGGCCGATTTCGTTCCCTTGCCTTGACACAATCCGAGCTTGTGCTCCATCTTTAATGACGTCTGTGTCGACGGGACATTAAACCCAATCTTTCTTTACTTGTGGGACGCCTGGTTAAATCCGAAGGACATAACAGGTAGTTGGAATTGTGGAAAGGGGCCAAAAATGAGTGGCTGTCAGTTACGCTCGAACACATATAACTTTATTTAGTTGCCCAAACATTAAAGCGCAAATTCCGAGCTTAACTATCGACTGAATATGTCACACAATCTTATGGCTTAAGGGCACAACCTCTTTAATTTTTAAAACGGCTGAAGGCCCATGGTTTAAAAACACAACTACAATCAATTTTCAAAGGCAGAAGGCTCAAAGCTTTATCCTTAAATAATTTTAAAAAAGGAGGCTGTAGGCCCAAACAATCTAAGACTTAACAATAAGGAATTTACTTTTAAAAACGGCTGAAGGCCCATGATACAAAACACAAACTAAAAACATACAAATTCAAACCATCGGCTATGCGCCATTAAAATACGCAATCTACATCTATATCTATACTCCGCGAGCCAGCTTACGGTGTGTGGCGGAGGGTACTTATTGTACCACTATCTGATCCCCCCTTCCCTGTTCCATTCACGAATTGTGCGTGGGAAGAACGACTGCTTGTAAGTCTCCGTATTTGCTCTAATTTCTCGGATCTTTTCGTTGTGATCATTACGCGAGATATATGTGGGCGGTAGTAATATGTTGCCCATCTCTTCCCGAAATGTGCTCTCTCGTAATTTCGATAGTAAACCTCTCCGTATTGCGTAACGCCTTTCTTGAAGTGTCCGCCACTGGAGCTTGTTCAGCATCTCCGTAACGCTCTCGCGCTGACTAAATGTCCCCATGACGAATCGCGCTGCTTTTCGCTGGATCATGTCTATCTCTTCTATTAATCCAACCTGGTAAGGGTCCCATACTGATGAGCAATACTCAAGAATCGGACGAACAAGCGTTTTGTAAGCTACTTCTTTCGTCGATGAGTCACATTTTCTTAGAATTCTTCCTATGAATCTCAACCTGGCGCCTGCTTTTCCCACTATTTGTTTTATGTGATCATTCCACTTCAGATCGCTCCGGATAGTAACTCCTAAGTATTTTACGGTCGTTACCGCTTCCAATGATTTACCACCTATGGCATAATCGTACTGGAATGGATTTCTGCCCCTATGTATGCGCATTATATTACATTTATCTACGTTTAGGGAAAGCTGCCAGCTGTCGCACCATTCATTAATCCTCTGCAGGTCTTCCTGGAGTACGTACGAGTCTTCTGATGTTGCTACTTTCTTGTAGACAACCGTGTCATCTGCAAATAGCCTCACGGAGCTACCGATGTTGTCAACTAAGTCATTTATGTATATTGTAAACAATAAAGGTCTTATCACGCTTCCTTGCGGTACTCCCGAAATTACCTCTACATCTGCAGATTTTGAACCGTTAAGAATGACATGTTGTGTTCTTTCTTCTAGGAAATCCTGAATCCAATCACAAACCTGGTCCGATATTCCGTAAGCTCGTATTTTTTTCACTAAACGTAAGTGCGGAACCGTATCAAATGCCTTCCTGAAGTCCAGGAATACGGCATCAATCTGCTCGCCAGTGTCTACGGCACTGTGAATTTCTTGGGCAAATAGGGCGAGCTGAGTTTCACATGATCTCTGTTTGCGGAATCCATGTTGGTTATGATGAAGGAGATTTGTATTATCTAAGAACGTCATAATACGAGAACACAAAACATGTTCCATTATTCTACAACAGATTGACGTAAGCGAAATAGGCCTATAATTATTCGCATCTGATTTATGACCCTTCTTGAAAATGGGAACGACCTGCGCTTTCTTCCAGTCGCTAGGCACTTTACGTTCTTCCAGAGATCTACGATAAATTGCTGATAGAAAGGGGGCAAGTTCTTTAGCATAATCACTGTAGAATCTTAAGGGTATCTCGTGTGGTCCGGATGCTTTTCCGCTACTAAGTGATAGCAGTTGTTTTTCAATTCCGATATCGTTTATTTCAATATTTTCCATTTTGGCGTCCGTGCGACGGCTGAAGTCAGGGACCGTGTTACGATTTTCCGCAGTGAAACAGTTTCGGAACACTGAATTCAGTATTTCTGCCTTTCTTCGGTCGTCCTCTGTTTCGGTGCCATCGTGGTCAACGAGTGACTGAATAGGGGATTTAGATCCGCTTACCGATTTTACATATGACCAAAACTTTTTAGGGTTCTTGTTTAGATTGTTTGCCAATGTTTTATGTTCGAATTCGTTGAATGCTTCTCTCATTGCTCTCTTTACGCTCTTTTTCGCTTCGTTCAGCTTTTCCTTATCAGCTATGATTCGACTACTCTTAAACCTATGATGAAGCTTTCTTTGTTTCCGTAGTACCTTTCGTACATGATTGTTATACCACGGTGGATCTTTCCCCTCGCTTTGGACCTTAGTCGGTACGAACTTATCTAAGGCGTACTGGACGATGTTTCTGAATTTTTTCCATTTTTGTTCCACATCCTCTTCCTCAGAAATGAACGTTTGATGGTGGTCACTCAGATATTCTGCGATTTGTGCCCTATCACTCTTGTTAAGCAAATATATTTTCCTTCCTTTCTTGGCATTTCTTATTACACTTGTAGTCATTGATGCAACCACTGACTTATGATCACTGATACCCTCTTCTACATTCACGGAGTCGAAAAGTTCCGGTCTATTTGTTGCTATGAGGTCTAAAACGCTAGCTTCACGAGTTGGTTCTCTAACTATCTGCTCGAAGTAATTCTCGGACAAGGCAGTCAGGATAATGTCACAAGAGTCTCTGTCCCTGGCTCCAGTTCTGATTGTGTGACTATCCCATTCTATACCTGGTAGATTGAAGTCTCCCCCTATTACAATAATCAAACACCAATAAGACTAGGCAGTACAGCCAGCGGCGCTCAGAAGTTTCCGGGGGTCGCTGTGCACTTGAAATATTAACGTTCGCTTAGGGGAAACAAGTAGTCGGCCCAACTATATCCGACCCGCCAGCAACCCAACCAAGAGACAGTCAACGGACCCACCGACAAGACGACTTGCTTTCCACCTGACCAGTACACAAGGAACTCCAATGCCAAAACGTAAAAGGCGTAGCCGCCCACAACCAAATATGCATAAGCTGTCAAAACTACACACACGTGTTGGACACCGACAACAGGTTGAGGAAAGGACACTGCCTGAATTTTACGTCAGCGGCCAGGGCAGGTAACCGGAACGCTAACGGCCACAAGGCACAAACTTCCACTGGTGCACTTGAACTTCAAATAACCAAAATACAGTTAAACTCCACCGGATGATGGCTAAACATTCGCCAACTCGAACACCCGCTGTTGCTCACGGGAATACCCCCAACAGCCAACCATGAAAACCAGCGGCATAATGTGAACAGACTGGATTCGGTAATTAAATCACCACTCAAGTTTGATGTCCTGGGTCGGTGAGCCTGGAACCTCGTAGTAATCGGAACAGCTCCCACACACTCCGAAACTGCATAGAGACCGCCAGCGGGCCCGGCCCACTGCATCGCGCGGACATATCCTGGCTGTTCCACACCAACCGACCGACTTGCCACACATCAGCACGGAGACAGCACTAAATAAAGTAACTGAGCAGTCAACATCACAAGCTACACACAGTTTCACGAACACTTGCACGAAGGACTAGACAATACTAACGGCAGCGATTGTGCAATAACAAGGACGAATCACGAGTCGGCACATTTATGCAGGCAACCCATAAGCAATCGCCGGCCAACATACACGTCGTCCGACAAGACGACCGACCGACGTCCAACCAAGGTGGTCCGCACTCAATCGATATGTTTCGGCAACCGTCGGGCGAGTCATGGCTGTCCGGACCTCACTGCAGCCGCACCCCGACTGAACTTCTGCCGCGTCCTAAGTCAAACACTGCCTGATCCGAACTGCACTACTAGCGCCTCCCAACTCACTGCCAGATCCGAACTAACTCCGAACACGCGACAACCGGGAAGTAATAGCAGTCAGCAAGGATAATACGCCAGGGCTTATATCGATAAGCGCCGCTGCTGGCGCTCACGGGCAGGCAAGGCGGCAACTCAGTGACACCAGTAATTGAAATTAGCATGCCGAGATGGTAGTACAGTAAAAACAGCATGTCAAATGAGATATGGCACGAACACGAGCCACGCACGGCTCACTTTGTTTTTTACGACATCGCCTGTAGCGCCTCTCCGGGGCTCTTGACCATATCGGCTAAAACCTAGACGACCAGGAACCCGAGTCTGGGTCAGATAAGTCCCAATTTCAATTGCTAAGAGTTAATGGTAGGGTTCGATTGTGGTGAATACCCCAAGAAGCCATGGACACAAGTCATCAAGAAGGCACCGTGTAAGGTGGTAAATGGAAATGACGTGTGGCTAGGGCCTCCCGTCGGGTAAACCGTTCACCTGGTGCAAGTCTTTCGAGTTGACGCCACTTTCGCGACTTGTGTGTCGATGGGGATGAAATGATAAGGACAACACAACAAATAGTTCAAATGGCTCTGAGCACTATGGGACTCAACTGCTGTGGTCATCAGTCCCCTAGAACTTAGAACTACTTAAACCTAACTAACCTAAGCACATCACACACACCCATGCCCGAGGCAGGATTCGAACCGGCGACCGAGGCAGCAGCTCGGCTCAGGACTGGAGCGCCTAGAACCGTACGGCCACCGCGGCCGGCGACAACACAACACCCAGTCCCTGAGCGGAGAAAATCTCCGACCCAGCCGGGAATCGAACCTGTACCGGTAGGTATGACATTCCGTCGCGCTGACGACTCAGCTACCAGGGGCGGATGTGTAAGGTGGTGATGACTCCATAATGGTGTGGGTCCAGCTGAAATGATCTTTGACTGGAAATGGTTATGTTCGTCTACTTGGAGACTATTTGCAGCCATTCACGGACCACATATTCCCGAACGAGGATGGTATTCTTGTGGTTGACAATGCGCGTTATTAGTAGCCCACAATTGTTCGCAATTAGTTTGAAGAATATTCTGGACAATTCGAGTGAATGATTTGGCCACCCAGATCGTCTGATATAAATCCCATCGAACATTTATGGGAAGTACCAAAAGGTCAGATTTGCTTTGGCCATCGTCATTTTGCTGCCCCAGTAACTGAACACCTCAATTACTATCAGTGGCTCTTTTTCGTAATCTAATTCTATCATCCTCACCTGATTTAATTCAAATGCTTTCCATTATCTTTGTTTACGTTTGCTGATGTTCATGTTATAACCAGTTCTTAAGATATTATCCATTCCATTCAACTGTTCTTTGAAATCCTTTGTTGTCTCTGTTAGTATTACAGTGTCATCACCAAACCTCAAAGACTTTGTTCCTTTCTAACATGTTTGAGTACTGGTTCTGATCTGTCCTCCTACCACAGTTGTGCAAGGACGATCTGTGAGTGTTTTAGGTAGGAAGATACCACCACACGCATGTAGAGTTGAGAAGAGTGCAGCAGTATGTATAGTGGTGTAATCAGACAGTGATCTCAATGTCGGTTCCACTACACTCCCTGTAAAGGAAACGTTATCGCTACCAGAAATTAGTGTATGGGCTCAGGCGTAGCTATAGTTAGCAAATAATGAAAATCTTAGATTGGTTTGATGCACCTCTCCATGCTACTCTATCCTGTGCAAGCTTCTTCATCTTCCAGTACCTACTGCAGCCTACATCCTTCTGAATCTGCTTAGTGTATTCATCTCTTGGTCTCCCTCTGCGATTTTTACCCTCCACGCTGCCCTCCAATAATAAATTGGTGCCCCCTCGATGTCTCAGAACATGTCCTACCAACCGATCCCTTTTTCTAGTCAAGTTGTGCCACAAGCTCCTCTTCTCCCCAATTCTATTCAATACGTCCTCATTAGTTATGTGGTCTACCCATCTGATCTTCAGCATTCTTCTGTAGCACCACATTTCGAAAGCTTCTATTCCCTTCTTGTCTAAACTATTTATCGTCCACGTTTCACTTCCATACACGGCTACACTCCATACAAATACTTTCAGAAACGACTTCCTGGCACTTAAATCTATACTCGATGTCAACAAATTTTTCTTCTTTAGAAACGCTTTCCTTGTCATTGCCAGTCTACATTTTATATCCTCTCTACTTCGACCATCATCAGTTATTTTGCTCCCCAAATAGAAAAACTCCTTTACTACTTTAAGTGTCTCATTTCCTAATCTAATTCCCTCAGCATCACTTGACTTAATCCGACTACATTCCATTATCCTCGTTTTGCTTTTGTTGATGTTCATCTTATACCCTTCTTTCAAGACACTGTCCATTCCGTTCAACTGCTCTTCCAAGTCCTTTGCTGTCTCTGACAGAATTACAGTGTCATCGGCGAACCTCAAAGTTTTTATTTCTTCTCCATGGATTTTAATACCTACTCCGAACTTTACTTTTGATTCCTTTATTGCTTGCTCAATATACAGATTGAATAACATCGGGGATAGGCTACAGCCCTGTCTCACTCCATTCCCAACTGCTGCTTCCCTTTCATACTCATCGACTCTTATAACTGCCATCTGGTTTTTGTACAAATTGTAAATAGCCTTTCGTTCCCAGCATTTTACCCCTGCCACCTTCGGAATTTGAAAGAGAGTATTCCAGTCAACATTGTCTGAAGTGAAAGGACCGTGTAAAACTACTTGTAATAGCAACAGCTACCAGGAAATACCATATTGGCAGAACACAAAAAATTAGTAATTCATCAATAAGAAATGCAGTCTTAAAAACTTTCTGTCGGCCAATTGTTAAGTACTTCTCGCCGGTTCGGCCCCTCACCAAACAGGATTGAAAGAGAAGACAGGAAGGATCGAAAATGCGATAGCTTCAGGTCGTGCAGGATCGCTGCGCAGATTCTCAGCAAACCACAGGGGTTGTGCTTGACTGGAAGTTTTGATGATAAAAACTCAGACAACGCACGTTGTTTACAGAGTCGCGCAATATGCTATGTGCGTATCGCATCTTGACTGCAGCATGCAAATTAGGGAATGGATCAGGTAATTGCTGGGGAGGTGGTGGGAATGGGGGGGGGGGAAGGCGGGGGGAGGGGGGTGAGGGTGAAAGAGATGTCGTGGTTAACAACCGACTCATATCGTCAGGTGGATTCGGCATGCAGATGGAAATGTACGATTTACAAGGGAGTGAGGTACCCACTCCTGCACGAGTGACGTGTGCCGCTCTTTGAGGCGTAGCTAAGGGCAGCCGTGCTGAACTGTGGCACAATGCGCAGGTCGAAAAGTCCAGCCCCAACCAGTTGGAACCAGCGCACTTTCTCCCTCCTTTCTTTTAGCGTCTATGAAAGCTCTGTTCCTAACGGCGTGTGCCTTCAGATCCGTCAATTAAAACATACACTCCTGGAAATGGAAAAAAGAACACATTGACACCGGTGTGTCAGACCCACCATACTTGCTCCGGACACTGCGAGAGGGCTGTACAAGCAATGATCACACGCACGGCACAGCGGACACACCAGGAACCGCGGTGTTGGCCGTAGAATGGCGCTAGCTGCGCAGCATTTGTGCACCGCCGCCGTCAGTGTCAGCCAGTTTGCCGTGGCATACGGAGCTCCATCGCAGTCTTTAACACTGGTAGCATGCCGCGACAGCGTGGACGTGAACCGTATGTGCAGTTGACGGACTTTGAGCGAGGGCGTATAGTGGGCATGCGGGAGGCCGGGTGGACGTACCGCCGAATTGCTCAACACGTGGGGCGTGAGGTCTCCACAGTACATCGATGTTGTCGCCAGTGGTCGGCGGAAGGTGCACGTGCCCGTCGACCTGGGACCGGACCGCAGCGACGCACGGATGCACGCCAAGACCGTAGGATCCTACGCAGTGCCGTAGGGGACCGCACCGCCACTTCCCAGCAAATTAGGGACACTGTTGCTCCTGGGGTATCGGCGAGGACCATTCGCAACCGTCTCCATGAAGCTGGGCTACGGTCCCGCACACCGTTAGGCCGTCTTCCGCTCACGCCCCAACATCGTGCAGCCCGCCTCCAGTGGTGTCGCGACAGGCGTGAATGGAGGGACGAATGGAGACGTGTCGTCTTCAGCGATGAGAGTCGCTTCTGCCTTGGTGCCAATGATGGTCGTATGCGTGTTTGGCGCCGTGCAGGTGAGCGCCACAATCAGGACTGCATACGACCGAGGCACACAGGGCCAACACCCGGCATCATGGTGTGGGGAGCGATCTCCTACACTGGCCGTACACCACTGGTGATCGTCGAGGGGACACTGAATAGTGCACGGTACATCCAAACCGTCATCGAACCCATCGTTCTACCATTCCTAGAGCGGCAAGGGAACTTGCTGTTCCGACAGGACAATGCACGTCCGCATGTATCCTGTGCCACCCAACGTGCTCTAGGTGTAAGTCAACTACCCTGGCCAGCAAGATCTCCGGATCTGTCCCCCATTGAGCATGTTTGGGACTGGATGAAGCGTCGTCTCACGCGGTCTGCACGTCCAGCACGAACGCTGGTCCAACTGAGGCGCCAGGTGGAAATGGCATGGCAAGCCGTTCCACAGGACTACATCCAGCATCTCTACGATCGTCTCCATGGGAGAATAGCAGCCTGCATTGCTGCGAAAGGTGGATATACACTGTACTAGTGCCGACATTGTGCATGCTCTGTTGCCTGTGTCTATGTGCCTGTGGTTCTGTCAGTGTGATCATGTGATGTATCTGACCCCAGGAATGTGTCAATAAAGTTTCCCCTTCCTGGGACAATGAATTCACGGTGTTCTTATTTCAATTTCCAGGAGTGTATTTTGTTTCCAAGTAAATTTCTCCGGTTTTCCACCAAATGACATTACATAAATGCCACGACATTCCATCGAAATAACTATTCGACACTTTTGGGTAATGATTGTTGCTGTGTTCAGTGCAGCTAGAAATGACTCACGATACTCGTGCGGTGGCGTCGAAATTTATCGGAGCGAGGAAGAGGAGTTACGTACGTGGGGAGAGACTCTGACAGTTAAATGAAATCTCCCTAACGGGAGCCGAAACGAACCCCTCCCTGCATGCGCTGCCGGACGCTGCTGTCAAAAGCTGAATTAAATTCTGCATTAAGCTGTATCGCGTCAGAAATCGGCGTTCTTCTCCGAATTAAATTTAATGGAAGCCCGTGCTGGATTCCGGGTAGCGCTTAGTTGAAATCCCGTATCGCTCTAGACAAGAAGAGTGTTCCACCAGAGCGGTTACTTTGAGAAACAGATAAGTAATGCATTCCGGGCGAGCCGAGTTCAACGTAGAGGTGTTAATGAAGATGTCGAGGTACCCACTGCAACTGCCATCTTGCCTTATTATGGCGGATCGTCTTCAAGAAATGAAAGGCTCCTCCATCTGCAGTCAGTCACCGTTGTGACCGGCAGCAATGCAGCCTACAGGGATAAAGTACCCTCCACAGCTGGATTGCTGCAGCCTCGTAGCAGTGGTGTAACTAACCTGATTCTACGGGTTATTACGTTAAGATTAGGGTCACCACCGACTCTAACCATACAACTAATCAAAGGTTTGGCCGAGTCGGAAAATAAATTAATTTGATCTACATCTACATCTACACCTACATCTACATGTTTACTCTGCAATTCACATTTAAGTGCTTGCCGGAGGGTTAATCGAACCACAATCATACTATCTCTCTATCATTCCACTCCCGAACAGCGCGCGGGAAAAACGAACACCTAAACCTTTCTGTTCGAGCTCTAATTTGTCTTATTTTATTTTGATGATCATTCCTACCTATGTAGGTTGGACTCAACAAAATATTTACGCATTCGGAAGAGAAAGTTGGTGACTGAAATTTCGTAAATAGATCTCGCCGCGACGAAAAACGTCGTTACTTTAATGACTTCCATCCCAACTCGCGTATCATATCTGCCACACTCTCTCCCCTATTACGTGATAATACAAAACGAGCTGCCCTTTTTTGCACCCTTCCGATGTCCTCCGTCAATCCCACCTGGTAAGGATCCCACACCGCGCAGCAATATTCTAACAGAGGACGAACGAGTGTAGTGTAAGCTGTCTCTTTAGTGGACTTGTAGCATCTTCTAAGTGTCCTGCCAATGAAACGCAACCTTTGGCTCCCCTTCCCCACAATATTACCTATGTGGTCTTTCCAACTGAAGTTGTTCGTAATTTTAACACCCAGGTACTTAGTTGAATTGACAGCCTTGAGATTTGTTCTATTTATCGAGTAATAGAACTCCAACGGATTTCTTTTTGAACTCCTGTGGATCACCTCACACTTTTCTTTATTTAGCGTCAACTGCCACCTGCCACACCATACAGCAATCTTTTCTAAATCGCTTTGCAACTGGTACTGGTCTTCGAATGACGTTACTAGACGGTAAATTACAGCATCATCTGCGAACAACCTAAGAGAAGTGCTCAGATTGTCACCCAGGTCATTTATATAGATCAGGAACAGCAGAGATCCCAGGACGCTTCCCTGGGCAACATCTGATACCACTTCAATTTTACTCGATGATTTGCCGTCTATTACTACGAACTGCGACCTTCCTGACAGGAAATCACGAATTCAGTCGCACAACTGAGACGATACCCCATAGGCCCGCAGCTTAATTAGAAGTCGCTTGTGAGAAACGGTGTCAAAAGCTTTCCGGAAATATAGAAATACGGAATCAACTTGAGATCCCCTGTCGATAGCGGCCATTACTTCGTGCGAATAAAGAGCTAGCTGCGTTGCACAAGAACGATGTTTTTTGAAACCATGCTGATTACGTATCAATAGATCGTTCCCTTCGAGGTGATTCATAATGTTTGGACACAATATATGCTCCAAAACCCTACTGCAAACCGACGTCCATGATATAGGTCTGTAGTTCGATGGATTACTCCTACTACCCTTCTTAAACACTGGTGCGACCTGCGCAATATTCCAATCTGTAGGTACAGATCTATCGGTGAGCGAGCGGTTGTATATGATTGCTAAGTAGGGAGCTATTGTATCAGCGTAATCTGAAAGGAACCTAATCGGTATACAATCTGGACCTGAGAACTTGCCCGTATGAAGCGATTTGAGTTGCTTCGCAACCCCTAAGGTATCTAAGAACTCATGCTAGCAGCTGTTCGTGTTTCAAATTCTGGAATATTCCATTCGTCTTCGCTGGTGAAGGAATTTCGGAAAACTGCGTTCAATAACTCCGCTTTAGCGGCACAGTCGTCGGTAACAGTACCATCAGCACAGACCAAAAACTCATAAAAATACGTATGTTGTGATGTCGCTCATAGGAGATGCAATGCAATTAATAGTATTGCCCGTGCACGGTTCACGAGAATCAAACACTTAAAATAAAATAGAAAATGCATGAACACTGGGCATAAGATCAGCCCCCAGCAACAGACCTGAAAATAAGACTTAATCTAAAGCATTCGTTTTAAAGTAAAAGGGGAAACTTATCACTGGACCTGTGCGTAAGGAAACGCGTTGCATGTGCTAACGGGAAAGTTACGAGATGAGTGGCTTAGTTGCCAAAACGTAACCTCGGAATACAAGAGAAAATTTTGGATAAAATCATTTATTCCTAAGATATGGATGTGAGGCATGTGCACAATTCCTGATAACATTAATTGCTAAAACATTAAAAAAAGCATCGATACATTCACCGTTATACTCTACAACTGAAATCATTGGTGTGATTCATTCATGCAACTGCTGTTGCCTGATAACTGATCGCAATAACTCATGAAACGGTACATGTTTCGCAGTACACCCGAACGCCCACATGGTTCGTGGAGACTCAATTTCTAGGTATCGTGGCCAAGTTGCAACAACATCACATCACACAACCATGAACAGTTAACATTCTTTAAAACAAACATGAGATCGGACAGTGATGACGGTAGCCCAACAAACTCTAATGTTCCACCGCGTGGCTGGCTCCCCACGGACGAAAGATACACAAAGCAAAGAAAATTTACGAGAAGGCAAAGCTACTAATATTTAGAAAAATAAAAGCTTATACAGGCACAGCTGAAGGCAAACAGACATTCATACAGAAGCGAGTACTCACTTCTTATCGACACCTTTGTGTGGCGCTCTTCCGGTGGATCCAAGTCTGCTATAGAAATTTACTAAAAGAAAAATCTGCCAAAGTTTTGCATTCCTTGCTGCGACAAGTCAAAGCAATCTTTCAGAGTTGAAAATCGAGACCAAAAGCTAACAGCTCTCCCCTCGCCAAGTAACAACGGGCCACGCGGTCAGTCTAACTCACCCTTCTTCGACTGGAGCACAGCTGTGGACGCTTCCCGTACCTGCGGCAGACTGCCCCCCCTTTTTCTTCTCCAGCCTCTTCCACGCTCCGCGTGGCCCGGAAAACCCAAAGATGCCATTTCCGCCACCAACCTAACGCAGGTGGATTTATCACAAGTAGCGCAAACCTCTTTGCCTACTTGACCACTACGAGAGTTGGCTACTCTGTACAACTGCTGCTGCATCTGTACGACTATCGCAGATTTTCTGCAGCAGACTACGCCACCGTCTAGCAACGTGACACACAACCACTTCATTCAGTCACACCACTATGAGAGTTATGAGAAAAGAGAAACAAGGAAAAGAAAGAGAAATGTTCGTGAAAATGGGCTACCGGACTAATGAAAGGTGGCTTCAGGACCCTTTCAGTGGTAGCAGTGGTCTCTAAGGTGGCGGCGGATGAAGACACTTTGTTGGATTCCTACTACTACCACTGCCGACCTTCCATCGGTATGAGTGAAGCAGGTGAAGTGGCCAGATTATGAGAGTTAGTGGAAGGACCGTGACTTTATCATAGCAGTTGACGACACGATTCACCACATATAGATGACCGAATGTGCTCCCATTTACTGAGCCTTTCAGCGTTCTCAGATAGCCTAATGTTTAGCTGAATGAATATGAAGGCCTGTCTTATCTTTCGCCTGTGAGCTGTTCAGTTTCGGAGCAGGACACCTGTGCCACCACTGCATTGTACTGAGAGTACTGCCTTAGCACTTTGTATGCTTTGACTGCCTCTTGAGCTGTCCTTCCTCTCGCTGTTGGATCTTCTGTCCACAAGCCATCTCGACAACTGACAGCTGGGGCATGCAGATTTCCGGGGCACAGCGTAAGTGGGGCTTGACTCACCTGCAGTTCCGACAGGAGTCCACAGCCCTACCATCATCATGCCCTCCTGTGATGGCGTGGCAGTACTGACCTCAGGCTATGCCCGGGTTTCACAGCTATCTTTTGTGCAAAGTTTGCAGCCTAGGTGAAGTTACAACGTGTAACCCCTTTACAAAAGAGCATTCTACATCTACATCTACCTCCATAGTCCGCAAGCCACCTGACGGTGTGTGGCGGAAGGTACTTCGAATAACTCTATCGGTTCTATTCCAGTCTCGTATTGTTCGTGGAAAGAAGGATTAGTCGGTATGCCTCTGTGGGCGCTCTAATCTCTCTGTTTTTATCCTCATCGTCTCTTCGCGAGATATCCGTAGGAGGGAGCAATATACTGCTTGACTCCTCGGTGAAGGTATGTTCACGCAACTTCAACAAAAGCCCGTACCGAGTTACTGAGCGTCTCTCTTTCAGAGTCTTCTACTGGAGTTTATCTATCATCTCCGTAACACTTTCGCGATTACTAAATGATCCTGTAACGAAGCGCGCTGCTCTCCGTTGGATCTTCTCTATCTTTTCTATCAACCCTATCTGGTACGGATCCCACACTGGTGAGCAGTATTCAATCAGTGGGCGAACAAGTGTACTGTAACCTACTTCCTTTGTTTTCGGATTGCATTTCCTTAGGTTTCTTCCAATGAATCTCTGTCTGGCATCGGCTTTACCGAAGATCAGCTTTATATGTTCATTCCATTTTAAATCACTCCTAATGCCTACTCCCAGATAATTTATGCAATTAACTGCTTCCAGTTGCTGACCTGCTATATTGCAGCTAAATGATAAGGGATCTTTCTTTGTATGTATTCGCAGCACATTACACTTGTCTACATTGAGATTCAATTGCCATTCCCTGCACCATGCGTCAATTCGCTGCAGATCCTCCTGCATTTCAGTACAATTTTCCATTGTTACAACCCCTCGATATTCCACAGCATCATCCGCAAAAAGCCTCAGTGATCTTCCGATGTCATCCACAAGGTCATTTATGTATATTGTGAATAGCAACGGTCCTACGACACTCCCCTGCGGCACACCTGAAATCACTCTACTTCGAAAGACTTCTCTCCATTGAGAATGACGTGCTGCATTCTGTTATCTAGGAACTCTTCAATCCAATCACACAATTGGTCTGATAGTCCATATGCTCTTACTTTGTTCATTAAACGACTGTGGGGAACTGTATGAAACCCCTTCCGGAAGTCAAGAAACACGGCATCTACCTGGGAACCCGTGTCTATGGCCCTCTGAATCTCGTGGACGAATAGCGTGAGCTGGGTTTCACACGACCGTCTTTTTCGAAACCCATGCTGATTCCTACAGAGTAGATTTCTAGTCTCCAGAAAAGTCATTATACTCGAACATAATACGTGTTCCAAAATTCTACAACTGATCGACGTTAGAGATGTAGGTCTATAGTTCTGCACATCTGTTCGACGATCCTTCTTGAAAACTGTGATGACCCGTGCCATCCTGTGGAACGCTACGCTCTTCTAGAGACCTACGGTACACCGCTGCAAGAAGGGGGGGCTAGTTCCTTCGCGTATTCTGCGTTGAATTTTTTGTTAAATCATATGTTCGTGACGTCCTCTCTAGCATACGCTGAAGGAATAAGTTCCCTGCTTGTTTGTACTTCGTTTCTCCCGTGTGTACACAGTGGTTATGCCACAGCTACGTACTCGGCGAACTTGCGCCACTTAGCATTGTCCGTGTCGGTTCCAATAAAATTTTATTCCCGCAGTTAACTAATATGCTGCCGTGCAAGACTCTACAAAGTATTGTTATGAACTTTACACAATATCTAACTGCACACTTCTTTGGACTAGATATTGTTTTCGCTTTAGATAAAATGTTAGTCAGTAACGCTATAAGAAAGAAATCAGTGCCGAAATAAAAAGTACGAGGGCAGTTCAATAAGTAATGCAACACTTTTTTTTCTGAAACAGGGGTTGTTTTATTCAGCATTGAAATACACCAGGTTATTCCCCAATCTTTTAGCTACACAACACTATTTTTCAACGTAATCTCCATTCAATGCTACGGCCTTACGCCACCTTGAAATGAGGGCCTGTATGCCTGCACGGTACCATTCCACTGGTCGATGTCGGAGCCAAACTCGTACTGCATCAATAACTTCTTCATCATCCGCGTAGTGCCTCCCACGGATTGCGTCCTTCATTAGGCCAAACATATGGAAATCCGACGGTGCATGAGGAAGAACAGTCCACTGAAGTTTTGTGAGCTCCTCTCGGGTGCGAAGACTTGTGTGAGGTCTTGCGTTGTCATGAAGAAGGAGAAGTTCGTTCAGATTTTTGTGCCCACGAACACGCTGAAGTCGTTTCTTCAATTTCTGAAGAGTAGCACAATACACTTCAGAGTTGATCGTTTGACCATGGGGAAGGACATCGAACAGAATAACCCCTTCAGCGTCCCAGAAGACTGTAACCATGACTTTACCGGCTGAGGGTATGGCTTTAAGCTTTTTCTTGGTAGGGGAGTGGGTGTGGCGCCACTCCATTGATTGCCGTTTTGTTTCAGGTTCGAAGTGATGAACCCATGTTTCATCGCCTGTAACAATCTTTGACAAGAAATTGTCACCCTCAGCCACATGACGAGCAAGCAATTCCGCACAGATGGTTCTCCTTTGCTCTTTATGGTGTTCGGTTAGACAACGAGGGACCCAGCGGGAACAAACCTTTGAATATCCCAACTGGTGAACAATTGTGACAGCACTACCAACAGAGATGTCAAGTTGAGCACTGAGTTGTTTGATGGTGATCCGTTGATCATCTCGAACGAGTGTGTTCGCACGCTCCGCCATTGCAGAAGTCACAGCTGTGCCCAACAACTCACCGTGCTTTTGTCCACTGCCAGATCACCGTAGACATTCTGCAAGCGCCTATGAATATCTGAGATGCCCTGGTTTTCCGACAAAAGAAACTCGATCACTGCCCGTTGTTTGCAACACACATCCGTTACAGACGCCATTTTAACAGCTCCGTACAGCGCTGCCACCTGTCGGAAGTCAATGAAACTATACGAGACGAAGCGGGAATGTTTGAAAATATTCCACAAGAAATTTCCGGTTTTTTCAACCAAAATTGGCCGAGAAAAAAAATGTGTTGCATTACTTATTGAACTGCCCTCGTATGTTGTCAGTGTTGTCTGCACAAGGTGAGAAATTTTTGTAATCTTAGAGCTAGCTGAACTTACCACGCTGTTGAGACTCAGTTTATTATTCATATGGATGCCCAGGAACTTCACACCTGGAGCCTCACGTAATGCCCACTGATCTCTACCTCAGGTATATGTAAATTACTTTTATTTGTTTGGAATGGCATATTGATGAGTTTTTTCCTTTTAAGATAAAGCGTTGAGATGTTCACAGTGGACCATTTGTAAGTCTGTTCCATTGTTCTCCTGCCTGTGACTGGTATGAATGTGTTCCTGCCGTTTACCAATGTACTTGTCATCAGAAAATGTTACAGTTTTTGATAATACTTCCAATATCCAGAGTACGTAGTACTTTGCAGTTTCCACCTGACAGACAGATCTGTCTCCCAAATTCCTGTTACCGTATGGAACATGATCTCTCAGATTCATTCTAATCTTGGACAACCACCAAGTTCCAGAATGTTGCTCCGCAATACTAGCCTAGTTCGCTTCTGACAGAACGCAGTTGAATATTTATTTGTTGTTTCCTTAAACGTTTTGTCAGTGTTTCAGAGGAAAATGATCCGTTTAACGCAATCGGTTTGGGTGCCTGTCAAACTTATGTCTTGTCCTTGCTTAAATAAGTTCTCGATTCACTTGTCGAGTCATATTCGGATACAATTCAAAGCTTTCGATGATAGCCTCCATCATCGTTATCTGGAACTAAAACTAATTGTCGTGAAGTGGCAAGGTTTTCTATTTTATACAGACAGGACGGCATCCGATTGGCTGGATTACGTCATGATGGCGCGTACTTAGCTGGCGTCTTCCACATCTGTAGGTGCCATCCTGTAGAGGTACAAAAGAGGGAACCGTGCCAATTCACGGTAGACCGTTTGTTATCGAAAGCTTGAAATTTTATGTGAATTTGACGCAACAAGTGAGCCGAGAACTTTCTGTACAGGAACTCAAACTCTGTAGCCATAATCAGTCTTGTCCCTTTACTACTATTGTCCTAAATTACGTCTTCATTGCAATTTTTTAGAACATTTCTTGTGGAGAAACAGCGGTGTGGCGAAAGCAGTTGGAAATGGAAATGCCGTGTGGCTATGGCCTCCCGTCGGGTAGACCTTTCGCGTAGTGCAAGTCTTTCGAGTTGACGCCACTTCGGCGACTTGCGTGTCGATGGGGATGAAATGATGATGATAAGGACAAGACAACGCCCAGTCCGTGAGCGGAGAAAATCTCCCACCCCGCCGGGAATCGAACCCGGGCAGTTAGGTATGACATTCCGTGGCGCTGACCACTAAGCTACCAGAGCGGACGGCGAAAGCAGTTAAAAATAGATTAAAAACAGTCTCGATCGGAAAATATTTATTTCGATGGTAACCAGTTGCCGTCAGTGTTTGACCATTCTCAGGCCCTCTTAGCATGACTGGAGGAGGTGTCTGTGAATGTAGTGGGTGTTGTGTCTCCACGACCGTCAACTGATCTGTTTATAATCCATTTTTAAGGTCTTGTTGGCAAATAACGAGATGGTAATAAATTCACTTGAAGGAAACGAAAATTATTAACACTTCTTTCGAGCAAGTTAATTGTGTTTTTGTGGGACCATCCTCTTGAAAGGAGGTTTTGGGGACCATGGTCGTTCACTAGTGTAAGAAAATGAAACGCCTACAGCCGTTCTCATTATCTTATTTATTGTGTCGCTATCGCTACCAGTTTCGGCTCTTCAGTGCGCCATCTTCATGCCTGTGAGTTGGCAGTTGATGGACTGCTGGCATCACAGTTACAGATAGTCTGCGCAAACCAGTTATTTGGCCACTGATGCATCGTGCATACGGGTCGTGATAACCCCTTCAGCATCAGCTAACGTCTGAATATGGCACAATGAAGCGCTGAAACTGTTAGCTACACACGAAATAGGAACATAAGGACGGCTGTAGGCGTTTCATTTTCTTACAGTTATATGTGTCTTATTAGCGTCGAGAGCTCAGTTCCACGTGCCACTAAGACGCAGCATACCATCAAGGTCCATGCGCCGAGCAAACGCACAGCGCATCCCCCGCTGAGACCGCCCTCTCGAGGGGATCAGCCAGAGCGGCCCGCAGCAGCGAATTGGGGCTCCACTTGTTGCTGACGGCACTCGTGTGTCGGCTGTGTGCTTACAAACTGAGGGACTCTACCTGTGATTATCAGCGACTATAACCTGGCCTGCTGATGAGACACAATGCGTCGCCAGGTTACGCAACACACATGCTATATCTTTGTTACTTACCCAACTGGCTCCCAACCCACCTTTTTTGGCTATACAGTGACTGCAGCTCTTGCTTCTTCTCCAGCCTATGTTCATTCAATTTTTTTTCCTGCACGTCTGTGTGTCTTATACTGTCCCCCCTTTATTTTCTGTTTGGTAAAGCTTCTCAATTTTGCTGCTCTGATACGCCTTTCTTCTCGCTTACTCATTATCCAGGATAATAACAGGTTAGTAGAGACCTTTTTCCTTCTCGGTGTGTCTGTCTGGTTAAGGAAGTTCCGTTACATTGCATCAAAGAGATAGTCAGTTTCCTCAGCTCTTTCCATAATGCTTTGTCAGTATTCTCACCTGTCTTTGTTGTGGAGAACACGTATTACCTGAAAATGCGATCTGGTTACCCGGCCAGGGTGGCAGAACCTAAGTGTCCACACCGAGAACCAGTGAAGGGAGGCTGTAAGAGAGTGCTCTTCGTTGTCCACACAAGTGGAGAGCTGAGACATGCTACACTACTGTATGCGCCACTGAATGAAGTGTCCATTTAGAGCAACTACAGGAACAGGAGGTACAGTATCCGTAACACTAGCTTCCCCCGTGTTGTCGCTATTTTCCACACTTGCGTCTGTTCACTCGTCATCTGCTGTTTCAGTCGCAGACAATAACGGTGACTCTTCGTTAGGATATATGCTGACAGATTTTATCGTATTTTTAGTTTCCACGTCCGTTATAGTATTCCTCCTCCAGTAGTAATCACATACATCGTTTTATCGTGATACACCGCCTTCCAAGTCTTCTAATGTCACATTAGTAAAACCACACCACCGCGCCGCCTACTGGTTAGCGCTTTTAGGTACAGATGGTCAGATCCCGGGTTTGATTCTGCATGGGGGCTTAATTAAAAAGGAAAGATTAATATTAATGAATAAATGCAATAATTTTAGTAGCTGTGTGACCTGTTACGAAGTCTCGTAACCGGTTTGGCCCTGACTGCTATTAGCACGCAATCTGACAGCATAAAATAAAAATAAAGAATGACAAGGAGTTTCCATTAACACAATTGATTAATTAAGTCCCCTGAAACTATAAAAGCTACGAAACAACAAAGCACAAATGTAACTGATCTGTGTGCGGTAGTGTGACTCGACGTACATGTATCTGGCTCGGTTCTTTCTCAATACGACAAAATATTTTAAACACCATTTACAATGAGCTAATTGAAAAAAACAGAAATACTACAACTGCACATAGAAACCAGAATTACAAGTCTAATAAATGAACACGAGCCAGATGCTTTGTTGACTGTACCTGTGAGCAAGAGGGATTGTTATTAGAGAAAACTATAATACCTTTTTACCTCAATACATATTGACGAAAATATTCTATTTCACCAGCATCATAAATCAAAAGCGCATCTCCTTTCTCAAATATATTCTGACAATTGGATCTTCTTCCATCTATACATTACACCAACCGAACAGTACAACACTCACATAGTCTACTCTCTCCCCAACAGAACAACGACTGCCCTCGACATACTCTGAACTACTACAGCACCCAGTGGAGGCGCCGGAATAATAAGCTTTGGCGCCATCTCTGGCGCTGTGACTCAGTGTAGCCACCTTTCAGTTCCTGACTATCACTTCAAATTTCCTTCTGGTGGAAAGGACTGGAAGGTGGTCCACTTAGCACTGAGAGGCCAAATGAAAAACTACTTTAATATGGAAACAGCGAAACTGATGCACAAGTCACAGACATTTATTTAACAGCAGCGAAAGCGTCAGCAGTTATTTTTCAGGGGTACAGAACGAGATGCTTGACGTATTACAACTAGGGTCTCATTATTTTCAAGATTCCATATCAGTTCTATAGGATTTGCGTCTAGATGGTACACGATGGTAAGTAGAGGAGAACGGGCCATGTTTACACACTGTGTACATTTATGAAGAGCACTTTTTTCGAGAAACATTCTTGCTGGAGCAATACCGACAGTGGTAGTATTACTGCCATCTACCGAAGCCTGACGAAAATTTTACGGCAAGAGCTGAGTGACTGTCCTAGCGTGGAGAACATACTGGAGTTTTTGTGCGGCGTTAGTAAGTACATTTACTCCAATATCGAAGATCCTAGAAAACATACAGCATAGAATTTACCGGAGATTATAGCACCTTACAAGGTACACTTCCGTATTTTCAAAGTCCGAAAGTTGATACTGTAGTTTCGAAACAATTTTAAACATGGGCTGGAGGATGGAGCAAGTTTACCGATATGTTGGGGTACGGCTATGCACTGTTTTGCGTTGACACACACACAAGCGCGCGCATCCATGATCGAGGGGGAGGCTCTGGCCTCCGCCGGGGCCGGCCGCAAAGTCCATATATATATATATATATATATATATATATATATATATATATATATATATATATATATAACAGGAGAAATATTCAGATCGCTAGCGTTTGCATTCAGAAGATCTACTTCTTACGTTGGCACATTTGTGCTGTAAGTTCTAGGTTAGAAACCACTGCCGATCTTCTTGCGACCGATCTCATTTGACCAGTTAAAATCAAATTTTAAGGTATTCGAAGGGAGATGACAAAATCCTAACTGTATTGGTGCCATCGACGGAAAAAGGATGCGAATTTTCTCAGTTGCGCAATCAGACTCATTACATTAGAATTATAACTTTTTCTCTAGAGACCTTCTTTCCATGCTTGACGCGAACTAAAAATTGATTTTCAGTAACGTCAGGTGATAGGGGAAGGAAGGCAACAGTGGAATTTTGGACAAAAGTAATATCGTGAAATTATTTGCGAGCGGTGAGATGTTTCCTTCGCCTACTAATCTGACACATTCAGATATAGTTTTTATTTTTGTAGACGACGAGACAGCTCGATTACATCCGAACATGTTGAAACTTTGCTCTTGTCAAATTGCCAGTACTGACGAGAAAGCTGTTTTTAATCACCGTCTTTCAACATCTTCTAGACTTTCTGAAAATGCCCCTGCTGTTTTAAGTCAAATACTTAAATACTTGTCATATTTCATCCAACTATAGGCCTAAAGCCAGAAACGACTGTAATTTGGTTACTTTTACTTTCTGGATACACGATTTACCTAGATATGCCTTCTCAGAGGTAAATAACAAGCCTTATTTTTAATTAAAAAAAGTGAAAAATTATCTAATGAAAATCTTGGACCATTAGAAAGCATTATGCACATGCTGATGGATATCTGTGCCACATGCATTTGCAGAATACTTCTCCCGCCATGCAGCCACAGGGCTAATACCGTGACAAAGTAATAAAGTTAAGAGGACACAGTAGGCTTCGGAATACTTAGTGTTGCTGAATACTTCTTTAAATATGTGTGCACATTCTTATAAATGAAAGCTCCATAATGGACATCAGATTCTGATATTCAGTTTAGGTACTCCTCATTATAATAATAAATGAATAATTGGAACAGAGTGTAACCTCCCCGCAATAAAGTTAGTCAATATTAACTGAATAATAAAATGAGCCAAGCGTAACCTCCTTGCAAAATTAAAGAATAAAAATTGCGCAAATGTAAACTCCCCACAAAATATCGTTAAGGGATGAAGATTGATCACAAACCCACAATAACATTAATTAAATAATGAACCATGAACTGAATGTAACAACTCAACAGCAATATTTAAACCTGACAAATTTTATAAGAACAGCAGCGCTGACCTACGGCCCTGTGAAATAATTAAACCAAAATTATTACCTCAGTAAAACTGCAACTATATCTGCTCTTATTTTTCGGCATAGCTTCATGCAATGCTGGCTTATATTTAATTTTGATTCTTGGAGGGAATGCATAGGAAATATTATTTAGCTTGTAATGAATCTTTTTCTTTAAATGAGTTACTTTATAAAAAGTTATTATTGGGGCATCATTTTGAACAAATTAATTACAATTAACTTACGTTATTAGCTGAGCGCAATGCTGCTTCATTACCTTCTACAATAATATACATATCGTCCACCACATTCCTGACCAGACTCGGAAGAACAACACGCCGTCGACGCATGCCGACGCGCGCTCAGTACAACCGTCCACTCGCTACAACTACTGCCGACTGACTGTTACTACTCTCCAACAGACTACTCTCTCTGCCCACACACACACACTACTGCCGTCTCGCGCGGTCAAGCGCAGACTAGCCATGATAAATAACTCTCTGGTCAGAGATTCTGTCATGCCTCGCCATCGCTGGTAATGAATACATATGAAATGTACGCGTTTCAAGAGCTAAAAATAGACCCATGTCTGTTTATTGTAATACACATTATTTGCTTAAAAATAAACTAATAACCAATACAAATAAATTGAAAACATTCAGTACTTTCTTACTAGTTCGATCCAGGAACTCCGATATTTCTCTCCAAGCATTATCGTTCACCGAGCGAGGTGGCACAGTGTTTAGCACACTGGTCTCGCATTCGGGAGGACGACGGTTCAATCCCGCGTCCGGCCATTCTGATTTAGGTCTTCCCTGATTTCCCTAAATCACTCTGGGCAAATGTCGGGATGATTCCTTTGAAAGGGCGCGGCCGTCTTCCTTTCCCGTCCTTCCCTAATCCGATGAGACGGATGACCTCGTGGTTTGGTCTCTTCGCCCAAACAACCCATTATCGTTCAGTTTGATCCTTGTATAGTGGTAAGAATACATCGTAGATACAAGGAAATTTTGAAACTGCTTCCACCAGTCTTTCGTCTTCTGCAGTTGCTAATATCACTTCTGTGACATTCTCACTTGTTCTCCTTATCGAATGCTCTGTAATGCCCTCCAACCGGGTCTGCCGCCGCCACACGCTGCCCTGGTATCAGCAACAAGTACCTGACGCATTATGGGAGGCAGTCTCATAAAACATAATATGAAGTAGTATAGTGCGGCAAACGGATGCGTGAGAAGCTGCATAGGATTCCCACATTAAATCGGGCAGACGTGGCATGCCCCGCCCTCCAACCGGACGGAATAGCTCTCGCTGATCGGGCACAATGTGAAAAGATACAAAACAGGAAAATCGTCTATCGATAGAAGGTTCTGCGAGCCGATAAACAGTTTAACGTGGTGCTGGAGTCACCAGTAGGGGTAGAGATAGTTTAGTTCAGTTCATTGTTACCTTGTCGTCTGTTAGCTTATGTCTCAGTCTGACAGAGTTTCATCTTGTCGTTGTCTAGGAAAATCTATTGTATCTTTCAACCTTTCGTGATCCAATGACGCGGTCTGTGTTCGTTCCTGTCAGGTACATTTTATATTCAAGTGAACTTGAACTAGAAGACATTCAGTTACCTTCTCTGCGACAATCAGATTGTCTCACTTATTCCTCGCCTTTTCTGAAGTCAATATGCAGTAAACAGAAAGAAGAGCAAAATTTCCAAGTTTTGACCTTCGAAAGCGTCACGTCGCGTGAGGTCCAGGTCGCGATCGCGCTCCTGAAGAGCATCCAGCTACGATCTCTCACTGCCATTGCTTCAATCCACATAATAATGCCGACCCCGACAAAACTGGAAAAGGCAGTAGAAGAAGATGAAGAAATCTGTTAATGGCTCCACGCTCTTAGCCCCATCTAGTTACTTGCTCGACACAATAGTATATTGCCTTCTAGTTCCGAACACATGTATGCTGTCTACACTGCAAGATCCGCTTACAGAACTGGTAGACCGGACAGAATTCTATGCACTATGCACTAATGAAATATTTTAAGGTTTTCCAGAATGGCAGAACAAATTAATTGATGGCTAAGGTTCATTCAATCCCTACATTATATACTCAACGATCTTCAGCCCCGTCCCACAGGGTCTATAATACATTTCCTCCACCCCTAATGGTTACTGAACTTGCTTCAAGTCACCACCCCCGACCCAGAGGGCATAACACTTGCCTTCTACTCCCTTCGAAGTTTGTCACCTGACAGTCGCTAGTAAAACTTCCGGGTTCTAGGGTCGTAATCTACGAAACTTTTCGTTCCGAACCTTTCATCCAGAGGTGAGTTGAACATCACCAGAGGTACTTGTGGTGTCGCTGAATCTTAGCAGCAAGACTAAGCAGAAGCACAAGCATCCCGTAAGATGTATGGCGCACTCCTTTGGGAAACCCTAGGAACCAAAAAGTTTCATGGAGCACGGCCATACAACAAGGAAGATTAACCAGCAGCTACGACACTCGCGAGATCCTTCATTGGGTCACCTGAATGCCACCAAGTTCTCGAAGTCGTTGCAGATCAACAAATTTCTTTTTTCAATCTGATGTTTCATACAATCAGACCCAGGGGTAGAATTCAGGCCTTTTCATTGGAGATTTTCTTTTCTTGCAGCTAGTATCTTCACCAAATTGCAAACTGCATTCAGAATTTGATATTTCATTTATGTCGGGCATTGAAACTCCATGACGTCAAGGTTGCACATGAAATCTTCTTTATTTGGATTGATGAATCCAAATAAAGATGATTTCATACTTAATATTTACCTCATGGGTTTTCAGCCTCTAACATAAAAATTTACAACAGATCTTGTATGTCCTGGTTGGAAATGTCAACAAACTTGACTGTTGTTCCCAATACCAGCTGGAAACCACTTGCAGTCACAGGAATATCACTCGCTCTGGAGCCAGCATAGCATGCCGTGACCACAACCCTCGTAGCATGATTAACTGAATACTGCCCCATCAACTGCAGGGTGGACCAGGCTTTCTCCCTCTGGATACCGGAAACCAACTCTGGAGTCCACAATAGCCGAGGACCTAGCGCACCACACGACTGGCCATAATATTCGTTGCAAGTGAGCTCCGGTTCTACTGGAAGTGGCTACTGCCTGGAGTTACGGAAGCCCGTGGAGCGGCCAGCGTGCGTTGTCATTGTGTGGTGGGCGAGCTGTTAAGCAGGGGCGGCGACACAATTAGCGCTCGCTGCCGCCCCCCCCCTCCCCCGCCCCTTGCTCCCTAGGGACGCAGTTAATCGATCCAGCCTCCGGCGCCGCCGCTGCCTTTCCGGGCAGCCCGAGGGCTCCTATGCCTGCACCTCCAGGCCGCTCCCTCCAGCCCCCTCCGACGTGTCGCTCATCTGTCACGTGACGTAAGCCCACCTCTAGACATAACATGGCGATCAGTCTTCGTCTCTGACTGGCTACAGGAATTCTGATCTCAACAGACGTCACTCTTCCTCCTCGTGCATGTAGAAATTGGATGTGAAACCACTCTCCAGCTGCATAAATGGGTCCCGGTACCAATTGTCAACATTTGCAATCACACAGAGAGTTAATCACGAAAGACTCTCACATCTTCTATTTCATGAACGTTTCCTGGTGTCTCAACGTGGTTTTTGGTAAGTAGTAGTACACACAGGCCCTAGTTATTTTGCGTATAGTAAATACACATATCAACGGAACTAATTATGCAGATGTATTTATAATAGAATGGTATAGTTTTTGACGGAGTTCAAAAGGTTTTGCAAACACGATTTCAGCGATGTGAATCTTTTCAGTGTTTACTTTCGAACTTTCCCTGAAAGTTTGTAAAGAATGTGTTAAAACTGAGAGGAAAAGCAGTTGAAATACATCACAAAAGAATGGTTCAAATGGCTCTGAGCACTATGGGACTTAACATCTTAGGTCAACAGTCCCCTAGAACTTAGAACTACTTAAACCTAACTAACCTAAGGACATCATACACATCCATGCCCTAGGCAGGATTCGAACCTGCGACCATAGAAGCCCCGCGGTTCCGGACTGCAGCGCTTAGAATCGCACGGCCGCCGCGGCCGGCTGAAACACATCACAGCGAGCTAAACATCCCCAAGTGGAATTCCCAAGCCAGGTGTCGCCGTTGCACACTGGAGCGTGATAAAGCCTACGAGGCTGCTGAGGTGAAAGGTGTTTCCTCTTGGCACAGAGCTTTGTACGATATGCAGCGATAGTCGCGACATTTAGAATGGAACTTGGAACTGTATGCCAACTTCTGTTGTGTCGGTGGGGAGGGGTGAGGAGGGGGGGAGGGGGGGAGGAGATCCAACTGTCTACGGTAGAAATGACTGATATCAGATCGGCAACGACATCCTAAGTGCAAACAACCTGTACATCATCAACAAAGGAGGACAACCACCTACACATAGAGGACATGGTGGTGTCAGTAGCTGTGTAGACACATACATTGTTAACCATATAACTGTGAATATAGAAACAGATTGGCATGTGTGTCTGTACCGACAAGTGAACTTAATGCAGCCATTGTTGAAACAAAGACATACATACAAAGGGGAAGGGATTCAAAACTGTGTAAGAGATAAACTGGTGGAAAACACAGATGGAAGTGTAGAACTAAAACTAAGAGCATATAGACTTCAGCAAACATTACAAAGTGCCCAACGAAAATACGTACCGCCTTTCACTAACCAGAGAAAGACAGATGCTTCCTGGAGCTCCGAGCTATCTGGACTAAGATAGGACACGAGACGCAAGCGAAGGCTCTACCAGAAGGCAATCACCACTTGGGACAGACAGATTCGATTACAAGAATACAGGGGCGCTAAAACTACTTTCAAAATCGTAATGTTATGAAAATCTCTCTCTCTCTCTCTCTCTCTGTGTGTGTGTGTGTGTGTGTGTGTGTGTGTGCGTGTGTGTGTGTGTGTGAGTGTGTGTGCGAGAGAGAGAGAGAGAGAGAGAGAGAGAGAGTGAATACAAGTTAGTTTTCAGCACATACTTCGTTAGGCTGGCAAGATGTACGTGTATGTAAATAGATCAGACAGGATGAGATAGCTAGCGAACTTAAAATAGTTATGTCTATATTACTGACAGAAGACACAAAAAGAGCAAACAAAATAGAGAGTGGCAAGAAAAATGTTCGAAACACACAAAAAACAACTCTTATGTTTCGTAAACAGAACGGTAGCGCGACCTCCATGTGTGACCAGATGACAGAAAACATCGATGCCAACTAAAAACAGAAAGAACCTTAAATAATCACTTATTTACCTAAAAACCTAAAAGCGATCTGTTTTATAATCTGCAAATAATATATATCAAAAGAAAAGTCTATCATAACTGTATCGTTATAGATCCCACTGATGATTCCTCAAAGTGAAAAAAGACGAAACGCGCCTGGGAAAATAAAACAGTACAGCAAGAGAAGGCGTTTCTTATTTACAAAACAAACAGCGCAATATTTTCTCGCCAAATTACCGGGCGTTGACGATCCACGAACAGATACTCAAGCACACGCACACCTTAGGTAAACAATGTATAGGGATAACACAACAAAAACCGTCAGCTGCCCGTCTGCGAGAGAGGATGTCGCGCTACCAATTGCTAGCCTGAAAAAGAAGAAAGCGCCAGGTCTCACCGCAGACAACTCAATATTTAACAAATCTAATACGCGATGCCGTGAGGCTGGCAGTGGTGTCTCTAGTCAGGAAAACAGCCAACACAGCAATTATTAAAGAAGTCGCAGATAGGGATCCACCAGAACAAAAATCGTACCAACCAACTTGCTACTTAAATCATTGGCTAAGGTCGATGAGAGGGCTTCTATGTAACCGCCTCAAAGTTCAGAGGGAATACCATGGTCGTATTCTGCACCAGTTTGACTTTAGATCGGAAAATGTATTGGCGACGCAATTAATCCGGCTCTCCAAATTGTAGAACAAACACTGTAGAAGTACGCAGTTGCGATTGTTAGTCTTCGAGACTATTGTTGGACCAGAGTGGCAAGAGGGCAATCGCAAGGTTGTAAAAAAGATTACTAAAGGATGTTCACAAGGCTGTATCTGCGAAAGGAGATGAACTTTCAGACGGGGTCGTTGCGTATGCTGACGACCCTTTAGTTGTGATATCAGCCAACACCAGAGCAATGTCGGCAAACATGGCCAGTGATATGCTACTCACAATACAACAATGGTGCAACCGAAACAGTGGAGCTTGAGGGATGGTTTCTTGATTTAGGCTTCCAGAATCGCCCATGTCAAGGTTATTAATTCCATTATGTGTTCCATTTACAGAATTATGCAAACAAATTATTCAACATTAATTCATCATCTCCATCAGAATCGGAAACTGCACCTAGACAACCTCCATACCGTACACTACGAAATAGTGGGATGTTTGCACAAAATGAGCACCAATAATTATATTTATTTACAATGGGTGGTGCAAATATATCTTCCATGACTTGAAAAGGATTAACAGCTAGTGGTAGTTTGTCGAGACAAAACATTTTATAAATTAGGTCCCTAGGTCGTACAGAAAGCATTTCATTTAAACATCTTTCACAAACTTTTATTCCCCATTTTACATTTTTCAATTATGATTTATTGATCTTAACAGAATAATACTGGACATTTATTTTGAAAACACTCTTAAAGAAGTCAAATGGCTGCATATCAGTCATGGCAAATACACATAATTCATTCCAAGGTTTCCCTTCTGAATTACGAAACTTTCTTCCAAACACAGAAGCATCTGTTATAATTTCTCTCATTTCTGAATTGTGAAAAATATAGTCTTGTGATAATCGAAAACGTGAAAGAGTATAACGGATTTTTTCATGTTTAAAATGTAAAATAATATCGTCTTTCAAAAGATCCGGAATATCTAAGTCATTGAATGAAGAGTATTGGCCAGGTTTCCTATTATTACAAATCTGCTCAACCTGTACAAAGTAGAAACCATTTCGTAGTGTACTTACAAGAAATTCACTAAGTGCAACTTCGGTGAACTCTGAAGTAGACGCAGTGTTCAGCAAGTTATCAGAAGACATGGTTAGTAAGACCCGAACATATCCGTTTGTATACTGCATGGCGCTAATGGCTGTGACAGATAATGCGTGAATTATTTTTACCGCCACCCTTTTTCTGGCGTGGGTGCTTGCCCAGATAGTCAGTCGTCTTGAAAAGACAACTATCTCAGCGAAACGGCCACAGGCGCCATGGCGACCTTTGGACCCGGGGGGGGGGGGGGGGGGAATCCGAGCAGCCGGTCAACGAATCGACGCACATGTGCGGCCGCATGTGCATCATGATTCATGTTGACTTCCATTAAATTCAAGAGCGGTTCAATTGTGATATCCCGGAAGATGTGTTCGCAGTTGGTGCAACCTGAGGCACTTCTTTATCTACAGCAGCACAGAAAACAGAGTACATAATGCCTAAAGGGCTGCAACAAAGATACCAGGCACTTAAAATAAACATCACTAGTATAAAAGGCGAAGGAGGAACTAGATGTGTTGGGGTACACATTGACGAAAGACATCGCTTCAACGAACACATACGAGTAATGAAACACAAAGCCGAAAGTAGTCTTCACAAACTTGAGACTTTAAATTCGACACGATGCAGACCGCACTCGCACACACAAGAGTTTACCACTGTGCAGTTTTCGAGTCGGTATTAAGCTTTGCAGCCAGTATATGGGCACAAAGATTTGGTCTCGTCATGAACAGGATCACTGTTAGTCGGGGGCAGAGGAGTGTCTTATTTATACTATCTGGGGCGTTCGGCAACACATCAATCGATTCGCTGCCTGTGGTGCACGCAAATATCAAATATTAGGCTGCAACATATTAGTAGAAGATGGGTAGTGCTAAGAGCGTGATGCAGATCACTGGTCAGCAGACAGAAGATAGTCGCCTACCGACATTGGCGTGTGGACAGTTGGCAGAAAGAGTGGGACGAGAGTGATATGGGGCCGTCGAGTCTATTCATTTTTCTCCAGTATCAGGGAGCATTTATGGTTGCGCCATGTCAGCCCCAGAACATTTCCGTTCGAAATGCGTAGATACAGGTACTATACATTTTTTTTTCCCCCACCGTATACGAACTCTACGGAGATGAGAGGATACGGTACGGAAAAGGTCTAATGAGCTTAAGTCCGGAAATGCGTGGTTTTCATGCTCAATTGATTACAGAGGCAGCGGTCTAATACGCGCCGTACTGTGCAGCCACAGTTGCAGTATGCATGGTTTCCTCGTAGAGAGTGGTTCTCTTCCTACTCTTCCTCATACGTCATGCCACCCCCACCCCCTCCTGCCATAGTAAATAGTAACGTTGTGTCCGATTCACTTCTCTTGATGACTCACCTTGTTGTGGATGTGATACAGCGTTATACACAATGGTTCCGGGTTCCGTATTCGAATCGAGAGCTTGCTGACATGGTGTTGACTTACGGGCAGCTGACGGCAATGTAGTATCGGGAGATTATCCCCGCCGACCACAACGACAGCATTCATTGCCTGCAAGTGTTTCGCCGCTTGTCTGGGACAGGGTCGTCTCAGGAAGCAGGAAATCATAAAGGACGTACGCGAAATATTCCAACATCAGACTTGGAGGAAAATGTGATTAATACGGTGGAAGGCGACCGCCACGTCAGTTCCAGGCAGTTGGTCCGCCAGTATAGGATACGCCAGACGACCGTGTGGAACTTTCTCCATGACAATTGTTACTACGCTTATCACTTACAGCGTGTGCAGGGCTTACTAAGTGACCGACTTTACTCATCGGGGGCAGTTTTGTCACCAGGCAACCACGATTCCGGGATTTATGTCATCCATAGTAGTCACGGACGAGACCGCCTTTACGCTGAATGGTATCTTCAGCTTTCATAACAGTCATCTGTGGCATAGTATGCAGAACCCCCACGGTATGGTGACAGCGAATCATCAGCATCGGTGCAGCCGGAATGTGTGGGCCGGGATAACTGGCGACTGTATTTTGATACCAGTGTTTCTTCCACGTCACCTAACAGGCGCGATGCGTTGAGGCACATGGAAACCATTTTCAACAAATACTGTAACAGTGGCTGCATGGTACAGTGCCTATTAGACCGCAGTCTCTGTAACATTGTATGATCGAGTAAATGGTCTCTAGCATAGAAAACATGCATTTCCGGATATGTTCATTATACCTTTTTTATTCTGTATCCTCTCATCGATCAATCCCTGGAGTTTCCACACAGTGGATAAAATCACCCTGTGTATATAGGGTGATTTTTCCTGCAAAGTATTGACGCACAAACAGTCCATTATTTGTTTCCAGTGATTCAGAATAGTGTGCGAATATTTTTTGTACAGTTCAAATATATAGCACTTGACCTGAAAAAAGAAAGAACTTCCAGTATTGTGACCTTCAGGGTAGTATTTTTTAAACGTAGACTTCTCAAATGGTTATTTTAACGCTTTTCTGATCATTTTTAAAGTGTGAATACAACTTGACATCTCTTCAATTGCAGCAGAAGTCACATTATGTCATAAGGCTTCTGAGAATCTGCGTTGCTACATTTATTTATCGATACGGCATACCACTGGGATACCAATTCGACTCTACACAGAATACGCGAAAGAACTTGCCCCCCCCCCCCCTTCTAACAGCCGTGTACCGCAAGTCTCTAGAGGAACGGAGGGTTCCAAATGATTGGAAAAGAGCACAGGTAGTCCCAGTCTTCAAGAAGGGTCGTCGAGCTGATGCAGAAAACTATAGACCTATATCTCTGACGTCGATCTGTTGTAGAATTTTAGAACATGTTTTTTGCTCGAGTATCATGTCGTTTTTGGAAACCCAGAATCTACTCTGTAGGAATCAACATGGACTCCGTAAACAGCGATCGTGTGAGACCCAACTCGCTTTATTTGTTCACGAGACCCAGAAAATATTAGATACCGGCTACCAGGTAGATGCTGTTTTTCTTGACTTCCGGAAGGCGTTCGATACAGTTCCGCACTGTCGCCTGATAAACAAAGTAAGAGCCTACGGAATATCAGACCAACTGTGTGGCTGGATTGAAGAGTTTTTAGCAAACAGAACACAACATGTTGTTATCAATGGAGAGACGTCTACAGACGTTAAAGTAACCTCTGGCGTGCCACAGGGGAGTGTTATGGGACCATTGCTTTTCACAATATATATGAATGACCTAGTAGATAGTGCCGGAAGTTCCATGCGGCTTTTCGCGGATGATGCTGTAGTATACAGAGAAGTTGCAGCGTTAGAAAATTGTAGCGAAATGCAGGAAGATATGCAGCGGATAGGCACTTGGTGCAGGGAGTGGCAACTGTCCCTTAACATAGACAAATGTAATGTATTGCGAATACATAGAAAGAAGGATCCTTTATTGTATGATTATATGATAGCGGAACAAACACTGGTAGCAGTTACTTCTATAAAATATCTGGGAGTATGCATGCGGAACGATTTGAAGTGGAATGATCATATAAAATTAATTGTTGGTAAGGCGGGTACCACGTTGAGATTCATTGGGAGAGTGCTTAGAAAATGTAGTCCATCAACAAAGGAGGTGGCTTACAAAACACTCGTTCGACCTATACTTGAGTATTGCTTATCAGTGTGGGATCCGTACCAGATCGGGTTGACGGAGGAGATAGAGAAGATCCAAAGAGGAGCGGCGCGTTTCGTCACAGGGTTATTTGGTAACCGTGATAGCGTTACGGAGATGTTTAATACACTCAAGTGGCAGACTCTGCAAGAGAGGCGCTTTGCATCGCGGTGTAGCTTGCTCGCCAGGTTTCGAGAGGGTGCGTTTCTGGATGAGGTATCGAATATATTGCTTCCCCCTACTTATACCTCCCGAGGAGATCACGAATGTAAAATTAGAGAGATTCGAGCGCGCACGGAGTCTTTCAGACAGTCGTTCTTCCCGCGAACCATACGCGACTGGAACAGGAAAGGGAGGTAATGACAGTGGCACGTAAAGTGCCCTCCGCCACACACCGTTGGGTGGCTTGCGGAGTATAAATGTAGATGTAGATGTAGCGTATCACTAAATTTTCGAACTCGTGAAAAAGCCACGTATAACTATCCATGCGAAGAAAATGCTTCTGGCAAATACAGTCCTGCCCTTAGAAGTGTCTGACCTTGAGCGAAGGCTATTTTTTTTATTGGAAATTGCTTTCGGATCATTTGGAAACAGATGACCGGATCAGAAGGTCTGAGGTTAATGCTGATACGAGCGCGGTTTCCTAGTAGCCAGTTGATTTAGCCGTCATGATGTACACGCCTCAGGGAGCTCCACTGATCTTGCACCATTAATTAATAATTGATTAGCGTTAACATTTATAATTACTATAATAAAAGCATTTTCCATTAAAACCGGTTGATGAGGTGGTAAACCGGACAGAATGAAAACTGAGTTAAACGTCTGCCTCTCCAGGCAACAAATTCGAAGTCACACCTTCATTAACTGGCCCACAATCATTGTTTGGACATAGAATCGCCGTTGAATAGAATTGTGAAACATTTTGTTCATTGATTTCTTTGGCATTGAAATATGTTGGTAATAAAACTATCGTAATTACAATAACAACGTTCAGAAAAACCTGTCGTACATGTTGGTTAAACAGATTGTAAAAGATAGCATCTTCTACATTGTTTTTATAAAATAACGTTTATGACTGTAACAATTACTTTCGAGTAGATTATGTGCATTTTTTGTCATTAGTGTTAACGAAATGTTGAAAATTATACGTAAATCATAAATTTTGATTATGTAATACGGGAGATGGGCTGTACGGACAAGAAAAAGTGTACTGACAAAATGGAGTAAATCAGTTGACGTTGCTACCTGGTCGAGCCGTTGAATAAATTTTACAATGAACAAGAAGTATCGGAAGGAAATAATGGAATAGGGTGCATCAGGATATTCGACAACTCAGTGGATATACAGGGTGTTAGGTGCACAGGTAAAGCTGTTGCGATCAATATTACATTAATATGTGCCAACTTTGGTTTGATAGCTGTTTTTCCGCTGTGTCTCACAGTATTCTCGCAAACAATTTAGATAATTTAGTAACTGATGCTTCGTGCACGCTCGTATCTGCGCGAGGAAGCAGACTTTCCTGTCAGTATAGACCATCCGTTTTATGCCGACGCATCCACACTTCAATACCACATCTGCGGCAAATGAGAAAATAAACATTAATGGCTGGCTTGTTTCACTAGTACTTTGAAATGTTAACCAACATAAAATCATACTACTTACAACAGCTGTAATTATTAGTTTGCAAATAAAGTAAATATTAATGTAATGTTGTTCAGTATATTGTGCTCAGTCACCAGTAGAAATATCTCTGTGTGTGTGTGTGTGTGTGTGTGTGTGTGTGTGTGTGTGTGTGTGTGTACTCGTATGCTCCTTTGGGAAGATAATGTTGTATGTTTGTCATGCTGATCAAAATGTGTCAGCGTTAAAGGCTGTCTTAACCGAGCATTGGTTTGTGTAATTACTATTATAATTTTCGCTAGCCACTGTCCCAGGTTTTTCTTAGTCTTAGTTTATTTCCACCATTTTACTGAGGTGATTCATGTATAATTTTTTCGACCTTAACTCAGTGTTGTTGTGGGTATGTTTCCTCATGAGTTTCTCCCTGTATAACATACACTAAACATGAAAACTATATATTGTACTTTCTATAGTGCGTTTTCCACGCATTGCTATGATCCCGGGTCTTCCATCTATTACATAATTCACTAAGTTTTTGTGTACTGAATTCTGGGTCTGCTGTTCATGAGGTGCAAATTGAAATGCATTACCTCAAATAAAAGGTCCCGAGTTCGAGTCACGGTCCGGCACACTGTTTTAATCTGCTAGGAAGTTTCATATCAGCGCACACTCCACTGGACAGTGAAAATCTCATTCTGGATTCCTCAAATGAATTTAGACCTTAGTTGGGATTGGCAAAAGCATTAAAACACATAAATGTCATATCAAATAAGTTTGGAACTTTGGTGAGATCGGCACAAGTATTAAGAAACATATATGTTCCGCCAAGTTGCTGAAACGCTGGTACTTTGAACTCAGGACAGTAATGTAGCCTCTCGTCCAGCTGTTCGAATTAAGTTTCCTTCTCCCATAGCGGTTTCCCTGTTACAGACCAAGCTGCGTGTTTGTAAGTTCCTTAGAGACTTTGTACCATGGCTGCTTGGTATCACAAGACTGTAGAAAAATTCTACAACGGATAAGACAAACATTTTGTGTTCCTACTGCTTGTGATATGTACTACTATCTCCCAGGAATGCTCCCTATTGCATCGACGGCATCTTCTTCGTTGGTCGCACACGGCTCGCCGCGCGCCGCTCACAGTGGCACGTTTATATCTCCTGCTAGAACACCGGCGTGCGAGTGCACTCTTCCCCCGTCTCTTTGAGAAGCCACACTCAGAAAGGTCGCCCCAAACTCACTGAATCTACAGATTCATATCAACCTTGTTACCGAAGACTGCAGCCAGGAGAATACATCGATATAGCACGATGCTGCTATGTACCTATACTAATCAGCGTCTTATTTGATTGTTTCAGCATTCAAATACTACAGGGCTATTACAAATGATTGACGCGATTTCATAAATTCACTGTAGCTCCATTCATTGACATATGGTCACGACACACTACAGATACGTAGAAAAACTCATAAAGTTTTGTTCGGCTGAAGCCGCACTTCAGGTTTCTGCCGACAGAGCGCTCGAGAGCGCAGTGAGACAAAATGGCGACAGGAGCCGAGAAAGCGTATGTCGTGCTCGAAATGCACTCACATCAGTCAGTCATAATAGTGCAACGACACTTCAGGACGAAGTTCAACAAAGATCCACCAACTGCTAAATCCATTCGGCGATGGTATGCGCAGTTTAAAGCTTCTGGATGCCTCTGTAAGGGGAAATCAACGGGTCGGCCTTCAGTGAGCGAAGAAACGGTTGAAGGCGTGCGGGCAAGTTTCACGCGTAGCCCGCGGAAGTCGACGAATAAAGCAAGCAGGGAGCTAAACGTACCACAGCCGACGGTTTGGAAAATCTTACGGAAAAGGCTAAAGCAGAAGCCTTACCGTTTACAATTGCTACAAGCCCTGACACCCGATGACAAAGTCAAACGCTTTGAATTTTCGGCGCGGTTGCAACAGCTCATGGCGACATGCTGCGCCGAGTGTGGGAGGAACTTGATTATCGGCTTGATGTCTGCCGAATCACTAAAGGGGCACATATCGAACATTTGTGAATACCTAAAAAAACTTTTGGTGTTTTTGTATGTGTGTGCAAAGCATTGTGAAAATATCTCAAATAATAAAGTTATTGTAGAGCTGTGAAATCGCTTCAATCATTTGTAATAACCCTGTATTTGTTTACTCTCATCGTATATGACTCAGCACCACGAAACGACCCTACAGCGCTTCAAAGTTATCTGTGCCTCAATTAGCCGACCTCAATTAGCCGACAATTAGGTTCGAATCCTGCCTCGGGCATGGATGTATGTCATGTCCTTAGGTTAGTTAGGATTAAGTAGTTCTAAGTTGGCCTGATGACCACAAATGTTAAGTCCCATAGTGCTCACAGCCATTTGAACCATTATTTGTGCCTCAATTATTTATCATACTCCAAACAAACATATGAGTGTGTTATCTTTTTGTAAATATGTGATCTTTCTTGCCATCTCAAATACCGGCACATCACTCCCAATATGTAATTCTTCCATTCGCCTTCTCAGCCTTTAATTTCACTCGCTTATTAGATTACAATACAATACAATACATTGTATGGAACTGGAAACCTAGAAACGACGGAGAGGCTTCTTCCCCGCCGTAGTCCTCAGTGGTTCACAACCCCAAGACATGGTACAGCGGTCCACTTGCGGTTCGGCTCCAAGTGGACCCCCCCCCCCTCCCCCGGGAACGTGTCGCACCAGACTAATGTAACGCCAGTGTTAGCGTGGTAGAGTAATTATGGTGTACGCGTACGTGGAGAAAGGGTTTGCGCAGCGAACGCCGACATTGTGTAACTGAGGCGGAATAAGGGGAACCAGCCCGCATTCGCTGAGGGAGATAGAAAACCGCCTTAAAAACCATCCACAGAGTGGCCGGCACACCGGACCTCGACACTAATCTATCGGGGGGATTCGTGCCGGGGATCGGCACGCCTTCCCGCCCGGAAAGCAGTGCGTTACACCGCACGGCTAACTGGTCGGGCTACGTTCCATGTTACTTCTAGAATCTCTCGAATGTATTTAAACGATGTGACAAACGCTGCAGCTAAATCTTTAGTCCGCAAGCCACTTTACGGTGTATCGTGGTCTGTCCGTCAGATGCCACTATACATTGAGCTGACAAAAGCCATGGGATACCTCCTAAAATGTGTCGGAGCTCCTTTTGCTCGGCGTAGTGAGTCACGGACTCGAGAAATCGTTGGAAGTCCCCTGCAGAATTACTTCACCATTCTGCTTCTGTAGCCGTCCATAGTTGCGAATGAGTAGCCGGTACAGAATTTTGCGCACGAACTGACCTCTCAATTATGACCCATGAATGTTCGATGGAATTCATTTCGGACGCTCGAGTTGTCCAGATTGTGCTTCAAACTATTCACGAGAAAGTTGTGGCCCCGTGACATAGTGCAGTGTCAACCATAAAAATTGCATCGTTGTTTGGCAACATGAAGTCCATAAATGGCAGCAGATGGTTTCCAAGTAGCCGAACATAACCATTCCCAGTCAATGATCCGTTCAATTGAACCAGAGCACCTACTCCATTCCATGTCAACACAGCTCACGTCATTATGGAGCCACTACCAGCTTGCTTAGTGCCTCGTTGACATCATTGGGGTCCATGGCGTTGTTCGTCTGCGTCACACCCGAACCAGTCAGCTCTTACCAACATCCGATCAGGCCACGATTTTTCAGTCATCCAGGTCCCAACCTGTTATGTCCGCACTATAACACAACAAATATTCCGTGATAACCAAATTTATTTGACCTTCTGTCACTCAAAACAAAACTTAAGTTCGACTACAGAACACTTCGCTGGCTGTAGCGCCAAGGAGAAATCAGAGTCACTAGTAGAGAATACAAGTCCAAACCACTGCCAACCAGTCGATACCGATGCGTCGCAAGTTTCCAGCCAGGGAGGCCACAGTACGGTTCGGTCGTCGTGAATCCAGCAGCCGGGTAGTAACACAGTCATCGGCGAAGATTGAACTGATTAAACGGGCTCAGGGAGCTCACTAAAATCCGCAGGTCCGGCCAATCAGTGTGTTGGTAGACGGCGCCCTTACACGGTTGCTCACTCTGGTGGCAAGGGCAGCGCCGCCAGGGCAATCCGTATCGATAGTGGTGTGTACGCTGCCGCTAACCCCGCGACGACGCGTTCACTGGCGCCAGTTGTTGACATCGTGTGCGGCGCCAGCGGTACTCGCTGTGTGCCGCGCGTGTTGTAGCACGCCGCGCCGAGTGGACGGCTGCTGTGCGGCGGCCGATACGACACAACCGGTTTGGTCACGAGTTCAGGAGAGGCGCAGCAAGCGATATTGTGCTGATTAGCAAAGGAGCTCACCTCGGTTGTCTGCTCCCATAGCCCATTAACGCCAAATTTCGCCACTCTATCCTAACGGATACGTTTGTTGTACGTCTCACATTGATTTCTGCTGCTACTTCACGCAATGTTACTTGCCTGTTAGCAGTGACAACTTACGCAGACTCCTCTGCTATCGGCTACTGCGTTGTTCGTGGTGAGAGGTAATGCCTGAAATTTGGTACTCTCGGCACACTCTTTACATTTTGGATCTCGGTGTAACGCATTCTCTAACGATTTCTGAAATGAAACTTCCCCTGCGTCTAGCTACAACTACCATTCCGCGTTCAGAGCCTGTTAATTCCCGTCGCGCGGGCATAGAAAGTCGGGAACCTTTGTCGTATGAATGACCTGAGTACAAATGACAGCTCCACCAAAGCCATGTGTACGCGATACTAGCGTCGTCCGTATACCGAGCGAGGTGGCGCAGTGGTTAGCATACTGGACTCGCATTCGGGAGGACGACGGTTAAAATCCGCGTTTGGCCATCCTGATTAGGGTTTTCCGTGATTTCCCTAAATCGCTTCAGGCAAATTCAGGGATGGTTCCTTTGAAAGGGCACGGCCGACTTCGTTCCCCATCCTTTCAAATGGTTCAAATGGCTCTGAGCACTATGGGACTTAACATCTGAGTCATCAGTCCCCTAGAACTTAGAACTACTTAAACCTAACTAACCTACGGACATCAAACACATGCATGCCCGAGGCAGGATTCGAACCTGCAACCGTAGCGGCCGCGCGGTTCCAGGCTGAAGCGCCTAGAACCGCTCGGCCACACCTGCCGGCCCCATCCTTTCCTAATCCGATGGGACCGATGACATCGCTGTTTGCTCCCCTCCCCCAAATCAACCAACCATTTGTATATGTGCATATCGCAGTCCTATGACTCTTGCCACCTCAATACGTTTCTACCAGTCACCGTCTTATTCGATTGTACCAGCATTCAACACTATTTGTTTTTGTCAACGACATTACTCTCATTGTATGTAACTCAGCGCAATAAAAGGATCATATAGCACATCAAAGTTATGTATATTTCGATTATTAATTGTACATAATAAAAATAAACTTACACGTGTGTTAACTTTTTCTTGATGTGTGACTACCTTTTTAGCCACCTCTACCACCGACACAAAACTCCCAATGTAGAATTCTTCCATTCGCTTTCTGAGCCTCTGATTTCACGCGTCTATTACGTTCCAAGGTACTTGTAGAACCACTCGTACGTATTCAAACGATGTGACAAGCTCAAGATGATTTAGCGCTAATGACGTAAGCCGCAGGTACATCTTCAGCCCACAAGCCATTTCACGGCGTGTCGCGGTCAGTCCCTGTGATACCACTATAGTATGCACCACCCTAATGTGTAATGCATAGCAATTGACTGTCACCAAGACACGGTTATGAGCTCTAATTTTTACTATTTTCATATCTTGGTCATTTCGTGAGACAAAAGTGAGAGGAAGCAGTATGTTTCGTGGCACTTCTTGAAACAAACATTGTCGGAATTTTAACAATACGCTTTATGTGATGGCCAATGCTTCCCCTGCAGCGTCTGACATTGGAGTTTGATGACCATCTCCGTAAAGCTTTTGTGCTGGATCTTCTCTCGCCCTCTCGCCCTCTCGCCCTCTCGCCCTCTCGCCCTCTCAATGTGCAAGCGTGGTTGCAGTGTCAGGGGCTGCCTGCGAGTGCTCTGAAGTTCGTCGCCTACTGATGTTGGACATGAAATTTGAGTCCCCACTTATCCTACTATCGAGCCTCAACTGTTTACATTTCTTCGTTTGATCCTGGTTGTCGCTTTGGGGACATTCCCACGAGCAACAACGTATGTGTATTGAAGTGGGCCAAGATTCCAGCCGTCTTCCTGTGGGGTTTAACTTAATTTATTCCCTGTTATTGAAGTTGACAGCGGTATCTTCTGCCATGTGGCCGACGTAATTTTCGGCAGTGTATTTTCCTGATCGTGTTGTTGCTGTCCAGCGCGGCGTTTAGTTCGACAGCTGAGGTGTTGTTGGTCGTTGGGGCGCCAATATTGTGCGTGTCGTTGCATTGAAATCTTGTTGTCGTTTTGCTGGCTGCGTGGAGCGGAACCGATTTTGTTGATTGGTCGGTCGGCTGTCTGACTGTTGGGTTGCCTTCAGATTAAGAAGTCGTTGAACAGGCTGTCTGTCTCACCCAAACGGGCGTTAGTGTTACGTTTATGCGCAGTAAGTTACATTCTTCTCGTTCAGGGTCAACTACTGACTCAGCATAATTCGCCGATCCACTTCGGTTTTTCTTGTGCCTCGCTGCAGTTTTATTGGCTGCAAACTTTCCTGCGGGAAACAGTGTCACCGCAAATCCACTGCATGTAATTTCGATATTATCCACCAGATCACTCATCTGTTCGCTATACCGTAACGTCCCTGAAACACTAGTAAAAAATCCTCACTGTGGGCCTAAATCTGGGCCCGTATTTCTGAAAAGGGTCTTTCTCTCTATAAAGTAACATGATGTCCTACGTTTCTCACAGTTTTATCTTGGATATCGTCCAACCATGTGAAACTCTTTTAGATCCCTGCCAAAATTTACCTGTCCAAGTGGGTGTGTTATTTGAGAGATGTCTTGTGCGAGAAAAGTGACCTGTTTTTTCTGAGTGCATGCTGTACGGAACTTTTGCGCCCACAGTTGTATCGATCGCAGACGACGTTAAACTTCTTACTTCGTTTAAGGATCTAGTTTTAGAAACGAGTACGAAATTTTAATTGATGTATACAAGTTACACTTTGTAACGTTTAACTCGTAGCAGCTAGTCAAAGTTAGGACCGCCACTCTCAACGCAGATATTATACAGCCTAGCATAATATTGCCCTGCATGTCCAGAAGATACGAGTTGTCTGTCTGTCGTGCAATTCTCAGGGTAGCTCAGAGGCGTGTGCTGTCTCTGCCATCATGAACGGGGCAATGTGTCTTGTGTGCCGTGTGCTGGCTGTCAACCTGCTAACATGGGTCACTTCGTCTTGTGTGCCATGTGCTGGCTGTCAACCTGTTAACATGGGTCACTTCGTCTTGTGTGCCATGTGCAGGCTGTCAACCTGCTAACACAGGTCACTTCATCTTGTGTGCCGTGTGCTGGCTGTCAACCTGCTAACAAGGGTCACTTCGTCTTGTGTGCCATGTGCAGGCTGTCAACCTGCTAACATGGGTCACTTCGTCTTGTGTGCCATGTGATGGCTGTCAACCTGCTAACATGGGTCACTTCGTCTTGTGTGCCATGTGCTGGTTGTCAACCTGCTAACATGGGTCACTTCGTCTTGTGTGCCGTGTGCTGGCTATCAACCTGATAACACAGGTCACTTCAAGATGAGACCGCACGTTCACTGCCACTTTACGACTAGAATGGTTCTCAGCAGAGGAGGTTCCCCGCTGAATTCAAAGAACAGAGCTTCACTGGACGTTTACTGGAACACGACAGAATGATGCGCACTGGCCCAGCACATTGTAGACTGCTACCCAGTGTTGTAGTCCAATCGAGTTTTATGAAAGTATGGTGTGTGAGGGGAGGAAGCAACGTTGGTCGAGGGGCAGCTCTCTAGAAGCTAACTCTGTAGTAGTGAGGCCTCCCTGCTGACAATAAAGACAGTCTCACCATTTTAGATTTTCACATCAGTTCTGAAAGAATAACAGCAGTGAGTTTGTGGATGAATTATAGTCTTCTGTATCCGTGTTTGAATTAGTTATACTGTGTCTATCGATTCATTTCTGGTGCAATATCCGTTCTATACATGTATTTCAGCTACATTCGCAGAGTATTTCACGCCGTATATATATGGGTAATGAAATGCAGTGTTAGTACACATACTTGTGAAACGGTGCATGTAGACTCTTAAAATTGCATGTAACTGATTTGGCAGGCCGAGCGGTCTAAGGTGCTGCAGTCATGGACTCTGCGTCTGATCCCGGCGAAGGTTCGATTCCTCCCTCGGGCATGCGTGTGTGTGTGTTTGTCCTTAGGAGAATTTAGGTTAAGTAGTGTGTAAATGGTCCAAATAGCTCTGAGCACTATGGGACTCAACTGCTGAGTCCCCTAGAACTTAGAACTACTTAAACCTAAATAACCTAAGGACAACACACACATCCATGCCCGAGGCAGGATTCGAACCTGCGACCGTAGCAGTCGCGCGGTTCCAGACTGTAGCGCCAGAACCGCTCGGCCACCAGCGGCCGGCTAAGTAGTGTGTAAGCTTAGGGACTGATGACCTTAGCAGTTAAGTCCCATAAGATTTCACACGCATTTGGTAGGAAAGAAAACAAGGCCATTTGTTGCTAAGTATGCACTTCAAGTGGTTAAAAAACAAAAGTTGTCACAGAAGATCGAACAAACTCACTATCAGATGGAGCGCTCTTATATACACACTGATCAGCGAGAACATTATCACCACTCACCCTGTAGGCGGTATGTCCACCTTTGGCACGGATAACAGCAGCGACGCGTCGTGGCGTTGAAGCAATGAGTCCTTGGTTCATCGCTGCAGGGAGCTGGCAGCGGCTCTCGAGGAAGAACGCGCTGTCATTCTTCCACAGGCATTCTGACACCTCATTGAAAGCGTCCACACAGATCTGAATCAGTTTTAAAGGCGAAGGGCTGACATAGCCCTTTGTAACATCCATTAATAGGTGTCTTGATGTTTTTGATCAGATAGTACTATAAAGTAATAACCTGACAAAATGGCCGAGCGGTTCTAGGCGCTTCAGTCCGGAACCGCGCTGCTGCTACGGTCGCAGGTTCGAATCCTGCCTCGGGCATGGTTGTTTGTGATGTCCTTAGGTTTAAGTAGTTCTAAGTCTAGGGGACTGATGACATCAGAAGTTGAGTCCCATAGTGCTCAGAGCCATTTGAACCATTTTTAACCTGATAAAACAGTTACGTAAGCACGCACCGAAAAGTGACACATCCAATTCGCGCTACTCGATTGATTTTGTAAACAAACCTATCGCAAACACACACAAACCAGCAGTAGCATTTGAATGCAGCACCTGCTGTGGTTCTCTGTCAATCAGAACAAAGCACGTTTAAGACACGTTATACAATAGCGGTTTGCAAATCGTTCCTCATCAGAACTTAAATTATACATTTCATGAGAAATCAGGATCTGTGGAAAATGGCAAATGCGCTGAGTGGATGGCAGCCTGTATGACTACTATTTTGTACATCAGGCCGTGCGGTCGAAGGTGTCTTGCCACGGTCCGGGCGGCTGCCCCCGTCGGAGGTTCGAGTCCTCCCTCGGGCATAGGTGTGTGTGTTGTCCTTAGCGTAAGTTAAAGTTAGGTTGTGTGTATGCTTAGGGACCGATGACCTCAACAGTTTGGTCCCTTAAGAATTCACACACTTTTTTTTTACATCAACAGAAACACTGTAGGGAGATATTTAGAGCTAGCACTGCGTTTACAGTGCATTTCAAAACTTAAAGATAAACTAAATAAAGTAACATAACGTGTTGCCAGAAGTCTCCCAGTCGTGCATAGATAACTGCGCGTCACACGTGTTAGGTCAAGAGTGCACGTACAATAGTTTGCATAGGGGTTAGGGGACAAAACATGAAGTTATGGAGTATTTTTGCATTTTTTTGAGATGAATGGCAACTTTTAAGTAGCCATAAAAATGTTCTAGTTCCGACCCTGTTAAAAACCTTCATGATATCGACTTTTAAGTCATTTTCTTGAAAGAAAAGTGGCTGATAAAACCATGTTTTTTTCCTCTTAGTTAGAGCTGGTGGGAGAGGGGCTGTAGCCTGTGTCCCCCCCCCCCCCCACGGGTAAGGGTACCCTTGCCCCTTGCGTGAGGTCAGTGTGACTTTAGCGTCAACACGAGGCAGCTGAAAACTGGAAGAGACACTGCGTGTGTCAGTGCAGTTACGGTGCACTACGGTGGTGATAGTCATTACAACGTGGTGCAGAGACAACATTTTATTTCACAACAGGAAGGATCATTGGGAAACTGGAAGAAGGACGAAGTGTGACGATTGTAACCCAGGAGCTTGGTACTGTTCACATTATTGATTCATGTACATCGGAGCGTTCCGAACCACGGCCACTGCTGCCCGAAGGGGAGAAGGTGGTTGACCACGGTCTACTACACAAACGACGGCTATACTGTGCAAGGCTATACTGGGCAAGGAGGGCCGCACGTCAAACAGCGGGTGCAATTACAACCACGTTTAAAAGGACTGAAAGGCACGCGGTGTCTTTGTTCCACGACCAGTCCTTTGTCTTCCGTCGACACCACACACTAGAGGCCCCTGTTGCGTTGGTGTGAACATCATAGGGACGGGAACAACGAGAAGTGGCGTCAAATGCTCTTATCGAAAGAGAGAAAATTCAGTCCGAGCAGTGATTCTGGAAGTACCCTTTTATGGTGAGAGATGGGAACACGTAATGCACCCAGGAGTATCGTCGGAACACAATCGTTGGTGGTGCAGTGAAACACTCCCTATTAAACCTACCGTTATTGACTAATGGATTACAGCCTATCAATTAAAAATAGTTAGACCGTGTGCAACTGATGAAGGCTGATATGTTAATATTTGCACCGGAGTTGTTTCGTATCAAATCCAACAGAGCTAATTATGATAGCAATAATCGGTACATATTTTGTTGTTATTGCTCTATAGCTTTCGCCTAAACAGCACGAATGAGGCAGTTACTCCCCTCGTCTGACGAAGTATTAACGCTTATCACAGGTTGCCTATTAATATCGTCACACGCCAATATTCTTCACGTGACACTAAATACACAATCCTCACTGCAGTCCAAATCGTGGGAGTCCGTCGCAGTTGTCGCGCAATCATGGTGCACATACAAACACTTAAACATATCAAACAAATCACTCAATTAACGCCATTTAAGTATTTGCTGGAGGTCAGACCCACGGCTTTGTGTGACACGCACGGCCGTTAAACAATTCTAAACGCGGTCGGCCGTCCTGCCGAAATCCGCCCTGCTCGCTTAGCAGCCAACAGCTTACTTGCTCAGAGTCTGAAAACTGACCACTCTCTTGCGCACTGGGCGCTCGACTATCGATAGTACCTACTGCGACCTGCGTGAGGCAAATATATATTCTTCTCATTTCGTAAGGGGTGGTTGACCTCTTACAGCAGGTGTCACGATGTGGAGAGGCATCATGTTAGTGGGCCAAGTCTCTGAACACAATAAACTCACTGGCCGATGTTGTTGTGTGCTCCGCACCCATTTGCATCTTGTGAGAGTTCCATTCGGGCCTAACTTAATATATGAGATGCTTGTGGAAATATCGGCATAAATTTAAGAGTACTTATGACAATGCCAGTAACGGCAACATTTTTTAACGCAAAATGATACAAAAATAAATTCTTAAGATCGAGTGTGTCTGAAAGACCACCTCGAAATTTAACTACATGGCGCCTGATGAAGTCGCTACTGATGCGTTGAAGCTAGCAACCTAAATAAAGTTTTCAAAAATAACGGCTGATCTTATGTATTCCTATGAAAGTTCGACCAGCCGCTGTTTCCCACTCCATATTTTTACGATGGACTTCCATTACTAGCATATTTATTCTTAACAGATGATTGGCGAGAATCTATCGTTAAAATAGGTACACACAATTTTCTTAGGAGAAGAAAGACTTCTTAGCCAAGAGCGCAATAAAACACTGTATTGTGCATTACCGGTCTCGATAAACCTATATTACCATCATCAGATCTGTAATAGAATTACAAAAGGTGCTACAGCCTATTGTACAAATAATGTCACATTAGCCCATAGAGGAACCAATGACAACATACCTTTGTACTGGTTATTATAAACATATTGTGCCCAATGCACACAAAATCTTTCCATTAAATCTCCAGATGCACAACATGTGACATGAATGATGAGTTGCCTTGCTGCAAGCAGGCGCCGAGTCTCTGGTGTGGTTAGCTCTTTAGCAGTCCGCCTCTGTAGCGTAGCGGTTATGTTACCGCCTACCACGCCAAAGGGCCCGGGTTCCATTCCCGGCTGGGACAGGAGATTTTCTCCGCTCAGGGACTGGGTGTTGTGTTTTTTCTCATCATCATTTCATCCCCATATCCGGCGCGCAAGTCGCCCAATGTGGTGTCGAATGCAATAAGTAGTTGCCCTCGGCGGCCGAACTTCCCCGAATGGGGGACCCCCGGCGCACAATTCCGTACGCTCATTTCATTTTAAGCTCTTTAGTACCTGCGACTATATGCTGCTGTACTCGGACTTCGAGCCACAATGGCGTACCGGAACGGTTCATTAAGGGTAACCTCCATGTATTTAATACTAATTGAGACCAAGCAAGGTCTCTGGCTTACCCTGAGAGTTATTCAGAGTTATATCCATATTTGTGTAGATTGATCGATGTAGACAGGTAGTTGGCTACATGACAATATTCCTAGTCTTAGTTATATATTAGTTTGTAATTTATATTAATATAATGAAATGTATGAGCTTTCGTAGGGTGTGATTAATGTTCACGTTTTGTTCTTTCTTCAGTATTATTGGGCTACAGACCTCCATGCGCTCAATCTAAGACTCAGGCTTTAACTACTTTCGACCGCTTTCTGTTGGCATGCCACGTAGCATTGATGGCCCTGATACAGACAATCACATCGCGTAATTTTTCGGTGCTCTAAGTATGGTGCGTTGCATTATAATAGTATAATTTTAAGATTAGTTGCGGTATCTCCAGACTTTGGGTTGAATTCCGCTGCATTTTAACAATTTCCTACATTTTTTGGCATTCAGTCTAGCTTTTTCTACAATGTTCAATGAAAAATTTTAATTTTTTTAGTATTTATGTTGGCGCTTGTTTATACTTCGAGTTTTGTGACGATATAATACATTTATTGTAAGCACGGTGTATAGAACGTCTGAAGTATGTTTTGTCAGGAAGAAATCATCAGGAAGTTCTTTAGCATCATGGTTGGTTTTTACTTATGTATTTGACTTTCAATGGTAGAAACTGTGCGGTGCAGCGAGACATGTCGTACCCGTTGTCAGTTCATCTCATGCAGTGGCTATTGACAGTCCTAGTAGGCATGACGTATGATCGTATGGATCCAGTGCTGTCGCGATTTGTGTACATAGTAATTTTAACTTTTACTTTTGACGCACCAACACATCATTCATGTCATATGTTAATGGAAAGATCTTTTGTGCATCTGTCACAATATGTTTATAATAACCTGTACGAAGGTATGTTGTCATTGATTCCTCTATGGATTAATTTGGCATTATTTGCACAACAGGTTGTGGCACCTTTTTTAATGTTATTACAGATTTGATGATAACATAGGTTTACTGAAACGGTCATCCACAATACAGTTCTTTATTGCGATCTTGGTTGAGAAGTTTTTCTTCTTCTAGAAACTAAATCCAGATCGTCCCTTCACACTCAATATAAGTAAACTAATAGGCACACATAAATTTTCTATAGTGAACTTCTCTGGTTCACTGTTCCAGTTAAAGACCTAACTGCGAAAAGAGAATAACAATGAACGCTTGAAATATGAAAAAAACAGAACGTAGGGTAGTAACTGTTTTCTGCCGACTTGAGCACTCGAGCGAATCGCGATGGTAGAAGTTTTTAGCAAAAGAAAGTGGAGGAGATATGACAATTAGTTGCCGCTGCAGCCAGCACTTCTGCTGCTCCTGTTGGCTTAAGTGGATACGATCTGCTTTTGTAACAAAGAGGAGTGCAGGAAAAGGTCTCCTGTGGCTGATAACTTTTACGGGACTTCTTAGCCGCTGTGTCTGCAGCAGGGGTGTACACACTCCCCTTTTAACCTGTCCATGCTTGCCTGTTAGCCGGGCAGGCGAGCTGCCGCACGTTATCGGCAGAACGCTCACGCTGCTTCACTCCCATCCAAGACAATCTATGACCGACCCACGTAGTCTGATGGAGTCTTGCGTACTCTGCCCCCGTCTTCCTTCTGTTCAAAAGGCTCTGAGCACTATGGGACTCAACTGCTGAGGTCATTAGTCCCCTAGAACTTAGAACTAGTTAAACCTAACTAACCTAAGGACATCACAAACATCCATGCCCGAGGCAGGATTCGAACCTGCGCCGTAGCGGTCTTGCGGTTCCAGACTGCAGCGCCTTTAACCGCACGGCCACTTCGGCCGGCCCTTCCTTCTGTTCTACGCGACACAGCAGTTTGTCCTGTACGATTTTATCGTAAAGGGTAGTGTTCGTACGTTGATGAAATGTCTCTTTTCATCTGTGTCACAAGAAGAGGTTCAATGAAGTACATATTCATTCTGGGTCGTTGCAGGCCAAAAAAAAAACAATGGATTTCATTTGTTCTTCTTCTCTTTCCGGCGTATTTCGGGGTTATTTATTTATATCGACATCTACTGCAACTCCATCCGCTTCATCATCAGGTCACCTCTGATACATGTTTTCTATAGTAAGCAGAACCATCTCTGAAAGTGGAGATTCTTTTCAGGTAAAAACCAAAACCTGACGATGTCTATTTTACTGAAACACTTTCTAAAGTAACATTTCGAAGGTCTGGTTTCTTTAACCTTAGTGAGTTCCAGCCAAATATGACTCCAGCTATACCAGTTTTAATAACATTTTCCAGGATTTGTATTGCAAGTTTCCTGAATGCATCCTAAGTGGCCAAAATAGTTCATTCCAATACAGCCTCAAGTCTTTCAGATACTTTTCCATATACTTGCTAGCTACTAAGTCTTTGTCAAATTCCAAAATATTTACAGAGTGAGGAAACTGCTGGAAAAATTTAAGAACATGTCGTAACATATTGAAGACTCCCAAATGAGTGTTTAGTAACTTTTTACAGAGTTTGCATTGCGAGACAACTTTTTACTTAAAGCTCCCTCATAAACACACGATTAATTTCTCCCGGCTTGACTTGCACTCTGTTTAGTATGTTCTATATACACTGAAGAGCCAAAGAAACTGATACACGTGCCTAATATCGCACAGGGCCCCTGCGAGCACGGAGAAGTGCTGAAACACGACGTGGCATGGAGTCTACTAATGTATGAAAAGTGCTGGAAGGAACTGACACCATGAATCCTGCAGGGCTCTCTACATAAATCCGTAAGAGTACGAGGGGGTGGAGTCTCTTCTGAACAGCACGTTGCAAGGCATACCAGATATGCTCAACAACGTTCATGTCTGGTGAGTTCGGTGGCCAGCGGGATATCTAGACGTATCAGGGGTCCCATATCACTCCAACTGCACAAGCCCCACGCAATTACAGAGCTGCCACCACCTTGAACAATCCACTGGGTCCACGGATTCATGTGATTGCCTCCATACTCGTAAACGTCCATCCTGTAGATACAATTGGAAACGAAACTCGTCCGACCAGGCAACATGTTTCCAATCATCAACAGTCCAGGGTCGGTGTTGACGGGCCCAGGCGAGGCGTAAAGCTTTGTGTCGTGCAGTCATTAAGGGTACACGAGTGGGCCCCCGGCTCCGAAAGCCCTTATCGATGATGTCTCGTTGAATGGTTCGCTCGCTGACACTTGATGGCCCAGCATTGAAATATGCAGCAATTTTGCGGAAGGGCTGCACTTACTGCACGTTGAACGATTCTCTTCATTCGTCGTGGGTACCGTTCTTGCAGGATTTTTTTCCGGCCTCAGCGATGTCGGAGATTTGACATTTTACCGGATTCCTACCGTTGACGGTACCCTCGTGAAATGGTCGTACGGGAAAATCCCCACTTCATCGCTACTTCGGGAGATGCTGTGTGCCATCGCTCGTGCACAGACTATAACACCACGTTCAGACTCACTTAAATCTTAACAACATGTCATTGTAACCTATCTAACAAATGCGCCGACACTTGGCTTATATAGGCGTTGCCGACTGCAGCATCGTATTCTGCCTGTTTACATATCGGTGTATTTGAATACGCATGCCTGTACCAGTGCATTTCCCATCTCCTAACTTCTCCTCAGTCTCCCTTACGTTTGGTTTGTTCATTTTGCTGCTCCCGCCGTTATAACTGAGCTGCAGGGAAACTTTCTACACAAGCACACAGTATTAGAGATGGGGGATCCGCTCCTGAACTAATTCATAGAGTTGAATCTTTCAAAGGAGTGAACAATCAGTGATTCAGAAAAAAAGAACGGTAGCTCCAAACGTTTCCCACAGCAGAGAGAGAGAGAAAGAGAGAGAGAGAGAGGGAGTCGGAGCATATCAGCGGCGCCTCTGCTGGTCAGAGCACACCGCACGCCACACACCACAGCCAGCGCCGGCCTCTGCCCTGCTTCTGCCTTGGCTGCCTGCATTGTGCAGTGCCCCATTGGATTTTGTGTTTCACACATGCCGTGCCGTCCCTGTGCTTCCTCTGCCGCGTGCAGTGTCTGGCGCACCTGAACTCCGTCAGCGATCGTTTCAGTCGCACGTCCTGCCCTCTGGGCGGTTGATGCGAGCAACAAGACAGAGAGCCTCCTAGCGGAGAACATAAGAACTACATGCAACAACCTGCTCGCAAGAGAGCGGACGATTTGTCTCCAAGCGGGTGAGTGGTGGCTGTTCACCGCTCCCCCCACCCTCGGAACTCGCCCGCTCAACGCTCACCCACCCTTCTCGACTCTAGCCAGAGCGTTGAGCAAAGCAACTCAGGTGTCACTCTGGTCTCTGCGCTCTTAGCTCACGCAGTAATACAGCTCGCGGCTCGAGCTGCTTGACTCAGCGCCTCTGCATCGGAGTGCGTCTCTACTGGATATTGTTCTTCGTAGTAATACCGCTATGTATATTACGTTATTATGTTATGTATACATCATTTGTTTTTATTTTATTTTTATTTGTTTAAACTGATCAGATTAGGTTCCTGATGGCTCCTCTTACTATAGGGTTTTTTATTATGGTCACTCGAATTTACACTTTAATTACGAGCGAACCGATAAACGTATAGCAAAAGTGATACAACAATTTTTCCTTGTTTTATTCTGCGGAAGGCTATATGCAGCACTTTGGTCTTACAGTCAAATTTATATATTTTTTTCTTATTGTAGTACGGATTTTGCGATTTTAGGCGTCTTTGGAAGGAAATGTTCACTTTAAAAATATATGGCTTGCGATGTATTTGTACGAGGTTAATGAAATTTTAATACATTATAGCCAAATATATTGTTAATGTAAATCTCAAGTTACAACATTTTCCGATCACCCAAAAAACCATGTTAGTGCAAAATAAATCAATAATCAAAAACTTCGTCATATCGTGGAAATTTCAATAAACAATACAAAATTCTTACTCATTATCTGTGTTACTTCAAAATTGGATCAAATAAGATCAAAATACAGGTATAGTACTGGAATAAACCAAGTTTAAAGGGCAATGTGCCTTCCATTTATTTTCTATTGTGAATGAGTGGTGAGTCATGAAAAAGAGCTAATTCATTTCAGGGAGTGAACAGTTCTGATCCGATCTCTGAAAAGAACAGTTTTGCCCATCTCTACACAGTATGTCTGGCTAGTCACGTTGAACAGATGGCGCAACCTTTTGTCAGGTGCAGCACGCTGAACAGGTCCCGGGAAGCTTGCCAGGCTTGCGGAAACCCAAGCTGTCCTGCTCTACCACTATGCTTTAGTACACACTGTGCGGTGAAAAGTATCCGGACACCTGGCTGAAAGTGACTTATAACTTCGTGGCACCCTCCGTCGGTAATGCGGGAATTCAATATGGTGTTGACCCATCTTTAGCCTTCATGACATCTACCAATCTTGCAGGCATACGTTCAATTAGGTGCTGGAAGGTTTCTTGGAGAATGGCAGCCCATTCTTCACTGAGTGCTGCACTGAGGAGAGTGATCGATGTCAGTCGGTGAGGCATGGCACGAAGTCGGCGTTCCGAAAAATTCCAAAGGTGTTCTCTAGCGTTCAGGTCAGGACTCTGTACAGGCCAGTCCATTACAGGGATGTTATTGTCGTGTAACCACTCCGCCACAGATGCTCGATCGTGTTGAAAGATGCAGTCGCCATTCCAGAATTACTCTTCAGCACTTGGGAGCAAAAAGGTGCTTAAAACATCAATGTACTCCAGTGCTAGTGCCACGAAAAACAAGGGGTGCCTCCTAATTTTTCTGTTGGTACTACACTCGCTGGCAGATGATGTCCACCGGACATTCGCCATACCCACACCCTGCCATCGGACTGCCACATTGTGTACCGTGATTCGTCACTCCACACAACGTTTTTTCTCTGCTCAGTAGTCCAATTCGTTTGGCATTTACCGGCGTGGTGTGTGGCTTATGAGCAGCCGCTCTACCATGAAATCAAAGTCTTCCCACATCCCGTCTAAGTGTCATAGTACTTGCAGTGGATCGTGATGCAGTTTGGAATTCCTGTGAGATGGTCTGGATAGATGTCTGCCTATTACACATTACGACCCTCTTCGACTATCGGCGGTCTCAGTCAGTCAACAGACGAGGCCGGCCTATACGCTTTTGTGCTGTAAGTGACCCTTCACATTTCCACTTCACTATTACATCGGAAACAATGGACCTAGGGATGTTTAACAGTGTGGAAATCTCGCGTACAGGCGTATGACACAAGTGATACCCAAGTAACTGACCACTTTCGAAGTCCGTGAGTTTCGCGGAGCGCCCCATTCTGCTCTCTCATGATGTCTAATGACTACTGAGGTAACTGTTATGGAGTTCAAATGGCTCTGAGCACTATGGGACTCAACTGCTGTGGTCATCAGTCTCCTAGAGCTAAGAACTACTTAAACCTAACTAACCTAATGACATTACACACATCCATGCCCGAGGCAGGATTCGAACCTGCGACCGTAGCAGTCGCACGGTTCCGGACTGCGCGCCTAGAACCGCGAGACCACCGCGGCCGGCTCTTATGGAGTACCTGGCAATAGGTGTCAGCACAATGCACCTAATACGAAAAACGTATGTTTTTGCCGGTGTCCCGATACTTTTGATCACATAGTGTACATGTACTCTTGTCTCCTTGTCGACAGGTTGCGATGCTTTAATATTTGCGGTGGAAATAGTGGCTTGGAGGCTGGGTGGATAATTGGTATACCTCTGGTGTGTAGATAACTACACTGTGTACTCCTAGGCTGAAGCGTCGTGTAAAAAATGTGTCTCCTGTCACTGACAGTCATATACACACCACAAGCATCTCGAATCGCAAGACCACGGGAAGTTTGCGTTACTTACGTATTAGGCATTTTGTCGTTATTATAGAGGGAATGAAACTCTTTATCGTATTTTCAAAAACGTGCAGCTCATTTTGGTGGCAATAATAACATATTGGTACCGCGGACGAAGTTGCAGCTGAAAGAACTGATAAAGAGCTTCCAATTTGGATATTCTGAAGTTTTTATAAGTATGTTTTATGAGACGCTCTTTTAAACATCTAACTAAAAAACCGGATACGTATGACAATGACAGTCACTGCAACGTCTTTGAACTCAGCTTTAGTAAGTTAAATATGATAAAATGTTCTAACGATCGAGTATGGCTAGAAGCTTGTTGAGCCGGCCGATGTGGCCGAGTGGTTCTAGGCGCTTAAGTCCGGAACCGCGCTTCTGCTACGGTCACAGGTTCGAATCCTGCCTCGGGCATCGATGTGTGTGATGTCCTTAGGTTAGTTAAGTTTAAGTAGTTTTAAGTCTAGGGGACTGATGACCTCATATGTTAAGTCCCATAGTGCTTACAACGGGAGGCCGCCAATTGGGAAATTCAGATTTGATTCATACTGTGCATAATAAAAGCTCATGGCCAGAGGTGTAATGTGGCAAAGCACCAAGATGCACTTCTCAGCCGTTGTCGAGAAAATCGACAGTTAAAAGAAACCGTTGCGTTGAAATACTCTCTACGATTAATAATTTACTACAGCGTCGTGTCGCAGCGGTAAGCGCTCGGGTTCATAATCCGAAGGTAGCTGGATCGAATCTCGCGCAATGCAACTTTTTTTTATTATTTGTTTTTTGTAATTCGAATGTATATATATACACACACACTATATATATATATATATATATATATATATATATATATATATATATATATATACACTCCTGGAAATGGAAAACAGAACACATTGACACCGGTGTGTCAGACCCACCATACTTGCTCCGGACACTGCGAGAGGGCTGTACAAGCAATGATCACACGCACGGCACAGCGGACACACCAGGAACCGCGGTGTTGGCCGTCGAATGGCGCTAGCTGCGCAGCATTTGTGCACCGCCGCCGTCAGTGTCAGCCAGTTTGCCGTGGCATACGGAGCTCCATCGCAGTCTTTAACACTGGTAGCATGCCGCGACAGCGTGGACGTGAACCGTATGTGCAGTTGACGGACTTTGAGCGAGGGCGTATAGTGGGCATGCGGGAGGCCGGGTGGACGTACCGCCGAATTGCTCAACACGTGGGGCGTGAGGTCTCCACAGTACATCGATGTTGTCGCCAGTGGTCGGCGGAAGGTGCACGTGCCCGTCGACCTGGGACCGGACCGCAGCGACGCACGGATGCACGCCAAGACCGTAGGATCCTACGCAGTGCCGTAGGGGACCGCACCGCCACTTCCCAGCAAATTAGGGACACTGTTGCTCCTGGGGTATCGGCGAGGACCATTCGCAACCGTCTCCATGAAGCTGGGCTACCGTCACGCACACCGTTACGCCGTCTTCCACTCACGCCCCAACATCGTGCAGCCCGCCTCCAGTGGTGTCGCGACAGGCGTGAATGGAGGGACGAATGGAGACGTGTTGTCTTCAGCGATGAGAGTCGCTTCTGCCTTGGTGCCAATGATGGTCGTATGCGTGTTTGGCGCCGTGCAGGTGAGCGCCACAATCAGGACTGCATACGACCGAGGCACACAGGGCCAACACCCGGCATCATGGTGTGGGGAGCGATCTCCTACACTGGCCGTACACCACTGGTGATCGTCGAGGGGACACTGAATATTGCACGGTACATCCAAACCGTCATCGAACCCATCGTTCTACCATTCCTAGACCGGCAAGGGAACTTGCTGTTCCAACAGGACAGTGCACGTCCGCATGTATCCCGTGCCACCCAACGTGCTCTAGAAGGTGTAAGTCAACTACCCTGGCCAGCAAGATCTCCGGATCTGTCCCCCATTGAGCATGTTTGGGACTGGATGAAGCGTCGTCTCACGCGGTCTGCACGTCCAGCACGAACGCTGGTCCAACTGAGGCGCCAGGTGGAAACGGCATGGCAAGCCGTTCCACAGGACTACATCCAGCATCTCTACGATCGTCTCCATGGGAGAATAGCAGCCTGCATTGCTGCGAAAGGTGGATATACACTGTACTAGTGGCGACATTGTGCATGCTCTGTTGCCTGTGTCTATGTGCCTGTGGTTCTGTCAGTGTGATCATGTGATGTATCTGACCCCAGGAATGTGTCAATAAAGTTTCCCCTTCCTGGGACAATGAATTCACGGTGTTCTTATTTCAATTTCCAGGAGTGTATATATAAAATTCCCGGCAATCAGTTGCAACAATTATGCATCTAATAAGTTGTTGAAAGTAGTTTGTCGTGGAAAAATAATACTTGAAATAAAACACAATGTCACAAATAATATTCAAGTGGATACAATTTATTGAAAAGTTCGGTATACACTCGCACATAATTAACAATTAGTGACCAGAAGTAGCTGGAGTATTGCACGAACCAGATTGATAGTTATCATAGAAACATGGAAAGCAGAAAACAGCACGACATCGAGCACATCTGATAAACGATGCGTTTTTACAAGAACAATTGTTTTTTAAATTATCTGTTGGGAAACACACCTGATTGACATTCTGAAAAATTGTTCGTCAGGTTTGATGCATACCAGGCGTATCGTATCATATCGGCAAAAATCGGAGAAGACAATTGGTGGTGGACGATGGATTGGATTTTTATACAATCGTCTCTGGAGTAGATGTCACGGTTTCGCTCGATTAAAAAAGCACAACTTTGAAGGCGCTTGATCAAATTTTGTCACACGGTTTGACGAGAGGAGTGCACTTTGAAGGAATGACTTTTATAGTGCACGTTGGTAACTTCTTATCGTCCTGGAACATCTCATCGTATAACGCTGGGTTCGTTTGCCCACCCCAAGAGTCGATCAGAAGGAGAAATTCTTTCTTTTGTACGTATGGTTGCAAAGCATTACGCAAGAAGTCCATGAAAAACTCTTTGTTAGTTTACCGGTTGGTTCAAATGGCTCTGAGCACTATGGGACTCAACTGCTGAGGTCATTAGTCCCCTAGAACTTAGAACTAGTTAAACCTAACTAACCTAAGGACATCACAAACATCCATGCCCGAGGCAGGATTCGAACCTGCGACCGGAGCGGTCTTGCGGTTCCAGACTGCAGCGCCTTTAACCGCACGGCCACTTCGGCCGGCTTAGTTTACCGGATTTGGAGGATGTAATAACAACGTTGGTATACTTCTTGGCGTACTCGTCGACTGTCTTCTGTACTCTGGGTCCAAACATACCTGTGGACTCTTGGAGGCATACGAAAACAAGAGGCAAGACTCGTCCAGACATCGTGATTGAATATTGTGCCGTATACGATTCTGTCACCTTGTTCATGTCGTGTCGGGTTACCAGAACAGCCTTTGACCCTTTTTCGGTGAGAGTTCTGTTGAACGTGGACTGGTACTGGTACCCTGACAAACAAAATATAACAAAATATAAAAATATCGTTTATATAAGAAATATACGAAATCTGTGTTGTCTATCATATATCAGATTATCATATTCTATCATCATGTCATATGACATTTGTGAACAGCTCTTTACGTACCTGTTTGATCAGTATTAATTACGAAATCTTTGTCGAAGTTAGTTATCAACGTTCGCGTCTGGATCCGAAATGTGTCCGCTGCGGCCAAAATTTCGTCTTGGGTAGCCGTCTCTTTCCGGGAAACAAATTTTGTGATTTTCCGTTGCCGAATCTCATGCTTCCGTTTGTTTAACAGGGTGTACCAAAGCTCTCACGTACGCACTGATTTTCGACGATGTTATAAGTTGCGCTACGGACCGCATCTACCTTCTTTTGAAGTTAGCAAGCAACTACACTGTTATGCGGCGGCTCGTTTCGGCCCATTCAACATTTGTCCTTCAAGTGTAACGAGCGAGTAATGGAGTTTATATTTCATACCTGCCACAGCAAATTTGTGTTCGTGGGGTCTCTTCTAATTCGAACGTTTGACTTACACTATACGTATTCGTTTCGGAATATTGTTTCTATGTCTTCCGTTAACTATAGGTGGTAAACATTATGAAGACAATTAATAACATTTGTGAAATACAACTTTGTTTGCGGAACACATTATAATGTTCGAAGTCGCCAGTTTTTGCACGACAAACGACTTTCAACAACTTATCATATGCATAATTGTTGCAACTAATTGCCGGGAATTATATATATATATATATATATATATATATATATATATATATATATATATATATATATATTTGCGCGCGTGTGTGTGTGTGTGTGTGTATATATTTACATTTGAATTACAAAAAACAAATACTAAAAAAAAGTTGCATGGCGCGGGATTCGATCGGGCGACCTTCGGATCACGAACCCGAGCGCTTACCGCTGCGCCACGACGCTGTAGAAAATTATTAATCGTAGAGAGTATTTCACCGCAACGTTTTCTTTTAACTGTCGATTTTCTCGACAACGGCTGAGAAGTGCATTTTGGTGCTTTGCCACATTACACCTCTGGCCATGAGCTTTTATTATGCGCAGTATGAATCGAATCTGAATTTCACAATTGGCGGCCTCCCCTTGTTAGAGCCATTTGAACCATTTTTTAGAAGCTTGTTGTCAAATTTATCTACCTTTCCTATTTTTTGCAAAACTTTTTTTACTTTGATAGCTGATCTTTATAGTTATGATCAGAATCCAAATGTACTCTTAGTTTTTTTGTATCACTCATAGTTTTCGAGCAATATGCTTTTTATCTTATGATCAGAATCCAAATGTACTCTTAGTTTTTTTGTATCACTCATAGTTTTCGAGCAATATGCTTTTTATCTTACAGAATAAAGATCCTATGCTGAACGACAAACGGTGAAATTACAGAAACGCTTTGTTACAACATAAGCACGGATTGCATTTACAGTAAGGTACTTGAAACAATGATATGTGTTAATAGAGGTTTCACTTGCCAGCTGGTATTGGTTTGTATTTTCTTTATCTTTTTTCATTGAAGCTTCTTGTGTAGATTTTTCGACGATGAGTCGCTGGCTGAACCTCTCGGTGAAGTGACCAACAGTAGCCCCCCATGATGTTGATGTTCCACCGGCCTTGGTAGCGTTTTTCCATCACTTTAATGTCCTGGCGAAAACTCTCCTTGCTCCTCACTAACATCTCCGAAATTTTCCAGGAAGTAATGAAGGTGACTGTTCAAAAAGTGAACTTTTATGCTCATTAATCATCCTTAAGTTTTAAACTTTAGGACTGTAGCTATAATAGAAACATATTCTGGGAATTTTTCATGTCCTATGAACTTTGTAACGACTTGGTTGAATGATAGCCATGCCTCTTTCTCATTTAAGGTCATTGTGGATTCAAGGTTAACATCATACATCAATTTTCTAATGTCAGGTCCGACAAAGACGCCTTCTTTTAGTTTAGCTTCTGATAGGTGTGAAAACTTTTGGCAGAATAGCCTATTTTATTTAGCACTATTTCTAGGTTTTCATAGCTTTCTTTCATATGTACAGAATGTCCAACAGGTATAGATGCATACATGTTACAATTGTGTAACAAAACAGCCTTTAAACTAGTTTTGGATGAATCAATTAACTACCTCCAGTCTTCGTTTTTGTAGCCAATACCAAACACAGTGATCAGACCGGGAGTGCCTGAGCAGTACTCTAAATCACCTTCTTGTTGAAAAAACTTGGAAAATTGCTGTTCTCTCTTTCTATACATGTATATGCTGGTTCCAACTGCCAATAAGTTCTTTTCTTTTAATCTAGAGCCACGCAATTGAGCTTTTATCTTTCGTCAAGCCCAGATTCCTAACCAATTCGTTAAGCTCGGTCTCCGTAAACAACTTGAGCTCTAGACTTTATGTAGTACAATGGAATTCATCATCATCTGGTTCATCTACATCACATCGTACATCAGAAAATACTTCTGTTGGAACACAATTTAAATCATCTGCTGGGTCAGGAACCGGCAAATCTACACCATGCCCTACTGGTCGGCTGGCGGACGGAAGGTTAGGGTACCTTATTACCTTCTTGTTTTACGAATTATGACCAGTAATATCAACACTGCAAAAGTAGCAATCATCGGAATAATTTATTGGCTCCCTCCATATCATAGGAACAGAAAAGAAAATCGAAAGGCTTTTTTCTCTTTTTTGGAACATTTTCTCAGCTCTTCAACACACACATAACATACCTTATGCGGCGCCCAAGATTTATCTTGGTCACCAAGTTCAGATCCAAAGTATGATAAACCTTTTTCACAAAGTCTAATGTTTCTTTGGTCTATTTAATCACAAATTCACCATAAATATAACAAAAACTGTCAGTATAGTTTTTACAATCGCGATTAGACATTGTACTGATCACATGTACAGGAAAGAGGAAAGTGAGGCTAGGATGACAGTAAACAAAACACCATCAGTTAACACAAAAACAGAATCGGCCTTTTTTCGCCAGCAAATATTTTTCAGCAGCGATACCAACGTCATTTACATTCATTACACCTCCTTTCCAATTTATTTTAACTATATAAAAGCTCTCAAATTCTTCAAAAAATCGCTTAATTTAAGGAATTTAGCTGTAAAATGTGAAGAAATGGTGGGTGATAAAGTTTTTAAGTATCATATTAGGATTTCCCACTCTAATAACATAACCAACAATTACATTTAACGTTTATAAGAGACCATTAGTCGCTTATGAAATAGACAAGACGGGGTGACAAAGGAACAGACACGTCCACAGATGCAGAAATAGCTTCAAGTGCTCCCCACAGTTGTGTGTTGGAACCTTTGCCGTTCATCTTAATGACTTTGCAGGCAATATGAACCCTTGTATACATGAGTGGTTGTTTTATCAAAACTGCACGATAGGGGCCATTGAGACGTTTACCTTGATACAAGTCCTATATGTCAATATTGACATATTGGGTAAGGAAGAATTAATTTACCGTGGTACTGTGACTTTTATTTAAATATTTTATGGATTACAACACTACAAATTTTGTTACTATCTTCCAGAACTGAATAAGTAATTGTAAGATTTACTGATCTACGCAAGGACAGTAGCTGATTTAAGGTAATACTCTCCACAAATAATTTCGCAATGCTTTTTGCGTGTATTTTTGTTCATTTGCAGCTTCTTTGACCGCTTCTGTGTCTTTCAGATTTGGGCACATGAAGTGTCTTCCTTTTAGTGGTCTTCCAGTTGTCGCAATCTTCGGTCCGTTGGCTACTAATTCCACAACCTGCCGCAAGTTATAGATCTTTATTTTGGGGGACGTGGCTTCTCTCCATATGAGAAAAATTCTATTTTTATCAGATCTGCCTTCCATGTAGTTGGGACGTTGCTCCGAAAATTACTACTACTATATGCAGTATGTTTGTCCTTAAGACGAAATATCATGTTCTTGACTGTCGCTTCCAAGTGTATGTACCTTCGTTCTGGCCAAGAGAATCATCTCCTGATGTACATTCATTACAGAATAATCATGTTTGTACGTCTTTCATCTACAGTGGTGCTGTTTCACAAAGACGTAGAAACACCAGACGTTTGTTCTTTCGGCCAAACAAAGTACAAATTAACTTTCAGACGAAAATGATGATCGTAACACGTCGTTCTTGTAAAATATAAATATAGTATGGGAAAGGCTGATGGTCTGCTACAGTGTCTAGAAAAGCCCTGTCATGCATTATCCGAGTAGGTCCACAGAATTTATAAAATAAAGTAATTAATTTGAGTTTCAACAAACAAGGTTCCTTCTGAAGAAAGTCATATTTCCAAGGATTACACAGCCCATCAACTAAAATAAATATATTTAAGATAATTTCTTGAGAGAATGAAAGGCTTTCGGGTCCAAAAGACCCCTGTTATGCATCCAAGGGTCAATACTAACCAGAGACGATCTATGATGAAGGACGGCCTGAAAAAAGCTGCCAAAATAGTCAGAATTTGACTTCAAAGTGGCCTGTGTTTATTCAGAAATGGAAAAAAAGGTAGTGTCTTATGACTGTGATATCTGTAATTCGGCGGTGGACCTGGTCAAGTAAACAGTCTGTAGTGAAATGAAATATAACGATCACATATATTCAGTAATAGATAAAGCAGATGGCAGACTGCACATCATTTCTAGCATACAAGAGTAATGCAGTCAGTTTGTAACCTCCCCCTCACTTATCGACCTTAATGACAGTGAAAAATTAAACCGCGTGTACCTAATGGAAATTTGGGAAAAGCAATCGTCACCGAAGTTAATCTGTCGGTAAAGAGGGAGGAAAGGGTTACATCTAAATGAAAGGAAAAATGCAAATGAAACTGGTGGAAATTAATTTTGAAAAGGGGTAAAGTTAATAAAGAAAGTAAATGTGCGGCCGTTACGTTAACAATTAACTAGCGGTAATTAGATATTTGAGATTTGGGGGAAATTACGGTGGCCAGTCCTAAGGACAATTACTATAGTAACTGAAAAAGAAAGGTTATTACACATATAATTAGCACTAGAAGCGTGGCAACTGAAGGTTGACACGTGTAGTGTGAAAACGGAAAGTTTGTCAGAAGTAATAAATTTCACTCCACTATGATTTAATTTAGCAAAAGAATTAATAAAACTGGAAAATTGAAAGTTAATTTAGTGACTGAAGTTAATAGTGAGCTTTCTTTCTGAAGCACATCGAAATTCAGTAAAATACGGTTAGTCTTTGACTACCTCAACAATCATTTCAAAAGCTACTTGAATCTACGCAATTTAGAACTAAGAGATTTAACTTTGAACTTGAATTAAATGATTCTGAACAATTAGCAATAGTAAAATTTAGTACGTACCAAGCTGAGCTGCAGTCACAGGTAAGCTAAAATACGGTAACAAAACTCGCACTTTTAATTTGTGCTTGTGTAATCTAAATATTGTAGCCAGCTATGAGTACCTTAACTGAACTTTGAAATTAAAGCAGTGAAATCGAATGATGCTAGCGTTTGAATTTCAACGACGCTCGGGTTCATTCCGGAAAAGGAAGGGACCCTGCTTGGTAATGAAATTGGGACAATGAGCAACAAAGGTTCATGCTAAGTTGCTGTAACTTTGTGATGCAAGAATTTTAAAAGTTTGAAAAGCTGAGGTCTGCCATACAGTTCTAAAGCTTTACGTGCTTCCAGTCTTCCTTGTTGGTTGATTGAAGGTTTGAAGCCGTCGGTCGAGGAGGTGGCGACAGTCACTCATTGTCGGCCGTCGCTGTTGCAGAAGCTGGATGTTGGCGCGCCTTCTTCTCGACACGGTCACCAGACGAAACGGTCTCTTGATGTGCGCCAGCTAATGCTTCCCGTCCGCGACACCATGTCAGAAACTATCATCGCAAGTCGAACGCAATTACATGCTGCCGAACCCCGAAAGCTCGGCAACTCGCGGGAGCTTCACACAACGCACCTGCTCCACAGCACAACCCCAGCCAGATTCCCCCTCTGCCCGCGCTCCACGCGACAGAGTTAACCCTACGAAAGATCCTAAACACTTTGGTTCTCCACACGACCTATCGATGTATTCGTTCGATAGCATAGTTTTCCCTAGGCCATACCCAGCGTATAAATACAAATAATATTCACAAAACAAACCAACATAAATGCATATATATATATATATATATATATATATATATATATATATATATATATATATATATATAAACAGTAAAACAATTACAATATATAAAGAGACAGAAATGTCACATCTTCAGGTGACAAAATAAGGAAAAAAATTTGCAGTGCAATAGATGGAAATAGGAGGGTATGCATATCCGGCGTTACACATGCCCCACATTGTCTGAGGATGTTCGTGTAACCTAAACAGACTCAGAAAAGTCCCAAAAAGGAAAAAAAAAACAGCGGAAATGCGTATGCTCAAAACATCAAGAAAATTTAGCATTAGGCTAATTAACCATAAACCAATTTTTAGACCATAATAATTGAGTGGAGACACTCCTAATCTTATTCCACTCTGTCTTCTTACACAAAAGAAAACAGGGTGACAACATATTAAAATTCGTAGAAAACATAGAAAATGGTTTAGCTATCCAAAAAATAAAAGTTCTTAACAGTATCAAGAAATGTACTACTATCTACAAAATTAATCAGAGTACATGGTACAAAAAAACAGGTATATCAAAATACGCAAATTAATAATTAATTGCATAGAATACACATTTTATATAACGTTTTCATAATTAATACTCTCGCCACGAGTGTCCACTTAACGCTAAACTAGAAAATAATATACAGCAGATCGACAAAAACATAAATATTGACAGCAGAATTCTTTCAAATAGGCTGTCCGGGAAGAAAAACAACTCCGCCTTCCGTACCCGCAAGTGCAAAGAATGCCGACAGCGGCACAAGAGCCGACAGCGGCTCCGCCTCGCCAGTATTGTTGCGCCCGCCTGTGCGGCACGCTTGATCTCACTCGCCTGTGTAACGGCATTTCCAGAACGTGCGTTTCACTGAATTCTTTCGGAAAAACTCACTCCCGAGTTATCTCAAGGAGTCCATTAACACTATCACAGTAGATAACTCAACACTGTCCATCATCATACGCATGTACTAGCTTGAAACTTAAAACAGCGTCTAAGTACATCGACAATGACTAGTAAAACACACATTCATGAAATCTTACAGCTAGTTACAAAATCTTATTTACATTCCTTAATCTACTGTGACTCAGCTGAAAACTTAAACTAGCAGCTTGGATTTTTCAATTGATTAAATCATTTAATCAAAAATTAATTACTTATTAATTACAACTTCTTTAATGAGCTCTTGGTCAGGCAAAAGCATGGCAATCTAGCAAATCTTTTAAATCTTACACTCTATATTTACATACTGTACACATTACCCATTCTGTGGTATTAATCAATCCTAGGTTGGTACAATTTCAAGTCTACAATGTTCCGTATACCTAATAGTTTTCCAGAGCTTGGATACTCTGAGCAATAAGCATTTGTGTGAGGTATACCAATGACTTTCTATGGTCCATTATAAACAAACTTAAATTTAGAGATTTCATTGTCTATCTCGCTCGATTTCTCATGAGCTTTTGCAAGTACTAAGTCTCCGATTGCAAACTTAGCAAAACGCGCTTTAGCGTCATGACGACGTATGCGAGCAATGGCTTTTAGCTTCATTACTTCTCGCAAACCATCTTTTTTCACACCAATCCTAATGTCAACCCGTGGAGGGAATTTGATTAACTCTTCCACTAGTCCCGATTTGTCTGAAAACGCACTCTTATTCCTCATTATCACTTCATACAGGCCTCGTCTTTGTTCGTGTGTTACGTTTGACACACCGTCTACAATACTTTCCAATTCTCTTTCTACACTATTGTCAATGCCGAGATTCCTCACATTACAGTAGTTCAAATTCATACCTACGTCAATGGCATCCGGCCACTTTACAATGTGTATAGGCTGGTATTGCATATGCACACCGTCTCCTGCCTCATCAAAACTAACTACTATTGTTTTTTCTTCTGACGCACATGTCAAAGTTTTGCTTTCGCAATTAATCACCGCACGGTACTTTAGTAGCCAATCTAACCCGATAATTACTTCCGTAGTTAAGTCTGGCACGACGACAAACTCTTGTTCAAATCGTGCCCCACAAATCTCCAAGTTGACAAAAATATTTTTTGTGACCGGTTCACTGGCCTTCCCAGTAGCACCGATAATTTTCACTCCTGTTACTGGCATAACTACGATGCCAGGTCTGTCGTTCAGTAACTCAAATATTTTCCCAGATACAGCACTCAATTCTGCACCGGTGTCAATCAACACGTTTAGTTGTAGGTCGTGCATATTAACAGACACTACTATCTGTCTACACTTGTCCTCGACTGTTTCTTTAATTTCCCACAGTAAATCCTCGTCTATATCCAGGTCATTCCAGAAAAAACCATCCGGCTTTGATCCTAAATCCGGCTTATCTGGCGGCTTTTTCAGCCTCTGTTCACATACAGTTTTAATTTCAACACGTTTGTCCTGAGGCTTAGTCTATAGCTTCGCCTCCAATACCGAAACCTTTTCCTGTAACTCGTCAACTAGTGAGTGTTGCTTTGCTATCAATTCACTAATTGTCACCTTCGTTGATTCCACTTTGGTCAGATTGATCTCATCTGCCAATCTACCTGGAGGAATGTGCCCAGTAGTATCTGCAATTACTTCCTCTGGATCTGCGAAACGCACACTGCTACCGTCTGACCGTATAACGTCAGCTCTAACCTCATACACGCTATAATCTACGTGCTTTTCTACCAAGCGTGTCCGGCTATCACTAAAATTTTCGTAATCTTTCTCCTTAATACTCTCGCAATGTTTAAACTGGAGGTTTGCGTCGGATGGGTCGGCTACTTCTACCACTACAACTTTCGGTAAGGTCTGCCGGTTAGGGCCAGAACTTTCCGTTACTACTTCAACATCTAAGTCCTGCGGGACGAAACACGACGAATCTTGCTCGTGCTCCCCATTAACATCAACTGTTTCTGGTAAAGTCTGCCGGTTAGGGCCAGAACTTTCTATCATTTCACAAACACTATCTTCCTGCGGGACGAGACGCGGAAAATCGTGCACGCGCTCCCCATAAACACTTCTCCCATACAGGCCCCTGTAATCTCTTAGTTCGTCGTATAAGCGACCGAACTGCCTTAACCAGACCTCATCCCTCTCTGCATCCCCTCGCTCGATGACGGACGTTTTATCCGACACCTGATCTTCTCTCAACACTTGCGAATCATTCTTAAACTCAATCTCCAGTTCCGCTGTGGGTATTACAGCTGCCACTTTATAATCGATTTCCGAAACACTACTTAAATTGTTCTCACTGACAGTGAATGTACCTTCTACTGCCATGTATACAGCTGATGTACTACTTGTGGGCGCACTCCTTTCTCTTAACACTGGCACACTCTCCCGCCGTTGATTATTCCATACGGAATTTTCGTAACGACGACACCTGGGTTTTCTCCTGTTATTGGGCCTCCAAAATTTCTCCACGCCCGGTCGGCCCCTCACCGGCGCGGCTAATGGTTTCCCTGTCTCGTCCCAGCAGATACGCTCCCCGGATGCTGCTGAGGCGGCTGATCACACCCTCTGGCGTTATTACTATTCTGCGAAGCCCATATCACGCTAGTATGATGCTGGTTTCCGTCATTCCTGTTATTATTTGCATTGTACCGATTGTCATTATGACCCGAACCACTATTGTTATTTCTGCCAAGATTGCGGCATGCACTATTCCAATGGTTATCATTGTTGTGATACCCGTTGTTGTTACCACGGCCTCTACCACTGTCGCGATTATTGCGCCAATTATCCTCGTCCTCAACTCTTTCCAGAAAATCATTGATTGTCCTGTAATTGCTTCCTACGTAGCGTTTTGTATCATCTGGAAGCTTCTTTTAGAGTTTCCAGACTATTCGGATTCCGTACGGCGATCACGCAAATATTCCAACTTGCGGATCCAGCCCTCACAAAACTCCTTCATCGAGCCGCGCGAATTCGCATCGAAAGGCCTCGATACGACAAATTCGCGCCAGACACTTTGATGTTTTTGCTCTGACCAGTACTCAGCCAGAAACAAATTTTTAAACTCGTCAAAAGTCAGGTTCGTAATGTTGAGGTTTAAGCCCCAACGCTTGGCATCACCAGCCAACACATCAATAACCGCATTAATTTTTCTTTCATTAGTCCATGATCTGGGTAAAACTCTTTCACAATTTTTAATGAAATCCGTCGAGTGTATACAGCCCGTTTTCAAGGGGTCGAACCGCTCCTCTTTCGTCAACAATTTTCAACTTAGTGCACAGATTGGCACACAGCTTTGTTTTTCGTCAAGTTTCTTTTCTGATTCCGACACTCTCGTAATTACTTGGCAAGTGGTTGTCGCAAGCGTTTCTACTTCCCTTTTTTTTCTTCGCAGGTATTAGCCTGCTTCATCACTTTGGTATTTACTTCGGATACTAAAGCCTTTAAAGTTTCCACCTTCTTTTGATCCTCTTTTTTCACTAATTGAATTTGTTCCGTCACCTTATTCTCGATGATCGGAGCAACTGCTTCTCCTACACTTTTCTCGATTCTGCTAATTTCGGAATAAAAACGAGTATTTATGCTCGCAATCTCCGCCTGAACGCCTATCATTTCCTGTTTAAGATTACCGATTTCGGTATTAATTACAACAATATCTTCTTTGATTTTATCAACTTTTGTGTTAACAACTCCAACATTGTTGTTAACAACATTAATAGCTTTGTTCTGATTGTCTAGCTTTCGTTCAATTTTTTCAGACTGAGCCTCTTGCTTGGCAGCCTGAGCTTCTTGCTTGGCAGCCTGATCTTCTTGCTTGGCAGACAGAGCTTTAATTTCTGCCGATTGACTCTTGATTTCGTTAATCAAAACACTCAATAAATCAGTTAAATTCCCGGAAACTACCGGTTTTACTTCCGTAGCGGCTTCCTCTTTAATTGTCCACCCTATTCGTCATCAAGGGATTCAGATCTGATTTTCACTTCCGATTCCGAAACATTTTCTAAAGTTTGGAATTCCATTTCTGCTCTTTGTTGCGTTTCGGCGGTCGCGTCTTTCATGCTAGGCGCCTGCCCGTGAACGATACGTACCGCGGAGCGCGTTTCCCACTGTTCGACCGATTGTTCCGTAACCAAGTCTACCAAATTTTGGCAAGTGTTGCCCGCTTGTACCTAATGGCAATTTGGGAAAAGCAATCGTCACCGAAGTTAATCTGTCGGTAAAGAGGGAGGAAAGGGTTACATCTAAATGAAAGGAAAAATGCAAATGAAACTGGTGGAAACTAATTTTGAAAAGGGGTAAAGTTAATAAAGAAAGTAAATGTGCGGCCGTTCCGTTAACAATTAACCAACGGTAATTAGATATTTGAGATCAGGGGGAAATTACGGTCGCCAGTCCTAAGGACAATTACTATAATAACTGAAAAAAGAAAGGTTATTACACATATAATTAGCACTAGAAGCGTGGCAACTGAAGGTTGACACGTGTAGTGTGAAAACTGAAAGTTTGTCAGAAGTAATAAATTTCGCTACACTCTGACTTAATTTAGCAAAAGAATTAATAAAACCGGAAAATTGAAAGTTAATTTAGTGACGGAAGTTAATAGTGAGCTTTCTTTCTGAAGCACATCGTAATTCAGTAAAATACGGTTAGTCTTTGACTACCTCAACAATCATTTCAAAAGCTACTTGTATCTACGCAATTTAGAACTAAGAGATTTAACTTTGAACTTGAATTAAATGATTCTGAACAATGAACAATAGTAAAATTTAGTACGTACCAAGCTGAGCTGCAGTCACAGGTAAGCTAAAATACGGTAACAAAACTCGCACTTTTAATTTGTGCTTGTGTAATCTAAATATTGTAGCCAGCTATGAATACCTTAACTGAACTTTGAAATTAAAGCAGTGAAATCGAATGATGCAGACGTTTGAATTTCAACGACGCTCGGGTTCATTCCGGAAAAGGAAGGGACCCTACTTGGTAATGCAATTGGGACAGTTGCGGGAGCTTCACACAACGCACGTGCTCCACTGCACCACCCCAGCCACACTCCCCCTCTGCCCGCGCTCCACGCGACAGAGTTAACCCTACCAAAGGTCCTAAACACTTTGGTTCTCCACACGACCTATCGATGTATTCGTTCGATAGCATAGTTTGCCCTAGGCCAGACCCAGCGTATAAATACAAATAATATTCACAAAACAAACCTACATAAATGCATAAATATATATATATATACAAACAGTAAAACAATTACAATATATAAAGAGACAGAAATGTCACATCTTCAGGTGACAAAATAAGGAAAAAAAATTGCAGTGCAATAGATGGAAATAGGAGGATATGCATTTCCGGCGTTACAAGTTCACGAATTTTCCGCACAGAACACTCGTGTGACCCATCCAAGATAATTGCTCAACTTCATAGGACCCATCCGAATTAGGACAAACAGGAGATACGGAACGTATACAGAGAAGGGCCGAACGGATCATCACAGGTTTGTTTAACCTATGGGAGGGTGTCACAGGTATGCTGAAAGAACTGAATTAGCAGGCACTTGAAGGAAATCCATAACTACCCTGTGGTAGCTTAGAAAGTTTCAAGAACCAATATTAGGTGGTAAATCTAGCAATATACTAGGCTACCTACGTTTTGCTCCCATAGGGATCGTGAGGACAAGATTACAGTAATGGCAGCATGTACAGAGGCGTTTAAGAAATCATTTTTCCGGCGCTACATACATGATGGAATAGGAAAGTACTTAAATAAAAATTAATTGTTAACACATCATGTTTTTCAATTGGAATAGAGTAAAAAATATCTCCTTGTCCAATACAAATTTCTAAGACCATACAGATTGTCCTGAAAATTTGTGATTGTGAAATTTTAATAGCAATAGAAGTACTGGTAACATTTAAAAGAAAAACTTGTGGGGCATGCAACCGATAAGAGTAAAGCAATGAACTATCTACATATTTATTTCCTGCACGCACCACATGTTTTCTATTCTGAATGCTACAAGTACTTTCATTGTTGTTGTTGTTGTGGTCTTCAGTCCTGAGACTGGTTAGATGCAGCTCTCCATGCTAATCTATCCTGTGCAAGCTCCTTCATCTCCCAGTACCTACTGCAGCCTACATCCTTCTGAATCTGCTTAGTGTATTCATCTCTTGGTCTCCCTCTACGATTATTACCCTCCACGCTGCCCTCCAATGCTAAATTTGTGATCCCTTGATGCCTCAGAACATGTCCTTCCAACCGATCCCTTCTTCTAGTCACGTTGTGCCACAAACTTCTCTTCTCCCCAATCCTATTCAGTATCTCCTCATTAGTTATGTGATCTACCCACCTAATCTTCAACATTCTTCTGTAGCACCACATTTCGAAAGCTTCTATTCTCTTCTTGTCCAAACTATTTATTGTCCATGTTTCACTTCCATACATGGCTATACTCCATACAAATACTTTCAGAAACGACTTCCTGACACTTAAATCTATACTCAATGTTAACAAATTTCTCTTCTTCAGAAACGCTTTCCTTGCCATTTCCAGTCTACATTTTATATCCTCTCTACTTCGACCATCATCAATTATTTTGCTCCCCAAATAGCTTAACCCCTTAACTACTTTAAGTGTCTCATTTCGTAATCTCATTCCCACAGCATCATCCGACTTAATTCGACTACATTCCATTATCCTTGATTTGCTTTTGTTGATGTTCATCTTATATCCTCCTTTCAAGACACTGTCCATTCTATTCAACTGCTCTTCCAAGTCCTTTGCTGTCTCTGACAGAATTACAATGTTATCGGCGAACCTCAAAGTTTTTATCTCTTCTCCCTGGATTTTAATAACTACTCCAAATTTTTCTTTTGTTTCCTTTACTGATTGCTCAATATACAGATTGAATAACATCGGGGAGAGGCTACAACCCTGTCTCACTCCCTTCCCAACCACGGCTTCCCTTTCATGCCCCTCGACTCTTATAACTGCGGCCGGCCGAAGTGGCCGTGCGGTTAAAGGCGCTGCAGTCTGGAACCGCAAGACCGCTGCGGTCGCAGGTTCGAATCCTGCCTCGGGCATGGATGTTTGTGATGTCCTTAGGTTAGTTAGGTTTAACTAGTTCTAAGTTCTAGGGGACTAATGACCTCAGCAGTTGAGTCCCATAGTGCTCAGAGCCATTTTCTTATAACTGCCATCTGGTTTCTGTACAAATTGTAAATAGCCTTTCACTCCCTGTATTTTACCCCTGCCACCTTGAGAATTTGAAAGAGAATATTCCAGTCAACATTATCAAAAGCTTTCTCTAAGTCTACAAATGCTAGAAACGTAGGTTTGCCTTTCCTTAATCTTTCTACCAAGATAAGTCGTAAGGTCAGTATTGCCTCACGTGTTCCAACATTTCTACGGAATCCAAACTGATCTTCCCTGAGGTCGGCTTCTACCAGTTTTTCCATTCGTCTGTAAATAATTCGTGTTATTATTTTGCAGCAGTGACTTATTAAACTGATAGTTCGGTAATTTTCACATCTGTCAACACCTGCTTTCTTTGGGATTGGAATTATTATATTCTTCTTGAAGTCTGAGGGTATTTCGCCTGTCTCGTACATCTTGTTCACCAGATGGTAGAGTTTTGTCAGGACTGGCTCTCCCAAGGCTGTCAGTAGTTCTAATGGAATGTTGTCTACTCCCGGGACCTTGTCTTGACTCAGGTCTTTCAGTGCTCTGTCAAACTCTTCACGCAGTATCGTATCTCCTATTTCATCTTCATCTAAATCCACTTCCATTTCCATAATATTGCCCTCAAGTACATCGCCCTTGTATAGACCCTCTATATACTCCTTCCACCTTTCTGCTTTCCCTTCTTTGCTTACAACTGGGTTTCCATCTGAGCTCTTGATATTCATACAAGTGGCTCTCTTTTCTCCAAAGGTCTCTTTAATTTTCCTGTAATCTGTATCTATCTTACCCCTAGTGAGATAAGCCTCCACATCCTTACATTTGTCCTCTAGCCACTTTGCACTTCCTGTCGATCTCATTTTTGAGACGTTTTTATTCATTTTTGCCTGCTTCATTTACTGCATTATTATGTGTTCTCCTTTAATCATTGAAATTCAATATTTCTTCTCTTACCGAAGCATTTCTACTAGCCCTCGTCTTTTTAACTACTTGATCCTCCTCTGCCTTCACTACTTCGTCCCTCAGAGCTACCCATTCGTCTTCTACTGTATTTCTTTCCCCCAATCCTGTCAATTGTTCCCTTATGCTCTCCCTGAAACTCTGTACAACCTCTGGTTTAGTCAGTTTATCCATGTCCCATCTCCTTAAATTAGCACCTTTTTGTAGTTTCTTCAGTTTTAATCTACAGTTCATAACCAATATATTGTGGTCAGAGTCCACATCTGCCCCTGGAAATGTCCTACAATTTAAAACCTGGTCCCTAAATCTCTGTCTTACCATTATATACTCTATCTGATATCTCTTAGTATCTCCAGGATTCTTCCATGTATACAACCTTCTTTTATGATTCTTGAACCAAGTGTTAGCTATGATTAAGTCATGCTCTGTGCAAAATTCTAACACACGGCTTCCTCTTTCATTTCTTAGCCCCAATCCATATTCACTTACTATGTTTCCTTCTCTCCCTTTTCCTACTGACGAATTCCAGTCACCCATGACTACTAAATTTTCGTCTCCCTTCACTACCTGAATAATTTCTTTTATTTCATCATACATTTCTTCAATTTCTTCATCATCTGCAAAGCTAGTTGGCATATAAACTTGTTCTACTGTAGTTGGCATGGGCTTCGTGTCTATCTTGGCCACTATAATACGTTCATTATGCTGTTTGAAGTAGCTTACCCGCACTCCTATTTTTTTATTCATTATTAAACCTACTCCTCCATTACCCCTATTTGATTTTGTATTTATAACCCTGTATTCACATGACCAAAAGTCATGTTCCTCCTGCCACTGAACCTCACTAATTCCAACTATATCTAACTTTAACCTATTCATTTCCCTTTTTAAATTTTCTAACCTACCTGACCGATTAAGGGATCTGACATTCCACACTCCGATGCGTAGAACGCCAGTTTTCTTTCTCCTGATAATGACGTCCTCTTGAGTAGTCCCCGCCCGGAGTTCTTTCATAGCTATTAAAAATTCCCCATCACAAATTTTCAGTGCTATTTGCATGGGGTTAGGAATTTGTATTGTTCTGGGAGAATTTATTTTATACTTTTTAGTGAAGTTTAAAAACGTGGCATATTAAAATATTCCTTTTATGTAAATAATTGTTTTCTGCTTTTACTTTGTGTGTTAAATTTTTCTGTCATTTTCAAACATTTTGATGAAATTTCAGCAGAGAGATGTGATAAGTTTCAGGATTCTTCCAGTTTCTCTTCACCTGACTCAATCAATATATTGCTTCCTCACATATGTATCTAATGAAAACACCATAAAATCAGAGAGGTTAAAGTTCACATGGAGGCTTAAATGCAATCGTTCCTGTCATGAAACATTCGTGACTGGAAAAGGAAAAGAGTAAACAAAATAATCCTGTGCACATGCTAGACAAGAGAACGATTTAATATTGCATTGTTATCCACTTACGAGCTATGTTTACATTTTCAATTCTCTGTGTCACTGGGAAGTTAGTTGAAAATTAATTGCAAAATATGTATGGAACTGTTAGACATTATCGAATTACTTTTCCCCCTCTCTCTCCTCAGCCATGCCTGTCTGCAGCATACTGCCTAGAATGCATTCTGTCACTAACTGCACCACTGGCCAGTTGTGCACGGGAGCCGAGATTTCAGGCGCTCAAACCTTTTCCAACCCCACCCTCACCTCCACCCTACGAAACAAAGAGAAGAAATTGAGGTATTATTGTGTTGCCATCCGGTTCTGCATTATGTTTAAAATACCAAGTCTCGTCAGGAAGTTAGTTACAAATCTACTGCAAAATCTGTACCTAACAGGTAGACAGGCAAGAAAGCAACCTAATAGAAAGCTGGTAATGGCCATAATGATGTCAATAATGGACATAATCCTCAGCTGTGCCTTCACCGTGGGTGGAGAATATAGATATGTAGCTGTAGATGTGCATGAGTTCTACATCGTAAATTCTGCATCGGGAAAACGTGTTGCATTTTTGCCACAAAAAATGTTAATCAGTTTTTTGTAATTATTCGCACTACACTGCATCAGACATATAAATATGTTTCGCACAACAGTAAAATCTGTTTTGAAGTTTAAATGGGATTTGTTCAGACGCTGTCTAGTCTCGATGATTACAACGAGCAGTAATGAAGCAAACTTGGATAGGCTGGCCAGAAGGAAACTTTGGTCGCTCGCTGGTGGAAACGGCCTCTTTCCGGGAATAACCGTGAAACAAACGCCGCCTCCGCGACGTGACGGGTTTTAATTAACGCCCCGTAAAATGGGTCGTTTTTCGCTTTGTAATTCGATACAACGCTGCCGTTCTGGCGACCCGAGCACAGCTGAAAGAGATTTTATTTTTAATCGGCTTTTCAGAGAGCTCTCCCGTGTCTGCTGATAGACACGCGTTCACAGACGGGGGGGTTTTATCCTTCCTCCAGCGTTTTACGATAACAACTGAGAAGTTTCCAACGAGATGTGCCACTGAACAAATATTTTTCACCCGCTAGAGTGTCTCCGCCGTTTGTTCGCGCTAATTGCTTCACGAGGTGAGTGTAGGGCTCTTGTAGTACATGCATTCCAGATGTGATAGCTAATGCCCTCTTCACCATGATAGAGTTTTAGAATTCCTCCTCCGTCTTCTGTCTTGTTTTAAATTGAATCCATTAGTGTCCGAATTATTTTTCGTATTTTTTTACATTCATTATATCTGCCATGTTGGTATATTGCAAAAGAAGCATTTACAGCGAGAAAGCAATTTTTACCTTTGTAGTTTTCATGTAAAATACCGCAACAGTTGTAACACTTCGCATTAGTGAGAGCAAAATATGTATGAATATGAAAAGGTTTGTACTGAAAAAAGCAAACATGAGTACAGATTACAAATAAGGAACAAAAACGATAAATTACTTGACATGATTAGCAGCAAAACACTCAACACACAATTCCACATTAAAATCCTTGTGCTTGGTGTGTGCTGTTAAAAAAGTGCAGTTTATTACAGCATATCGTCTTTTCTTGAGTTCCCATATTTTTCCAATCACGTGATCAATTTCCCCAAACCAGAACTCGCCTTTGATAAGGATAGAAGCTGAAGCAATGAATTAAAATTTGTGCCACAACTGAGAATCGAACCCACGTCTCTCCCTTACTGGGCAGTTGTGTTAACCACTACAACACCATAGGATTGTAGCTACCACAGCTGCACGGATAACTCTAGTCCAGTGCCCACCCTGGTGATTTAAGAAGGGTCAATCCACTGAAGATGAGAACTGAAGTTTGTGTCAGGGGTGAAGGGGCACTGGAGTAGAGTAGACCATGTAGCTATGATAGCTATGATAGCCACAACGCTACGATGCTGTAGCAGTTAGCACAACTACGTAGTAAGCAGGACACCTATGTCCAAGTCCATGCCATGCTACAAACTTTAATTCATTGCTTCAGCTTCTGTCCTTATCGAAAATAGAGTTGAGACATGTCTCCAGGAAAATATAAATCCATCAGACCTCAACTGGCACAGTACCGAATTTTGTGTTCGTCCATGTCCTTTCTGAGGCACTGCATACCTTCTTAACTATATCTGCACAGCTACGAAAATTTATATACGCTATTATCTTCCAGTTTTTGAAGGTAGAGTATCCTGGCGTTGTTACAGGCATTGTGTGCCAAGTGAAAAAAGCCCAGCACCACTTCCCGTTCCTGATACTTATCCTGTACTGATTCATATTTTGATTAACTCGACGGGCTCCATTTTGTTTCCTACATCGCTGAGAATGTATTTTTTATCAAAAGTTACTTTGTTCACATCATTTGTATTTGATACTGCAGAAACAATGGACTTCTCATGCCATTTATAGGTAACCAGAGTTCTATTATTATATGACAGAATGAATAGTAGATCTTTCATGAAGTTTTTGGGGAGACGTTTTTCTCTCACTGTTCAGTGCACTCTAAACATCGTTCTTCAAGAAAAATTACAATAGTAACAGGTGTAATAGAATAATGAAATAAAATTATTTAAGTGCTCTCATTAGTTCTTAGCGTTACTTTGTATAATGCTGAAATATTATCATTTGTGCATGTGACACAAATGACGTTAAGTAAATTTAAGTAAGTCGTATGGTTGTTGGTGTATTAAGGAAGTATTTGCAGATTTTTCACCCGAATAAAAATTATTTTAATATTAATATTTACCCTCAATCCATGGTGGGATAACATTCACACTGCAGAAAATATATTCAAATTAAGTAGCCAGTTGTTCCTAGTAGCGGACTGCTTCTCACAACTATCAACACACAAATGAAAGGACAGATGTTCAACAATCCTTAAACAAGCATAAAAGATTATAGAAGTTCACTGTTGTCAAAAAAATGCACTAAAACTCCAGTCACTAGTATCATTAATGTAATGCTGGACAATAAAGGGAAAAAAGATAAAAGTTGCATGAGGGAAAACTGCCTTATTTTAAATAGAAGAAATACATAAAACAAGGATTTGTAGAGGTCACAGCCCTCGCTGATTATCTACAGCGGGTGGATTTCCATAAACATTCGATGGCTTGCTACCGGTCACCAAAAATACTGAACCACCCCGTTACCATGTCAGAAAGTTTCTGTGATAGTGATAGTAATATTGTTAGTACAAATTATTGTCATTGTTGTTCTATTATGAGAAAAGATAGCTTAACAGATAAGGTAGACTCAAACGTTACCTAATTCGTACAAACGGAAATACATCTCTTTAAATTTTGTCGTGTTATTACTCCTCAGATCTGGGTATCATTATGTAGATAGTTTTCAAGTTGAACGCTTCTATGTGCAATTGAATAAAATAAATTTTATCGTGACTTATGCTTATCATTTTTAGTTTTGGAAAGGTGTCAGTCACCTGCAATATATACATATTAAAGTGTAAGTCATTTTGTGTTACATCCTAGACACTGTGCTTTCAGGATAGAAACAGTTAAGGCAATTTCTGACTTTCTATACAGCAATAATGTTGTAAATTTTTACTAACTACGTTTGCATATACTACACGTACGCATTGGTTTTGTCGGTTTTAAAGCTATTCTTCTGCTTGCAGTATATAGAAATTTCACTAGGGCGCCACTAATAATATGGACATAAATTTCCTTCATTTTTCTCTTTTCAATGTTTTGCCAACTCTCAGATGTATGTTAGTGGTAACTGCGGTGTGTGTGTGTGTGTGTGTTGGTTCCTGTTTTTCTATTGTTAGGTTATATGTTTTGTACCTGTACTTACATATCTACTTACACATCTAGTATGACAAGAGATTTATATGCTGTGTTAAATGATCTTTTTGGGTACACATAGGCGTTAATAATTCTGTCGGTAACGTCAAAGCTAATGTTCCATTACTGTTTCATACGTAATCGCCGCAACTGTAGAAGCTTCAGTGGACGCAAACACACACACGTGACACGTGAACCCCCCCCCCCCCCCCCACACACACACCCATCCACACACACAACACACACACACACACACACACACACACACACACACACACAAAGTGCAACATTACGGCTTTCGTCTATTAATGTTGGTATAAATATTAAATTATGTAAACGCAAGCGTAAAAACGAAAATCCCTTACGTCAACGGTAACTGACATCGACTGGTTTCTCATCTACTTGCCGTTCTTCATTCTTACCGATACAATCTACTTTGTCAAACACGATTTCACATTCCGTATGAGCTACGTAATTAAATGAAACTAGTTTTACACGACAGGGCATTTGTGTTGTGACAGTTTTTAAAAACTACTACTCTCACACAGGATTCAATGAAAGTATTTGAGGTTTAATTAACTTACTGTTGGTGTTGTGGTCTTCAGTCCAAAGGCTGGTGTGGTGTGGCAACTTTTCCCGTGCGTTTTCGTCTCTGAATAACTGCTGCAACCGTCATCAGTTTGAACCTGCTTATTTTATTCATGCTATGTCTCTATTTACAATTGTTACCCTCCTAACTCTTCTCTTTTACCAAACTGACTGTTCCTTGACGCTCCTAGATGTGTCCTATCAATCGATTATTTCTTTCAGTCAAGTTGTGGCACAAGTTACTTTTATCCCGCAATCTATTCAGTAACTCCTCATTGGTTCTTCGACCTGCGTTTCAGACGTTTCTACTTTCTACTTGTCTCAACCGCTTATCAGTCACATCTCACTTCCGTAAAAGGCTATACTTCAAAGAAATGCTTTCAGAAAAGTCTAACACTTACATTTACCTTATATGTTACAAATGGATTTCTTGCCATTGCAAGCCTGCATTTAAAATCCTCTCTGCAACTTCCATTATCAGCAAATTTCCTGCCGAAACAGTATCCATATGCTGGATTTATTTTTTTATTTATTTTAATAACGTGTTTGGAGAGTACGATAATTCCACTTTGGTCCTGCTTCATTGTGTTGAATTTTCGTTGCTCTCACACTAGCTTAATTTCTTTGAGAGAGCCGTTCCTTTTCTTTCTGGGTCCACTTCCTTGCTTTGCAGATTTCTTTTTATCCTGAAACACTACTTTTCGTTTTCCTTCACTAAAAAGTATTTTGATATCAGGCATGTCCGTTCTAATTTCAATGTCTTTCATACATTTGTCAGTTTCATTGAACAATGTGGGTTTGGATCCGTAGCTGTTTAGTAAGTTGAAGATCTGCTTCGTTAGTATGTTATTATCCATTCGGTGCATGTGTCCATAAAACTGCATTCTTCTTTTCCTCATTACGTCAGACAGCTTTCACGTTTTCACATTGAGCTCTCTGAACTTAATTTGTATTCAGCGTAACTATTACTTTCAGTTCCCAGTATTTTCCTTTGAAGTTTTCTTTCAACTTTTCTCAGTCTTTCAAGATCCCCAAATCTTACTAGTTTCTGCTGTATACGGTTTTTCAGGCATGTGTTAGTTTTGTGTTCCACGACAAAGATCATTTGTTATATGCCCTTTCCATTTTATTTACTTTTTCTTCTGCTGTTTTTTCTGTTGTATTGCTCGTTACCCGTTCTCGTAGATATTTAATACTTTTTCAGATATAATTCTGGTAAGAATTTTACGATTTTCGGGAGCAACGTTAACATTGATCACGAACGGTGTTTTTTCAGACGCTAGTGTATTTGTCTGTAGTTATGTGATGCCGTCCTGGGCACTGTGCAATGAGTCAGTAATTAACGCCATTCATTTACGAAAGCTCGATAACCTATGGTGATTTTCTTTGCGTTTCTTCCTCGTTGTATCCCTCAGTACCGATTGATTTCTTCCACTTTCTGACTGCATTATCTAAATTGTACCTGAAGAGTGGAGGTGGGAAACCATCTCCTTATCTTGCTCCTGACTTCATTCAAAAGGTTTTGACAGTTTTCCCCCACAAATTTTACTTTCGATGTTGCGTTTGTTAAAGATCCTTTAATTTCTTTACTGTCGAGACAGAATTTCTTTACAATGTTGATTACTGCATTTCCGTCAACTGAGTCAAAGGGCTTTTAAAAATCTACGGAAGTTATCACACATAATATTTCAAGTTTCTTATTGTCTTCCTTTCTACTCGTATTATCTTCCTTAGTATTTGCTTCCTAAATCCTGTTTGATACTCTCCTAGCTGCTGGTCGAGTACTCTTTTCAGATATCTTCAAAAGTGAGGTGGGCAATGTCTCATACGTCACTGGCAAGAGGGAAATTTCTCTATAATTGTTGAGATCTGTTTTCTTTCCTTTTTATGCAATTGATGTATTGATGCCGATGTCCAGTCTGATGGAAAGCGTTAGTTGTCCAGTTTTCATTAATGATTTCTGTTACACATAGGATAAAGTTGTCACTAGAGTGTTGGAAAAATTCAGCAACGGTATTGTCTTCTTCTGACCATTTGTTACTTCAAGTTGTTTTTCATTTCTCTGATTTGCTCTATTGCTGGTGGCTTTGCGTCTGCTTGTATCTGGATTACGTTATTAAAATTAAATTGTTCCGTTGGTGAATCGTAGTTGTGTATTTCTTAATAGTAGTCCACAAGTATTCTACAGTTATCAGATATTATAAGCAGATTTTTCATCTACTACTACGATGATTCATTTGATAATCTGATTCCAACCATCGCCTGATTATGTTGGACAACATTCCACTGCCCGTATTCTACTTTTGTAGCTAGCGTTATTAATGTCAAGAACAGATAACAGACATTGCTCATATTACAACTACCGTGGACAATATATGAAACAGTAATCACAGATTTACCATGCAAGGAGTACAACAGCAACTGTCTCTGAGGGGAAGCTGCTTCACTCAGATATATGTCACGCAATATAACAAACTACCGTGTCTGATCAAACGACACTAGCGACTAAGAAAATTGCAGAGTGCCACAAGATGGCGAACCTTAGTCTGTTTGACAACCTCACTCCCAACCACCCTCGCTATACCCCCACCGGCATAATTTCTGTGGTGGTGCAAATACCTTCATACGTTAGTGTATTCACATTCGCAATGCCACAATGAATAACAATTTTTTTTTCTCACATACAGAAATTCTGAGTTCATCGATGCAGTAGTCCTGTAGATGATTACATTTTGTTTTTGTTCATTTTGGTGTCGGCAGTTGGTGAGTTTTCCGTTATTGGTTTTCTCCGTGACAACACACACACACACACACACACACACACACACACACACATACACAAAAGCGTTCTCTCGCACTCGGAGCTAGTCCCACGCAAATCAACTTAAGGTCCCCAGAGAGATGCGCCGCAAAAACTCATATCATACATTCAGGATCAACACCACAATGGACAAAAACAAAACGATCTGTCGATGAGTGTGGCAACGTACGTTTTCACCCAAATTTCCTTTTTTTGTAAACGATAAAGTGTGACAGCAGGTGAGAATAAAGACCGCAAAGGCGTGGAAAACAGCGCTTGTAATTACAACCAAAGAGGAAACATTATTCAATTATCCGAGGTTATCTACGAAAGTACAGAACATAAGCCAATGCATTGTTCCAAAAAAGCATTCCAAAATAATAAGTAAAAAATAATGACTCTTGAAGCAGATTTTCCTGACTGCTTAGCGATCACAATCTTCCATTCACAACTAGATAAATAGACATAGTAACCTCTGATGGGCTTCAGTTACTAATTTGCTTTGTTGGTCCTCCCAGTGGGAAGGCCTTCGAAAGTGTTTCGCCTTCATAGCAAAGATATCGACCGTTAACCAAATCTCAACATGTATGTCTCTCTTTCCCTTTTCAGGTAAGTTGACGACAGTCGCCACCCGCTTACGCTGTGTACCGTACGGTACCGAGATGCTACAAGGATGGCAGTCCAACCTGCAAGAACTGGCAAGTCAAACAGCTGCTTGCTTTACGGCGTTCGCTTACGAGCAACATAAATTCTCGATATCACCCCTTGTCTTGACAGAAATACTCTCCGCCAGCTAGCAGAGTTCATCTTCACCACCAGGATTTGCCTGACTACCTTTATGGCTCGGTGCATCAACCCGACTGTTCTGGTGATTCAGTTATTGAGTCGAATTCGACAAGCCTCTGGTTTTCGGCTCGACCATGTTGTTTGTCTGGACGGATGTGCGTGCAGTCGATCAGTTCCCGATAGTGTTGTCTGCATGAAGGATGGAACTGAATGTGAACAATCCTCTGTCCACATTAGCTCCTCAATCGCAGACTAGTTGATGTCAGTAGCGACAGAAAACTTACCGTCGGTACTTGACCTCTCATTTTGTTTACACAGTAGCATTCGTACCGAGGCAGCCGAACTAAGACTGAAGTGTTACATTACTACTGCGATGATACAACTATGGGCTATCAGATGACAAAAAGGCATGAGATAAAAATTATGTGTGATAAAAAAAAATACGATTGTTTCTTCTACTTCATTCATCGAGATCCACATCAGGCAGATACTACACTCCTGGAAATTGAAATAAGAACACCATGAATTCATTGTCCCAGGAAGGGGAAACTTTATTGACACATTCCTGGGGTCAGATACATCACATGATCACACTGACAGAACCACAGGCACATAGACACAGGCAACAGAGCATGCACAATGTCGCCACTAGTACAGTGTATATCCACCTTTCGCAGCAATGCAGGCTGCTATTCTCCCATGGAGACGATCGTAGAGATGCTGGATGTAGTCCTGTGGAACGGCTTGCCATGCCATTTCCACCTGGCGCCTCAGTTGGACCAGCGTTGGTGCTGGACGTGCAGACCGCGTGAGACGACGCTTCATCCAGTCCCAAACATGCTCAATGGGGGACAGATCCGGAGATCTTGCTGGCCAGGGTAGTTGACTTACACCTTCTAGAGCACGTTGGGTGGCACGGGATACATGCGGACGTGCATTGTCCTGTTGGAACAGAAAGTTCCCTTGCCGGTCTAGGAATGGTACAACGATGGGTTCGATGACGGTTTGGATGTACCGTGCACTATTCAGTGTCCCCTCGAAGATCACCAGTGGTGTACGGCCAGTGTAGGAGATCGCTACCCACACCATGATGCCGGGTGATGGCCCTGTGTGCCTCGGTCGTATGCAGTCCTGATTGTGGCGCTCACCTGCACGGCGCCAAACACGCATACGACCATCATTGGCACCAAGGCAGAAGCGACTCTCATCGCTGAAGACGACACGTCTCCATTCGTCCCTCCATTCACGCCTGTCGCGACACCACTGGAGGCGGGCTGCACGATGCTGGGGCGTGAGCGGAAGACGGCCTAACGGTGTGCGGGACCATAGCCCAGCTTCATGGAGACGGTTGCGAATGGTCCTCGCCGATACCCCAGGAGCAACAGTGTCCCTAATTTGCTGGGAAGTGGCGGTGCGGTCCCCTACGGCACTGCGTAGGATCCTACGGTCTTGGCGTGCATCCGTGCGTCGCTGCGGTCCGGTCCCAGGTCGACGGGCACGTGCACCTTCCGCCGACCACTGGCGACAACATCGATGTACTGTGGAGACCTCACGCCCCACGTGTTGAGCAATTCGGCGGTACGTCCACCCGGCCTCCCGCATGCCCACTATACGCCCTCGCTCAAAGTCCGTCAACTGCACATACGGTTCACGTCCACGCTGTCGCGGCATGCTACCAGTGTTAAAGACTGCGATGGAGCTCCTTATGTCACGGCAAACTGGCTGACACTGACGGCGGCGGTGCACAAATGCTGCGCAGCTAGCGCCATTCGACGGCCAACACCGCGGTTCCTGGTGTGTCCGCTGTGCCGTGCGTGTGATCATTGCTTGTACAGCCCTCTCGCAGTGTCCGGAGCAAGTATGGTGGGTCTGACACACCGGTGTCAATGTGTTCTTTTTTCCATTTCCGGGAGTGTACTTCCAAGCACATCTATCACAACAGCTCTTTCTTGCGATTAACGTACGAATACTCCTTTGGTGTATTTAATTGTAGCGTAGACGCGTTTTATTCTCGTTCAATAAATAACCTCCATGTCACTGGTGGTATGTCCGAGAGTTTTGACAAAACTTTGACCTTCTGCTGAGGTCGTTAAAACGTGTCTGACAGGGGCGCTCGTAATGGACGCCTCTAATGACGTCACAACCCGAGTGCGAAGCACAGGCACGCAGCCGATTAAAATGAGTGCGGTACAATTGGCGTTTGGTTCAAATCGACCGACTAAATATAGAGCGGACTTAAGCATTAGGCTACGCTACATGTCAGTCTCTTACCACAACCTTTATTTGGCATGCACATTCGTTCGCTTCGCGATCTCAGATCCAAATCGTCACCTTCAACCCAAGACAGACCTCGAGTTACGCTACAGACTGTCACCACAACCGAATCAGACGATTTCAATCCAACGCCAGATGTACCGCAAAATTTTTAGCGACAAGTACAGACACAGGAACTCTGGCGCTAGCAGCAGCAGCTCACGGTGCTACCAGCCGTATGAAATAATGATGCAAACACGTAAACCGCCATTTAGTGTGCGTTTCACGTAGGAGGAGGAAATGAGAAGGGGGGAATAACAAACAACTTACTTTCAAGGCAATTACTTGCTTCAATTTCGAGCTTTTACGATATGTACAGACTTCGAGCTGGATACAATGTAAAAGTTTTTAAATCACCTCGTACAGAAAACCAAACGTTCAGGTGCGAAACCTAGAAAGAACCAAACAGTACTACACCCAAATTTTCATTTACGTGGAATACGTAACTTCTGTGTACTGTTGATTACAAGGCTGTTTTACTTATTTTAGAATAACCCTTCGTTGAAATATTCCTCGAAGTATCACATTCCTTTCTGGAGTGTTTCTTTTCATATTTTTACCATAAGCACATGCATCAGAAAAGCGAGACTATTCAATTCTCATTTCCAGAAGCTATTTAAACGCTTTTCTACGATTTGCGCTCCTTAGGAAGTAACTTTCAAAGTCAATAGAGATACATGTCTGAAACAAGTGGTAAAGTTAAACAAAAAATTAAATATTAAGTTAGATGCTTAAGGCGGCACTACACAGACAGCATAAAAATGAGTTAATTTCGCTATTTATCCCGCTTACAGTGAACTCATAACCGCTGATAGAAACTGCTTTGCGTTTAGATCACCAGTTTACGAATTTTAATAAACACTGAACCTTAGCTGCTACGAGAGTTTTCCGTTTTATTTACATGCTCACAAAAGTACTTCAAATTCCTTGCAGTTCCTTCATGCTGCGTTTCTGCAGAACCCAGTGTCAGGTGTCTTACAAGTAAATGGCCAAACAGTGCAGATCTAATTTCTTAATACGCTGTATAAAACCTTATGACAGCACGCACTTCACATTTGGCGGGGTTTTCTATTGCAGCACACATTTCAAACTGCCACAAAAACTAAACTAGCGCAGGTACGACGTTCACTCGACCACGGCTTGATGCTGACTGACCTGTTGAGTGCGTGAACGCACAGATGGCGTCGCTACTCCCCCCACAACCCGCACTGTGACCAATCGGAGGTTACTTTCTGAACCGCCCTCGTAGATTCGTAAATCACAGCTGTTTGTATTAGCTTAGCGGTCGCTTCCTTCCTTTCTCTTAGATAATTTATTTCACAAGCTGCGACATTGTCGCGAATAAAACAGTGACCCGTTTATACAACAAGTTTCCTTTAATTTACGCCTATGGTCACAATTTTTTTTTGTTATCAGCTTACCGGTTTCGGTCTTTAATTGGCCATCATCAGATCTGTTTTGTAAAAACAAAGTCCTAACGTACTGCACCCATAGTGGCTGATCTGATGATGGTCATTACAGACCGAAACCGGTAATCTGTTAACAAAAACATTCTTGACCATAGACGTAAATTAAAGGAAATCAATTTACTGGATCCAGAAAAACCATGCCAGCGTCGGATTTATTGTTACACTGTAGGTTTTGCTGCAGAAATTTGGTGTATGGATATAATGGGACAGGTCCGACAGTTACGGACAAGAAACAGGTAGCAGAATTTTAACACAATTTATCCATAGTCCTCAAGATAAAACGTATTTGAAGCCGCCATTACACTGTGCGAGCCACTGATCTGCAATACCTGGTTCTTAGTGGGGATATGTCGGTTACTTTATTTTACTTTATCGTGGTGCTACGAGCTTCCTTCTCCATCGTCTTCTATCCATCGCTGCTATCTGCCATTCATCCACATCTATCGCTGAATGTTGCAGGTCTTCATGGAGGGTATCCTTCCACTTGTTCCCTGTTAGACAGGGACAGTACATTCTGAGACAGCAAAAAAGACGTACCGCGGAGTTCTGCAAATTGTGCACAATTCGATATTCGTCAAGGTATGGACGGAAAATGCAAAACTGTAAATAGATGTTAACAGCAAACAGCGGACGTGCTGATAGAATGACGTAAATTCTTTGAAAATTTCATTCCGTGTACTAAGTTGGACAGAAACTATGCCTCGCAGTTATCAACCCTTGAGAGAAGACGTGTAGTTGAGCTCAAAGAAGCCGGTTGGAGTAATCGGTGAATCGCCGGGCTTTTGAATGCGAAGACGTATTTGACGATGTTGGCAGCAGTGGGTGACCCATCGCCAAACGCAGCGTCATGAAGGAAGCGGTCGGCCCAGAGAGACGACAGAACGGGAGGCTCAAGCGATTGTCAGAGAGGCACTCAGAACCAAGGATTCATCACTATCATCCATCCGACGTGCCACTGGTGCTTTAGTGACCACAAGGACCATTAGTAAGCGGCCTAACTAACAAGGCCGTTTTCAGTGGTATCGGCCACATCTGGCCTCGAATCTCATTGACTGGAGTAGAATGTCTTCAGCGATGTGTCCCGCTTCGAATCAAGCTCCAGTGACCAGCGAGAACGTGTCTGAAGGCGCCCTGGATAGCGGTGGGGTACCAGCAGGAGGTGCCCGCCGTAAGATCGACCACCAGGAATGATGTTCTGGATTACCATTTCATTTCATAGCAAGACCGCTTCGGTTGCCATCCGCGACACCCTGAGTTTCTACTCCTTTACTTCGTGCATGCCGAACCCTATCTTGGCCCAAAAGGTCGCCGGATCTCTCCGTAGTTGATAACCTTCGGAGCGCTACAGACAGGTTTCTCCAACCATCTCGGGATTTTGACGCTCTAAGGCACCATTTGGACAGATCTGGCACAGTATCCCTGAGCAGGGCTTCCGACAACTCTGTCAAACAATGCTAAGCCTAATAATTGTTTGCTTAAGATCCATAAGTGGACCAACGCGTTACTGACTTGTCCAGTTTGTGAAGCTCTTTCTATTGAATAAATAGTCAGATATTTCTGAAATTGTAATCGCTTGTTTGACTGTGCATGTACATCACATCTACCGATATCTTCCTGTTCGGGTAATTTCTTCATGGTGCGTCATTCTTTTACTTTTGTCTTAGAGCGTATTTCAGCTAAAAGAGTGTCAAAGAGATACAGAACTTGATTACCTGAGCACATAACCATATAAAGAGAGCACTTGTCACTAGCCGAGAGACTTCTAACAAGGGAACCTCCCCATCGCAACCCCCTCAGATTTAGTTATAAGTTCGCACAGTGGATAGGCCTTGAAAAACCGAACACAGATCAATCGAGAAAACAGGAAGAAGTTGTGTGGAACTATTAAAAAATAAGCAAAATATACAAACTGAGTAGTCCACGCGAAGATAGGCAACATCATGGACATTTCGAGACGAGGAGCGCCGTGGTCCCGTGGTTAGCTTGAGCAGCTGCGGAACAAGAAGTTCTCGGTTCAAGTCTCCCGTCAAGCGAAAAACTTTTCTTTATTTTAGCAAAGTTATGATCTATCCATTCGTTCATTGACGTCTCTGTTCACTGTAATAAGTTTAGTGTCTGTGTTTTGCGGCCGCACCGCAAAACCGTGCGATTAGTAGACGAAAGGACGTGCCTCTCCAATGGGAACAGAAAACTTTTGATCGCAGGGTCATAGGTCAACCGATTCCTCCACAGGAAAACACGTCTGATATATTCTATACGACACTGGTAACGGCATGTGCGTCACATGACAGGAATATGTTGTCGACCCACCTAACTTGTACACTTGGCGAATGGGTAAAAAGATTCTTCTACGTTGCCCGATTTAGGTTTTCTTGTGGATATGATAATAACTCCCAAAAAAGTGATGAAAACATAAGAGTTTGTCACATAAACTGCAACAAATGAATCCGAAAGTCTCACATTCGCACACTTTTCCCTGTGCTCTGTCAAAACATATGTTTTTTACGTTTTCAAATTTTCGTGTGTAGACCGTCAAATCCTGCATATGTTCAAGCAAATCTGAACATGTCCTGCAATTTTGGAGAGCGAAGTTATGTGTGAGTGCCTGAACTTTGATAATTGTCTCAAAATAAAAGAATAAAGTTTTAGCTCGAATGTGGACTAGAACCAAGGACCTCTAGTTCCGCAGCTGCTCACGCTAACCACGGGACTACGGCGCTCCTATGTTATGTCGGTCCTTGATGTTGCCTATATTGCACATGGACTACTCAGTTTGTATATTTTGCTTATTTTTTCAAGTTCCACACAACTTCTTCCTGTTTTCTCGATTGATCTGTGTTCAGTTTTTCAAGGTCTATCCACTGTGCCAACTAAATCTGAGGGGTGCGATGGGGAGGTTCCCTTGTAAGGGTTCCTTGCAAGAGGCGACATTTACAGCAGCGCTTACCAACTTAACGATAGCATACAGGTCTGCCATTTGTGTAGAACCGCGTTGTCGCGATGTGACGTAAACAAAGGCAGTTCTGACTCCGCAAATCTGACTCCAACGTAACAAAGCTCAGAGAATTCTCATATCCAGTACGGTGGCAGACTGCTGCAACGAAAGTAACGTTGGCAGAGAACGAATGACCTGCGCTAAACGACGGAGAAAGGAATCGTGCGAGTGGGATGAGAGAAGTGAACAAGAGGTGGTGCAGTGCCTCCAGCGGTTTTATAAGGTCCACCATACAGGGAAGCTGCACTGACCTACACACATTACGTCTCTATGGACAGCGTGAAGACTTTTTTAGATCTATGATTTGCCCTCCCCACCTAGCGCCAATGTAAATATGCGGGGGTAACCATCTCCGTTGGCGACCATGTGGGTCATGAACAGAACTGAACAGTACAGGCTTCTCCTAATAGTCAGCACCATACTGGGATTTTTAGTAAAAGTGATACACTAGGATTAAATGTTACGCTGACGGTAATGTCTGATGATAATCCACTCCTTCCACGACTTAATGGCAGTTTCAGAATTTCTCACTGCGAGAGAGTATCTTATTAGTATGTACTTTCTCAATATGCAGGGTGTTCGTAAAATAGATGTACAAAAGCAACATTTAACTGTGAAAAGGGAAAGTAGCTTACTAAAAAAAAAAAAACTCCTCCCGTACAGGCTTTGAACGCCCAACGGTACCGACCTGCCGCCGTGTCATCCTCAGCCCACACGCGTCGACGCGTCACTCGAAGCTGATATGGAGGGGCATGTGGTCACAATACCGCTCTCCAGGCCGTTTGTGAATTTCCGAGACCGGAGCCGCTACTTCTCAGTCAAGTAGCTCCTCAGTTCGCCTCACAAAGGCTGAGTGCACCCCGCTTGCCAACAGCGCTCGGTAGACCGGATGGTCACCCATCCAAGTGCTAGCCCAGCCCGACAGCGCTTAACTTCGGTGATCTGACGGGAAGCGGTGATACCACTGCGGCGAGGCCGTTGGCTAAGTAGCTTACAGAAATGTTTAATACAGCGAGGGATGCAGTATATCTACAAGTTTTATTCCCGCCCAAATCCTCAAAGACAAACTGCTATTGGGCGGTACAATCATTTCACTGAAGCTGGCTGTGTATGCCATAGGACGCGAGGCACAGTCGGCCAGCAATGTCTGACGAAGCTACTTATTAAGTTCGGCAGTCTTACATTCGTATTCTGGGTAAATCAACGAGACGTGCAGATGTAAGACAGCCGAGCAGACGTAAGACTGCCGAAGTGCTCAATTGCTGCGTCAGTGATTGCTGGCCGGCTCTGTCTCAGTGTCCCGTGTGATACACAGCCAGTTTCGGTGGGACCATTGTGTCAGTTACAACAGTTTGGCAGACCGCGGTGGCCGAGCGGTTCTAGGTGCTTCAGTCCGGAACCACGCGGCTGATACTGTCGCAGGTTCGAATCCTACCTCGGGCACAGATGTGTGTGATGTCCTTAGGCTAGTTAGGTTTAAGTAGTTCTAAATCTAGGGGACTGATGACGTCAGATGTTAAGTCCCATAGTGCATAGAGCCATTTGAACAATTTGAACAACAGTTTGTCTTTGAGGTGGTGGATTGCGATACTTAGTCCTGAATTGTCTGTGAACTGTAGTAGCAGATATGGTTTGAGGAAACCATAAACAACACTGAGCGCGCTTTACATCGTTATACGATTCCGTGATAACTGTTGTAAAATGGTTCAAATGGCTCTGAGCACTATGGGACTCAACTGCTGAGGTCATTAGTCCCCTAGAACTTAGAACTAGTTAAACCTAACTAACCTAAGGACATCACAAACATCCATGCCCGAGGCAGGATTCGAACCTGCGACCGTAGCGGTCTCGCGGTTCCAGACTGCAGCGCCTTTAACCGCACGGCCACTTCGGCCGGCTAACTGTTGTAATAACTCATAGGAATGTCGGGAATAAAACTTGAAAATGTACTGCAGTCAGTGCTGCATTGAATATTTCTGTAACTCATTTACCTTTCCGCAAATTAAAGCTTATTTTTGTGTCGTAACCTCCCCACTATATTTGTTTCTGTCTGAAATTTAGGCCAACTTCACCTCCCACTCTGTAAAAGTCTACGTATTACCAAAACTATGCACCCACAAACTGTTATCCAACTATAACTCGTATGCTAACTTTTGACTAAACACAACCTAACAAGAACCGGCCGGAGTGGCCGAGCGGTTCTAGGCGCTACAGTCTGGAACCGCGCGACTGCTACGGTCGCAGGTTCGAATCCTGCCTCGGGCATGGATGTGTGTGATGTCCTTAGGTTAATTATGTTTAAGTTGTTCTGAGTTATAGGGGACTGATGACCTCAGAAGTTAAGTCCCATAGTGCTCAGAGCCATTTGAACCATTTGAACCTAACATGAACTGCGCTGTAACTGATGTGAATGCAGCTTGTCTTTCTGTTAAATGCGCAACTGAAGTAAAACAACTGTCTGGCCCTAATATAAATGTCAACTTCGCTCACGCACTGACAACATCGTTGCAGATTACTGCAACTGCAAACAGCAAGCAGGCAGCGGCTAAGCTACATTCTTGCTTCTAAATGAAATTTCCAAGCTGTATTCAAACTGTGAGACGTGTTAATGCGTAATGATAAACAGTGGTATTGGGAGAGTAACTATTCCCTCGAAATAATATTTAAAGACAACGATTTTAGAATGAAAGTATATAGTCAAAAAGACAGAGTACAAAATCGCGTCATCTTCACACATTCCATTGATCTGAACGATACTATGCATAACAATGTGAACAATGACTTACAAAGGGCACAACGTTAACAGACAATTTCTATAAAAATCGAACAGCGTAATCAATTAATAAGCTAACGCATGATTCAGGAAAGTGGGTTGGTCTTTCTCTCAGCTCTGAGCAAGTTAACTGACTGTGCAGTGCTGTAGTCTTACCTCAAACTACTTCTCTTCATTCATGTTCCTTTCACCTGTCATTGTATGCAACATATTCATACTTACGCAAGTCTGCAGGCATTCGTGGCCGTTGTCATTGTCTGAGTTATTAGGTCGAGTCATGTTTCTTCTAAAATGATCGACGTTTCGACCCCTCTGCTGGGATCTTCCTCAGGATCTTCTGATGTCCACCACTGCTAGAACACTGTCAGGGACGAGTGTCGCGTCCTCTTATAAAGGGGGAGTTTTCAGGCGTTCGTGCTGGAGAAATGATAGTATTGGTTAAAATTCATATGGCTACCATTGGTGGGCCATAGTCATAGGCCAATATTCCCGCTCTGACGCAGAAGAAGCGGCGTTGTTAGCTAATCTCCAGTGGATACCATATTCATCCTTGCTGTCCTTAACAACAAATTTTGCTTCATCCATCAGATTCACAAGTCGACGTAGCACTACAGAATATGTCCATCACCTACCACACTTCAGCTCAGAATGTACAGGGTGTTTCAAAAATGACTGGTATATTTGAAACGGCAATAAAAACTAAACGAGCAGCGATAGATATACACCGTTTGTTGCAATATGCTTGGGACAACAGTACATTTTCAGGCGGACAAACTTTCGAAATTACAGTAGTTACAATTTTCAACAACAGATGGCGCTGCAAGTGATGTGAAAGATATAGAAGACAACGCAGTCTGTGGGTGCGCCATTCTGTACGTCGTCTTTCTGCTGTAAGCGTGTGCTGTTCACAATGTGCAAGTGTGCTGTAGACAACATGGTTTATTCCTTAGAACAGAGGATTTTTCTGGTGTTGGAATTCCACCGCCTAGAACACAGTGTTGTTGCAACAAGACGAAGTTTTCAACGGAGGTTTAATGTAACCAAAGGACCGAAAAGCGATACAATAAAGGATCTGTTTGAAAAATTTCAACGGACTGGGAACGTGACGGATGAACGTGCTGGAAAGGTAGGGCGACCGCGTACGGCAACCACAGAGGGCAACGCGCAGCTAGTGCAGCAGGTGATCCAACAGCGGCCTCAGGTTTCCGTTCGCCGTGTTGCAGCTGCGGTCCAAATGACGCCAACGTCCACGTATCGTCTCATGCGCCAGAGTTTACACCTCTATCCATACAAAATTCAAACGCGGCAACCCCTCAGCGCCGCTACCATTGCTGCACGAGAGACATTCGCTAACGATATAGTGCACAGGATTGATGACGGCGATATGCATGTGGGCAGCATTTGGTTTACTGACGAAGCGTATTTTTACCTGGACGGCTTCGTCAATAAACAGAACTGGCGCATATGGGGAACCGAAAAGCCCCATGTTGCAGTCGCATCGTCCCTGCATCCTCAAAAAGTACTGGTCTGGGCCGCCATTTCTTCCAAAGGAATCATTGGCCCATTTTTCAGATCCGAAACGATTACTGCATCACGCTATCTGGACATTCTTCGTGAATTTGTGGCGGTACAAACTGCCTTAGACGACATTGCGAACACCTCGTGGTTTATGCAAGATGGTGCCCGGCCACATCGCACGGCCGACGTCTTTAATTTCCTGAATGAATATTTCGATGATCGTGTGATTGCTTTGGGCTATCCGAAACATACAGGAGGCGGCGTGGATTGGCCTCCCTATTCGCCAGACATGAACCCCTGTGACTTCTTTCTGTGGGGACACTTGAAAGACCAGGTGTACCGCCATAATCCAGAAACAATTGAACAGCTGAAGCAGTACATCTCATCTGCATGTGAAGCCATTCCGCCAGACACGTTGTCAAAGGTTTCGGGTAATTTCATTCAGAAACTACGCCATATTATTGCTACGCATGGTGGATATGTGGAAAATATCGTACTATAGAGTTTCCCAGACCGCAGCGCCATTTGTGTTGAAAATTGTAACTACTGTAATTTCGAAAGTTTGTCTGCCTGAAAATGTACTGTTGTCCCAAGCATATTGCAACAAACGGTGTATTTCTATCGCTGCTCGTTTAGTTTTTATTGCCGTTTCAAATATACCGGTCATTTTTGAAACACCCTGTATCAGACAACGCAGAGGCAAAGATCGTGCCACGACAAGACCAAAGTTTGTTTAACAGTATCGTAACATGCTCCCTGTCTGACGTGCATATAGATGACACGATCACCTTACACTGTAACAAATTTATAAGCGCCCTGTATACCACCTGATCAGAAGTATCGACACATCCGTGTGTAATGCGGAATTGACAAATAGATAGCACAGGAACGGACCCGACGGTATAAAACGAGACGCGGATTGTTGTGTTGTCAGAAGAGAAGCGACAACAGCGGAATAGGTCGGCCTGGAGAGCTCAGTGGCGTCGAACGTGGAGTAACCATTGGGTGTCACATGAGAACCACATTTATCGGACAAGTTTCGACCCTTTTAAAGCTGCCCAGTAGGACACTTTCAGAAATAATTGCGAATACCACGACATTAATTTTGGATCGTTACGGCCGACATTAATGCAACACACTATGCATTTACAAAGTTTAGACCTCTGGACAAAATAAAAATTTCATGGTACAATCCGTAGTTCTGTGCCATACAGTAAAACGTTGTGACACACAGAGTGAGAAACTATGATCATCCATGCGCTTAACAGCGTATATTGGAAACTTAACACTGCAGCATTTGGCGAAAGAGAATGCAGACAATGGCACATATGAATCGTTAAAAATGAAAACATGCACAATTAATCCCCAAACCACACTGAAACTTGGTAAAGGAATGTATTGTAAAGTCACACTGTGCCTGAGTCAAAACGAGCAAAAGGATCCTAAAGCAGTATCGAAAAACCAGAACAAAATTTTCCACATCGTCACCTACTTAAATTCCAACAGCCGTCAGACTTTGTGAGTATTCTGGTCGTTGGACGGTTTCGCTAAAAGGTCGTTTGGCGCGAGTGCGTGTCACACCATCGATTTTTAGGTGATCTGTGTTAACAGCTTTAATGCAATAACCTATGTCGACAAATTGTGAAGCAAATTCGTAATACTGTACAACAGACAAGAGTGATAGAACCAAGCAAATGAAACTCTTGTGCGAATTTTTAATACGTAATGTTTTGTTCAATGAATCGTAAAGAATATTAGGCCTGTTTTTAACTCTATTCTACTAACGGTTAATTACGCCCCCCCTCCCGAAAGGAAAAGAAACTGCCACTCTGATAAGACTCACTGTCTAAAAAAAGGTGTGTTTCTGTAAGACAGCTATATAACCCTCATGTCGTCCTCATAAGGGACGCTTTCCTCACGACAGACGTGGATTCCATCGTGGTTGGTGCACATCACAAACGAGCTGGTATATCACACGAAACGCCCTCCTTATCGCGATTTAAGGCCGTGGGCGCTACCCATCGGCAGTCCTCGACTTTGTTTGGCTAGCAAATCACACAGCTCGTTTATAAAAATGGACACGCGTAAAAGTTCTAGGTTAGCCCCACTGAAACGCACATTCCGCCTGTTAGCTAGCTATGTTATTCTGTCTGCGATGTTTATAAATATAAGCTTCAATATACATGAACATGAGAGGAAAGGGAAAAAGGAAAGTTCTATGGCCAGTCAGTAAGAACATCGAAAACTTGAATGGCAAATTGTGCGATACAAACTTAGAATAACTTTTCACGTAAGATAAAATCATTTCATAGTACTCACTTTTTAGTCAATTTCATTAGATCACTGAGCAGCAGAACTTTCAGAAAGTGAATTGCAAGAATTTAAACAAGGAACTGCAAACTATCCTATAACAGGTAGTGCAAGTTCCAAAAACCCATTTGTTTACAGCTATGTTGCTTCAAAATTTTCTGTACTTCATGTAACTGTGTGTCTGTGTGTGTGCTTGTGTGTGTGCCTGCGTATGTATGTGTAGATGCACGAACGTGTGTGCATCAGTGTTTGTGCTCAAATTGTAAGAAGCACTGCCATCAATGGTGATATAATGTAGCGATCTTACTTCTTAAGCATTGGTGGTTTCTGGAACTTTGGGAGCTGAGAACGTCCTTTTCTCCGGCGCGGGCGTTGTCTTGGCGGTAAAGTCAACAATGTCCACGTACTACTGGTCACGCACAAGTATGTGGGAGTCATTGTTCAGGTTTCGAAGTTTTGCATCACCGCCGTCCCCAGAGCTCCTGAATATAGACGTTGACTGTGGATATTGTATCATAGACACAGCCCCTTGACTGTTCAGAGATGTGACTAAACCTGCTCAAAGATGTAAACAACCGTACATGAGCAGCACGGGGGCCCGGCAGCCGATCAGTTCCAGCCACTCCACCAGGAAGGACGTACACGGCTCTTGTTGTCTGTAATTCAACCAAGCCTCGACGGTCGATACCGCGATTCGACCGCGTCCGCATCGTTACTTTGTACCAGGAAGGGCTCTCAGCAAGGGAAGTGTCCAGGCGCCTCGGAGTGAACCAAAGCGATGTTCTTCGCACATGGAGGAGATACAGAGAGGAACTGTCGATGACATGCCTCGCTAAGGCCGCTCAATGGCTACTACTGCAGTGAATGATCGCTACCTACGGATATGGCTCGGAGGAATCCTGACAGCAACGCTACCATGTTGAATAATGCTTTTCGTGCAGCCACAGGACGTCCTATTACGACAGAAACTGTGCACCATAGGCTGCATGATGCGCAACTTCACTACCGACGTCCATGGGGAGGTCCATCTTTGCAAACGCGACACCATGCAGCGCGGCACAGATGGGCCCAACAACATGCCGAATCGACTGCTCAGGATTGCTTTCACGTTCTCCTCACCGAAGAGTGTCTCATATGCCTTCAACCAGACAATCGTCGGAGACGTGTTTGGAAGCATCCCGGTCAGGGTGACCGCCTTAGACACACTGTCCAGCGAGTGCAGCGAGGTGGAGGTTCCTTGCTGTTTCGGGGTGCCATTATGTGGGGCCGACGTACGCCACTGCTGGTCAAGGAAGGCGCCATAACGGCTGTACTATACGTGAATGCCATCCTCCGACGAATAGTGCATCGATATCGGATATTGGCAGCATATTGGCGAGGCATTCGTCTTCATGGACGACAATTCGTGCCCCCATCGTGCACATCTTGTGAATGACTTCCTTCAGGATAACATCGCTCGACTAGAGTGGCCAGCATGTTCTCCATATATGAACCCTATCGAACAAGCCTGGGATAGACTGAAAAGGGCTGTTTATGGACGACGTGACCCACCAATCACTCTCAGGGATCTACGCCGAATTGCCGTTGAGGAGTGGGACAATCTGGACCAACAGTGCCAACTTGTGCATAGTATACCACGAAGAATACAGGCATGCATCAATGGAAGCGGACTGGCTACTGGGTCTTAGGAGTACCGGTGTGAACAGCAATGTGGACCACCACCTTTGAAGGTCTCGTTGTATAGTGGTACAACATGCAATGTTTGGTTTTCATGAGCAATAAAAAGGGCGGAAATGATGTTTATGTTGATCCCTATTTCAATTTTCTGTACAGGATCCGGAACTTTTCGAACCGAGATGATGCAAAACTTTTTTTGATGTCTGTATATGAAATCTGCGGACGAAACACAATCGTTGTAGTTATTCCGTATCTCCCATTGCTCTAACATATTTTTCTTTGAACAGTTACGAAACCGCTTTCGTGAACAGTGATACGTGTAAGTTGATTAATACGGAAAAGCAGTACAGCATTGTGAAGTTCATCCTGAAAGTGGACTGTTACGGTGCCAAAACAAACGAATTTATATGGTTGGTACTGTTATACATCGAAAGTAACATTTCATTCAATTTAATTGAGCTTTTTAATACTAGTAAAGTAAAAGAGACAAGTGTTCGGTCTGCGCATTCTCATCTATAGAAATGAAGTCAGGGACGAATGTACCCCAGAAACGGCGCACATGGGGAAGGAATACAGTCTCACAATAGCGTTGATCGTTGAATGTGTCGTATTCAAATACAACGAGGCGAGTTCCCCCCTTGCAACGTTATGCCTCTCCACACCATAGCATTTGAACCACCTAAACAACCATGTTCGCAGTGGTCCTGGGTTCACTGCGTGTTCTCTCCTCTCGCCATATGAGGTACTTCCATCGTTGTTGAAGAGACGTATCGCAGAACATCTACATGCACCAACGAATATCCAGCAGCTGTGCGTACTGAAGTGCAGAGGTTAAAGCAGCCCAACTTGGGTTTCCGGAAGCCTGGCAGACTTCCCGGGACCCATTCAGCCTGCTCCACCTGACAACAGCTTGCGCAATAAATTCAACGTGAGTACAAGCGTCCCATATGTATTTGTAGAGGTAGTTTCACTGCAGCGCATTTATCATAGCAGTTAAGTGAACAAACCGAACTTAGAGAAGATTGAGGAGAGGTTTAGAGTTGGGGAATGTATATCAGTCACTAAACAGAGCCCAAGCCCAGCAGGTGAAGTGTTGTCGCTTGTGTGAGGCACCTGCAAAGAAATCACTAGGTGTCTCGCAATCCAAATTGTGTAATAAGTAACTAAACATTTATTCGATAACGTCTGGTACCGGTATAATAGACGTATTTCTAATTTTGATCAGCAGTTTCCTCACCCCTTAAATATTTGAAAAAGGGCAAAGACTTAGAGTGGCTGACAAGTGTATGGAAATGCATGCGAAGAACCTGAGGCCATTTAGCAGTATAACAGACTTTCTAAATTTAACTGCTACGGTCGCAGGTTCGAATCCTGCCTCGGGCATGGGTGTGTGTGATGTCCTTAGGTTAGTTAGGTTTAAGTAGTTCTAAGTTCTAGGGGACTGATGACCACAGCAGTTGAGTCCCATAGTGCTCAGAGCCATTTGAACCATTTTTTTTTCTAAATTTAGGACAAACATTGACTGAAATAGGTAAAAAAATGGCTGAGTCGATATTAAAAATGACAAAAATGGTTCAAATGGCTCTGAACACTATGGGACTTAACATCTGAGGTCATCAGTCCCCTAGAACTTAGAACTACTTAAACCTAACTAACCTAAAGACACCACACAAATCCATGCCCGAGGCAGGATTCGAACCTGCGCCCGTAGCAGTCGCGCGGTTCCGCAGTGAAGCGCCTAGAACCGCTCGGCCACAGCGGCTGGCTAAAAATCACATTCGAGTGGTATGCAACGTAGTTCGAAGAAAGATTAATATGAAAGGAAAGCTTCTTCCAGACATGTTCTTTTTAGACTAACGTAATACGAAAAACGAACTTCGTATATGTGGAATTTAGAAGGAACTTTCTTTCCCACTTCGAATGAGTTCTGCGAGACCGTTATACACAGACTGGAAAAAGTAATTAAAATTGATCTAACATTAGGGTCATACTTGGCTGGAACAGACTGAGGTCGCAAACAGACTTCTAAAATCTTACTTTAGTTGACGTAGCAGTATAATAGACTTCTGGTTGTTGGGTGCATAGGATATCGACTTTCAGAGACGGTTCTGCTTAATACTAAAAAAATATGTGTGGTGAGCTGATGGTGGTTCGAAGTGAGAGTGAAGTTGTAGACAAAACAGTTATCGAAATACACTCCTGGAAATTGAAATAAGAACACCGTGAATTCATTGTCCCAGGAAGGGGAAACTTTATTGACACATTCCTGGGGTCAGATACATCACATGATCACACTGACAGAACCACAGGCACATAGACACAGGCCACAGAGCATGCACAATGTCGGCACTAGTACAGTGTATATCCACCTTTCGCAGCAATGCAGGCTGCTATTCTCCCATGGAGACGATCGTAGAGATGCTGGATGTAGTCCTGTGGAACGGCTTGCCATGCCATTTCCACCTGGCGCCTCAGTTGGACCAGCGTTCGTGCTGGACGTGCAGACCGCGTGAGACGACGCTTCATCTAGTTCCAAACATGCTCAATGGGGGACAGATCCGGAGATCTTGCTGGCCAGGGTAGTTGACTTACACCTTCTAGAGCACGTTGGGTGGCACGGGATACATGCGGACGTGCATTGTCCTGTTGGAACAGCAAGTTCCCTTGCCGGTCTAGGAATGGTAGAACGATGGGTTCGATGACGGTTTGGATGTACCGTGCACTATTCAGTGTCCCCTCGACGATCACCAGTGGTGTACGGCCAGTGTAGGAGATCGCTCCCCACACCATGATGCCGGGTGTTGGCCCTGTGTGCCTCGGTCGTATGCAGTCCTGATTGTGGCGCTCACCTGCACGGCGCCAAACACGCATACGACCATCATTGGCACCAAGGCAGAAGCGACTCTCATCGCTGAAGACGACACGTCTCCATTCGTCCCTCCATTCACGCCTGTCGCGACACCACTGGAGGCGGGCTGCACGATGTTGGGACGTGAGCGGAAGACGGCCTAACGGTGTGCGGGACCGTAGCCCAGCTTCATGGAGACGGTTGCGAATGGTCCTCGCCGATACCGCAGGAGCAACAGTGTCCCTAATTTGCTGGGAAGTGGCGGTGCGGTCCCCTACGGCACTGCGTAGGATCCTACGGTCTTGGCGTGCATCCGTGCGTCGCTGCGGTCTGGTATCAGGTCGACGGGCACGTGCACCTTCCGCCAACCACTGGCGACAACATCGATGTACTGTGGAGACCTCACGCCCCACGTGTTGAGCAATTCGGCAGTATGTCCACCCGGCCTCCCGCATGCCCACTATACGCCCTCGCTCAAAGTCCGTCAACTGCACATACGGTTCACGTCCACGCTGTCGCGGCATGCTACCAGTGTTAAAGACTGCGATGGAGCTCCGTATGCCACGGCAAACTGGCTGACACTGACGGCGGCGGTGCACAAATGCTGCGCAGCTAGCGCCATTCGACGGCCAACACCGCGGTTCCTGGTGTGTCCGCTGTGCCGTGCGTGTGATCATTGCTTGTACAGCCCTCTCGCAGTGTCCGGAGCAAGTATGGTGAGTCTGACACACCGGTGTCAATGTGTTCTTTTTTCCATTTCCAGGAGTGTATACACCGTGAATGACCTGAAACCTGCACCGGAAATATTGCGGAAACGGAAAGTGCTATTTGTGTGCAGTTTTCACATAATGGATCGGTAATCAGGGACTCGTAATGTTAGCCAATAAACAGACTGTAATAATACTTAGTAGACTTTCTGTGCAAATATATACTTTTTTCAATGGAAGAATGCCCATTGACATTAACAAACTAAAAGTAGGGTAAATTAGGATATCAGTGATTGTGTGTTAGGATTCTACTGCGAGGCTTCGTGCCATTCATCCTGCGTAGTCGTTACGTACGATGTTGTTAATACTGCTTACAATATGTCCGCCTGCGTATCTGGGTGGTAACGTGTTTGCCTACCATGCAGCGGGCCAGGAGTCAATTCCTGGCCGGGCTGGAGATTTTCTCCGCCCCTGGACTGGTGTTGCGTTGTTCTCATCTTCACCGACACGCAAGTCTCCGATTGTGGCGTCACTTGAAATAAGACTTGCACCTGGAGGCCGAACTTCCCCAGATGGGAACTCCCGGCCATAAATGCCACACGATTATTTCATTTTTGCTTACAGTGCACTTGTGTTTTCCTCGAGTTCATTGCTACTTTGGAGTGATCAACGCAGACACAGCTGACATGCTCGTGGTGTACGGAGTATGTAGGAAGAATGCAGTTCCTTCTTGTACGCTGTATGCGGCAAGATATTCCAATAGACGTCCACTATCTCGGCAGTTATTTGTCAACCTCTTCAATAAGTTACGTGGAAGTGACGGTGTAACACGTAGACAACGTAACAGGAGAAAACAAGTGGCGAGAGAAGAGAGGCACATTAGTGTTCTTGCTGCTGTCGCACTTTGTCCGAACGTTAGCTCCCTCGCAATCGCACAAGCAAGTGGCATGAGTCAGGCAAGTGTCCTATGCCATCTCCACCGATACAGCATCCATTGCTATTATATCTCTTTCCATCAAGAGCTGCATGGAAACGACTGTGTATATCAAGTTAGCTTCTGTACATGGGCATTAAGACAGGATACTTTGGATGTATCAGCTATCTTGTTTAGTGATCCAGGTAAACTGCCAATAAATGCACTATTGGTCTGTTGACAAACATAATAGAAATGGCTTTAAATGGCTGGTTGCTCGCGAAATGGCGCGCGGGATTAGCCGAGCGGTCTGAGGCGCTGCAGTCATGGACTGTGCGGCTGGTCCCGGAGGAGGTTCGAGTCCTCCCTCGGGCATGGCTGTGTGTGTTTGTCCTTAGGATAACTTAGGTTTAGTAGTGTGTAAGCTTAGGGGCTGATGGCCTTAGCAGTTAAGTCCCATAAGAATTCACACACATTTGCTCGCGAAATAAGTCACAGGATGTTTCTGGACACTTCCTTATTCATTACGCGATTCGGGCTCTGCACATCTTCAGATGACCTGGTGACAAATAAATTTTCTTTATTTACGATCTTGCAAAATTTACACACGTGTTTAAATGGAGCTCTTATGCTAAACCGCCATATGACAATAAGGCATTTAAGATGTAATAAGTTCCAGGGGACTGATGACCTTAGAAGTTAAGTCCCATAGTGCTCAGAGCCAAATTGTAATACATATCCTTTTATACAAATGTACTTTGACGAAGTTGCCAGGTAACGTCAAAAGCGACGTAGTGCTAGAATTCCGAAAAGGGAAATGAGATTTCACCTAACATTGTGTGCTACTGACAGCCGAGCAAAGTGGCTGACGGCCGTTGCCGCATAACGGAATTAGTTGGCGCTACGTGGCATACGTCCTCTGGCGCAGCCGACATGGCTGATACGTCATTACAAATAGCAATAATATTATCTCTTCAGGCTTTCCCGGCGAGATCGTGACATGTGGAGTAATCAGGTCTACTGCCGGATGTTTGTGTCGCTGTGGCACAATATTTCGGCCACGTAACTCGTTGCCTTCTTCAGGTGCTACCTGAGACTGCCGTGTTGGGGGATCTTGTCAACTGCCGTGGCCGAAATATTGTGCCAGAGCGACACAAACATCCGGCAGTAGACCCGATTACTCCACATGTCAATAGTAGACAATTACAAAAAGTATACAGTTTTTCGCGAACAGTAAATAACATTTTTATAACAGATATGTCCATCATGAATTTATGGCACCATGAGAATAAAGGCAACTTGAAAATGACATGGTTTTTCATTAAGAATTTTTATGTAAAATATCGGACTAAAATCTGTGTCATAAGGTAAATGATACAAAATGAGTAACAAAGCGTACAGATGACCACGAACTAACCGAAAGATGTATGAAAATGCCAGTATTTTGTGCGTAATTTTAACCTCTATTTTTCAGCAACAACTCGTCAAAAATAGTAAAGAACCATTTTCTATGCTGGTAACCTGTTCGTTAATTACTAAATCTATGGTTAAAGGGCGGTTAGTGTACAGTTAAATCTCTTAAAACATAACCAGTCTTTTACACTTTTATTCCGAATGCAAAATGCTTAAGCTATTTAGATTGACTTGATGGCAACGTCACAGGGCGTACGCCACCTAGCACCAACTACACTGAACCGCCAAAGAAACAGGTGTAGGCATGAGTATTCAGATACAGAGATACGTAAACAGGCGGAATACGGCGCTGCGGTCGGCAACGCCTGTATAAGACAACAAGTGTATGGCGGAGTTGTTAGATCGGTTACTGCTGCTACAATGGCAGGTTATCAAGATTTAAGTGAGTTTGTACGTGGTGTTATAGTCGCCGAACGGGCGATGGGACGCAGGGACTCCGAGGTAGCGATGAAGTGGGGGTTATCCCGTACGACCATATCACGAGTGTCCCGTGAATATCAGGAATCCGGAAACATCAGATCTCGGACATCGTTGCGGTCGGAAATAGATCGCCAGCGGCCCAGTCGGCTACGCCGCACGGAGATGTCCTCGGACCAACCGACCGACCAAGACTCCAACAAAAGTCAGGCCCGGCTTAAGTGATGTGTGGCGGCAACGGTCGGGTGAGCGATGTCCACGGAGGGCTCACTGCTGCTGCAAGCCGGCGACTGGCTGGCCCGGACTGCGCTCCAGACGCGTTGCTACTGACTTCCAGGGCCCAACTCACGACCCGAATCGCCGCCGTGAACTGTCCTCCTCGCACGTTCCGACTCTGCGCAAGGGACCGGCAGCTGACCCAGCGACTGCACCGCTTCGACGTATCTTCCCTGGTCCGCAGAAACCGACCGACTGCCTGCTGGTCCGTCCGCGACTGCTGCTCCGTTGCGACCGCACTGCTGGTGCTTCTCCCACTCACTTCCACACGCACGACGGAGGAAACACTGGCTCGGGCCCAACCGTGCAGAGGAAACACGCTCACTGGCTAAACAACATTCCTGCACCAGGAAATGACCGGCCCAAGTTCAATAAGATGGTAATTGATGGGGACCAGAAGCGCTCAGAGAACCAGTTACATGTCGCCCGATGAGACGACCGATTTGTCATAGGAAATAACTACACACACAACCAGACAAACACTTGCACGAAGACCTGAACGATACCCAACAGTCACTAAACACGCACGAAGACAAACGAGTCGGGAGTCGATACACACACCTAGCCGACTCATGAATGATCGGCGAGCTAAAACGCGTCGTCCGGCAGGACGACCGACCGACGATCCACCAAGACCGTGGCCCGGCTCACGTGATGCTTGGCGGCAATGGTCGGGTGAGCCATGTCTACGCAGACATCACTACTCCAACCGGACTGCACTAGTTCCGCATTGCAACTCCCCGACTGGCAGGTGCGGACTGCGCTCCAGACGCGTTCCAACTGACTGGCAGACCCGAACTCACGGCCCGAACTCACCCACGACAGGGAAGTAATAGCAGTCCAGCAAAGATACTACGAGAGGGGATATATCGATACGCGCTGCTAACGCCGCTCACGGTCAGGCAAAGCAGCAATTCAGTGACAGTGTAATTCAAATTAACGTAGTGAGGCGGAAGTACTTTAAAAACAGGGTGTAACATACACGATGGCGGGAACACGAGCCACGCACGGCTCAACTGCAATCTATTTATTGGCTAATAATACGAGCTCCAGAGTATCAACCCATTCTGTGAAAACCGCACGTAAATAGCACTTTCTATTTCCGCATTGTTAGCAGTGCAAGTTTTAGGAGATTCACGCTGTGTATTTGATTGAATCCCGTTTTCTAGCACTACAATGAAAGCGTACAGAATAAAATGCAACGTAGCATACGATAGCGGGAAGACGCTTCCTCCAGCCCGACTGGATTGGGCATAGCTCAACTTGGATTCGAATAAAGCAGGCTGCCCATTCTGTTGATAACGTGTGGAAAATTACCTGCCCGACCAACAGACAAGCACAGTCAGGTTTAAAGCGAAATGCTTACTTCTGTTTCGTAGTGCGCGCAAAATACCGTGACCGCTAGATGTGCAGTCGGCTCAGGGGGATGCGTGGGGAGAACGGCAGTGGCATCGGATCACACAGAGCGCTGTATGGGAAATACGGTTCTAAACTGAGGCCTACGCTCATATTCTTTTTATGAACACTCTTGCATGGTGACCATTCAGAAATATCTACTGTCACCTCTGCTTTCGTTATTATCTAAAAAGAATACCGCCGAAAATCCAGCGATTTATTTTCCCCTACCTTGTTAACCATTTGTAACTTTCAGTGAAGCGTCAGGAGTGGCGAGTTTTGAGTAAAACCTACACATTTCTCTGGCTTCCATGTCAAAATTTGCCGGCCGGGGTGGCCGAGCGGTTCTAGGCGATGCAGTCTAGAACCGCGCTACCGCTGCAGTCGCAGGTTCGAATCCTGCCTCGGGCATGGATGTGTGTGATGTCCTTAGGTTAGTTAGGTTTAAGTAGTTCTAAGTTCTAGAGGACTGATGACCTCAGAAGTCCCATAGTGCTCAGAGCCATTTGAACCATGTCAAAATTTGCTTCTCTTGCCGAAACACAGCGGAGTTTACCCTGTGTCATCACTAACGCTGTGCAGACACAACTGCGAGAGAATTCTGGACATAGTGCATTAAGTTAGGATCTGAGGAGAAGTAAAATCAATAGCATATGAAAAAGCACATGCTCGGTACAAAAAAACGTCTAATGTCTTTACATACGTTGTTCCAAAACCCATAACATTTCTCATTTCACCAGCTGTCGCCGGCCCTTAAAAATTACATTCTTTCGCCGAAAAAATCCGCAATTATTGGAATAACACGGTAGATAATGAAGTTTTACAAAAAAACAATATGGTGAAAAACTATCCTCTATGTAACTTCCTGGCAGATTAAAACTGTGTGCCGGACCTGGACTTGAACTCGGGAACTTTGCCTTTCGCTAGCAAGTGCTGCACAATCTTAGCTACCCAAGCACGACTCACGTCCCGTTCTCACAAGGTTCACAGGAGAGCTTCTGTAAAGTTTGGAAGGTAGGAGACGAGGTACTGGCAGAAGGAAAGCAGTGAGGACGGAGCGTGAGTCGTGCTTGGGTAGCTCAGTTGGTAGAGCACTTGCCCGCGCAAGGCAAAGTTCCTGAGCTCGAGTCTCGCTCCAGCACACAATTTTAATCTGCCAGGAAGTTTCATATCAGCGCACACTCCGCTGCAGAATGAAAATCTCATTCTGGAAATATCTTCTATGTGCTATCATTTGTCAAAATCTCATTTTGATATCTGAAACAGTTTGCGAAATATAATGAATGTTGTGGATATTTCACTATGGTGTCCGACCCCGGTAGCTGAGTAGTCAGCGCGACAGACTGTCAATCCTAAGGGCCGGGTTCGATTCCCGGCTGGGTCGGCGATTTTCTCCGTTCAGGGACTGAGTGTTGTGATGTCCTAATCATCATCATTTCATCCCCATCGACGCGCAAGTCGCCGAAGTGGCGTCAAATCGAAAGACTTGCACAAGGCGAACGGTCTACCCGACGGGAAGCCCTAGACACACGACATTTCATTTCCTTTTTTTTTTTTTTTTTTTTTCACTCTGGTTTTATCGCTGGCGCGGCTAGATCGCAAGTGAGTGTGCTAAATCAGATCAGGTTTCACGAGATTGGTGGTTGATAGAGACCTCATACCAAGTCTAAAGAAAAATTCAGTATGTTGGCTAAATTTCATACGCAACATCACGTTATATAATATGCACCAAATGCAATATCACAGTGACCTCTATTTTTCGTTGCACACTTTTCCGAATTTCACGGCGTGCCTTAGTGTCACGTAGAAATCACAATAATTATTAGCATTAACGAAATGACGGCCGCATCATCATGAAACTGACATACAAAACTGTAAGTTTAGCAAAAATGATTTTTTTACCGATTAGTTCCTGTATAATCGTTTGAGAAAGATTGCAGGGCGTGTGCCTTGATTCTGTCATAGCTGATCGACCGAAAGATGGAACACGTCGACCTCCCCTTCCAAACTAACTCGCCCAGCGCTTTGGACGAAAATGGTCAGTGTTCATCGACCACTGTTTCGTGCGCGAGCTACATTACTTGCCATAAAATCGCTACATCAAGAAGAAATGCAGATGATAAACGGGTTTCATTGTACAAATATATTATACTAGAACTGACATGTGATTATATTTTCACGCAATTTGGGTGCGTAGATCCGGAGAAATCAGTACCCAGAACAACCACCTCTGGCCGTAATAACGGCCTTGAAACGCCTGGGCATTCAGTAAAACAGAGCTTGGATGGCGTGTCCAGGTACAGCTGCCCATGCAGCTTCACACGATACCACAGTTCATCAAGAGTAGTGATTAACGTATTGTGACGAGCCTGTTGCTCGGCCACCATTGACCAGACGTTTTCAGTTGGTGAGAGACCTGGAGAATGTGCTGGCCAGGGCAGCAGTCGAACATATTCTGTATCCAGAATGGCCCGTACAGGACCTGCAGCATGCGGTCGTTCATTATCCTGCTGAAATGTAGGGTTTCGCAGGGATCGAATGAAGGGTACAGCCACGGGTCGTAACACATCTGAAATGTAACGTCCACTGTTCAAAGTGCCGTCAATGCGAACAAGAGGTGACCGAGACATGTAACCAACGGCACCCCATACCATCACGCCGGGTGATACGCCAATATGGCGCTGACGAATACACGCTTCCAATGTGCGTTCACCGTGATGTCGCCAAATACGGATGCGACTATCATGGTGGTGTAAACAGAACCTGGATTCATCCCAGGTTCGTCGTTGAGTACACCATCGCAGGCGCAGCGTCAAGGTTAACCGCAGCCATGGTCTCCGAGCTGATAGTCCATACTGCTGCAAACGTCGTCGAACTGTGCGTGCAGATGGTTGTTGTCTTGGAAACGTCCCCATCTGTTGACTCAGGGGTCGAGACGTGGCTGCACGATCCGTTACAGCCATGCGGATATGATGCCTGTCATCTCGACTGGTAGTGATACGAGGCCGTTGTGATCCAGCACGGCGTTCCGTATTACCCTCCTGAACCCACTGATTCCATATTGTGCTAACAGTTATTGGATCTCTCCCAATGCGAGCAGTAATGTCGCGATACGATAAACCGCAATCGTGATAGGCTACAATCCGACCTTTATCAAAGTCGGAAACGTGTTAGTACGCATTTCTTCTCGTTACACGAGGCATCCCAACAGCGTTTCAGCAGGCAACGCCGGTCAACTGCTGTTGGTGCATGAGAAATCGGTTGGAAACTTTCCTCATGTCAGCACGTTGTAGGTGTCGCCACCGGCGCCAACCTTGTGTGAATGCTCTGAAAAGCTAATCATTTGCATATCACAGCATCTTCTTCCTGTCGGTTAAATTGCGCGTCTGCAGCACGTGGTGTAGCAATTTTACTGGCCCGTAGTGTATATCGTGTCCGCATAGTCCCTGAAGTGGTGGGCCGCTAGAGGGAGTGCGTGTTCAGAGCGGCGTGCATACGGCGAGCCGAGAGCAAGGCAGCAGGCGCCTCCGCATGCTGCTGCTGCTGCCGCCTCGTCGCACCTCCCCTACTCACGCGCGCTGCGTGCCGCGTCGCTGTATGCCGACTCCAGACGGTGGCGGCTGAGGCGTCTGTTTAATTAACGGGAAGACGACGCCCGCTGCGACTGCTCCGCTATCTGCAGGTTACAGGCGTCGGAAAGCGCGTGGTACGGCGGACGGAAGCTGGTGGCGGAGGGGGGGGGATGAGGGAGGGAGGGAGGGATGCCGACGGCCTGCGGCTGGCGGACCACACGACGGAAACGCAGCTGCTGCGTCAGCCGTGTCTGTGGCGGGGCGTCCAACGGAGAGACGTGCAAATACTGTGCCGCGTGGCGCTGCACAAGGCACATACTTAGCTTGCAACTTGCAGGTGGAGCGGACACATTTCAAGACTGCGTTTGTAATGGCAATGACTGATCGCCAGACGCCACCACTAGAGGTCGCCCGATAATATCGGCAGAGGGATTGGTCCTCTGTCAGTTTTTAGCGGGATTAAAGCGGAATAACAGTGTTGTAACGACGACCGGAACAGTCGCGGGGTTGCAGTACCGGAAACGCGGCGGGATCCGCGGAGCGGCCCGCGAACAGCAACACAACGGGAGGGGACGGACATGACCAACGAAGGACCGTACGACACAACGAGACGGACAAAAGAGTCACGAAAACCAAACAAGACAACCACGCGCACTCGTAAAGAAAACACGAAGTCAGTACGCTGTCTAATGCGAGGCGATATGTCCTGAGACGTACGCAAGGTTAGACTGGCAGGCTGAGCTCCTTTTTTTTTATCTTTATTGTGACAACAGCTTGCGCAATAAATTCAACGTGAGTACAAGCGCCCCATATGTATTTGTAGAGGTAGTTTCACTGAAGCGCATTTATCATAGCAGTGAAGTGAACAAACCGAACTTAGAGAAGATTGAGGAGAGATTTAGAGTTGGGGAATGTATACCAGTCACTAAACAGAGCCCAAGCCCAGCAGGTGAAATGTTGTCGCTTGTCTGAGGCACCTGCAAAGAAATCACTAGGTGTCTCGCAATCCAAATTGTGTAATAAGTAACTAAACATTTATTCGATAACGTCTGGTACCGGTATGTGAGACGTATTTCTAATTTTGATCAGCAGTTTCCTCACCCCTTAAATATTTGAAAAAGGGCAAAGACTTAGTGGCTGACAAGTGTATGGAAATGCATGCGAAGAACCTGAGGCCATTTGGCAGTATAACAGACTTTCTAAATTTAAGACAAACATTGACTGAAATAGGTAAAAAATGGCTGAGTCGATATTAAAAATCACAAAAATGCTTCAAATGGCTCTGAGCGCTATGGGACTTAACATCTTAGGTCATCAGTTCCCTAGAACTTAGAACTACTTAAACCTAACCAACCTAAGGACATCACACACATCCATGCCCGAGGCAGCATTCGAACCTGCGACCGTAGCAGTCCCACGGTTCCTGACTGCAGCGCCTAGAACCGCAAGACCACCGCGGCCGGCGGAGAAGGTGGGGGAAGGGAATGAGGTCAGGTTGGGCGACAAGCAGGCGCTTAAGTACTCTATCAGGGACGCCGCTATTGGCTGCTGCAACCACATGTTCCACTGCGGCGCCCTCATCCTGAATGTGGGCCAGGAGGCGCGCGCCACCACAGCTTACGGCGCGATGGTACAGAGACCTCTATGGGTCTTCGACGTCCATGACGTCTGGCGGATATTCAAATTCCGCTGAGCGCGGTACCAGAAACAGGATGACGGTCTAAAAGACTCGAAATTTTTTATTACCGAATTGGAATGTATGTACATTGAAGAATTATTCCCCAAAATATCATGGGTGACGTCCAAAAAGTACCGATTGTGTGATCGTTTGGAGCCGAGCGTGCACGGCACTCCTCTGCGTGATAGAACCCGTTGCCACAAGTCGTTACCATTGCCAACACTGCTATTTGTAGCGATTTGAGCAAACCTGATTAGCTGGAGCTATGTTTGGACGGTTTTCCTCAAAAATTTCAAATGGTTCAAATGGCTCTGAGCACTATGGGACTTAACATCTGAGGTCATCGGTCCCCTATAACTTAGAACTTGCCGGCCGCGGTGGTCTCGCGGTTCTAGGCGCGCAGTCCGGAACCGTGCGACTGCTACGGTCGCAGGTTCGAATCCTGCCTCGGGCATGGATGTTTGTGATGTCCTTAGGTTGGTTAGGTTTAAGTAGTTCTAAGTTCTAGGGGACTAATGACCGCAGCAGTTGAATCCCATAGTGCTCAGAGCCATTTGAACCATTTTTGAACTTAGAACTTCTTAAACCTAACTAACCTAAGGACATCACAGGGATTTGAAAAAACTGTCGAAAATATATATATTTGAAGAAAATGGCCATATTTTTAACCCATCTTTTTTTCGCCGAAAGGTACTAATTATCAACTGAACTTAAGAAAATTAAATAAAATCGGATGACAACCATGCCAAAAAACATGGTTTTGAGGAAAATGCGGGTAAAATTTGACGCGAATTTATTATTTAAAGCGAAAGGGGCAAAGCTTGAAACGTTATATCATCGATGCCTGGTACATAATATCTAACGCCTCGGCTAGTGAATGGCCGCTTTCTGCTACTTTGACCTGATAAGCCCCCATTTTCGTCCTCAAAGCCCTTTGCGACGCTAAGCAGATCGCCGCTGGCGTCTCTATCTTCACAGAAACGGCGCATTTCGTCGCCACGGTATTTCCCGCGTAGATTAATGCGGTATGCCCTACATTGAAGGGACGTACGACCAAATTTGAAGCGATGTTGAGAATTTAGCCTCGGCTGGATGCTAGCTTTTGGAGCATGCCTCCAAATGAGACTATTGAAACTTTCATTCACGTTTTGAGGCCGGCCGGTGTGGCCGAGCGGTTCTAGGCTCTTTAGTCTGGAACCGCGCGACCGCTACGGTCGCAGGATCGAATCCTGCCTCGGGCATGGATGTCTGTGATGTCCTTAGGTTAGTTAGGTTTAAGTAGTTCTAAGGTCTAGGGGACTGATGACCTCAGAAGTGAAGTCCCATAGTGCTCAGAGCCATTTTTTTGAACCACTAATCTCGCACCAGTCGCAAAATAACGGCGCCAGTAGCGCTTGTATGCGAGGGCAAATCATGGTTGCTTTAAATAAAGGCTGCAACGGTCGTGATACTGGACGTGGTGGATTGATATTAGTCAATAATGCCTTTCAGGCGACAAAGACGTCATTATCATCAGTTTGAACGGGGTCGTGTAACAGGGCTACGAGAAGCTGAATGTTCCTTGTGTGATACTGCAGAAATACTTGGCAGGAATGTAGCCAACGTACATGACTGCTAGCAGCGGTGGTCACGAGAATGTACTGTTGGAATCGACCAGGCTCTGGACGCCGCCGTGGTACTACCAAGAAGGAAGACCATCGTGTTCGGCGTACGGCACTGGCGCAGCAATTTGAGCATCCGATGGCACTACACTGTACAAGGAACTGTTAAAAATCGGTTACTTCAAGGACACCTTTGAGCCAGCGTGCCCTGTAGCGTATATTTTACCGGGTCCAAACCGCCGCCACTTACGACTTTAGTGGTGTCAAGGGACAGCTCATTGGAGTGCAGGCTGGAGGTCTGTTGTGTTTTCCGTTGAAGACTGTGAGCCATGCCGGCAATGCAGCTACAATTATTTGTTCAGGGATGCTAACCTTTCGGCGCTTGTGAGCCCGTCGCGAGGTGGCGCGGCAGGGAGCGTATCGAGAGGCGAGCGCGAGTGTGTTGGGAAGTGGAGAGGAGATGGTGTGATTGTCCAACGAGGGGAGGCGCCCCGGTCGGTGAAGAGGTGTTTTGAAAAGGCATTTCTCTCGTCCGTCGGCCGTCGTAATTTAATTCATTGTTTACTACAGAAATTTATTGGTAGCGCTGATTGTTGCCGACTTACGGGGCTCCGGAAAGGCTCAAAATCATGAAAAGTTCAATTTTTACTTTTTTGCGTTTTCTGAATCTGAAGAGTATTGCCTTTTAATAGATATATAATTTATTCAATTCCGAAGACTACAACTATTTTTAAATTTTTTTTGAAATGTGTTCTACATGGGCGTGACCCACTGTTGCGCTGTTAAACTGCTGTCAAATGGTGTTATTATTAACGTCCGTGTTCATCAGGTACATTTTAGTGATGTGAGATAAAGTATGTGTTGTGGCTAACCTGTGATGGTTCAATATATATCGCTGGTGTGATTGTCGATTGTTTCATGTTTATTTACTCTGTCGTTATCTCGAAAATATTCGTAATTAATTCTGTTTCTTGAGTCTCTGTTTTGTTGAAGTATAATAATGAGTAAAAGTAAAGTTATTAGAAATCCTCTGAAGGCTTTTAAGAAAAGGAGAAATGTTGGAAAGCCAAAGGTATGTGTTATTACTGTAAACAATAAAGACGATGAAAATCTCCAACATAGCTTGTGTCCCAAAGAAGAAGACAGTTGGTGTAAATATAACAAAGGATTGCTAACTGGTGAAGTGTACACTCATAAGCATAGTCTGCCTCATGCAATAATGGAGGTGATAAAACCTATTTTCAGAGACTTAGCAGCACCTGAACTGTTGAAAAAGTGTATTCACGGAAAAACTCAAAACCCCAATGAAAGTGTAAATAGTGTTATATGGTCGAGAATCCCCAAGACTGTATTTGTTGGAATAGAAACACTTCACTTTGGTGTGTATGATGCTGTTGCAACTTTCAATGATGGCAACATTGTAAGGTGCAAGGTATTTAGAAATATGGGAATGAAGATAGGTTCTAACATGGTACGAGCGATGCTTGCTTTAGACAAGGAACGCCTTCGGGCTGCAGACAGGGCTGTAAAGAGTCTAGAAATACAAGCACGAGTAAACAGGAGGAGGAACAAGAGGAAGCTGGAGGAGGAGTTTGCAGAGGATGAAGATAATCCATCCTATGGACCTGGAATGCACTAAAAAGTTAATCCAATCTTTGTCGCTCGATTCCCAAAACTTTTATTTTCTCATACTAATTACATGTTTTCTAAGGATCTTCCAAACATACTTGTTTCAAACTTTCAGTAAATGTTACACAGTACCTTCTGCATAATTTAACACAGCCTTTTTCCAAAAAAGCGTATATTTTTGAATATATAAATAAAAAATTGCAAAAAAATGTTGTAAATTTTCATTACAATTGAAAAAAAATCATCTTTAATAACTGAACTAAAATTTTGTAAAATCCCTGTGTTAAGTTGTAGCCCATATTCCAATAAATAATCTGTAAAAAGTTCAACTTCCTACCTCAAATACTTTGTGAGGAAAGATGTAATTTATAAGCGTTATTTTAACATTGCAAGTATAGGGCGTTCCGGAGCCCCTTACGTGGTGGGCCTTAATCAAATGGTATTTCATTCGATTTTCATTTAGAATTAAATGCTTTTGTGAAGTTTTCTTTTTTAACAATATTAATCTTCAGTGGAATTAGACTCGCTGAATCTTAAAACATGAGAATATAAGTTGAACAATAGAATAAACTTTTCATATTAATTTCCTCGGCTAGTCAGTTCACTTTAAAGCAAAAAATCTTTAGTTATTAATTGCAACTGCGGCCCACACAAGCGCGAGAGTATTTTTTCTTACCTCCGTCAACAATTGCATTGTAGTCGCAGTCCTGGCTTTGGCTCTCGGCTGTTGTACTGAAAATAAGAATCTTAAAATTACGTATTTTCTGCAACGTCGGGCGGCTGTGGAGAAAAATGCATATTATGTTAATAGCGGGCGAGTTTTTCGCTTCCGCTAATTTTTGTAAGTTAATGTCGCTACGTAATGGCGTCGTTGGCTGCATCGGCCGCTGCGATTGTTGCACTGTATATTACTCGAATGCAGGTTAATTCAAGGAAGACGGACATGAAATGGGGATCACCTCTTACAAATTAAAAGTGAACAATAATATAAAATCAATATGTTATCTGCTTAATTAGTACAAATATGCTTACATTTGCAGCATTCGCAAGATGTCCGTCTACGTGCAACCAAGACAAGAGAAGAAATGAAGACGACTAAAAAATTAACAAAAGAGCGTATTTTGTCGTCTCTTTAGATCATGTTTTTATATTTATTTGCCCTCGAAACTTACATAGAGAAATTATTATAATACGGGTACATGAGAAAAATGTATATTATTCAATTTTTAAATGTCTCCTCCTTAAAAATACTGTTTTTAAGGTCTTTTCGTATTATTTCACTGGGGACGCTATACATTGTAGAGGCGACAGTTGTAACGGCTGTATCTTGAGATGGTCTGAGCAGCCAAGCAGTTGGTGGCCGTTAACCGACGACATTTTATTGGGAGATTGTAGTGGCGACCTGCTTCTCCGATGGTGTTGGACGATTACTTCGATGAACTGATAAGGTGACACCATTCTATTTTTTTCACTGGCCATGAACTTTCTGCCTTCCGTATTGCAAGTGTACTTCACCTGAGACGAACAATTAGGGAGTAATGCATGTTGGGTTCGGACACTACGCAGTTTGTCGCATCGAACTACTGTTGCTTGGTGTCTAGCAGCGTCGGCATTCTGCCTTACCATCGAAGCCTGGGGTCTTGTTGTGTGAAAAGTTCTAAAACTGAGTGTTTAATTTGTTCCAGACAATATTGTGCTTTTTGAACTATATTATGTACCAAAGTACGGTAACTCCATGAGACACTGGTGCAGAGGGTTGAATATCAGCATCCGCGAGGTGAAGTCGGACGCACCTACTGTACATCGCGCCCTCGGCCGGGCCGATAAATCGGGTCCGAGCGGCACATGAGGTGTGGCCCGTGTTGGTTGCTCGGCAGGACTTCCATACCCGCACTTGACCGATACCGTGATCTGGGAACTATTTGTAAGAGAAGTGTCTAATGTATATTACTGCCTGCCTAGTTGAGTCCGTATGTAAGGCTACTATTTCTTTTGAACGAGTATACTTGGGCAAGGTCTTAAAACTGTAAGTGATCATAGGATAGCCATTTGGGCGTGCGGTGTATTCTATTTTCTATAGAAAGATGTTACCTTCCTCATTTGAAACCGAGCGAGGTGGCGCAGTGGTTAGCACACTCGACTCGCATTCGGGAGGACGACGGTTCAATCCCGCGTCCGGCCATCCTGATTTAGGTTTTCCGTGATTTCCCTAAATCTGTCCAGGCAAATGCCTGGATGGTTCCTCTGAAAGGGCACAGCCGACTTGCTTCCCCATCCTTCCCTAATCCGATGAGACCGATGACCTCGCTGTTTGGTCTCTTCCCCCAAACAAATCAACCCAACCAACCTCATTTGAAACGTTGTTACACATTTGTAAGTAACTAAAGCCAATTTATAGCCTTCATGTATAAATATTCTCTAACTGGGAGTTTATTATTATGTTATTTCTTCGCTATTTGTTAATTTAAAATACAGTTATTCACATTTCATCTGTAAGGTTAATTTTTCTTTTAAATGAGTATATTTGGGCAAGGTTTTAAAACTGTAAGTGAACTTAGGCGTTTAGTGTATTCTATATTTTTTGTTTTTCCGTCTTAAAAGGTATTATCATTATCATCTGAAAAATTGTTATACTTGCTTTGATATCGAAAACTAAGTGATGGGTTTCATGTACAAATGGTCTCACTTGAAGTTTGACAATGGTTATCTGTTGATTGGCTTTAATAAATATTGTGAACAATAAAAGGTGAATGCTCCCCCAGCCCTAATAAGGTCCAGTTCTAACGCGTAGTCCTCTGGGCGTTTTACGATACGCCGAGGTAAAATCTGTTTTAGGCTGGTTCTGCTTCGGTGCCAGTGATGGCCGTGTGTCTGTTAGAAGTAGCCCAGTTGAAGGCTTGCAACCAACCTGTGAACGTAATAGACAGAAAGGACCTACACTTGGAGTTATTTCGAATGACAGCAGTAGCGCTCTCGTGGTTATCCCACGCACCCTGACTCAAAACTTGTATATCTATCTGGTAATTTGATTTGTGCTGCCATTCATGAACAGCACTCCAGGGTGAGATTTCCAATAGGACAACGCTCGTCCACATATAACTGTTTTAACTCAACGTGTTCTGCAGAGTGTCGACATGTTGCCTTACCTGTTCTATCACCGGATCTGTCTCCAGTCGAGCACATATGGGATATCAAGGGACGATAACTCGAGCGTTATCCACAACAGCATTAACCGTCAATGTATTGACCGACTAAGTAGAACTGGCATGGAACTCCAGCCGACAAACTGACATCCAGACCTCCAGAACACAATGCATGCACGTTTACATTCTTGCATTCAACACTCTAGTTATTACACCGGTTGTTAATGTACCAGCATTTCATATTTCCTGTCATTTACTTCGCGCTGAGGCCTACCTGTGATCTTGAAATGTTAATCGCTTATATATGTTATCTAGGGTAATGTATTCCCAAAACTTCAGTACTGTACATTACTTTTGGCGTTGCGATTTTTTTCCCGTTAGTGTCCGTTGTGTTACTTATCTATCTCGTCCTTAAGTTCTGGACAACAGTGTAGTATATTGCTTACACCTACGTATATCTAATGTGTTGTGTCTAGACAAGACAGCCTAGACACAATGAGAGGAAGCCGAAAGGCACGCGCTTAAACTCACGCAGGCGGGCATGAGGTCTGAAACAGGATACGTAATGAATGCTATAAAGAAAAGTACGTAGCTTCTGGAATACTTAACTTTAATCCACATTTGTAGAACATCGCTCTTGATGATACATTAATAGAATCTCAATATCAATTGAATACGGCGCCTTGCTAGGTCGTAGCAAATGTAGCTGAAGGCTATGCTAAATATCGTCTCGGAAATTGAGAGCGTAGTTGTCACTGAACCATTGCTATGAACGTCGGCTGTACAACTGGGGCGAGTGCCAGGACGTCTCTCTAGCCCTGCCATGTGGTGGCGCTCGGTCTGCTATCACTGACAGTGGCGACACGCCGGTCCGACGTATACTACCGGACCGCGGCCGATTTAAAAGCTACCACCTAGCAAGTGTGGTGTCTGGCGGTGACACCACATAATGATATTCGAAGTACCCTCCGCCACACTCCATTAGCAGTCTTGCGGAGTATAGAGGTAGGAAGGTTCTAGGAAACCTCGTCTGTAATGCTCGGGATCGGTTCAAGGCCCAAGCAATATAACCTGCTAAATTAGTGTGCAGAGTGAAAAATAATTAGTAGCGGAAACTGGCACGGATGAAAGTATAGGATAATAACTGGTAGGATGAAAAACGTTTCAGTGTACATGGTGCCGCAAACGAATCTCCTGCGTGATGATTATCAAAGCGTGGTTGCAAGCCGCCACTGCCTGTAGTATGAAATACTGCCCTAGGTAGCGGAATTTTGTTTGAAATATAAATAAATATGTCCCTTTGTCATTTTGCTTAAATTTCACACAACAGCCAGCTTAAAATTACCGTGCACTTGTTAACAGAAGGATTCTCCGTGTCTTCCTCACACTTGGAAGCTATACAGCAGTCTCTATGCAGTGAATCATCACGTAAATATTGACAAGGTCGTGCAGATTGCTGGTACAGTTCTTCAACCATATCACTGTAAGTGCTGTACAGTTCTGAGACGACTGGACTAAGAAAAAACCAAAAGACAGGTCAGGTGACCCCGGAGACCAACATACAGGCTGTGTTTGACCTGCGCATGTTGGACCATATTGACACAGTGCATGTCGTCTTAAACAGCAACAAAGTGTTCCTGTGCCTCGTCATACTTGTATCACGCTCCTCAAAATTGTGCAGCGTGAGGTAGGCTACGGACCTAATCGATAAGTTTGCAAATAAATGTAATCCAACTAGGACATTGATACTGAAGTTAGTAGCCACCTGCACCCACACACTCACAATTATCTCGCAAACAATTTGTTTGCGAACCCTTGCTTGTAAGTTTCCATAGCCTCGTTACATACTCTCAGATCATAAAAATTTATTATCAATCAAATGGTCAGGATAAATAGGCTACTGAAATGAAATATTGGTCTTTGAAGAAAAAAAAAATACACGAAACAAAATGCACGGTGACTGATCATCTTGATGGCTTGAAAAGTAATTAAAGGGGAAGGGGGTCAAGCTATAGCGATGCCTCCGTCAAGATAATAACAGCAAAAACGCTTTCTGACTACATGTGAGATACTGACCGAGATTGTGAACAGTTAGTTGAACGTCAATATGACAAAGGTTGGTTGAAGTACAGGGCTGCAGGTCAGATGGACTAAGTCCTCAGACATATTGTAAGTAGGCTGTTTATGTTTTCTTATTGGCAACGTTACGTAGCGCTCTGTATGAAAATCACTGGCTGTGCTGTGTGCAGTCTGTGGCTAGTTTGCATTGTTGTCTGAAACATGTTCCTCAGTGCTTTTCGGCAGTGAATTTGCACCGGCAACATTCACATTTTGACAAGCGGAAAATGTGTCTTGACTCATTTGAGAAAACGGTGAGAACCCAAAACCTGAGTCTACAGTATTTGCAATATTGTGTTCTGTCATTCCCGTTTCCTGAGGCGAGCTGTTGCCGACCGATCGATCGATAATGCTTCTCTGTTCACTACCTGTTTCACTGTCTACACCATTATTTGACGCCCACTCCATTTCCCTCTGCACAGTTACCAAATTACTACTTTGAACATTAGTAAATCCATTACTCGGCGGCGCTGATAAGCTACGCTCGTCGTCACTATTATTTCTCAGTTTACTTTGGAGCCTAGTGTTACGTTTTTCACACGCCATTATTGTCACAATATTTCACACGATAACACAGAAAAGCACAATTTGAAGAGCAAAATAAGATAACACATTAACATAGAAATGGAAATAATGTCTACTTAAATACTTGGTGCAAATCTACATGCATGTCACAACTGTTTTACTGTACAACAATGAAAGACTACAACTACAAAGGAGATTCTCTCTACAATTATGCGCTAGCAATAAACAAAATCTACGCTAATTACACAAACTACAAGGAAAAAATCAGAAGATTCCAGTGAGGTATCCTCGGCTAAGGGTCGACATATGAAACGTTCCCTTTTTGAAGAATTTTACAAGACTATGCTTAAACTGACACACAATATTTTTAGCGCAACGCAATCTGACTTTCAAAAATCCCTACAAAAGAATGGCCCTGACTATAACATTAACCTATACCTTTCAAAAATCACTTACCTCACAAAAATCTTCGTTACTCGAACTACTGCAATACAGCGAGCGCCAGTACTGCCAGTTAAATAAAAGATTCAAACTACGGAAGGCACTAACTACTGATAGGCATAGTTAGCAAATGAAAGATTTTAATAGAGAACAAAGAATGTATTTACCTTGAAAATGTTGAAAACTCATAATATACACATCAGTTCATGACATCCAGTTTTAAAAATTTCAAAACTCCGCCATCTCTCTCCCCACATCCATCACTGCTGGCGGCTCACCTCCAACTGCGCAACGCTACGCGCTGTTAACATCCAGCTGCCGCTGCCCAACACTACAATGGCAGACAACAATGCAAACTAGCCACAGACTGTACACAGCACAGCCAGTGATTTTCATACAAAGCGCTACGTTGTTGTTGTTGTTGTGGTCTTCAGTCCCGAGACTGGTTTGATGCAGCTCTCCATGCTACTCTATCCTGTGCAAGCTTCTTCATCTCCCAGTACCTACTGCAACCTACATCCTTCTGAATCTGCTTAGTGTATTGATCTCTTGGTCTCCCTCTACGATTTTTACCCTCCACGCTGCCCTCCAATGCTAAATTTGTGATCCCTTGATGCCTCAAAACATGTCCTACCAACCGATCCCTTCTTCTAGTCAAGTTGTGCCACAAACTTCTCTTCTCCCCAATCCTATTCAATACCTCCTCATTAGTTATGTGATCTACCCACCTTATCTTCAGCATTCTTCTGTAGCACCACATTTCGAAAGCTTCTATTCTCTTCTTGTCCAAACTGGTTATCGTCCATGTTTCACTTCCATACATGGCTACACTCCATACAAATACTTTCAGAAACGACTTCCTGACACTTAAATCTATACTCGATGTTAACAAATTTCTCTTCTTCAGGAACGATTTCCTTGCCATTGCCAGTCTACATTTTATATCCTCTCTACTTCGACCATCATCAGTTATTTTACTCCCTAAATAGCAAAACTCCTTTACTACTTTAAGCGTCTCATTTCCTAATCTAATCCCCTCAGCATCACCCGATTTAATTTGACTACATTCCATTATCCTCGTTTTGCTTTTGTTGATGTTCATCTTGTATCCTCCTTTCAAGACACTGTCCATTCCGTTCAACTGCTCTTCCAAGTCGTTTGCTGTCTCTGACAGAATTACAATGTCATCGGCGAACCTCAAAGTTTTTACTTCTTCTCCATGAATTTTAATACCTACTCCGAATTTTTCTTTTGTTTCCTTTACTGCTTGCTCAATATACAGATTGAATAACATCGGGGAGAGGCTACAACCCTGTCTCACTCCTTTCCCAACCACTGCTTCCCTTTCATGCCCCTCGACTCTTATAACTGCCATCTGGTACGTAACGTTGCCAATAAGAAAACATAAACAGCCTACTTACAATATGTTGCTAATAGGCACGGGCTGGCAATAATCTCACCACTGAACTGCCCAGCAGGTGATTTGGACACTGGCTGTAGGTGTACAACTGCGAAGGTGACGGCTTGCCTGTTGTCGTGTCCAGATGTGCAGATAATCACGGGTGGCGCGCCGAAAAAGCAAGACTGGCCTCTGCGGCGGCTCTCCGATGAATGTACAACATACGTCGGACTAACGGCCCAGCCCGTTCTCTACCGTGGACGTCCACCGAATGCCTCGAAAATCTCTCCTCTCTTCCCTCCTCGACACCAAACCCTCTTGGAGTCCAGTGGCCAACCTGCGAGCGCAAACTGCGCCAAACTCATAACGCCGCGCCAGAACTCCCGCCTAGACACCGCTTTACTACTTTCCTCCAATGAGAAAGCTTGGCCCTAAAATCTATGTTCTACCCCTCTATACTTGGCGCCAGGGAGACGCGCGTGCATTCCACGCGTGCGGCGGACTGTGCTCTCCTCCGCAGAGCAAATCGTGAAAATCTGTCGGTCGCACACCTCCGGTATGCGGGCCGCTGGCCATTGTGGTTCTAAAGACTGCGCCGACTTTATGGCGAGACCCGAGCGCCTGCGCTCACAAGCAAAGCGGTCTCGCTTTTATACAGGCACGGATGCTTTCCTGGAAGAGCGGGCGGCCGTTTCTTTCACCTCTGCCGCCCTGGAGACATCTCCCTGCCGTCCTCACTGACACAGAAATAACCTTGCCCCAAACCTACTAGCGACATACTGACTCTGTCATACGTGTAATTATTCGTCCTGATGGCCGACTACATAGCTGAGATGGCTGCAGCGCTTCTGGAGTGACTAAGTAGTTAAGAAGGGGTGAAAGGACGCATGCTCAAAGGGTTGCCACCTTTCATGTTTTACTAGAATATTTTTGATTCTGTACTTATATAACTTATTTTCACATATAATGACATACTCTGTTCCGTTTTAGCCCGTTATTTGTATACGAGTCTCTTTTCGGCAGTGGGGTATTGGATGTTTTCTGGAAATTGTCTTAAATGTCATTGATACGCCCGCCAAACCCGCTGCGCAGAACAGGTAATAGGATTGTGGGAAAGGCCAAAGGTTGAGGCCAGTTTCTCATTTTAATTGTCATTTATTGTAATTTAAAAACCTCCACAACCAAAGCGGCACATTGCCGGAACTTTACCGAATGGAACTCTTTCACGGGAAAAATCCAATTAAGATAGCAAAAACAATAATTTTTTAAAAAAAAAGCAGCAAACATAAGCAGAGTGCAATACAAATTGCTGAGGGCCACAATTAAATTTCAAAATTCTAGAATATATTATTATAGACTTTTAAAGGCAGAGGGCCAGAATGTTTAACAACAAGAAACCTTAACAATCAACAAGAGTAAAATCCAATTAAAGAGGCAAATCAAATAAATAAAGAAACGTATCACGACTACATGGAATGCCTTATGGCTAAGCAAATAGAACATACATGTGCAAGGTGCAATACCAATGACTAAAGGCGACAATTAAGTTCCAAAATTTTAAAATATACTCGTATTACCATACTCTTTTAAAGGCAGAAGGCCGCAGTGTTTAAGCTTGAAAGATAAATGTAAAAATTAATTTTGCAAAATTTTTAAGAAAAAATAATCAGAAGCCTTGAATTTAAAGTAACTGACAACAGATAATTAAACATCGGTGGCACTCAGAAGCCTCCAGGGAGGTCGGTCTGCCCTCGTTCACTCAGGCGAGACAAGTGGTGAGTCCAACTATACTTGATATGTCGGAACCCAACCAGAGGACAGCCACGGACCGATCGACACATCGACTTCCTTTCCGTCGATCAGTACATGAGAACTCAAACCGGAAAGGTTATAAACGTGATAATCCACAATGGAGTATGTATTAGCTGTCAAAATTACACACCATGTTGGACAGCGACAACAGGTGAGGAAAAGACGCTGCCTGAAATTACGTTAGTGACCAGGGCAGGTAACCGGAACACTAACGGCTACAAGACAGAAAATTCCACTGGTGCACTCAAATTGTTGTCGACCAAAATAGTTAATTGCACCGCATGGCAGCTAAATTTCAGCAGTAGAAAAACTCAGTGTTGCTGACAGGAAAACCTCCGACAGCAAACCACCGAAACGAACCGCCACAACATGAATGGACGTGGCCTGGGTAGTTGAAACCACTACTGACCTTTGACGTCCTGGGTCGGTTAACCACGAAGGTCGTAGCGATCGGACAGCTCCACACACGCTCCGACACTGCGCAGGGGCTGCCAGCGGACCCAGCTGACTTCACCGCGCGGAGATAACTTCCCTGGTCCGCAGCAACCGACCGACTCCCTCCAGACCCCCTAGCCGGATACTATATGCTCAAAACCAAAGATGCTACGTGGTACAAATATCGATACACATCACTGCTGCCGCAAGTAGAAGGAAGAACCACCATAACGTAACTGCAACAAGGGCGGGAAACCAAACACAGAGCCCGCATCTCGTGGTCGTGCGGTAGCGTTCTCGCTTCCCACGCCCGGGTTCCCGGGTTCGATTCCCGGCGGGGTCAGGGATTTTCTCTGCCTCGTGATGGCTGGGTGTTGTGTGCTGTCCTTAGGTTAGTTAGGTTTAAGTAGTTCAAAGTTCTAGGGGACTTATGACAACAGCAGTTGAGTCTCATAGTGCTCAGAGCCATTTGAACCATTTGAACCAAACACAGATAGACAGTGAACTTCACGAAAACGCATAGTTGAGAATGAGCACGCCTCAGTCATCAATAAAAAGTCCACTGCAGTAGTAAAAATTATTTATTATTTATATCTAAAAAGTAAGGCGCAACCTGGTTTTAAGACAAATGTCCCACCTTCAGGTAAATATTAAAATTTGAGTCCATTAAGAATTAGTATTACATCCCTAGTCAGCAACTGATTATACACTCCTGGAAATTGAAGTAAGAACACCGTGAATTCATTGTCCCAGGAAGGGGAAACTTTATTGACACATTCCTGGGGTCAGATACATCACATGATCACACTGACAGAACCACAGGCACATAGACACAGGCAACAGAGCATGCACAATGTCGGCACTAGTACAGTGTATATCCACCTTTCGCAGCAATGCAGGCTGCTATTCTCCCATGGAGACGATCGTAGAGATGCTGGATGTAGTCCTGTGGAACGGCTTGCCATGCCATTTCCACCTGGCGCCTCAGTTGGACCAGCGTTCGTGCTGGACGTGCAGACCGCGTGAGACGACGCTTCATCCAGTCCCAAACATGCTCAATGGGGGACAGATCCGGATATCTTGCTGGCCAGGGTAGTTGACTTACACCTTCTAGAGCACGTTGGGTGGCACGGGATACATGCGGACGTGCATTGTCCTGTTGGAACAGCAAGTTCCCTTGCCGGTCTAGGAATGGTAGAACGATGGGTTCCATGACGGTTTGCATGTACCGTGCACTATTCAGTGTCCCCTCGACGATCACCAGTGGTGTACGGCCAGTGTAGGAGATCGCTCCCCACACCATGATGCCGGGTGTTGGCCCTGTGTGCCTCGGTCGTATGCAGTCCTGATTGTGGCGCTCACCTGCACGGCGCCAAACACGCATACGACCATCATTGGCACCAAGGCAGAAGCGACTCTCATCGCTGAAGACGACACGTCTCCATTCGTCCCTCCATTCACGCCTGTCGCGACACCACTGGAGGCGGGCTGCACGATGTTGGGGCGTGAGCGGAAGACGGCCTAACGGTGTGCGGGACCGTAGCCCAGCTTCATGGAGACGGTTGCGAATGGTCCTCGCCGATACCCCAGGAGCAACAGTGTCCCTAATTTGCTGGGAAGTGGCGGTGCGGTCCCCTACGGCACTGCGTAGGATCCTACGGTCTTGGCGTGCATCCGTGCGTCGCTGCGGTCCGGTCCCAGGTCGACGGGGACGTGCACCTTCCGCCGACCACTGGCGACAACATCGATGTACTGTGGAGACCTCACGCCCCACGTGTTGAGCAATTCGGCGGTACGTCCACCCGGCCTCCCGCATGCCCACTATACGCCCTCGCTCAAAGTCCGTCAACTGCACATACAGTTCACGTCCACGCTGTCGCGGCATGCTACCCGTGTTAAATACTGCGATGGAGCTCCGTATGCCACGGCAAACTGGCTGACACTGACGGCGGCGGTGCACAAATGCTGCGCAGCTAGCGCCATTCGACGGCCAACACCGCGGTTCCTGGTGTGTCCGCTGTGCCGTGCGTGTGATCATTGCTTGTACAGCCCTCTCGCAGTGTCCGGAGCAAGTATGGTGGGTCTGACACACCGGTGTCAATGTGTTCTTTTTTCCATTTCCAGGAGTGTATATACAGGGCTATTACAAATGATTGAAGCGATTTCATAAATTCACTGTAGCTCCATTCATTGACGTACGGTCACGACACACTACAGATACGTAGAAAAACTCATAAAGTTTTGTTCGGCTGAAGCCGCACTTCAGGTTTCTGCCGCCAGAGCGCTCGAGAGTGCAGTGAGACAAAATGGCGACAGGAGCCGAGAAAGCGTATGTCGTGCTTGAAATGCACTCACATCAGTCAGTCATAACAGTGCAACGACACTTCAGGACGAAGTTCAACAAAGATCCAGCAACTGCTAACTCCATTCGGCGATGGTATGCGCAGTTTAAAGCTTCTGGATGCCTCTGTAAGGGGAAATCAACGGGTCGGCCTGCAGTGAGCGAAGAAACTGTTGAACGCGTGCGGGCAAGATTCACGCATAGTGATGTGAAAGATTCAGTGTTTAAACCTCCTCTACCAAGAAACGTGCCAGAATTGCGAGCTCGCATCAACAATGCTTTCGAACTCATTGATGGGGACATGCTGCGCCGAGTGTGGAGGAACTTGATTATCGGCTTGATGTCTGCCGAATCACTAAAGGGGCACATATCGAACATTTGTGAATGCCTAAAAAAACTTTTTGAGTTTTTGTATGTGTGTGCAAAGCATTGTGAAAATATCTCAAATAATAAAGTTATTGTAGAGCTGTGAAATCGCTTCAATCATTTGTAATAACCCTGTATATATATATATATATATATATATATATATATATATATATATATATATATATATATATATATACGACATAATCAGCAACCTGTTGCATAAAAGAAATTTAATTTCTTAACCGTTTTCAGGCACTTAGTGTCCTACTCGCAGAAGACAGTACGAGAAAATGCACCACAAATAAGTAGGATTTAATTAAAAGTTCTCCGGTTTCCAGCTGGTTGGCAGTATTATAAAACCGGAACCTTTCAACAACTGACATACTCATCATCTTCTGGCGAAGAAGACGAAGAGCTTTTCGTCAGCTGTATACGCTGGGGAAGTCTACATTCACAAGTTGGAGTTAGCAATATTCCAATTAAGGATGGATAGAAAAAACATTTAACTTTTCTGAATTTTTAAATTTTTTTAATCTTTTCGTACTTAATTTTAATATTCCTATCTAACTTCTACTTGTTTGAGGTTTATTTTTCTGTACAGCCTTCTGAATATGGGATGCCTTAAACCGGTAAAGAAATTAAATTTATTCTACGCAACAGGTTTTTGATTATTTCGATACATCCATATGGGATGTATAACTGCGATTAAAATAATTTAAAATAGTGCACCTCTGGTACACGGCATGAAACAGGATATCCTCTTCAAAAAATGGTTCAAATGGTTCTGAGCACTATGGGATTTAACATCTGAGGCCATCTGTCCCCTAGACTTAGAAATTCTTAAACCTAACTAACCTCAGAACATCACACACATCCATGCCCGAGGCAAGATTCGAACCTGCGACCATTGCAGCAACTCGGTTCCCGACTGAAGCACCTAGAACCACTCGGTCACAACAGCTATCCTCTTCAGTCATAGGCCTGCCAGAAAGCCTCTCGCAGAGGAGGACAATGGTCCTCTCTGTAGTCAGCACGAATGTATTTGAAACGCAAGCATTTCGATCATGACCCCATGTAACTGGGCTTTCAGGCAGGTCTAGGACTGAAGAAGATACGCTGTTTCGTGCCATTCACCAGGGATGCTCTATTTTAACATATATTAAAATACTTTAACCTCAGTCGTGTGTGCTCTACGGAATCACATTTTAATATGCTCCTAGAGATGGGACACAGATACTGAAGCTGGGTTGTGTTTTCCTTTTTAGAAATAAATAATTTAGACGATAGATAATGAATATCAACAGTTGTGTGTAAAGAAGTCGTCTCGGGTTTTCAGCCGGTTCAATGCGTCCTTCTGCTGCAACGTTTCAACAAGTTTCCTACTTGTGATGTTCTGAAGATGACAACTAGGAAAATGGTTGAAACGTTGCCACAGAACTACTCCTTGACTCGACTGCGACTTGGGTTGTTCACATAAACAAATATTGGTCGGAGTTTAAAAAGTGATAAGTGATACTTGAAACAGCGGATCGATCGCAGACAGCAGACAAATGTACGTTTTTTACGATCGTTGCTGCTGTTGTATGCGGGACGACTGTGGAGCTGGAAGCCCGGTCTGTGGTCGCCGCACTTAATTTAGGGCCTCGTTGGGCTGTGCGGCCTGTCTGCGAATCCGGCCACTGGTTAATTTGCATTAATAACCGCCGGGCTCCAGCAGCGGCCTCCGGGCTTTTCCAGCCCGGCACGTTCTCCAGGGACAGCAGACTCTCTCTCTCTCTCTCCCTTTCTATTCCTTCCTCTATCTGTATTCGAGATAACGAGCTTCTTCTTCTTCTTCTCTCTCTCTCTCTCTCCCTCTCTTCCTCTCTCTCTCTCTCTCTCTCTCTCTCTCTCTCTCTCTCTCTCTCTGAGCCAAGTCGCTGAACAATGCTGTCAATACTAAGCGCGCAAAGTCGTCCACCAGCCAGGATGCAACTGTCGCGTTCCGACATTTCCACTGGAGCCATAGAGGCGCGCTCAGCCCACGAAGATTGTTTTCCGGACTCGCCTGAAGAGTGCTGGTCGGCGAGGTGTGGCGGAGTTTCAGCTACGGAAGCGTCTGCTCGAATTCCAATGATCCCTAGTTCGTCAATTATTTCCGATGGTTGTTGCTAATTTTCTTTACAATTATTCACGTTCTCGATTTTTATGGATTGGATGCTAGGAAACTGCTTCGTATTTGTGCTGAGCCTCCAAACTGCACATGATGCAACTGAGGGTATTTCACAGTACAAAATAAGCCCAAAGACGGCTTCTGACTGGTCATTAATTACGTCAGCTGTCACACATGGTGCTAACACCTGCACTGTTGACGCCACCGCTCCCGCAGTAGCGTAAACATTTCCACGAATATCTCTGGCTCTTCTCTGCCTCGAGAGCTCGCTTCCATATATTACTACGATTGTATCCGCTGTCACGGTTGAAAATTTTCTCACATATTTTATTTCTACAGCCTCTTTAATTACATTCTGCCAGGATATAGAAGCCTGGAATGTTTGCAAGACATTCGTTCTTGTTTTTGTCCATAATAACACATCTAAACCTTTCTTTCCTACGCTACACTGTCGATACATTCCAGAGGTATCAGAACGGTTTTCGCGTACAACTCTCGCTTCGTTCGTTTCCGGTACTAGAAGCCTTACCTCAATTTGTTGCATTTCCCCTTCTCCGTCATCCAAGAAAGTATGTAGTACCATCATCGAATCACCCTGTATATACAGGGTGGTCCATTGATCGTGACCGGGCCAAATAACTCACGAAATAAGCGTCAAACGAAAAAACTACAAAGGACGAAACTTGTCTAGCTTGAAGGGGGAAACCAGATGGCGCTATGGTTGGCCCGCTAGATGGCGCTGCCATAGGTGAAACGGATATCAATTGCGTATTTTAAATAGGAAACCCGATTTTTATTACATATTCGTGTAGTACGTAAAGAAATACGAATGTTTTAGTTAGACCACTTTTTTCGCTTTGTGATAGATGGCGCTGTAATAGTCACAAACATATGACTTACAATTTTAGACGAACAGTTGATAAAAGGTAGGTTTTTTTAAATTAAAATACAGAACGTAGGTACGTTTGAACATTTTATTTCGGTTGTTGCACTGTGATACATGTACCTTTGTGAACTTATCATTTCTGAGAACGAATGCTGTTACAGCGTGATTACCTGTAAATACCACATTAATGCAGTAAATGCTCAAAATGATGTCCGTCAACCTCAATGCATTTGGCAATACTGTGTAACGACATTCCTCTCAACACCGAAGTTTTTGAGATTCCCGATTCCCACGCAATTTGTCTGCTACAGATGTGCGGACTAGCCGCGACAGCAGCTAAAACACCTGCTTGGGCATCATCATTTGTTACAGGTCGTGGTTGACGTTTCACATGTGGCTGAACGCTTCCTGTTTCCTTAAATAACGTATCTATCCGGCGAACAGACCGGACACTTGGATGATGTCGTCCAGGATACCGATCAGCATCATAGCACATGCCCGTTGGGCATTTTGATCACAATAGCCATACATCAACACGACATCGACCTTTTCCGCAATTGTTAAACGGTCCATTTTAACACGGGTAATGTATCACGAAGCAAATACCGTCCGCACTGGCGGAATGTTACGTGATACCACGTACTTATAAGTTTGTGACTATTACAGCGCCATCTATCACAAAGCGAAAAAAGTGGCCCAACTAAAACATTCATATTTCTTTACGTACTACAGGAATATGTAATAAAAATGGGGGTTACTATTTTAAAAAACGCAGTTGATATCCGTTTGACCTATTGCAGCGCCATCTAGCGGGCCAACCATAGCGCTATCTGGTTTCCCTTTTCAAGCTAGACGAGTTTCGTTCTTTGTAGATTTTTCGTTTGACGTTTATTTCTTGAGATATTTGGCCCGTTCACGATCAATGGACCACCCTGTATAGCCTATATACAGGGTGTTTAAAAAATGACAGGTATATTTGAAACGGCAATAAAAACTAAACGAGCAGCGATAGAAATACACCGTTTGTTGCAATATGCTTGGGACAACAGTACATTTTCAGGCGGACAAACTTTCGAAATTACAGTAGTTACAATTTTCAACAACAGATGGCGCTGCAAGTGATGTGAAAGATATAGAAGACAACGCAGTCTGTGGGTGCGCCATTCTGTACGTCGTCTTTCTGCTGTAAGCGTGTGCTGTTCACAACGTGCAAGTGTGCTGTGGACAATATGGTTTATTCCTTAGAACAGAGGATTTGTCTGGTGTTGGAATTCCACCGCCTGGAACACAGTGTTGTTGCAACAAGACGAAGTTTTCAACGGAGGTTTAATATAACCAAAGGACCGAAAAGAGATACAATTAAGGATCTGTTTGCAAAATTTCAACGGACTGGGAACGTGACGGATGAACGTGCTGGAAAGGTAGGGCGACCGTATACGGCAACCACAGAGGGCAACGCGCAGCTAGTGCAGCAGGTGATCCAACAGCGGCCTCGGGTTTCCGTTCGCCGTGTTGCAGCTGCGGTCCAGATGACGCCAACGTCCACGTATCGTCTCATGCGCCAGAGTTTACACCTCTATCCATACAAAATTCAAATGTGGCAACCCCTCAGTGCCGCTACCACTGCTGCACGAGAGACATTCGCTAACGATATAGTGCACAGGATTGATGACGGCGATATGCATGTGGGCAGCATTTGGTTTACTGACGAAGCTTATTTTTACCTGGACGGCTTCGTCAATAAACAGAACTGGCGCATATGGGGAACCGAAAAGCCCCATGTTGCAGTCCCATCGTCCCTGCATCCTCAAAAAGTACTGGTCTGGGCCGCCATTTCTTCCAAAGGAATCATTGGCCCATTTTTCAGATCCGAAACGATTACTGCATCACACTATCTGGACATTCTTCGTGAATTTGTGGCGGTACAAACTGCCTTAGACGACACTGCGAACACCTCGTGGCTTATGCAAGATCGTGTCCGGCCACATCGCACGGCCGACGTCTTTAATTTCCTGAATGAATATTTCGATGATCGTGTGATTGCTTTGGGCTATCCGAAACATACAGGAGGCGGCGTGGATTGGCCTCCCTATTCGCCAGACATGAACCCCTGTGACTTCTTTCTGTGGGACACGTGAAAGACCAGGTGTACCGCCAGAATCCAGAAACAATTGAACAGCTGAAGCAGTACATCTCATCTGCATGTGAAGCCATTCCACCAGACACGTTGTCAAAGGTTTCGGGTAATTTCATTCAGAGACTACGCCATATTATTGCTACGCATGGTGGATATGTGGAAAATATCGTACTATAGAGTTTCCCAGACCGCAGCGCCATCTGTTGTTGAAAATTGTAACTACTGTAATTTCGAAAGTTTGTCTGCCTGAAAATGTACTGTTGTCCCAAGCATATTGCAACAAACGGTGTATTTCTATCGCTGCTCGTTTAGTTTTTATTGCCGTTTCAAATATACCGGTCATTTTTGAAACACCCTGTACACATCTACAGGCGCCGGCGCCCATAACTTGGACGCTCCGTAGGCTCGTTGGATAACGCTTCCATACACTGATTCCTCTTCAAGATTTTCTATACTCTCTTCTTTACAAAAGGCAACGACCTTGCCGCAGTGGATACACCGGTTCCCATGAGATCACCGAAGTTAAGCGCTGTCGGGCGTGGTCGGCACTTGGATAGGTGACCATCCAGGCCTCCATGCGCTGTTGCCATTTTTCGGGGTGCACTCAGCCTCGTGATGCCGATTGAGGAGCTACTCGACCGACTAGTAGCGGCTTCGGTCAAGAATGCCATCATAACGACTGGGAGAGCGGTGTGCTGACCCCACGCCCCTCCTATCCGCATCCTCTCCTGAGGATGACACGGCGGTCGGATGGTCCCGGTAGGCCACTCGTGGCCTGGAGACGGAGTGAGTGCTTCTTTGCACAAGTCATTAAAGTTTATAATCGGAGTTTCCGAACACCCTGTACGTAGAGTTTTATGTTATTATTACAGTAACTGTACCGTATTTACCCCAGTGTCATAATTTGTGCAATAAAAAATTTAACTTCGCCATAAAAGTAACATTGAAATGTAAATATGTACACACGATAGTTCTGTGACATGATCGTCCCATGTTACTGCAAGATGTCTGATTATTTTTATTTTTTATTTCTTGGCTGTTTTTGAGGAGAGTAGGAGGCTTGATAACTCTGGAGGAGTATTTCAGCATATCTTGTTAAGATACGAGCGGCCCAGGCGCTTGCCCTGTAGTCTGCCTTTAACACAGGCGGCCAGTCACAGAGGTTGTGGAGAAGGGAAGAGGGCCCCAGGGCACTGTAGTTCGCGGAAGTGATTGCGATAAGCCCCTGCCCCTCACTTTAGCGGTGAATGCGATCTCCTCGTTAGAAGTTTGCTGCGAGGGAGCCACCGAAAGAGCCTAGAGTATACCTGAGTGTGACGAGTTCACATCTGTGTACACAGAACTAAGATTCGGCCGTCACGGCACCGTTCGCACCCCGTGAAAAAATTCGCTGTATTCCCTTGCAAATTTTGTTATCCCTTCAACGGAGTGTTGCCCGCCACCAGGTTTAGGCCCAAAGGGCTCGACCAGCGAGTGGAACATGACTACATCTACATCTAAATCTACATCTACATACATACTACGCAGTACACCATACGGTGCGTGGCGGAGGGTACCTCGTACCACAACTAGCATCTTCTCTCCCTGTTCCACTCCCAAACAGAACGAGGGAAAAAATGACTACCTATATGCCTCTGTACGAGCCCTAATCTCTCTTATCTTCTCTTTGTGGTCTTTCCGCGAAATGTAAGTTGGCGGCAGTAAAATTATACTGCAGTCAGCCTCAAATGCTGGCTCTCTAAATTTCCTCAGTAGCGATTCACGAAAAGAACGCCTCCTTTCCTCTAGAGACTACCACCCGAGTTCCTGAAGCATTTCCGTAACACTCGCGTGATGATCAAACCTACCAGTAACAAATCTAGCAGCCCGCCTCTGAATGCTCCCTCAATCCGACCTCATAGGGATACCAAACGCTCGAGCAGTACTCAAAAATAGGTCGTATTAGTGTTTTATAAGCGGTCTCCTTTACAGGTGAACCACATCTTCCCAAAATTCTACCAATGAACCGAAGACAACTATTCGCCTTCCCCACAACTGCCATTACATGCTTGTCCCACTTCATATCGACGTGACTGTGTCAAGCGCTACACTACTAATGGAGTATTCAAACATTACTGGATTCTTTTCCCTATTCATCTGCGTTAATTCACATTTATCTATATTTAGAGTTATCTATCATTCTTTACACCAATCACACATCCTGTCCAAGTCATCTTGTATCCCCCTACAGTCACTCAACGACGACACCTTCCCGTACACCACAGCATCATGAGCAAACAGCCGCACATTGCTATCCACCCTACCCAAAAGATCATTTATGTAGATAGAAAACAACCTAAATTCTCTTCGTTCATTGTGAGAATGGCTGCCTGTCCTGCTTCCATGTACAGATTTTCAAAAAGACGGTAGTTAGGTTCAGAGGAGGGATTTTGCGGAACTTGTCCTGGGGAGTCAGAGGTCGTCGGAGGCATCCTTTCTCTGCCGCCATATCTGCCGTTATTATCCTGTGCCGACTGGCGCAGTCTGCTGAGTATTGAGTAAATGCCGCATCTGCGCCATCCACTTTCTTAGCAGCTCATAATTTGGCAGACTGCCACGCGACTTCAGTTGCCTGCGTTTATTGTTTCGTTTCACAGGTCTTGGAATCGTTTGCTTTTGCGTTTGCGAGCGGCACGGATTACGAAAGCTTGTAGCAATTCCAAGCAATCTTCCACACAAATGAGGTACCACCCACTGTGTTCCGGGACACTCGTCATTAACCTGAGCCAGTCAAGAACTTTGTGTTTCAAAAATTTAGACGACTTTGTACTCGTCCCGTCGGAGCAGTTTGCCAGTCAACAATACATGACTTCACGGTTATGTTCATTTAGTTGGAGAGCTGTTCTCTGTCACTTTAATGCGGTACACGTCTAAAGTTTAACTAATCGACTTACCAAACACAGACTTAATTCTGAATCTCGAAACGAAACTGCTATCCTACAACCGATCCTGGTTAAGCGACAGTCTAAAAACAAATTTAACCTCTGTAGTCCTAATTTGGTCATCTCAATGTGCTGGTGTTCCACTGCGAAGCCCATGCCAACTATTTTGTTTAAGCTTCGAGCAGGGGCGCATATATTAAAGTGCGCCAACCACAAATAACATTTTTTTTGCACCACCATAGTTTCTTTACAGTTGCAAGCCTGTACTTGTTCCTTCATTATTGCTTCAGCTAAAATTGTGATAACTTGTGCTGTCCTACGTCCAAGTGAGCAAAGGTAGTATAAGATAAACAGCGATCTACGTGAGAAAAAAATTACGATCCGTGCAAGAAAATGACACATATATGGAGCTAGTAGCGCAGTTCCACAGATGAGGGAGTTTATAACGTTAATGCCACGTCACTGCTCACGTTTATTACATTTTGTAATGTTTTAATGCACAGTTTAGGAAGATTTCGTTAAGGGAAGCCAGCAAGTAGGTGAGATCAAAAGGCAGATTCACCGAATGACGCGCCAGGTGGTCACGAAGCGCGAGAACGGCCGGGCTCGCAAGAGCCTTATCGTATTGAAACAGAGAGACACAGTGGGGATTCACCTGCCATGCTGGGCGCCAAGAAGCGAATCTTTTATTATTTATATTTACTGTTAGGTAAATCTAACTATATAGCTCTAACCGTGCTGATGACGTTACTTACATTGAGCTGTTGTTAATAATAACTTCAAATATCATTCAATTCATCAGGAAATGCTAATTCCAAATTCTAGTTACTGTCAGTGGTTGTTGGTAGAAAGGATGTGTGCCGTGAGAGGGCAGGCGCCAAATGGCTAGGATAGCTCACTACTACTCTACGATCGGTGTTCTAGGAGGTAACACGTGAAGCCCTGTATAAAATCTGATCTCACGTAAAGACGGAACGGTTTGTTGAAAAATTGCCTCGGATGACGTACTTCTGCGATTTTATGTTACTCCAAGTCAGTCTACGATCTGTTATCGAAGTGACAACACGCGACTAATGTGGGTAGTGCAACTCCACATAAAGACGGAATTAATTTCTAAATTTGCTACAGAAAACATACTTGTGCAAGCTCCTGTTGATTCTAAGATCGTGTGAAGTATTGTTGTGACTTTAGCTGTGTTCGGGAACTAATGATAATTGACCGGGTATACTGTTATAAAATTTACGATAGATGCGCCCAGAAATAATTTTACTAATTATGCGATTAGTGAAATAAAATTAAATTAGTTGGCATCCTAATATTTTACGATACTTATCATGCCTGGCAGAAACCAGATGGCAGTTAGAAGAGTCGAGGGGCATGAAAGGGAAACAGTGGTTGAGACGGGAGTGAGACAGGGTTGTACCCTATCCCCGATGTTATTCAACCTGTATATTGAGCAAGTAGTAAAGGAAACAAAAGAAAAATTAGGAGTAGGAATTAAAATACATGGAGAAGAAATGAAAACTATGAGGTTCGCCGATGACATGGTAATTCTGTCAGAGACAGCGAAGGATCTGGAAGAGCAGCTGAACGGAATGGACATTGTCTTGAAATGAGGATATAAGATGAACATCACCAAAAGCAAAACGAGGATAATGGAATATAGTCGAATTAAATCGGGTGATGCTGCGGGAATTAGATTAGGAAATGAGACGCTTAAAGTAGTAAAGGAGTTTTGCTATTTGGGGAGCAAAATAACTGAAAATGGTCGAAGTAGAGAAGATATGAAATGTAGACTGTCAATGGCAAGGAAAGCGTTTCTGAAGAAGAGAAATTTGTTAACATCGAGTATAGATTTAAATGTCAGGAAGTCGTTCCTGAAAGTATTTGTATGGAGTGTAGCCATGTATGGAAGTGAAACGTGGACGATAAATAGTTTAGACAAGAAGAGAATAGAAGCTTTCGAAATGTGGTGCTACAGAAGAATGCTGAAGATTAGATAGGTAGATCACATAACTAATGAGGAGGTATTTGAATAGAATTGGAGAGAAGAGAAATTTGTGGCACAACTTGACCAGAAGAAGGGATCGGTTGGCAGGGCATATTCTGAGGTATCAAGGGATCGCCAATTTAGTATTGGAGGACAGCGTGGAGGGTAAAAATCGTAGAGGGAGACCAAGAGATGTATACACTAAACAGATTCAGAAGGATGTAGGTTACAGTACGTACTGGGAGATGAAGAAGCTTGCACAGGATAGAGTAGCATGTAAAGCTGCTTCAAATTAGTCTCTTGACTGAAGACCACAACAACAACAACATAATACCTAGCATTTAAACCCACCCATACGTCACATTATTATCCGCTGTTTATTGCAAAAGCTTTAAAGCACGCGACCGATTAAGAAGAAACAAATTGCGGCAACGAGACACGAGGTAAACAACTTAGCTACAATTCAGTTAGAAGTAGGGGCGGATGGCGTAGAGTTTCATCTGTAAAATCACACACGTACCATCACTGCGCGTCCGGGTGTACATATTGTGGCAGACAATAGTTCGAACATTGATTCCCCTGTCTGCTAAGTCAGTGTTACAAGTTGTCTATGAGATATTTAGCAACCGAATAAGCGGTTGGCTGGGGTGTGATGTAACTTCGATGTTTAATGCTCCGAGTGTGTCATTACTGTGGGGTAACACTTGTATATGGCAACACAGTGCTAATATATGATTATTTTAATACTATTTAATGAAATTAGCTCGTTTAATGTTAGTTTATTTTACCACTCTTCAATGAAACTAAGATTAAACTGTCATTTTGTTCATACATGTTTACCCTGGTAACATACAGGGAGCTATTCATTACCTGTTTACAAACTACGCCACTCGCCCGATCGTGTTATAATAAACGTCGCGCCCGCTCAAGGGTTAAATATTAAATCATTTCGGTCTTTACTTATGGTTTATGGCAGGGCCGGCCAGAAATTCTGCACGCGTGCGGTGCTCTTGCACATGTGCAACTTCCGGGTCACAGCGTGCACGCCGCAGCCGTCAGCGTTCATGTTGTGCATGTTTCTACGCACAGATGTCGCTCCTCTGTTACACAAAGTGCCTCATCGACACCTCGTATGTATAAAACAACCTGGGCTATATCTGTAAGACTTGTTGCTTCATCGAGCGCAACGGAGAAAGCAACAAAGTATTTAGCCTTCTTTATTAGCTACCTGTGCAGATCACCGGCCACAGCTCTGATACGTCTTGTCACTGTTTGTTTGGATAGACTGATTTCTTGAAACCTGCTAACGTTCGTGGGACACACAAGTTCTGCAGCATCAATCAGACACCTTTTCACAAACTCTCCTTCGGAAAAGGGTTTCCCAGATTGTGCAATTCTTAATGTGGTTGTCACTCTGGAAAATTGAAAACAGTACATTGTACAGCGTACAGTAAAACAGGCATAAATGTAACACAAGAAACTAAGAGTTCAAGAAGTATCAGTTACTTTGACGTACAGTAAAATCGAGTTGATGTGTCTCATCCATTTTCTGAAGGACATTTAATTTTGCTTGCCGTTCTTCACTGTTGAGTACACTACACTCGTCTTTGTGATATGTATTGAAATGTCTTTCAATTGAAAACTTACACTGGACGCCTATTATTCGGCGGCACAGCAAACACTGTGAGTTTCCAACAACGGAACAAAAAAGAATTGCAGTTCCCAGTCATTTTTAAACGACTGAGAACATAGATCTCCCGTCCTTTGCTTTTTCACATTACTTGCCATTTCTCAGTACTTCGCTGTTAAGGTTACGGTCACCAGGGGTAAACGAGACTGGATATGTTGCGCTCTTGCTTGTACCACAGGGAAGTGGAGCCGCCGCCCTGCATTTAGGACACGTCTAATAACAGACGTCGCTGTCGCTCGCTGTCGCACACGTGCGCACATGTGCAGCACTTCCGCACGTCTGCACACTGTGCAGCGTTTGGCTGGCCCTGGTTTATGGCTTGCATGTTTTACGAGCATTGGTGTGAGCTCCTTTTAGATGACCTTAAGACAGGTTGAAGCGAGAAGGAAGTAAGGGTAGGCAGCACAGGCTCGCCCCCTGTCAGTTCAGCTCGTAGGATGGAAACGGTTACATTTTTAATGTGTAACCTCCTTCCTTGCCCTTGCCCCCACCCTGCAGCGCTCCCAACACCTTCTCCAATCCCATCTTGACCGGTTCACCGCTTGGTGCAACCAGTGGTTGCTCAAGGTCAATCCCTCCAAAACCCAGGCGATCATTGTAGGCAAAACCACCCCTTCCTTCCGCCTCCTTGATTTCTACATCACCATCTATGGCCGTCCTATCGTCCTCACTCCCACCCTCAAGTACCTTGGCGTCACCCTCGACCGTCGCCTCTCCTGGACTCCCCACCTCCGGACAATCCAAGCCAAGGCACGCTCCCGACTCAGTCTTCTCAAGCTCCTCTCCGGCTGCACGTGGGGTCTGGACCCCTCCACCATCCTCCACACTTATCAATCCCTCATCCGCCCTATCCTTTGTTATGCCCATCCGGCTTGGATCTCCGCCCCCCATTCCTTTTATAAATCCCTCCAAATCCTTGAAGGCCATGCTCTCCGCCTCGCCTATCGCATCCGTCTCCCCTCCCCTACGCGGATCCTGTACAATCTCCTCCCCTTCCCCCACCTCCTCCTTTTCCTTGAAAGTATATGGATCCTGTACACCTCCCGTAAACTCGATCCTCCTCACCCGCTCGTCTCCCCGATCCTCTCCCACCCCCGCCCGCTGCCGCGCCTGTATGCCCACGTCCCACCTGGTCTCCATCTCTCCACCCTCCTTACCCTCTCCCAAGGTGGCTTCCGCCAGCTCCCCCTCCCTGATGATGTCCTCCTCCCCTCCATCTACCCCTCCTATCAACTTTGATCCTCCCCCCCAACCTCCTGTGTCCTTTCCTTTAGGCACCCTCCCTCCCTCCTTTCCCTTCTCTTTCCTTTCCCCCCTCCCTCCTCCCCTCTCCCCCGGGCTTCCCCTCCCCCTTCCTCCCTCCCCCTCTCTCTCCTTTGCCCATGGCATCTCTGCTCTCCCCTCTCGCTCTCCCACTCCCCTTCCTCCTCCTCCTCTCTTGGCAGGTCCCCGGACTCGCACACGCATAGTGAACATTCGCGCGCCGGAGATCATCGCCTTCTGTGTCTCGTGTGTGTGACGTCGTTTAGTGTTATTGGTGTCCGCCGTCCCACTACTACGTTCACTTGTGCCGTCGGATTCGTCAGTGTTCTGTGCGCCGTGCCAACGTGTTTTCAGTGTTGTTATCGTCACGTGTGAACGACTCCATGTTTTTTGTGTCTCTGTGACCTCTCTCTTTTGCCCGTCACTTTGTTCATTATCATTCTCCGTTTTTTATACTATTGTAAACCGCTATGGCTGAAGAGCGGCGTGGTGTGCCGCTGCCAGCCTACCTGATTTGTACAGGTTTTAAAATAACAATAAAGTAAAAAAAAATAATGTGTAACTGAAAGAGTATTGTAACCAAGCATCACGGAAAGCGAAACTTGTATTAGCGCACAAAAACTGTGGCAAGGACAAGCACGGGACTGAATTCATATTATGAAATACAGTTATGACACGGCACGTCAATTCGTTCTAATAAGTTTTTCATTTGCGCAGTCACAGAAATTGGCCGACAAGTGCCTCCAGACCTTTTATTAGCTGCTAGACAGTGATACTTGATGCGATGTGATCCTGTTAACTCACAGCTCCCACACAACGACCCATCCCCTCCCCCCTGCCGCCGCACCGCCCCCAACCCAATCCTCCTTCCCACCTGGGCTGCTAATTTCGCGACTCCTCTAATTAACGGCGAGACACCTAGACGCCTGTGCTGCCTCTACCAGCAGCAACTGGAAACTATCTTACGTAATTTGGTTCCCCTCTGCTGCATCTGTAAGAGGTGGGAATCTGTCAGGCAATTACAGGAACTCTCCAGGAGACTACAATCGCAATGAGGTATCCCACAGTCGCCCGTTTCAATCTGATTTTCATCTTCTTGTGTGGTGAAACTGTTGTTAAAGTACTTCAGAGATGAGGAAGTTGCGCTACTCTTCGACTCTTTCTTTGAGTCCTGTTACTGCAGTGCAACTGGCTGATGCTCACTGATAAGCTTATGATGATAAAAAAAACCACAGTTCCTTATCATTCGTGCAACTTACTGTAAACAATGTCACGAAAAATTCACGTAAACAATAATGTGAAAACTACCGCGAAATCAGCTGTTGTTAACGACACAAAGGGAACTCTATCTGCGAAAAGTACCAATTTTGGCATTTTCCCCTTCCCTGTATAGCCGGCCGGCGTGACCGTGAGGTTCTAGGCGCTTCAGTCTGGAACCGCGTGACCGCTACGGTCGCAGGTTCGAATCCTGCCCCGGGCATGGATGTGTGTGATGTCCTTACGTTAGTTAGGTTGAACTACTTCTAAGTTCTAGGGGACTGATGACCTCAGATGTTAAGTCCCATAGTGCTCAGAGCCATTTGAACCATTTTTCAACCTTCCATGTATAAAAATGGCGAATCTCCACATCATTGACATATGATAGGTATAAAACAAGATTAAAATTTGTGGTTCGGCCGGAATTCGATCCCAAGGTCTTTAAGTCACAAGGCCCGCACTCTACCGCTAGACTCCCACGCCCGACTGGGAGGGATAAGACATTGCAACACGGAATCCGAACCACAGTTCGCTTCTGGCATGTAGTGGACTGACAAGGCAGCCAGTCCACAGAGACGGGTAGCCGAAAGGGCACACGTACACACACGCCGACTGGCGCGAAGTCTGGAACAGGATTCGTAATGAATGTGATAAAGAAAAGAACGTAGCTACTAGAACACTTAACTTTTATATCGTCCTTTGGTATACAGCAATCTTGATGAGACAAGTGAGACTATCTTGAGATACATGCAATGGTACAAATGGCGCCTTGCTAGGTCGTAGCCATTAACTTAGCTGAAGGCTATTCTAACTGTCTCTCGGCAAATGAGAGAAAGGCTTCGTGCGTGTAGTCACTAGCAATGTCGTCCGTACAACTGGGGAGAGTGCTAGTACGTTTCTCGAGACCTGCCTTGTGGTGGCGCTCGGTCTGCGATCCTGACAGTGGCGACACGCGGGTCCGACATGTACTAATGGACCGCGGCCGATTTAAGCTACCACCTAGCAAGTGTGGTGTCTGGCGGTGACACCACATGGCAAATGTTCAAATCACTGAGAGGGGAACTCTGTGTTAAGACATTGAAAACTCCGTAGTCCCACTGGGATTCGATCCCACGACAGTTTGGTTCTTACCAGGTGTAGAAGTATGAAATCGGAATTTCCGTCAGTATTGGGCCCGTGAGAGCGCGTCTGTAGCGCCATTTGCTTCCTGTAACGGCTGACGACGAATATCAGCAGACGGTAACACAAGTTCCATTTATCAGTATCTGTTTCAAACGCGTAAACCTGTCGAGTTTTGTGCTTACGAACTATGATTTGCGGAAAGCATTGGTTTTCTGTTACCATTGGAAGAAAACTGCTGCAGAATCGCTTCGAATGCTTGTCGAAGTTTTCGGTGAACATGCTCTTGGGAAAACAGTGTTTCGAGCGGTTCAAAAAATTCAGAAGTGTTGGTTTTGACGTGAGAAACGACGACCGCGGGAAACCACCGAAAAAGTCCGAAGACAACGATTTGCAGACCTTAATGGGTGACGATGACACTCAAACTCAACAGAAACTCGTGTAATAGTTGAATGTGACGCACAAAACCGTTCCTCTATTGTTGAAAGCTGTCGGAAAGGTGCAGAAAGTTGGGTTCCGCATGAACTGAATGCAGACAGCAAGCAAATCGAAAGATCACTTGTGAAATCCTGGTCTCCAGGAACAAAAGAAAGTCGTTTCTCCATCGAATAGTAACAGGTGGTGATATATTTCGAGAATCCTAAGCATAACTCATGGGTGAATCCAGCCATTGACATCCACCGCAAGACCAAATCGCTTCGGAAAGAAGACAGTGCTCTCTATTTGGTGGCATCAGAATGGTATCATCTATTATGAGCTGCTAAAACCTGATGAAACAATTAACACTGATCACTACCGACATAAAATGATAGATTTAAATCTGGCATTACGTGAAAAACGACCGGAATATGGAAAAAAGCACACATACACGGCAAAACGGGTCAGGGCGTTCAGTTGGGAAATACTAAGGCATGCAGCTTATTCTTCAGACTTGGCTCCATCCGATTATCATCTATTTGCAGCACTCTTACACTGAAAGGTGGCTACACTGAGTCACAGCGCCAGAGATTGCGCCAAAGATTGTTATTCCGCCGCCTCCACTGGTGCAGTACTAGTTGAGAGGATGTCGAGGGCAGTTGTTGTTCTGTTGGGCGAGAGAGTAGATGCTGTTCGGTTGGTGTAATGTATAGATGGAAGAAGTTGCAATTGTCAGAGTGTATTTGAGAAAGGAGATGGGCTTTTGATTTATGATGCTGGTGTAATGGAAAATTTTCGTCAATATATAATGAGGTAAAAAGGTATTACAGTTTTCTTTAATGACAATTCCTCTTGCTCACAAGTACAGTCAACAAGGCATCTGGCTCTTGTTCATTTATTAGACTTGTAATTCTGGTTTCTATGTGCAATTACAGTATTTCTAGTTTTTCAATTAGTTCATTGTAAATGGTGTTTAAAATATTTTGTCGTATTGAGAAAGAACCGAGCCAGATACATGTGAAACGTCCCCATTTGAACAATTTTACAGGACTGTGCTTAAACTGACGCACAGTATTTTTTTAGCGCAACGCAATCTGACTTTCAATAATCCCTACAAAAGAATGGGCCCAGACTAACATTAAACTATACCTTTCACAAGTCACTTACCTCACAAAAATCTTCGCTACTCAAGCTACTGCAATACAGCTAGCGCCACTACTGCCAGCTAAATAAAAGATTCAAACTACTGAAGGCACTAACTACTGATAGGCATAGTTAGCAAATGAAAGATTTTGATAGAGAACAACCAATGTATTTACCTCAATAGTCATAATATATATAGCAGTTCATGACAAATTTCAAAACACCGCCATCTCTCTCCCCACATCCACCACTGCTGGCGGCTCACCTCCAACTGCGCAACGCTATGCGCTGTTCACAGCCAGCTGCCTAGCACTACAATGGCGAGTATTACAACAATGAAAAGCAGCCACAGACTGCACACAGCACAGCCAGTGATTTTCATACAGAGGTGGCGTTACCAATAAAAAATCCTAAACAGCCTACTTACATAGCCCCCATGCTCCCCACAAAAAATTTTACAAACTGGTTTGGGCAGTGGCCAATACAGATTTGAAAATATTTTTCATAATTACAATAACAAAGAAATCAAATGCACACACATATTGATACAATGTTGGTCAAAAGCTAAAATTTTCTCACAGTCCATAAAGACAGTCCTTGTCATTCATCACATTGCAGTGTTTTTCTCAAAGTCTGAGCAGTAAAAGAAAATGCACACAGAAGTAGTGGATTTCCATGCAGTCTTGAAGAAGTAGCGTTGTCCTTCCAACGGAAAGACAGTGCTGACTCTTGACATGCTGACAGGTAATGGGCCACAACAGAGCAAACCCACAGCAGAGTCAGACGAAGTTTTGAAGAGTATTGGTGGGTAGGTCATCACAGAGCAGACCCACTGTAGTCCTGGTAGAGATTACGGTATTGGTGGGCCACCAGAGGTGCAGACCCACTGCAGTCCTTGTAGAAATAATGGTATTGATGGATCATCAAAGATGCAGACCCACTTTAGTCCTTGTAGAGATGGCCAGCAGCCATCCGTTGTGACTGTGCAGGTGCACAATCACCATTGAAGAGTCTTGCGGATAATATAGCAAGCCCAATAAACCACCACTTGTGCACTCACAAAGTTTTTTAATTGTCCTTAGAACCAGCAATGCTGTTATCCAGTCCCTTGCTGAATTATTAACACACGTGCAAACACTAACAGTCCCTACTTCTCACATATTGTCCGTATACTATGACCAACAGAAACGTGTGCAGTGAAATGATACTTAATTTGAAGAACTGGTGTCAATTACAATATTATAACATGAGAATACAATTACAAAGGTACAAAAATACATCATTAAAGAACATAACAATACAGATAACATTTGTAGTAATATGGGCTTTACAAAAGAATCGAAATAACATATACATCAGTGTTACAGGAATTATGACATAAGTAGATACATAAAAGATCAGAATAATTATTGAAACATCGACTTCACACATGAGCATTAAAACAAAACAGAATAAATAATGTCTAAACATCTTTACAAGGTAAATAACATATTATTAATGCCAATTATATTTGAGGATAACAGTATTCCTCATCATAGTGAATGTAGCTTAGTATTAGAAGAAGAAAAAATTCTATGAAACTACACAGAGACAGGAAGAAAACAAATACACAAGGGTACACAAACACATAGTGGGATAACACAAGGGAAGGACAGGGTTTGTTTTACTGCAGTATTTTGCAAACAAAACTTTCTTTACTTCTTGGAGATCTCCCTTCGTTCTTCATTATTTCCAAAATGTCCTATCTATACCTGCTTTCTGTACTTTTTTTTGTATAACATCTCAATGCATTTCTTCCAATTCATCGCAACGCAGTCTCTTATATAGTCTACCCCCTCTTAAGCTAACTTAAATTTACTGAGCTCAGATGCTAAACTAAGGGACGAGGCAATGCAGCAGCACAAAACAATTAACACAAACAGCAATGATCAAAAATACAAATGGCGAAGCAAGCAACATAAATTATAACTAATATAAGGCAATGAGCAGCAAACAAGAAAAATAAATCAGTAGTAAAACTGGCTTAACAGAGTAACACAAATTAAAATTCAGTAGCACTATGCCTGGCAAGCAGCAGCAGCAAAAAAAAAAAAAAAAAAAAAAAAAAAAAAAAAAAAAAAAAAAAAAAAAAACTTATCTCTAAACATGACATAGCTCAAGCAGAAAAAATATTACACTAAAAATGGCCATGTCTAATACCTATGTCACATCTTAACACTAGAGTGATGCATCACAGTAACTTACTCTACCAAAAAAAATTACCAAGTAGTTGAAAAGAAAATTATGTATGCAGTTCCTGTTACTAGTCCCTTCTTATTGTTCTTTCCATTCCAAGAGCTCCTTCTTCGAAGAATGTGGATCATAAAGTAATTATTTAATAGATCTGTTGACAGAAAGTGTTCACATTAGCAAATGCATTTAATTTTATTTTATGAAACCAATGGTGCAAGACAGCTGGAAACCAGATATCAAATGAAATAAGCAATTATGCAAACCAAAGCATAAAAATATCATTCAATAGTCATGTGACATTTCATAAGTTAGTAGAAATTCTCTCAACTCTCGTAGAAAGACGCTTGTCAGAATCAGGTGTGCAGATGTAAAAATATTTCTCGTCATTTCATTAGGCATTTCTGTAAATATCATAAATTAAGAGCTCCACAGTGTCAACATATCTTTTCAAGTTCGACCGTGTCGTTTTTGCGATGCTCTCTACAAAGAAACGTCAATAGCGAGGATAATGACCTCCCCCTTTTTTCTTTCTACCTGTGCCGCTGAAAAGGGCTCGCAATAATGGCTTTTTTTCCAGGCATCTGACAAACCTGGCCGCTCAGCTGGGTGCCCACGACGCATTACGTGCAGGTGGTCACTGAACTTTCTTACCGAAATATTTATGACACCAGTTTCCGCTACAGTGACAGTCTCATATAAATATATTTCACAGGTCAAGAATTTGGGTTACAAATCTGTAGAAACAAAATCCTATAAATATAACAGCGTCCAAAAAATTTTCGCCAGCATTGTGATACATTCACACATATACACACATTTCGTAACTCTTAAAGTACGATTCTTGGTTTCCAACAACCTTTTTCACAAACCATAGTCCCTAACTTCTATTCATTATTCATATACATATAAACACGTAATCACATTCCTTATATAGCATCAGCTTATTGATCATAAACATACCTCAACAGCATAATACACATTGTCGTCATAAAAATAACATCATAACACCTCAGTCAAATCTCAAAAACGTCGTAGCTTTCTGCAATAATTTCAAACCTTAAAAAATATTCTCTGCTCATTTCAATAGTATCATCTACCTCAAACGTACTTTAAAATCATGCTCCCTTACCAAATTCATCATTCAAAGCTCTCATAGTATCACAATGGTTCCGGAAAAAATATGAACAGTTCACAAAGTACAGACAAAATACAATTTCGTAAGTGTGAAGTTATCCAACGGTATAATTACGTAAACATCTGTCACTGATGTAGTAAAAAAAGTTTGTCTCTCTCAGTTAAATAATCAGGTAGCTGTGTAATTCTGTGTTGGAGAAATATGGTACCGATGTGTAAAGTTGTATAAGCAAATACCATATTAGCTAGGGCTCCTTGTGCTTGCCAAACACATGGTACACAAAGTAAGCGTGTACCCCCCTGAGGATTAATGTAATTATACCCTCAGGTGTTACAGATTATAGCAATTGAATGAAATGTGTCACGGAAAACCCTTGTATCATTGCACTTCAAATATCTTAAAAAAAATGTTTTAAGTGCGAAATTAATCACTCAAATACGTGTACTGTAACGCAAACTGTGCGTCATGTTGTAAGATAACCTCTGTGAAAGTCTCCTAGTTATCGTCCTCCGAAAGCTAAGTTCTGCAGAAGTCAATGTACTTACCTCATGATAAACAAAAGTGAAATGCTTTGTGTATAGAAATCTTAGTTATTACGCTTATTACTGTGATGAAGAAAGTACTGTGCTGTAACGTATTGTTGTGCTACAGAAAAGGCTGTCTCCTTGTAGCTATACCACAAAAGTTACTACTAAAACCTAAGTTACTACTAAAACATGTTTTTCTTTCCAGAAGAATTCAGAAAACTGTGGAGATATAAAACAGATACACCGCAAAAGCAACATTGTAAATTGTCACACATTAGTAGCATCGTGATATAGTCGTGTAGCTGTCACACAAACTCCAAAATGTATTTTCAAGTAAACCAAAATGTTGCATTAAAATCTCATTAGCAGTACTAGTATGTGTCCTAAATATGTAAGCTTGATAGTCGTTACGTAATCGTGCAGCTAACAAGCAAGAATGTACAAATACAGCACTGTGTCGTCTGTTCACTATAACAATACATTCGTAATTTGTGTTTAAATAAGTTCTCTTGGTTCTAGACTGGATATTTAACTTCAAACATTGTTGCATATTAACAGATTCTAAGTCTGACGAAGTGTACTAGTAACGTGAAGTGAAAAATTTTATAGCAAAGACTAAGTTAAAAAGCAGACTATCTCTCAATAAAAGGTTTTACAAATGAAATGTGCTGTAAACGTTTACTCTTCCTAGTATGCAGAGGTTCAACTTGAACAGAATTATCATGCGGTATACGTCGGTGAGGAATGCAAAAATTTTTCTCAAGGTTAGCGTCTATGTTATTTTTCTCTGAGCCAGCCGGCGCACGCAGCTGCCTGCTGTGCGAGTCATTGTCTGTCTCTTTGTAGGCGCGCGTCGTTATTGGGGTTTGGAGACCTAGCTTCTACAAATTCATGTTGTCGAAAGTACCCTGCTCTGTTTGAATCCCGCCAGTTCTGATGAAATTCAGGTCTGTCGTTATGATTATCTCGTCTGTCGTCATGTCGGTAGATTTCATAATTTCTTTCTTGTCGGTCATGTGGTGGAGTATTTCTTCCTGAATCGTAACTGCGCGCTGAACTGTTGCGTCTGAAGTTATTCTGTCCCCCCCCCCCCTTTTTTTAATGAATAATAGTCAAAATCATCGTGTCGGCGAGTAGCATATCGGTCATTGTTACATCGTGTCGGCGGTTCCATCTCAAAATTCGGTGCACCTTGCCAATTTCTTTCATAATTTCCGAAATGCGCTGTGTTATTATTTTGTGGCTGTTCCGTATTTCTATGTCCCTCTTCCCGTGTTGGAGCGCGAGTGTCCTCTGAAATACGTAATTCTTGTATTACCTCAGTCAGCTGATCTTGTACTTCCCGGATTTCTCTTTGGTGTTGCGTATTAATTTGATTCAGATTTTGTTTCAGTTTCCTAATTTGTTCGCTCTCTTCTGTGTCATTAAAGACTACCGGTTTTGTGTCATTCAGATTATCATCTACCTTTGTAGATAAGTTAGTGAACTGATCTGAAAGTTCGGCTACTTTATCCGATAGTGAAATTATTTCTTCTGTGTGTTTTTCTGAACCAAGTTTCAGAGTGTCCATTTGTGTTGAAATCGTATCTACTGTGTCCTTTAAGTTTTCCTGAGTTTTTGCAAGTTGCATAAGCGAATCGGTAGATACAACTGAGTCAATTTTAGCTTGCAGGGTGTCGTGATTTTCATGAACAATAGTTTACAGTTCTTTTATGGCTGCTTCATGATTCTGTAATGCATGTTCATAACGCGAAAAAATAGGTTGGAAATGCTCACAAATTTGTGTTTTTACGTCATTACAGACTTTTTGACATTTCGATTCGATTTTATGTAACTCAGTAGTTAAATCTTCACGTGTTTGTTCAAGTGTGGTGTCTAACTTTTGAAGATTTTGTTCCATTGTGTCTAACTTTTTAAGATTTTGTTCCACTGCGTCTAACTTTTGAAGATTTTGTTCCATTGTGTCTAACTGTTGCTGTGTTTGTCTCTGGTGTTGTTCCATTGTGTCTAACTTTTGAAGATTTTTCCCATTTGTTTCTGATTTTGTTCAAGCGTTGTGTCTAACTTTTGTAGCCTTTGTCCCATTTGTTGCATTAACTGTAATAACAATGCACTGGTGTCTGAGACATGTTCCTCAGTGCTTTTAGGCAGTGAAGTTGCACCGGCAACATTCACATTTTGACAAGCAGAAAATGTGTCTTGACTCATTTGAGAAAACGGCGAGAACCCAAAACCTGAGTCTACAGTATTTGCAAAATTGTGTCCTGTCATTCCCGATTCCTGAGGCGAGCTGTTGCCGACCGATCGATCGATAATGCTTCCCTGTTCACTACCTGTTTCACTGCCTACGCCATTGTTTGCCGCCCGCTCCATTTCCCTATGCACAATTACCAAATTGAACATTAGTTAATTCATTACACAGTGGCGCTAACACACTGCTTTCGTCTTCGCTGTCATTTCTCAGTTTACTTTGGAGCCTAGTGTTACGTTTTTCACACGCCATTGTTGTCACAGTATTTCACACGACAACACAGAAAAACATAATTTGAAGAGCAAAAATAGGGGAACACATTAACATAGCACTGAAAATAATATCTAGTTAATTGCAGCTGCGAAATACTTGGTGCAAATCTACATGCATACCACAACTGTTTTACTGTACAACAATGAAAGACTGTAACTACAAAGGAGATTTTCTCTACAATTACGCGCTAGCAATAAACAAAAGCTTCACTAATTACACAAACTACAAGAAAAAATCAGAAGATTCCAGTGGGGTATCCTCGGCTAAGGGTCGACATATGAAACGTCCCCTTTGAACAATTTAACAGGACTGTGCTTAAACTGACGCACAGTATTTTTTTAGCGCAACGCAATCTGACTTACAATAATCCCTACAAAAGAATGGGCTCAGACTAACATTAAACTATACCTTTCACAAGTCACTTACCTCACAAAAATCTTCGCTACTCAAGCTACTGCAATACAGCTAGCGCCACTACTGCCAGCTAAATAAAAGATTCAAACTACTGAAGGCACTAACTACTGATAGGCATAGTTAGCAAATGAAAGATTTTGATAGAGAACAACCAATGTATTTACCTCAATAGTCATAATACATATAGCAGTTCATGACAAATTTCAAAACTCCGCCATCTCTCTCCCCACATCCACCACTGCTGGCGGCTCACCTCCAACTGCGCAACGCTATGCGCTGTTCACAGCCAGCTTCCTAGCACTACAATGGCGAGTATTACAACAGTGAAAAGCAGCCACAGACTGCACACAGCACAGCCAGTGATTTTCATACAGAGGTGGCGTTACCAATAAAAAAACCTAAACAGCATACTTACACATGTACGTTGAGTCACACCACCACACACAGAACAGCTACACGTGTGCTTTGTTGTTTGGTAGCTTTTATAATTGAAGGGGACTTAATTAGTCAATTGTGGTAATGGAAATTCCTTGTCATTATTTATTTTTATTTTATGCAGTCAGATTGCGTGCTAATACTAGTCAGGTCCAAATGGTTACAAGACTTCGTAACCGGTCATACAGCTACTAAAATTGTAACCTCCCCACAGAATTATTTAAATAAATAATTGTGGAAATTGTGCTAAGTGTAACCTCTCCATACGAATAATGTTTAATAAAAAATGTGAAATGGAACCATGCGGGAACTCCCCACCAAATTGATAAATGAAAATTGACCAAAAACAGCACTATAATATTAATTAGATAATGAACCACGAACCGTATCTAACATCTCAACAGAAATAATTAAACCTGATAATTTTCATAAGGACAGCAGCGCTGACCTTCGGCCCTGTATTCTGAATAAAAAAGCAAAAATTCTTACCTCAATAAAAAACTGCATCTATATCTGCTCTTATCTATCGACACAGCTTCGTGCAATGCTGGCGTATATTTAATTTTGATTCTTGGAGGAAATGCATAGGAAATATTCTTTAAATTGAAATGAATGTTTTTCTTTAAAAGAGTTACTTTAGAAAAAAATTATTATTGGGGCATTTTTTGAACAAATTAATTACAATTACCATACATTACTAGATGTGCGCAATGCTGCTTCATTACCTTCTACAACAATACTCATCGTCCACCACAATCCTGACCAGAGTCGCAAGAAGAGCACGCCGCCGACGCATGCCGACGCCTGCTCAGTACAACCGTCCACTCGCTACTACTGTCGACTGACCACTACTGCTGACTCGCGCAGACTAGCGCAGACTGACTTCTACTGCCGACTCGCTACACGCAACTGACTGACGACTCGCGCGGTCAAGCGCAGACTAGCAACGATAAATAACTCTCTGGTCAGAGATTCTGTCATGCCTCGCCATCGCTGGTAATGAATACATACGTGTTTCATAACCCTCCACTGGGGAGGCAAAAATTTGGCAGCGATGGTGAGTCATTTGGACTTGCCATGAGCAACAAATTTTCTTGATAGTTAATTAACTTTACAATCACAGAATATATACAGATATATAGGTGCAGAACATGAAGTAAATATAGTACACATGCACTGAGTACAGAACATATCAGGCAATGACAAAATACACTCCTGGAAATTGAAATAAGAACACCGTGAATTCATTGTCCCAGGAAGGGGAAACTTTATTGACACATTCCTGGGGTCAGATACATCACATGATCACACTGACAGAACCACAGGCACATAGACACAGGCAACAGAGCATGCACAATGTCGGCACTGGTACAGTGTATATCCACCTTTCGCAGCAATGCAGGCTGCTATTCTCCCATGGAGACGATCGTAGAGATGCTGGATGTAGTCCTGTTGAACGGCTTGCCATGCCATTTCCACCTGGCGCCTCAGTTGGACCAGCGTTCGTGCTGGACGTGCAGACCGCGTGAGACGACGCTTCATCAAGTCCCAAACATGCTCAATGGGGGACAGATCCGGAGATCGTGCTGGCCAGGGTAGTTGACTTACACCTTCTAGAGCACGTTGGGTGGCACGGGATACATGCGGACGTGCATTGTCCTGTCGGAACAGCAAGTTCCCTTGCCGGTCTAGGAATGGTAGAACGATGGGTTCGATGACGGTTTGGATGTACCGTGCACTATTCAGTGTCCCCTCGACGATCACCAGTGGTGTACGGCCAGTGTAGGAGATCGCTCCCCACACCATGATGCCGGGTGTTGGCCCTGTGTGCCTCGGTCGTATGCAGTCCTGATTGTGGCGCTCACCTGCACGGCGCCAAACACGCATACGACCATCATTGGCACCAAGGCAGAAGCGACTCTCATCGCTGAAGACGACACGTCTCCATTCGTCCCTCCATTCACGCCTGTCGCGACACCACTGGAGGCGGGCTGCACGATGTTGGGGCGTGAGCGGAAGACGGCCTAACGGTGTGCGGGACCGTAGCCCAGCTTCATGGAGACGGTTGCGAATGGTCCTCGCTGATACCCCAGGAGCAACAGTGTCCCTAATTTGCTGGGAAGTGGCCGTGCGGTCCCCTACGGCACTGCGTAGGATCCTACGGTCTTGGCGTGCATCCGTGCGTCGCTGCGGTCCGGTCCCAGGTCGACGGGCACATGCACCTTCCGCCGACCACTGGCGACAACATCGATGTACTGTGGAGACCTCACGCCCCACGTGTTGAGCAATTCGGCGGTACGTCCACCCGGCCTCCCGCATGCCCACTATACGCCCTCGCTCAAAGTCCGTCAACTGCACAAACGGTTCACGTCCACGCTGTCGCGGCATGCTACCAGTGTTAAAGACTGCGATGGAGCTCCGTATGCCAGGGCAAACTGGCTGACACTGATGGCGGCGGTGCACAAATGCTGCGCAGCTAGCGCCATTCGACGGCCAACACCGCGGTTCCTGGTGTGTCCGCTGTGCCGTGCGTGTGATCATTGCTTGTACAGCCCTCTCGCAGTGTCCGGAGCAAGTATGGTGGGTCTGACACACCGGTGTCAATGTGTTCTTTTTTCCATTTCCAGGAGTGTATATATACAATGAGTACAAAACATATTCACAAATGGCAAAAGTGCACACGCACAGTAGTACAGAACATATCAGCAAATCACAAAAAATGTATATGCAATGAGTAGAAATCATATTAACAAATAACAAAAGTGCACATGCACTGTAGTTCAGAACATATCAGCAAATCAAAAAATGTATAGGTCATGAATACATGTTAGCAAAAATGATTTTCACAATGTTACAAGAATTAGGATAGGAAAGGGAAGGATTGAATCATGTTTGTAGCACTTCAGGTTGCGCTCAGCTGCACTGAAAGTCCATATCTTTCTACAGAAGCACAACACCAAGTCAGACGATCTGAAGTTCTTTTCCCAGAAGTATTAATCAGCGTAGCCAAGACACTGAAATGTCGTAGTAATATTCCATGTTATCTTTTTGGTAGTACATTAGGTACACCAAACAGTGGGACCATAATAGCATCTCCATCGCTCACGGTAGTGGACAGCATGTCGTGTCAACACCACGCTCTTGCAAGGTACACCAACGTAGAATTAGTGCAAAAACCAAATATAGTGTTCCATGATCATGAGGATATACAGGACAAACGGATATTGCAGTAATTCCAGGTAATTAAGTCAGAAGGTGAAGGACATTAACTTACATACTAGTCTTCATTGAGAATTACACTAATAGCTGGTGGCACTCATTGCCCAGTTATTGAACATTTCTGAACCATGTATGTAGTATTATAGAATAATGTTCATGAGTTGTTTTACAGAGAACATTGGCACTCATTGCCTAATTATAAACCATCAGAAGTCATCATTGAAAACAAGAGCTAATAAATGACATAGTATTACAGAATAATGTTCATGAGTCGTTTTACAGAGAACATTGGCACTCATTGCCTAATTATAAACCATCAGAGGTCATCATTGAAAACAGGAGCTAATAAATGACATAGTATTACAGAATAATGTTCATGAGTCGTTTTACAGAGAACATTGGCACTCATTGCCTAATTATAAACCATCAGAGGTCATCACTGAAAACAGGAGCTAATAAATAACATAGTATTACAGAATACTGTTCATGAGTCGTTTCACAGAGAACATTGGCACTCATTGTCTAATTATAAACCATCAGAAGTCATCAGTAAAAACAGGAGGTAATAAGTGACATAGTATTACAAAATAATGTACATGAATTGTTTTACAGAGAACATTGGCACTCATTGCCTAATTATAAACCATCAGAAGTCATCATTGAAAACAGGAGCTAATAAATGACATAGTATTACAGAATAATGTTCATGAGTCGTTTTACAGAGAACATTGTCACTCATTGCCTAATTACAAAGCAATATATATATATATATATATATATATATATATATATATATATATGTATATATATATATATTAAGCAATGCATTGCGTTGGGTAATCACTGAAGAATGAAAATATTTGCTTTTGAGTTGTTGCTGCAAATGAAGATGTGTAACGTCATTCGTCATGAGTCAGCTGTAGCAAGATTATGAAATAAGTAGAGTATATGTAATCACATTCACAAATGACATAAGTTTAATGAACAACTGCTTATAGCACATTAATTTCATAAATAATTTCTCCTGAAAAATACAAAAAATGGATTATTAAACTGAAAGAAGAAACGCATTTTATGCTGAAATGTAGTGAACTTCGAATTAACAGGTACTGAATTGTGTGTAAAAAAAATGTGTTCCCTAGCTGTCCTTTCCAAAACATTCAGTCATCATACTATGCAATATAACACATACTGTCAAAACGAACTGCAACAAATACTTAAATAACTACATAGCATCTCTTAACTAACAGCAAATATATAAACTTCATCATTATTTTCATCTGCAAAGAAAAACTTCATTATCCATATCACCATCACTCCATTAGTATCATCACCTGTAAAGAAGAACTTCATTATCCATAGTAGCATATTCTTCATCATTATTCATCACCATTCATTATCATCTGCAAAAAAAGTCACTTCATTACTCATTACACAACTATTCCTTATTTCTAGCATATTTCATCACTAAAACTAAGATGTGTAGTTCTGTCTGACAGCCTGCATCAATCGCCTTGTATTCTGAAAGAAAAAATTAGTTAAGACTGCTATTCTACGACGTGTATAGTATATTCTTGTTAATGCTTGTTAATTCTGATCCATTTACTCTTCATCACGAAGTATTGTATGCTCTTTCGTTCATTCCGAAGGTGAAATTCCCATTTCTGTTTAATTTATTTCTTTTACACGTTATTTCTTTCTGAAAATGATGAACAAAGATTAATGTCTTGCATTTAAATCATATACTCATTAAATAAAAACTAGTTTATAGTAGCATAATTGAGCATACAGCATAGCATGACAGAAAACGTAATATGTCAAAAATGTAGATAGTGTTCAGAGGCAAAAATGTACCCAGTGTATCACAATGTAGCAGCAAAAAAAAAAAAGAAGTAAAGTAGTCACGATGTTGAGATATCATAAGGCAAAAATGTCAAAGTCAACTGGTGTTTGCTATATCTTAACTATTTCGTAGTGCATACAAACAAAACAGGAAAACAATCGTACATACATAAAAAATGATGACAAGAAATGTGACTTTCTTTGTGTTCAGCTTGTATGTTGTGTAGTTAATAGAGGCGAGAATTAAAGACTTAAATGGAGAGAGAATTTAATAAAATAAATATGTCACTAGATAAAATTGCATAATTATTCATAAGATACGCAAGATTATCTGGAAAAATGTGCACGGTCTGATGTGTAACGACAAGAAGAGCGACCTGCTAACCTTACCTTGCCGGGCACTTGCCAAGAAAAATACGACAATCATCAGTAAGTATTCATGTGAATATAAGTGCATAAGTGGTCATAAAAATTAGCAAATGGCATTACAGCATGTTAAATCGATATGTGGTGGTTTCCTTTGGTTTTTCTGGTTCTCAAAGTTTCGACGTGTACAACATTGGAGTGAGGAATGCTGCGAATCCGATATGGACCTGCGTATAGAAGTTCAAATTTACTGCACCTACCTTTTTCTCTATTGGATAAATAGTTTGTACGTACTAATATCTTCTGTCCAATGTGAAAGTCACGGCATGTACAAACCTGTTTTTGCTGTCTTCTCCGGCGCTCTGCGGCACGTTTGATGTTGTTCAGCGCAATGTCAATTATTTCATGGTGTCGTAGTCGACGAGATGTAGGAAAGTTTACTAATTTTTTAATTTTGTTAGGTGGTTCAACATTTTTCAGTATAACAGACGGAGATAGCATAGCCGATTCATTTGGTATGGAATTAATTACATCCTGGAATGAGAGTATGTGTGTGTCCCAATCAATATGTCTTTTATGGCAGTATATTCTACACAGTTTACCAATTTCTTTCATTAATCGTTCACAAGGGTTCGAAGAAGTATGGTACCTGGATATATAGATCGGAGAAATGTTTCTAGCTCGTAACATACGTGTCCATATAGCAGATCGAAACTGTGATCCATTGTCGGAAATTACTTTCAACACATGCCCTACATGAAACAGAAAATGTTTTACAAATGCTTTCGAAACAGTTTTAGCAGTAGCTTTGCGAAACGGAGTGAAGGTAACAAATTTTTAAGTGAGTTCAACAGCGACAAAGATGTAGCAAAAACCTCTATTAGTTCTGGGAATCGGACCAAAAATGTCTACAGCGGCCATATGTCTCAATTTAACAGGTACAATGGGATGTAATGGAGGAATATGTGAAGTCGTATCTGATTTAGCTTTCTGGCAGATTTTACATGACGCTAAAACTCGTCGAATACGTTTCTCCATGTTCGTAAAATAACAGTTCTGTCTCAGTATAACATTTTCTGGCTCCGTAATGTGCGTAACGTAAATGAGTATACCAGATTAATTTGTTAACAAGTTCATCAGGAATGCATAATAACCAATTGTTGCTGTCAGGATGAGAGCGGCGAAACAGAATGTCATTGCGTACAGTGTAATGGTTTCTAATGGTAACATTATTCCTATCTTGCCAAAGGTGTTTAATCTCTTTCCATACGTTGTCTTTATTCTGCTCTTCTGCTATGTCTTGTAATGACGACGAAATGAAATTTTCAAATGCAACTTGTTAAATGTATATGACGCTGAAATTTGCTTTGCAGAAGTTGGTTGCGATGTCTTGCTGATTGTTGCTGAGAGAACGAGATAGTGCGTCTGCTACAACACTTTGTGTGCCGGGAATGTGAACAATTGTAAAATTAAATTCCTGCAAATAAAGTTTGCATCTGCTTAATCTGTCGTGAGTAAATTTAGCCGAAAGTAAAAACTGTATCGCTCTGTGGTCTGTGTAAACGGTGGTATGTCTTCCATAAAGAAAATGCCGAAATCTCGTAAAAGCCCAAACAACATATAATGTTTCAAGTTCTGTAACGGAATAATTTCGTTCAGCAGGTGACAGAATGCGACTTGCAAATGCGATGTTTTTAACCACTGTACAACCATCTTCTTCAATTTCCTGAAAAATATGTACGTCCAAAGCGGTGTTAGAACTGTCGGTGGCAATGGAAAAATTTCTAGTAAGATCTGGGTGTGATAAAAGTGGTGCATTCAACAAAGCATGTTTCAGGTTCATAAATTCAGAATGTGCTTGCTTGTCCAAGGACCAAATAGTGTTTTTACCTGTCAATTGACATAATCTAGGGGTGTCTAAAGCAGAGTAGTGAATAAATTTACGAAAAAAGTTAATTAAACCCAAAAAGCTGCGTAGTTGTTTCTTCGTCGTAGGAACAGTAATGTCACGTAGAGCTTGAAGTTTTTCCGGGTCAGGCGTAATGCCCTCTGCCGAAATTACATGTCCAAGAAATTTTATAGAAGTTTTGCCAAAGTGCGATTTACTGAGATTAACTGTGAGTCCTTGTGCACGAAAAGTTTGCAACAGTCGTTCAAGAATCAGATTGTGTTCAGTCCAGTTAGCTTCTGCAATAAGAATGTCGTCTACGTACGTTGTGATTCTGTCTTAAAGTTCTGTCGGAAGTATTGTATTCAAACCGCGAATAAAAGCTGCAGAAGGAATAGTTAAACCGAATGGTAATTTACAAAATTGATAACAGTCACCAAAACAGAGAAATGCTGGGTACTTTCTGCAGTTCGGATGGAGATGAATTTGCCAAAATTCCGATTTCAGATCTAATGTAGAATAAATAGCAGTACCGTGAAATTTCTGTAGAAGTTCTTCTAGTGTCTGTGGGCGATCTGTTTCATTAATAATAATGTCATTGATGTGACGCGAATCAAGTACGAGGCGAAGTGAGCAATCCTTTTTCTTAACAATATGGAGCGGGTTTATGTACGGACTAACTGCCGGTTCCATAATTCCTTGGTCAAGCATAGCTTGCAATTCTTTCTTAACTTGTTCTCTGTGAATATATGGAATGGGTTAATGCTTGGCTTTAAATATGTCGTGCTGTTTGACTTGAAATTCATACATAAAACCGGACATAGTACCAGGAACGTTGTCAAAAACTGGACCTTGCTGTAAAAGAATTTTGTGTAGTTGCGTGCGTTCGTCGTCTGTATTTGCACTACTCTGTTTAACTTTATAAGAAATCGTCTGTATTACGTCATAGTCGGCTTCGTCTGGACTATTATAGTTGTGTACGTACGTATCCGTGAACAATGTGGAATTACAGTCTATGCTACGTGATACGGAAATGACCTCTGTACAATTAATTCTTTGTTCTTCCGAAGATAAAGAGTGCTGAAATTCTAAAGCCAGTTGTACATTTTCATCCTTTAACATTAAATAGGAATTTTGAAAGTCAATAATAGCGTCATGTTGTACCAGAAAATTCTTACCTAGAATAACGTCTGTTGTCAATAAGGGAACAATCCAAAAATTTGAGTGAAACGTATGACCTGCAATACAAAATGATAAATGTGTCTGTAATTTAACATCTACTCCTTTACTCGATATTGCTCCTTTTACTTTCGTTTTGCCTAATGGTAACGTAGGATAGCTATTTTCTTTGTTACACTCGTGAAAGTTTCTTCATTTATAACTGACATAGGTGATCCAGAATCGATTACTGCTGAAAATTTCGATGATGCAATTTTAACTTCGATGACAGGGTGTGAAATGGTTTTCTGAACAATTGGTCTTTCCTGCAAAAGAGTGTCTCGTATGTCGTCATAAGTAATAACATTTTCGTGAACAACATTCTGCGTGTCAAAAGTAGTGCTTGTATTACTGGAAGATGCGACCTGTACAGTATCTAGTCAAATTCTATCCGACGTACCATTATTATCAGGAGGATTCTGTGGCATTTCGACTATTTGAACTGATCTGTTATTTCTTCCAGACGTATTCCGTTCTGGATGATATCTACTGTCTGGTTCATTCATGAGAATATGTTCTTGCGGATGATTTTGCTGTTGGTAAGACCGACTGTTATTAGATGTACGCTGAAAATTGTGCTCATTGTTTTTACGTCTGTCCTGATAGTCATTTCTATACGGCGCATTGCGATAGGAATTAAAATAGTGTGTTTTCTGTTCGTACTGATTCCCTTGTTGCTGTGTGTTACTATTTGTTGGTGCTGAGACTATACGTGCACGCGGCGAAACATTAAAGCCTGGCTGACCTTGCACACTGCATTGTTGGTTAGGTATGCTAACCGGCTGGCTTTCATGCTGTTGCGGTGAAAAACGTCTATTGTTACCTAAATGTGTTTGCTGTTGCTGATAATTCTGGCGACACTGATAATTAAAATTTTGTCTGTTATTATAGTTCTGGTGGTCGTCGTTCCTGAAACGTCTATTACCTTTGCTATTGAAATTACGTGCCTGATCGTAATTGCTGTACGTTTGTTGACCTTGGTTATTATATGAAAAATTTTTGTTTATAAAGGAATAATCCGATTGCTGCAACTCCAAAAGCTGTAACTGATCTCTGAATGCCGAAATGTTTTCCTTCTGCTGACCCGTGAAAAGTGACACTCTTAATGACCGTGGTAATTTAGAAATGCATAATTGTATAAGTGCAGATTCACTGTATGGTTCACTTCGGTACTGGTTTTGTTGGACCATGTGCTCAAAAAATTGCGTGATACTGGGAAAATTTGAGTTCTCATAATTCGGTAAACTAATTAGTTGATCCTTAATTCCGCGCTGTGTCGTCTTTGACCAATATGCTGACAGAAAAGCATTCTGAAATTCTTCTACCAAATAGCATTGCCTTGCGATCGGTCTCATACGAGTTGCCGGTTCGCATTCCAAAAAACTGCAAATAAATTCAAGTTTGTGCGTTACAGGCCAAGTTGGTGGAAAAGCAAAGGTAAATTGTTGTATACAATCCAGTGCGTGAATCTGTGTTCTGTCATTTTTCAATAATTTAAATTTTCTCACTGATAGAAAATGTTTGTAATCAAAATTATCGTCTCTGTATGTCGGAACAGGTTCAGGATTGTATGAGAATCTATTTGTCTGTGACTGTTCGGAATCTAAGTCGCGTACTCTCTGTAAATTACCCAAATTATACACGCTGCGTGAATCTGACAAATGTTCGCAAAGTGGCGTCTGCTGTGATGTGTTAAACGCTGAAACATTTTTCATCTCTGTTACTTCTTGCTGTAAAGTTGACAATTTTCTATGCAATGTATTATTAGACGAATCTATCTCACTGATTGTCTGCCGTAGATTTTGGAATTCAGGTGTTTGGTTAAACGAAATCGGTGAAGTATTGTCTGATTTGTTGTCATTATTACTTTCAATAACATCAATATGACTGGCCAATTCATCATATTTTTCAGTCAGTATTGTCTGATCATCGTTTTTAGTGTCAGAAGCATTAATCTGTTTTTGTAGTTTACGTGTGGTTTCGTTCAGTTTTTTAACGTCAGCTTTGATGACATCGGGATCCTGAATTAGTTCTAATTGTTAAAGTCTGTCGGTCACTGTCTGAAAATCTACTGTGTATGTGTCTGTTTTTGTTTTAAGATCGGAAATTTCATCACGCAATTCGGTATTCAACTGCTTGATTGTATTAATTTCATCCGGTACTGTAGCAATATTGTTGTCTACGTATGTTTTTGCTTTCGTAAACAATTTACGTTTATCTTCCTGTCTCTGTGCGGTAATTGTTTCCATCACTTGTCGTTTTACTTTATTTTGTTTCTGTATGAATTTACGGAAACGCATATCACTGTTTTTTAGGTGGTGGTTAAAACGTTCGTCAATTTGGCTGTTCTGTTGGTCGAATTTCGCGTCTATTTTTGTATCCAGTGTGCGCGAAAGTTCTGCTGTCATCAATTTAAACTCGTCCCGTAACTGTGTTGCTTTTTCAGAGCATTGTTTACCGACTGCACTAATTTCGCCTCTAAGTGATTCTGTTGTAGCTGTTAGCATATCCCTTAATTCTTGAGCAACAGATCTAATTTCTTCACTACTTTTCCTAGCACAAGCCTCAATTTCCTCACGTAACTGTTCTTTAGTATCATGACACTGCGTGGCAACAGCTGCAATCTGTTCACTAAGCTGTTTGGAATTGTTGTCTAATTTTTCATTAAGTTGTTTGTGATTGTATTCTTGTCTTTCATTCTGTTGTTTGGAATTCTTGTCTAATTTTTCATTAAGGTTGTCATATTTTTCACTCTGTTGTTTGTTATGTTCATTGATTTGTTTAAAATGTTCTCTATGTTCTAGCAATATTACCATAATTTGATCCAAAGTAACATTACCTACTCTATTCTCTGTGCTGTGTGTTGGTGTATCAGCATTTGTCACGTTTTCTGTAACCATTTGGTTATTCTGTAATTTTTGAAAAGGTTCACCAGTCAGATGTGCACTGTTATTCACTACACCGGAATTAAATAAATCTGTCGTACTCTGATTACACTGTTCATTTCCATTAGAAAAATTTATCTGTTCGTCACGTAAATCCTGCAAACCGGGTGTGTCAAGCTGGGCAGCGCTCATTGCAACAGAACACCCCGCGTCATCAATTGTCGTAAAATTAACAGAGGACACAATTGAATTTATTTGCTCATTGTTAGCAACAAAATCATTACCGGTAATCAGTACGCATTGATTGTCTGTAAATGGGGAACTGTCATTATTACACTGCGTGTCGCAAGTACTATCGCTCAAATTATTCTAACCGGCTATTTCACTCATTGTACATCGCGATGTACTGTTAACAGTTTTTCGCGGCATTTTTACACAAATCAGAATTATTCACAAATCAAACAAAGACAATACAAAATGCAACAAACACAAATACAACAGAGAGCAACAAATTGCCGATGATCTGTGGAAGAAAGAGTGACAAATTAGTAAAAATGCGTTGCGCCAGATGCAGACTACATTTAAGTAAATAAGAGCAGATATATGACTACTTCTCTGAAGATTCACAAAGAAATACGATCCTGGTCCAGATGTCGCCAAGTGTAACCTCCCCGCAGAAATATTTAAATAAATAATTGTGGAAATTGTGCTAAGTGTAACCTCTCCACACGAATAATGTTTAATAAAAAATGTGAAATGGAACCATGCGGGAACTCCCCACAATATTGATAAATGAAAATTGGCCAAAAACCACACAATAATATTAATTAGATAATGAACCATGAACCGTATCTAACATCTCAACAGAAATAATTAAACCTGATAAATTTCATAAGGACAGCAGCGCTGACCTTCGGCCCTGTATTCTGAATAAAAAAGCAAAAATTCTTACCTCAATAAAAAACTGCATCTATATCTGCTCTTATCTATCGACACAGCTTCGTGCAATGCTGGCGTATATTTAATTTTGATTCTTCGAGGAAATGCATAGGAAATATTCTTTAAATTGAAATGAATGTTTTTCTTTAAAAGAGTTACTTTATAAAAAAATTATTACTGGGGCATTTTTTGAACAAATTAATTACCATTAACATACGAGGGCAGTTCAATAAGTATGGCAACACATTTTTTTTCTCGGCCAATTTTGGTTGAAAAAACCGGAAATTTCTTGTGGAATATTTTCAAACATTCCCGCTTCGTCTCGTGTAGTTTCATTGACTTCCGACAGGTGGTAGCGCTGTACGGAGCTGTTAAAATGGCGTCTGTAACGGATGTGCGTTGCAAACAACGGGCAGTGATCGAGTTTCTTTTGGCGGAAAACCAGGGCATCTCAGATATTCATAGGCGCTTGCAGAATGTCTACGGTGATCTGGCAGTGGACAAAAGCACGGTGAGTCGTTGGGCAAAGCGTGTGTCATCATCGCCGCAATGTCAAGCAAGACTGTCTGATCTCCCGCGTGCGGGCCGGCCGTGCACAGCTGTGACTCCTGCAATGGCGGAGCGTGCGAACACACTCGTTCGAGGTGATCGACGGATCACCATCAAACAACTCAGTGCTCAACTTGACATCTCTGTTGGTAGTGCTGTCACAATTGTTCACCAGTTGGGATATTCAATGGTTTGTTCCTGCTGGGTCCCTCATTGTCTAACCGAACACCATAAAGAGCAAAGGAGAACCATCTGTGTGGAATTGCTTGCTCGTCATGTGGCTGAGGGTGACAATTTCTTGTCAAAGATTGTTACAGGCGATGAAACATGGGTTCATCACTTCGAACCTGAAACAAAACGGCAATCAATGGAGTGGCGCCACACCCACTCCCCTACCAAGAAAATGTTTAAAGCCATACCCTCAGCCGGTAAAGTCATGGTTACAGTCTTCTGGGACGCTGAAGGGGTTATTCTGTTCGATGTCCTTCCCCATGGTCAAACGATCAACTCTGAAGTGTATTGTGCTACTCTTCAGAAATTGAAGAAACGACTTCAGCGTGTTCGTAGGCACAAAAATCTGAACGAACTTCTCCTTCTTGATGACAACGCAAGACCTCACACAAGTCTTCGCACCCGAGAGGAGCTCACAAAACTTCAGTGGACTGTTCTTCCTCATGTACCTTACAGCCCCGATCTCGCACCGTCGGATTTCCATATGTTTGGCCCAATGAATGACGCAATCCGTGGGAGGCACAAGCGGATGATGAAGAAGTTATTGATGCAGTACGACGTTGGCTCCGACATCGACCAGTGGAATGGTACCGTGCAGGCATACAGGCCCTCATTTCAAGGTGGCGTAAGGCCGTAGCATTGAATGGAGATTACGTTGAAAAATAGTGTTGTGTAGCTAAAAGATTGGGGAATAACCTGATCTATTTCAATGCTGAATAAAACAACCCCTGTTTCAGAAAAAAAAATGTGTTGCATTACTTATTGAACTGCCCTCGTACATTACTAGATGTGCGCAATGCTGCTTCATTACCTTTTACAACAATACCCATCGTCCACCAAAATCCTGACCAGAGTCGGAAGAAGAGCACGCCGCCGACGCATGCCGACTTCTGCTCAGTACAACTGTCCACTCGCTACTACTGTCGACTGACCACTACTGCAGACTCGCGCAGACTAGCGCAAACTGACTTCTACTGCCGACTCGCTACACGCAACTGACTGACGACTCGCGCGGTCAAGCGCAGACTAGCAACGATAAATAACTCTCTGGTCAGAGATTCTGTCATGCCTCGCCATCGCTGGTAATGAATACATACGTGTTTCAAAATTATTGCATTTATTCATTAATATTTTTTAATTAAGCCCCATGCATGTATTTTCGTTTTAATTAAGTCCCCATGCAACACGCCCTGGCTAAATAACGCTTCAGGTCGTATGAAAATGAACGAAAACGGTTCGCTGACTGGTTCGCTTCAAAAGATCAGTTTTTTTGGTGTGGCATTTATAGCCTGCCGGAGAGGGGGCAAATTTATAAATAGCAATGGAGATTATTTTGAATAATATATCGTTTATCCGTTTCAAATAATAGACGTGTAATTCTTGCAACCAAATTCCAGTTACATACTTCCACACCTGGTATGCCCGTACTGGGCCATCCGGTCCGAATCAGATCCTGCTCAAACTGCACTACTGCATGGAGCTATGCCAGCTACATGACAGTGCAATAGTTTTCACAGCAGCGCCAGCAGTTCAGCCAGTTTATGGGAAATACTTATAAATTATATACATAAAAATTCCTGGTTAATCAGAAAACCTATTAGGATCAAAATCCTTACAATATTTTCTAAGATTAGCCCGCACATACGAACACAAGTGACCAAGGGACTCCAGTCTAAATATATAGAGAACATACTGGTTTTTGGGCAGAATCTGCAGCTTTTCCAAATGCGAGCCCCGTATCAGGAGCGTATCTACGTAACTAGTACCTCTGCAGGGAGGTGGAATGCTGCAGAATTTCAGTAAATGCCCGCAGACATACCATGGAGGGTCGGACAGGGGAGCAAGCGAGCGGACCTGCTTCGCAGATCAAACAAAATCAACTCTATGTTGCTTTGCGTGCAGCTGCCTCACATGCTAGGCGTATATTTAACGTGTGACACTGCTTTGCGTATCAGACTACCAAGGACTATAACGACACCAAGGGAGTCAGCTCTTCAGGTACACGTGTGTATTTGTGCGTATGTGTACACGCTCGTACAAGTACAATCACATCCCACTCCGTCAGTTACGAAGCGCGACTGTAGCTGTAACCACTGTTTCAGGATTTTTAGCCAGAAAAGTGATTTTTTTCCCCAAGCAAATGAAAGTCATCGGATGCATTACGGCATCTTTTAAGCTAGAAGTATATTATAGAGTTGAGAGATCAGTCTACTTAAGTGAGAGTTTGTGGCGTATTTAAAGTTAAATGTAGCGCAGTGAGCCTCAATCAAGTTACGTGAAGAATTAGTTGAAATTGTCGCTCTGTCTCCTATACCTTCCCTACCTCCAAATAACAGCTACCTTACCTAAAGATCTGTTTTCTGGCCGTGGTAGCGGGTGTTTCAGCCACATCACATAGCAGAATAAAGGACAGAGAAACACCACAAGCTCGTAACAGAAAAGCGGTAAATCAATAAAATAAGTGTATATTGCCCATTTAAAACACAATTTTAATGAGATAGCCTTCAACGGCTTGGGACATCAATCCAAAATTCTGGATTACTCGTTGGAAGGTCAGTCCATGACGGGAATCAGAGAAGTGATTACATACAAAAAATACAGGGGGAGTCAGAAAGGACTTTACAACTTCCGATTGCTATAGAAATTTATTGAGATAACGTACAGAATCAGTAGATGTATTATTTTGTAGCAAGCCACCTCAGTGTTCACATTAAGTGTCATTTGGGCCAGTGCGACTACAATTTGTAATGCGGCAAACGTCACACCGGTAATCAATTTCTTCCCACACTCGTTTCGGCAAATCGGGTTTGACGTGTGCAGTGGCAGCGTGGATTCAATTTTTCAGGTCGAGCCGAACGCGGTGGCCGAGCGGTTCTAGGCGCTGCAGTCCGGAACCTCACGACTGCTACGGTCGCAGGTTCGAATGCTGCAGGTTCGAATGCTGCCTCGGGCATGGATGTGTGTGATGTCCTTAGGTTAGTTAGGTTTAAGTAGTTCTAAGTTCTAGTGGACTGATGACCTCAGATGTTAAGCCTCATAGTGCTCAGAGCCATTTTATTTCAGGTCGGCTAAATTGTTTGGTTGGGGAGGAATACATACACGGTCATTAATGAAAACACAGAAAGAAATCCAGTGGTTTCAAGAGTGGGGAGCGTAGTGGCCATGCATTGACCCCTCACGCCCAATCCATCGTCCTGGGAAGCGATTGTCGACGAAACCTCGAACTTCCGTGAGGAAGTGAGGTGGTGCACCGTCTTGCTAGTAACAAACCATTCCATCTAGGTCATTCTCATAGACCTGTGGAATTAAAAAGCTTTCAAGCTTTTACGTTTACACAATACCGGTGACATTTCTCTCTGTGAAGAAGAAAGGGCCGTTCACTTTCAATTTGCTAAGGACACGAAACACATTAACTTTGGGGCGGTTACTAACATTTCCAGGATTGTATGTGGATTTTCTCTGCCCCGTATTCTGCAGTTGTGGATGTTTACCATGCCACTGATATGAAATGTTGACTCATTTCTGAAGATAATTATGTGGAGCAATGTCTCATCGTTCTCCATCCGATCCAGCATTTCCGAACAGAATTCCCCACTTCCAACCTTATATGCTTTGCTAATGTGCTGTACCATAGTGAATCTGTACGGCTTCACGTGTAAAATTTTGTGGGATATCATTCTCGCGAGAAGCACGCTGCTCTGATTTTTGTGGACCTCGAACAAAGCTCTCCCGAACGTGTTCGACGTAATAATCAACACGCGGTGATTTATCATGTCGCAGTGAAGAACCCGTCACATCAAAATTCTTGTGTGAGAGTAAATTGCAGGCCTGCTTCGAAATTCTTTAGAAAATACGGTGCGAAATGTACGCCGAACAGTTTTTTCGGAGTTAGTTTCATGAAATCGAAACACACTAGGAGCACGCTCCACACCAGTGAAAATAGCCATTTCAATTGGGCGCTACGCTGACGCTCCTGGTGGCGGAATGGAGTACTGATGCACTACGTGAATCAAATTGGAGGTTCCAGAATGAGATTTTCACTATGCAGCGGAGTGTGCGCTGATATGAAATTGGAGGTTGTTTGCTACAAAATGCCGCAACTATAGATTGTGTAAGTTATCTCAATAAATTTCTGTATACAAAGTTCTACACCATGACTCACCCTGTAACTGTTTCTTCCGGCCCCTATAGAGCCCTATCTAATAAAACGTGCAGAACCGTCTTAAGAGGAAGGGTGAGTCACTGTTCACCATCCGAGATAGTAGATTCGAATGCCAAGTCAGCAAGTGCTATAGCTCTTACACTGTCAACGTCGGTGGGTCAGCTCACTTTTTTAAATTTTTTTAAATCTAATTTTGTTCGCTTTTGTTCACTGCATCTGCTCGAGGCGGACGTCGTAAGACATTCGTTTAAGTTCGTTGTTAATCGATTAACTCATTTTTTTTATTACAGAGGGCAGTTGAACCCTCTGACCGGACACGCTGAGCTACCATGCCGGCTAGCTCATAGAGCAAGCTGCTTGTACTCTTAGTTACGGGGATCATAGAACGAGCGTGCATACTCTCACAGCGAGACCGATTCCTTGCCGAAGTGATTCCACAAATGACTGATTCCAAAGAATCAAGAGCCAGTAGTTGTTCAGTAAATGTGGCACGGCAACTTCCGCACTAATTCTTGCTAATGGTTTAACGGCACCGTAGCGAAACTGCACAAGAGTGGTCTTCGTAATAACGCTACGATCGATTGAGTTCACAGACCGTGTCTGCATGGTTCTACTGTACCGGCGGACACACATTGAAGACCCTAATCCAGCAAGAAGTATTTCCTGCAGGCAGTCGCACGGGAGGGGCTGTACTGACGAGTCTTGTAGATTTCAGTCGGAGTGGCTGGAGAGGATTGTTTAGCGCTTACACTGGCCATTCTGTGGACGCGCTAGTCTGGAAATCCCGCGAAGAAAAACGTCGTTCTTCATGATGGCGGGTCTGCGTCTCCAATTTGAGCGCAACAGTTCCATTGTTTAACGATAAACGCCATGTTGTGACTTCCTGAAAGGACATGTTCGGAGGTCTTTAAAATTTATCTCGCCGTTCACTGGTCCTTACCCAAGCAAACTAAAGGGGGTCGATAATATCGAGAAAAATATTGACATTTCTTCAGAAATTTGCATAATAATTTTTTCTGACTTCTTAGTCACGAAGTTGGTCAATGATTATATTCATCGGCTTCGTAATTTTCCCTCCTGTATGAATACGTGATTGGAACTGTTATTAAACGAATAATTAAACCGTGTGGCTGGTCCCGGCGGAGGTTCGAGTCCTCCCTCGGGCATGGGTGTGTGTGTTTGTCCTTAGGATGATTTAGGTTAAGTAGTCTGTAAGCTTAGGGACTGATGACCTTAGCAGTTAAGTCCCATAATGTTTCACACACATTTGAAATTTTTTTTTAATAATTAAAGACTTGTTTTCTTGTAAGAGCTATGCGAATTAGTCGTTGAGAACACAGCACATGTGTGCTAAACATCGCGGAGGTGTTTCAAATCTCCAAGTTCATTGCCGTTTAAATGGATGAATTGCTGGTGTTTCACTAAACTGCTGATTTGATGGCGATACTTACACTGTGAATATTACAGTGTGTGTGAAAATATTCTGTAGTGTGGACTGAGTCTGTGCTCAGCAGCTTACATTGAGCACCAGGAACTGTGCTTGAAGTGATTGAGTGATAACTGCTCGAACATCAGAAAGGAAAGTCAAACACATAAATAGCCAAAGTTAGTGTGCCTCATTGCTACGATGCTTGTCGCGGTGTAATATTAAACAATGAAATCAATTTTATAGGGTGTCGTATAGTGCTAATAAACACAATAAATATATATATATATATATATATATATATATATATATATATATATATATATATATATAAAGGTGTGACATCTCATGTAGGAAGCCAGAGACCATCCTAGTAAAATACTTTAACTACAGACCTACGGATATTCAAAAAATAGTTGTCACCCTGCAGGACGATAATTCCGTATGGAACCGCGCGACCGCTACGGTCGCAAGTTCGAATCCTGCCTCGGGCATGGATGTGTGTGTCCTTAGGTTGGTTAGGTTTAAGTCGTTCTAAGTTCTAGGGTACTGATGACCTCAGAAGTTAAGTCCCGTAGTGCTCAGAGGCATTTGAACCATTTGATAATTCGGTAAACACTATCTTACATCGGAGACGAAATCACTAAACTGCTTTCTTCAGGTCTGCCATATTTACAGAGAGTTTCCGTAAGAGCGTGCAAAAGTGCGACATAGACAATGCTAACAACTTTAGGTAGGGAACCTAGGGTTGGACAAAGAGATACGGAAGTAAACACTTGTCTGCCGCTTTGTCTGTTTTCCAGCTTATTTACAACTAATATGCATACAAGTTTTCACGTACTGTTCTTTTTATTTACATCTACATTATTCATTTCCTGCAAGGAATCAAGGAGTACGAACCTGGTTACTAGAAAGTCACGATCCCGGTTTTGTCTCCTTTACTTGTCGATAAGGTGGCTCTGTTGGATCGTATTTACATTGTGCCATGACAGAATGTGCTATGAATCAACGACAGATCCATTCATTACTCATTGCCATTCAGAGGCATACAGTACAATAGATCCCTTGGCCCAAATAAACCAACCAAAGCTACAGTACAACGCGATGCAGTAGTACCGTTACAGCTCCGCAGATCTCTCTGACGTGCACGTTCTATATGGGGAAGTACGTATCACAGATCTCGTTACTGAATGGCTGTACAGGGAAGAATGATTTCGTAACAGCCATCATCCGTCACGACGAGTGTTTATTTCTCTGGATCGACGAATGCGGGAGACCGGCTCACTAGAAAGAGGAAACGAGGGATCTGGCAATATGAAGACCACTCTAACGCCCGACTTTGAAGAGGAGGTGCTGGAATGTGTTGCAGCAGACACCACTACAAGTACAGGTCACACTGCACGTGAAATGGTCGCTGCACATACTAGCATGTGGCGAGAACGAACAACAATTTCATCCATAGCACCCACGACGAGTCATGCAATGCCTGTGACTGACTTAGCACCAAGGGTCGCATTGTGTCAGTGGTTACTCCAAAATGGATTGATCGACCAGATTCCCTCCAAATGACGACGCCTTATTGGATCGTGTTAGTATTTCGAACAGCAACAATAGCCATGTGTGGATTGAGGAAAACCCTTGCCCTGTAGTGGAGTCACACCATCAAGTACGTTTTGCTGTGAATACCGGGACCAGCATTGTTGGCGACAATCTCATTGGGTCATACATGGCCGTATGATACCCAACTGTACTTGAGGTTCTTCCAAGAGTTCTACCTGAGTTGTTGGTGAACGTACCCTTGGCTGTTCATGAGAGGATGTGGATACAATATGATGATGCATCGTCTCACTCCGCCGGCCGCGGTGGCCGAGCGGTTCTAGGTGCTTCAGTCCGGAATCGCGCGACTGCTATGGTCGAAGGTTCGAATCCTGCCTCGGGCATGGATGTATGTGATGTCCTTAGGTTTAAGTAGTTATAAGTTCTAGGGGACTGATGACCTCAGATGTTAAGTCCCATAGTGCTCAGAGCCATTTGAACCGTCTCACTCCAGCGTGGGTGCCCGCAGCCATCTCGGTGCTGTATTTCCTGGTCGTTGGACTGGAAGGGAGGTCCTATTCCATCGCCTGCGACATCACCTGACCGTAATCCCCTCGATTATTCCCTATGGGGATATATAGCCATTTGTGTTTGAGACCCCAGTGGATACGAAGATGGAATTAGTTGCCAGAATTGTAGCTGCCCGTGATGTGATTCAGAAACACTAGGGATATTTGTCAGGGTGCGTCAGAATCTTGTTCGCCGATGTCATGCTTGCATTGAGGTTGGTGGCCGTCAGTTTCAGCTCATTTTGTGAGATACAGTGCAAATGGAACGTTCATTGTGTCAGTGAAGGTATTTGCAGTTAATTGTAACTAATGTAAATAAAAAAGTACACAGTAACGTGATGTTATTCCTATTATCTGCTTAAGCTGACTTCTCCGACCCCAGGTTCCCTACCTCAAATTCAGCGGAGTATCTCTTATGTTCTGTTAACTTTTTTCGCACTCTTACGGAAACATATATAAGCCATTACTTGATGATTAGATGTCATAGTGGAATCAAATTTCGGGAACGTTGATTATTACATTTCGATGCTTGTTCTAGATAACTCCTGATATTTTTATTGAATTAGGTCCGGTTTGTGTAGCGGCCTAGTCGAGATGCGACAGACTGTCTGAATCACCGTCAAATCCGGCACATATCCATAGTGCCCTATGTAGACGGCTGCTGTTATTTTGGAAGAAAGCATTCACAGCATACTCATCATGAAGGTGAAGACTGCAGAAATAAATATCATGGTTCTTGCTCACATACTCTGAATGGTAGAATCGTGATACATCATCTCCAAAACATACAGGGTGAATATTAATAAAACCTACAAACTGCAAGGAGGAACTGCTGATTGGAAATGGAGGGAGAAAGATCGTACGAAAAAATAGTTCCGAAACACAGTACAGAGCTGAACCGCATCCACGTCGGAGCAGATGCTGAAAATGGCCCCCATGGGATACACTGCACGCGTTCACACGTCCCATCACGGATTGCCACAATCTTCATTTCGGCCTCTTCCCAAATAGCGTCACAGGCGTCGTGAACACGCCATTGAAGTATCTGCACATCATTAGGTGGTTCAGCATATACAATGCTTTTCAGATGCCACCAGAAGTAAAAATCCAGTGGGTCCCCCGTCCTGCAGAAGCTACGTAACCTGTGATTCTTCAATTTCTCCAGGCGTATTTTAAGACGAAATAAATCTCGGGTGAACAGCCTGGTATGAGTGTGCATAGGACACAATATTTCGGCAATCGAACGCGTTGCCATCATCAGGTGCGCTGATGTACTGACCGGTGGTGGGCCGGCGCCATGTATATGTGTCCTATGCACACTCTTACCTTGCTGTTCACCCGAGATTTATTTCGTCACTACGTAACCTGTCTTACTGCAAAAGGCGTATACTCAAGCATCCCAGGCATTGTGGAATAATAACGAGTCCAAATATGTGGTCATCAAGAATCCTCGCCCAGACATTGATGCTGGATCGATGCTGATGCGACGTCACAAACCTTTCCCCGAGTATTTTCTGTAGCCCACAGATGACGATAATGCAGACTAACGTTGCCAGTTCTTATAAAGGTTGCTTTGTCGGTAAAGAGGACTGACGACAGAAATCCTGTCACTGTGATGGTCTGGTGCAAATATGGTATCCGCGCAGCCCACTGCCTCCCTGAAAGGCCCCATGATCAAAAATTTCTTGAAGTGTTGTGTGATGTGGTTTGTGTCTGTGAATGTACTTGTTTTGTTACAGCCATGCTGCCTCTCGACCGTTGCCATATACTTGGCCGTAAACCAGGTCTTAACAACTGGCCGGTTTTGAGCACGAGTACTCGCGTCTGCTCGGGCACGTGCTCGCGAGCACCTGCAAGGTCGCGGAGTAGGGCGGGAGGGGAGGGAGGGGAAATGCGCGCGCACGTTTGAATAGGGCCGCAGCGTGCCTATTGAATTCGCGCCGACTGTGTAACGTTTAAAGTACTACGATCAGCTCTTAACAGTCACTTCGCTGGTTAAGAATCATGTGAAGTCGCCGTTGTGTAACCCCAACCATGCTTTCGCAGTTCAACCCCCATTGGGAGGAATTGTATCTGTTTACTGAAAAAGATGGTGTTGCAAAATGATTAGTATGTCACAAGACGCAGAATTCTTTTACGAAATTTAATTTGCAGCGACATTATATGTCGTACCACGCGAAAGACTACGGACGTGGAAAATGTGATTGACCAGATCGTGCACAGGAAGTTATTAAACTTAAAAGGAAGCTATCCGAAGAAGATCTGGACGACGAAGAAAAATCAACTGAGGCAGCTCTCAGAGTGGGTTAAAAAATTGCTTTGCTTTTAGCAAAATCCCTGCGCCCCTTAACTGATGGCGATTTAATAAAAGAATGTTTGGTAGCTGCAGCGGAACATTTGTGTCCATCTCAAGTTGAACAGTTTCTGATTGTGCCATTATCTAACATGACCATTATGCGTCGCATACAGGACATGGCAGACGACGTCCAGAGCCAGTTTGCAAATATCTGTAAAGATTTTATGGCGTATTCTCTAGCTCTGGACGAAAGTGTTGATATCACTGGAACAACGCAGCTTGCCATATTTATTAGAGGTGTTAATAGAGATCTTCAGGTGAGGGAGGAGCTCCTCGATGTAGTAGCCATGAAGAACACTACAACCGGAGGTGATATTTTAAGTAGTGTTGAAGAAAGTGCTGAAAATATAGGATTGTGGTGGAATTCTTTATTTTCAGTGTCTACAGATGGTAGAGGCATACACTAAACTAGTAAAATTATGAGGCACGTGTACATTCTCCTTTATTTGTTTCATTTGTCGCAGTAATAATTCGTGAGTGTTATCCCTGCAGGTGGCCGCGGATTTACATCGACTGGCGGCAGCTGTTGTGTACCCCACGTGACTCTCCCCACTCTCCGCTCTGGTCCGGTAGTGGGGGTAGCGTGCTCGCGCTGCTCCGTGCTCGCGCCTTGCTGCTCACAGCTTGCTCCGCGAGCATGTGTGTTGTGAAGCCCTGCCGTAAACAAACATAATCTCAGCTAGTTCCCGACATGAATACCAGAACAGTCTACTGCTTACAGTACTCTGCGTCAGTCACACAACCTGTAACATACAAGGAACACAGGGTACGTGGTCAGAGGAACCTCCATTCGTCATCAACATCTGCCGTGGCTACGATGCATTTCTGGACACATATTCGTAACTCCTTTTTTCCTCAATTTCCTGCCAGGAATCCGTCCCTGCAGTTTGTCCGTTTTAATAATGTTCACCAGGTGTATAGGCTGTTTGGTGCAGATATTTTTAGTGATGACCGATGGCAGTATACTCAACAACATATCAGTATTTACATCATTTGCAGACTACAACAAGCGCAGCTGTTGATTGCAGTATGGTTTTAGGTACAACGCACAAGAAAGCCATTAAAGTTTATTTTCTCCTGAGTAGCAAGTCAAGTATAGAACCGTTGATTCGTGGACACAACACAGATAGACATCATTTCGCTGTGAAGTTACGAGTGTGCAGAAAACACTAGGCAGTTAATTACGGCCGGCCGCGGTGGTCTCGCGGTTCTAGGCGCGCAGTCCGGAACTGTGCGACTGCTACGGTCGCAGGTTCGAATCCTGCCTCGGGCATGGATATGTGTGATGTCCTTAGGTTAGTTAGGTTTAAGTAGTTCTAAGTTCTAGGGCACTAATGACCACAGCAGTTGAGTCCCATAGTGCTCAGAGCCTTTTGAACCATAAGTTAATTACGTGCCGCATTTGTGGGAAGGCTGTTGGAGTCAGAGAAAAAACAGCTAACATGCTGAAGTGGGTACATGTAAAGGTACTAATGATCACAGTATCTTTACCTAGACGCCTAACATCCTGTTTATACGCTCCACGCACTGTGAGTAGAGGGCGGATGTAGCAGCCAAGGAGGCAACTCGCCATCATCTGTTAGTTTCATTTGCCATCCCGCTGCATCCTATGGCCTCTCTGTTGCGATGCCTCGATGGAAGGATGAGTGTTTCAGAGTGACAGACAATAACCTCCGCCTAGTGAAGCCCACAACGCGGTGGCGGAGTGCTTCCTTCCAGCCACGTAGACTGGAAGAGTTCCTCCTTACTTGTCTTCGCACAGGCCACAACCCTATGACTTAAGGCTTCTTTCCCCGAAGAGAGGACGCTCCGATGTGTGGTGCTTGGGGCGTACGGATCACTGTGCGCCACATTTAATTTTTTGAGACCAGAGGGCAGGGGCAATTTTGCCCACAGATCTGCCCCCTATTTTAAGTGTCTTCCAAACAAATGTGGTTAGAATTGTAAGGTTTTGTGAATTCTCCAACATTTTTCCCAATATTTTAGGGAGATGGTGATAATGTGTTAAGGAGAGTTGGAACGCCCTACCCCGACAACGTTAAATTAAGTGACTTGGCTTCCCTGCATTTCAGGAACCACTGTAACCAATGACATGAAACTTTTACAGGACATTAAGCTGTATTTTCTGAGTCTACTGAAATACAATACTTGCATTTCAGTCACTGCTTTCAAAAATACAATTTTTTAACTACACGGTTAAAATTTTGTGTACTTTTTGTACGTTATGTTAAATAATTTTAATTGCACATAACATTATGTTCTTCTTTTAATTTAGTAGACTCGGGATATGTTTGTTATTACTCCCTGAAAATTTAAATACTGTACCGGAAGTAGTTTCTGAGATTTAGGGAAATTTGCAACAGAAAATGTAAATTTTCAGGAACGGCTTCTAAAGTTTCAAAAGACTGTAACTCACTTAATATATGCTTCATTTTTCATTTTTAGTCACTCAGAAGCACCCTGCAGCATACTGTATATCATCCTCTTGATCTTTTTCCAAGTTTTTTCTTCTTTTATTCTTTCTGGACTCCTTAGTGCCCAACTGTGCTCCATACTCATCAATGCGAACCTTGTATATCCGTTCAACTTCTCTGATGCAGTTTGCTCCAGGATTAATTCCTATATGCTGTAGCACTTTCACCCTACCAATGTTGCCATCATTACAAGCAGTAACAGCATTACTGACCCATACTTTAGTGTCTTTATTCCAACAAAATACTTTTTGGTAAGCGAGTCCATAAAAGATTATCGAATGGCTCATTGGGATTTTGAGTCTGACAATGCAGACACTTCTTCAGTAATTCAGGATTTTCCAGGTCTCTGTAACGAGGTTTTATGATATCAATGACTGCTGCTGGGATGGAATTTTTATGGCTGTATCAACTGTTTGAGTACTGGGCATTGCGGTAATTGCACCATGAATCAGGTCCAGGAGGGCAAACGTGGTGTAGTGATTTTTCATCAGTTGACAGTCTGACGAAGAAGGTAGCCCATACTGCCTGCTTCATTTTCAACAAATCCTGAGTGCTGCTGTAGTTCATCAATCATTTTGTTTGTCAATCTGCCCTTATGGTTTTACTATCAGAAAGTTTCTTGTCTCTCAGACTTTGTTTCAACTTTCTCAACCTGGTGCCCATCCTCTTCTGGACATGACCTTTATGACACAGCAATCCACAGCCTTCTACATAAAAAATTACCGATTTTTATTAGATCTTGAAGTAACCACTGTAGATTATATTTAAAAAATAAAATAAAATACTTCTCACGTGAGTTTATAAGTCATATCATTTTATTCAGAAAACGTCAAATTTTATAACGAGATAAAAATCCGAAATTAAGAAATATTTTTCCGTTATAACTCCCTTTAGGAGGGAACTGGCTCACCCACGTGATTTTGTAAGTGGTCAGCCGGTCACATATCCTAGTGCCGCAGTTTTAGTTCCTCTCTCGTTTTACTTGTGTTTTAATCGCTGATGTAGCATGTTTCACCATGTCTCCATTGTCTTAAAGTCGTGTGCGACAGAGTGATTGTGTGTTGTTCCACGTGACGCAGTGGGCAAAGCCGTTTTTGCATGTATCCGACACTAAACGTCCATTGCATGCTGTTCCGTTCACAACTGAGGCTGCGAAACTGGTTAAGGTGAACCTACGTTTAGTGCCAGCAATAATCCCGGCTGGATTAAAAACCGATTAATATTGACAAATTGTGACACTCATTTCTAGTCCCTGTTGGCAAGAAGATGTATACGATGACTGTTCTTGCGTGGCTGCGAGTGACACACCTTTTCTTGTAGACACAATGTACAGTTCGCCTTGAGACACCAGCAAACCGGGAAACTCCAACGTATCGTCATGGACCCGTCCCGAATACATAGCCCCTGCCGGCCGCGGTGGTCTCGCGGTTAAGGCGCTCAGTCCGGAACCGCGCGACTGCTACGGTCGCAGGTTCGAATCCTGCCTTGGGCATGGATGTGTGTGATGTCCTTAGGTTAGTTAGGTTTAAGTAGTTCTAAGTTCTAGGAGACTGATGACCACAGATGTTAAGTCCCATAGTGCTCAGAGCCATTTGAACCATTTGAACATAGCCCCCTTCCGTCAGACCGACGCGTTAGCACGTCTACGCTCCACATACGACTCCACTGCTATCACTTACGTCAGAGGTGGAGAGTCACGTGACATCGTGATACTAGTTCCACAACATCTACAAACCGACTATAGTACTCTTTCAAGGGGTAAGTTCGTAGTGCTTTCTGTACTATCTGGTCTTTCCAGGTGCCTAAAGCTGGGGAGACCCTAACTGTAAACGCACGATGTTGTCATAGTATCAGCTGTACGGTGCGAATCCGTCCAAGCAGTGTCAAAGGAACGTCTACTACTCAAAAGTCGTTTATCGCGAACATGGCTTATGTGGGGACAGTGCGCTTGATTCACACTCCTACAGTGTACACCACAAATCGTCGCTATGGTATTTCAGATTACATCATGATGAGGCAGAGATTCTGAAATCAGACTTGGACTCGAAGGCGTACCCAGGAGCTGATATAGACCCAGATCACAATTTAGATGAAGTGTAGGCTCAAGTTTAATAGACTATTCAAGAAGATGGTTAAAATGGCTCTGAGCACTATGGGACTTAACTACTGAGGTCATCAGTCCCCTAGAACTTAGAACTACTTAAACCTAACTAACCTAAGGACATCACACACATCCATGCCCGAGGCAGGATTCGAACCTGCGACCGTAGCGGTCGCGCGGTTCCAGACTGTAGCGCCTAGAACCGCTCGCCCACTCCGGCCGGCCTATTCAAGAAGAGTCATTACGCTAAAAATGGGTACAGAAGCACTAAGCAATGAAGAGATGCGCTTGAACTTCTCTGAGGCTATATATACTGTGATAATAAATAGCTCAGTAGGCAGTTCAGATGAAGGGGAATATACATCTCTAAAAAGGGTAAACGGAACATGGGAAGAGGAATATAGGTGCTAGGAAGATAACTGCGAAGAAACTTTGGACAATAGAAGGAATACTTCAGGTGATAGACAAAAGAAGGAAGTACAAAAATTTCAGGGAATACCGAAATACAACTCACATAGGAATGAAATAAATAAGTGCGGGGAAGCTTAAGTGAAATGGCTGCATAAAAATGAGAAATTATTGTCGGAAGGACCGATTCAGCATGCAGAAAAGTCAAACCAGTCTTCGGTAAAATTAAAAGCGCAATGGGAATTCCACTGTTAAATGCAAAGGAGAGAACGGATAGGTGGAAAGAGTACACTGAAGGGACCCTTGTTTCTTCTTCTATCACGTTATCAGACATGATAGAAGAAGAAACAAGAGTCCATATAGAAAAGGTAGGGGATTCAGTATTAGAACCAGAATTTAAAAGTGCTTGGAAGACTTCACATCAAATACGACAGAAGGGATGGGTAACATCCCATCGTAATTTCTAAAATCATTCGGGGAAGTGGCAAGAAAACAACTATTCATGTTGCTGTGCAGAATGTATAAGATTGATAATGTACTGTCAGACTTTCGGAAAAAGTCATCTACGTAATATTGAAGGTGGCGAGAGCTAACAAGTGCGACAGTTACTGCACAGTCACCTTAACTGCTCATGCATCCAAGTTGCTGACAAGAATAGTATATCGAAGAATGGAAAACAGGAGGAGGAAAATGAGGAGATTAGTGTTTAACGTCCCGTCGACAACGAGGCCATTAGAGATGGAAAACAATCTCGGATTAGGAAAGGATGGGGAAGGAAATCGGCCATGCCCATTTAAAGAAATCCCCCCCCCCCCCGGCCTGAAGAGATTTAGTGAGATCAGAAAATACCTAAATCAGGACGGCAGGACGCGTGTTGCTACCTCGTCCTCCCGGATGCGAACCCAGTGTGAGAATGGAAAACAAAAATTAATGACCTATTACATGATGATTACCTTGGCTTTATGAAAGTGAATGGTACCAGAGAGGCAGTTTCAATGTTTCATTTGATTGTGGAAGCAATCGTACAAATTTATCAACCTTGAAACATCTTACGACAATGTAAAACGGTGCAATATGTTCAAAATTCTGAGAAAAATTGGGGTAAGCTACAGGAAAGGTAAACACGGGTGATATGCAATGTGTAGAAGAACCAGGAGGGAAAAATAGCAGCGGAAGGTCAGCTACGAAGGGCACGGATTTGAAAGAGTGTAGCCCTTCGCCCCTACATCGAAGAGGCAATGATAGAAATAAAAGAAACGTTCTGGAGTGGAATTAAAATTCCAGGTGAAAGTATATCAATTATATGATTTGATGACGACATTGCTAAGCTCAGTGAAAGTGAAGAAGAATTGCATGGTTTTCTGAATAGAATAAACAGTCGAATGAGTACAGAATATGGATTCAGAGTAAGTTGAGGAAACACAAAAGTAATGAGCAGTTGAAACGAGAACATCGAGAAACTTAATATCAGAATTGGGTATATTATTTGGCAGATGACTTCTGATTTCTAACGACCGTGGACTGGAGCGAGGATGTTTGAGCTATCTGTATTCTACCTTGAAATATTTGCAGATGTTGTTGTGGAAAATACAGTAGAGATATAGATACTGTGGAGTTAGATAACGAAAACGCATCTTTCAATATACAGATGAAGGAGCTATTGAAAAGCGTTGACACGACTTCCCATTTGAATATTTAAAATTTTTTGTCAAAAGTGCTCTTATAGTACTACGACCCGTATTAGTAGCATGAGAACAGATGGCGTCATAGTAATTTCACGTGTGACATTCAAAATTAAGCAGCTTTGACAGTTAGGGATCGTAATAACACCTTTTTTTCCGAATTACATTAGCTGCAGTTTCGTTTAAAAAGCTTAATGGTTTGGAACTGTGGCACAAATTATGATATGGTCATTTAGTAAATAATTTCAATTACAATTTTTCGTAATGCGTGCACAGCTGTTTATGTGCTGCTACATGGACCAAAGATGCGGGTGGCAATACAGCATCGCAGCGACTTGCGTTAACCTTGGACACAGACTTATGATTTTCAAATAAGTTCATATTGCTATTTCTGACTCGTTCTCATCCTTATCACTTCCTGGCCTATTAATTGTCGCACCTTCCATTGATAGGCAATTTAAAGTATCTCAATGCCAGAGATTAATGTACTACATTGGTTTTGCATCGTAATTGCTTTCCAGTTTCAATTTAGGTACAGCAATGATGTTAAGCATCCATTGAGCAGACAATTTTCAAAATAACTTCATTTAGGTCTCTTCATAATAAATCGCCGCACAAACACGCTGTTCTCTTCAACACTTCAGATTTACTGCAGACAGAGATATACACTTCATTGCCACGTAATGAAATCGGAATGAAAGTGACTGCTGTCATCGCAAAGTCAAAGCTGACACAAAGGTTACATGAATTTTTTGTCTTTTCGAACATTAACAATGGAGAATGTATTTGACAATAAAGCTTCAGGATGTTATCCCGTCGAACGTCTTGGACATAATGCGATGCAGAGACTCGTAAACCTTAGTACCGAACCAAGAACAACAAGATGCTTACCCCATGTCTCCGAGTAGAGCAAGCAACAAACAAAACAAAACAACAGTCTCTAACACAAATTATATAATATGCACAGAAGTAGATGACTTCACTGCATATCATGGGAGGCCGTAAAATTACGTATATTTTAGTATAGAATCTAACTACTTATAATTCATAAGGTTCAGGATATTTATGAAATTGTCAGTGAATGGAATATGTTGAGAACACAGATTCAGTGAATACAGACGACAAACTACTGCTTCGGCTTAAGTATGGGTGAGAACAGACACTCGACTTGAAGTGTATTGTCTATAGAATGCGACACCACTGCTAAACATGTATACGGTGACATAATCAGGGTGAGTTTATTTCGCTCCAAGTAAGGAGACGCAAAGTAAAATTAACATAATGATACTAACAGTGGAAAGAGACATTGTCCAAATTCCTGATTATAGTCTTTTTTAAATACTTATTTGTAATTTATACACTGTTAATCGTATATAAAGAACAAATAAAATGTGTTTTTCACTATATGTCATAGTAAGACCAGTAAACAGTAGCTTCCTAAACAATACGATATACATACATTTTACTTCACTTCTACAAATGGTAATTTATTTACTAGTAATTTATTTACTAGAACCTTTAAACTGTTGGGTGCAAAATTTTAAATCAATACAGTCCCTTGAAGTAAAATTTTTGAACAATACTTAATTTTTATTACATATAAAAAACTAAAAATTTTATAATCCTGTGTAGTAAAAATTGCGGAATGGTAGTTCCACTGGAGGGTCTTTTTGGGGGGAGGGGGGGGGGCGAAGGGCCGTAGCTTTGGCAGTTCCACCAGGGGCGCAGGATTACCTTACATAGGCACAAAAATAGTTGATATTGCATACTCTATCGTATGCAGTGGAGGTGGTATGGTCAGCTTCAATTTTAATGAGTTACATGTTAATAATTTTTACTCGAAGTTACACATGTTCCGCCAGTTTTATGCGGGAGTTCCTACAGTCTTTTGTTACGTAAGGACAACAGCTGCTGTTGATAGAAACTTTCCCATACTCCGGGTCCACGTCTCTTGACTAACACTCACAGTCGATGGGTAACCCGCCCCTCTCTTCCAACACGTATAACTACACCAGGGGATGCAACTCTGTACAGGCATGAAACGTGAACGGCATAACCTCTTTCAGTTAAAAGACACTGTTTAGCATAGAGTAATATACGCTCTGAGGTTTTCCTTGCATATCTCTAGCAATCTTCTAGGGGTCTAGAAAGATACAACGTACAATGAGGAGACGGAAGTCATGGGATACCGCGTGATAACGTGTCCGACCTCCTTTGCCCTGTGTAGTGCAGCAACTCCACATGGTGTGGTCCCAACAACTCACTGGAAATCCTCTACAGAAATACTGAGCCATGCTGCCTTTATAGCCGTCCATAATTGCGAAAGTGTCGCCGGTGCAGGATTTTGCGCCCGAACAGCCCTCTCGATTATGTCCCAACAGATGTTCTTTTATCTACCACAGATGTTCTTTTATGTCCCAACAGATGTTCTTTTATCTACCACAGATGTTCTTTTATGTCCCAACAGATGTTCTTTTATCTACCACAGATGTTCTTTTATGTCCCACAGATGTTCTTTTATGTCCCACGGATGTTCTTTTATTTCCCACAAATGTTCTTTTGTGTCCCACAAATGTTCTTTTGTGTCCCACAAATGTTCTTTTGTATCCCACAAATGTTCTTTAAACCAATCACGAATAACTGTGGCCCGGTGACATAGCGTGTTGTCATGAGAACAAGGAGGTCTATGAACAGCTGCAAATGATCTCCAAGTAACCGAAGATATTTGTGTCAATGATCGGTTCAGTTGTACCGGAGCAAACAGTCCATTCAATGCAAACACAACTCACACCATTACGCAGCCATCAACAGCTTGCACAGTGCCTTGTTGACAACTTGGGTCCATAGTTTTGAGGAGTCTGTGCCTCACTCGAACCCTACCATCAGCTCGAGATCGAGACTCATCCATCCAAGTCACTTTTCTCCAATTGCCTAGGGTCTAATCGATATGGCCACGAGCCCAGGAGAGGCGCTGCAATCGATATTGTACTGTTAGCAAAGGCACTCGAATTGATCGTCTGCTGCCGTAGCCCACAACGCTAAATTTCGCCGCGCTGTCGTAGCAGATACGGTCGTCGTATGTCCCACATTGATGTCTGTGGTTATTTCACGCAGTGTTGCTTGTCTGTTAGTACTGACAACTCTAAGCAGACGTCGCTGCTCTCGGTCGTTAAGTGAACGCCATCAGCCACTGCGTGGTCCTTGTTGAGAGGTAATGGTTGAAATTTGGTATTCTCGGCACACTCTACGAAAATTGAATTCCCTAATGATTTCCGAAATGGAATGTCCCTTGCATCAAACTCTAACTACTATTCCATGTTCAAAGTCTGTTAACTCCTGTCGTGCCACCATCATCATGTTAGAATCCTTTTCACGTGAATCACCTGCATACAAATGCAACCCCACAACCCAACCAACGTACTGTCCATGATCATTCGGCAGACAGTGGTTACTGATAACTATCGCTGCGCTCGGGGCACCTTTCTGTATGCGTTGGCCGTTATTCCCCCAAGAACGCCGTTCTTGTTGCTGCCTGCACAGCCGCTACATTGGGTGGTGGAAGTGGTGAGCTGCGGACTGTGGTCCCAAATCTCCAAGCTATCGCCACCGCGTGCGGACTTCACTGAACGGGTACGTTTTGCTTCGTCTCGGCTCTTTGCAAGGTTCCACGTCTGACGTAGTTGCAGTGGCAATCTTTTTTAATTAGACCACCTTGGACCACAATTCCAGTGATGTCTTTAATCATACAATCCCAGAAGAAGGAAGATTATCCTAGTATTTGGTGTTGTTGTAATCTACTGTCAATGTCTATACTATGGTCAGTAACTCCTGATTTCATGGTCGGGCGCAATTCAGGGTGGAACTATGTTCACACACCACCTCTCTGCAGCAGTTTTCTCTATGTATGCCTTGCCTCGAAGGTCTAGGTCAACCATTTGTGACCCTAGATGGGTCAAGTTCTTAAGCAGTGGGCGAAATAAGGGCAACAACTCTTTATGCAGACACGTCGTGGAGAAGTTGCGATGTGACCCGAGCGGTCACAAGAGAATTCTCTACGAGATAGTACATCTACATCTATTTTTGTTTTAATCGTCAGTTTTTTTTCTCGTTGATATGATACGACCCGGCTCGTATTCCTGTCCTGTGATGAGACCGATGACCTCGCTGTTTGGTCTCTTCCCCCAAACAATCCAATCCAATCCTGCCCTGTGCGAAACTTTTCGTCTCAGAGTAGCACTTGCAACCTTTGTCCTCAATTATTTGCTGGTTGTATTCCAGTCTGTCATTCTCTACAGTTTTCTTTTTCCTCTACAGCTCCCTCTAGTACCATGGAAATTACTCCGGGGTGTTTTAAAAGACGCGCTACTGCCCTGTTCCTTGTTCTTTTCAGTGTTTTCCATATGCTCCTTTCAACGCCGATTCAGCGGAGAACCACCTAATTCCTCATCAGTACGCCTAATTTGCAACATTCTTCGATTCTCTTCCGTTACGGTATTCCCACAGTCAATTTTTCAATATCACACAATGCTGTGCTCCAAATGTGCATTCTCAGAAATTTCATCCTCAGTTTAAAGCCAACGTTTGATACTAATAGACTTCTCTTGGCCAGGAATGACGTTTCTTTGCTCCGTCAGTCATGCATTATTTTGCTGCCTAAGTAACAGAATTTCTTAACTACTTCCACTTCGTGATCCCCATTTCTGGTGTTAAGTTTTCCGCTGTTCTCCTTTGTGCTACTTCTCGTTATTTTCGTGTCTCTTAGATTTACTCTCAGTCCATATTCTGAACCCATTATACTGTTAATTCATTCAGCACATCATGGAAATCATCTTCACTTTAACTGAGGATAGCAATGTCATCAGCGAATTTTATCATTGATATGCTTTCACCCTTAATTTTAATCTCGCCCTCTAATCCTTCTTGTAGTTCCCTAAGCGCTTCTTCGATGTAGAGATTGAACAGTAGCGGTGAAAAGCTACATCCCCATGTCACCCTCATTTTAATCCCAGCGCTTGGTTCTTGGTCTCCCTTATTGTTCTCTGTTAATCCTCGTACATAAATTAACCATCTTTCTCCATAACTTAACCGCACTTTTTTCAGAATTCCAAACATCTTACACCACTTGACATTGTCGAGAGCTTTTTCCAGGTCGATAAATCTACAGTTTTACTTCAGTCTTGCTTCCAGTATCTACATCTACATCTATATCTACATACATACTCCGCAGTACACCTTACGGTGCGTGGCGGAGGGTACCTCGAACCATAACTAGCATCTTCTCTCCCTATTCCACTCCCAAACAGAACGAGGGAAAATGACTGCCTATATGCCTCTGTAGGAGTCCTAATCTCTCTTATCTTTATGGTCTTCCCGCAAAATATAAGTTGGCGGCAGTAAAATTGTGCTGCAGTCAGCCTCAAATGCTGGTTCTCTACATTTCCTCAGTAGCGATTCACGAAAAGAACGCCTCCTTTCCTCTAGAGACTCCCACCCGAGTTCCTGAAGCATTTCCGTAACACTCGCCCGATGATAAAACCTACCAGTAACAAATCTAGCAGCCCGCCTCTGAATTGCTTCTATGTCCTCCCTCAATGAGAGCTGATAGGGATCCCAAACGCTCGAGCAGTATTCAAAAATAGGTCGTATTAGTGTTTTATCAGCGGTCTCCTTTACAGATGAACCACATCTTCCCAAAATTCTGTCAATGAACCGAAGACGACTATCCGCCTTCCCCACAACTGCCATTACATGCTTGTCCCACTTCATATCGCTCTGCAGTGCCCAAATATTTAATCGACGTGACTGTGTCAAGCGCTACACTACTAATGGAGTATTAAAACATTACAGGATTCTTTTTCCTATTCATCTGCATTAATTTACATTTATCTATGTTTAGAGTTATCTACCATTCTTTACACCAATCACAAATCCCGTCCAAGTCATCTTGTATCCTCCTACAGTCACTCAACGACGACACTTTCCCGTACACCACAGCATCATCAGCAAATAGCCGCACATTGCTATCCGCCCTATCCAAAAGATCATTTATGTAGATAGAAAACAACAGCGGACCTACCACACTTCCCTGGGGCACTCCAGATGATACCCTCACCTCCGCTGAACACTCACCATCGAATGTACTGGGTTCTATTACTTAAGAAGTCAACGCCGGAACTGCCTCTCTCCTATCTTTCCTTTCACTGAAGTCAAACTGACCGTCATGTCTACACGCTCTGCGTACACAATCCACAAGCTACCAAACGGTGAATGACGGATGGTACCTTGGACCATTGCTGGTCATTCCCTTTCCTGCTCCGCTTGTATACGGTTCGCGGAAGAAACGGCTGTGTACGTCTTTTGTACGAGCCATCATTTCTCTTGTCTTGTCAACGCAGTCGTCAGTCGAGATGCACCGCCTCACCAAGCTCCGTTTCACGCTGTAGACTGCAGAGGCTGTTGACATGTAATACTAGTGGTACCTGTTGCCCTTTGGCCACCGGGAGGTAACACGGCTGCTGTGCCGAGCGCCCTCCGTCGGCAACAGCGCCATCTTTAATTCATTTCCGACATGAATTAAGTAAGAGTGGAGCTACCAGCTCGCGAGAGAATAAATAATTCATCCAGGAGGTAACAACGCAGTCGCAGCTTCTGTTTTGAAGCTTCGCTTTTATTTACAGCACGGCGATGTAGCGCGTGTGGAGCAGCCTTCACCATTGTCAGTCATCAGTATGCCGTGTACTGAGCTCATAGCTCATGTGTTAGAACAGTTCGAAGAAAACATATAGGAAATTAAAATCTTGTAAATGCTAGTTAAAAAACAACTACACTCCTGGAAATGGAAAAAAGAACACATTGACACCGGTGTGTCAGACCCACCATACTTGCTCCGGACACTGCGAGAGGGCTGTACAAGCAATGATCACACGCACGGCACAGCGGATACACCAGGAACCGCGGTGTTGGCCGTCGAATGGCGCTAGCTGCGCAGCATTTGTACACCGCCGCCGTCAGTGTCAGCCAGTTTGCCGTGGCATACGGAGCTCCATCGCAGTCTTTAACACTGGTAGCATGCCGCAACAGCGTGGACGTGAACCGTATGTGCAGTTGACGGACTTTGAGCGAGGGCGTATAGTGGGCATGCGGGAGGCCGGGTGGACGTACCGCCGAATTGCTCAACACGTGGGGCGTGAGGTCTCCACAGTACATCGATGTTGTCGCCAGTGGTCGGTGGAAGGTGCACGTGCCCGTCGACCTGGGACCGGACCGCAGCGACGCACGGATGCACGCCAAGACCGTAGGATCCTACGCAGTGCCGTAGGGGACCGCACCGCCACTTCCCAGCAAATTAGGGACACTGTTGCTCCTGGGGTATCGGCGAGGACCATTCGCAACCGTCTCCATGAAGCTGGGCTACGGTCCCGCACACCGTTAGGCCGTCTTCCGCTCACGCCCCAACATCGTGCAGCCCGCCTCCAGTGGTGTCGCGACAGGCGTGAATGGAGGGACGAATGGAGACGTGTCGTCTTCAGCGATGAGAGTCGCTTCTGCCTTGGTGCCAATGATGGTCGTATGCGTGTTTGGCGCCGTGCAGGTGAGCGCCACAATCAGGACTGCATACGACCGAGGCACACAGGGCCAACACCCGGCATCATGGTGTGGGGAGCGATCTCCTACACTGGCCGTACACCACTGGTGATCGTTGAGGGGACACTGAATAGTGCACGGTACATCCAAACCGTCATCGAACCCATCGTTCTACCATTCCTAGACCGGCAACGGAACTTGCTGTTCCAACAGGACAATGCACGTCCGCATGTATCCCGTGCCACCCAACGTGCTGTAGAAGGTGTAAGTCAACTACCCTGGCCAGCAAGATCTCCGGATCTGACCCCCATTGAGCATGTTTGGGACTGGATGAAGCGTCGTCTCACGCGGTCTGCACGTCCAGCACGAACGCTGGTCCAACTGAGGCGCCAGGTGGAAATGGCATGGCAAGCCGTTCCACAGGACTACATCCAGAATCTCTACGATCGTCTCCATGGGAGAACAGCAGCCTGCATTGCTGCGAAAGGTGGATATACACTGTACTAGTGCCAACATTGTGCATGCTCTGTTGCCTGTGTCTCTGTGCCTGTGGTTCTGTCAGTGTGATCATGTGATGTATCTGACCCCAGGAATGTGTCAGTAAAGTTTCCCCTTCCTGGGACAATGAATTCACGGTGTTCTTATTTCAATTTCCAGGAGTGTATTTTATAGTTTCTTACCAAATTAATACTCATCATTAAAACGATTGTTATTATGTTATTTGTTACTGATTGAATTCCAAGATGTTAAGTTTTCAATAACTTAAAATTCTGAAGGGAAATCTGGTTTTAGACCTACACGGAAGCGCCAAAGAAACTTGTATGGGCATGCGTATTCAAATACAGAGATATGTCAAAAGGCAGAGTACGGGGCTGCGGTCGTTAGCGCCTATACAGGGTGAAAAGTATTTAACCCGACGAACTCTGTGAGGTTGTAGGGGACGTCAAAACAAATATTTTACCCTAATGTCATTTTTTCCTATGAGGCGTATTTGAACCGGTAGAGGAAGATTTCTCTGGCGGCAAATTAATTAAACCAACATTCACTTTACCATTTTTTTATGACCAAGAGACAACACATTAACACAACCCAATATCAATTATAGTAGATTTTCAAAAATGCCTCCATTGACACGCAAACAAAGGTTACATCGTCGGATCATGTTCTGTGTTACAAGGGCAAAAGCCACAGGAGTATCCTGAATTGTTCCTGCAACCAGATCCTCTTCTTTTGCAACAGGAGTTGCGTAAACAAGGTTGAGCATCTCTCCCCCACACAAAAAAGTCTAGAGGGGACATATCTGGGGATCGAGAAGGCCATGGTACAGGACCACCTCTGCCAATCCACGTGCCTGGGAACCATCAGTCCAGGAATCGACGCATACGACAACTGAAATGTGCCAACTCCCCGTCATGTTGGAACCACAAGCGTTGTCTTGTAGGGAGTGGGACGTCTTCCAGCAATTTTGGCAATGCTCTGGCGAGAAAATCCTAATAGTGCCTGTCATTTAATGTCCTAGGTAGCAGATACGGCCCAATTAAACAGTCCCCAACAACACCGACCCACGCATTAACGAAGAACCGCACTTAATGAGTGCTAGTAACAGTGGCATGTGGGTTACCCTCACTCCAAACATGCGAATTGTGCATGTTGAAGACTCCATCACTCCCGAACGTTGTTTCATCGGTAAACAATACAGAGGATGGAGATGTAGGATGCATTTCACACTGTTCCAGGTAGCACTGCGAAAACTGTGCTCTGGGTGAATAATTAATTGGTTCCAGGTTGTGGACACGCTATAAGTGAAATAGACGTAACAATTGCTCTCGAAGGACTGTTATTACATTCGTCTGATTCGTCCCTATGTTACGTGCAATTGCACGAGTGCTGATTGAAGGATCCCGCTCCACATCCTGCAACACAGTTTCCTGAAATTGCAGCGGTCTTACCGTGCGACAGCGTCCCTGTCCAGGTAATCTGATAAATGACCCGGTCTCACGCAGACGTTGATACACAACAGCAAAGGTCGTATGATGTGGGATACTGCGATTAGGATATTGTTGTTGATAAACCCGCTGTGCAGCTCGTCCGTTGTGGTGCGCTACGTAGTGAGCACCAACCATATCAGTGTACTCACTCCTGGTGTATCGCTCCATTAGTAAACAGAGACGACGCACTACTGCGCTGGTGGACAGCAGTTGCCTACAACTGAAGAGCGTAATACGCCCTCTAACAACTGAAGATCGTAATACGGCCTCTAACAACTGAAGAGCGTAATACGGCTTCCACCGGTTTAAATAATCCTCATAGGAAAAAATTACATATGTTTTTATGTCCCCTACAACCTCTCAGAGTTTGTCGGTTTAAATACTTTTCACCCTGTGTAAGACAACAAGTGTCTGGCGCAGTTGTTAGATCGGTTACTGTTGCTACAATGGCAGGTTTTCAAGATTTAAGTGAGTTTAAACGTGGGGTTATAGTCGGCGAACGGGCGATGGGGCATAGCATCTCCGAGGTAGGGGTGAAATGGTTATTTTCCCGTACGACCATTTCACGAATGTACCGTGAAAATTAGGAATCCCGTAAAATATCAAACCTGCAGCATCGCTGCGGCAGGGAAAAGATCCTGCAAGAACGGGGCCAACGACGACTAAGGAGAATCGTGCAACGTGACAGAAACGCAACCCTTCCGCAAACTGCAGCATATTTCAATGCTGGACCCCCAACAAGTGTCAGCGTGCGAACCATTCAATGAAACATCGTCGGTATGGGCTTTCGGAGTCGACGACTCACTCGTGTACCCTTGATGACTGTACGACACAAAGCTTTACGCTTCGCCTACGCTCGTCAACACAGACATTGAGGTGTTGATGACTGCAAATATGTTGCCTGGTCGGACGAGCCTCAATTGTATCGAGCGGATGGACGTGGACGGGTATGGATGGTTCAAATGGCTCTGAGCACTATGGGACTTAACATCTGAGGTCATCAGTCCCCTAGAACTTAAAACTGCTTAAACCTAACTAACCTAAGGACATCACACACATACATCCCCGAGGCAGGATTCGAACCTGCGACCGTAGCGGTCATGCGGTTCCAGACTGAAGCGCCTAGAACCGCTCGGCCACAACGGCCGGCGGACGGGTATGGAGAAAACCTCATGAATTCATGGACTCTGTATATCAGCAGGGTACTGTTCAAGCTGGTGGAGGCTCTATGATGATGTGGGGTGTGTGCAGTTGGAGTGACATTTGACCCCTGATACGTCTAGATACGATTCTGACAGGTGACACGTACCTAGGCATCCCGTCTGATCACCTGCATCCATTCATGTTCGTTGTGCATTCCGAAACACTTCTGCAATTCCAGCAGGACACCCCACACATCCAGAAGTGCTACACAGTGGCTCCAGGAACATCCTTCTGAGCTTAAACACTTCCGCTGGCCACCAAACTCCCTAGATATAAACATTATTGACCATATCTGTCTTCCAAGATGCTGTTCAGAAGAGATCTCCACCCCGTCGTTCTCTTACGGATTTATGGACAGCCCTGCAGAATTCATGGCGTCAATTCCCTCTAGCACTACTTCAGATGTTAGCCGAGTCCATACCATGTCGTGTTGCGGCACTTCTGCGTGCTCGAGGAGGCCCTTCAGGATATTAGGCATGTGCACCAATTTCTTTGATTCTTTCATTACACTTTTGGCGATGGAAAGACACCACTGGGGTTATGGCTGTACTTCACTACATAAGCCTTCGATAAGCACTGAGCATCCCCTTTCGATATGCTAATGACCCCACTACGGTTTAGATCTGACATAAGCGTAAGGAAACGGAAGCGAAGGAAGGCCCTGGCATGTGAACCATAGCTGTGAGTCTCACAAGAAATTGATACATATGAGGATAGTACTGGGCGACAGATGTCTGCCGGAATAAAGCAGAAATTAGGAAACACTATGGTTTACTTACAATTTAGTTATATCTAGGTTTTCATCGGACAAAAATAAGTGATCCTGAATTAGTGGAAATAAATACGTAAACTGTTAGTGTCAGTGGTATGACTGGTATAAGAAAAAATGGTTCAAATGGCTCTGAGCACTATGGGACTTAACTTCTGAGGTCATCAGTCCCCTAGAACTTAGAACTACTTAAACCTTACTAACCTAAGGACATCACACACATCCATGCCCGAGGCAGGAGTCGAACCAGTGACGGTAGCGCCTAGAACCGCTCGGCCACAACGGCCGGCCGACTGGTATAAGAATGGAGATTATTCTGGTAACATAGCTCCGCATAGGATCTAATCGAATCGCGATTATTGCATCGATTTTGGTAAATGTGGTGGATAAGCGTGCGAGGCAACCCAACAACAGTCATGACCAAGAGGACAAGCACAAAGCATGACGACTGATATATAGCGAGATCAAAGCGCGCCTATTATCTGGCGATTGTTGCTAGCTCACCGCATTGCTACGTAACTTTCACAAGTTAAACAGTGACCTGGCCCACGAGAAATACCTGACCCCCTCCCCGCCCCCCTTCCCCGCCAAGCAACAAGCTTGTGACGTTACTCTAGTCTGCTTGTCCACCACATTTCGTGAACGCTCGGCTTTGTGCAGGGCCCACGGGAAATCAATTTGTGATTGAAAAGGTACCCACCAGAGGTCTTAACTTCGTCTTGTGCTCACGAGAGCTTGCGTGGTTGAAACAAGCTGTCAAGAATTATTAACCCTGTCTGATATAGTTACTCTCTTCCCGTCGGAGACTGCTCCTGGCTCTCGTAGGACCTCTAGTGTCACGTGCTGTGACGTACGGGCCACGATCGGTCTTTTACAAGGGCCTTGGTACGGTGCCGAGGCGAGATGAAGGTACAGAGGGTGATGCTCGGCTAAGTACGCGTCACATCAGCTTCTGACCTCGCATGTGTGTCCGAGGAAGACTCTGCCCCGAATCTAAAACCTTGGGCTTTCCACTTATGCCCTCGCGATGCCGTCAAAATGGTTGATAAACCAATCAAAAGAACGTCTGCCGGCCGTGGTGGCCGAACGGTTCTAGGCGCTACATTCTGGAACCGCGCCACCGCTACGGTCACAGGTTCAAATCCAGCCTCGGGCATGGATGTGTGTGATGTCCTTAGGTTAGTTAGGTTTAAGTAGTTCTAAGTTCTAGGGGACTGATGACCTCAGCAGTTAAGTCCCATAGTGCTCAGAGGCATTTGAACCGAAAGAAAGTCTCAAGCTCTGCCAATGGGAAACCAGGTCTCTGAAATGGCGAGCTCATTATGGAAAATATTCTGACCCTTTAGGGAAGCTCGACTGCCGACGAATGGTAAGCCACTGTTCCCACAGTTTGTGTACGACGACCAATCGTAACTCAGCCTCGATCTCTCTCCTATGTTCCCCTTTGAAAGTGTTTTCAATCGCGATCCCAGCGAGGCGTTGACAAGCTTCGAAGCTGGTCCTAACGGTGGAGTTTTGCTCTTACGCCATTACGAAGCGTTCTTATGTTTCCAAGGCGATCAGAGGCGAAGGCTTTCATTGCCTCCCGACCAGACGCCCTTCGCCCATTATACGAGTGGACAGTGGCAATTTGGAGACGCTCTGTAGAAAATTTCGCGGCCTCACGGAAGTGCCGGGTATAGCTGACTGACCACTCCAGCCAAAGCACCGTCAATTCGAGGAACGTTAATCCCCTCAAACGACCGCCGGCTCACCCGTTGGACCGTGGGGGAACGGCGTGTGGTCCTCGCCTGTAGAATATTTTGTAGACGACCGGTTCTCCGAGCGTTAACATGGCCTCCAGCCCTGTCCTAATGGCACCTGCTGCCCACTGCTCTGTTGCTCTGCCCTCTAACTACATAGAGATTCAATACAGCGAGACGTATTAAGATTGGGGTTGGGTAATCTCAGCAATCATGACGCATGCCAATTGACAGTTAAGCCCTACTTTACGTTCTGCTACATTCTCGTCAGCAAAATCTGCCTAACGTTTTACTGACGAAATACATTTACATTATTAGAATGAAGCACGAGGCTGTGTTCAGCCTGTCGCGTTTCATCAGTCAATGCATTAACACACACAAATGTTCGAAGTAATAAACAAACAAAATATGTAGTGAACGTACATAATGCAAGTAAACTGCCATGCCATTTATTGTCGTCAGTCTATCTCTAAAAATTTCGTAGACCTTCACTTCATGACGCTAGATATAATTAAAAATAGTACAACACACGTAAAGGCAGAACATGTCTAGAGAACCTTTCAAACTGTTACATGTTTCTCGATTCGACAGCCTTGGGTTTGGAGTGCACGGTGGATTATCACATTGCAGGTTTCTCGAAATGAATCGCTCAAAGTATGACTCCCAAACGTGTGTTACTTGGCTCTCTACCTGTCACAGTAAAGTGTACCTGTCAATGGCTTAAATTTTGTTGGTCAGCGCGCCCTCCAGAGTATCATGACGTTATTTTGGGGAAGTCCGTCTGGAGAGAAATACCGTGAGTAATTGAGTTATCGTTCTTGTCGTTTTTGATATTGTGTCCATCTACTTGGTTTACGTAACTGCTGCTACCTATGTCCGTTTGAATCTGCGTACTCTTTTCAAGTCTCGATATAACTATACAATATTTGATCTTTACAACTCCATTGCCAAAATATTGCTTTATGCCTCAGGATGCCGAGCGGTTCTAAGCACTTCAGTCCGGAACCGCGATGCTGCTACGGTCACGGGTTCTAATCCTGCCTCGGACATGGATGTGTGTGATGTCCTTAGGTTAGTAAGTTTGAAGCACTTCTAGGTCTAGGGGACTGATGACCTCCGATGTTAAGTACCATAGTGATTAGAGCCATTTGTACCATTTGCATCAGGATCTGTACTATGAATCTATCCCTTTTCTGAGCCTTGTTGGACCACATAATCCTTTTCTCCCCAATTTCATTCAGTAACTCTTCGTTAGTCACTCATGCACACAACTTACCTTCAGCATTCTTTCGAGGCATAAGATTTCAAGAAGTTTTATTAATCTCTAATTTATACCCCAACATTTACTTTCATATATTGCTACAGTCCAGACTTACTTTGCGAAAAGACTTCGTCTATACTCTAACTTAAGAAATTTTTCTTTTTCAGAAATTCTTTTCTTGCTATTGCCAATTTTATATCCCCACAACTTCTGAAGTTCTTAATTACTTTGCAGCCAAACTAGTAAACATTCGCTGTCTAATTTAATAATTAACTTTCCTGATATTACCCGACTCGATACGATAACGGTCCATTATTCTTGCTTATCTCTTATTTATTTTCGTCTTATAAGTTCTTTTAACCATCAGGTCAACTGATCCTTTGCTGTTTCTGGTTAACAAGTTCGTTGGGAAACCTTAAAGTTGTTATTTGTTCTCCGTAAATTTAAATTTCTTTTTCCAAATTTTTCTTTGCTTTCCCTTATTCTTCACAGTACGTGCAGAAGTAAATGAGGGGTTATGCACGCCTCTCTTTGACTTACATCTCAACTACTTTCTTCGACCCTCAGAACCACGGTTACGGTTTTGTGCGAGGGAATCCCAATCAGGAATATCAAAGAGTTTATGACGAATCCACATCGTCCACGAAATGGTAGTTCTCTCCAAATGTTTAAATAATTCATTCAGTGGGTTTACATTAAGCATAAACATAAGTGACCATCGACATTTTCAGTTACCTCACAGAAGATAAATGTTCAAATGTATGTGAAATCTTATGGGACTTAACTGCTAAGGTCATCAGTCCCTACGCTTACACACTACTTAACCTAAATCATCCTAAGGACAAACACACACACCCATGTCCGAGGGAGGACTCGAACCTCCGCCGGGACCAGCCGCACAGTTCATGACTGCAGCGCTTTAGACCGCTTTTTTTTTTACTCATTTTGTTGGATATAGTTCGTTTCGTTTGGTCGGGGCGGACGTCACAAGACATCCGTTCAAATTGATCGTTGGCTCTTTGACTCAGTTTTTTTTATTACAGAGAGCACGCAGCCCTCTGACCGAACACGCTGAGCTACCGTGCCGGCAGACCGCTTGGCTAATCCCTCACGGCTCACAGAAGATATATGAATTCCATATACACTGCGGGACTGTGTTCGGTGGCACCAGGAAACATCTGCGTACTGAGTGATTGCAATGTTAGTGATTCCTTTGTCACAGGAATCAGCTATCAGATGGCGTTCAGGAGGGCTTGTCTGTGTACCCTCTGTCTTGACTCTGCAGGCAGTAACTGCAGTGAGTTTACAGTGAACTATGTTAGCCATATTCATTATAGGATAGAAACATACCCCACCGACGAGTACGTATTCGTACTGTACAGCTTTAGCGTTATGAACGGGTCGAGTTGTGGGCCAGCTGAATGGACATATCGACAGACTGTTGCACTTGTTGAGCACAGTGTGGCTGTGGTGTCGCTGCTTCCAATGGTGGTCTGTGGGTCATCCCAACACCTGTTTACCCCATTTTGGACGTCCACATAGTACTGACGCACTTCAAGATCGACGCATTGTGCGAGCAACGGTGGCCGACAGTACGTCATCCAGCCATTAAAAACCGGCCATTTGTTGCACAGTTGCGCCATGAGGAACCACTGGATTAAGATCACGTTTCCATCCAGCCAGACTACCACTGACACGACGACTTCAAGAATCGTGGCTACTCTGGTGTCGTCAAAGAGTTGGCAGAGTGGAATGTCGCTATGTTGCTTCCTGTGGTGTGTGTGTGTGTGGCGTAGACGTCGTGAGCTGCCTATTTTAGAGTGCAATCGCCCACAGCGGACAGGTCCCATCCAAAGCCCCGTGGCGTGAGGGCTGTCAGTACAACTTGTTGTCTCATTTGGTGTTTCTGCAGGGGGAAAGTAAACAGTGTCCGCTACGTTGCACCGGCTATTATCCCCGTTTTGTTGACGTTCCTTCGACGGGAAGAAGATGGGCTTCTTCAGCAGGACGATGCACTTTCACAGACGGCTTCCGCGACGCAACATGCTCTTCGTGATGTAGAACGGCGCTGCGCATCGCGAACATCAGATCTCTTGCCAACTGAACACGTGTGAGACATGGTGAAGCTGGCACTTACTCGTTCTCCAGGGCCCTCCACAACCATTGTCGAATTACAATAAAAGGAAGAAGATGTTTTGGACAAACTATCGCAGGATGCATCCCCACCAACTGACCGTCTGCATGCGAGAATATTCGTCAGTTTTGCCACGAGAGGGAAGGTCCATTGTGTATAGATGCGGTTGTTTGGGCACCCTTTATTGAGTGTTGTGTATTTCATTTGGTCTGAATTAGTTATTATTTACTCCTACAGTGATGAATTGTCTGACAGCTCTCTTTTCAATAAAACTACTTTCTCCTTGAGCGCGCTGCAATTTTTTTTCTGGCGGTGTATTTGATTTGTATGGGTTTGGTGATAGGTGGCGGGTGCCAGATTTACAGCGCTGATGATGCTTCAAGCGAAGAGAACGAAATGTGCATCGTTGTAGCGAGAGGGCATCCAGTAATAGAGCAACGTTTGCGAGCGGCCTGGTTATATAGCTGCAAGCCAGCACGAAACGGCCCGCAGCCCGGTTCACTCCCCACACGTTTGTGTGGGTCGGGACGGACAGCGTGCAGTGCATCGCACAACTGTCAGAAGCCGTGGAAGGATTTCGGCTAGCGATGGTGCACAAAGTGATGAATGACAAGTTACTGCGGAGTGATAGTAGCGTTTTCTTCCGTCGTGATAACAAATCGAGTATTTTGTGATAGAACTGTGTACTTTCTCCACATAATTAGAATCCTTATACAACGCGGGTTTGCCGCTCGATCTGAGGCGTCTTGTCACTGTTCGCTCTGTTCCCGCCATCGAAGGTTCCAGTCCTCTCGGGCATGGGTGTGTGTATTGTCCTTAGCGTAAGTTAAAGTTAGATTAAGTAGTGTGTAAGCCTAGGGACCAGTGACCTTATCGGCTTGGTCCCATACAAAGTTATCACAAATTAATAAAAATTAATTTTAAAACAAGATAACTACTATTTATTTCTTTAACCTGAGCAGATTAGGGCCTTCAAACCTTTTCTTATATTGGGACCTGTGTTTTACGTATATAGTAATTCTATAATTCTATTTTAGCACGAATAGTTATAAAAGGGCTGTTCAATAACTAACACAATTTTTTCTCGGCCATTTTCGGTTGAAAGAATGCGGAATTCGATGTGGATCATCGCAGAATATTCCCGCCTTAGATCGCATAGTTTCATTATGTTCCGATTGGTGGCGTCCCTCTACGGTGCCTTCAAAATGGCGTTCGTAACGGGATTGCGTTCCAAGCAAAGAGCTGTCACTAAGGGATTTTTTTTTTTTTTGCAAAAAAACCAGAGAATTACAGACATTTATAGGCGTTTGCAGAATGTCTGAGGAGACCTGGCAAGAACAACTGCACGGTGAGTCGTCGCGCGAGGCGTCTGTCATCACCGTAACAATGTCGTGCAAACATATCCGATCTCTCGAGTGTCGGCCGACGCAAGCAGCCGTATACTTTTTGCCGCTGTATACTTATCTATTCTTCAAATTTCTGCCCATACAGTAATACTTGTCCGATTATCGCTGTATATATCGTTTTGGTTCCTCTTGATAAAGTTTTGGATGATAGTAGTTTGAAAATAATGCTCTGGAAGCCACTTTAGTCCTCGCTTCTATTTTTTTTGTATCTCATCATTTCTGTTATTTACTCCGACCACCAGATATTTAAACTCTTCTGTTTCTTCAAACGCACGGTCATCAGTCTATATGATTTACCGCCTTTTTCTCTGGTAATTTTGTTCTACCCCCCTGTTATCTCGTCGTTAACCTCTAATCCATAGCTTTCTGTAATAGTTTTTTTTCCAGTACTTCCAGGCTGTCTATATTTTCAGCGATTACAGGCTACTACTTTCATTTTTATTCCTATGCTAATTCCTTCCTCTAATTCAGTTGATGCTTCCTGCATTATTACACTGAACGAGAGTGCTGATATTCCATCTCCTTGTCTGGATCCTGTTTTTACGCCAAAAGCCATGAATTATTCTCCATCCATTTTCACTATCCCTTTTGATATTTTGCAAGATTTCTAATCATTCTTGGTGTTCCAGACTTCCGCATTATTTCCCACAACTTTTCTCTGTTGATGCTATCGTAAGCTTTCTTAAAATCAACACACAGTATTCCCATTGTTTTCTTGTATTCCCAATATTTTGATATGGCTTCTTTCAGTACGATCTGATCATTGGTACATCGAGTACTCATAAATCCTGCTTGCTTCTCATCTGTTATCTCTTTTATATATGATACCAGTCTTTTTTGGTGAATTATGGGCAACACTTCATAGTCTGTCCTAATTAATGAGATGCCTCTATGAGTTTTGCCTTTTTTACTATCGTCCTTTCTATGGATTGCTTCTTTCTACTCAGATGTCATTCTTACTTCATTCCAAACGTTGGTCACGAATTTGTATACTTGTTTCACAATTCTATCTCGTCTGTTCGTAAGTACTTCAGCTATTTAAAAACTGGGTGGTTTTGGAAATAAGCCTTATGCAAACACAATTAGTTTGTTTTTATGTTTACCCAGACATATTTCGACACGAATGTGTCATTTCCTGTTGCTTAAATTTTAGTTTTCTGTAAAGTACATCACATTTGTAATAATTTAACTACTGTAGGCCTAAGAAATACAATATTTGCAAATTGCTTCGTTTTCTTTGGACACTCACATTAAAACTGCATCGGTAACTGAACTATATTATTGTACATCGATTTTTATGCTCGTTTTCGTCGATTTTTTGACAGCATGTCATCTGCAAACCAGCCATGAAGAAAATGTTTGCGTATTTGTGGAGAGCTGTTTAGATGGTAGAGGTTATGTAGTTTCTGTACTTAGATTTTCCGTCCTTTTTCGTGTCTCTGGTTAGTATCTCAATCAGCTGCTGTTTAGTACATTGCTTTCACTCAGTTTATCACAAATTTCCGCTCACTAATTCACCTCACATGCACTTACACAAAATGTGGCGAAATGTGATCTGCACAAACACTTCTGAGAAAGCACTGAATGAGAGGTGTCATGTTATTGTCGTTGCCCACTTGTTCATCGTTGGTCTTCTGTGGGGAGAGAGAGAGAGAGAGAGAGAGAGAGATATGGAAAGCTGTTAATTCATCTCTCCATAAAGCTTTGTTGTTTTATAGTATTTTGTTTCCATCTGCAGTCGCTTTCAGTGTCTGTGGCGCAGCCTTACGTCATCATCATTTAAGAGCTCCCAGAATACCCCTTTCAAATTTCCATACCTTCTGCCCTTTCCAAAACTACATTGTCATTTTTATCTGTAATACCACACATTCGTGATATGCATCCATTTCTGTAGAACTTAATTGACCCGTAAAAATCTCTTGCATTCCCTGTAGTTTTATCCTCTTCTACAGTTTTCACTGGGCGTTCGATGTGGTCTTTCTTTTCTCTTCAGAGAAAATTTCTGTTTCCCTTTTAGCATTTCCACATGCTTCCTTGCTTTCGTTGGACTCGTCCTGTAGGTGTTTTTCCTTTGCTACTATTCTTTCTTTCACTGTTAGCTTACATTCTTCCGAGGACCGTGTATTTTTCTTCCTTATTTCTCTTTTCCCCCAAATTTGTACTGCTGCTACTTTCACCTTTGTTTTTATCATTTACCACTTGTCTTCACTGTTGAGGTTAACTTCAGTTGTTTAAAACTCAGATCTGTTTTGAAGCGCAGTGACAAATTGCCGTGCATTTTAATTATCATTCAGTTTTTCCGCGTTGTATTCGACTTTTTTATGCTATTTGCTCCCCTTGCCTATTTGTTGTCGTATCTCAGTCATGAGTAAGTAGTGGTCTGTGTCTCCTATGGCTTCTCTTATGGTTTTAATATTCATTACGCTGCTTTTGTGTCTTTGGTGTACCAGGAGGTGGTGCATTTGGTGTTCTGCGATCTGCTGATACCCAGGTTGCCTTGTGATTGTCCTTCCGAGGAAAATACATGCTCATAATCCTTTGGGTAGCTGTGCTTGTACAGCTAAGAAGCTTTCTATCCCCTCTATTCCCTTCCAAATGGCCTCTCTACTTACTTTAGCATTAGCGTCTCCAGCAAAGTGCATATTACATCTTGGTGTATTAATGGTTACTGTTGTGAATTGGCAGGAGCCAATTCACGGGGTTTGGAGGAAGCCGAAAGGCACGCGTTTAAGCTCACGCAGGCTGGCGTGAGGTCTGGAACAGGTAAAGTAATTATACTATCAAGAAAAGTACGTAGCTGCTGGAATACTTAACTTTAATCCATAATTGGTGAACATCGGTCTGACTCTACATGCATCCCAAGATAAATAACAAATGATAATGGCGCCTTGCTAGGTCGTAGCAAATGACGTAGCTAAGGGCTATGCTAACTATCGTCTCGGCAAATGAGACCGTAATTTGTCAGTGAACCATCGCTAGCAATGTCGGCTGTACAACTGGGGCGAGTGCTAGGAAGTCTCTCTAGACCTGCCGTGTGGCGGCGCTCGGTCTGCAATCACTGATAGTGGCGACACGCGGGTCCGACGTATACTAACGGACCGCGGCCGATTTAAAGGCTACCACCTAGCAAGTGTGGTGTCTGGCGGTGACACCACAGTTACCTTCTCTAAAAACATCATAGACAGTCTTTCGTTTCATCCTTCGCTACCTCAACTGGGGATGTAGTGTAATTATTGTAGTGTTTGTGAAGCTACCTCTTAGTTTTATTGCAGCTATTCCGTTACCAATTAGTTGTTATTCATCTGCCGATCATGACACCCACTCCGTTTTGGATTTTTTTCATCTTCCATTCGACTGTAGTATAAAATGTGTTAATCCGTTTCGAGCTTTTCTGTTCCTGAGTATCTTGCTTTTTTTGCAGTGCGACTAGATCCATAAAATCATTGTACTCATTTCTCAGAAGTTGAACGATTTCTAGTGTGGCCAAGAAGAGACTGAATTCAGTTTTAAAGACGTTCATTACATCGACTCCTCAGTGAATTATTTCATTATAAGATAGTCACAGGACATGTGGTACAGCATCGTGCTTCTTCTTGCGCTACACGGCTGCCAACAATCCGAGCGCTAAATCCGGGAATCCGGTGGCGTGTCAAACTCGTCCCGCGCGAAATGGGGCTTTCAGCCCTCGCCACATGTCCGCGACGTACAGGGGATAGGCAAAATAATGTGTAAACCAGTAGTTACTTGTGAATGATTTATTAATCAGGGGCTGGACCCCCATTTGCCGGTAATACAGTTGCGATTCTTCTTGGAATACTGGCCTATAATGATTGTATACTCTCCAGTGGAATGTTACGCCTCTCTTCCATCAGAACCTCAACTCCTGTAGTGACGAAGGTAGCGAAAATCTGCTCCGGAAACTGAGCTCCAATACCTCCCACAAGGGTTCGATAATGTTCAAGTCCGGGAAGTGTGCTGACCAGGGAAGACGCTGTAGTTCAGATGCGTGCTACTCTTCCTACGATTGTACCGTCCTGGTTGTGTGAATGGGTTTATTATCGTCCTGAAATATGGCATCATTGTTGGGGAATAACATTTGAAACATGGGGTGCACCTGATCGCCTAAAATGTTCACATATTCCATGGCTGTAACACGGCCTTTGTGAGTAATGATGGGACCAGCAGAATACTATGATATGGCCGCCCACACCATCACACTTCCACCTCCACGCCTTACCATTGGAAAAAAGCAATCAGGATTGTAGGCTTCTTTTGGCGTTCTCTAGACGTAAACCCAGCCCGATGTTGGAAATGACGAAAATGTTGATTCGTCGGACCATATGACGTGTTTTCACCAATCTGCCGTCCAGGATTTATGCTCCTGACACGACGTTTTACGCTTCTTTGCGTTGGTTGTCGTCACTAATGGTTTCGGTACAGCAGCTCGTCCATGAATTTTCGCTTTATAGAGTTCTCGGCGGACAGTGTCGATAGACACAGGGTCTCGAAGATGGCTATTGAGCTCTGCAGTCACTTTAGCCGCCGTAGTTTTGTGTTTACACAAATCGTGTTAGCATACGACGATCTCTGTCATTTAGTTTTGATTTGCACCCACTATTACGTCTACACGATGATGTCCTTCCATGTTTTGTGTAATGAAGTGTCTGATTATATATATATGAATGGTTCTCGTGATCGCGTTATAATCCGTTTCTGAAAAGGTACTTGTGATGCAACAGTTTCCTTTGATTTCTCCTTCTCATACCTTTTATGAAAATGTTAATAAATAAAATAGACTGGTTTTTGTCTCGGTTTATATGAAGTGTAAGTAATGTGGTGTCACCGCAAGAGACCACACTTGCTAGGTTTGTTGTGTTGTTGTGGTCTTCAGTCCTGAGACTGGTTTGATGCAGCTCTCCATGCTACTCTATCCTGTGAAGCTTCTTCATCTCCCAGTACTTACTGCAACCTACATCCTTCTGAATCTGCTTAGTGTATTGATCTCTTGGTCTCCCTCTACGATTTTTACCCTCCATGCTGAATTCCAATGCTAAATTTGTGATCCCTTGATGCCTCAAAACATGTCCTACGAACCGATCCCTTCCTCTAGTCAAGTTGTGCCACAAACTTCTCTTCTCCAAAAATGGTTCAAATGGCTCTGAGCACTATGGGACTCAACTGCTGAGGTCATTAGTCCCCTAGAACTTAGAACTAGTTAAACCTAACTAACCTAAGGACATCACAAACATCCATGCCCGAGGCAGGATTCGAACCTGCGACCGTAGCGGTCTTGCGGTTCCAGACTGCAGCGCCTTTAACCGCACGGCCACTTCGGCCGGCTTCTCTTCTCCCCAATCCTATTCAATACCTCCTCATTAGTTACGTGATCTACCCACCTTATCTTCAGCATTCTTCTGTAGCACCACATTTCGAAAGCTTCTATTCTCTTCTTGTCCAAACTGGTTATCGTCCATGTTTCACTTCCATACATGGCTACACTCCATACAAATACTTTCAGAAACGACTTCCTGACACTTAAATCTATACTCGATGTTGATAAATTTCTCTTCTTCAGAAACGATTTCCTTGCCATTGCCAGTCTACATTTTATATCCTCTCTACTTCGACCATCATCAGTTATTTTACTCCCTAAATAGCAAAACTCCTTTACTACTTTAAGTGTCTCATTTCCTAATCTAATCCCCTCAGCATCACCCGATTTAATTTGACTACAATCCATTATCCTCGTTTTGCTTTTGTTGATGTTCATCTTATATCCTCCTTTCAAGACACTGTCCATTCCGTTCAACTGCTCTTCCAAGTCCTTTGCTGTCTCTGACAGAATTACAATGTCATCGGCGAACCTCAAAGTTTTTACTTCTTCTCCATGAATTTTAATACCTACTCCGAATTTTTCTTTTGATTCCTTTACTGCTTGCTCAATATACAGATTGAATAACATCGGGGAGAGGCTACAACTCTGTCTCACTCCTTTCCCAACCACTGCTTCCCTTTCATGCCCCTCGACTCTTATAACTGCCATTTGGTATCTGTAAAAATTGTAAATAGCCTTTCGCTCCCTGTATTTTACCCCTGCCACCTTCAGAATTTGAAAGAGAGTATTCCTGTTAACGTTGTCAAAAGCTTTCTCTAAGTCTACAAATGCTAGAAACGTAGGTTTGCCTTTTCTTAATCTTTCTTCTAAGATAAGTCGTAAGGTTAGTATTGCCTCACGTGTTCCAACATTTCTACGGAATCCAAACTGATCTTCCTTGATAGGTGGTAGCATTTAAATCGGTCGCGGTCCGTTAGTATACGTCGGACCCGCGTGTCGCCACTATCAGTGATTGCAGACCGAGCGCCGCCACACGGCAGGTCTAGTCTAGAGAGACTCCCTAGCACTCGCCCCAGTTGTACAGCCGACTTTGCTAGCGATGGTTCACTGTCTACATACGCTCTCATTTGCAGAGACGACAGTTTAGCATAGCCTTCAGCTACGTCATTTGCTACGACCTAGCAAGGCGCCATATTCAGTTACTGTAATTACTTCAAGAATGTATTCTGAACACATAATATTGTGAATCATGTACCGTCAAGAGCGACGTTCATCATTAATGGATTAAAGTTAAGTATGAAACTAATTACGTCCGCTTTATGAATTCTCATTCCTTGTCATGTTCCAGACCTCACGTCAGTATAGTTCTTCCCTCCTCACGCTAGCCTCCTTGAGCTAAAAACGCGTGCAATTCGGCCTCCACTCGTAACACGGTGTTGGCTCTTCTACTAACACAAAAAGTAATATATAAAATGGGAAAAAAGAAAAAAGTTCCTCCTTAAGCACTTGAATACACGACTTTGGTATTCCCGTTCTGTGGACTTTTTTCTGCGACAACCGGTAACTATGTTACTATAAATGCTTCATGCCTCGCCGAACCAGCGCCAAAGACGCTGTTTTCTCTAAGCGCTTGTCCATCTGGAGGTTCCACTGTTGTCACTTTCATTTCTGGCCAAGCCCTGCGCACCCACAAACTGGATGAAATCAGTGATGACCAGTAGGCGCGGTGCCCTTGGGAGTTTCAATGCGTGCTGTTCCAACGTCGGGTTGCTGCAAAATTCTTGAACATATTCTCATTTCGAATACAATGAAATTCTTGGAGACGGAACAGCTTATGTCCCGAATCAGCACGGTCTTAGAAAGCATCGCTCCAGCGAAACGCGGATTGCCCTCCTCTCACATGATATACTGAGAACTATGGGTAGAGAGCTACAGGCAGATTCCATATTCCTAGATTTCCGAAACGCATTTGCCTCGGTATCCCTGTGCAGACTGTTATTTAAGGTACGATTAGAGAGAGTGAGTGACTCGAAGACTTCTTAAGTAACAGAACCCAGTACGTTGTCCTCGACGGAGACTATTAGAGACAAGGGTACCGTTAGGAGTGGCCCAGGGACCGCTATTATTTTCTGTATCTATAAATGATCTGAGAGGACAGGGTGAGCAGCAGTCTGCGGTTGTTTGCTGCTGATGATGATGATGTGGTGTACCGGACGGTGTCGTCGTTGTGTGACTTCAGCAGGACAGAAGATGACTTCGAGAGAATTTCTAGTTGTTGTGATGAATGGCAGCTAGCTCTGAATGTAGAAAATTCAAAGTTAATGCTGACGAGTAAGAAAAAATGCGTAACTTTCGAATACATCATTAGTAGTGTACTGCTTGACACAGTCACGTCGATTAGTTATCTAGACGTAACGCCGCAAAGCGATATGAAATGAAACGAGCACGCAATGAGTGTAGTAGAGAAGCGAATGGACGACTTCGGTTTATTGGGGGGATTTGGGAAAGTGTGGGTCATCTGTAAAGAAGACCCCCGTGTAGAACACTAGTTCTTGAGTACCGATCTAGTGTTTGTGATCAGCACCAGGTCAGTGTAAAGGAAGACAATGCAGCAGTTCAGAGGCGGGCAGCTAGATTTCTTACTCTGTAGGCTGAAACAACAAATAATTGTTACGGAGGTGCTTCAAGAGCGCAATGGAAATCCCTGGAGGGAAGGAAACTGAAACCTGGTGTTTCGCATTACAGAGCGGATCAGGTTATGGAAAGGGGCCAAGGTCAATTACTGTTAGTTATACAAGAACACACAACTTTATTCCTCGAACCAATGCACAGTTTTTTCTTTAAAACAACCAAGATCAATTCACGGTTGAGGGACCAAGTAACTTCTCCAGAATAAGTTTAAATGACTCGCTTTAAAACACCAAGATTTAGAGTAACGGCTGAAGGCCGCATTTAAGTAAAACTGCAATATCTTGTCGGCTAAAGGCCGAAATAGTATTTCAGATCAGCTAAGAAAATTCTTTAAAGCCAAGCATTTACAAATTTCGGCTAAGGGCCATATTAAGCAAAATTCAAATTAATTCTTCGGCTGAAAGCACAATTATTTTTTTTACATAATAAAAGAGAGGCTGTAAAGATAAGCCTTAACACAGTACATCAGAAAAACATCTTAACAAAACTTGAAGTATCTTGTCGGCCGAAGGCCCAAACAATTACTCAAGAATAATTAAAGACAACCTTAAGATAAACATCTGCAGAGCACGGCTGAAGGCCGTTTCAAGAATCCAAGATAATTAAAGAGAAACCTTCGGACAAAGATTTACATATTGAAGCCACAGATCCAGAAACAAATGCGGCTGAAGTCCTAAATACAGAGCAACAATAATTTTAAATGAAACACGGCTGAAGGCCTTATCTTAAAATAGTTGACATGAAGTTCGGCTGAAGACCGTATACTAAACATAAAACAGACAATGTTAATACACACAAGGCTCCACGTAAAGACACTTGCACAAGACGTCTAACAATCGTAAAAGCAATCACTGTGGAACAACAAGGACGAATCGACACACAGAGTGCTTCCACAAGTGGTCTCGACCAAACACGTCGTCCGATGAGACGACCGCCCGAACGACCAACCCAGGTCGTTCCGACCGAAGTTACGCGTGTCGGCGACGGTCGGGCGAGTCTTGGCTGTCCGAAACTGACTGCAGCTCCAACCCGACTCAACTCGACGTCCGTTCGGAATTCGGAGACACGGCGACCCGGGCACACTGAATCGGACCCAATTATGCAGAGGTAACTTTTGCCCATTGGCCACGACATCTCTACACAAGGAAGGAACCAACCCACGCCCGGCAAGATAACCAACTGACGAGGCCCAGAAACGGTCAAAAGACCAAATACACGTCGCCCGACGAAACGACCAACCAAATGTCGTCCCGCTCCAATCTCCTTACGTCGGACAGTTCATGTGTGTCACCAGCGGTCGGCGAGCACTGGCTGTTCGCACCTCATCTCTGTCTCCGAATTCACTGCTGCTGCGTCCCGACTGATTTCCGACAGACGATGACCCGGAAATATTAGCGGTCGGTGCAGAGATAGTACGACATTGCACTTACCGATAAGCGCTGCTGCTGCCACTCACGGGTAAGCAAACCAGCAACTCAGTAACGCCAATAAATTGAATAACAGAAAACGAGGCGACAGAACCACTAAAACAAGATGACCAGCAATAAACGGCATGACCGCGAGCTGCGCACGGCTCAGAAACCTTCCTTCCGAGGAGAAGTATCGAGAAAATTTAGAGAACAGGCATTTACTAACAAGGGAACCTCCCCATCGCACCCCCCACAGATTTAGTTATAAGTTGGCACAGGGATAGGCCTTGAAAAACTGAACACAGATCAATCGAGAAAACAGGAAGAAGTTGTATGGAACTATGAAAAAAATAAGCAAAATATGCAAACTGAGTAGTCCGTGTGCAAGATAAGCCACATCAAGGTACGTGTACGCAAAGGAGCGCCGTGGTCCCGTGGTTACCGTAAGCAGCTACGGAACTGAAGGTCCCTGGTTCAATCCTCTTTCGAGTGAAGAGTTTTAATTTTTTATTTTCAGACAATTATCAAATTTCATGCACTCAGACATGATCAACTTCGCTCTCCAAAATTCCAGGACATGTTCAGATTTGCTTGGACACATGCAGGATTTGACGGTCTACACACGGAAAAACTTGAAAACGTTAAAAACGTATGTTTTGACAGAGCACAGGGAAAACTGTGCGACTGTGAAACTGTTGCATTCATTTGTTGCCGTTTATGTGACAAACTCTTAGGTTTTCATCACTTTTTTGGGAGTGATTACCACACCCACAAGAAAACCTAAATCGGGCGAGGTAGAAGAATCTTTTTACCCATTCGCCAAGTCCGCAAGTTAGGTGGGTCGACAACATATTACTGTAATGTGACGCACATGCCGTCACCAGTGTCGTATAGAATATTTCAGACGTGTTTTCCTGTGGAGGAATCGGTTGACCTATGACCTTGCGATCAAATGTTTTCGGTTGCCGTTGGAGAGGCACGTCCTTTCGTCTACTAATCGCACGGTTTTGCGGTGCGGTCGCAACACACAGACACTAAACTAATTACAGTGAACAGAGACGTCAATGAACGAACAGACAGATCATAACTTTGCGAAAATAAAGAAAATAAAATCTTCACTGGAGGGAAGACTTGAACCAAGGACCTCTCGTTCCGCAGGTGATCACGCTAACCACGGGACCGCGGCGCTCCTTAGCTCATAGTAGCCTTGATGTTGCCTATCTTGCACATGGACTACTCAGTTTGTATATTTTGCTTATTTTTTTCATAGTTCCACAAAACTTCTTCCTGTTTTCTCGATTGATCTGTGTTCAGTTTTTCAAGGCCTATCCACTGTGCCAACTTATAACTAAATCTGAGGGGGGTGCGATAGGGAGGTTCCCTTGTAAGGAACGATCCCACTGTCGCCAAAGCACATTTGCCGTTAGGACCACAAAGATACCATAACAGAAAGTATGGTTCATATGGAGGCATACAGATAGTCTTTTTTACCTCCCTGTAATTCTGGGTGGAGCAGGAAAGGAAGCGAGTAGTAATGGAACAACGGGCACTCCGCTACGCACCGTACTTTGGCGTGCGGGATATCTATGTAGATGTGGATCAATCGATCGTAGTGACTGGTGAATGGCAGCGTGCCAGCCGCTCGGAGACCTATGACGACACATTTTTAAACGCTCATAAATTTAGACAACATTGCGACCTGATGCTATTTTCAGGTTAAAATCAACAGTCGAGATCGCAACAATACTTGTTTATTTGCCGTTTTCGGCTTATGTTAAAGCCATCTTCGGAATTTTTGGCCTTCTGCAGCTAGTGCTGGTCGCTCTTCGGTTTTCTCGTGATACCATACCACAGCGTACGATCGTGGTATCACTAGAAAACAGAAGAGCGACCAGCACTAGCCGCAGGGGGCCAAAATCTCTGAAGGTGGCTTTAACATACGCTGAAACTGGCAAATAAGTATTATTGCGATCTCGACACTTGATTTTTACCTAAATATTTTCAAATGTGTGAGACTCCTGGTGAACTTGCTAGCCGAAGCAGTAGTCGAACACATTAAGTATCGATATCGTTGAGGGCAGAACGGGCAAAGAGCAGTGTTGCGTTCTCTTGTTGAGAGATAACGTCCAGGAGATCTCGAAGATATGGCACAACCATCGGACTTAACACTTCAGAGTATACCCGAATTACTGTTCATGTAAACCAGTGACGATCGTATTGTGCACCTAATGACACGTTAAGGTGCTGATGTTGATGAATGCAATCTAGCAACGCTCGAACTCCCTGGATCCTCCAAACGTATATACCTTCATCGCAATGCCGTGCGAAGAGCCAGGACAAAACTTAGAAAAGTCGACGTGGCATCACTCCTGTGTCCTGTGTGGGTTTTCGGGATCACCTCTGTCAGCCTCAAGGGAAGCTACAACTATGGTAGCCGTCCTGGAATTCTGTGGTGCTCCAGACGTCGTCATGTGCGTAATTTTCTTGCTACAAACAAACCCCGTTTGTCACTTACGGCACGTGGTTCTGGACGGCAATGAGAACAACTTTTATATCCACTCCGGAGACTGTCGCATGGAAAATTGACAAGTCTGATTTCATCACTTGGAAATTTAACATAGGACAATGTCTCAGCGAAATTACTTTGGCAGTATAATTCTGTTTCAAATTTTTTAGGGTAAATAGCATTAAGCGCTGAATAACTGCTGGCAAAATTTCAGGTGGCATGTTATTACCAAACAACAGTACAAATCGGAGCTAAAATTTTGTCCTGTCTTTGTGCATTTAACCCATATGTTACATGAGGAATGTATCTATGCTTTCGGGCAGCCTCAGTATTATTCTCAGTGAAATCAAGACGAGCTTGTTCTTCAAAACATGGATGTTACGCAGCTAATCTTTACCTTGCAGAGCAAAAGATACAGCTTTGTTTGTCCTTCTGGTGTTGTAAACTCCCTTGACAAGGGGCTTTCTGATGTTGGGAAAATGTAGAATTGTTATTATACGACACATGATTCGACAGACGGTGTGACGTAAAATACCGCACTGTGACACAGCACATGCCATAGGGCATCATCCGCGGTCCAGTCATGTGAATTTAGGACCCCGAAGAGCGTACAAAGTCGAGCAAATTAAGTGCGCAGGCGCTATCTGTTAAATGTCGCTAGCCGCAGAGGAAGAGATAAAGTAGTGTTTGTTTCCTTGCAGTGGTCTGGCAGTTACTTGAGCGCCCATTTGCTCGAGTAGCGGGCAACAGCAGTGCAGGAAGTTCTAAAGTACCTGGTTTACATCTCTTTCTGTCTCTCTCTCATTCTCAGATGCATAAATGACGTGATTCTTACTCTGGCCTGTACTTCAGTAGGTATCGTCGAATAATAAACTTCATGTTGTCGACAGTGACTCGCATGAGCTTATGCGCGCTGCTGAAATAGTAGTGATACAAACCCTTAGAATGATAGAGACTGGGGCAATAACTCTGCCAGTGGCGCAGAAAAACATACGAACCGTTGCTTGTGCCAGTTAACATACTGATGCCTGCGTAACTGCGAGCGGAAAACACGACCAACTCTTAGGTGGAAGTGCGTCATGAAGAGAGGTTAGACATCCCTCTCATCTAATAGACCACAGACGAGGGTTTTTGCCTCTATGTGTAATTAAGAACACTACTGTTTCTTTTCATATTTACTGTTTCTGTTCATCTGTTCTAGAAGAAATTACTGATCATATCTTTGATACAACCAAAAACACAAAGAACTTCTTACGCAAACAGTGTTAACTTATCAGAATTCAACATTACTAATTTTGTACCGTTCTCTCAATTGAAACTGTGAATCTAAGTTCATTTTCTCCATTTTTTAGAGGATTTGCGATCAAGCAAGGTAGAAGGGACAGATATAATTCCTTCGGAAATTCTGAAGTCGTTTGGGGGAATGACAACCAAACAACTATTCTAATTACCATTTAGTATCTACCAGACTGGAGACATAGCACCTGTCTTTCGTACGAATATCAAACACAGAGTTCTGAAGCTAGAAAGGTTAGGTGAGTGAGACAACGATTGTACAATAATCGAGGCAACAGATGCATCTCATTTACTGAAACAGGTAGTACCGGTACGAATGCAAAATAAAGACAACGATGAGGCTGTCTTTGGGAAACGTAACAGTATTGTAGAGGCAATTCTGAAGTTACTGTAGCCGAAGAATGACTTAAGAAAAACCAGTAGACTCTGATATGTAGGGACTTCGGATCGTAAGCTACACAAGTCGTTCCACGCTGCATTGCGTAACAATAGTACCGCATTGTCAGAAGAGTGACCACGTTCCTCGTTTTCTGCAGATACAGTCCTGCTACGGTAGGGATAATTGGTGCATCACAGTATGCGATTGAAACGGTGTGGCAACCGAAAACGCGCTTCATTGTTGAAGTACGTTGAATAGTACGATCCTTCAGGACAAAAGGTCTAAACTGCACATAGAATAATCAATGAGGTTTCGGGATTGTAGCCGGAACATGTCGACTTCTTGCGACGATATTTCGTCTGGGAACCGTCCAGCTATCTTCCGGTGAGTGTCCTCCACTGACACTCACCTGAAGATGGCTGGACGGTTGCGAGCCGAAATATTGTGGCAAGAAGTCAACATGATCCGGCTGCAATGCCGAAATGTCATAGAAAATTCAGTACTCCGGGAAAACTTCAAGCTGCACATAGTTTCACAGCGAAATTCTGGTAGTTTAGGGTCAAATGCAATGTCATGTCCAGCCACAGTGAAATGGTGCCAAGAAAGTGACCAAGACCACACGGATGTGGGTGATGCTGACCCGGAACTACAGATCTTGTAGGATGTGTTTTTATGTGATAGAACATCTGTGACGAAGAGATTTTACAACGATGTTGACGCCGGCCGCGGTGGTCTCGCGGTTCTAGGCGCGCAGTCCGGAACCGCGCGAGTGCTACGGTCGCAGGTTCAAATCCTGCCTCGGGCATGGATGTGTGTGATGTCCTTAGGTTATTTAGGTTTAACTAGTTCTAAGTTCTAGGGGACTGATGACCTAAGATGTTAAGTCCGATAGTGCTCAGAGCCATTTGAACCATTTTTGAACGATGTTGACGTTGATACAGCTACGTGACTGGAGAAAAGAGTTGCTAGCAAACAGTACACTGTGTGTCATTCTGAAGGAAAAGAAATCATCAGATGTAAATGCAAATATGGGCGCATCCGAAGGGAGTGTTCTTTCTCCTGCACCCACATCACACACTAACTGCTTATAGCCCCATATTTTCATCTGATAGAAAGTGGAGCTCGTACTTTTCACCATACTTCGCGAGCGCACCGATTAGAGAACATGCTTACGATGTTTCAGTGTCCCATGATGCATACGCTTGCACTGCAGCGCTCGGAAAACCGCCTGACGAATTTTAACCACCCGTTACTATACTGCAAAAAATATCAAAAGTCGGTAGGCCTTATTGCCTACTTGCAGATATTAACAAAGCTTCGTATTGATTGTTACTGAATAAAAAGAAATGAAACACATAGTACAATACATCTACCGTCTAGAATGTTGCCCAAATAACACTTGCACTAGTGCACTCGTTGTTTCTTTCCTCAGAAAGCAAATAAAGCAAACTGTTATTTTTATAAAACAACAGGGACGCCTCTCCGGAAAGACCGCAACGCCACTGGGAACCATGACGCACAATTTTAAGTCACCTTCACTAATGTATTCATACAAAGGGTGCTTCCGTGATGGTTACAGACTATCAGGGACAATGGAGAGGGGTAAACGTATCAAACTGAGGTAACCGACACTGGTCCGACAGTTATAAGCGAAAACCACTCGGATACCCGTAGTCGTAGAACACATATACCGGCGCTGTTGCTGCTAAGCTTGTAGGATATTCAATCACAATGAGCAGTTATTTGAACATGATACAGCCTCACCTCACTTTTGACATAGGTTCGTGAACACACGTATCTGACATTCCCTGAAGAGTGGATAGGCAGTGGAGATCTTGCTTCGTGGCCAACACGCTAGCTTTATCTCACCCCACTTGATTCCTTCTTGCGGGGCCATGTAAAATGTGTACGAGACTGAAAAGGGTCTCCTGGCAGGAATTCTCGTTGCCTACGTTACACTTCAAATTATTTCTGGAACATTAGAACGACAGAACTTTGTGGGACGATGCCATGACTGCATTGACGCTGGTGGACGCAATGCTCACCGACTACTGCAATGTAGCAGCTAGTGAAACTTGTGCAGATAAACAGCATTCCTTTTTACGTTACCTTACATTTAGGTTTCTCGGTCTCTCAGCCATCAAGCTACGTGCGCCGTTACTAGTCCACCAGCCGCGGAAATTATCTGAGGCTGCTGGGAGTATTCAGCGAGAACTCCGTACGTCATATGAGGCTTTGGAATTTGGGCTCCTTAGTTCGGGCGATGCGCGGTGGTAAGGCGGAAGTTGAACAGATTTCCTCTTCGTTCTTCCCGTGAACCGTTTGCAACTGGAAGAGGAAAAGGGAGGGAATGACAATGGTACACAAAGTGCTCTCCGCCACACACCGTGAGTTGGGTTTTGGAGTATAGATGTTGGCTTGTCGAGCTGCAACAATGCAGTAAGACGACTTACTACGCAAAGAGTAACGACAGACACACCTCGGAACGCAGCCTACGTAGCACAGGGCCGGACAGCGCAGCAAAGAAAATACCGGGTGATCAAAAAGTCAGTATGAATTTGAAAACTGAATAAATCGCGGAATAATGTAGATAGAGGGGTACAAATTGACAAACATGCTTGGAATGACATGGGGTTTCATTAAAACCAAAAAAATACAAAAGATCTAAAAATGTCCGACAGATGGCGCTTAATCTGATCAGAATAGCAATAATTAGCATAACAAAGTAAGACAAAGCAAAGATGATGTTCTTTACAGGAAATACTCAATATGTCCACCATCATTCCCCAACAATGGCTGTAGTCGAGGAATAATGTTAACAGCACTGTAAAGCATGTCCGCAGTTATGGTGAGGCATTGGCGTCGGATGTTGTCTTTCAGCATCCCTAGAGATGTCGGTCGACCACGATAGACTTACGACTTCAGGTAACTCCAAAGTCAATAATCGCACGGACTGAGGTCTGGGGACCTGGGAGGCCAGGCATGACGAAAGTGGCGGCTGAGCACACGATCATCACCAAACGACGCGCGCAAGAGATCTTTCGCGCGTCTAGCAATATGGGTTGGAGCGCCATCCTGCATAAACATCGTACGTCCCAGCAAGTGTTTATCAGCCAGGCTGGGGATGATGCGATTCTGTAACATCTAGGCGTACCTCTTATCCGTCACGGTAGCAGTTACAAAACCAGAATCACGCATTTCCTCGAAGAAAAAAGGCCCGTTAACGGTAGATGTGGTAAATCCAACCCATACCGCGTGACTTTCTCGTCGTGCAATGGAGTTTCCACGACAGATCTAGGATTTTCGGTAGCCGAAATTCACGTTATTCAACCAATCGTCATCTTCCGCCATCTTTTGAAACGCCCACATCGCAATTGCCCTCCGCTTCACTAAATCGCCAGGTAACAGTTCATGATGCCGATGGATTTTGTACGGATAGCATCGGCGGGTACGCCTAAGTGCCAACCAAACAGTAGTGTATGGAACGCCGGTGCGACGTGCGACGTGCGACGTGCGACTGCACGAGCGCTGACTTCCCCGTGCATAGACGAAACCGCAACAGTCTCCATTTTTTCCTGAACTGTCTCAGCAGCATTATGCCTTATGCTCGGTCGGCCACTACGGGGTCTATCGTCTAAACAACCCGTGGCTTCGAACTTTGAAATCACTCTCGCCACAGCTGCATTTGTCAACGGACCTTTACTCGTTCGATAATACAGCTTCACGAAAGCGCCTTTTTAGGTAACGTCAACATGCTGCGACTGTTGGCGCATCTGATTCTCTCTCTCATTACAGCTCCTTTTATACACGATTGTGTCGGACATTTTGCGAACTTTGTTTTTTTTTTTTGGTTCTAATAAAACCCCATGTCATTCCAAGCATGTGTGTCAATTTTTACTTCTCTATCTACATTATTCCGTGGTTTATTAAGTTTTCACATTTACACTGACTTTTTGATCACCCGGTACTTCGCGACAGATTCTGTGCGCATATTGGGAGGCGGTTTAGCAAGTTCTCACACAATGTTTCTTTGTTGATCCAGAGCGCAGTCCTCCCTTACGAAGATATGGCTGAACTAGTGAATCTTACTTCAGAGTCGAATTCTGAAGAGGAAGGGGACACACTGATGTTGCAATATAATACTGTGAAACAGAACAGATCAGAAAGGAAAAGCGCCACATGAACAAGAGGAATACTGATGGTGAATTCACTTTGACGAAAAGCGATTTCTGATGAATAGTTCTCGAACTGCTTCCGCTCAGAACGGAGTCATTTCAACGAGTTCATGGGATTCCGCTTAGAACGGAGTCAATTCCAAGAGGTTTATGAGATAGTGCGGAAATCTACATCTTTTGAAGGAAGTAATGCACATAAACCTATTCGAAGGAAAAAAAAAACACGTTGGGTTCTTGATGTTTAAGGAAATTTCTTACAAATTAAAGACATAAACAAGTCTTACCTAAGTTTGTTTTGAAAATTAATTACGAAAATTGTTACTATTCTTGAGCTGGGCGCGATATCCCTTATCTGCACCTGAATAAACATCAGCTGATACCAGAATAAGTGTCAGATATGTACCACTGGATTTTGGCGAGTACGGCGGATATGAAGCACTTGTTGAGTAGACATTGAGGAGGTTCGAGTTCTTGACCTAAAGGACGGAATCCGTGAAGGGATACCTCGTGTACGAAATCATTTCAAATATTTTACCTCGGGTGTAATGTTTACTTGATGGTGGCGTGTACTTAAATGCTTGGTACATCGACATGAAGAAATGGTTGTCTGAGTTATTGCCATGTTCTGAATCCTCAGTCTATCTACGTTAAATCTCTCTTCCGCTTACGCTTTGTTCGCGCTGCACAATCGACTGTTACACAAGCTCGTAAACATCAAATTTCTTCATTTTCTTTCGTTAGAAATCAAATGTCCAATTCTGCAGGACACACAGAGATGCGACCGCCTCGTAATGATACACATTTCGAGTACCTTCATCTTCGTTGTCGTCACTCTGAGATACCACCCTGGGGGATCACGTGTGGCGCTCGCGCAGTAAACTGTATACCGAACACTGCGCGGTAGAGGTGGGAATTCAGTGTACTGCCCTACCCTGGGTATAAATTTGCTCTGTTGTATACTTTAGGTGGTACAAAACTTCGTAGCGTTTCTCCATTATTTTAATAAACGCAACAGATACACTAATAGAGGCTTTAAGCATCAATAATACACTGCTGGCCACCGTAAATGCAACACCCTGAAGGAAGCATCCGAATCAAGTGAAATTTACACCATGGGTTTGCAGCGATGAGATATGCAACTGATTAGAATTTCAGCGCAGACGCACATCACGCGCGCCTGTGGCGCCACCTCATAGCGCCATTTAAGGCTTGGCGATTTCGACGAGTGTACGTTCGGCACGTGTGTTTACCTTGTGGTTGTTTCACAAGGCGATCAGTTATGCCTCGTAGACAACAGCAAACATCGTTTGATCAAGTATCCGAAAAAAATGGCTCTGAGCACTATGGGACTCAACTGCTGAGGTCATTAGTCCCCTAGAACTTAGAACTAGTTAAACCTAACGAACCTAAGGACATCACAAACATCCATGCCCGAGGCAGGATTCGAACCTGCGACCGTAGCGGTCTTGCGGTTCCAGACTGCAGCGCCTTTAACCGCACGGCCACTTCGGGCGGCGATCAAGTATCCGAGTTCGACAGATGAAGGATAGTGGCTTACCGAGATTGTGGATTATCATACAGAGAAATCGCTAGTCGTATTGGACGAAACCAAACAACTATAATGCGGATATGTGACCGTTGGATGCAGGAGGGTACGACAGACCGACGTGGTCGATCGCATTCACCTCGGTGCACCACTGCACGTGCTGATAGGCAAATTGTGCGCATGGCAGTGATGGATCGCTCAGTGACATCCCGAACCATAGCACAGCACATTGCGTCTGTAACGCATCATCCAATGTCTGCACGTACCATTCGACGCCGTTTACAGCAGGGTGGTCAGTCCGCAAGACGTCCATTGCTTCGTCTACCATTGACGCAGAACCACAGACGCCTCCGTCGCCAATGGTGTGATGACAGACGGATGTGGACGGCAGAATGGAATGACGTTGTCTTTACTGACGAGGCACGCTTCTGTCTGCAGCACCACGATGGTCGGATTCGAGGGTGCAGACACCGTGGAGAGAGGATGCTGGATAGCTGCATTATGCACCGCCACACTGGTCTTGCACCGGGTATTATGGTATGGGGCGGTATTGGATATTATTCTCGCACGCCTCTAGTACGCATTGCCGGTACTTTAAATAGCCGGCGCTACATATCCGAGGTGCTGGAGCCAGTTGTCCTTCCTTACCTTCAGGGCTCGGCCACAGCCATATTTCAACAGGATAATGCGCGACCACACTTGGCACGTATTGTCCAAAGGTTCTTCGTCAATAACCAGATTGAAGTGCTTCCCTGGCCGGCTCGCTCTCCGGATCTTTCGCCGATAGAAAACATGTGGTCCATGGTTGCTCAACGAGTGACCCAAATTACATCCCCAGCTGCCACACCAGATGATCTTTGGCAAAGTGTGGAAGCTGCTTGGGCTGCTGTACCCCAGGAACACATCCAACGTCTCTTTGACTCAATGCCGAGACGTGTGGCAGCGGTGATCTCCAACAATGGCGGGTACTCTGGCTACTGATTCTGGCAGGAACCACATGTCACAGACGTCTGTAAACGTAATCATTTGATACTTGGTCAACAAGTTATCTACAAAATAAATTTTGTTGTGCTACCGCTTGTCTTTCTTGGTGTTGCATTTACGGTGGCCAGCAGTGTACATTCTTCGGTCACAACAGTCTTCCAACGCTAGAGTGACTTTTCGATTCCGCGAGTGTAGAAACCGCGTGTTTCTGAGATGAAAAACTCGTAGAGCCATGTTCGGGGTGCATTTTCATCGGGAAAGGAAGTTCCTTTCAGGGTTGTTCGATAGAGGCCAGAAAAGATCAAAACCTGTGGCCACAAGATCACGTGCATGAGGTGTGTGTGTGTGTGTGTGTGTGTGTGTGTGTGGAATGACTTGCCAACCCATCTCCTGTATAGTGTTTTTTATCTAGCAGAATGTGGACGGTCCTTATAGTGGACTAGCGTCACTTCATTTTTCTCGCTTTGCTTCTGCAGCACGCCTCAGTTGTTGATAATAGATTACAGCAGTGATGGTACACCTAGTGTTATAACCGCGACAGGAACGGTCGCGGGGTTGTCGAGAACGAAGCGCGGAGGGACTAAACGGGAGCGGCCTGCGAACAAACTAACGGGAAAGGATGGACACGAATGACGGACGACCTAACAAGACCTTACGACGACAACATTCAAGAAGCAACGGGGTCAAAAGCGGCACCAAACGAATTCACAACGTCGACTCGCACACGAAAACAAAGTACGGTTGTCACGCTGTCTTCAGCCGAGGTGTCGAAGACTCACACGCATATCAGACTGCTTAGCTGAGCTAGAGGCAGGCGCTTATATACAGGATACCGTACGTCGCTATTGGCTGCTAAGCCACGTGCTCCACCGTGGCTCCCTCACATTATAAGCGAGCCAGGAACGAGCGCACCCACGGCTTAACGGCGACACGGCTGTAGAGACCTCTAGTTGTAATCGAAGTCCATGCCGTCTGGCGCGGATTCGAAACCCACGGCGCTCGGTACGAGACCTAGGGGAAGAAATTTGAAGTCCACCCCACTGTCGCTATTCGACCAGATCCGTAACATTATTTTTTGTGGATGCGCAGGTCTTTCTTTTCCCGTCACCATTAACGATACAGGATACGAATGGTCGGTGCAGTTTACGAGCCAATTGATGACGAGCAAGTAGAGATGCCCGTATGGCGATTCGCAAATTTTTGTGATTTTGGATTGGGCACGCGGTACCCTTTGTTTGAAAGTTCCCCATTGGATGCAAATTTGGCACGATGGCGGAATTATAACAGTTCATTTCATTTACATTACATTACATTATGTTCCGATTTCTCCACTTTGCACTCCATTTTGTCCGAGCGGTTCTAGGCGCTTCAGTCCGGAACCGCGCGACTGCTACGGTCGCAGGTTCGAATCCTGCCTCGGGCATGGATTTGTGTAGTGTCCTGAGGTTAGTTAGGTTTAAGTACACTACTGGCAATTAAAATAGCTACACCACGAAGATGACGTGCTGCAGACGCGAAATGTAACCGACAGGAAGAAGATGCTGTGATATGCCAATGATTAGCTTTTCAGAGCATTCACACAAGGCTGGCGCCGGTGGCGACACCTACAACGTGCTGACATGAGGAAAAAATGGTTCAAATGGCTCTGAGCACTATGGGACTCAACTGCTGAGGTCATTAGTCCCCTAGAACTTAGAACTAGTTAAACCTAACTAACCTAAGGACATCACAAACATCCATGCCCGAGGCAGGATTCGAACCTGCAACCGTAGCGGTCTTGCGGTTCCAGACTGCAGCGCCTTTAACCGCACGGCCACTTCGGCCGGCGCGGACATGAGGAAAGTTTCCAACCGATTTCTCATACACAAACAGCAGTTGACCGGCGTTGCCTGGTGAAACGTTGTTGTGTTGCCTCGTGTAAGGAGGAGAAATGCGTGCTAACACATTTCCGACTTTGATAAAGGTCGGATTGTAGCCTATCGCGATTGCGGTTTATCGCATCGCGACATTACTGCTCGCGTTGGTCGAGATCCAATGACTGTTAGCAGAATATGGATTCGGGGGGTTCAGGAGGGTAATACGGAACGCCGTGCTGGATCCCAACGGCTTCGTATCACTAGCAGTCGAGATGACAGGCATCTTATCCGCATGGCTGTATCGGATCGTGCAGCCACGTCTCGATCTCTGAGTCAACAGATGGGAACGTTTGCAAGACAACAACCATCTGCACGAACAGTTCGACGACGTTTGCAGCAGCACGGACTAACAGCTCGGAGACCATGGCTGCGGTTACCCTTGACGCTGCATCACAGGCAGGAGCGCCTGCGATGGTGTACTCAACTACGAACCTGGCTACACGAATGGCAAAACGTCATTTTTTCGGATGGATCCAGGTTCTGTTTACAGCATCATGATGGTAACATCCATGTTTGTTGACATCGCGGTGAACGCACATTGGAAGCGTGTATTCGTCATCGCCATACTGGCGTATCACCTGGCGCGATGGAATGGGGTGCTATTGGTCACACGTCTTGGTCACCTCTTGTTCGCATTCACGGCACTTTGAACAGCGGACATTACATTTCAGATGTGTTACGGCCCGTGGCTCTACCCTTCATTCGATCCTTGCGAAACCCTACATTTCAGCAGGATAATGCACGACCGCATATTGCAGGTCCTGTACGGGTCTTTCTGGATACATAGCCGGCCGCGGTGGCCGTGCGGTTCTAGGCGCTGCAGTCCGGAACCGCGGGACTGCTACGGTCGCAGGTTCGAATCCTGCCTCGGGCATGGATGTGTGTGATGTCCTTAGGTTAGTCAGGTTTAAGTAGTTCTAAGTTCTAGGGGACTGTTGACCTAAGATGTTAAGTCCCACAGTGGTCAGAGCCATTTGAACCATCTGGATACATAAAATGTTCGACTGCTGCCCTGACCAGCACATTCTCCAGATCTCTCACCAATTGAAAACGTTTGGTCAATGGTGGCCGAGCAACTGGCTCGTCACAATACGAAAGTCACTACTCTTGATGAACTGTGGTATCGTGTTGAAGCTGCATGGGCAGCTGTACCTGTACACGCCATCCAAGCTCTGTTTGACCCAATGCCCAGGCGTATCAAAGCCGTTATTACGGCCAGAGGTGGTTTCTCAGGAACTATGCACGCAAACTGCGTGAAAATGTAATGACATGTCGGTTCTAGTATAATGAATACCCGTTAATCATCTGCATTTCTACTTGGTGTAGCAATCTTAATGGCCAGTAGTGTATTCTAAGTCTAGGGGACCGAAGACCTCAGATGTTAAATCCCATAGTGCTCAGAGCCCTTTTTGCACTCCATTTTCTACTGTCCAAATGACAAAACTACAACACATAAACTATAATACCGACAATGTACTACAAATAATAAATGGCCGTCGCTAAATCAACCGACAGCGACTGGGATTCCAATACGGGAAGAAAACCTCTTCGTACTTAAGGACCAACCTGACACCTCGTAATGGTACTTAAATTACGTAACCATTATGTCACCTCACCTCTCGGCACCAGCTCTATTCTACTGTGTTTCTGTAAAATAGTTAACATATTTCTGTGAGAACATTCAGATTTGATTTCATTAAAATAGAGGTAGTTCGATACATCGATATGTCTATGTTGCAATGATATTATTCTTATGGCCGGCCGCGGTGGTCTAGCGGTTCTGGCGCTGCAGTCCGGAACCGCGGGACTGCTACGGTCGCAGGTTCGAATCCTGCCTCGGGCATGGGTGTGTGTGATGTCCTTAGGTTAGTTAGGTTTAAGTAGTTCTAAGTTCTAGGGGACTTATGACCTAAGATGTTGAGTCCCATAGTGCTCAGAGTCATTTGAACCATTTTTATTATTCTTATGTGTATTCTTTCTTTTGTCACTATGATATTTGACGTACTTGTAACTTTGATTTTTGGGCGCGTAAGCGGTTATTAGAGAGTCAGGCTTTGGTCGTCTTGTTAAAAAGACACAAATTGTAGTCAGTTTATGAAATGTGAACTTTACCACTAAGGAAGATATTTTCAAGTATGTTTTATATTGTGTAGTGATGTTTTGGAACGAGTTACGTGATATTGCAACAAAAGTAATAAAAAAGAAGAGTAACTTAAATTCGGAGTGCTGATTACTTTTTTACATCACCATTGTCCTAACTTGCAAAAGTTTAATCTTCAAGACTGGTTTATGAAACACATCTATAAAACTTTTGAATATCGCAGAATAACACCTAGGCGTCTTTGCATCCGAGCTTGGAATCATCACTACCTATATTTTCGACGATTGAGCCATGAGTTCACAACGAGACCAGTGTGGGAAACAAGAAAAGATGAGTGCCTAGTTTATCCATTATTTTGACAAATTATTTTATTAACTGTGCTCTAATGACACCTGCCACATAATATAACTTTGTTGTTGCCCGAAAATGCAATATTTAGCAGCGTGAGCAACACTACAGTCATAATCAATTTTTGACCTTTATTGTGGTAGGGTTGTTAGATCCTCCGAGAGTCACAAAAACCGTCGTTGAGCTGCCTTGCCCTGTTCTCCATCGGCTGCGTCCCGATATGCTCCTGGCCTAAAAGTTGGCACGTGCGAGGGAGTAGAACTGGAACTGGACACGGTCGTGTCCAGGCCAGAGCGTGCCACGAGCGAGAGTCGAGGCGGCTGCCCTCGTGTTTTGGCTGTACGGGCTCTGCCACGCCCCTCTGCGTGGCCAGTAACGTGCGCGCACCACTCTGTGGTCCCCGCGCCTCGCAGAGAGCGGCCCGGCGGGGCCCACGGAGCGCGGCGGCGCGTTTTAATTGCGTCGCCCGCGGCGCTGCGTGCCGCTCTGCCTGGCCGGCGGCCAGCGCCCCTGGCTCTCTTACAATAGACGACGCCGACGCCGCCGCCGCCAAAATACCGCACGCGCCCACCGCCACAGGCCTTCCGCGATCGATGCGCGGCGAGAGCGCGGCACCGCGCGAGTCACACTTCCCCCCTCACAAGCGAACCTCCCCATCGTACCCCCCTCAGATTTAGTTATAAGTTGGCACAGTCGATAGGCCTTGAAAAACTGAACACAGATCAATCGAGAAAACAGAAAGAAGTTGTGTGGAACTATCAAAAAAACAAGCAAATTATACAAACTGAGTACTCCATGTGCAAGATACGCAACATCAAGGATAATCTGGGTTCAGTAGCACTGTGGTCCCGTGGTTAGCGTGAGCAGCTACGGAACCAAAGGTCCTTGGTTCAAGTCTTCCCTCGCGTGAAAAGTTTAATTTTTTATTTTCAGACAATTATCAAAGTTCAGCTACTCACACATAATCAACTTCGCTCTCCAAAATTCCAGGACATGTTCAGATTTGCTTGTAGATATGCAGGATTTGACAGTCTACACACGGAAAAATTTGTAAACGTTAAAAACATATGTTTTGGCAGAGCACAGGGAAAGCTGTACGACTGTGAAACTGTTGCATTCATTTGTTGTAGTTTATGTGACAAACTCTTATGTTTTCATCACTTTTTTGGGAGTGATTATGACATCCACAAGAAAACCTTAATCGGGCAGGGTAGAAGAATCTTTTCACCCATTCGCCAAGTGTACAAGTTAGGTGGGTCTACAACATATTCCGGTCATGTGGCGCACATGCCGTCACCAGTGTCGTATAGAATATACCAGACGTGTTCTCCTGTGGAGGAATCGGTTGACCTATGACCTTGCGATCAAATGTTTTCGGTTCCCATTGGAGAGGCACGTCGTTTCGTCTACTAATAGCACGGTTTTGCGGTGCGGTCGCAAAACACGGACACTAAACTTATTACAGTGAACAGAGACGTCAATGAACGAACGGACAGATCATAACTTTGCGAAAATAAAGAAAGTAAAAATTTTCACTCGAGGGAAGACTTGAACCAAGGACCGATAGTTCCTCAGTTGCTCACGCTAACCTCGGGACCACGGCGCTACTGAGCCCACCCTATCCTTGATGTTGCCTCTCTGCCGCATGGACTACTCAGTTTGTATATTTTGCTTATTTTTTTCGTAGTTCCACAAAACTTCTTCCTGTTTTCTCGACTGATCTGTGTTCAGTTTCTCAAGGCCTATCCACTGTGCCAACGTATAACTAAATCTGAGGGGGGTGCGATGGGGAGGTTCCCTTGTCGGTAGCCTCGCTTTAAGCCGTCGGCACACGGGCCTTGCTGTCGAACGTCAACGTTGAGCGTGCCAAGTTCAACGTGCTGCTGAACGCGCAGGAACGATGCGACGTGTGCATACGGTACGTGGACCCCAACGTGGTGTACGCGATCGCAACGCTCTCCAGCGGCAGTTGAGGGATGTTTCTAGTTCGTAAATCAAACTGTTTACTGAACGGGCGCTCCTAAAATTCCCACATTAGCTCTATTAAAATGCACATTTCCTCCATCGTCCTCGAAAAGGAAAGTATCATGTCCAATCAATAAAGACACAGGCTTATAAAAGTTCCTTTACAAACAGCGCGGTACACATTTGGAATACTTCTCTGCATAAGGTAAACATTATTTCAGCATTCCCACATTTTAGTAAAACCCTAAGGTCAGTCTTACTTGATCATTGTTCATACCCAGTAGCAGAATCCTTGCAACATGTGAATTACAAAGCGTAAAAGAAAAAGGAGCAAAATATCTTTATGCAAGAAGCGCAAGCTGTCCTGTAGATTAAGCCAATCGCACAAAGTCACCTCTCAAAAAAAGGTGAACTCATATTTACATAACATCAGATATAATAGCATATACTTATGTTAAACTAATAATAAACTATCAGAACCTAATAAAATTCGAATGTTAGGATAAAAATTTGGAAGTGTTCGGACGCGAACCACCACCCCAACAAATAGTCAATATTGGACAGAACCGCTACTCATTACGCTTTTTTTATATAGACAGCTATCCTACCCACTTTTTTTAACAAAAATGAAAAAAAGGAGAAAGGATTTTGGAAGGTTTGTTTTTCTCCTTTTTTATTTTTATTTTATTTTATTTTTATAAAAATGGATAAAAGGGAGGCCGTTCCTCTTCGGCTACGTAAACGGAATAATAGGAAGTCGTCCCGTTACGACAAAGGATGCTCCATACTGTAGCCCGCTGCGAATTTTTCGATGACTGTCGTCTCGTTGCTGTGTTGTTTCCGTTGTTTGTTCAATCTCATAAAAAAAAAGGAACTGGGAAGAGGTGCTATGGTTTTCTTCTCATGTCATCGATAATCCAGCTGCGAGGCGGATTATGGAATGCGCTCCAAAGAAAATTAGAAAAATATTGCCTATATTTAGGGTTCTTGACGATCGCACAATGTCGTTCGTTGAGGTAATACCAAAAATCGGGTACTGTCTTTTCGCCATTACCGAAGAGGTAGTGAACAGCGTGGCCGCTGATCCACGTCACAGAGTTCGTTTTTACTCTTGTGAAATAAATATTATCGGGGAAAAGAAGTGATCGGGTAGTTATCCTGTCGGGAGTCGTGCGTGTGAGAAAAGCCAGTATCTGACGCACCAAATACCAAACGTCCTTTGCCGACCCGCATTCGAAACGATGTCAATATTACGCTAAACCAAACAACTCTCTCCTTGTACTTAATCATATTGTGTTACCTATTGCTAAAATCGTTAGTCGTAAGCAATTGTGTTACTAATTGAAATTTAACTATAACAAATTGTACCAAGAACAATGCGTTTTTGTTGGATCTTCAAATAGCCTACTCACATAATACGCAAGTTACAATAATTCTTTTGCCACGAATATGATGTTCCTCATTATTTTATTGGAACGAATCACACAACTGATAACGGGTTTTAGAGTGATTCTCAATTTGCTGGTGCTCAGAAACGGCATATATACGTACATATTGAGAGGCACCCACATGCCTTGCTCATACTGTGGCATCAAGCAGTCAGGCCTGCAAGATGAGTGGTCTGCCAAGCGAGTGGATTCAATCTTATTTATCGAGTAACATGAACTCTAGTACTCACACTTAAGTTACAAGTTATCCTCCTATATGATTAATACGCAACGGAAACACGCATCTGACTATCAGTAATTTACAGAACTCTGACTGTACACTACGCGCTGGCAATACCCCACATTTTCTTTCTTTTTTTTTATTTAACGGCTTTTGTCAACACGTGGCCACCGCACTAAATATGAATGGCGCACACATTATAAATTCGGGACATTATGACAACATACAATTCGAAGGAAAAGTCCACCAATCTTTTTCTTTTCACTATCTTATTTATTCCGATAAATTTTCTAACCTGAACACACAAATTCTATAACCTACAACAATAACACATGAGAAATTCCGCCCAGTGGGCATGGCTTTACATTGGTGAATCTCTATATTATGGTCTCGTAATTATTTAACGCTACAGTGCACTTTCTGGATAGGATGGTGGATCTTTTATTATTTCTCACACTTCGACTCTCACAATCATCATCACGAAACTATCGTCCAGACCGAGCAGTACAGAAGGAACAAGCATAACCCACTAATCTTTTGCAACTACCTTGCTACTCTCCCATGCAAACCACACATACCCAAATTACATGACATACACCACACTACAATATGAAATACTACACAGAGAATAGTCACAACATTATCACTTTCAGCTTTCCCACTTCAATTAATATTTATCCCAGTTTCACACGACACTGCCCCACTTCGTAATTCTACTTTCCTACTATGAACTCTGGAGATATATGCACGTCTTCCTGTGCAATGCAAGCCAAGTGGCGTTGCTGGATAGACGGCCGACTCACCTTGCTTCTCTCTCAGAGTTTGAATCTAGCGTCACACGGAATCATATCACGCAAAGTAATATTAAGAACGTATTCATCACACACACGAGTCCTCAACTGATACCATGGACGAGTACTTCTCTTTATCTTTTGTCTGATACACAGTTTGAGACTCACACAGTACTCACCACGTGGAAGTACTCGTCTCTAATTTCAAGTCCTGCACACGCCATTTCTTAAATATTTTCTTAAATATTTCAACTTATTGTACACACGCCAGTAATTCAGCTTAACTTAAGCACACGGAAGTATTTCAACTTATTGCTACACGTGGTTTCATTGTGACCGTTGATCACTTCTGAAGATTACTACAATCCCATTAATACTACCTGCCTGACATTTAATTCTCCCCACAAAAGTTCCTGAAATAGAGAAATTATTATTTCAAACTACTCTTAAATATTCCACATGCATACCATGTCTCCACTCTTTCGTCATTACGGAGCACAACTAAAACAGGTCTTAACAGCACAAGATCCAGCGGCAGAGTGCTGAAACATGGCCGTTCTTGAGGTCCTCTCGCACCTCTGCTGAAGTGGGGGAGCACCTTGCTACCGTATTGGTCAGCCACATTTCAGGCGCTCAAAGCTCAGGTAAATTTCATCTCTTTGGTCCCACCAAAGGTGGCCAAAGGATCGTCTCAAAGATGATCATATATTCACATTGACTATCTGCGGTTAGCAGACGACCATACATTCATTCATTTCACAGATATCACCAAACTGTATGTAGGGATTTACTTTGTGGGAGTGCACATGTGATCAATTAAATAAATAAATTTTCATTCTTTCCCACACTGGTATCCGGCTTCGCTGTATTAGTTGAAATTGAGTTATTTTTACAAAAAAATGTGTTGTTCTGACAAGAATAATGAAGTATGTTGTACCTATTTTCAATGTCGGGCGGTACTGTACCCTTTCAATATAGGCTTGAAATGGACGCCAGTATGGCGCCTCACAACTCTGTACCGAAGGGAGACGGCGTCCGTGTGACGTAGGTGGCGTTGTGCCATCTCATTGGTCAACGCTCAGACGCACGCTCAGAATATCTGCACGTTCGGAAAGACTCCCGAACGTGCTATTCCACGCTTTGACGTCAGAAACTCGGCACGCTCAACGCTCAACGTGCGGATGCACGGTCCCTGTGCCGACGGCTTTAGGCTAGTTTTACACGGCACGTGTTTTTCAACATGAACATCTAGTCGCATGGGCCCTACAGTATTTTCAGCTGTCTGGGTATTCCTTTACAGCATGATTGCGTGGGTAGTGGGAAAAGCACTCAGATTCATCGGAAGAATCTTAAGCAAATGCAACGCATCCGCGAAAGATGGATGGATGGATATGGTGTTATGGGCGCTCAACAGTGTAGTCTTTAGCGCCCGAACGGAAACAACAACGGATGAGTGTCACTAAAATGCAGCAAGTGCAAAAATGGGATTAAAATTATAGGTGAAAGTCTACAGAGGCAGTTTGCACGTCAACAATTGCAAAGAGGAAAGCAGCACATAATGAGGAGAACTGCAAGAGAACGGAGGGGAAGGGGTTAAAATGAAACACATAGCACATGTTTGGAACTGGCCTATTACAAGAATAAAAAGGAGTGTTAAGCCACTCGGCAAAACACTAAAAATTCCAACCTAAAATTTTTGGCTGAAACCCAGAAACATCACAGTACCTTAAAACTTTCTTGACACTCGCCTCGTCATCGGCTAAAATCGAGGGCAGATCCCCACTAATATTAACTTCCGCCCTGACAAAACGATATAAATCACACTCAACTAAAATGTGGCGTACAGTGATTCGTACGCCACAGGCATCACACAGAAGGGGTTCCTATCGCCGTAGTAAGAAGGCATGCGTAAGAGGACAGTGCCCTATGCGAAGACGTGTAAGGGTCACTTCGTCACGCCTAGGTGACCGGCAGGAGGAACACCACGGCTGGATGGTGGGTTTCACCAACCGCAGCTTATTTTCCCTCACCGCCAGCCATTCCTCCTCCCACAATTGCATATACTTCCGCCGTAGCACAGAAACGACACCTTGCAAAGGAATAGAACATTGTGTCACCTCCGGTAACCTGCAGGCGTCCTTGGCAGCTCTGTCTGCTTGTTCATTTCCCCGTATGCCCACATGCCCTGGCACCCAGCAAAAGGACACTTGCTTGCCCTGTCGTTGGAGGATGTACAGTTGGTCGTCAATCAGCTGTTCCAACTTCTCCGCTGGGTACAGGTTCTGCAGTGAATGTAATGCGCTCAGTGAGTCAGAGCAAATTAGGAAGTGTTTGCCCTGAGTAAACCGTATCTGCTCCAATGCCTTCAGGATCACGTGAAGTTCTGCGGAAAAAACAGAGTATTCCTGGGGAAGGCGAATCCTGATGACACGGTCGGGGAACACGACTGAGCAGCCAAGAAAATCCCCCTCTTGGGATCCATCAGTGTAGACTACTGTAAAATCATGATGCCTGTCTAAAATGTTAAAAAACAAAGATTTGAAAGTAAAATCTGATGTACTGTCTTTCTTAAAATTTTCCAAATCTAAAATCAGTGTGGGTCTCTGGAGGAGCCAAGGTGGATATCTGCTCCAACCTCGACGTGAAACATTAAAACCGGCCACACCCATCTCTAAAATGCAATCCTTTGCACGAATCCCATAGGGCCTTGTTGCTCGTTGCCGGTTGCGAAAAAGCCTTTCCAGTGGAGGCCGAGCAACAGTGTGGTATGCAGGTGTGTATGGTGTGGATAATGTTTGATAGGCCTGGCGCACCATTAGTAGACGCCGCCGGAGGTGAAGTGGCGGTTCACCTGCCTCTGCACAGAGGCTCGGTATGGGGCAGGTTCTGAACGCCCCAGTGGCCAACCGAATCCCCTCATGGTGCACCACATCCAACAGCTTCAAATAAGTGGGTCTTGCAGACCCATACACCGTGCATCCATAATCAAGCCGGGACCGCACGAAGGCTCTGTAAAACCGGAGCAGACAAGTCCTGTCTGCTCCCCATGTGTGGTGACTAAGAAATTTTAAAATAGCGCCTTAAGAGACCGTTTTTTCAGTTCCTTAATGTGTGGCAGCCACATAAGCTTAGAATCAAAAGTGAGGCCCAGAAACTTCACCATGTCTTTAAAATTCAGAACTGTGTCCCTCATCTTCAACTCAGGCAAGTCAAAAATGGAACGAGAAAGGTTAGAAAGAACACACACCGACTTATCAGTTGAAAACTTAAAACCACTCTTCTGTGCCCATTCATCCAAACGTCGCAGAGTGAGTTGCAACTGACGAGTCGTCGTTGCAAGGCTTGAGGAAGAGCAAAATACAGAGAAATCGTCCAGAAACAAGGAACACTGCATAGGACTTTTCACAACAGACGTAATACTGTTAATAGCAATAGCAAAGACCGTCACACTTAAAACACTACCTTGAGGGACACCGTTCTCTTGTTCAAAGAGACTAGACAGTACGTCTCCGACTCGGTACCGAAAATAACGTGGCGACAGGAAGGACCGAATAAAATTGGGAAGACATCCACGAAAACCCCATTCGTGGAGCTGCCTGATGATAAGATGCCTCCAAGTAGTGTCGTATGCCTTTTCAATGTCAAAAAATATTCCCAACAGGTGATGCTGGCGCAGGAAAGCCTGTTGTATAGCCGCCTCCAGGAGGGCCAGGTTATCAAAGGTGGAGCGATACCTCCTGAACCCACACTGAAAGCGACTAAGCAGTTGTCTGGATTCTAACATCCAGACAAGGCGGCGGTTGACCATCCGCTCCCAGGTCTTTCCCACGCAGCTAGTGAGGGCAACACTACGGTAACTACCCGGGCACGTGCGGTCTTTCCCAGGTTTTAAAAGAGGAATTAAAATTGCTTCACGCCACGAGTCGGGGAAGTGACCAGACATCCAAACTAGATTAAAAAGTCGGAGGAGGATTTCTTTATTTCTCCCTGTGAGGTGCCGCAGCATGCTATAGTGGATTCTATCCTGACCAGGGGATGTATCACGAGCCCCACACAATGCAGAATCCAGTTCCCACACGGAAAATGGGAAGTTGTACTCTTCTGTATTGGGTGAGCGGAAGTCAAAACTGCTCCTCTCAGCAGCCACTCTGTGGGGCTGGAAAGCTGGATTCTGACTGGCGGTTGCAGTAATAGCTGCAAAATGAGCCGCCATAGACTGGGCAATATCTTTTTGGGTCGTTTGGAGAGTACCATTCCACATTATAACAGCCATAGGCCACCTCCCACCTCTCCCAGAAATCCTCCTTATGGTCTCCCATACTATGGAACTTCGTGTAGAAAGATTAATGGTGTTCAGGAACTGCTGCCACGACCTCTTCTTGCTCTCTCGTATAATCCGACGACACTTTGCCCTTGCCACCCGAAAGGTTGCAAGGTTCCCTACAGTTGGCCGGCATTTGAACCTACGCAGAGCTGCCCGCCTAGCTCTGACTGCAGAGCGGCATTCGTCGCTCCACCAAGGGACAAGCTGCCGCTTCGGTTGTCCCATGGACTGTGGGATGGACGCTTCACTGGCGCGGTGGATCACTTCAGTAATATGATCCACCCATTCCTGGACACTGACCCGATGTTCAAACTGGGCTAGTTGACTATACAGTGCCCAGTTGGCTCTACGGAGCACCCATCGAGGCGGTTTCCTTTCCGGTTCCACTGCATGTGGCAGGTGAATCCAGATGGGGAAGTGATCGCTGCCGTGTAAGTCATCAACCACTTCCCATGCAGCAGTGTGGGCGATGGCTGGAGAGCAAAGCGATAGATCAATGGCAGAGAACGACCCAGTTGAAATGCAAAAATGCGTGCTTTGACCTGTATTTAGCAAATGGGCACTGGAAGACAGAAGAAGCCTCTCGATTGCTCTACCCCTGGGGCAAGTACTCACAGAGCTCCAAAGCACATTGTGTGCATTAAAATCACCACAGAGGATGAAGGGGTGGGGGAGCTGTTTAAGAAGATCACTGAGAGCCTCTTCGTCGAGCACATCATGTGGGGGCAGGTAAAGCGAACATACTGTTAGCAAATGACGCACATGTACTAATATTGCAACTGCCTGTAAATTCGTCGTGAGGGAGAGAGGCGAGGAGTGGTAGTCGGTGTTGACGAAGATACCTACTCGTCCTCGAGCTCTCTGTCCACTCAGGTCGTCCTTTTTGTGGAGGAGATAACCACGTAGCTCAGGGGTGTATGTTTCACTGAAATTTGTCTCTTGCAGACATACACACATAGGTCTATCCTGAATCAATAGACGTAGTTCCTCCACATGTGTCCTGAACCCTTGCAGGCTCCATTGCAATATGGGAGCCATCACGGTGGTTGTATTTTCTGCCTCTCTTTCCGCCGAGGTGGGGAGACTGCAGCGGGTGAAGGCTCAGTCTTGGGGCGAGATGATTGCCCCATATTCTCAGACTCCATTAGCTCTGGGGAAGAGTCTGATGAAGCGTCTAGTGGGACCACATTAACATGATCCGAGGGTTTACCAGCCGATTTAATCTGTTTGTGCTGCTTGATGTGTGCTTTCCTTTGTTTAGGCGGCTTTGCTAGAACTGGAGCAGGGGTGTTTATGACCACGCTGGGCTTTGGAACAGCCTCAGCAATCGGAGATGCCTGGGGCTCTTCAATGTTAGCTACTGTACCTTTCTCTGCTGTTCGAGGAGGGGGTACAGGCTCTGATACACTTGCTGCCTTGCAAGTGCACTGACACATGTAGGTGTTCGTGCCAACACTAACAACCTCCGTCTGTGTAGATGCATCGACTTTTGGAGGCGGCTTCTGAACAATGGAAGCAAAAGACGTAACGAATGTGGGTGGCTGAATGGCCTTAAAGATCTTTTTGGCTTCACTGTAGGGGATACGCTTAGTTGTTTTTATTTCTTGTATTTTACGTTCCTCTAGGAAGATTCTACAGTCCCTACTCCAAACAGGGTGGCTTTCAGAACAGTTTATACATCTGACAGGCGACGAACAGTCAATTCCGTCATGGGCAGCCTTACTGCAGTTGCCACACATCGCTTCTCCTTTACACCCTAGAGTTGTATGCCCAAAACGCTGGCACTTAAAACAGCGCATTGGGTTTGGGACATACGACCGGACGTTTAGTCGAAGAAATCCTGCCTTGACGTGGTCTGGGAGTTTGGGGGTATTGAAAGTAAGAATGAAGGAGTCAGATTTCACCAGGTTCCCATCCACCCGTTTCATGATGTTCTGAACGTCAACAATTCCCTCCTGAGCTCACTCACTCTTTAATTCTTCTACAGGAATGTCAACAAGATCCCTACAGGGAACAACACCCTTACTGGAGTTCAGGGTGCTGTAAAGCTCTGTATCGATCGTGTATTCCCCCAAGCTTTTAGCTGTTTGAAGGTTAACTGCTTGCTGAGCAGTTGATGTTTCAACAAGCATTTTCCATTCCGTAAACGCTTCACTGATTTTAAAGTGCCAGCTATTCCTTCTAGACCCTTTTGGATATAGAATGGCGAAACCTTTTCAAAGGAACCCTCTTTCCTTTTTATTATTAAAAACACATTCTGGTTGACAGTATGTGCTCTGTTACTCTGAACTGCTGTACGTTTGCTGACGCCTGAGTCAGGAGGACTGGTTAACCGAGCCCTCTTGTTGGATTGGGCGGTAGTGCCTACCAGCGGTCCACCCATCCCACTGGCCAGCGAAAAATTAGGAGGAGGAAAAGAGGAAGAATTCGTGGTATCCATGGTCGTCCCACGAGCAGCTAGGGAAAATTATGTCCATCCAGACAGAGCCCCGCATGCCTGGATAAGCCTTGTACAACTGAGGTGCGGCAGGTTCCCCAGAGGTTGCCCGCTAGCGACTGTTCCACCTCAACAGCCACGCATCTTGTCGGCGCGCAGCACACCTTAAGATTGAAGGTTTTTTTTATAGAGGTATGTACCGTCCTCGCGGTCCAGGCAATCAAGCCAAGATCCCCGGTCCCTACGACACACAACGTTCCACCGTTGCGCCACACGGTGGTCGCTGAAGCATGCCCAGAGCTTACGGTATCTGCAGACTGGCGGCGCACACCAGTCCACAGCTCGAGGAACCCGGGTTCGCCAAGCCCGTACCCAGCAAACGAATGCTGAGCCCACTGAGGGCCCGCGAAAGAAGTGGCTTATACGGCGCTTCTTCGCCCGATTCTTGAGTACTGTTCATCTATCTGGGATCCCTATCAGGTAGGACCGATAGAGGAGATAGAGAAGATCCAACGAAGAGCGGCACGTTTCGCCACGGGATCGTTTAGCTGGCGAGAGAGCGTTACGGAGATGCTAAACTAACCCCACTGGCAGACGTTACAAGAGAGGCGTTGTGCATCACGCAGAGATTCACTATTGAAATTTAAGGACGGCACTTTTCAGGAGGAGCCGGACAGCATATTACTTCCCTCCCCCTCACATACATCTAGCGTATTGACCACGAGGACAAAATTCGAGAAATTAGAGCTAATGAAGAAGCTTACCGACATTCATTCTTCCCACACACTATTCGCAATTGGAAGAGGATTGGAGGGATCAGAGAGTGGTGAGCCGAAAGTACCCTCCGCCACACACAAATAGGTGGCTTGCGGAGTATGATGTAGATGTAGATGTTTTGACTTTCAGGGGTAACGGAGAATCCATACGAACTACGAAAATGGATGTACGTGTGCATGTATGTATGCATCTATGTTCCATAACTCCTACTACAACATTGGACCGATTTCAACCAGACTTTGTACATACAACATTTACTGTCTGGAAAGAATCATGGTGGGGATAAGTAGCACCCACATACTAAAGGGGTGGGGTGGGGACATCAGGAAGTGACTTCCACGGTACTAGAGGGAGCTGTAGAAGTCTAAAACTGTACAGGAAGACAGAGACTGGAATACATCCAGCAAATAATTGAGGACGTAGGTTACAAGTGCTACTCTGAGATGATGAAGTTGGCAGAGGAGAGGAATTCGTGGCTGGCCTCGCCAAACACGTCAGAAGACTGACTCGGAAAAAAAAATCAATAAAAGAAAAGAAAAAGAAGCACAGGTGATGATCAGCCACTGAGATTGAGGCTACACAAATGACCGTATTTAAGGCTGTACAGAACGTCATCGCAGACAGCGATGGGGAGAGAGGGAGAGTTTTAGTTTTAGGGAATCAAAATTTACGAAAAATAAGTATGTTTTATTTATGCATAACCATTTTCCACGCAAAAATAAGAACATGGATTTCTTTGAATTACAGCACCAACTACCAAGAATCAAAACAAATGTTTAAGACAAAATGTACGTAGTTGTTTCGGTAGAATCTGCTTCTGCAATAAAAAATGGATGTTCCCATTTGAAATTTTTAAGTTGCCTCCCGCCCCACCCCCAGGGGGCTGGGGTGTCGGGCTAATTTCAGCACCAGCAGATGTCCCCCTCGAAAATAATCGACTTTGGATTCTACACATTTTTTCGTGTGAAGCTTATTTTTCGAGTTCTTCTGGTTTGTTAACTTAAAATTTACACCATGTAGATAGTCTTCTTTTGCCTCGCTCAATTTCCAAATGAATGCGCAGCAGTGCTACAAGGAACCCTCCGTTGTGGCTTGTAAACTATGTAAGTAGATTTAGACACTTAATTTGGTGGACAGCTGTCAGTTAATCTCAGAGCCGTATCACTGCGAATGTACCGTGGCCTAAGAGCGTTCTTTTTTGCACTTTGGAGAAAAATTCTTCCAATTCTAAGGCAGGTAAACATTCAAAGCTGACACACTATGAATTGTTAAAGACCTTCGTTGCAAATTAGTTTACTGAGGTATTTCGATACATTTTCGTCAGACATAGCTGTGGTAAAAACTATGAAATACGATGTAAGGAAGATGCCCCAGGAAAAAACATGCACTGTTGACAGCAGTTTCCATTAACAATTACGATAAAGGGCAAAAACAAGAGAGACAAAAATGGGGGCGTGTGGTAATAGGTGCCATTCGGATAATTCGTTCGTTTTTTACTTTTTTTTGTGAGTGTACATAAACGATCTGGAGGGTGGTTGTTGCACGAGATGTACGTTGGTGCCAATAGGATATTACTGCAGTCTGTTCCAAATTCAGGTTGTGTATACTTTCTCAGTAGAGTTTCGCGTGAACGTCTTCTTCCATCCAGGAATTCCCATGTACATTAATAGAGTATTTCCGCCACATTCACGTGCTGAACAAACCAACCAGCAACGAAGCGGAAAGTATAGCTCTCGTATTTGTGGAGCAACGTGCCAAACTATCCGTAGTTCGAGAGGTGCAGTAAGAAAAACAACTGCCGTCAAAAGATGACGTTAGCAACCATACTGCCAATAGTTGGCTAGATAAGAACGACGCCGTTAGGAAAATATACAAAGAATATATCGATTATGCACTATATGAACTTGAAGCCACGCAGTAGTTATACAGATGTAAAACTACATAAACTTCAACTATGTAATGTACAGATTGAAAAATAAATATAACAAAATCTATTTATTATTTTACTTTCAATCTGTAAATTATATAATAAATGACTGAACAGTTCCACGCTTGCGTGATTCCTCCATGGCTTTAATGTTCACATAATACTTTATCGATCTACACTCCTGGAAATGGAAAAAAGAACACATTGACACCGGTGTGTCAGACCCACCATACTTGCTCCGGACACTGCGAGAGGGCTGTACAAGCAATGATCACACGCACGGCACAGCGGACACACCAGGAACCGCGGTGTTGGCCGTCGAATGGCGCTAGCTGCGCAGCATTTGTGCACCGCCGCCGTCAGTGTCAGCCAGTTTGCCGTGGCATACGGAGCTCCATCGCATTCTTTAACACTGGTAGCATGCCGCGACAGCGTGGACGTGAACCGTATGTGCAGTTGACGGACTTTGAGCGAGGGCGTATAGTGGGCATGCGGGAGGCCGGGTGGACGTACCGCCGAATTGCTCAACACGTGGGGCGTGAGGTCTCCACAGTACATCGATGTTGTCGCCCGTGGTCGGCGGAAGGTGCACGTGCCCGTCGACCTGGGACCGGACCGCAGCGACGCACGGATGCACGCCAAGACCGTAGGATCCTACGCAGTGCCGTAGGGGACCGCACCGCCACTTCCCAGCAAATTAGGGACACTGTTGCTCCTGGGGTATCGGCGAGGACCAGTCGCAACCGTCTCCATGAAGCTGGGCTACGGTCCCGCACACCGTTAGGCCGTCTTCCGCTCACGCCCCAACATCGTGCAGCCCGCCTCCAGTGGTGTCGCGACAGGCATGAATGGAGGGACGAATGGAGACGTGTCGTCTTCAGCGATGAGAGTCGCTTCTGCCTTGGTGCCAATGATGGTCGTATGCGTGTTTGGCGCCGTGCAGGTGAGCGCCACAATCAGGACTGCATACGACCGAGGCACACAGGGCCAGCACCCGGCATCATGGTGTGGGGAGCGATCTCCTACACTGGTCGTACACCACTGGTGATCGTCGAGGGGACACTGAATAGTGCACGGTACATCCAAACCATCATCGAACCCATCGTTCTACCATTCCTAGACCGGCAAGGGAACTTGCTGTTCCAATAGGACAATGCACGTCCGCATGTATCCCGTGCCACCCAACGTGCTCTAGAAGGTGTAAGTCAACTACCCTGGCCAGCAAGATCTCCGGATCTGTCCCCCATTGAGCATGTTTGGGACTGGATGAAGCGTCGTCTCACGCGGTCTGCACGTCCAGCACGAATGCTGGTCCAACTGAGGCGCCAGGTGGAAATGGCATGGCAAGCCGTTCCACAGGACTACATCCAGCATCTCTACGATCGTCTCCATGGGAGAATAGCAGCCTGCATTTCTGCGAAAGGTGGATATACACTGTACTAGTGCCGACATTGTGGATGCTCTGTTGCCTGTGTCTATGTGCCTGTGGTTCTGTCAGTGTGATCATGTATCTGACCCCAGGAATGTGTTAATAAAGTTTCCCCTTCCTGGGACAATGAATTCACGGTGTTCTTATTTCAATTTCCAGGAGTGTATATTTGTATGCTTACCTACTGGTTGTTTCTGTGATGGCCCAACTATTGTCTGTATGGTTGCTAACGCCATCTGATGACACTGCTTTCCCTACCACTTACACGCGTCTCGATGTACTGCACGTTCAGTTCGATACCTGGCCCCACATCTATGTTAGCTATATTTTCAGTACCTTAAGTGACCACTTCTGTGTGAGTTGTTTTGTACTTTATTGTAAGTACTAATGGGAACTGCTGTCCACAGTTCATGTACCGGGCGGTTATAATTAAAGGGCAGCTATTCTCAGAGGTCCAGTGCGCGGTCTGTACTTACCGTATGGTAGCAGAACTAGGTAGACATTTTAATGCGTTAATGCGGGACAGATTTATGCTGAAAAGAAGTTAGTTCCAATTTTGGGGACTGGGTGCAAATCTGGTGTCGTCAATGCAAGAAAGAGGTTTCCATATGTAATGAACTGAGATCGGGACATGCGCAAGAAAGGTAAAACAAGTGAGGAACCCATAACATTGATTTTATTACTATTAACTGCGGTTTACACAATATGAGAATCGGAGACGAGATGCTGTTCAGCGCCAGATTTGCACCTGTTGACCAAAATTGAAACTAAGTTTTTCCAGCGTTAGTCGGTTCCGCATTAACGCACTGGTATATCTGCCGAGTTTCACAGTAATTATAGTCCACGCTGGACCTCCGTCAGTAGCGGCACTTTAATTATAACCACACGGTATACCGGGTGGTCCATTGACAGTGACCGGGCCAAATATCTCACGAAATAAGCATCAAACGAAAAAACTACAAAGAACGAAACTCGCCTAGCTTGAAGGGCGGAAACCAGTTGGCGCTATGGTTGGCCCGCTAGATGGCGCTGCCATAGGTCAAACGAATATCAACTGCATTTTTTAAAATAGGAACCCCCATTTTTTATTATCTATTCGTGTAATACGTAAATAAATATGAATGTTTTAGTTGGACCACTCTTTCCGCTTTGTGATAGATGGCGCTGTAATAGTCACAAACGTATAAGTACGTGGTATCACGTAACATTCCGCCGTGCGCACGGTATTTGCTTCGTGATACATTACCCTTGTTAAAATGGACCGTTTACCAATTGCGGAAAAGTTCGATATGGTGTTGATTTATGGCTATTGTCACCAAAATGCCCTACGGGAGTGTGCTATGTATACTGCTCGGTATCCTGGACAACATCATCCAAGTGTCCGGACCGTTCCCCGGATAGTTACGTTATTTAAGGAAACAGGAAGTGTTCATCCACATGTGAAACTTCAACCACGACCTGCAACAAATGATGATGCCCAAGTTGATGTTTTAGCTGCTGTCGCGGCTAATCCGCACATCAGTAGCAGACAAATTGCGCGAGAATCGGGAATCTCAAAAACGTCGGTGTTGAGAATGCTACATCAACATCGATTGCACCCGTACCATATTTCCGTGTACAGCTCTGCCACTGGGCACAAGAGAAATTACGGGACAAAGACAAATTTTCTGCACGCGTTCTATTTAGCGACGTAGCGTCATTCACCAACAGCGGTAACGTAAACCGGCATAATACGCACTATTGGGCAACGGAAAATCCACGATGGCTTCGACAAGTGGAACATCAGCGGCCTTGGCGGGTTAATGTATGGTGAGGCATTATGGGAGGAAGGATAATTAGACCCCATTTTATCGATGATAATCTAAATGGTGCAATGTATGCTGATTTCCTACGTAATGTTCTACCGACGTTACTACAAGATGTTTCACTGCATGACAGAATGGCGATGTACTTCCAACATGATGGATGTCCGGCACATAGGTCGCGTGCGGTTGAAGCGGTACTGACTAGCATATTTCATGACAGGTGGCTTGGTCATCGAAGCACCATACCATAGCCCGCACGTTCACCGGATCTGACGTCCCCGGATTTCCTTCTGTGGGGAAAGTTGAAGGATATTTGCTATCGTGCTCCACCGACAACGCCTGACAACTTGCGTCAGCGCATTGTCAATGCATGTGCGAACATTACGAAAGGCGAACTACTCGCTGTTGAGAGGAATGTCGTTACACGTATTGCCAAATGCATTGAGGTTGACGGACATTATTTTGAGCATTTATTGCATTAATGTGGCATTTGCAGGTAATCACGCTGTTACAGCATGCGTTCTCAGAAATGATAAGTTCACAAAGATACATGTATCACATTGGAACAACCGAAATGAAATGTTCTAACTTACCTACTTTCTGTATTTTAATTTAAAAAACCTTCCTGTTATCAACTGTTCGTCTAAAATTGTGAGCCAATAGTTTGTGACTATTACAGCGCCATCTATCACAAAGCGAAGAAAGTGGTCCAGCTAAAACATTCATATTTCATTACGTACTACATGAATATGTAATAGAAAGTGGGGGTTCCTATTTAAAAAAAAACGCAGTTGATATCCATTTGGCCTATGGCAACGCCAACCATTGCGCTATCTGGTTTCCCCCTTCAAGCTAGAGAAGTTTCGTTCTTTGTAGTTTTTTCGGTTGACGCTCATTTCGTGAGATATTTGGCCCGGCCACTATCAATGGACCACCCTGTATTCCTGTGGCATCTTTTTAACCCTGACGCAAACAGAGGGGTGTTGTAAGTTTAACGTGTGTATCTGTGTATCAGTCTGTAGTATCCCAGCAACCAAACGAAAGGTTCGATTGTAATGCAGTAATTTTTGTTTGAAACCTAGTTTGATCAAAATGATTTTTAGCTTAAGTTCCATGGAAATCTGTTCAACCGTTTAAATTTCATCAGCTAAATTAAGTGTAAACGTTACCATAGCGTCTTCTCTTGATACAAGAAAATATATAATAAATTTTATGTGGTATTAGACTGTAGAGCTGAAAGAGATCTAAACAAAATTCCTCTTTTACGGTTGACAACAACCATGATTTTTTACTTTTGAAGTCGCCCGTTTCACCACCCATAAAGCAGAAAAAGGGAGATTGTGAATCAACTGTAAAAGATAAAAATATGCTCTCCCAGACTTTTTGTGGGTTCGTTTGAGGTTTACAATTCAGTACTAAATCAAGTGATTTTGTACCAGTAGTTTCGGCAGGGAACAGCAAGAGAGCGCAATGGCAGACCGCTTTCTTCCTACTTGATCTAGAATCATAGCCACTGATTACTGATTATGTTACCTGAGTGAGATAAATATATAGTAAAACATAGTAAATGAATATTTCTGTAAACTAAGGGACAAAACATGTAAATCGCATAAGTGAGAAAGATCTCTCGTCGCAGTTTCGTGTTTCGCTCCGGAAAGTATTTGTGTGAATGTGGGGTCAGAAAATCGATTGTATCATGTCTACTAGTAAAGTACAAATTTTAAAAGGCATGAAATAAAACTTCAAAATTTGAAAAAACAACACAGGAAATCTCTACAAATTAAAAAAATTATATGTATTTCCCCTTTAAGTTTAATATAAGTAGTAATATTTTGATCCAAGCATCATCGCCTCGGGGTCCGATAAGTACATGTGTGAGAGTTATAATCTTAAGGGACTTAACTGCTAAGGTCATCAGTCCCTAAGCTTACCCTCGGGGATGGAAGTGTGTGATGTCCTTAGGTTGGTTAGGTTTAAGTAGTTCTAAATTCTAGGGGACTGATGACCACAGATGTTAAGTCCCATAGTGCTCAGAGCCATTTGAACCCTAAGCTTACACACTACTTAACCTAAATTATCCTAAGGACAAACTCACACACCCATGCCCGAGGGAGGACTCGAAAGTCCGCCGGGACCAGCCGCACAGTCCATGACTGCAGCGCCATAGACCGCTCGGCTAATCCCGCGCGGCGATAAGTAAATAAAATAAAAATAGAGTACATCTAAAACGGTTAAAATATGGAATTTAAACACAAGTAATTTACCTAGGCTACGTAGAGAAATATCAAAACATCAATATCAAATCAGTAAAGACCTAATTAATTTACTCCGGAAAATTCGCAATATAGGCACAACCGTCGACGACGCTTGCCCTCACGCGACTGCCCGTTCGGGTCGCCGGATTTGGTCGCGCCCCCGCGCGCCGCACACCGCGTACTGCATTACAGGCGGTCGTGAGTTAATAAAGAGTGAGTTGGCACGCTATCATCAAACCACTGCAGAACATAGGATCCGTAGAGTAGATTAGTGCATGAAACTAAGTTCGTACGTAATTACGTTAAAAAATGATACAAAATATACAGATAACTCTGTTCCTCAACAGTGTTAAGGCAATTAAAGACTGATTGGTTTTCATATTTTATACAGGGAGATTTTTGGGGATTGATCGATGAGGGGATGAGGAACAAAAAAAGGTATAATTAACTTATGCTTTCCATGCTAGAGACTATTCATTCAATCACACAGTTTTACAGAGACTTCAGTCTAATACGAGCTGTACCTTGCACCCACAGTTACAGTATGTGTTGAAAACGGTTTACATGTGCCTCAACACATGCGTGTAAGCGCCGTTGCATGTTCTGTCTCTGACGTTCACATCGGCCAGGCTGCATCCGAAGTGTCAAATCCAGCATCAACACGCTGCTCCGGTGTCTCCACATCTGGAATGGGCTCTGCAAAAACTATATTTTTTGAGACGGACCCAGAATCAGAAATCGCACAGGTTGAATCCAGTGAACGAGCAGGCCGTGCCACTGGACCCCCAGATCAATCGAACAGGGAAGACACGATTGATATGCGTCGAGTCGTTAAAGGCGAAACGGGCTGAAGCATCATCATGTAGCAGCCACATAACCCTTTGTATCATCAGTGGCCCTTCTTCCGGCATGGAACGCAAAGTCAGCAGCAAGAAACGCCGTTAGTTCCAGCCTGTTAGGTGACGTGGAAGGAAGACTGGTCCCAAAATATGGTCGCCAGTTATCCCGGCCCACACATTCCGGCTGCACCGATGCTTATGCTTCGCTGTCACCATACCATGGGGGTTCTGCATACTGTCCCACAAATGACTTACGAAAGTTGAAGATAGCCGAGCGGTTCTAGGCGCTACAGTCTGGAACCGCGCGACCGCTACGGTCGCAGGTTCGAATCCTGCCTCGGGCATGGGTGTGTGTGATGTCCTTAGGTTAGTTAGGTTTAAGTAGTTCTAAGTTGTAAGGGGATGATGGCCTCAGAAGTTAAGTCCCGTAGTGCTCAGAGCCAAAGTTGAAGATTACACACCGCGTAAAGGTGACATCTGTGAATAAGATGGATGATACACATACAGGAGTCGTGGTTGCCTGGTGAACAAACCACTGACAAAACTGCTCCCAATGTGGAAAGGCTTTCGCTAGTAAGCCCTGCACACGCTGCAAGTGGTAGGGATAGCAACAATTGTCACGGAGAATGTTCCACACGGCCGTCTGGCTTATCCTGTACTGGTGGGCCAACTGCCTCGTACTTACATGGCGGCCGCCTTCCACAGTGTTGATCACATTTTCCTCCAAGTCTCAAGTCCGGACATTTCAGGTACGTCTTTCATGATTTCCTACTTTCTGAAACGACATTCTATCTAACATTGTTGCAAACATTGAATGCTGTCGTTTTTTGTCGGCTGGGATAGGTCTCCCGATACAACCTTGCTGCCCGGTGCCGTTTGCCTTTCCGAAAGCAAACACCATGTCGGCAAGCTCTCGATTCGAATACGGAAGCATTGTACACTGCTGGTCACCGTAAATCCAACACCAAGAAAGACAAGAGGTAGCACAACAAAATTTATTTTGTAGATAACATGTTGACCAAGTATCAAATGATTACGTTTACAGACGTCTGTGACATGTGGTTCCTGCCAGAATAAGTAGCCAGAGTAGCCGCCATTGTTGGAGATCACCGCTGCCACACGTCTCGGCATTGAGTCAAAGAGACGTTGGATGTGTTCCTGGGGTACAGCAGCCCAAGCAGCTTCCACATGTTGCCAAAGATCATCTGGTGTGGCAGCTGGGGATGTAATCTGGGTCACTCGTTGAGCAACCATGGACCACATGTTTTCTATCGGCGAAAGTTCCGGAGAGCGAGCCGGCCAGGGAAGCAATTCAATCTGGTTATTGACGAGGAACCTTTGGACAATGCGTGCCACGTGTGGTCGCGCATTATCCTGTTGAAATATGGCTTTGGACGAGCCCTGAAGGTAAGGAAGGACAACTGGCTCCAGCACCTCGGATATGTAGCGCAAGCTATTTAAAGTACCGGCAATCCGTACTAGAGGCGTGCGAGAGTAATATCCAATACCGCCCCATACCATAATACCCGGTGCAAGACCAGTGTGGCGGTGCATAATGTAGCTGTCCAGCATCCTCTCTCCACGGTGTCTCCACACTCGAATCCGACCATCGTGGTGCTGCAGAGAGAAGCGTGCCTCGTCAGTAAAGACAACGTCATTCCATTCTGCCGTCCACATCCGTCTGTCATCACACCATTGGCGACGGAGACGTCTGTGGTTCTGCGTCAATGGTAGACGAAGCAATGGACGTCTTGCGGACAGACCACTCTGCTGTAAACGGCGTCGAATGGCACGCGCAGACACTGGATGATGCGTTACAGACGCAATGTGCTGTGCTATGGTTCGGGATGTCACTGAGCGATCCGTCACTGCCATGCGCACAATTTGCCAATCAGCACGTGCAGTGGTGCACCGAGGTGAATGCGATCGACCACGTCGGTCCGTCGTACCCTCCTGCATCCAACGGTCACATATCCGCATTGCAGTTGTTTGGTTTCGTCCAACACGACTAGCGATTTCTCTGTATGATAATCCACAATCTCGGTAAGCCACTATCCTTCCTCTGTCGAACTCGGATACTTGATCAAAAGACGTTCGCTGTTGTCTACGAGGCATAACTGATCGTCTTGTGAAACAACCACAAGGTAAACACACGTGCCGAACGTACACTCGTCGAAATCGCCAAGCCTTAAATGGCACTATGAGGTGGCTCCACAGGCGCGCGTGATGTGCGTCTACGCTGAAATTCTAATCAGTTGCATATCTCATCGCTGCAAACTCATGGTGTAAATTTCACTCGATTCGGATGCTTCCTTCAGGGTGTTGCATTTACGGTGGCCAGCATTGTATAAAACGCTGTATCACAAAAGGTGAGTCACCAAGAGAAGTGAATTGGACACAACATTGTCGATGACTATGGTAGGAGAGGCCTATAGGGCATCACGTATGTGAAACAGTACCAGCCTGTAGGAGGAATCAATGCATACTGCAACTGTGGCTGCATGGTACAGCGCGTCTTACACAGCAATCTCTGTAACGAACTATTCTTGAATAAATGGTCTCTAGGATGGAAACCACGCATTTTCGGACTTAAGTTCATTAGACCTTTTTTGTCCCGTGTCCTCTCATCAATCAGTCACGGTGGAAAAAATAACCTTATACAAAAAGTAACCATAAGTTCACAGCTAATTTGAGGTGAGGATGTCAGACACGCAGGACTGGAAGAGATGGCACCAAACAGAAGGGGCTTTTATTTAACTAGCAGTCCCCCGACGCGAAGACGCTTGGATAAGAATTTACTACAAATATTAAGGCCCGCCCGGTTAGCCGTGGGGTCTAACTCACTGCTTTCCAGGCGGGAAGGCATACCGATCCCGGGCACGAATCCGCCCGGCGGATTATTGTCGAGGTCCGATTTGCTGGCTAGTCTGTGGATGGTTTTTATGGCGGTTTTCCATCTGCCTTGATCAATGCGGGCTGGTTCGCCTTATTCTGCCTCAATTACACTATGTTGGCGATTGCTGGGCAAACACTTTCTCCACGTATGCGTACACCATAATTACTACGCGACCATTGGGGTTACACTCGTCTGGTTTGAGACGTTCCAGGGGCGATCCACTGATGGCCGAACAGCACAATTGCCCTGGGTTCGGTGTAGGGCGGCGGTGGGGTGAGTGGACTGCTATAGTCTGTTATGGGGTTGTGCACCACTGAGAGCTACGGCGGGGACGAAGCCTCTCCGTCGTTTCTAGGTCCCAAGTTCCATACAATACAATACTTACATTAAACATAAAGAGGCAGTATATTTTTTTGTTTTTAGTAAGTTTTTTTCTGCTAGGTTTCTTTAAATTTTTATGTTTTGTTATATTGTTTTTCTTGGTTGTTACCCTAGCTGTGTCTGATTATTATGTACGTAAACGAGTAAATAAATGAATTTGCAACATAATGAATTTTGTGTCTGAGCGTGTTCTACCGTAACTGCGTCAGAACTGACTGCAGACTGCTCTCTGGGATCGGTTAGTGCCTCTTACACGAGGCAGTAACACAGTATTTTTTTTCTTTAGTGTGATTTCATTCCCCCACCCCATATGGGCAGGGGAGGGCTGTCAGCGTTACAATCCACCGCTCTTCAGCCGAGTGACATGACAACTTAAAATAAGAATAAAATGTTACATACATAAGGCGATAAATGGGAACTTAAAACAGAATAATGGAAGAAAATGGAGGTAAAAAATATGGAGGACAGTTAAAAAAAAGTGACCAGAAAGTTAAAAAAACACCGCTGGCGATTCTTCAAAACTCAGAGAAGACACTGAATGGACATGCACACGTTAAAAGTCGGCCACCGTAGTAAAAACACTCCGGAACAACACACTTAAAACCCACTTGGAGCACACACGACGAAGAATAAAACTTCCAGGTGGGACCTGCCGAGGCAAAGGGCAGAGAGGATGTAAAAGGTGGGGAGTGCAAGGGGCGGCAGGGGAAGCGGCGGGATGAAGAGAGGACGGGCATCAGTGGGTTCACGAAGAGGCAGGAGACACGTGGGGTGGGAGAGGAAGAGGGAAGACAGGGCAGGAGGGAGCGCAGAGACACTGAAAGGAGGCACAAGAGATGGAGGGGGAGTAGGAGCGGGAAGCCGCTCAGGAGGAGGGAGGGGGAGGAGAGGGAGCCCTGAGGAGGACTCAGGAAGATGGGGTTAGAGTTGGTAGGAAGGGTAGATGTCTGGACGAAGCTCATCATCCGGGAGGGGTAGACGGTGGAAGTTGCGTTGGGAAAGGAGATGGAGGGTGTGGAGATGGAGAGAGGGTGGAACACAACGGTAAAGGCGCGGCAACTGGTTGGTGGTGGAGAGGAAGGGAGACACCAGGGGGTGAGGGGGATCAAGCAGTAACACAGTATTTTTTTTTCCTTTATTGTAATTTTAATCACCTATACAGGCGAGCTGGCAGCAGCATAGTACGCTGCTCTTCAGCCTTAAGTGGAACAATAACATGACATAGAGGCGATACAAACAATACAAAAAACGGCGGGCAAAAAATGGAGATACAAAAAACAATAAACAAGAAGCCGTTCACGTTGGACGATAAAAACTCTAAAACTGGTTGACACGGCGCACAAAACACGGAGAAAGGCGACAGCACATGTGAACAGTTGAGTTGTAACTGCACGAAACACAAAACGAAGCACACACACTAGACACTGATGGCAATGATCTCCGGCGCGCGAATGTTCACTATGCGTGTGCGAGTCCGGGGACCTGCCAAGAGAGGAGGAGGAGGAAGGGGAGTGGGAGAGGGGAGAGCAGAGATGCCACGGGCAGAGGAGAAAAGGGGGGAGGGAGGAAGGGGGAGGGGAAGCCCGGGGGAAGAGGGGGGAGGGAGGTGACGGGGAAAAAGGAAAGAGAAGGGAAGGGAAGGGAAGGGAAGAGAAGGGAGGGAGGGTGCCTAAAGGAAAGGACACAGGAAGTGGGGGGGGCAGGGTCAAAGTTGATAGGAGGGGTAGATGGAGGGGAGGAGGACATCATCAGGGAGGGGGAGCTGGCGGAAGCCACCTTGGGAGAGGGTAAGGAGGGTGGAGAGATGGAGACCAGGTGGGACGTGGGCATACAGGCGCGGCAGCGGGCGGGGGTGGGAGAGGATCGGGGAGACGAGCGGGTGAGGAGGGTCGAGTTTACGGGAGGTGTACAGGATCCGTATCCTTTCAAGGAAAAGCAGGAGGTGGGGGAAGGGGATGAGACCATACAGGATCCGCGTGGGGGAGGGGAGACGGATGCGATAGGCGAGGCGGAGAGCATGGCGTTCAAGGATTTGGAGGGATTTATAAAAGGAATGGGGGGCGGAGATCCAAGCCGGGTGGGCATAACAAAGGATAGGGCGGATGAGGGATTTATAGGTGTGGAGGATGTTGGAGGGGTCCAGACCCCACGTACGGCCAGAGAGGAGCTTGAGGAGATTGAGTCGGGAGCGTGCCTTGGCTTGGATTGTCCGGAGGTGGGGAGTCCAGGAGAGGCGACGGGCGAGGGTGACGCCAAGGTACTTAAGGGTGGGAGTGAGGGCGATAGGACGGCCATAGATGGTGATGTAGAAATCAATAACACAGTAAAGAGGTTTTGGTATTTGAAATTCGTACCTAGTATTTACCAATCGAGAACGTGATGCCTGTTGTGCAGCTAGAGCTCGTTTGAAGACGTATTGTTATTCGGAATGCCTGCCGAATGACTGATGACAGAGAGGACTGCAGTGTCAGGTCGCAAAGGGGTGTTACTCTTTGAGTATTTGATTGTAAGTACGTTCCCTTTCAGTGGGGAGGAGAGGTGCGCAAACGAATCGGGGGCGCCAGTGTTTGGCACCAGCGCTGCAGCGCGCGTTGCGTTGTTCGCCGGCAGCCGCTAATTACGGCCGCATTTTAAGCGCGAATTTGCTGTGACGGATGTCGCTGCTCAGCGGTCGTGTCAGTTTGCAATTAAACGGACGCCCGCCCTTCAAACGACAGCTCCATTTTAGCTTCAACCAGCCGCTCGTGATCATTCAAAGAGATTCGTACAATTGTGGATCTGTCTGTCTGTCTGTCTGTCTGTGTGTTACCTGCCTACTGCACGTCCGCTCCTGTTTTTCCGCGGCGGAAGCTCTATTTCTGGAACCGACGCTGGATCTCAGTTAGACCAAATCCAGGCGACGAGTCTTTTGCTGACAACATGGCGCCTGCCACGAGGCTCTCTGCGGTGGGCACAGAGTACGCGGCCATCACGTGTTGGCTGCTGCAGGATACCCACAGAACTTGAGCCCGAATGACACTACTGGATCCTACATAAGAACTCGATGCCACCATAATAACTTCAGTCCTAAAAAAAAAAAAAGCCGTCTCACAAATGAGACGTGAGGGGACTCGCCAGATGTCTTAAGTTGATTCTAACCACCATATACCTCCCAGAAAGATATCCTCGCGCTCCTGACGTTCTTCAACAAACTGAGGGTGTTTCACGTTCTCTGCCATCTTGGTGACCACCCAATAATTACACTTTTAAAAGGCGTTGTATTAAAATCGATCTGGCCCAAATTTACTTTTGTGCAGTGAGAGTGATGATATTTAATTTCTGACCCACTCTCGTCGTAGGGAAACACAGAAAATACGGGAGGCAAGATTTTTTAAAATTTTGATTCGTAGCTTACAATCAGTTCCACGAGAAAGTGTACGCCCTAATGATAAATGTAACATCCGAAGCGACATCTCTGTACCGAAAGCGCTTTTGCACACTGCATAGATAAACAATGTGAGAGTTGAATGTTTTGTTTTGTCAGTTGCAGCTTAAAATGAGTGCAAAATATCTTAAGCGTCACTAGGCAGTGTTCCTTGTAAATCATCCAAAGAGACCAAAGTTTTCAAATGGAGCTGCTGCTAAAATTCTTAGAAAGTCAGAGACATTCTTTGCGAAGTGGGTCAAACGATGTTTAGAGGTTGGAAACGTGGATGATTTACCGGAGAACAGGGCTAACGTGTGCGAAAATAAAAACTATTGACCAAACGTTCCTTACAACCTCCGTTAAGAAGCTATTTGGTTCAAAGGAGGCAAACTGGGTACTTCAAGACGATAATATCCGAAACGTCTCAGCGGTCTCTCTAGATTGTGGAAACAAAACATTGGGGTGTCCACCATGGATTGGCCTGCAAAGTCTCCGGAAATCCGATTGAAAATGTTCGGTCGTATGTTAAGACGAAGCTTCAAGGAAAGCCAATGTATACTTTGAAGCAGCTGTCATATAAAATTAGGACGATATGGAATCGTTACCAAGAGAATATGCAGAAAATCTGGTGAAAAGACAGTGAAAATGGTGCCAAGCTATAATCGATAATGGCGATTCGATTAACAATTAGGTAGTTTCAGAATTAGCAACCGAGCGAGGTGGCGCAGTGGTTAGCACACTGGACTCGCATTCGGGAGGACGACGGTTCAATCCCGTCTCCAGCCATCCTGATTTAGGTTTTCCGTGATTTCCCCTAAATCGCTTCAGGCAAATGCCGGGATGGTTCCTTTGAAAGGGCACGGCCGATTTCCTTCCCAATCCTTCCCTAACCCGAGCATGAGCTCCGTCTCTAATGACCTCGTTGTCGACGGGACGTTAAACACTAACCACCACCACCACCACCAGAATTAGCAATAGCACGTATTTAATGTGAACACATATTTACAATAGTTCCTTTTATTTCATACAGATAACGTTGTTCACTTTGTAATTTGTCCATAAAATAAGCGTGCTATCAAAGATCTTTAAGTACCTGGGAGACTCCATCCACAGTGATTTGTGATTAAAGTAACACTCAAATTTATCCGTCGAGAGGGCAGTTCCCACACTTGAATTCAGTGGAAGAATCAATGGAAAATATAAATCGCACAGGAAAAAGGTGGCTTACGTTACCCTTGTTTCACTAGTTACAGAGTATGGCTCGTCAGCTGGAAACCCTAAGCGAGCTTGACAGACAAACGTTTAACGAATAGACGTATGCATTTTCGCGTTTAATAGGCATTGCCGGATCGTGAGGCTGTAGTTGCGAGGGCCACATCCTCGTCGTCCACCGGATTATTAATCATTGAATTCTTGTGTTTATTGAAGTTCAAGCAGCGGAATTTTTCTGCCTAGTGGCCGCTAACGGCCCAGTTACCTGCGCTGGAGGTTAGCGTATTTTCGCGGCAGTGTACCTCTTCTCGCCTTGCCGCTGCTGTCCGGTTAGGCGTGTAGTTCCACAGCCTCCTTGATTGTGCTTCGGATACGTTGTTTCTGTTGGACTGCTTTGGTCGTAGTGGTTCCTTCAGCTTCTGGGTATTCTAAACGACGGGTTCTGAAGACGCAGTACTGTTCACCGGTTCCGCCTTGCCTGGGTTATTTCATCGTTTTATTGGTTATCAGACATTAGGCAGATTTTGCAAGAGTGTTGGTCTGCGTTTGAACTGTCACTAGTTTGAGTTGCCATCGAGTTAAGTGAATAGAACTCTTGGGTGCCGGTCTCATCATTTACGAAGTTGAGCGACTTTCCGAGGTCGATCCTTGGAGCACTGACTGAGGCCCACTTCTCTCTTGGTTTGATCAGATTGTGATGATTGTTTTTTAATTAAAAAAATTAATTTTGAGTTGTTACTTTTGGGGCCTTCAACCGACAAGTAATTTGAATTCCTGTCAATAAGGCCTTCAGCTGTGAATGCAATTTGTCAACGGAATTTTTAATTAGATATTAACAGTCAAATCTGATAATTGTTCCTTATTGTCAACCTTATATACAATTAGTTCAAAATGAAGTGTGCGTGATTAAAAAAAAAAAAAAACTGAGCCACAAACGGTAACTGAGTAAGACCCCGCCCACACCGAAATCCTGCCTTCCCTGAGTTCCATGTTTCAAATGCACGTCTCTAATAAGGGAAATCACGGAAGTTAAAAGGATACAACGAAGGACTTCGAAGATTAAAGTAGGATGCTCAAGATCGTTCCGGGAAAGTCTGGAATAAAACAACATAAAACACTTGGAAACGAAATTTGGTAGCGACTGCAGGGAACGAAGTCGAAACGTCTTCAGGATAGACAAGAAGAAATCCAGCACTAAGTCGCCGTCCGCAAGAATGTCAACGTTAGCAGTGCATTGCATTGTCGAACGCAAGGGGGGTAGCGTATAGGCGGAATAATTACATTGAAGGTCTCTGCACTTCGAAGGACCCCTTTGACAGAACTCTCCGATATAAGAATAGAATACATCGATATGGAAGATAAAGCGATTCTTATTTCCTCTTCCACACGTTGTCAGACAGTTCTTAATGTTGACACGCTTGTTTTAAATTTTACAAAACTTTTCCGTCATTAGAGTCGGAGTATTTACAACCTTTGGCTGAATTCCGGTGTACTAACGCATCAGGGATGAATAACATTGCCTCGGAGTCATTGTGGGAAGTGGCAGCTAAACGACTATTCAAGTTGGTGTGTAGAATCTGTGAGACGGAATACGCGCTGACACACTTCCGGAAAAATGTTGTCTACAAAAACCCGAATATAAAAGTGCAGTTAACTACTAGAGCTATAGAATATTCAGTTTAAGAGCTCGAGACAAAAATTATGTAAATTATATAACGATCAGTTCGGCTTTCGCAAATAAAAAACACCCGGAAAGCACTCCTGGCAACACAACTGACGTTGCCGTGCTGATGCAACCAAGACCAAGAAAAATCAAGGCACGTTCATAGGATTTGTCAGCCTAGAAAAAGTATTCACCCATCTGAACTAGTGCAAGATGTCAAAATTTCGATAAAAATGAAAGTGTTGCTGTAGAAAGATGGTGAAACTTCGGTGGACTGATAAGATAAGGCATTAGGTGGTTGTCCGCGTTATCGGGTAGAAAGTAACGCAAGGGCAACATCGACTAGAAGATGTAGGATTAAAGGGCATTTGTAAAGGACTTCAGGGGACGACTTCTATGGTACTAGAGGGATCTATAGAGGGTAAAAACTAAGGAAACACAGAGATTGGAATATATCCTAGAATATATCCAGCAAACAATTCAGGATGTAGGATGTAAGCGCTGCTATGAGAGAAAAAGTTTGCGAAAGAATGGAATTCATGGCGTGTTGCATCCAAACAGTTAAAAAACACAAAAAAGACAAGAGTTCGGGATAAACTTTTTGACAGTGGTGAATGAAATACACTCTTTTAAGTGCAGAAGGTAACAGGGAACCAGATTCCACTCACAAGAGTCGAAGGACATCGAAAGTAGTCAACAGTATACGTGGCACTATTCTATCCTACACGTTATGCAGTCTGTACAGTATATAAACAAACGACAGAATTTTAATTGAATCCCAGCGACAAGAAAGAAAATCACTGATATGAGAAAAGGAGTCAACAGGTTTTGCTGTTTGGGCAGCAAAATAACTTACGGTGGCCAAAGCAGAGAGAATTTTAAGTGATGACTTGTAACAGCAAAAAAAGCGTTTTGAAAAACTGACATTTATTGACGACGAACAAAAGAAAATATTGTGTGTAATATAAGGTTAAATATAACAAAATTTGTGAATGTATCATTTGGAGTATGACTTGCTTGGTCTTGGATTGGCTCTGAGCGCTATGGGACTTAACATCTATGGTCATCAGTCCCCTAGAATTTAGAACTACTTAAACCTAACTAACCTAAGGACATTACACAACACCCAGTCATCACGAGGCAGAGAAAATCGCTGACCCCGCCGGGAATCGAACACGGGAACCCGGGCGGGCATGGTCTTGGAATGTGGGTCATAAACATTTGAACCAGAAAACAGAAGTTTTATAAATGTCACGATAGTGGAGAATGGTGAAAATTAGTTGATAGGATTGCGTAACTGTTGAAGACGAACTTAATCGAAATGAGATAAATTGTATTCCTTGCGATACTTTATGTGAATCATGAACAAACAAGTCGAGGTCTTTGAAGAGTGTACGAAAGGTATCTAAGATGTGGATTTTCCTGTACTGTTTTGAAGCGTGCCGGACGCTGAGACAAGACGTTCATCTCGCTCCAGCAGCGAGTAGGTACGGGACAAGTGGGTGGATGGTTCGAGGTGGGGGTGGGGTGGAGTGAGAGGCTGCGCTTGTCTGCTCCGAGACGCAATCAGCACGGACTCTTTAGAGTTGCGAGAAAGTAAATTAGTTTAGGGAAGAGTATAGTGATACTCCAGCACAGGTTACGAGACATCGGCAATGGTCGACCTAAATGTAATTAGTGTACGAGTGTATCACCGTGTAATCAGGTGTTCACGTAATTACTTCATGCTCAGTGAATGTACGTGTGTTAGTGGAGATTGATTAATTCCACAAATGGGCTTTTTAGCTAAAAAATGAAATTAAATTTATTGTGCGACTCATAAGCAGTGAAACTGTACTCATATACGCGCCCTGTATTGCCACCTAAACTTGCTGAAGCCAGGATGAAGAATAAATAAAAAACATTCTCTGGTATTAAAAATAGCTCTCACAAATATATTTTACCCTTTTTATTGGGCAATAAGTATGCACGTACCCAAAAGATGCACTTATTTACTAGAAATACAGTGGCTATTCCAACCTACGTAACTCGCAAAATACTGTAAAAAAAATCAGCATCAAACTCGTGCACATCGTCAAATTCGAATTCTACATGGACTGTGGTTCTCGGACGCTCAGAATGAGACACTTTTATTGTAGGTTCGCAAGCACGCCGTGTAATGGTGGGTTGCAAAATCTTTTCATTTAACAAAGTTAGATATCTATAACGTGAGAAATCAGAAGCTGCGAAACATATTGATTTCACTGAATGAACAGCAGAAAGTGGTGACTATTAAAATGGTTCAAATGGCTCTGAGCACTATGGGACTCAACTGCTGTGGTCATAAGTCCCCTAGAACTTAGAACTACTTAAACCTAAGGACAGCACACAACACCCAGCCATCACGAGTCAGAGAAAATCCCTGACCCCGCCGGGAATCGAACCCGGGAACCCGGGCGTGGGAAGCGAGAACGCTACCGCACGACCACGAGATGCGGGCTGACTATTATTTTACTAAATTGTAGAAAAATAGTTCGGAAAAAAAGGAGCAACCACTAATGTTCTATGTACTGACTTGGCAGAAAATTCTAAGAAATTTTGGTCTTATGTCAAAACGGTAGGTGGATCAAAACAAAATGTCCAGACACGCTGTGACCAAAATGGTACTGAAACAGAGGATGACAGACTAAAGGACGAAATACTAAACGCCTTTTTCCAAACCTGTTTCACAGAGGAAGACTGCACTGTACTTCCTTCTCTAGATTTTCGCACAGATGACAAAATGGTAGATATCGAAATAGACGACAGAGGGATAGAGAAACAATTAAAATCGCTCAAAAGAGGAAATGCCGCTGGACCTGATGGGATACCAGTTCGATTTTACACAGAATACGTGAAGGAACTTGCCCCCCCCCCCCCCCCTCCCTTCTTGCAGCGGTGTACCGTAGGTCTCTAGAAGAGCGTAGCGTTCCAAAGGATTGGAAAAAGGCACAGGTCATCCCCGTTTTCAAGAAGGGACGTCGACCATATGTGCAGAACTATAGACCTATATCTTTAACGTCGATCAGTTGTAGAATTTTGGAACACGTATTATGTTCAAGTATAATGACTTTTCTGGAGACTAGAAATCTACTCTGTAGGAATCAGCAGGGGTTTCGAAAAAGACGATCGTGTGAAACCCAGCTCGCGCTATTCGTCCACGAGACTCTGAGGGCCATAGACACGGGTTCCCAGGTAGATGCCGTGTTTCTTAACTTCCGCAAGGCGTTCGATACAGTTCCCCACAGTCGTTTAACGAGCAAAGTAAGAGCATATGGACTATCAGACCAGTGACTGGATTGAAGAGTTCCTAGATAACAGAACGCAGCATGTCATTCTCAATGGAGAGAGGTCTTCCGAAGTAAGAGTGATTTCAGGTGTGCCGTAGGGGAGTGTCGTAGGACCGTTGCTATTCACAATATACATAAATGACCTTGTGGATGACATCGGAAGTTCACTGAGGCTTTTTGCGGATGATGGTGTGGTATATCGAGAGGTTGTAACAATGAAAAATTGTACTGAAATGCAGGTGGATCTGCAGCGAATTGACGCATGGTGCAGGGAATGGCAATTGAATCTCATTGTAGACAAGTGTAATGTGCTGCGAATACGTAGAAAGAAAGATCCATTATCATTTAGCTACAATATGGCAGGTCAGCAACTGGAAGCAGTTAATTCCATTAATTATCTGGGAGTAGGCATTAGGAGTGATTTACAATGGAATGATCATATCAAGTTGATCGTCGGTAAATCAAATGCCAGACTGAGATTCATTGGAAGAATCCTAAGGAAATGCAATCCAAAAAGAAAGGAAGTAGGTTACAGTACGCTTGTTCGCCCACTGCTTGAATACTGCTGAGCAGTGTGGGATCTGCACCAGATAGTGTTGATAGAAGAGATAGAGAAGATCCAACGGAGAGCAGCGCGCTTCGTTACGGGATCATTTAGTAATCGCGAAAGCGTTACGGAGATGATAGATAAACTCCAGTGGAAGACTTTGCAGGAGAGACGCACATTGCCTCGGTACGGGCTTTTGTTGAAGTTTCGAGAACATACATTCACCTAGGAGTCAAGCGGTATACTGCTCCCCCTACGTGTACATCTCGCGAAGAGACCATGAGGGTAAAATCAGAGAGATTAGAGCCCACACAGAGGCATACCAACAATCTTTCTTTCCACGAACAATACGAGACTGGAATAGAAGGGAAAACCGATAGTTCCCACGTACGGGTTCGCGGGTTCGATTCCCGGCGGGGTCAGGGATTTTCTCTACCTCGTGATGACTGGGTGTTGTGTGATGTCCTTAGGTTAGTTAGGTTTAAGTAGTTCTAAGTTCTAGGGGACTGATGACCGTAGCTGTTAAGTCCCATAGTGCTCAGAGCTATTTTGAACCGATAGAGGTACTCAAGGTACCCTCCGCCACACACCGTCAGGTGGCTTGCGGAGTATGGATGTAGATGTAGAAATTTCTATGTTGATACTGTTGCAATGGAAAATTGTTGAAAATCGAAAAAATTGCAATATTACTACTGAAACAATATTTTATTTTAAAGAGAAAACATTTATTACATTATTCGTTGAACTGTGAGTTTGGTCAGATTTTGCAGTCTTTTTCTTAAAAAAAAAAATCTCTTCTTCGGTTGCAACTTACCTCGTTGCAGCATTCCGAGGTAGTGTGGTGACACTGAGGCGCGATGCTGGTATCTTTAGATTCTGTACCGAAAATAACGTTTCCAGGACCATTATAAATATTTTGCAGGTAATGACGATGGACTGGCGTCGTGTTAAAACAGAGTGTGCGAACAATATCATATAAATAGCACGGTCGTATTTATTGAGTATATTCCTGTATACGAAGCCCATTCCGTGGCTACCGCGAAACAGTTTTACTGTCAACTCCTTATATGAACGTTATGATTGTTCAGTTTACCGAATAATGGAATGTTCTATCATTACAGAAACAAACCTAGCTAAAAAGTCTTTTTGCCTCAGTCTTGCCTTACATATCCACTGCGAACTGTTCGCGCTGAGGTTTGCCCGTAGTCTTCAATACCACAAGTAGCTGCATCTTTTAGGGACATAACTGTAACCTCTTACGCAAAACAGTGTGCACTGTTGATCGTCTCATTTGCAATTCTCTGGCAGCCGTAGGCACCACCGATTTTGTCCGACTGCTTGCAAACGCCTGCCGTACCTTCTCCCCGTTGGTGTCTTAAACAGATAGCGACCTACTCTCTTTTTATTGAGAACATTAGTTGTTTCCATAAATGTCGTATTCCAAGCTGGTCGCGGCTGTAACTGCCTTCCATACCGTGTTAGAAAGTTTCGTTGCACTTGGGTATCGGATGTCGACTGTATGAAACAGGCCACATACTGAGCCTTCTCCTGTGGCTTCTAAATCTTAGCAGGTTTTCGATATCAGTTTTACCTGGAAGGTAAAAAAACTGCATAAATTGTCTCATTATGTGTCGAAAACCATTTCTTAGTATCTGTTATAGATTCAAAGTTATTGAAGTCTTAAATTGTAGACATAATTTACGAACACCCTGTACATCGTAATATATAAATCACAAGGGAGAAATTACGTCCCAGTAACGCTGTATATACACTTTTGTATACGTATGTAATTACAAGTAATCCTGTTCGGAATATATTGGAATAACAAATTTAAAAAAAAAATTGTGAATCTTTTTTAAAAAACTGTTGTAAAACTATAAAAGAAAGTTTTGTCTGTCAATTATACTACTTTACTACATATATCCTCGACCCAGTACTAAACGTAGAGGTAGAGCTCCATGTTATGTAGCACGTAGACTTCGTAGAGTACTATTGATGATCTACACTCCTGGAAATGGAAAAAAGAACACATTGACACCGGTGTGTCAGACCCACCATACTTGCTCCGGACACTGCAAGAGGGCTGTACAAGCAATGATCACACGCACGGCACAGCGGACACACCAGGACCCGCGGTGTTGGCCGTCGAATGGCGCTAGCTGCGCAGCATTTGTGCACCGCCGCCGTCAGTGTCAGCCAGTTTGCCGTGGCATACGGAGCTCCATCGCAGTCTTTAACACTGGTAGCATGCCGCGACAGCGTGGACGTGAACCGTATGTGCAGTTGACGGACTTTGAGCGAGGGCGTATAGTGGGCATGCGGAAGGCCGGGTGGACGTACCGCCGAATTGCTCAACACGTGGGGCGTGAGGTCTCCACAGTACATCGATGTTGTCGCCAGTGGTCGGCGGAAGGTGTACGTGCCCGTCGACCTGGGACCGGACCGCAGCGACGCACGGATGCACGCCAAGACCGTAGGATCCTACGCAGTGCCGTAGGGGACCGCACCGCCACTTCCCAGCAAATTAGGGACACTGTTGCTCCTGGGGTATCGGCGAGGACCATTCGCAACCGTCTCCATGAAGCTGGGCTACGGTCCCGCACACCGTTAGGCCGTCTTCCGCTCACGCCCCAACATCGTGCAGCCCGCCTCCAGTGGTGTCGCGACAGGCGTGAATGGAGGGACGAATGGAGACGTGTCGTCTTCAGCGATGAGAGTCGCTTCTGCCTTGGTGCCAATGATGGTCGTATGCGTGTTTGGCGCCGTGCAGGTGAGCGCCACAATCAGGACTGCATACGACCGAGGCACACAGGGCCCACACCCGGCATCATGGTGTGGGGAGCGATCTGCTACACTGGCCGTACACCACTGGCGATCGTCGAGGGGACACTGAATAGTGCACGGTACATCCAAACCGTCATCGAACCCATCGTTCTACCATTCCTAGACCGGCAAGGGAACTTGCTGTTCCAACAGGACAATGCACGTCCGCATGTATCCCGTGCCACCCAACGTGCTCTAGAAGGTGTAAGTCAACTACCCTGGCCAGCAAGATCTCCGGATCTGTCCCCCATTGAGCATGTTTGGGACTGGATGAAGCGTCGTCTCACGCGGTCTGCACGTCCAGCACGAACGCTGGTCCAACTGAGGCGCCAGGTGGAAATGGCATGGCAAGCCGTTCCACAGGACTACATCCAGCATCTCTACGATCGTCTCCATGGGAGAATAGCAGCCTGCATTGCTGCGAAAGGTGGATATACACTGTACTAGTGCCGACATTGTGCATGCTCTGTTGCCTGTGTCTATGTGCCTGTGGTTCTGTCAGTGTGATCATGTGATGTATCTGACCCCAGGAATGTGTCAATAAAGTTTCCCCTTCCTGGGACAATATATTCATGGTGTTCTTATTTCAATTTCCAGGAGTGTATATTACTATGATTTGTTTCTACATCTACATCTACATCTACATCCATACTCCGCAAGCCACCTGACGGTGTGTGGCGGAGGGTACCCTGAGTACCTCTATCGGTTCTCCCTTCTATTCCAGTCTCGTATCGTTCGTGGAAAGAAGGATTGTCGGTATGCTTCTGTGTGGGCTCTCATAGTAATTGAAGCAAGCAGCAGTTAATTGTTCCCTTTCCTTGCCTACGTATATGACAACAACTTTCGTCACTGTCTCAGTATTCTTACTATCCAAACCTTAAGTGATTTTCTGTAAGTTTATTCTGACGATAAAATTTCTACATTTTGCTTTTCGGATAACTGGTTTGACTATATACGCAGATAGTTTGTAGACCCTATACTTCACGTACAACACTTTCTTTTATAATTTTACCAGATTTTTAATTACAAAAAATTAAAAAATGTTTATAATTGTTACAGAAAGGAATTTTGGTATTCCAATGTCTTCTTTGGGTTACTTGGTTTACATAGTTACATACACAAATATATATATACCGCATGGGCTTGTCTTTTCACGGCATGATACATCTCCCTTACGCTTTATATGTTACGATGCGTGTCTGTTCACTTCTGCAGTGCCATCCAGCGGTAGTTCGTAACACCTGTGTAGATGACTTCTGGGTCTCAGTCTTCATTCATCTGTTGTATGAACGTGAGCTCGTGTAGTAGGTCCAACATGCATAATACCGTTGAGACTCAATAACCAATGGCTCCTTCACTTTATCTTAGTGTCATCTTTCCAATTTTCTACATTTCCGCCGTTTCTTTAGTTTTAATCTGCATCTCATAACCAATGAGTTATGGTCCAAGTTCAAGAAATCCCCTGTAAATTTTTAATAATTTAAAATCTACTTTAGAAATATCTGCCTTATCTTTATTCAATTTATGTTAACCCTTCAGATGTGTCCCGATCTTTTTCACGTACACCACGATCTTTCAAGTTTCACAAGGCAAGTGTTGACATGATTAATTTGTGCTCTTCCCCTTTCGCCCCATGCCTCCTGGGTATGTCATTCAATTTTTCTTTCTCTTCTTTTTTCTGACCTCGAATTCCAGTGCCAAACAAGAATTAATTTTTTGCCTCCCTTAGCTATATGAACAATTTCTCTAATCTGATCGTAAGTGATTTCAAATACTACTCAACTGCGCCATTAGTACGCATTTAAACTTGCACTAATATATTATCCCCACTTGATTTTGTGTTGATAGCTCTGTACTCACCTATCCAGAAATCTTACTCCTGCTATCGCACTTCACTAATTATCGCTGTATCTAACTTTACCCTTGTAGTCTCTTATTTTAAATTTTGTGACTTACCTGCCCGATGAAGCGAAGTAATATTCCTCTCACCGACCCATAGAAACTCAAAATTGTTCTTATTTTTATTTTTTTCTTCCTTATTAGGCCAAGCCCGAAGATCCGGAAGGGGATCAATATTACCTCCGAAAACCCATGTTGGCTAACGTTGCAAGGCCTGTCAGTGAATCACGTGAATTATTTCCCCTGAATCTACTGGAAATTATGGTGCCTGTAATCAGAAATTTTATGTTCAGCGTCTCCACAGATACTCCTTCGATGTGGTTGAATCGTTGAAGCGCGGAACCTTGTTGAATTACTAAGCGAAAGCGTAACAGAATGAACTACAACAGCTGAGTCTGGTAAACAGAACAGTATATGGATACATAAAAAATAAAACAAATGTATAATAGAAATGCATGTGTAGGAACATGAAAATATGTCTGTACTACAGCAGTTAATTGTTCCCTTTCCTTGCCTACGTATATGACAACAACTTTCGTCATTGTCTCAGTATTCTTACTATCCAAACCTTAAGTGATTTTCTGTAAGTTCATTCTGACGATAAAATTTCTACATTTTGCTTTTCGGATAACTGGTTTGACTATATACGCAGATAGTAGACCCTATACTTCACTGGAATACTCTCTTTCAAATTCTGAAGGTGGCAGGGGTAAAATACAGGGAGCGAAAGGCTATTTACAATTTGTACAGAAACCAGATGGCAGTTATAAGAGTCGAGGGGCATGAAAGGGAAGCAGTGGTTGGGAAAGGAGTGAGACAGCGTTGTAGCCTCTCCCCGATGTTATTCAAAAAAATGGTTCAAATGGCTCTGAGCACTATGGGACTCAACATCTTAGGTCATAGGTCCCCTAGAACTTAGAACTACTTAAACCTAACTAACCTAAGGACACCACACACACCCGTGCCCGAGGCAGGATTCGAACCTGCGACCGTAGCAGTCCCGCGGTTCCGGACTGCAGCGCCAGAACCGCTAGACCACCGCGGCCGGCGATGTTATTCAATCTGTATATTGAGCAAGCAATAAAGGAAACAAAAGAAAAATTCGGAGTAGGTATTAAAATTCATGGAGAAGAAGTAAAAACTTTGAGGTTCGACGATGACATTGTAATTCTGTCAGAGACAGCTAAGGACTTGGAAGAGCAGTTGAACGGAATGGACAGTGTCTTGAAAGGAGGGTATAAGATGAACATCAACAAAAGCAAAACGAGGATAATGGAATGTAGTCAAATTAAATCGGGTGATGCTGAGGGGATTAGATTAGGAAATGAGACACTTGAAGTAGTAAAGGAGTTTTGCTACTTAGGGAGTAAAATAACTGATGATGGTCGAAGTAGAGAGGATATAAAATGTAGACTGGCAATGGCAAGGAAATCGTTTCTGAAGAAGAGAAATTTGTTAACATCGAGTATAGATTTAAGTGTCAGGAAGTCGTTTCTGAAAGTATTTGTATGGAGTGTAGCCATGTATGGAAGTGAAACATGGACGATAACCAGTTTCGACAAGAAGAGAATAGAAGCTTTCGAAATGTGGTGCTACAGAAGAATGCTGAAGATAAGGTGGGTAGACCACGTAACTAATGAGGAGGTATTGAATAGGATTGGGGAGAAGAGAAGCTTGTGGCACAACCTGACCAGAAGAAGGGATCGGTTGGTAGGACATGTTTTGAGGCATCAAGGGATCACAAATTTAGCATTGGAGGGCAGCGTGGAGGGTACAAATCGTAGAGGGAGACCAAGAGATGAATACACTAATCAGATTCAGAAGGATGTAGGTTGCAGTAGGTACTGGGAGATGAAGAAGCTTGCACAGGATAGAGTAGCATGGAGAGCTGCATCAAACCAGTCTCAGGACTGAAGACCACAACAACAACAACAACTACAGCAGATAGACAACAGCAGTGATAGCAGTAGAAAAAAATAATTATATGAACCTCGAAGCCAGACGGTGGTAGGAGAGCAGTTTGCTCGATGATGCAACCATCAAGTCCCACACCTGTAGTGTGGTCGTGGAATGCCTGAAAACTCCCACCCACTGTTGCCGCCAGTGCACGTTCACTGTCTGATGGGGGTGCCAATGCCTTCATTCGTAATCTGTGACTCTACTTGCGCAGTATCTCTTTCGCATTCTCAGGGTAACTTGGTCGACATTTTCTAGCTACCTTTTCCCCTTTGCGCAGTATTCAATATGGAGTATCGCTTTTGCGTCCAAGAAAAGGCTTCCCAAGGCTTTCCCTGAAGGTAAAATCTCCGCCCTTCTTCGTACCGGAGCAGAATTTGTGACCTTCCCGCCTGCGTGTAGATCTTAAAATCTTGTTTAATCTGAACTCAAAGTATTTGGATTTTGTTCCTGTTCTTTCATTTTTTTGCAAAGCCATATCTACAGACACCACGTAAATTAAATAGTTTTAAATAAAGTTCAAACCTGAAACATTATTACGTGTTGTGGGATTGACTGTTGGCCAGGATATAGTATGTCCATCTTACATAATGCACTCACAGAGTTAATTCTTAATGTACGATTTGCCATAATCATTATTTTCTTCTTCCTCCCTTTCTCCTCAAATAACGGAGGACGTGAGAGTTCCAGCTATTCGTGACAGACAAAAACTTTAAGTTCACTGATGTAAAAATATCATTGTTCACCTGATACATCAGCGCCATCAGCTGTTTCACACACCTTCAGTCGTTGACCATCCAGTGTCTTACTGTTAATTTTATCAACGATTTCTCCGGTGAGTACTGTTTTGGGTGGATCTTCGCATGTACCATCTTCCGCAAGTACATAATATCTGAAGACCAGTATAAAAATTAAAAGAAAAAGCCAATTTCAAATGAGTGGCTCAGTGCTGCCGCTTAGGAACGCTGCAGCATTACGATAAACGTACCGTCGACGGTCGGATCAGTACAGACGCATTACGGACTCGCACAGAACAGGGCCTCGTACGGAACTTGCTGTGTGGGGTTCAGATAAGCCATTCCGATTCTCGATCGATTTATGGGACCTCTGACCACGACAATGGCCGGAGCAGTTTCAGAACCCGAAACCCGGAAGTGCAGTGCCGCAGTCACGTACGTTTCGATTGAACTGCAACGTGCGTTAAAAACGTACAGCGTCGGTTTCACTAGCGATAAAGTAGTTTTACTTTCGTCCTTCATCTACATTTCGCAAGCCTCTTTATAGTGTGTGGCGGAGGACACTTCTGATAACTGTGTCACTTTGCTCCATTCCTGTTACAGATGTTGAGCTAGAGTGTGGCTGTCGCCTAGCACTCATTGTCATCTCGCGAGGCGTGTTGCGGGAGAAAGTAAAATCCACTCCTGGTACGCACGCTATCGGAATTATAACAGTAGGCGTCTCCTTGCGGAAGTCTTTTACGCTGGAGTTTGAGCAGCATTTCGGTAAATCCTTGCGCATTGAACGAACCTATGACGAAACGCGCCGGTCTTTTTCATATCAGCTTCTCTTTTGTGTTCTTCATTCTTCTGTCTAGTCGGATGTGGCCTGCCACGAATTCGTGTAATGTGTCAGCATTTCGTCTCATAGCAGCACATACGACTAAAGTCCTCAATTACACTCCTGGAAATTGAAATAAGAACACCGTGAATTCATTGTCCCAGGAAGGGGAAACTTTATCGACACATTCCTGGGATCAGATACATCACATGATCACACTGACAGAACCACAGGCACATAGACACAGGCAACAGAGCATGCACAATGTCGGCACTAGTACAGTGTATATCCACCTTTCGCAGCAATGCAGGCTGCTATTCTCCCATGGAGACGATCGTAGAGATGCTGGATGTAGTCCTGTGGAACGGCTTGCCATGCCATTTCCACCTGGCGCCTCAGTTGGACCAGCGTTCGTGCTGGACGTGCAGACCGCGTGAGACGACGCTTCATCCAGTCCCAAACATGCTCAATGGGGGACACATCCGGAGATCTTGCTGGCCAGGGTAGTTGACTTAGACCTTCTAGAGCACGTTGGGTGGCACGGGATACATGCGGACGTGCATTGTCCTGTTGGAACAGCAAGTTCCCTTGCCGGTCTAGGAATGGTACAACGATGGGTTCGATGACGGTTTGGATGTACCGTGCACTATTCAGTGTCCCCTCGACGATCATCAGTGGTGTACGGCCAGTGTAGGAGATCGCTCCCCACACCATGATGCCGGGTGTTGGCCCTGTGTGCCTCGGTCGTATGCAGTCCTGATTGTGGCGCTCACCTGCACGGCGCCAAACACGCATACGACCATCATTGGCACCAAGGCAGAAGCGACTCTCATCGCTGAAGACGACACGTCTCCATTCGTCCCTCCATTCACGCCTGTCGCGACACCACTGGAGGCGGGCTGCACGATGTTGGGGCGTGAGCGGAAGACGGCCTAACGGTGTGTGGGACCGTAGCCCAGCTTCATGGAGACGGTTGCGAATGGTCCTCGCCGATACCCCAGGAACAACAGTGTCCCTAATTTGCTGGGAAGTGGCGGTGCGGTCCCCTACGGTACTGCGTAGGATCCTACGGTCTTGGCGTGCATCCGTGCGTCGCTGAGTCCGGTCCCAGGTCGACAGGCACGTGCACCTTCCGCCGACCACTGGCGACAACATCGATGTACTGTGGAGGCCTCACGCCCCACGTGTTGAGCAATTCGGCGGTACGTCCACCCGGCCTCCCGCATGCCCACTATACGCCCTCGCTCAAAGTCCGTCAACTGCACATACGGTTCACGTCCACGCTGTCGTGGCATGCTACCAGTGTTAAAGACTGCGATGGAGCTCCGTATGCCACGGCAAACTGGCTGACACTGACGGCGGCGGTGCACCAATGCTGCGCAGCTAGCGCCATTCGACGGCCAACACCGCGGGTCCTGGTGTGTCCGCTGTGCCGTGCGTGTGATCATTGCTTGTACAGCCCTCTCGCAGTGTCCGGAGCAAGTATGGTGGGTCTGAGACACCGGTGTCAATGTGTTCTTTTTTCCATTTCCAGGAGTGTATTTGTTGAGTAAATTGCAGCCTCTGTCTTCACCTATAGCTTTTCTCTCTACAATTCCCTCTAGAATTATGAAAGTTATTGCCTTGTGTCTTAACACCTGTCCTACCATCTTTATCTTTTCCCATAAGTTCATTTCCTCGCCGATTTTGGGGAGAACCCCCTCATCCCTTGCCTTATGACCCCAACTAATTTTCATCATCCTTCTGTACCACCACATCTCAGACAGTTTTATTTTTTCCCCTCTCTGATTCCTGTACAGTTCACTGTTCAGTAGCATACAATTTTATGCTCCAATTATACGTTCTCAGAAACGTGTTTCTCAATTTACGGCCAACGTTTGATGCTACTAGCCTTCATTTGAACGCCCTCTTTGCCTGTGCTCGTCTGATTGTTACGATCTCCTTACTTCGTGCAAAACGTGTCAGTTTGCTTCCAAGATAGCAGAATTCACGGAAAAATGTTGGTGGTTCTCTACAGAGTCGTAATTACACCTAGCCATACACCTCTTCGTCCGAAGCCAATCGACGATCTACTGCACGTTGACTTTCTGGAAGACAGCGCGACAATTAACGCACAGCGGTACGTGGACACTTTGAAAGTACTCAGATGTGCCATCAAGGCCAAACGCCCACGAATGTTGATGAACTACGACATTCTTTTGCAGGATGATGCCGGCACACGTGTTGCCCAGCTTGTTTCGACTACACTGCTCACGTTTGCTGGAAAGTTCCTATACATCCGTCATACAGTCCCGCCAGATCTATCCCCATTTGATTTCAATATGTTAGGAGCCCTGAAGCAAGAGATTCGTGGCCGTCGATTTGCTTCGGAAGAAGAGGTGCATGGCTGGGTACAATTATGGAACTACAGGCAACTGCAAACACTTTCCCATGAAGGAATAGTCGGCTTGCCTCACAGTGGGATTAAGAAATAAGGCGATTACTTTTGGGATAATAAGAATTTTACTTAAGTTTTTCTCTCATGTGTCTCGTTTTCGTTGACCACCGCTTACATAAGAAGTAACGAATTCCCTTTACAGATATTGACAGGTTTCTTACACCAAACCAAGAAAAATGGGGCTAGTAAACATTGGCTCTTAAATGTATACGGTACCTTAAGAGCTACCAGCACTCTGTCAGTAGACGAGATGTGTTTCACACTGTTGAAGATGAACAAGTGCTCATAGCTCTCAAGCTATGCATTTTAGAGGCCATATTTACTAATACTTTTTTGTTATTTTGGTGCCGGTCAGCTGTCGTCAAAGTTAGTTACACCATGCATATTAGCTACAAATATCTTAATTCTGAATATTGTTAAAGAATTTAGTGAAAAATAAGTAGTTGGGTCGCTACTGATTCAAAACATGTGTTGCAGAAGGGTACGTATAACTTCGCGAAACTGCCTTTAGTTTCTGTTTCTGATGTAGCAGAGTATAGATAGTGGCGACTCGCCTCCTAGCTTTTCATTTTGCAGGTGGACTATACTGCAGGACTGAGATCCAGATTGGTTATACAGTGAGTTTTGTAAGAGCGACTAAAAATGTGACAGGACACAGAGAATGCTCCACTGAACAATTTGAGATACGGAACCTGGGGTCGGAGAAGCCAGCTTCAGGAGGTATGGGAGTAAACATGTCTACCGCTTTGTCTAGCATAACAGTTTTCCTGCTTATTTACAACAAACATGCGCACAAGTTTACATGTACTGTGCTGTTTATTCACATGTACATTCTTTATTTCCTGCAAAGAAACAAGGAGGACAAGCCTGATTGCTAGAAAGTCATGATGCAGGTTTTGTTTACTTTACTTGTCCATAATGTTGCTGTGTGGTATCATATTTAAATTGTACCATATTTCCAATGGGGACGTCTAAAGTCACTTGTGCATGAGACCCCAGCAGATACGGAGACGGAATTAGTTGCAGAATTTTAGCTGCCTCTGATGTGATTGGAAATACACCAGAGGTATCTGTCAGGGTGCATCAGAATCGTGTTCGGCTATGTAATGCTTGCATTTAGTTTGATGGCCATCAGTTTCAGCGCATTTTGTAAGACACAGTACACATGGTACGCTCATTGTGTCAATGTTGGTATTTGCAGTTAACTGTAACTAATGTAAATAAATAAGTATACAGTGATGCGATTTTATTCCTATTGTCTCCTTAAACTGCCTTCTCCGATACCAGGTTCTCTACCTCAAATAGTTCAGTTGAGCATCCTGTATATCCTGTTAAATTTTTGCATGCTCTTACGGAAACATCCTGTATAAGAGGGTACCCACCGAAAGCCAAATTAGTCTTCATGACCACCTGAAAATGACAAGCTTGTCGAAATCTCCCACCATTTGTGCGATGTCACTTGGCTGAATACGCGACAACATTTAAAAATTTGAGGCGTTGCGCAGAGATGGACGTATTAGTGTTCATGCTGTAGGGAATTATTCGTAAGTATCTCTGAGGTGTCAGAAAATGACTACATGAAAACTACAAGACGTGCAAAAGAAACTGACACGAACCAGTGGACAGAGCATTTATCCAAGTTTTAAACTCATATTACAGATGGTCAGCAATACGTGACCGAGAGTCACTGAACCAGTTTTCCTGGGAAGGCACGGCAGCAGCCCGGATTACAAATCTGTCCGTTGGGGTGCCCAGAGGCAGCAGTGACCGAATTCAGTGTCACGACACATAATGGATGATTTGTTTACCTGTCCTGAATGCTTGGCCCTGGAGTGGCGTATCCACATGTGGAAAGCCATGTGCACTGATACAGAATTTCGTGTGCCTTATAGTTTTCATACAGTCGTCTTCTGCAACTGTAGAGATACTTATGAACAACTAAGTATGTTAATGTGCTGCCGGACAATATTAATAGCAACCTAAAACTTTTTTCAGGTCGTGCAGTAATATACAGAGATGTACTATCAGAGAAAAGTTGCACCTACACTTAGATAAGAGGTAGCGCAAAGACCGTTATATCGTTCTGAACAGTGAGAAGTACAGTTAACAAAACGCTGACAAATAATATCCTGTGACTGCAACATATGTGAGTAACAGATTGTATCAGTCAACTGACACAATCACCTGGCATAAGAATTTTTATTGGAAAAGCTCAGCCATAGGTAAATCATATGGCACACTCAAGGTCAGTGGTAGGATACTGGGAGAATTCAGTCACGCTACAAAAGGAATTGCTCGTGTGTGGCACACGACTAACTGGGGTTACTGAATACAAAGAAGAACAGAACGAACGGTCGTAGGTTTATTCGACCCATGGGAGCGCGACACGGACGTGATGAATACGTGAAATGGCATACGCATACTACCTTTCAAATGTCTACTTACAAAGTTTTAAAACCAGCTTTAAGAGAACACTGCGGAAATAAACTACAACCCATTACATACCACTATCGTAGGGGTGGTGAAGGCAACATACAGAGTAACAACGGCGCTGCCAGAGACGTATGCAATGACGCGTCATGTGATCCGTAGGTAACTGGAATGGAGGAAGCATTTAGCTCATTGGAAAGTACCCTCGGCCAAGCAGTGCACAGTGGTTTGCAGAGTATAGACGTAGAACTGCATCGGCTGACTGGTGCAGTTAGTCGTAGGTCGGTGGAGCGAGGAAGGCTAACTGCTCCCCGCTTGTTGGCACGTGTACACACAACGCCGCCGTGATTCATGCCCCTGCTGGCAGGCAGTCCCGCGGCGCAGGTAGATGCCTCGCAGTGGGGCCAACTGGCGCGTTTCTCTCCGTCAAGCGCAGAACTGCGGCTGCGCCGCAAGGACCCACTCCGAAGGACGATACAGCCACTGCGCGGCATGCCTTTCCTTTGCTGCTTCTGTTTGAAGAAAACGACCTGTTGACGCATAACCACCAGAAATGCGCAAAAAATCGTTCTTGTCAAACACGGGTGCCTCTTTATTCACACCAAGTACTGATTGGTACTGACACGAGATCTCAAGGTGATTCCAGTTTACGAAAAGGCTGTAAACACAAACAGCTTTTAAACAAATTACGTGCCTCTGGAACTGCCTGCGCTCGTTAATTACAGGTATTAAATAACAGATCGTAGTAATTGACGGAAAGTAATCCATCGAGACCGAAGGCGAATGTGGTGTTTCACAGAGAAGCGCTATAAGTAATCTTCTGTTCTTAATGTGTAGAAACGATTTCGGAGATAATGTGAGCGGCCTTCTTCGGTTAGATTGCTCATAGTACCCTCGTTTACCATTCATGAAAGTCATCATGACTTGGGAAACATTTCTGCATGGTGTAGAAAGTGGCAGTTGACCATGACCTTTAAACAATGCTAACAAGATTTAGTTCAATTTCGTCATCGATATACTAAAAAATTTTGAGTCCGATTTAATTAAATGCCCAGTGATTACACTTATGAACAACTTAAATTGGAACAATCACACAGAAACTGTTGTGGGTAAGGAGAATAACGGACTTCGTTTTATTGGTATAACAATTAGGTGCAACATATCTCCTAACGAGAGTTGCCGTCCTCTTCTGGGTACTGCTGAGTGATAAGGCGTCATTATCAGCTGGACAGATAAAAGACATGGAAAAAGTTCTAAGAAGAGTAGCTCACTTTGTACTCTTATCACGAGACAGGTGAGAGAATGTAGCGGATTTGATAAGCGCTTAGAGGTGGCAGTTATTAAAACAAAGGCGTTTTTCGCTGCGGCCGGGTTCATTCACGATATTTCAGTCAAAACATTCTCCTTTGTATGCATAAATATTTTGTCGAGTCACACATACTCACGGAGAAACGGTTCTCATGAAGTAAGAGGTATTGGCGCTCATACGGAGAGATTAAAGTTTAGTTTTCTCTACATGATGGTCTGGAGGAAAGCAGTAGAGAAGTAGCCTGGAAGTGATTAATTGCATCCTCTGCCACCACTTATACGTGAATTACAGAGTAATTTTGTAGATGGAGACGCAAATGTATGTTAATACATATGAAATACAGCTATTTGCATTTGTCGCCTTTCAGTGCCTGTAACAGGTTAATTTTTCATAAGACACACTGCGTTGATGGTGTTCTCTGCTTCTTCGATAGTCGTTAACACTCATGGAAAAGTTGTAATAAATATTAGAGAAGTTACGACTCATATCTGAAACTTTTTTTGGCTGCATGGTTCTAGTTGAAAAGGCAAAATAAGCTTACTGTAGTGTGTCGAGAAATTATTTGTGATAAACATAACATGCAAATTACCAACGAGGATGCCACACGCTGGGCGCCACAGGTATAGTAAACTGAGAAATTGATTGTGACTTCGCATAGCATTGAAATTACTAATGAGATTGCTCAACGCTGGGAGCCGATAAGTGACATCAATGATTAAATCAAATCGAATACAAATGGTTATGAGACCAAGGGATTGATCAATGAATGGAAGACAGCTTACATGATTAAAATATGAAAGAAAGGTACTTACGTTACCGTATACATAAACCAAAAAAAAAAAAAATACAGTTCTCAGGGACGATTTCACTGGACACTACTCCGTTATTAAGGGGAAGGAGAGGGGGACGAATCATCTCACCATTACTCGTGACCATTCGTCGTATACTGCTGTTGGCAGCCTCGGGGCTGTGCGGCGCGAACCGGCTGCTCTCACTGGCACCCGCGGCTTTACGCCGAGGCTCAGGTGCGACCTCCGCCTGGTCAGCCAGTTGCGGGTTGCGTGGCCAAAACTGCAACATCGCGGTCTCGGGAGGCAGATGTTGGCGATGGATGGAAGAGACCCCATGTCTTCGTCCTTCCGCACTGTCTCACCGACTGCCACTTCACTGCTCGTCCATCCCTCCGCTGCACCACTCCAACATTTTTCTCGTGTTGACACTGCCACAGGCGTGCTACATTTGCAATATCGACCACTGCCTGATCGTCGTTTTATGACCACACCTCCCCAAGCAGCGTGGAAATTTCCTAATTTTCTATTTCGCCAGCGTTGGTGACCCCTTCTTCTCACGCTTCTCTGCTTCTCCGACGGTGTTGTGAAAGCAACCACAAAACACTTATTTGTAGCCGCTCTCTCTATGTGAGACCTGGACAGACTCATTTTTATGCGCCGTTTCAGAGCCTGCTGGCGTCTGTAAGTTATAAGGAACGCCCTTACTATCCAGAAAATGTCTTCATAAGAAGGTTGACTTCTTTCCACGAGCCTCCCTACGCGAATTCTTCGCGCTTTGTATCGCTACTCCCAGTGCCTGTATGGCGCTGGAATTGTTGACAAGTTCTTGCTTTCTAAGGATGGCAAAGCCCCTGCTGCCGAGCGAGAAAAATTCACATGCTTTCGCAGGTGCGTTCTTGACGTTCCACCCTAATAGCTGCAGGGCTCTATCAGTTTTCGGAACGCTTATCATTGTCCGCTGGGCTCTACACAATGTGTCCGTAACCAAGCGAGGTGAGGACGTACTTCCGTCTACACCCTGTGTGGTTGCAGGATGGCTCCAGTGTCCACACCTCGGGCGCTTCCCGCGCGAGGTCCGGCTGGCTCTCTCCTGGGCCGCTAGTGGTGTGTGTCGGCGAAGGCGGAGGAATCAAAGTGCCAAATTTCTGTGAACGAAGCGGGAAGCACGAGCTCAGGACGTTACTACGGTACACTGGAGTCCATGTGAAATGGTATGTCGGGGTGGCCGAGCGGTTATAGGCGCTACAGTCTGGAACCGCGCGACCGCTACGGTTGCAGGTTCGAATCCTGCCTCGGGAATGGATGTGTGTGATGTCCTTAGGTTAGTTAGGTTTAAGTAGTTCTAAGTCTAGGGAACTGATGACCTCAGAAGTTAAGTCCCATAGTGCTCAGAGCCATTTCAGCCATTTGAAATGGTATGCACCTCGTCCCAGCAAATTATCTCGGATTTCGAGCCGTGCATTCTGTCAGCCTTGTGACGATGGTGGGGACAACTGTCGAAAGCCTGACGTTTATATTTAGAAATGAACTGGCTTGAAAACTGAGATAACTACAATAAAGTATGCCCCTATGAAAGACTCGTTGATCCGGTCTTCACCGTAGTCTGCTGTAGAACCTAGGTGTCATGTTCTTCTTGACTGTAAAAAAGCTTGAGTCGTCCATATTTACAAAACTGTAAGTACAAATGATCTCATAAACACGATGTGTCACTCACGTCTATTTGTAGCAGAGTGCTAAAACTTATTGTGATTTCAACCAGTATGAGCCACCTGGAGAACAATTACCTTCTGCGTCTGAAATGGGCATACAGCAAGGTGTTTTCATGCTACTACAAATAAATGTCAGCAAACGCCTAACAATAAAGCTTTCACAATCATGCAAATGTGTGCACGACTCCAAAGCAGCAGCAGTTCACAATACTGAACGCGCAGTCCTGCAGGATCTGGCTCAGAAGCGCAAGGCAGACCGTAGCCAGTTCACAAACACAAAGCGAACACCTCTTTCAAGTTCGCGAAAATTCGACATTAAATTGCCTCTAGACAGCAGTATTTTGGAATAATCCTTCAAGGTACTAATAAATAATTTAAAACCTACGAATAAAACAAACAGTTGAAAAGAACAGGTCTTGCATGTTACGACAGTGGCTATTGAGTCTTGAATATTCGAACAGCAACAACAAACGCTTGAATAGTTACATCCATAAATAAAAACCGAAGCTGAAACAGTGCTTTTATCTGACTGCAGTCCATTAAATAATTTAAAACCCCACACATAAGAAGGTGGTACTGACAGCTAAAATTCATGAAAATGGCTACAAATTTTTCAACAGTTAAACGGGGAGTCCTGGCAGACCTGGTAAAGGGTAATACAGCAGCTCGTTGCAAGGTCAGTGCAAACTGAATTAATCAAAGCAAAGCGTGAAATAAGACAAGGTACCAAAACTATATTATCAGAACTTACGGCCAAACGCTTTCACTTAGCAAGATCAGACCAGCTGTATGAAGCTAATCTCTCGATCAACCCGAGAATACAAACTGATAAATGACCAGTTTAAATCAGCAGATAAAATACTTAGTTCCAACCCGCAACGAAAATAATGATTGAAAACCATTAACAGAAAAGTAGCCCACTGCCTTCGTGCCTGTCGACATGTATTAACAACCAACTAAAACGCGACTGCGCTTAATAGAGACAACGTCTGACAAATGGTGCGGAACACAGTGTACTGCTTATTAAAATCTGCTTCGCTACACAAGATCACTGCTACAGGCAAAGTTATGGAACGTGCTCACCGATTAAATCTCTTCCGGTTGGACGTCGGCTGTCGCAAGTGGCTACCAAACTTCTTCTGGCCACCTCCTGCAATCTTACGATTTGTTAGCTCTATGAGTAGCTGGCCACTTCCCCTCCTGCGCGCATGGTCTCTCGGCTGCCGACGCCAATCTCATGGTCTCACTCGCGTCCTCCTCCGAAGACAGCCGCTCATCTTGTCCCCCAGGAGTAGAGATGGCGCTCTAGTTGACCAGGACTACAGTTTCGTTATTTATCAGTCCTTTGACCCTTTTGATGCGGCCCGCCCCGAATTCCTCTCCTGTGCCAACCTTTTCATCTCACAGTAGCACTTCAGCACTTGCAGCCGACGTTCTCACTCATTTGCTTGACTTATTCCAATCCCTGTATTCCTCCAGAGTTTTTACCCTATGCACTCCCCTTTGATGTCTTAAGACAAGTCCTATCGTCTTGGCTCTTCTTCTTGTTAGTGTTCTCCACGTATTCGTTTCCTCCTCGATTCTCTGGAGAAACTTGTCATTCCTTACCTTACCATTCCACCTAATTTTCAACATTCTTCCATAGCAGTAGATCTCAAATGCTTCGACTGTCTTTCGTTCCGGTTTTCCCGCACCCATGCTATACTACCATACAGTGCGTGCTGTGCTCCAAACAAACATTCTCAGTAATTTCTTCCTCAGATAAAAACCTATGTTTGATACCAGTATGCCGGCCGGAGTGGCCGAGCGGTTCTAGGCACTACAGTCTGGAACCGCCTGACCGCTACGGTCGCAGGTTCGAATCCTGCTTCGAGCATGGATGTGTGTGCTGTCCTTAGGTTAGTTAGGTTTAAGTAGTTCTAAGTTCTAGGGGAATGATGACCTTAGAAGTTAAGTCCCATAGTGCTCAGAGCCATTTTTTTTTATATCAGTATACCAATCTTGGCCAGGAATGCCTTGTTTGCCCTTCCCACTCCTCTTTTTGTATCATCCTACTCCGTTCGTCATGTAATATTTTGCTGCTTAGGTAGCAGAATTCCTTAATATCATGTATTGCGAGATTACCGATTCTAATGTTAAGTTTCTGCTACTCACTACTTTCGTCATTCCTTAAACCTCCGTTGCTCGTGCGGATGACACTCGTCATCATCACGACTTTCCCTCTCAATTTTGTCTGACAAGGCTGGACTGAGTTCGCGCCATTTTCAGTACCTTTATGTTATCTCTTCGGCTGTTAGCTACAGCCATTGTTGGCTTTCATTTACGAAAGATACATTGTTTATGAAACGTCATTATAGTCTGGAGGACACTGGTCATCAGCGCGAGCTCTGCTGCCATAATCTGAAACAAAGTAAGTCTGTATTACTTTACTGCTTTCCTAGTTTCAATCGATCTTTTATGTGCATAAATTTAGGCGTATTGAAACTGATTGCAGTTGCCTTCCGTGTTATCTAGTATTCTCTTTATTTTTAGATTGTGGAAGAAATGTCAAAGGCAGAAAAACCTCGGACAGAGTTTAGTAGAGATCATAATGTATGGCTGGAATGGTTCAATGAGCTGAGTGATGAAGATGCTCACAGTGATAGCGTTGACTCAGAGACTGAGGATTCTGTTCATGAAAGCGGTCATGATTCAGGAACAGAACAAGAAGACGTAACTCAAGACGATGCATTTTTTTAGGGATAGATGGAATAACTAAATGGAGAAAAATAAATATCCTACTAATGTTAAATGTTAGAAGCAGATCTTGTAACATTGTTACGCATTTGCCTGGACCAAAAAATCAAGCTCGTATAAAAAAGACAGAAATAGAAATTCTGAATTTGTTCGTGGATGAAATCATAATAAGCACTATCGCAGGATGCACTAATATATACATCAATGAAGTTCGTGGTAACTTCTCTAGGGCAAGGGATGCTAAAGAAACAGATGCGATAGAGATCATAACTTTCATTGGTTTTTTATATCTTTGCGGATCTTTCAGACGTTCTTGGAAGAGTATATCGAAATTGTGGGATAACTCGAAGGAAAACGGACTTGAGTCATGTTATTTATGCATGAGTGAAAACCGATTCAGGTTTCTGATGAGATGTCTGAGGTTTAATGATATCCGTGATAGATGTGTTCGCAGAGAGATTGACAAGTTGGCAGCTATCAGAGAGGTACTTGAACTATTCACGAACAATTGCCAAAAATATTTTTCACCAAGTGAATATCTTACTAACGGTCAATAGCTTTTGGCATTTAGAGGAAATTGTCCATTCAGGCAATATATTCCTAGCAAACCTGCAAAGTATGGGTTAAAAGTATTTGCTTTGGTTGATGTAACTACAGCTCACACTTTGAATTTTGAATCGTAAGTCGGTAAGCAACCAGAGGGTAATGCTAGTAATTCTATTGAAGATGATGTTATCCGAATGGTCGAACAGGTACCAGGTAAAAGCAGAAATTTTACTGTTTACAACTGGTTTACCAGTTTGTCTTTAGTCAAGAAACTTCAGGCGAAGAAACTGACATACCTCGGAACAGTACGAAAAAACAAGAGAGAAGTGCTGAAAAAATTTCTACCAAAAAGAGAAAGGGAGCCAAAGTCATCTTTGGGTTTCAACAGGATTTTAAATTGGTCTCATACTATGCGAAGAAAAATAGAACAGTGTTGGTGTTGTCAAGCATGCATTTCGATGACGCTATAGATCGTTCAACAAGGGAACAAAATAAATCTGAAATGATTACATTCTATAACATGTCAAAAGTGGGGGTACACCTTTTAGATCAGCTTCGTCAGAAGAACAATGTGTCACGTAATTCAAGAAGGTGGTCTATGGTACTGTTTTACAATACTTTGAACATTGCAGCCACAAATGATTTATGCATATATAAATACCACTGCATGGGTTCAAATCAGGTTGTAAAAAGGGTTGATTTCATAGAAAAAAATCGGCTGGTAACTAATAAAGCCTCAAATAGAGCGACGTTCCCTTATTGAAAGCCTTCCATGTGAAATTCGGAGGAGGGCTAAATTACTATTAGGCACTCAAAAAATTGTGGAACAGCCAGTAAAATCAACGGGATCACGTGGAAGGTATTATATATGTGGAAGAGCACGAAATAAAACAACTCGTAGTTGGTGCACTACATGCAACAACTGTACATGTGTAAACCATCTGAATGATACACTCCTGGAAATGGAAAAAAGAACACATTGACACCGGTGTGTCAGACCCACCATACTTGCTCCGGACACTGCGAGAGGGCTGTACAAGCAATGATCACACGCACGGCACCGCGGACACACCAGGAACCGCGGTGTTGGCCGTCGAATGGCGCTAGCTGCGCAGCATTTGTGCACCGCCGCCGTCAGTGTCAGCCAGTTTGCCGTGGCATACGGAGCTCCATCGCAGTCTTTAACACTGGTAGCATGCCGCGACAGCGTGGACGTGAACCGTATGTGCAGTTGACGGACTTTGAGCGAGGGCGTATAGCGGGCATGCGGGAGACGGGTGGACGTACCGCCGAATTGCTCAACACGTGGGGCGTGAGGTCTCCACAGTACATCGATGTTGTCGCCAGTGGTCGGCGGAAGGTGCACGTGCCCGTCGACCTGGGACCGGACCGCAGCGACGCACGGATGCACGCCAAGACCGTAGGATCCTACGCAGTGCCGTAGGGGACCGCACCGCCACTTCCCAGCAAATTAGGGACACTGTTGCTCCTGGGGTATCGGCGAGGACCATTCGCAACCGTCTCCATGAAGCTGGGCTACGGTCCCGCACACCGTTAGGCCGTCTTCCGCTCACGCCCCAACATCGTGCAGCCCACCTCCAGTGGTGTCGCGACAGGCGTGAATGGAGGGACGAATGGAGACGTGTCGTCTTCAGCGATGAGAGTCGCTTCTGCCTTGGTGCCAATGATGGTCGTATGCGTGTTTGGCGCCGTGCAGGTGAGCGCCACAATCAGGACTGCATACGACCGAGGCACACAGGGCCAACACCCGGCATCATGGTGTGGGGAGCGATCTCCTACACTGGCCGTACACCACTGGTGGTCGTCGAGGGGACACTGAATAGTGCACGGTACATCCAAACCGTCATCGAACCCATCGTTCTACCATTCCTAGACCGGCAAGGGAACTTGCTGTTCCAACAGGACAATGCACGTCCGCATGTATCCCGTGCCACCCAACGTGCTCTAGAAGGTGTAAGTCAACTACCCTGGCCAGCAAGATCTCCGGATCTGTCCCCCATTGAGCATGTTTGGGACTGGATGAAGCGTCGTCTCACGCGGTCTGCACGTCCAGCACGAACGCTGGTCCAACTGAGGCGCCAGGTGGAAATGGCATGGCAAGCCGTTCCACAGGACTACATCCAGCATCTCTACGATCGTCTCCATGGGAGAATAGCAGCCTGCATTGCTGCGAAAAGTGGATATACACTGTACCAGTGCCGACATTGTGCATGCTCTGTTGCCTGTGTCTATGTGCCTGTGGTTCTGTCAGTGTGATCATATGATGTATCTGACCCCAGGAATGTGTCAATGAAGTTTCCCCTTCCTGGGACAATGAATTCACGGTGTTCTTATTTCAATTTCCAGGAGTGTATATGTGTAAATTGTGTTGTCAAATAACGCGTTATTTATTTCAATTTTGTTTGCACTTTGTTACTATATTTCTGATTGTATATGCTTATTAGTTAGGTCATTGTTTTGAAATAAACGTTTCGATGTTATTTTGATAAGTAGTTGCATTGTTACACACTACTCAATGCCTACATGGAAAACAGATGTAAATTTGTTATTTTGAAATGTAACCTTATTAAATTATTGCACAAACTGTTTCAAACGTTAGGATTTATTATACTGTGTACGAATAATAAATGTATTATATTTAATTTAATAAAAATAATAAAATCGCTCATAAAGACTGTTTAAAGCATACAAATAGACCGCTTGCTTTGTGGATGACACCTGTCACTCGCGTGAGTGACCACGTCACGAATTTTTGCGCGAGTAACGGAGGGTTAATTTACTCTCAATCCACATTTTTCACTCACTAGACTGTGCATTCCATTCAGCAGATCCTGCGAATGGCGATATGTCATCAGCAAATGTTACCACTGATAGCCTTTCACCTTGAATTTTAATCAGTCTTGAACCTTTCTTTCATTTCCATCATGGCTTCTTCGATGAGTATATTGGACAGTAGGGACGAAAGACTATATCCATCTCTTATTCCTTTTTAATTCGAGCACTTAGCTCTTGGTATTCCCTTTCATTTTTCCGTCTTGGTTTCGGTACACATTGCGTATCACCCGACTTTCCATATAGCTTGCCCCTATTTGTCTCAGAATTTCGAACATCTTGCACCGTTTCACATAGCCGAAAGCTTTTACAGATCCTATGAACGTGTCTTCATTTTTCTTCAGTCTTAGTTCCATTATCAAACACAACGTCAGAATTGCCTATTTGGGGTCTTTCCCTTTTCTAAGCCAAACTGATCGTCAGCTAACAGATCTTTAATTTTCGTTTCTATTATTCGTATATTATTGTTGTCAGCAACTTGAATGCATGAGCTGTAAATCCGATTTTGTGATAATTATCGCACTTGTGGGTTGCTGCAATCTTCTCTTTGTCTGAAAGTCTAATGATATGTCGAAAATCTCATACATTCTGCACATCAATATGAATAATCGCTTTGTTGCCACTTCCCCTAATTATTTTAGAAATTCCAATGGGGCTGCTTATAACAGTCAAAAAGTGTAAACACTTACAATATCGATGGGAGCCAATACGGCTCAACATCAAAATCAGCAAATAATTCGGAAACAGTGAATATGCGAATTCGCTCTTCTGATTTTGGTGTTAATATAGACACGAGGTTCTTTCAATAGTTTGAAAAACTGATCATGTTATATTCGCTCTCATCACACATGAATTTTTCAGTGACATGGACAGAGGTTATTTCTAGACTTTAGAAACAATCTTGATTTCGTACAAAATCGATGTCTGCATAGAAATGACATGCCCCTTGAATATATAACAAGGTTTGCTATTGCGTGGAGAATCATCTACAGACATGGAATAATACCATCGCTTTTCATGTTACGCATTAATAATTTAGTGTATTAAATCTCCAAATAGATGTTGGCAAAACATCACCATGATGCCAAGACTGGCTAAATGATCTTGATATTGGGGGAAATAAATCTGCATACTTCGAACTACACACGATGGAACTTGACAAAGTTAATTATTCACTATTGTGAAATATCCAGTAAAATTTATTGAATGCTGCACTACAATTCAGTGTGACACATGATATCATTTTTGAACATAGTCACAAAGTTTCTGTAACCGAAGGTCGGAACTTTTCTATCAGTCGCTCAGCATATCGAATATAGGAATTCACTCTTTCGTCACAAATTCTTTCGAGAACAGCCGCGTGAACGTTTCCATTGTTAGAAAATTTGTGTACCCCCAGATGTCCTTTTATCTTTCCGAAGAGATGGAAACCTGCAGAATCTAAACTGTATGGCAGACGCTTTTAAATCAAAACATTGAAGTAAGGTTGTGTCGTTGGGCTTTATGAGGTGTTACATCAGGGGCGGGCAGGAATCTCGCATGTGTGCAGTGCACTTGCTCGCGTGCAGTTAACATGTGTTCTGCGTGGACACAGGGCAAGCTGGCCACCGCTTCTCTCCCCTCCCCACCATACCATCTCTCCGCTCCTTCCTGTATAATGAGTTTTGTTTCCTAGCTTGCTTTATGGAATGAAAGAATAAGGTTAGTAGGAGTGTTTGAAAGAAATCATGGTTTGAAAGAGTACCTATTACCTACGATACGTTTTGTTTAATTATCAAAGGTGAAGTTTACAATACGTTTAATGTCTGGAACAAAATTTCTACGTACAGATAAACGCAAACAGTTATGCAAATTTTCATAACAGAAAAAAATCTCTCACAAATGTATGTCGAGCCAAACATTGACATTACCTTCGCGGCTTCACGATGGAGACGAAGAAACTGTTGCTGTGGAAAGTCGTGATAAAAGTCCATTACACGTCTTGCCAAAAGGAACTTGTCTGTCAGATGAGAATTACACTGTAGACCTATTAATTCCATCTGAAAATTGGGATGAATATCATCTACAGAAACAGCAAATGGTCTCGAGAACCATTCAAAAGCTTGGGATAAATACGATAAATCCCCAAATCACTTGAGAAATTCCTCTTTTATTGCACTGAGTACGGAAACATATTACTCTTTGCAATTCTGTTCTCGCACTGCGTTCCCTGACGAGAGCTGTCGTTCCCACAGCTCAAGCTTGCTAGTGAAAGCTTGCACCTTTTCAACCATTTCACAAATTATCTGATTTTCTCCTTGCAAACTTGTGTTCATTTCATTCATGTGTCCGGTAATGTCCACTAAAAATGCAAGGTCGGCAACCCACTGTGGATCTTCTAACTTGGGTCGTACCTTCCTTTGTCCTTTAAAAACTGATTCATTAGTATTCTCAGCTCAAAAAATCTTGTGAGTACATTAGCGCGGCTGAGCCAGCGGACTTCACTGTGGTATGGTATGTCACCATACTCTTCCTCAGTTTCAGCTAAATATGTGTGAAACTGTCTATGTGTAAGCCCGTGGGATCTGAAATAATTAACTGCCCGAATAAGCAGTTGCATGACGTTCCCCAGTTTTGCTGATTTTGCCCAGAGTACTTCGTGGTGCAAAATACAGTGGATGCTGTACGATGATTCTTCTGTACGCTGTAGCTTTTTTCTTAGTAATCCCACAAATCCCATTTGTTCCCCTTTCATTGTATGTGCTCCATCTGTTGTCACTGACACCAAACGTTGCCAGTTTAAGCCAGCTGAATCGACAGCTTCTTCAACGGGTTTTAGGATGTCCGCGCTGGTGGTCGTGCTTTTTAAAGAGATCATATCTAAAAAATCCTCTTTTATGTGCAGAGCAGTGTCCACACCGCAGACATAAATCACTAATTGCACGGTGTCTGAAATATCTGTGGACTTATCAAGTGCGATGGAAAATGCAATAAACTCCTGCACTGCACTCTTTAGTTGAGGGTAAACGTCACCCGCCTGGGCACTTATACGACGACTTACAGTCCGCCGAGAAAGAGTGATAGCTCGAAACTGATTTGCATTCAGTGGACAAAGTTAATCAGCAGCCTCATTGATGCACTCCTTTATAAACTCACCTTCAGCAAATGGTTTTCCAGCTCTCGCTATATTAAGCGCAGTCTTATGACTTGCACGTACCGCTGCGCTATCATTGTTGTCGACCTGAAAAACTGAAAACAGTGCTCCATAAAATGTTAAATCAGTTAGATGAGAAATATGACGAAAGAAAGTCGCACATATCTCGTGACAATAGCAACTTACGTCAGATTTATCGAGTATCGTCAAATCGCTCTTCCTAAGCTCAGTCAATTTTCCCATTAGCTCAGAATCCGACAATAAATTGTACTCGTCCTCGTGATATTTATCATAATGGTGTTCAATACTAAACTTCCGCTCAACAGCGAGAACACTGCCACATATTAAACATTTCTAATTTTCACGTTTTTGCACAAAGAAAAAGTGACTCTCCAATTCCCTTTTAAAAGATAGAAAATCTCCACTTCTCCGTTTCATTGATTCACTTTGCATTTTCCGCTTCTTGAAATACAACGCTCACTACGTAGTGGTCGCTTCGTACCAACGTCCGCAGCTCAGCCTGGCACTACACAGCCGCAACCTGCCGGCTGTCGCCACAGCCCCGGTCGACGCCTGCACGCGAGCAGCACACGTGCAGCGCTGTGCGCTCATTGGCCGTTATATCCATAAATCATGCGGCCTTGAGCGCAGGTGGCAGTCATCGCGGAACCCAGTGTCAGCAGACTGTGCCTGACGGTGGAAAGAACACTGCCTAACGAGAAGCGCATCTGCTGAGCGAAGTCCCTGAAAGTCGCTCTGCGATTGCTGCGAACCTGGCGGCAATTTGACGTCTGTGGCCGGTACCTAGATGACTTTAGCATTGCTTCCCGATCAGCTGCACCCACAAATGTGCGGCGTGGTCAAATTATTGCCACCATTTGTCTACGGCCTCACGCAACATTATACAGGGTCATTCAAAAAGAATACCACAACTTTAAAAATGTGTATTTAATGAAAGAAACATAATATAACCTCTGTTATACATCATTACAAAGAGTATTTAAAAAGTTTTTTTTTCACTCAAAAACAAGTTCAGAGATATTCAATATGGCCCCCTCCAGACACTCGAGCAATATCAACCCGATACTCCAACTCGTTCCACACTCTCTGTAGCATATCAGGCGTAACAGTTTGGATAGCTGCTGTTATTTCTCGTTTCAAATCAACAACGGTAGCCGAAACACCATATCCTTAACATACCCCCATAAGAAAAAATCGCAGGGGGTAAGATCAGGGCTTCTTGGAGGCCAGTGATGAAGTGCTCTGTCACGGGCTGCCTGGCGGCCGATCCATCGCCTCGGGTAGTTGACGTTCAGGTGGTTACGGAGCTGAGGGAACAGCCAATTCTCTAACATCTCCAGATACTGTACTCCAGTTAAGTAGCACCTTCGAAGAAAAAGGGACCAAAAACTTTATTGGCTGAAATGGCACAGAAAACGTTCACCTTAGGCGAGTCACGTTCATACTGAGTTGTTTCCCGCGCATTCTCAGTGCCCCATATACAGACATTGTGACGGTTGACTTTCCCGTTAGTGTGGAAAGTTGATTCATCACTAAACACAATCTTTGAAACGAAAGATTCATCTGTTTCCATTTGAGCAAGGATAAAATCACAGAAATCGATTCTTTTAATCTTATCAGCTGCACACAGTGCTTGAACCAATTTCAGACGATAAGGTTTCATAACTAACCTTTTTCGTAGGAGTCTCCATACAGTTGATTGTGGGATTTGCAGCTCTCTGCTAGCTCTGCGAGTCGATTTTCCTGGGCTGCGAACAAATGCTTGCTGGATGCGTGCTACATTTTCATCACTCGTTCTCGGTCGTCCAGAACTTTTCCCTTTGCACAAACACCCATTCTCTGTAAACTGTTTATACCAACGTTTAATACACCACCTATCAGGAGGTTTAACACCATACTTCGTTCGAAATGCACGCTGAACAACTGTCGTCGATTCACTTCTGCCGTACTCAATAACACAAAAAGCTTTCTGTTGAGCGGTCGCCATCTTAGCATCAACTGACGCTGACGCCTAGTCAACAGCGCCTCAAGCGAACAAATGTACAACTAAATGAAACTTTATAACTCCCTTAATTCGCCGACAGATAGTGCTTAGCTCTGCCTTTTGTCGTTGCAGAGTTTTAAATTCCTAAAGTTGTGGTATTCATTTTGAATCACCCTGTATTTGGTCCATATCCCGCTAGAATTTCACGGTGAATTTTTGTGGATCTTAGATGTTTCGTCCACAAGAAGCGTACCCCCCTATATACTGCAACTTTTAGCATGTTTCCAGCTGCAACGCCGTTTCACTCCGACATTGTGATACACCTGTTATCCGCACCTCAGCAGAAGTGTGTCTGTAGGAAATCTTGTTGCTCAGTAATCTTAACGTTGGACGGTATGCGTAACTTACTTTCTGAAGCCCATGCTAATTCGCAAACACGACTTGGAGCACGTTTATGCACATTAAATTACGTGAAATTTAATGACAGAAAATAATAGTTGTGGGGTTAGACGTGCCATATTTCTATACACAAGTCGTATACGACGTACTAGGTGCAGGCTGACAATTACTGAACAATATGAAATAAAATTGTGATAACTTTTGAACGATTTGCATTAGGGCATTCGAACTTCACGTCTGGTCGCGCGGCACGATAAGAATTAGTATGTGCATGCACGGTTTGATTTAGCAACGAAGCCCACTTTCATTTGGATCGGTTCGTCAATAAGCAAAATTGGCGCATTTGGGGGGGGGGGGGGGCTGAGAATCCGCATTTCGCCATAGAAAAATCTCTTCTCCCTTAACGGGTGACTGTGCGGTGTACAGTCGTGGACAAAACGAGCGGGACCCCTGGCCTTTTCGTTATGCTGATCCGCACAGCTTTAAAGTCTGCTACACAGCATAACAGGCAAGGCGACGAAGTGCTAACAACATACTACGCACAGGCGTGAAATTGAAAAACTATCTGAACTTTGTCAGTCTGTTTTCAGTCATGGTTATGACTACATTAAGCTGATTAGTGTGTTAAACACAACACGTAAATATAAGATGTAAATGGAAGAATAAACGCTAAGTAGTACTAAGTAGTATGAACCGTATTAATAAAAATGAATTTCAGCTTATCCAGATAACATAACTGTTTTAGTAAGCAAAGTACCCCAGATCGTTACGAAGTAGCAAAATATTATGCGCATTCGGCCACGAAATGGTCATTGTTACGTCCAGACCAGTCATACTGGATTACCGTTGCTGACCTACCATGAAAGTGTGCAAATTTAGCAATGCGTGAAGATTCATAACGAAATTCATTTAAAAATCATTCAGTGCCACACGTAAGTCAATTCAGTTATTGACAGAAGCGGAACAAGTAGGCAGAAACAAGTACGAAATTCTACAAGATTTTCATGTTTACATCCACAGGGCGCCGGTACAGAATAAAGGTAACAATAAAGCGTATTGGGGGCGCGAGAATTTCTTAAAATTGTTTTACTGATAGTCTGTTTGTCTCCACCTAGATTAGAACCGAAAACAAACCAGATCTCCCTTGCAGTAGCAAACACGTTTCACTACGCTAACAGACAACCCAGACAAACAGACCTCGCTGGCCGGTGTGGCCGTGCGGTTCTAGGCTCTACAGTCTGGAACCGAGCGACCGCTACGGTCGCAGGTTCGAATCCTGCCACGGGCATGGATGTGTGTGATGTCCTTAGATTAGTTAGGCTTAATTAGTTCTAAGTTCTAGGCGACTGATGACCTCAGAAGTTAAGTCGCATAGTGCTCAGAGCCATTTGAACCAAACAGCCCTCTATTTTAACCACAGACATGAATAAGCCGGCAATTTCGCAATGGAAATGGGAAAATGATGTCAAGTTTCTGTTGGATAGAGCTTTCTGGACTCAAAAACAAGAATTTCTTACCTTTATGTCACAGCTTATGTGACAATCATTCGGGATGTTTATCGAAATAACAAAATACTATTATTAGCGAGTAAATTTAGTAGGATAATTCTGCACCACCCCAGGAAATAAACGGCTACATAGCTGCCAAACGTATTCTACAATGTTTCGAATTCTCCATTACACTCGTCACAGCCAGAAAACGTTCATTAGCCGAAGTGTTTCTTAAGCTAGCTAGCAATGGGAATGCTCGCACTTCTAAAACCTGGTGTCATTAATACTGCAACTAGAACATTTCGAATAAAGAGTAGGGGGAATTATTTATGCGGCCTTCATCTTTAGTAACTGTCGTAGCTATTTTCGTTGTTAGGATTTCGTCACCTAAATCGGTAAAAATGGAACCCTTGTAGTCTCACTTTCTTGACCGTCTATCTGTCTGTGCATAGTATGTTGGTAGCACTTCTTCGCCTTGCCTGTTATGCCGTGTAGCAGACTTTAAAGCTGTGCGGATTAGCATAGCGAAGAGGCGAGGGGTATCGCTCGTTTTGTCCACGACTGTACAACGTTCAGTCACGGAATAATCTTGTGCGATATTCCCTGATGGCACGGTGACTACCGAACGGCACGTCATGGTTTTGGAAGATGATTTCATCCCCACTATCCAAAGTGACCCTGATTTCGACAATATGTAGTTCATGCAAGGCCGAGCTCGACCCCATCGAAGCAGGAGAATGTTTGATGTCCTGGAGGAGAACTTTAGAGACCGCATTCTGGCCCTGTGGAACACAGAGCATGGACCTCGATTGGTCGCCGTATTCTTCGGACCTCAACACATTCGACTCTTTTCTGTGGGGCTATATTAAACACAATGTGTACAGCAATAAACCCAAAACCATTGCTGATCTAAAAACAGCCATTCAGGTGGTCATCTTCAGCATCAATATTCCTACACTTCAGCGGTCATGCAGAATTTCGCTATTCGTCTGCGCCACATCATCGCCAAAGATGGCAGGCATATCGAACATGCGGAAACCTGAATCCCAGTATCTGTAGTGGCGTTTACGTGTTGAATAAAGTGTCGACGGCACAGTTTCTAAACAATTTTCGTATTTTTATATAGTTTAATAACTGTCACCCTGTATTTGGAGATGTAAAACAAGTTATAACAGTAACTGGTCGAAAGAATGATAACAGGTAAAACACGATATTCCGACTCCTCAGCGAACTATGAAGGGTGTCTTCACTGGTCACACAGTGTCTAGCAAGTGATCAAATTGCCCACAGACCTAGCGAGGTGGCGTAGTGCCTAGCACACTGGACTCGCATTCGGGAGGACGACGGTTCTATCCCGCCACCCGCCATCCTGATTTAGGTTTTCCGTGATTTCCCTAAATGGTTTCAGGCAAATGCCGGGATGGTCCCTTTGAAAGGGCACGGCAGACTTCCTTCCCCGTCCTTCCCAAATCCGATGAGACCGATGACCTCGCTGTCTGGTCTCTTACCCAAACCACCAAACCCAAATTGCTCGCAACCAAGTGTCGCTTTTTGCGGCGAGCATAGACAGGTGATCTGGCTCAGTGAACACGGACCTGTTTGCGTGCTCAGAAGTGTGCCCGTTCACGAGCAATGCCACTGATCAGAGACGAGGCACGTGAGTGTGTCCGCATGTCAACTAGCACGTGTGAGCCTGCAGTCAGGAGTGCAGAGTATTTCTATGAGGCTTCCAGAGAATCGCATGTTACCACTGCGCTGTCGGTCGACTCGCCGGAGACAAACGCTCTGGGTAATGTATGAGCCAACAACCTGCCATCGCGTTCGCAAGTGAAAACCTGCTCGCTTCAACGGTACAGCCATTTTAACGTTGCAGCACTGCTTTTACACGATTGGAAATGGAAATGAAGTCCTAAGCTGCTTGACAGAGCATAGGGGAGAGTTACGGGAGTCCCGCGCCGCCGTATTAGCCAAAGTCCTAATGAGGCTGGTTTGCCGTTGCCTTCCTCCGACCGTAATGGGGATGAATGATGATGATGAAGACGACACGACAACACCCAGTCATCTCGAGGCAGGTGAAAATCCCTTACCCCGCCGGGAGTCGAAACCGGTACCCCGCGCCCGGGAAGCGAGAACGCTACCGCGAGACCACGATCGGCGGACTTTTACGATTACTGAGTAATATAAGACACAAACGTCAGTGACGTTTGAGATAATATTTCTACAAGCATTTTTCTCCTGGACTGTTACCGGGTGTATTTATTGACGGAGCTCGCGCGGATTCTGCCTGTTACGCCAGCCTCAGGTGAGAGCTCACAACGAAGTGCGTCATTGCACATCGATTCTTTTATGAACAATATATACATATTCTACACTCCTGGAAATTGAAAACACCGTGAATTCATTGTCCCAGGAAGGGGAAACTTTATTGACACATTCCTGGGGTCAGATACATCACATGATCACACTGACAGAACCACAGGCACATAGACACAGGCAACAGAGCATGCACAATGTCGGCACTAGTACAGTGTATATCCACCTTTCGCAGCAATGCAGGCTGCTATTCTCCCATGGAGACGATCGTAGAGATGCTGGATGTAGTCCTGTGGAACGGCTTGCCATGCCATTTCCACCTGGCGCCTCAGTTGGACCAGCGTTCGTGCTGCACGTGCAGACCGCGTGAGACGACGCTTCATCCAGTCCCAAACATGCTCAATGGGGGACAGATCCGGAGATCTTGCTGGCCAGGGTAGTTGACTTACACCTTCTAGAGCACGTTGGGTGGCACGGGATACATGCGGACGTGCATTGTCCTGTTGGAACAGCAAGTTCCCTTGCCGGTCTAGGAATGGTACAACGATGGGTTCGATGACGGTTTGGATGTACCGTGCACTATTCAGTGTCCCCTCGACGATCACCAGTGGTGTACGGCCAGTGTAGGAGATCGCTCCCCACTCCATGATGCCGGGTGTTGGCCCTGTGTGCCTCGGTCGTATGCAGTCCTGATTGTGGCGCTCACCTGCACGGCGCCAAACACGCATACGACCATCATTGGCACCAAGGCAGAAGCGACTCTCATCGCTGAAGACGACACGTCTCCATTCGTCCCTCCATTCACGCCTGTCGCGACACCACTGGAGGCGGGCTGCACGATGTTGGGGCGTGAGCGGAAGACGGCCTAACGGTGTGCGGGACCGTAGCCCAGCTTCATGGAGACGGTTGCGAATGGTCCTCGCCGATACCCCAGGAGCAACAGTGTCCCTAATTTGCTGGGAAGTGGCGGTACGGTCCCCTACGGCACTGCGTAGGATCCTACGGTCTTGGCGTGCATCCGTGCGTCGCTGCGGTCCGGTCCCAGGTCGACGGGCACGTGCACCTTCCGCCGACCACTGGCGACAACATCAATGTACTGTGGAGACCTCACGCCCCACGTGTTGAGCAATTCGGCGGTACGTCCACCCGGCCTCCCGCATGCCCACTATACGCCCTCGCTCAAAGTCCGTCAACTGCACATACGGTTCACGTCCACGCTGCCGCGGCATGCTACCAGTGTTAAAGACTGCGATGGAGCTCCGTATGCCACGGCAAACTGGCTGACACTGACGGCGGCGGTGCACAAATGCTGCGCAGCTAGCGCCATTCGACGGCCAACACCGCGGTTCCTGGTGTGTCCGCTGTGCCGTGCGTGTGATCATTGCTTGTACAGCCCTCTCGCAGTGTCCGGAGCAAGTATGGTGGGTCTGACACACCGGTGTCAATGTGTTCTTTTTTCCATTTCCAGGAGTGTATATGTACAACAAAGCAGGAGTCTTTGTCTTTTATACAAAAGAACGTAGCATTTCATGTAGTTACTACTGTCGAGTCCACCTAATCTGTACACATAATTTCTACTGGATTCTACATGATGTGCTACAGTCTTTTACATAAAAGATGCTGACTCCTGTTCTGTTACAAATATAGAATATATAAACTAGGGCTGTTAGTAATTTTGTGTCTGCCCACTCGTCTAATATAGGGTGCCTAGGAAGCTGTTGTCTCCGATCGCTAGACAACAATTCACGCAAATCGTATTAATGGAGTTCATTAAAGTAAGTTAAATTTACAATATTTAAGTTTGCCTATCCGCTAAGGCGTGTCGCAAGCAAATGGCCACGTGCAAATAATCAATGTCCTTGGGTATATTCAATTTTGGTGCAAGCAAAACTATACAGTTCATAAGTCACTGAAACTGTAACGTTTGTATGACGGCTCGTCTTCCACTCAGGTCACGGCTGGGCGGCGCGGCGCTTACATTCTCTTCGTGTAGAGGCAGGTCCTGTATAGGTGTCGTCCTAGAGTGGGGTTCGTCAGCGTATTATTGGCTGACGTCGTCCAACAGCGCTCTGTGCTCTTCCGTTGTTGATCGTCGTGCTGGCGCTTGTCGTTACGCCGAAACAGTTAAAATATCGATATATCGACATCTTTTTTCAAAAAGATATTGATATATATAGGCGATATTTTTTCCACCGATATATCGATAACGAAATGGCAATACAGTGCCGATATTTTTGTTTCATACTATATTTTTTTTTTTTTGCAATGGTCGACAAATATTTGAATTGTGCTGTTGAAATTGTAGTACAACATAATTTTACTTTCACTGTGTGGAGGAGTCTTTCTACTTTTTGAGCTTTTATGACGTCCATTATTTCTCTTTGACTGGTGAAGCAAGTATAGATGGAATAAAGTAGTAGTTCAATTGCACTGGGGTGGCGGTGTGACTAGCATAACAAGATATCCGATGTTGCGTAAAAAATGTGTGTCTCTTTTTTAACGCAACTAGTGTGCTATCCCTTCATATCGGAATTCATCAAAAACAATTGCTGAAACTGATGAACAAAATTCTACACTCCTGGAAATGGAAAAAAGAACACATTGACACCGGTGTGTCAGACCCACCATACTTGCTCCGGACACTGCGAGAGGGCTGTACAAGCAATGATCACACGCACGGCACCGCGGACACACCAGGAACCGCGGTGTTGGCCGTCGAATGGCGCTAGCTGCGCAGCATTTGTGCACCGCCGCCGTCAGTGTCAGCCAGTTTGCCGTGGCATACGGAGCTCCATCGCAGTCTTTAACACTGGTAGCATGCCGCGACAGCATGGACGTGAACCGTATGTGCAGTTGACGGACTTTGAGCGAGGGCGTATAGTGGGCATGCGGGAGGCCGGGTGGACGTACCGCCGAATTGCTCAACACGTGGGGCGTGAGGTCTCCACAGTACATTGCTGTTGTCGCCAGTGGTCGGCGGAAGGTGCACGTGCCCGTCGACCTGGGACCGGACCGCAGCGACGCACGGATGCACGCCAAGACCGTAGGATCCTACGCAGTGCCGTAGGGGACCGCACCGCCACTTCCCAGCAAATTAGGGACACTGTTGCTCCTGGGGTATCGGCGAGGACCATTCGCAACCGTCTCCATGAAGCTGGGCTACGGTCCCGCACACCGTTAGGCCGTCTTCCGCTCACGCCCCAACATCGTGCAGCCCGCCTCCAGTGGTGTCGCGACAGGCGTGAATGGAGGGACGAATGGAGACGTGTCGTCTTCAGCGATGAGAGTCGCTTCTGCCTTGGTGCCAATGATGGTCGTATGCGTGTTTGGCGCCGTGCAGGTGAGCGCCACAATCAGGACTGCATACGACCGAGGCACACAGGGCCAACACCCGGCATCATGGTGTGGGGAGCGATCTCCTACACTGGCCGTACACCACTGGTGATCGTCGAGGGGACACTGAATAGTGCACGGTACATCCAAACCGTCATCGAACCCATCGTTGTACCATTCCTAGACCGGCAAGGGAACTTGCTGTTCCAACAGGACAATGCACGTCCGCATGTATCCCGTGCCACCCAACGTGCTCTAGAAGGTGTAAGTCAACTACCCTGGCCAGCAAGATCTCCGGATCTGTCCCCCATTGAGCATGTTTGGGACTGGATGAAGCGTCGTCTCACGCGGTCTGCACGTCCAGCACGAACGCTGGTCCAACTGAGGCGCCAGGTGGAAATGGCATGGCAAGCCGTTCCACAGGACTACATCCAGCATCTCTACGATCGTCTCCATGGGAGAATAGCAGCCTGCATTGCTGCGAAAGGTGGATATACACTGTACTAGTGCCGACATTGTGCATGCTCTGTTGCCTGTGTCTATGTGCCTGTGGTTCTGTCAGTGTGATCATGTGATGTATCTGACCCCAGGAATGTGTCAATAAAGTTTCCCCTTCCTGGGACAATGAATTCACGGTGTTCTTATTTCAATTTCCAGAAGTGTAAATGACAACATTGGTCTTTGCGGTTGGCGGAGACGTGTGCGGGGAAATGCTGACGTAATCGGCGCTCGGCGATACCAACAGAAACTGTAACGTTTAGCTACACATAATTCTGTCACTGCAACTGCTAGGCCGTTGGCTTTCGCAGGAATGAGAAAACAGGGACGCCGACATGAATTCCTTGGACAGATCCGATATGTGACGAAAGCGATTGATGAACCCATTGTACACGTTTTATTGTGCCACTTATCTGGAGTTACAATGCGTAGCAAAGAGATTAGCGCCAAGCGTGAACGTGAACCGTTTTCTTTTCAGTTCGTGCTCTGAAGGGGATAAGGAACCCGCTAGCTTGTTGATGTACAGAATATCTAATAACAAATCAGTACTTAAATACACAGCTCTAAAACTGGCTGTACGTTTTCAATGTGCAGCGGATATTTTTTTGGCCAGTACGTCGTTATTTCTTCCGTCGATTATCGATATACCGATAATATTTCGATATATCGAGGTCCGGTAATGGTATCTTTCTAAACATTGATACATCGGATTCCCGATATTTTTAAAGATATCAACAGCCCTTGTATAAACGTGGTAGATAAAAGGAACGACGTGTATTCACGCACTTCATGACATGCTATCTTTCGAGAGTGACAGAATAGGCGAAATGGCGATCTTGGTGACTAAATACGTTACCTACCTGGCACTGGGATTACAGTGACCCTGAAGGCTGATCTCCCAGGACAAGGCTCTTTCATTGCACAGCGGTGCGGATGACCTTTACCATTATCTCTAATGTGAGTAACTCGGGTGCAGAATTTTTTAATGAGTGTTCAGGCGGATTATGTTGTCCTTTCCAAAATATTTCAGGATCTGACATTGTATGGACTGACTTGGCGGAATTGTACCACTTTCGAGATGTTACATATTGTGGTGCAAACAGTAAGTTACAAATTTATTTAAACTGTGTCCTTGGGCGTGAAGATATGTGCTAGCCTAAGTTTAGAGAAATGTTCCGTATTTTAGTTCTTGCATCATTATTTACAGGCATGCAGTATAGCTTTCTCCCTTCTTCCTCCACCTCACACACTTTGCATGAACTCTCAGTTTACATTTCACGCACCTGCTCATTCTTTCCATTCAATCTTAGTTGCACAAATCGTTATGCCAGTCCTACATGTTACAAATGAGTTTTTGTGGTGGCTTTCCGGCAGAGTCTCAGAGTCTCCAGAAAAGCCTTTTGATAGCTAGAGCTGTAGTTACACAGTTGTAAATGTCGTCTCCTTTGCTTCGGTTCGCTTCTTTTTACCAATAGTAATTCTCTTCGCCACGTACAAAAAAAGTATTATGAAAACTACAACATAATTATCTTTAGGCGATCTCTTACCGTATCTCATAGCTCACAGTATGGGTCTAAGCAGTATGTAGTTCATGCTAGTCTCAATAAATGTCGGTTAGAAAATTAGGTACTAATATTACAGCAGTGGTACATACTGGGAAACTCTAAAATACAAGCAACTCTCACGTAACGACAATGATTAAAAGACCTCTGTCTCTTACGTTAAGGAAAGACTTTCTAAATAAGCAAAATACACACATACATAGCTTGTAAGTAGGCTGTTTAGGTTTTTATGTTGGTAACGCCACGTAGCGCTCTATATGATAATCACTGACTGTGCTGTGTGCAATCTGTGGCTGGTTTGCATTGTTGGAATTTGTTATAGTAGTGTTGGGCAGTTGGAGGTGAGACGCCAGCAGTGGTGGATGTGGGGAGTGAGATGGCAGAATTTTGAGAGCGGACGATATGGACGTGTGTCCGCCAGAAAGAGTAAATTTGTGAGACTGGATGTCATGAACTGATATATATATATATATATATATATATATATATATATATATATATATATATATATATATATATAATGACTTTTGAACACTATTAAGGTAAATACATTGCTTGTTCTCCATCAAAAATCTTTCATTTGCTAATTATGTCTATCAGTAGTTAGTGCCTTCAGTATTTAGAATCTTTTATTCAGCTGGCAGGATTGGCGCACGCTGTATTGCAGTAGCTTGAGTAACGAAGATTTTTGTGAGGTAAGTGATTCATGAAAGCTATAGGTTATAGTTCGTCAGGGCCATTCTTTGGTAGGGATTTTTGAAAGTCAGATTGCGTTGCGCTAAAAATATTGTGTGTCAGTTTAAGCACAGTCATTTATAGTTTTTCTAAGGGGACGATTCAAGCTCTTCAACTACAATTTAATAACAACCTTTTACAATAATCCAGCACGCAAAACATTAATGTGTTTGTGCCTCATGCCTACAATATCAACAGACTGGAAGGAAGCTCTTGTTGTGCCTTAAACAGCACTGTAAGTAGCCAGTACGATTTCTCTCATTTCTAGGGTGACCGAAGTGTACGAGTTTGACGCCCCCGATCTCCATACTGTCGTACTGCACTGATAGGATGACGTGAATTCTGTGGAGAGGGAGACGGTAGTGACCACGATTGAATCTGTCTGGCAATGCTCATTACGTACTGCCTCTCGTTCTCTCTGTCCGCGCAATTTTAAGTTTCATGTCAGACTTTTCAGCGTGCTCTCTGCTCATGGAATGTGTGGGTCGATTTTTCTGTACCAAGCACCCTTGCGCAAATATTCTGTCTCCGACTCCTGTTTCATTCGCTTCGGCCCAGGCCTTTGACTACATAAATTAGGCACGCAGGTAACAAGCACGTCTCTTACATCCCACACTTTGCTGCTTTCTTTGCCAGTTGCTTGGCCTTCTCGTACTCCACAAAACTGACATGGTCCTTAGGCCATACAAATGTTACTTTTGCAGAGTCTTCAAAGGATATTAATGCAGAGAAGCAGCCTGCATTGGCCTTGACGCAGTAAACCTGGAAAACCGACTGCTGGAAAAAAATGTAACATTGTACGATGAAATTACCTTTATGATTTTTCCTGCAGCAATTTGTGTTCACATCGGTGAAAAAAATACTAAATTGTCTTTTTTACCAGATGAAGCTTGGTGGAGATTCAGTAACGATTTGGCTGTCAAACAGAGATTTTCGGTAGATTTTGTGGTCAAACTGAAGGGAAAGACAATGGGAACGTTGAACGGAACAAAGTTCAGAAAACGATGCAAGCGCCGTTGGATAATTAATCGTAATGCAGAAAGATCTTACTAACGTCTGGTACGACAGCCCCTTAACTGAACGCAGGACCTCGAACAATATCCAGCTAATGAGATTTAGCACGATGTTCAGTGGTCCTGAAAATGGGCAATCACCTTTATAAGTAATTACGACCGGCCGACGAAAGTTCCTTGCAAAAGCTTTTGGGATGAGTTGCTGAGGTAACAGTAAGGAAACGTGGCGTATGAGCCAGTACACGAAAATGTTGCGTTGTCGAATTGCTTTTCAAATGTTGTTGTATAATGGCACATTATAGATCAGTAGTCGCCAATTTTAGTTGTCGCTTTTACAGAAACTGTTGTGTTTCACCATCTTCAGTACGTACTCGTCAACGTGTAGGTTGTCAAAATGCTGTAGAATATTTCTGTAATATATTGATTAAGTACCTCCACATTTTCGTAGCATGAACGTATTGTTGTGTTGGTGCAGTTTACTGAAAATGGTGGGTACCAGGTGAGCTCCTGTACAGTGGAAATGGTGCTACGCCAGCTGTCTACCTTATATGTTTTACTGGCTACCTGCCGAGCTATGTGGATAAACTGCACTGAAGCACAGACTTTCGGAATCACAGGACCGTTTTTATTCTTCCTTGTGGAAGGCTTTGAAGACCAGATCAACAGACTTTCATAGGGAATACTACAAACAAAAATGTTCAGTCAATAGTGCCTTACATACATACTCAAGAGACTTCTCTAAATGTGCAAATGCTATAAATCTAAGTCTAAAATAAGTGATAAGGCCAGCGTTGCCTCGTATGTTCTTACATTTCTCCTGAACAGAGACTGATCGTCTTCAAGGTGGGCTTCTGCTAGTTTTCCCAATCTTCAGTATGAAAGTCGTACCAGTAGTCTGTAACGTGACATATTAAACTGAAAGATGGGTAACATTTACGCATGTCAGCAACTGACTTCTTTCTAGCAAGACGTACAGTAATCTTGAAGAACAAAGACGCTCCCTGTGTCTGATATCTCTTGCACACCAGCCTGAACAGTGCTCCCATTCACAGATAGAACAGTTTTGCCGTAACTATCTCTCTGGAGGACTTCAGTATTTCTGAGGTCTGTTGTTTGTTCCAGGTGCTTGATTTCGACTTAAGCCTTTCAGTCGCCTCTCAATTTCTTCTTACATTATTTCTCCCATGTCACCTTCAACTGCCTCGTCTACTCTTTGTCTTCAGATTTGTTTCCCTTATACAGACTGTCTACATGGGTTGTTTCACAGTTCCTATTACAGGCTTCTAGGGACTGTAGAGAGGCCATAGTAGGTAAAGTTTTGGTAAGGAACCCGTGTCCGGAAATCTACTGATAGGATGTAAAATAAATTTGAAGATCGAATCAAACCTTCTAATCCCCTGCTTCAGGACACGCACACGGAGGAGACAACGAGCCCTGAACTGCGCTCTCTACAGGAGCCCACGGCATTGCCAACGATGGGATTATTTATCGTCGGTTTCTCTTTTAATGACCAAGGACTTACTGTCCAATGTCGAGAACGTGGCATGTCCGTGGAGCATCACAGTCAACTCTCCTGTTTGCGAATGTACTAGTTTTTCGCAGTGATTATTGCAATCGGGCGAAAGTAGCATGTGACGTTGTATTTACGACACAGACTAACGACAGATCCCTCTTCTCAGCTGGCGTTTGTACCGGGAAGAGGGAGATTTGAAAGTGTTTCAACATTCAAATTTATGTTATATAGAAATGGTACATTTCCAGATGTGGCTTCCCCATCAAGGCTCCTCTACAACCCCTAGAAGCCTGTAATAGATGTTGTAAATTAGCCTCCTTTTGCTACCACATTTCAGCCTTCCCTTCCTATAGTAGTAGGTGCTTGCATTCTGCAAAGGGAAACTCCCAATCTAACCCCCCTCAGATTTAGTGGCAAGATGCCCCAGCAAAGTAGAAACAGTGGATGGTCCAGACTCAACAAGTGCAATGTTTAGGGGAGGTAGGCAGCTGAGGCGTCGTGGTTTCGGGATCACGATGTTGGACTGTAAAGCAGACGAGCCATATTCAAACCTCCCTCGTGCCATTTACTTTAATTTTTTTCACAATTTTATGAATTGTTCATCTTGTCATTTAAATGTTTGCACTCTTTCTGTAGTCTTGACAGTTGTCATACTTTGCATCAGTTATAGACTGCGAGTCACGTTACCGTCACAAATGAACAGTGAGAGCGGGCAAAGCACAGCACAGAAATGAAAACAACAAATAAACGGGTGTGAACTATATTACAAGAAAGTAATTCAAGAGTCTAAAACTTCCAAAGTAGAACGCAACTTCTAAAACGTTAAAAACATAAACACATAAAAAGAAACTTTCCCATCACCTCGGGTCCGAGAGTGCCGGAACCTGTACAGAAGATTGGAATATAGATCAACATAAACACCATTTCCGCCCTTTTTATTGCACATGAAAATGACACATTGTATGTTGTACCACCATAGAGCGAGACCTTCATAGGTGATACTTCAGATTGCTGTACATACCGGTACCTCTAATACCCAGTAGTACGATCTCTTGCATTGATGCATGCCTGTATTCATCGTGGCATACTATCCACAAGTTGATCAAGGCCCTGTTGGTCCAGATTGTCCCACTCCTCAACGGCGATTCGGCGTAGAAACCTCAGAGTGGTTGGTGGATCACTTCGTCCATAAACAGCCCTTTTCAGTCTATCCCAGGCATGTTCGATAGGGTTCATGTCTGGAGAATATACTAACCACTCTAGTCGTGCGACGTCGTTATCCTGAAGAAAGTCATTCACAAGATGTGCACGATGGGGGCGCGAATTGTCGTCCATGAAGACGAATGCCTCGCCAATATGCTGTCGATATGGTTGCACTATCGGTCGGAAGATGGCATTCACGTTTCGTACAGCCGCTACGGCGCCTTTGATGACCACCAGCGGCGTACGTCGGCCCAACGTAATGCTACCCCAATACAGCAGGGAACCTCTACCTGGCTGCACTCACTGGAAAGTGTGTGTAAGGCGTTCAGGATGACCGGTTTGCCTCCAAACAAGTATCCGATGATTGTCTGGTTGAAGGTGTATGTGACATTGATCAGTGAAGATAACGTGATGCCAATCCTGAGCAGTCCATTCAGCATGTTTAGCAATTTTTTCATAATGGGGGCCACAGTCATAATATATTTCTTTAAAGTAAGAACTGCCATTAGACTGTTTTTTTATTTGCAGTGTTACATTTACTCGATCATGATTTCGGCTTTAAAGTGCCAGTATCAAGTGTTTTAATGTTATACACTGCCTTAGATGGTATACTGTGGATTAAAACACTTGATAATGGCACTTTAAAGCCGAAATCATGATCGTGTAAATGTAACACTGCAAATAAAAGTTTAATGGCGGTACTAACTTAAATGAAATTCGGGATGTTGTTGGGCCCATCTGTATCGCGCTGCATGGTGTCGTGATTGCAAAGACGGACCTCGCCATGGACGTTGGGAGTGAAGTTGCGCATCATGCAGCCTATTGCGCACAGTTGGAGTCGTAACACGACGACTTGTGGCTGCACGAAAAGCGTTATTCAACGTGGTGGCGTTACTGTCAGGGTTCCTCCGAGCCATAATCCCATAGTTAGCGGTCATCCACTGCAGCAGTAGCCCATGGGCGGCCTGAGCGATGTCTGTTATCCACAGTTCCTGTGTATCTGTATCTCTTCCATGTCCGAACAAAATCACTTTGGTTCAATCCGAGACGCCTGGAAACTTCCTTGTTGAGAGCCTTTCCTGGCACAAAGTAACCATGCGGACGCGATCGAACCGCAGTATTGTCCGTCTAGGTATCGTTGAACTACAAACAACACGAGCCGTGTACCTCCTTCCTGGTAGAATGACTGGAGCTGATTGGCCGTCGGACCCCCTCCGTCTAATTGGCGCTGCTCATGCATGGTCGTTTACTTCTTTGGGCGGTTTTAGTGACATCTCTGAAGAGTCAAAGGGACTGTGTCTGTGATACAATATCCACAGTCAACGTCCGTCTTCAGGAGTTCTGGAAACCTGGGTGATGGAAAACTTTTTTTGATGTGTGTATGTTTTAACAGAGCACAGAGAAACTGTGTGATTGTGGCAGCTTATTTGACAAACTACTTCGTTTTCATCGTTTGTTGCAGCTTTTGTAACAAACTATTATGTCTTCATCATTTCCTTGGGAATTATCACATTCACATATGAACAAGGAGGCATATCTCACTCACTTACCAGCTGTACAAATCAGGTGCGTCGGTGAGAGATTCCTATGACACACGTACTATCACTAATGGCGTGTATGACACACCAGACATATATTCAAGTGGAGGATTCGGTTGACTTGTCGCCTTGTCATCAAACGTTTGCGGGTCCCATTGGAAAGCCAATTTCTTTCGGCTGCTAATAGAGTAGTTGTGCAGAATCAACTGTCACTATAGGTCCCTTCCTTACATACACCTCGCTGTTGCAGACGGACGTTGCATCACGACACATCACAAATCTGAGTACAGCGAATAGCGGGAAAAAAATATGGCACGAGGGATGTTTGAAAACGGCGCGCCCACGTGGCACTCCGATTATGTGTCCACTTACCACGACACCGATGCTCTTTCAGACTGCTCTACATTGCACTTCTTGTCTTTGGACCGTCCACTGTTCATATTTCGCTTTGTTTTCAGAGCTCAGTATTCCTTCTGTTTTCATGCTTGATCTGTGTTCAGTTTTTGACGTGCTGTCCACTGGGCACTCCCACCACTTAATCTGAGGTGGGGTTGGATGGGGAGTTTTCCTTGGCAGTTCACCTACGTGTACGTCCTAAATGTGCTGTAGCGTGGTGATAGAAACAGCGGAGTGCGTAGGTCGGCTGTGAGCAGTAGACATGGGAAGTTCCCGAACGAACGGGTGCAAAGGAACGGTTCACCAAGGTGAACGAAAGGACCGAGGAACGAATTCCAAGGAACGATCGGTTCATAGTTCACTTCGGTCGCGGCAGTCTACTTATAGTTCCTGGGAACGAGGAACGATCGGTTCATAGTTCACTAGTTCACTTCGGCCGCGGCGGTCACTTCGGCAGTTCTCGTTCCAGCCTCGGTCCCATGCTCGACTCAGTCTTGGTCTCCCTACGCCGCACTCGTCGGTCTTCGCATGACCACCTGTCTCAGTTCCTCTGCCGACTGCTCCTAGTTAGTTCAGTATCCAGTTGTTCGTTTCGTTCACTGCGCTCGCCCATTTTACATGTATTCCAAAGTGTTCTTGCACTCGGGTCTTGCTATTCAGCGTCCACGACCGATAATCAAAAGGCATTTTACAGTTACGTAAATTACATAAAAATTACGTTGTATGTAATAGGTACGTCTTTTCAGGTAACAAAAGGGTATATCAGCTCACTTCACTATATCGATGAACAGCAGAAGACATACTTATAAGAAGGCAAGTTTTTGTTATTATTCATATATTTTTTGGTTTCATCGACTTGATTTAGCAACTAACTTTCAATAATTTGCTTAATTTTTAGTGTAAGAAAATTCATATAAAACGATTTTCGTATATCTTTCATATACAAAACATTACATTTAGGAAGGCTCTAATTATTTTTAAGTTTGGTTGTTTCCAATTTGCATTACCTGCTAGGTTGGTTTATTTGAAAAAAAAAAAAAAAGAAGTGGGTTGTGGGTCATTTTGGCTCAGTAGGAAAAGCGGTGCCTCTCCATTTGAAAAGATACGGATTGCCATAAATTCTTATTTACTTATTATCTCAAAAACATTTGTTCAGAAGGAGCATTCAAACAAAAAACTTTATTACTACGAACTTAATTATTATTATTATTGCTGCATTAACTTTAATAATGCAACATAAAAACCAAATTTTTACTAAGCTTGTGACGCAAGAATGATGAGAAAACCACATTTTATTTTATGCTTCCATAAAGTCTACTTCGCCTACCAACTCCGAGACAACGTGAAGTATATATAGGGTGTAAACGATTATTGTTTACAACGTAGTATAGCTATGTAGTGGAAGTCGAAACGAAGAATTTTATACAAGACACTTGTGGTCTATTAAGTTGGGAAACAGCCACCAACAGGTTTACAAGACTACATGTGCTATAGCCCATGCACATCGCGTGAGATTTTCGTGTTCTCTTCTCCAGCTCTCTACACATCATCATCGATTGTGTCGCCATTGTTGCTTGCATTAGCTTGTTGTTTCTTCACCGCCTAGTTATTAGATGTTTGTCTGTTTGTTGTATCTGCTCGTAACAGGCAACACATCGTCCGTAATTGGCGAGCAGTCTGTACTCGGGGCCGGTTTTCCGTGCGCCACCCTATATTGTATCCCTGCGATCAGCCACACAACGCTACAGTTGGCTAAACGAGAGGTTCTGCAGAATCACAGAATTTACTTCTAAAAGCGTGTAAGAATTCTGTAATGAATAAAAACTCTGTACTCGAGGGGGGATGCAAATGCCCCCTCTTGGTGCCCTCCATCCTTCAGTCACCTACACTACTAGTTTTCAGTTTTTCGTAAGAACCATATACCCAGCACAAATGAACGGTGAACGAGTAAAAATGAACGGTTCCCAAAAAGGAACGATCAGCAGTGAACTAGTTCCCAAGGATGAACGAGTTTGCCCATCTCTAGTGAGCAGCAAGTTGTTAGACCGGAGCGCGTGGCAGCACTAGGGAGCTAGCCGACGCCCTCGTGTACTGACACCCAGTGGGCCTCGAAAGGGTGACGTGGGCGGGGGGGGGGGGGGGGGGGGGGGCGCGGGGGCGGAGAGAGACACGCATCTCGTGGTATCTCCGTTCCGCCAGCACTGGGCTACTAGAGCGGCGAAACCACACAATGGTATCGTGCAGATTGCAAGCACCACCTAATTTTAGCGATGAACAGGAATTATTAAAACGTCCCGTATACATCGCAGCAGCGAACCCATTGTATTCGAACAGTGCTGTCACTTCCCGGCGCGGATACCTTCTTGTTTTTGGGACCGCCTGCTTTTTTCTCCGAGCGTAAAATGTCCGCATATTAAAAACACCTCTTCCGAACCCTGCAGGCATTCATTCCTGCTGTTGTCAGTAGAAAGTGCTCTGCTGTCCGAGTTTCGTTTCTTCTGTTGTTCGCCGTGGCAGATTAATAGCACAGATACAAAGCTATTGGCCATACATACGGCAGAGCTGCATGTCCTTGGGAAATATCACGGCCTTAGTTCCCCTACGATTTCAGCTTTCCCGCAGAAACAGCTTAACAAGGCAAAGTTGTGCAACGCCCAAATCAATCAATCATTCTGCGCAGTGCTAAAAAATGTTTCGGGTTTGCAGCCGGTAGTCGTTTATTACTCTCCACGGTAATTAAAAAAAAATGTCTCTAAGCACTATGGGACTTAACAGCAGTGGTCATCAGTCCCCTAAACTTAGAACTATTTAAACCAAACCAACCTAAGGACATCACACACAGCCATGCCCGAGGCAGGATTCGAACCTGCGAGCGTAGCAGCCGCGCGGTTCCGGACTGAAGCGCCTAGAACCGCTCGGCCACCACGCCCGGCCACGGTACTTCGTCTGGGTAGCTGCTATTGATGTCCAGGTGAGACTGACGAAGACTCCCACATGTTATTACCGAAATGTGTGTTTTCGATGCATGCGTTCAGGGGAGATTGTGTGTTCTATGCTACCAATGTTCAAATGTGTGCCGTATTATGGGACTTAACTGCTAAGGTCATCAGTCCCTAAGCTTACACACTACTTAACCTAAATTATCCTAAGGACAGACACACACACCCATGCCCGAGGGAGGACTCGAACCTCCGTCGGGGCCTATGCTGCCAATGTTAAATTATAAAATTCTATGAACCACTATCTTTAAAAGTTTTAAAGACACCAACTTTCAGTTGTTCATAATTAGTGAGTATACTTTCGTAGATATACTATACTAGAATTATTGCAGAATATTGTAAATAAATGAACATAAAAACTAAAAAACGTACAATACTTCTATTGTTCTAGTTCCATATGTGTCTAATCGCATTCCTGACACACTGGAAAATTTCATGTTTCTACCATCACTACTCTTTCAGATTACGGGTCATTTGTAGCACAAAAAAAGTAGGTTTGAAGTACTTAGGTTCAAAGTTTTTAACTAGAAACTTTTATACAGACAGAGCTCTACCCGTTTTACGCACTAGAAGTGTTCTAGGTCGTATTATGTGTCCTTCTTAGTCTCACAAATGCTCATTGCTTGCCCTCTTATTTTCTCTCATGCTTCTTTTATATTTTATGAGTGGTAAACTCGGCTTGGTGTATACGAACAACATCCAGCTCTCGCAGTCCTCTAGCTGTCTCCTGCCCTAATCTCACCGATAACTTCAGAACTGTCAGACTTTTATAGTCCCCACTGTTAAAAGCTATTACAGCATCAGAAACTTTGTAGTTATGAGGTCGAGAAAAATATTTTCAGGCGCTCTGCACCACACATTACTGAAGGAATGATTCTCATTCTGGGTCGTCCCATGCAAACACTTCTTTAGCAATTCTGGATTTGCCAAATCTTTGAGTGTAGGTTCGCCTTTATTACTTTTAGAGGAAGAAAATGATTATGTGGAAACCTACCTAGGATACCACAAAATTCAGCTTGCGTATGCTTACACCAGCATTAGGGGGCGTGGTCACATCAGAAACATTCTTCTGCTTATTTACACTTCCTTCGCTGTTGGCACACGTGTTTTCTGCAGCTTTTTTAAGGCGCAATTTCAGATCTGATATAATTTTTAACAGCAAATTGGTATTTTTTCACGGTTATTCTCTTCGTATACATATAAAAGAACGATAAATGGACGCACACTGCAGAAATCACTGGCTGGCACACTGTTTTAAAAGAAACTAGTGTCAGAAAAATAATTTAATCGTATAGTCAGATTCTGAGGCGCAAGAGTGGTATGGAAAAAAATGCCTTATAGACCATGTTTTTTTCCCAAGGCATGACTGTTTAACTCTGGCAGTCTATACAAGCTTCTGAAAATTGTCAGCCGCATGACAGATTTGAAAATATTACTGGAAGGTCATAATACTGTCTGTTTTCGGTGTAGGATATACCAAAATGTTCAGGAGAGTAAATTGTTTTAGGGTTTTGAGAAGAAAAATATGTCAAATTTCATGGAATGTGACATAATCTCCCTAGAAGGTCGTGACGACACACTGATCTCTAGTCGGCGAGCCGCGCGCTAGCTGGTTGAATTGCGGCTCAGTTGTACTAAGGGATACCGCTCGCAGCGGGTACCGGCATATTCTGTCGTCTTCGTCAGCTTGAAATCGTGAAGATAATTGACATCAGATTCCCCACCATCTATACATTCATAGTTTATTTAATAATGGAGTCACAAAATTTGGTCCTGTGATCAAAATTGTTGTCGTAACATACTCTATTGAACGTTCGCCAAATGCGTATTTGATTAGTTGCAAAAGATGAGTGCAGTGTTGATGTTCGGTGCAGCGTTCTTCCACAGACTACGTGGTCTGTTCTGTGAAAGCCCAATAGCTCTGACAAGGTATTTGTAAATTTCCAGTCTTCCGCAATAACTTGTCCTTCACTGTTTCCAGAAGGCTGCCATTTTCGGTGTTGGGAGAAAACTGCTTTCACCTAAATTTTTCGTAGGATTCTGAGCAAAGTATTGTCAACAAAGGGAAGAAAAGGTACGCGTTTTGCTCACGTCCTCTTCTCTTTACCCACATCTTGATATTTGGCTTTAACTTACAGTGCCAATTCAGTTTGCTGGGTAGAATATCCATTTTTTCTTAACATTGCCTTAATGTAGACGAGTTCTCTAGGTAAACTGTCTAGAACGGAGACACTGGAAGCTCTGTGTGCAGGTGTATTAAGCACACGCAACGTTTGCGCTGGGTAGGGTCAACTCAACGACTGTAAATGCATTAGGAGCCTGGAGAAACTGAATGCCCCGGAGAGCTATATTTCTCTGTTTCCGTATTTTCCTTGGATTAATACGCTGAAGAGCCAAAGGAACTGGTACACCTGTCTAATACCGTGTAGGGCCGCCTCGAGCATGCAGAAGTGCCCTAACACGACGTGGCAGCGACTTGACTAATATCAATGCATAAATCCGGCAGCTATCCATAAATCCGTAAGAGTACGAGGGCGTGGAGAACAGCACGTTGCAAACCATTCCAGATATGTTCCAGAATGTTCATGTCTGGAGAGTTTGGTGGCCATCGGAATTGAACTCAGACGAGTATTCCTGGAGCCACTCTGGAGCAATTCTGGACTTCTGGGGTGTCGCATTGTCCTTCTGGAATTGTCCATGTGCGTCCGAATGCTCAGTGGACGTGAATGGATGTAGCAAATCAGAGAGGGTGCTTACGTACGTGTCACCTGTTAGGGTCGTAGCTAGACGTATCGTCCCATATCACTCCAGCTGCACGGGCCCCACGCCATAACACAGCCTCCACCAGCTTGAACAGTCCTCTGCTGACATAAAGGGTCAACGGACTCAAGAGGTTGTCTCCATACTAGTACGCGTCCATCCACTCGACACAACTTGAAACTAGACTCGTACGAAGAGGCAACGTGGCTCCAGTCAACAGCAGTCCTGTGTCCGTGTTGACAAGCTCGGGCGAGGCGTAAAGCTTTGTGTCGTCATCAAGGGTACACGAGTGAGCCTTCGGCTCCTAAAAGCCATACCGATGATATTTCGTTGAATGATTCTTACGCTGACACTTCTTGATGGCCCAGCAGTGAAATCTGCAGTAATTTGCCGAACGATCCTCTCCAATCGTCGTTGGTCCCGTTCTTGAAGGATCTCTTTCCGGCCGCAGCAGTGTCAGAGATATGATGTTCTACCGATTCATGACATTCACGGTGCACTCTTCAAACGGTCGTACGGGAAAATCGTCACTTCATCGCTACCTCGCTACCTCGGAGGTGCTGTATCCCATCGCCCGTGTGACTACTATAATACCACGTTCAAGCTGACTTAAATCTTGATAACCCGCCATTGTAGCAGCATAACGGATCTAACAACTGCGTCAGACGTCTTATATAGGCGTTGCCGACCGCATCGTCGTCTTCTGCCTGTTTACATGTGTCTGCATTTCTATACGCATGCCTATACCAGTTTCTTTCGCGATTCAGTGTAAAAGAAGTTGCATCCCTTTGTCTTAAAAATTAGGAGTATTATTTTCGTCACAGTAATAGCAGCACTTGACTCATAAACCAAAACATTAAGACGACTGCCCACCGCGACGTTGGCTGCCGCCTAGACAAGTGAAAACATAACAAACGTATGTAAGCGGTGTAGACACGGACGGGGTATCACCCTAGCGAAGATATGAGCTGCAAGAGGGGAAATCTATTGAGATGAGCAACTTTGACAGAGGCAGATCATTATTACGCGGAGCGTGTGGACGAGTCTCTCGAAAACGGCGAAGCTGGTCGACTGTTCACGAGATACTGTCGTGAGCATCTACGGAAAGAGGTAGAAGAACGGTGAAACTGCCACTAGGCGCTTCATGGTTAGACGAGGACGGCTCTTCACAGAACGTGAGAAATAGGGTAGATCGTGATCAGTGGCATCTCCGGCGAAACAGCACAATGTTGGTGAACTCATAAGTGTTTCAGATCACATCCTTCACTGCACATTGTTCAACATGGAGCTCCGCAGCTGACCTCCCCTACGTGTTCACATGATCAATTAAAGTTGCAGTAGGCTCGGGACCATCGATCAATGGAAACGTGTCTGATCTTCGGGTGAATCACATTTTTGCTACACTAGGTAGATAGTCGTCCCCACATACGCTCGGCTCGAAACGTACAGCGCAACACGGACACATGCTGGAGGGAGCAGTATTATGCTATGGGAGACATTCTAGGCCAGCTCTGACTCTACGTAGGCATCACTGAGAGGCGCAGTGACAGGGCTTTAATATTCTAGAGGACTTTTAATAATTTCAACCATCTAATTGTGCTGGATATTTCAGAAGAAGAAGAAGCATCATTTAAATTGAGTGTTTCTTCATATCTACTAAACCTTTTTTTTTTACTTTTTGTTGGGAATCTTTCTGATTGGAGACAACCTATACCAGTCTCCTGCATTCCCAAAAGGAACAATACGAGTGGAAGACCTAGAAAGAATTGTAAGACCGGTATGTAGTCTTTCGTCCCTAGTGTTCAATCTGTACATCGAAGAAGCAACGACGGGAATAAAAGGTTTAAGAGTGGGATTAAAATTCAGGTTGAAAGGATAGCAATGACGAGATCAGCTGATGACATTGCTACCCTCAGTGAAAGGGAAGAAGAATTATAGGATCTGTTGAATGGAATCAACAGTCTAATGAATAGAGAATATGGATTGAGATGAAATCGAAGAACCATGAATGTAATGACAATCAACAGATCTGAAAACAGCGAGAAACTTAACGTCAGAATTGGAGCTCACGATATGGACGAAGTTAAAAACTTATTCTTACGTAGGCAGTAAAATAACCCATAACGCACTGAGCGTAGAGGACACAAGAAGCAGACTAGCACTCGCAAAAAGGGGCATTCCTGGCCAAAAGAAGTCTACTAGGCCTCAACGGGAGGAAGAAATTTCTGAGAATTTACGTTTTGTGCACAGCGTTGTATGGTAGGGAAAGACGGACTGTGGGAAAACTGGAACAGAAAACAATCGAGGCATTAAAGATGTGGTGCTACAGAAGGATATTGAAAATAAGGTGGGCTGATAACATAAGGAATGAGGAGATTCTCCGCGACATGGGCGAAGAAAGGAATGTACGGAGAAAGGGACAAGAAGGACGGGTTCGTAGCAAATATGTTAAGGCATCAGGAAATAACTTTCATGGTACCAGTGGGAGCTGCAGAGGGTAAAAACCGTAGAGGAAGAGACATATTTGCTAATTTGCTACACTAGGTAGATGGTCGTCTCCACAAACTTCGTCATCGAGGTGAACAGCGGTTCGAAACGTGCAGTGCGTCACGGACGCAGGCTGGTAGGAGCAGTATTATGCCATGGGAGGCATTGTCCTGCTCCTGTGTGCTAGTAATTGAAAACACGTCGACAGCTGCGAACCACGTGCATCCCTTCACGCTTGATGTTTTTTCCCGACGGCGATGTCACGTGTCCGTGTCTCGGAGCCATAACCGAGCTACAGAGGTTTGAGGAGCATTATACTGATCTACGTTGATGTCTCGCCGACCAAATCCTATGGAATCCATCTGGGTCGCTACCGGGCGCCATAACCGCGTACGAAAATCAGCGACCCGTTATTTACGCGAATGACCTGTTCAAAATGGTTCAAATGGCTCTGAGCACTATGGGACTTAACTGCTGAGGTCTCCTAGAACTTAGAACTACTTAAACCTAAGTAACCTAAGGACATCACACACATCCATGGCCGAGGCAGGATTCGAACCTGCAACCGTAGCGGTCGCGCGGTTCCAGACTGTAGCGCCTAGAACAGCTCGGCCACACTGGCCGGCACATGAACTGTGGGTAGGCATATAGTGCCACATATCTCCACCAACTGTGGGATCCCTGATGTATTTTGCTCCAAAGACGGACGAACAAGCTATTAAGTAGTCATAATGTTTTGGCTCATCAGTGTAGAAGCAACACTGAATTTCACTGTTAAAAATAGCACGGTTAGGAACCACGATCAAGGGAGAAGAATTTGAATGGGGACAACAAGAGCATGAGGTAAGAGGTAAGAGGGCCTCCTCTCGTTCAACAAAACCAGATGCAGACGAATAGAATTCATTCTAGGACTCCATCAAACGTACTCCTGCATAAGAAACTTAACGTAAGGGATAACTTAAAGTATAATCATATTTAGATGCTGTAATATATCGCACAGGTAGATTCTCTATTCCGGTTTAATGCAAGAGACAGTCCGCGAGGAAAACATCGTAAACAAAAGTAAATTATACATCATGCGGTGCCTCCAGAACCAGCTGAGATTTTGGTGTCGTAGCTCACAGCTCCGCCCATGGATAACGTTTCCTGTCCGTGCGGTGACGGCCACAGGCTACTTACTGTCCCACTTTGCTCTTCCACTTTTCTGAGAAAACCTCCGGCGCTCGGAAAGAAAAGAGGCGAAGGAGTGCTCCTTCGAGGGAGTGCCGCTTCTCCTCCGCTTATGGTGGAATACTGTAGCCGTCGGAGAACAGCGGAAAGTACTCAGCGATAATCCCGGCGCATAACTGGATGAGCAGAACTGCCTTCTCGAGAAGCCCTCGGGCGGATGGCTCCACCAGAGATTTTTGCGTCCTGAAGAAGTAAGCGACGCACGCTCGTAAGGCGAGCGTTATCCGTCTTACGAAAGCGAGGCAATAAGTTAGGTTCAGGTTCCTCAACTGCACGCTGTATTCGCTGGGTAGAGTTTCACAGATAAGGCCCCGAGTCTGTCAAGAAAGTGTGGTAGGGTTGTTCCAGTTCTCCGTGTACGCAAACGATTTCTACGACAGCATGGACTTCAGTCTGTTTGCTGAAACCGGCACTGTGTGCGGGGAAATGTCTTTGGTGAGTGACTGTATGGGGATTCATGGTGACTAGGTCTGATTTCCTTTTCTGCGCGAATAGTGGCAGCTGTTCCTCGATACAGAGTAAACGTAAGTTGATGACGATATATAGGAGAAACGCTCTCGTAATACAGAAGCTCGAAAGTTAGCACGTACTTCAATGCGAGATGCTTGTAACAGTTTCCACAACGAAGCTTTGTCTCGAAACCTCTCGGAATACCCAAAGAGATTCTGGTCGTATGTGAAGTATGTTAGCGGTAAGAAACAATCAATGCCTTCTCTGCGCGATAGCAATGGAAATACTATCGAAGACAGTGCTGCCAAGGCAGAGTTACTAAACACAGCCTTCCGAAATTCCTTCACAAAAGAAGACGAAGTAAATATTCCAGAATCAAGAACTGCTGCCAACGTAGAAGCAAATTTACTCGGAGTAGTGAAGCAACTTACATCACTTAATAAAAGCAAGGCTTCTGGTCCATACTGTATACCAATTAGGTCCCTTTCAGAGTATGCTGATGCATAACTCCGTACTTAAACAATCATACACAACCGTTCGCTCGACGTAAGATCCGTACCCAAAGACTGGAAAGCTGCACAGGTCACACCAAAATTGAAGAAAGGTAGTAGGAGTAATCCACTAAATTACAGGCCCATATTGTTAGCGTCGATATGCAGCAGAATTTTGGCACATATATGGTGTTCGAACATTATGAATTACCTCGAAGAAAACGGTCTATTGACACACAGTCAACATGAATTTAGGAAACGTTCTTGTGAAACACAAGTAGCTCTTTATTCGCATGAAATGTTGAGTGCTATTGACAAGGGAGTTCAGATCGATTCCATATTTCTGGATTACCAGAAGGCTTTTGACACTGTACCACACAAGCGGCTTGCAGTGAACTTACATGTTCATGGACTAGATGTGTGATTTAGTGCTATAGGGGTCACAGTTCGTAGTAATTGACGGAAAGTCATCGTGAAAAACAGAACTGATTTCTGGCGTTATCCAAGGTAATGTTATAGGCCTTATGCTGTTCCCTTAAACGATTTGGGACACAATCTGAGCAGCCGTCTTAGATTGTTTGCAGATGACGCTGTCGTTTATCGACGAATAAAGTCATCAGAAGATCAGAACAACCTGCAGAACGATTTAGAAAAGATACCTGAATGGTGCAAAAATTGGTATTTGACCCTAAATTAATGAAAAGTGCGGGGTCATCCACATGATTACTAAAAGGAACCCGTTAAACTTCGGTTACACGATAAATTAGTCGTATTTAAAGTCCATAAATTCAACTAAATACCTAGGAATGACAATTACGAACAACTTAAATTGGAAGGAAAAAATATAAAATGGTTTGGAGAAGGCTAAGCAAAGACTGCGTTTTATTGGCAGGACACTTAGAAAATATAACAGATCTACTAAAGAGATTGCCCACACTGCGCTTGTCCGTCCTCTTTTACAGGGTGAATTTGTAGCAGTTCTGCAGGGATTGCCGTGAAGTGTTTTCTTCAGTTTAGAAATCGAGTTGAACCCAGGAGGGCTTAAGTCAGGGGAGTGCAGTAGGTGGTATAGCACTTAGCAACCCCATCAGTCAAACAAATCAGTAACAGCTTGCACTGTACGTGCTTGAGCATTGTCCTGCAAAATGATGGCCAGGTCCTGCAGGAAGTGTCATTACATCCGCCTCTAAGCTACTCGTAGACTGTATGCCAAAAATTAACATCTTAGACACAGAAGTGATGACACTTTCTGCAGGATCTGGCCATCATTTCGAAGGACAGTGCTCATGCACGTACAGTGCAAGCTGTTACTGATTTGTTTGACTGATGGGGCTGCTAAGTGCTATACCATCTACTGCACCCCCCTGACTTAAGCCCTCGTGAGTTCAACCCTTTTTCTAAATTGAAGGAAACAATTCACGACATTCGCTTCAGAACTGCTACAAATTCGTCTGGCAATAGACCGCGCTGCTCGAACTGTCAACACAACTGACACTGCTTAAGTGTATCCAATGAATTCCCCATCGCTGGCAACAGGTTATACACAATGCTGGTGACTACTTTGAAGATAAGTAAAACTTTGAAACACGTATCGGTTTTGTACGGGTTGTAAATAAATAGTTCCCGGTATTAAAGTTCCAACTCCTGCATTAACCACAGTGGGCCCTTTGCGTACTATCAGCTGTCGAATACGTCGTTTACATGTTTTGAACCGATTATGAAGTACTAACAACGTTAAAACATACGTGATTCTTGCTGTACTTACTATTTTACATTACTACCTGTTCTACAGCATACTTCGTAAACATGTGCAAAACTACAGTATCCTGATTCTACTGTGTCATGTTGTTGTATGATTCTGGCACTGTCACACACATATGCTAATCACGTATGTCAGCAAGTTTACTGAGATGGTGGCCCGTTGTTAATGTTACCTCGGCTTCTCATTATATGACGTCTCAATGAATAACGACCAACATCAATATAAATTATAAATTCTCTACGTTGTGGGGAACAGTAACTAATTGTTGCGTTAGGTGTGGTCATATTACAGAACACTTCGCCGAAACACCATGAAATCCACATCACGTCCCTCCATCTCTTGTAAGACAACCGAAGGCATTTCTGAAATCGGAACGCATTTCGTCAGTTAATTTTGTGAGAGGCATGGACGTAACATCGAAGTCCAACGTGGAATTGAGTGTTTGCTAAGGGGTCGTAGCGCGACATTCCAAATCATAATTTATTCATTAGAAACTGCTTCACTTTCAAAATTTTACTTCGTGTGGAAAAGACAAAGACAAAAATTTTCGTACGCAGCTTTGCCCCATTCAGCCAACAACCTTGCCGCAGTCGTGACACCGGTTCCCGGCAGATCACCGAAGTCAAGCGCTGTCGGGCTTGGTTAGCACTTGGATGGGTGGCCGCTATAGGCCAGAGGGGTGCACTCAGCCCTTGTGAGGCAAGTTTAGGAGCTACTTGATTGCGAAATAGCGGCTCCCGTCACGAAAACTGACGACGGCCGGGAGAGCGGTGTGCTGTGCACATGCCAGTCCATATCCGCGTCCACTGATGGCTATCCGCTGAGGATGACAGGGCGATCGGTCGGTACCGTTGGGCCTTCCGGAGCCTGCTCAGATGGAGAAGTTTTGCCACATTCACGTTGGTAGAAGCACCTGTAGAGGGCAGCATATATTTGGCGAGACCTACTGCTCTATTCAAGAACAGTTAATAAAATACATCATTTATGTATATTCATGATACCCCTAAATGCCTTTGATTTTTATGTGACTTTAACTCACAATAACGTACGTTTACAAAGAGCTCTCGCCCAACGGTTCTCTATGACTGACGTGACGTTATGCGGCAGGCGGTGGGCGCAGGTTTCGCTATACAATCACGAGCGCCTGAGCTGCATTCGCAAGTGTTCCACACGCCTCTCGAGCGGCTTGCTCTATGCCACTGGCTCCTACTGTGACCAAGTGAATACCAGCCATTATTTTATGTTGTTTTACTTCTGTGATTGTATTCAGTCCACGACCACTGAAGATATGTAATACTCTTGTCCAGAGTAAACAATGAAATGAGCTGATAATGGTCTTATAAGTGGGTGTCCAACGAAATACAACAAATATATGATCAGGACTGTTTTATTGAAATAATTTTAATAAAATTTTTTGTCTTCTCTGGCGAACAATCTGTCTATCCACAAAATCAAAGAGCTCCCGGTATTTTTTTTTTTTTTTAAGCGCAGTGCAAACTGGCGAGATTTTGATGGCTGTGAGCCGATTGCCATACTATTTCTGCTTCTTAAGAATATTAAAGGTGTAGGATAAGCACGCCATCACTCACTGAACGGTGAAATAAGTTTCAAAACTTTTTCTTAAGAATTTACTTTATTTACTAGCGATTCATCAAGAATATTAACACATTTAATCACACTGTGTGAGCGTGGAAGTAGTTGGCTGTGGGTAACTGATGAAAGCAAATCAAATTTCTTTCAAATGGAAATTTTATTCCTAAAAACCTTTTTTTTGGTGAAACAGATTTAAAATTATAATCAGAAAGCACCCTTTAAATATCAAGTTACAATTTATTCAGAGGCACAAAGAACAAATTTTTGACTGTATGAGCCTTCGGGCTGAGAACCTTGTCGCTCCCTTTTGACACGGCCGTGGTTACGACCGCTCACAACAACCTCTGAAAGACTACACTGGTGCAAATCTGCAACTCACCAGATTACTTTAAACTAAAACTTTTAACAGCTCACACAAGCACATAAACTATGCACTCCGTAGGAGGGATGGAATTGGTACAAAACACTAACGTTAAAAGGTTAACTTGCCACCGAAGGTGCAACTTGATTTTAAAAAAAGGTCTTACGGTGGAAGGGTGGCAACTTTATATACTAAAAGAACCATTTAAATAAAAACTCATGAAATGCAGACTTACATAAAATATACAAGGTTGGATAAACATGCTCTACATTACACATATACCGCCTCTCAAGATGATAGGCAAGATAAAAACATATTTCAGGAATTTAGCCGTTACACTTCAAGCAATTAATTGGTTAACACTCGAATCCGACAAACATGACAGAGGCAGCTATTAACGTACGGCAGACCGACAGACACACAGACACTAACTGCCTAACAAAAGCGAACGAGAGACAGACAAGCAAGCTGGGGACGAGAGACAGACCAAGAAAACAAGTAGAATTGAAGAAGTAAATGAAACAACATATCACTTCTAATAAACTGCGATGTCTGGCGAAGACCTGGCGCAGCACCCCAAAAACGCTCTCCCGAGCCGTCCGCTGCACGCCGCTTCAACGGACGCAGGAAGGCGCGCCGATCTCCCGTCTCACGGCGTCGCAGCTCGCACCGGCCAGACCGATGTCGTGGGTCGACTCCTGTTGCTCTCGTGTCGGCTGCGAAGCCACTACCGCTCGCTATACGGCGCGGCCCACTGGGCTGACGTGCCGACCTCACATGCGCCGACGCTCAAGGCGGACAAGTCATCTTGTGTCCCAGTGCGCGACCGACCAACCGATCGATCCAACCGCCAATGACCATTGCCTGAACAAAATCGAGCAGACTGGCGGCCTAACACTTACTAGGACTCCGGCCGACAGGCAGACACTGACTGCCCCACACTGACCCGGCTGACCAACTGACCACCTGGCTAGTTTTTTTTTCTTTATTGTGATTTCATTCCCCTGCCCCATATGGGCAGGGGAGGGCTGTCAGCAGCACAATCCGCCGCTCTTCAGCCGATAGACACGACAACTAAAACAAGAATAAAATGATACATACATAAGGAGATAAAAAAAGGGGAACATAAAACAGAGGAAGGGGAGAAAATGGAGGTAAAAAGACACGGACATGTAGACGTTCATGAGGGACAGTTAAAAAAAAGTCACCAGAAAGTTAAAAAACACAGTTGGCGATTCTTGAAACACAGAGAAGACACTGAATGCGAATGCACAGGTTAAAAGTTGGCCACAGTATTAAAAACACTCCGAAACAACACACTTAAAACCCACTTGGAGCACACACGACGAAGAGTAAAACTACCAGGTGGGACCTGCCGAGGGAAAGGTCAGACAGGATGGAAAAGGAGGGGAGAACATGGGGCAGCTGAGGAAGCGGCGGGATGAAGAGAGGAGGGGCAACCGTGGGTTCACGAAGAGGCAGGAGACACGTGGGGCGGGAGAGGAAAAGGGAAGACAGGGCAGGAGGGAGCGCAGAGACACTGAAAGGAGGCACAAGAGATGGAGGGGGAGTAGGAGGGGAAAGCCGCTCAGGAGGAGGGAGGGGGAGGAGAGGGAGCCCTGAGGAGGAGGCAGGAGGAGGATGTTAGAGTTGGTAGGAAAGGTAGATGTCAGGGCGAAGCTCATCATCCAGGAGGGGTAGATGGTGGAAGTTGAGTTGGGAAAGGAGATGGAGGGTGTGGAGATGGAGAGAGGGAGGGACACAACGGTAAAGGCGCGGCAACTGGTTGGGAGTGGAGAGGAAGGGAGACACCAGGGGGTGAGGGGGATCAAGGCGGCGGACAATATATAGTGTGCGGATGTGTTCAAGGAAAAGGAGAAGGTGGGGGAAGGGGATGAGGTCGTAGAGGATGCGCGTGGGGGACGGAAGGCGGATGCGGAAGGGGTGGCGAAGTGCATGGCGTTCGAGGATTTGGAGGGCTTTATAGAACTGGGGAGGAGCGGAAATCCAAGCGATGCTGGCATAACAAAGGATGGGGCGGATCATGGATTTGTAGGTGGGAAGGATGGTGGAAGGTTGCAGACCCCACGTCCGGCCGGACAGGAGTTTCAGGAGGCGGAGGCGGTTGTGAGCTTTGTTTTGGATGGTAAGGAGATCGGGAGTCCAGGTGAGGTGGCGGTCGAGTATGAGGTCAAGGTATTTGAGGGTAGGAGTGAGGTGGATAGGACGGCCATAAATGGTGAGGTAGAAATCATGGAGGCGGAAGGAGCGGGTGGTGCGGCCTATGATGATCGCCTGGGTCTTGGAGGGATTAACACAGAGGAACCACTGGTTGCACCAAGCGGTGAATTGGTCAAGGTGGGTTTGGAGAGTACGTTGGGACCGTTGAAGGGTAGGATAAAGGGCTACGAAGGCCGTGTAATCAGCGAACTGGAGAAGATGAACAGGAGGGGGAGGTTTGGGCATATCAGCAGTGTACAGGAGATAGAGGAGAGGGGAAAGGACAGAACCTTGGGGCACGCCGGCAGAGGGGTAGAAAGTACGGGAGTTGGAATTGTGGATAGTCACATAGGAGGGACGATGGGAGAGGAAGGAAGCAACGAGACGGACGAAGTTGATGGGGAGAGCACAGGTCTGGAGTTTGAAGAGGAGCCCGGGATGCCAGACACGGACATAGGCGTTCTGGAGATCAAGGGAAACAAAGATAGCAGAGCGACGGGAGTTAAGTTGTAGGGAATGAAGATTGGTAAGGTTAAGGAGCTGGTCGTCGGCAGAGAAGGAAGGCCGGAAGCCACATTGGGTAATAGGAAGGAGGCGGTGCTGGTTAAGGTGGCGGTGAATACGGCGAGAGAGGATGGCCTCAAAGACCTTACTGAACACGGAGGTGAGGCAGATGGGACGATAGGAAGAGGTAACAGAGGGGGGTTTGTTAGGCTTAGGGAACAGCAGGACACGGGAACACCTGGCGAGCTCATAGCGCCCCTTAAATGCACGTGAATAGGCAACCTTTCCCCTTTTCTACCAGATGGAGACACGAAAGCTGCGATTGCCACAGCGGTGACTGCTTCACACAACGCGCTGCGGCGCGCTCTTCAAATCAGCAATTTTTTCCACGGCTCACTCACGTCTTTTTTTTTTTTTCATATACACTGTTACTCTTTCAGAAACAACTGCAAGGTTAAATATTATGAAACCGGTCTGTCAAAATCTTGGCAAACGCATTTAGAAGCGTGACTGGTTGCAGTTTTCTTCCTTCAGTGATATTTAAGAAAACGGCCGCGGTGTTCTCTGTGCAACACTGATAATGGTTTTCTTGCGTCGCTTTTGTCTGCTGCGTTGCAAGTAGAATGGCACTTTAACGTTGGTGTGGCGGTCGGTTGCATGCTAGCGCGCGGCGCCGCCTGCACATCAAAGGCTTCCGCGCGTTGCGTGTTGCTGTCTGCTGTGCTCCCCCTCCCCCTTCTCCCGCCCCCGACAGAGACGCGTCTCACCTGCCACGCTGTGGCACTGCGGCTCTGCTGCCAGAGCAGAATGCCAGGGAGCAGTGTGTGACCGAACGCCGACGCGCGCAGCTGGGAGGCTACCGCCAAGTCAGCTGTTGATCCCACACCACTAAAAACAGATCACCATTTCACTTGCAACCGGGTCCGTAGCCACCAGAAGTTACCTGAAAGATAACACCCTGAAACGATGGCTGCCATTGGAGGGGTAAAATGTTCCTTTACTTTGTTTTCATAACTGCGATGTGTAACGCATAGCTAAATTAATGCCACAGTACTTAAATATCCATACATACAATCAGGTGACAATACTCATGCGATAGCGATATGCGTATGTAGGTTGGTCTATTGATCATGACCGGGCCAAATATCTCACGAAAAAAGCATCAAACGAAAAAACTACAAAGAACGAAACTTGTCTACCTTGAAGGGGGAAACCAGATGACGCTATGGTTGGCCTGCTAGATGGCGCTGCCATAGGTCAAACTGATATCAACAGCGGTTTTTTTAAAAAATAGGAACCCCGATTTTTTATTACATATTCGTGTAGTACGTAAAGAAACACGTTTTAGTTGGACCACTTTTTTCACTTTGTGATAGATGGCGCTGTAATAGTCACAATCATATGACTCACAATTTTAGACGAACAGTTGGTAACAGGTAGGTCTTTTAAATTAAAATACAGAACGTAGGTACGTTTGAACATTTTATTTCGGTCGTTCCAATGTGATACGTGTACCTTTGTGAACTTATCATTTCTGAGAACGCGTGCTGTTACAGCGTGGTTATCTGTATATACGACATTAATGCAATAAATGCTCAAAATGATGTCCGTCAACCTCAATGCATTTGGCAATACGTGTAACGACAATCCTCTCATCAGCGAGTAGTTCGCCTGCCGTGATGTCCGCACATGCATTGACAATGCGCTGACGCTAGTTATCAGGCGGCGTCGGTGGATCACGATACCAAATATCCCGCAACTTTCTCCACAGAAAGAAATCAGGCGACGTCAGATCCGGTGAACGTGCGGGCCATGGTATGGTGCTTCGACGACTAATCCACCTATCGTGAAATGTGCTATTCAAAACCGCTTCAACTGCACGCGAGCTATGTGCCGGACATCCATCATGTTGGAGGTACATCGCCGTTCTGTCATGCAGTGAAACATCTTGCAGTAACATCGGTAGAACATTATGTAGGAAATCAGCATGCATTGCACCATTTAGATTGGCATCGATAAAATGGGGGCCAATTATCCTTCGTCCCATAATGCCGCACCATACATTAACCCGTCAAGGTCGCTGATTTTCCACTTGTTGCAGTCATCGTGGTTTTCCGTTGTCCAATAGTGCATATTATGCCGGTTTACGTTACCGCTGTTGGTGAATGACGCTTCGTCGCTAAATAGAACGCGTGCAAAACATCTGTCATCGTACCGTAATTTCCCTTGTGCCCAGTGGCAGAACGGTACACGATGTTCAAAGTCGTCGCCATGCAATTCCTAGTGCATAGAAACATAGTACGGGTGCAATCGATGTTGATGTAGCATTCTCAACACCGACGTTTTTCAGATTCCCGATTCTCGCGCAATTAGTCCGCTACTGATGTGCGAATCAGCCACGACATCAGCTGAAACACCTACTTGGGCATAATCATTTGTTGCAGGTCGTGGTTGACGTTTCACATGTGGCTGAACACTTCCTGTTTCCTTAAATAACGTAACTATCCGGCGAACGGTCCGGACACTTGGATGATGTCGTCCAGGATACCGAACAGCATACATAGCACACGTCCGTTGGGCATTTTGATCACAATAGCCATACATCAACACCACATCGACCTTTTCCGCAATTGTTAACGAGGCAAATACTATCCGCACTGGCATAATGTTACGTGATACCACGTACTTATACGTTTGTGACTATTACAGCGCCATCTATCAGAAAGCGAAGAAAGTTGTCCAACTAAAACATTCATGTTTCTTTACGCACTACACGAATATGTAGTAAAAAATGGGGGTTCTTATTCTAAAAAAAACGGAGTTGATATCCGTTTGACCTATGGCAGCGCCATATAGCGGACCAACCATAGCGCCATCTGGTTTCCCCCTTCAAGCTAGACAAATTTCGTTCTTTGTAGTTTTTTCGTTTGATGCTTATTTCGTGAAATATTTGGCCCGGTCACTATCAATGGACCACCCTGTATACAGATGGTGGTAGTGGAGCGTACACAAGATACAGAAGGGCAGTGCATTGGCGGAGCTAGCATTTGTCCTCTAGTTCAAATGGTTCAAATGGCTCTGAGCACCATGCGACTTAACTTCTGAGGTCATCAGTCGCCTAGTACTTAGAACTAATTAAACCTAACTAACCTAAGGACATCACACACATCCATGCTCGAGACAGGATTCGAACCTGCGACCATAGCGGTCGCTCGGCTCCAGACTGTAGCTCCTAGAACCGCACGGCCACTCCGGCCGGCTGTGCTCTAGTGATTCAGGGGAAAAGGTTTCCGAAGTGATTATGGTTGCACGACGGGATTTAAGTCTTTGAACACGGAATAGTAGTTGGAGCTAGATGCGTGGGATATTCCATTTCGGAGATCAAAATAAGTGTATAAACTTATGTAGAAAGATCGTATCGGCTTTCTTAGTCTGGTCATTGAGAAGATGATGTGGTGGCGTACATTACCTGTCACCACGGATGTCGCACTGGCCGGCGGCCTTGGCGTTTGCGTAGAGTTGTCAGTGCTGACAGACAAGCAACAATGCGTGAAATGACCGCAGAAATAAACGTGGGACGTCCGAAGAACGTATCCGTTAGGACAGTTAAACGAAATTTGTCGTTAATGGACTATTGCAGCATACGATCGACGCGAGAGCCTTTGCCAACTGCACGACATCACCTGCATTGCCTATCTTGGACTGGTTATCTTGGGCTGGTTATCTTGGGCTGGTTATCTTGGGCTGGTTATCTTGGACTGGTTGGGGCCGGCCGCGGTGGTCTAGCGGTTCTAGGCGCTGAGTCTGGAACCGCGCGACTGCTACGGTCGCAGGTTCGAATCCTGCCTCGGGCATGGATGTGTGTGATGTCCTTAGGTTAGTTAGGTTTAAGTAGTTCTAAGTTCTACGGGACTGATGACCACAGATGTTAAGTCCCATAGTGCTCAGAGCCATTTGAACCATTTGGGCTGGTTATCTTGGGCTGGTTATCTTGGGCTGGTTATCTTGGACTGGTTATATGGGCTAGTTATCTTGGACTGGTAACCATAGTGCTATGACCGTATAGGAAAAGAGTTAACTTTACAAACTGAAGCTGGAACTCGTTTGACGAGGCCATGATTTTCCTAACTGGTGAAACTGTATGATTAGAGTGTGTCATAGACCCCACAAAGCCACAGACCTAAGGTGTTATCAAGGTACTGTGCAAACTGGCGATGACTCCATAATGGTGTGGACCCTGTTTACATGGAGTGGACTAGGTCCTCGGTTATATTGACTTACTTGGATACCACTTCCAGCCATTCATGGACTGTTGTTGTTGTTGTGGTCTTCAGTCCTGAGACTGGTTTGATGCAGCTCTCCATGCTACTCTATCCTCTGCAACCTTCTTCATCTCCCAGTATTCTTCATCTCCCTGTACCTACTGCAACCTACATCCTTCTGAATCTGCTTAGTGTATTGATCTCTTGGTCTCCCTCTACGATTTTTACCCTCCACGCTGCCCTCCAATGCTAAATTTGTGATCCCTTGATGCCTCAATACATGTCCTACCAACCGATCCCTTCTTCTAGTCAAGTTGTGCCACAAACTTCTCTTCTCCCCAATCCTATTCAATACCTCCTCATTAGTTACGTGATCTACCCACCTTATCTTCAGCATTCTTCTGTAGCACCACATTTCGAAAGCTTCTATTCTCTTCTTGTCCAAACTGGTTATCGTCCATGTTTCACTTCCATATATGGCTACACTCCATACAAATACTTTCAGAAACGACTTCCTGACACTTAAATCTATACTCGATGTTAACAAATTTCTCTTCTTCAGAAACGATTTCCTTGCCATTGCCAGTCTACATTTTATATCCTCTCTACTTCGACCATCATCAGTTATTTTACTCCCTAAATAGCAAAACTCCTTTACTACTTTAAGTGTCTCATTTCCTAATCTAATCCCCTCAGCATCACCCGATTTAATTTGACTACATTCCATTATCCTCGTTTTGCTTTTGTTGATGTTCATCTTATATCCTCCTTTCAAGACACTGTCCATTCCGTTCAACTGCTCTTCCAAGTCCTTTGCTGTCTCTGACAGAATTACAATGTCATCGGTGAACCTCAAAGTTTTTACTTCTTCTCCATGAATTTTAATACCTACTCCGAATTTTTCTTTTGTTTCCTTTACTGCTTGCTCAATATACAGATTGAATAACATCGGGGAGAGGCTACAACCCTGTCTCACTCCTTTCCCAACCACTACTTCCCTTTCATGCCCCTCGACTCTTATAACTGCCATCTGGTTTCTGTACAAATTGCAAATAGCCTTTCGCTCCCTGTATTTTACCCGTGGCACCTTCAGAATTTGAAAGAGAGTATTCCAGTGAACGTTGTCAAAACTTTCTCTAAGTCTACAAATGCTAGAAACGTAGGTTTGCCTTTTCTTAATCTTTCTTCTAAGATAAGTCGTAAGGTTAGTATTGCCTCACGTGTTCCAACATTTCTACGGAATCCAAACTGATCTTCCCCGAGGTCCGCTTCTACCAGTTTTTCCATGTTTCCAAAAACTAATTAATATTTATGGAAGACAATGCGCCATCTCTCTGGGTCACAACTGTTTCTCGACTGGCTTGAAGAACATTCTGCACAGTTCGAGCGAAAAATTTGGCCACCCAGGTCGCCTGGATGAGTCCCATCGAACGTTTATGGGACATAATCGAGAGGTCGGTTCCTGCAACAAAATCCTCCACCGATAACACTTTCGCAGTTACGGACGGCTATAGAGCATGGCCCAGTATTTCTGCAGGGGGCTTCCAACATCTTGTTGATTACATGCCATGTCGAGTTGCTGCACAGCGCCTGCCAAAAGGAGATCTAGCGCGGTGTTACAAAATATCCCATAACTTTTGTAATCTCAGATGATAGAGGTGTGTGATTTAGAATATTATCGCATATAAATTTCCCTCGATTTTCTTGTCTACTATCTGGCGGTTGACAGTAGCATTTATTGGCAGCAAATGAGAACCAGTTTGAAATATTTGACGTAACATGTGATTGGCAGATGTAGTGTGCCAGTAATCTGTAGATATACGGTGAGTGGACATGATTTAATGTTTCTTATTGTCAGTGTAACTGGTCTTGAAATTTGTTTCAAGCAGAAAACAAGTGTATAAACGTAAGTAGAAAGACTGTATTGGCTTTTTTAGTCTGCTCATTGAGAAGATTATGTGGTGACATGGTTCCATGTTTGTATGTTTCTATCTGGTGAAGGTGATTCAGGAGGCTATATATTTTGGCGTTTTGTAATATTTGGAGGTGGTGTGCAGTGCTCTTTACAACATGGCTATTAGTAGTTAGATGCTTACCTGTGGACTGTGATGCGTTATTCAGACGTATGGACCAATATGTTCCTTCAAGTGGGTCGCGAAATCTCTCCAGGTTTGACCATTATAATGAAGCATGATGTATCAGCAGAAGTCACATTAGTCCCTATTGGTAAAGGGAAGCTTAACAGTATTGAAATGACAAAAATTATATATAATGGGCGTATAATAATTAATGGAGTAAATGGGTAGAGTTGAAAGTACATGGTAGTGGAAGGCAAATCGTTCAGTAAACATAGGCCCGCAAACAAACCATTTCCGACATAACTGTGATTTGTCTTTATCACCCACCACCGAGTTGAATGTGTGTGAACGTCATCCCGTTAACATTAAGAAATGTTATTAGAGATACTTTGGTAGAAGCGCTGGTGTTTTGAATAAACATGAAAACAGTTACACAAGTGTATTCGTAGTTAAAGGAGGTTTTAGTGTCATCGTTGTACTCATATGTAGGGGTTTACCTGATGCTGCAGTGAGCTTGGGATCCTGCATCATTTCGAAATTCTTGACAATCATTGACAAATGTCTGTTTGATTTCTTCAACTGTGTTAACCAGAGTGGCGTCCATTGCACACTTAAGGTGGCCCCAAACATAGAAATCCACGTGATTGAATTCAAGTGAACTTTGATGCCACGGTACAGGTCCTCCTCACCCTAGTCTACCTTTGGTCATATCAGCGCTTCAGATATCTCACCACAGCAGCTAAAGGTGCCGGTGCTACATCATGTAACCAGCATATCCTCTAGCGTTGTTGTAAAGGAACGTTCTCAAGTAATCGTGCAAGATGGTGGCTTACAAACCGAAGGTAGTTCCGTCCATTGCCTTTTTGTAACATGTACGGCCGAATAAGAAGGTGACATGTAACCCCTAAGCACACACTGAATGAGGAACATCGCTAATTTGGGGACCCATGTAAGCATGTGAGTTGGATCCCAGATGACTTCAAACGCGAGAACGGTGTTAAATAAACACACCGTAACAAGTGAACCCCGCTTCATCTGTAAATAAATTGTTATTGCAAACGCTGGTTTTGACTACAGTTTGTTGTTGCATACACTGACAGAACGTAAATCTAGTAGAAATTCCGCCTTGGTGAGGCCGAATTTTTCCTAGATTTACCAAGGCACTGAACTCGGTACATTGAACTACTTTATTCCCCAAACACTACTGGGCTGAGTCCAGGAACTTGTATTCTCCTGGAGAGTGTTCGATTGTTTGCAGCACCACATCTTCAATGACAAGTGTAATTCGTGCAGGCCTAACCCACTCCTGTAAGATGTGCAAAACTCCCAGTTTCTCAGAGGTGTTGATACATCCCTGTACACGTTCAAATCTTGGGGCGCCTTAAGGCAGATTACGCTTCCTGGTGTAAGCGTGCAGTCGCCCGAGCAATGCATTTAGCCCATATCTGCACATTCCTCGTTACTGTAATGTTCCATGTTACCACGAATACTCGGACAACACAACAAACGACATGTGGCTCTCTGTGCACTTTACTGTGGCATTAATTCTGTTCACAGCTCCACGTCTCGAAAATGCATACAAAGGCCACACCACGAACCGGCATGCGGTGTTCACACAGAATCACGACGTCGCAATTACTTTCGAAACATTTAGTTTGTGGACCTGTGTTTACTGAAACTTTTTTGCTCATAGTATCGTGTACTTTCAACTGTGTGCGTTTACGACATTATGATACACGCCCGTATATGGGTATGTTCTCAAAACCAACTGGGATACGATCACTTTGGAAAATATGCAGAAGCAGCAGCATCACAGGTGACTAAATATTGCTTGGCAAGACATGGAAATGGCAGGAGGCGGCCTGCAACTGACGTTGTTTCAATACCAGTAACTACTTCACAATGATCTGAGGTCGAAACTGCAATCGTAGAAATTGTATTAAATAGTACAATCGATGGCGATCATAATACCATTTAAAAATAAGAAGTATTGTTTTTAGTTGGTGTGACTACAATTGGCATACGTCGTTCAGGGAAACCATCGCTTCCAGACCTTTGTTTATTACGATTATTTTCTCTTTTCATTGTCCTCTACCAGCCCATACAGTAGCCAAACGGCCTGTTTAGTTGACAGTCTCCATTTGTCTCCTTTTGCCTTTTCCTGTTACTTCCACGGCGCCGGCATTGCTGTATGGGTTAAAGCGATGTTAGTGGTAGCTGGGCCTCCATATCCTCAATGAAGCGACAGAATCTTTGTACCGCATGTGTCTACGCTCAGAGTATATCTATGTGAAATCGTGAAAAAGTTTACTAAATGCTCGCGAATTGTGGATACCAGTTCAGTATTTCCCTAATTGGATGTAGGAAATCGCCTAAAACCCATATAAAGGCAGACCGGATCGCCAGCCCACACGTGACAGGCTCCAAGAGGAATGTAATGCTAATATCAAAGAAGCCAGAGGCTGACAGATGTGAATATTGCCGAACCATCAGTCCATTAAACGATGGATGCAAAATACCGTCACGGATAACTTAGAGAAGAATAAGAGACTGGACGTAAGCTGACGTAGGGGAAGATAAGTTTGGCTTCCAGACAAACGTAGGAATATGCTGTGTAAAACTGGTTCTGGTACCGTGCGCCGCGGAATTTGAATCCGCGCCAGACGTCATGGACGTCGAAGACCCATTGAGGTCTCTGCACCATCGCGCCGTAAGCTGTGGCGGCGCGCGACTCCTGGCCCGCTTTTAGAGTGAGTGCGCCACAGTGGAACACGTGGTTCCAGCGGCCAATAGCGGCGACCCCGATACAGTACTTAAGCGCCTGTCTCTCGCTCAACCAGTCCCCCCCCCCCCCCGAGTCCTTTTGTATTCCCCTCCTCAGCCTTCCCCACTCCCTGTCGCGTCTGCCCAGTACCCTGCACCCCTCTTATGGGTCATCATCCTCCATCGGCTCCTTTCCCCCCTCCCCCCCCCTTCGCTTTTCCTCTCCTTCCCACCTTTTTTATTTTCCCGTCATCTGTCCAGCTTCCCCCACCTGCTCTCGGCTGTGGTATGTCACATTTGCCAACTTATTAGTGCAGTGTTCCATTGAATGTTCAGTGTTTTTCGTCTTTCTAGTGTTGCGAACAGAAACCATGCTATCGCTGGGTGTGAATTTTGCTGTCGCCGTGTTTTTTAATTATCTGTCTATTATTTTACCTGTCTGCTTCGTATGTATTTTATTAGCATCATCATCCCTTTGTTCTATGTTTTAAGTTCCACGATTTTTTCGCCATGTTAGTATTTAAGTCTCCGATTTTATCGCCTGTTTTTATTATTTAATTCTCTTCATCTTTTTAAAACAAAGTCTGTAGGCTGAAGAGCGGCATACTAAGCTGCTACTAACCTGCTGACAGCCAGGAATCGAAAGTCGATAAAGAAAAAAAAAAAAAGGAAGCTCAGCCAGTCAGTCTAATCTCGCGTACGTCTGTGGACACATCGCTTCCTCGCGTTAGACAGCTTACTTACTTGTTCTGTGTACGAGTGGACGTGTTTGTAAGGTTTCCTTGTGACTCCGTTGTTCGATCTTGTTGTTGTTCGTTCTGTCCTTCGTTGGTCGTGTCCTTCCTTTCCCGTTGTGTTGTTATTCGCGGGCCTCTCCGTGGGTCCCGCCGCGCTTTCCGTCTTTCAACCCCGCGGCCGTCCCGGTCGAAGTTACTGGTCATATGAATTATGTTAGAAGACAGATTGATGAAACACAAATCTACATTCGTAGTATTTGTAGTTGTAGAGAAGGCCATTCGTAGGTCAACTGTAATACACTCTTTGAAATCCTGGCGGTAGAAGGGATAAAATACATGGAGTAAAAGGGTATTTACAAACAATGCAGAAATCAGATTGCAGTCTGGGGACATAAAACCGAAGGCACTGAGATAACTTTGTAGCCGATCACCGAATTTATTTAGTCTGTACTTTGAACGAACACTGAAGGAAAGCAACGAGAAATTTGGAAAAAGAATTCCAGGTTTAGTGGGAAGAAGTAAAAACATTAAGATCTCCAGATGACGACGTAATTTCTGCCAGCGACGGCAAAGAACAGAATCTATAGCGTCTTTCAAAGAGGTTATTTTTGTATCCCGCCTGGAAGACGGCGCGTGGGTCTGCTCCTGAAAACTGAAAGGTAGGCCGAAGGTAGGAAGCTAGGAGGAGCAGGTGAGATAGAACTCTCGACACTGCAGTGTGAAATGAAATCAAGTAGTGGTTCGCCCACTGTGAAATAGAAAGAATGTTGCTAGGTCGTCTCCTCAGAATCAAATGGGGTGAATCTGGAGCTATCCTCGTAGAGCTCCACAGCGCCGGCTAGAGGGCGCTGTCGGCGGTGTCTTGTAGTGCCAACTTATCAACTTGCACCTATGCCGTGGCATCGCAGCTATCGATACCACAGTCATAATACGAACGTTAACAAAGTGAAACAAGGATGATGAAATGTAGTTGCTGTGTAGCCAGCAGGAGGTACGCAACAAATAGCATGAGAGGCCGCCAACACAAAAACACGAATACCCTCCTCGTGTCTCGCAGCTCCGTGCAGCAGCCTCCAGATGGCGCTCACAAACACTGACCTCTTCCTGCTTCCGTGACACTTCCTCCAGCACATCGTGTACGTCCGCCGATAGTGTGGACAGCCAACAGGAAACGGCGTCAACCCAAACCACGAAATCACTTCCACATTGTATGTCTAGACATGTAATCCTAGGAATTACAATTACGAGCAACTTAAATTGGAAAGACCACATAATATTGTGGAGAAGGCGAAACAAAGACTGCGCTTTGTTGGCAGGAAACTTAGAAGATGCGACAAACCCACGAAAGAGACAGCCTACATTACACTTGTCCGTCCTCTGCTGGAATATTGCGGCGCTGTGTGGGATCCTTACCTGGTAGGATTGACGGGGAACATCGAAAAAGTGCAAAGAAGGGCAGCTCGTTTCGTGTTATCGCGCAATAGGCGTGAGAGTGTCACTGATATGATACACTAGTTGGGGTGACAGTCACTGAAACAAAGGCGGTTTTCTTCGTGGCGAGATCTGTTTACGAAACTTCAGTCATCAACTTTCTCGTCCGAATGCGAAAATACAGGGTGATTCAAAAAGAATACCACAACTTTAAAAATGTGTATTTAATGAAATAAACATAATATAACCTTCTGTTATACATCATTACAAAGAGTATTTAAAAAGGTTTTTTTTCACTCAAAAACAAGTTCAGAGATGAAACTTCCTGGCAGATTAAAACTGTGTGCCCGACCGAGACTCGAACTCCGGACCTTTGCCTTTCGCGGGCAAGTGCTCTACCAGCTGAGCTACCGAAGCACGACTCACGCCCGGTACTCACAGCTTTACTTCTGCCAGTACCTCGTCTCCTACCTTCCAAACTTTACAGAAGCTCTCCTGGAAGTTCAGAGATGTTCAATATGGCCCCCTCCAGACACTCGAGCAATATCAACCCGATACTCCAACTCGTTCCACACTCTCTGTAGCATATCAGGCGTAACAGTTTGGATAGCCGCTGTTATTTCTCGTTTCAAATCATCAATGGTGGCTGGGAGAGGTGGCCGAAACACCATATCCTTAACATACCCCATAAGAAAAAATCGCAGGGGGTAAGATCAGGGCTTCTTGAAGGCCAGTGATGAAGTCCTCTGTCACGGGCTGCCTGGCGGCCGATCCATCGCCTCGGGTAGTTGACGTTCAGGTAGTTACGGACAGATAAGTGCCAATGTGGTGGCGCTCCATCCTGCTGAAATATGAATTGTTGTGCTTCTTGTTCGAGCTGAGGGAACAGCCAACAAATGCTTGCTGGATGCGTGCTACATTTTCATCACTCGTTCTCAGCCGTCCAGAACTTTTCCCTTTGCACAAATACCCATCCTCTGTAAACTGTTTATACCAACGTTTAATACACCACCTATCAGGAGGTTTAACACCATACTTCCTTCGAAATGCACGCTGAACAACTGTCGTCGATTCACTTCTACCGTACTCAATAACACAAAAAGCTTTCTGTTGAGCGGTCGCCATCTTAGCATCAACTGACGCCGACGCCTAGTCAACAGCGTCTCAAGCGAACAAATGTACAACTAAATGAAACTTTATAGCTCCCTTAATTCGCCGACGGATAGTGCTTAGCTCTGCCTTTTGTCGTTGCAGAGTTTTAAATTCCTAAAGTTGTGGTATTCTTTTTGAATCACCCTGTATTTTGTTGACACCCACCTACGTAGGGAGAAATGATTATCATAATAAAATACGAGAAATCAGAGCTCGAACGGAAAGATTTAGGTGTTCCTTTTTCCCAAGCGCCTTTCGAGAGTGTAATGGTAGAGAAGTAGTATGAAAATGGTTCGATGAACCCTCTGCCAGGCACTTCAAAGTGTGAATTGCAGAGTAACCATGTGGATGTAGATGCCGACAGACTCAAAACTCTATACGCCACGGACACTCAGATTGTAGCCAGAAATTAGATAGCACCTTTCAGCGCCGGCAGTTGGCTCAGAACGCTACTCTAAAGATTACATTTCGATGTAGCAGTCGCTCTTTACGGAGAACTACGGCTAGTAACAGAGTGCCTGCAGACTTTACTATTAGTGATAAAATATTATAGACTGCAAAGAGACAGCAAAGTTAGTAAGGTATTACTGTATAAGACATTAAGTGCCATGCATCAAATTCAACCAAACTTCAGTACAATTTGAAACATACTGCGGGCCGCGGTGGCCGAGCGGTTCTAGGCGCTTCAGTCCGGAACCGCGCGACTGCTACGGTCGCAAGTTCGAATCCTGCCTTGGCCATGGATATGTCTGATGTCCTTAAGTTAGTTAGGTTTACGTAGTTCTAAGTTCTAGGTGACTGATGACCTCAAATGTTAAGTCCCATAGTGCTCAGAGCCGTTTGAACCATTTTTTGAAACATACTATTATATGTAATTTATTTATTATTACATTGCCACATTTTTGATGTAGTGCCGCCCGATAAGACAAGTGTTTAATAATCGCAGCGTGCAACGAACACTGTTCAGTACATGTTTCTGCTGCCATGGATCTTTCGGCTAAGTTAAGAGTAGCATTCAGTAACTACATTCACAACAGTAGTCAAATCAAAACAGGCGAGAGCAGTATGTGAGTTTTGCTGTTCAGGAAGACAAATAAATTATATCCGATGGCCGAAATACGGTGGAATGGTGACATCAACAAGAAAGTTTCTGGAAGATGGTAAATTCGTCAACATACAATTAGGATGTAGGTGTTAGAAACTGGCCGGCCGAAGTGGCCGTGCGGTTAAAGGCGCTGCAGTCTGGAACCGCAAGACCGCTACGGTCGCAGGTTCGAATCCTGCCTCGGGCATGGATGTTTGTGATGTCCTTAGGTTAGTTAGGTTTAACTAGTTCTAAGTTCTAGGGGACTAATGACCTCAGAAGTTGAGTCCCATAGTGCTCAGAGCCATTTTTTGTTAGAAACTGTATTTTAAATGTATTTGACAACAGAGTAGCCCTATGTAGAAATGGACAACAAATACTAGACAAGAGAATAGAAACTTCTGAAATGTAATGCCACAGAAGAATTTTGAAGATTAAGTGGGTAGATAGGACAACGAATAAAGAATCACTGACTCGAATTATGGAGAATAATCATTTTTTTAAATTTCTTTGTTAACACTATACAATCCAAACAATATGAAGATACAAAACAACACACCACCTTAATAATTAGTGGTTCTACATATTATACTACACATTTTACAGCATTGTTACATTTCATTTTTCTACAACTGGCTTAACTATGAGCAAGGTTAATCTGTTTGTTAAGCTATCCTGCTTCTACTGATCTATTCTGCAGCGATTACAGTTGTGCCAGTTGATGTATAAACCTACTATTAATGGCCTGCTCACAGAGCTAAACCCATGTGAGCGTGCCCCTGGCACCGGGCAGGCCAAGTCTGTATTGTCGCTGCAGTCCCTACTTGTTAGTGTTATGTCATGGTTATGTCACAAATTGACTAAAAGAAAGGATGGGTATATAGGCCACGTCCCGAGGCATCAAACGGTTGTCAATTTGATAGCAAGAAGGTCGTGGTCGCGGGCCTGTGTGTGTGTGGGGGGGGGGGGGGGAGGGCAGGGGTGGTAAAAATAGTAGAAGCAGTTTCAAATGACTGAAGGTTGTAGTAATTATGCCGAGATGGAGAGACTGTCGTAGGATAGAATATCATTTAGAGCAGAACAAAAAATGGCTCAAATGGCTCTGAGCACTATGGGACTTAACATCTGAGGTCATCAGTCCCCCCCTATAACTTAGAACTACTTAAACCTAACTAACCTAGGGATATCACACACATCCATGCGCGAGGCAGGATTCGAACCTGCGACCGTAGCAGTCGTGCGGTTCCGGACTGAAGCGCCTAGAACCGCTCGGCCACCGCGGCCGTCAGAGCACCACAAACCGACTCTACACTGAAGACTACAACAACGACAAAAAGAGGATTAGCTTACAGCACAGAGTTATTTAGCACGAAAATTAAAACAACTGGTAAGCGGGCTCTTCTAAAAATGTACGGAGCAGTAAGGTACTAAACACTGTTAGCCTCGTAATGCGCTGTGTCCGCCTGAGACCTTGCGTCATGTACCCGTAGCAATTTAGGACTGCCACGAAACCGTACCAGTGTGGTGGAGGGAGTACACGGAAAGAGAAACCCAATTAGCCAGTTGTTTTATGTCACACAGTAATCAATCAGACTGGATATTCACGAAACAAAAAGTGAAAATTGTGCCGGATGATGGAGGAACTGAAACGCAGATATGACGCGTGTGCAATTCTGCCGATTCATACTTTTTTCACACACAAATCTATCATAGAGGAACGTAATCAGTCTCCTCATTGCTACAGTAATTTTCTCGCCGTGGTTGGACCCTCAACGACGACCAGACCAAACTTGTGAGCTCAACGGTCGATTTGAATTTTTTCAGACTTATTTTGCCACAAGTAGCTTGATGTACAAGTACATGTATCTACCGTAACTAACGTACAAGATATTGAGACGAAGTCATAGAGAGCCTAAAACCGAAAAGTTTTCGCATGGTTTCCTTACTGAACTTCCTTCTGATCGTCAGTTTCTCGACATCCCGATTAAACAACAGAAAAAGGAACAGGAATGACGAAGTACACTGTTACTTTCGTGAGATTTCAGTTGACTACAAAAGACTTCGCCTCAGCAGACGATCGCATTCCCTCTTTGCTGACGAGACATTAGAGGTCTTTTGCAGATTTCCATTGCCATGGCAGTTTTTTTTTTTCAAAGTTCGGAGTCCTCATTGTGTTGAATGAGAATACTTGCAGCTCTTTCAGCGCGTATATGAATTCGTGTGTCGACGTGGTAAGGGCTCCAAACACTGGAGTGATCTTCTGGAAACTGTCGCTCTGGAGTTGTGTATGTGCTTTCCTTTCCACCGTTTTACACATTCCCAGACCCCTTCCAACAAATCTACGTCTTACGTCCGATCACATAATATCTCTTTTATATGTTCGTCAAATTTCGTAGTTTCGAATTATTACACAGGAATATTTTAACGGTGTGACGTGACTCAAGTATTCTACATTGACCACGTAATCGGTTACTACCCGATTCTTTCTTTTTGCTGTTGATATTATCTTGAACTTATCCTCACTTAAACAAGGTTCCCATCCACACAGTGAAAGTTTTATCTACACTCCTGGAAATTGAAATAAGAACACCGTGAATTCATTGTCCCAGGAAGGGGAAACTTTATTGACACATTCCTGGGGTCAGATACATCACATGATCACACTGACAGAACCACAGGCACATAGACACAGGCAACAGAGCATGCACAATGTCGGCACTAGTACAGTGTATATCCACCTTTCGCAGCAATGCAGGCTGCTATTCTCCCATGGAGACGATCGTAGAGATGCTGGATGTAGTCCTGTGGAACGGCTTGCCATGCCATTTCCACCTGGCGCCTCAGTTGGACCAGCGTTCGTGCTGGGCGTGCAGACCGCGTGAGACGACGCTTCATCCAGTCCCAAACATGCTCAATGGGGGACAGATCCGGAGATCTTGCTGGCCAGGGTAGTTGACTTACACCTTCTAGAGCACGTTGGGTGGCACGGGATACATGCGGACGTGCGTTGTCCTGTTGGAACAGCAAGTTCCCTTGCCGGTCTAGGAATGGTAGAACGATGGGTTCGATGACGGTTTGGATGTACCGTTCACTGTTCAGTGTCCCCTCGACGATCACCAGTGGTGTACGGCCAGAGTAGGAGATTGCTCCCCACACCATGATGCCGGGTGTTGGCCCTGTGTGCCTCGGTCGTATGCAATCCTGATTGTGGCGCTCACCTGCACGGCGCCAAACACGCATACGACCATCATTGGCACCAAGGCAGAAGCGACTCTCATTGCTGAAGACGACACGTCTCCATTCGTCCCTCCATTCACGCCTGTCGCGACACCACTGGAGGCGGGCTGCACGATGTTGGGGCGTGAGCGGAAGACGGCCTAACGGTGTGCGGGACCGTAGCCCAGCTTCATGGAGACGGTTGCGAATGGTCCTCGCCGATACCCCAGGAGCAACAGTGTCCCTAATTTGCTGGGAAGTGGCGGTGCGGTCCCCTACGGCACTGCGTAGGATCCTACGGTCTTGGCGTGCATCCGTGCGTCGCTGCCAGGTCGACGGGTACGTGCACCTTCCGCCGACCACTGGCGACAACATCGATGTACTGTGGAGACCTCACGCCCCACGGTGCAAATGGCTCTGAGCACTATGGGACTCAGCTGCTGTGGTCATAAGTCCCCTAGAACTTAGAACTACTTAAACCTAACTAACCTAAGGACAGCACACAACACCCAGCCATCACGAGGCAGAGAAAATCCCTGACCCCGCCGGGAATCGAACCCGGGAACCCGGGCGTGGGAAGCGAGAACGCTACCGCACGACCACTCACGCCCCACGTGTTGAGCAATTCGGCGGTACGTCCACCCGGCCTCCCGCATGCCCACTATACGCCCTCGCTCAAAGTCCGTCAACTGCACATACGGTTCACGTCAACGCTGTCGCGGCATGCTACCAGTGTTAAAGACTGCGATGGAGCTCCGTATGCCACGGCAAACTGGCTGACACTGACGGCGGCGGTGCACAAATGCTGCGCAGCTAGCGCCATTCGACGGCCAACACCGCGGTTCCTGGTGTGTCCGCTGTGCCGTGCGTGTGATCATTGCTTGTACAGCCCTCTCGCAGTGTCCGGAGCAAGTATGGTGGGTCTGACACACCGGTGTCAATGTGTTCTTTTTTCCATTTCCAGGAGTGTAAGTTTGTCTGCGAGAATTACTGCGGTTGTAGCACTTCGCGTATTGGTATTCGGTAAAATTTACTAAACTTTATACCGCAATTCTGTTTTTGCACTCGGGCTGCAACACGTCTGCCCTCGTCACGTACCCATCTCACCAGACAACTTGTCGGCGCTACCGTCTGCGACGTCACAATGATTCTGCTGTTGGCTGTTCATTCCAGCGGCTCTATATTTTTTCTGCAACTTGCCTGCAATAGATTTCGTTTTAATATTGGTACTACTGCAGCAACATGTTACGAATATTTTTCAATGAAAACAGTCTCGTTTGCAGCAACTGGGACTGTTTTGATTAAAAAAAAGTTCATTCTGTACTATTCAGAATCCTCTTCACACACAAAACCAACCTAATTTTACCCTCTCTTTCGATTAGGCTTTTTTGGTTTGGTTTGGTTCTTCCAAGCTCTTCTTATTCTGTAAACCACCATTTTAAATTTTAATTTTTCCTCCTCGACACTTCCATCAATCAGCAGACTTACTCGAAACGTTCTCCCATTTCATCACAACGGACCAGAAGGCTTCCATTGTGTCTAACACCATGTTTGGCACCTATTGTTACACTTGTTTCGGCCCAAAAAAATACATATTCTTTATTTTATACTCATCATGAGACGTTTTGGTGTCACCATCACATGTGTGGTATGAAGCTGTAACACAAGACAGAAGAAAGATTATAATGATGCAATGAAGCTGAGTTACATACCTTACATCGATACGTAGCATCTTATTGTATAAAAGTTCCTCCGTAACGTAATGCACATACTCGTTCACGCAGTATAGCATATTATGACGTAAACATCTTTGCCGCTAGATGGTGTTAGTGACTTATCGGTGCTTCCCATTTGGGCGTTCCACGTACGCCACAACAATGATCCGTTATTCACATAACGTTTAGTATACTTTTCCTCTGCTCTCAAATGAAGCATGATCGCAACATGTCTTTCCTTATCACATTCAAATAAGCAAATAACCTGTGAATGTACTTGGATAATTCAGCACCACACTCAAAAATGCATAGACGATCATAGAGTTACCACATTTACATGTTATGCAGGGAACACGCAAGTAACCAGCGTGATTTTTACAAATTTCCTTGTGATTGAAATTATCCTCGTAGCATTACTGTAGAATCATTGGTAGTGTTCTTCTCTTGCATTACTGTACAATGAAATAACAGTAGGTATTATCGTTGTTATATCTCTGAAAAATGGTTGCGGTGTATTTGTTAACACACCTATCAAACGTTATGGTGCTGAAACATAGGTCACCTTTAATCGGTTGCAGTAATTGCACCCTTCAGTCCTGCTTAAAACATGCTATGTCTCTGAGCATCCATAGCTGTTAAAGGGCATGATGTTGAGAACCATTCCGCAGGCAGTTGATAAAATTATTTATTTATTGATACACAACCGGTTTCGCAGCCTGAAGTCGTATCAACAGCTGCAACCTACTTGGCAAAGAATAATATACGAAGTCTCAACTTCGTGAATTATTAAAATAAAGGCAATATCTGAAATACACTCACAATGTCAAAGGTCATAATTACCCATAACTTCTAGAGAGTGCGCGTTATTCAGTGAATATTATCTACACTGCCATTTGTATTCACTGAATAATATATATTCACTAGGAGCGATGGGTACACCTGTTCCCTTTTAACACAGTGAGTATACAGGGTGATTCAAAAAGAATACCACAACTTTAGGAATTTAAAACTCTGCAACGACAAAAGGCAGAGCTAAGCACTATCTGTCGGCGAATTAAGGGAGCTATAAAGTTTCATTTAGTTGTACATTTGTTCGCTTGAGGCGCTGTTGACTAGGCGTCAGCGTCAGTTGATGCTAAGATGGCGACCGCTCAACAGAAAGCTTTTTGTGTTATTGAGTATGGCAGAAGTGAATCGACGACGGTTGTTCAGCGTGCATTTCGAACGAAGTATGGTGTTAAACCTCCTGATAGGTGGTGTATTAAACGTTGGTATAAACAGTTTACAGAGAATGGGTGTTTGTGCAAAGGGAAAAGTTCTGGACGGCCGAGAACGAGTGATGAAAATGTAGCACGCATCCAGCAAGCATTTGTTCGCAACCCAGGAAAATCGACTCGCAGAGCTAGCAGAGAGCTGCAAATTCCACAATCAACTGTATGGAGAGTCCTACGAAAAAGGTTAGTTATGAAACCTGAACGTCAACTACCCGAGGCGATGGATCGGCCGCCAGGCAGCCCGTGACAGAGCACTTCATCACTGGCCTCCAAGAAGCCCTGATCTTACCCCCTGCGATTTTTTCTTATGGGGGTATGTTAAGGATATGATGTTTTGGCCACCTCTCCCAGCCACCATTGATGATTTGAAACGAGAAATAACAGCAGCTATCCAAACTGTTACGCCTGATATGCTACAGAGAGTGTGGAACGAGTTGGAGTATCAGGTTGATATTGCTCGTGTGTCTGGAGGGGGCCATATTTAACATCTCTGAACTGGTTTTTGAGTGAAAAAAAAACCTTTTTAAATACTCTTTGTAATGATGTGTAACAGAAGGTTATATTATGTTTCTTTCATTAAATACACATTTTTTAAAGTTGTGGTATTCTTTTTGAATCACCCTGTATTATAGATATTACCTTTATAATTATTACCTTTATAATTATTACCTTTATAATAATCCACAAGTTGAGATTTATATTACCCTTCGTATTCGACGTAAGTTTAAACTTGTTACCTTTATTCTTTCCTGAGAGAAAGGGGTCCAAATAGACGGGCAATAAATGGCAAAACGTTATTTATGTATGACAAAATTACGTAGTACTTCTTCTATGAAACCTTGCTTCTTGTCAAATTGCATTATTTTAGGTCAATGAGAAGTACCCTTTAGGTATTGATGAGTGAATTTTGTCATTAATTCCAGTTCTGCTGCTTTTCAATACTTTTGTCTTTCTTTAATTTACTTTAAGTCGATATTCTATTCTCGGTAGACAATTCATTCCATTCATCAGATCTCTAATCCTTCCTCAGTTTCACAGTGGAAAGCAATGTCATCACTCAACCTCATTATTGGTAGACTTTCATCCTTTCCTTTAATCTCCAGTTTCCGAAACGGTAAAAATTATCTTGCCGGCCCAAATTTCGTGTCTTCAACTACAAAAAATGGTAGGTGGTTTCATTACAAAGCCACATACAGACAAATCGGTGTGTATGTGTCTATGAGCCACAACTTCTTACTTGAAATGTTAATACTTCGGTGCAGAAAGAAGTTAGAAAACACACACGTGTGTTTTGTGGAATTTCTCAGACTTTGTTCTACAAGTTGAGGGCCGTACACTTTAATCTCCTAAACCAGTGGAGAGAGCGACCAACGTTAATGAGTGGTGAGGTCTTATTATGGGACCAAACTACTGAGATCATCGGTCCCTAGGCTTACACACTACATAATCTAACTTAAACGAACCTACGATAAGGGTAACACACACACACACACACACACACACACACACACACACACACACACACACACACACACATGCCAGAGGGAGGACTCGAACCTACCACGTGGGGAGCCGCGCGAACCGTGGGTTGGCGTCCAATGAGTGTATTCCACTGGAATTTCTGGGTCGTCTGTTGAGTACAAGTAACATAATGAAATTAGAAAGAGATCAAACGAATCACCACGGAAACATTTTAACCCGTGCTATGTGTCATGTGTATTTGACAGGCCATTAGGAACAATAATTGCTTTTCGCTTCAGCGTGCTGTAGTTACGAGACTTTGCAATTAGCTCAGCAAAAAAGTCAAGCAGAATGCTATTGTATCATTGCAGCATTAATGGACAACCCATCACTACTCGTTATACACAGACACGCGGAACACTGTGCGAAATAGACTTCTCTGCTTTGGTGGACCCTGGACAACAGCACGATCCACAGGACACACAGCGTGTAGATATTCTCTGCTCGTGGCCAGCTCAGCATGCTGTCACACGTTTTGTTGCCCTCGCGCAACATATTTATCACTGCAACAACAGCGGGACGTTTTTAGCCTGTGAAGGCAACCAGAGGAGCAGGCTGTCTAGTAGGCCTATGCTCATTTCTTCAAGAAGCCTGGAAGTTTCTTTCTCGAGTAAGCTACAGTCCTGTTGTTGTTCCTACTGACCACTCGTCAGCACATCTACCGTAGTATTCCCAGTAATCGCTTTCACTGTATCCCTTGGTGGATGTTGATAGTACCTTCCCCTATCCTTTTAACTTGCCAGTCATTACAAACATTTTAATACCCTGTCGCAAAAACAACTTGCATCCTCAGTTTCCTGTCTCTCGGGAGGATTCAAGCCCACACTACACTACAGGGAAGGTTAATGTCTATATTCAAACTCACAAACCTTTACGAAAAAATGCGTTGTGCATCAAAAGGAACAATGGTAGACATTTTATCGCCGAGGAAGACCTGTTTAAATTGATGTACTGGGTATGAGTTTTAAGTTGGACACGATGTACATATTATTCTTCTTCAATTGCGATTGCCACTTACTGTGAAATAAAACATTTAAAAAATTTCTTTTCATTCGTTCTTTTCTTTGTTTTATAGCCCCTTCTTTCGGCAGTCGCAGTTACACAGGTTATATAGGTTTTATGCGACAGTACTAAATAAGAGTTTTATTATAGCCATAAAACACGGCATTAATCTACATAACTTGAGAGATCTCTTTATTTCATAAGAATTTCAAGAACATAAGTTATACAAAATACTCATGCACCATAACGCTAACTACGTAAAGACGTTCGTATAACGGAAAATTCGGATACTACGAAACACAGAACATACAACACGCTCAGGCGTCTAAAATTATGTTAAGGATATTGAAACGGCTATTCGTGCGTATAATGGGACATAAAATACGGGAAGAGCAAAAAAAAATGTTCAAATGTGTCTGAAACCCAATGGGACTTAACTGCTTTGGTCATCAGTCCCTAAGCTTACACACTACTTAACCTAAATTATCCTGAGGACAAACACACACACCCATGCCCGAGGGAGGACTCGAACCTCCGCCGGGACCAGCCGCACAGTCCATGACTGCAGCTCCTTACGGGAAGAGCAAATTGGTTTCAGAGAAGCGAGAGGTAAAATAGATGCTATTGGAGTATGTAGAATGATCGGTGGAAGATCGACAGAAACCTGAAAACGAATGAGTTTGTCGTTCATAGTTAAAGAAAAAGACTTTGACCGAGTGAAATGAGGCAAGACGATAGACATTCTGAAACTGAAGAAGATAAATTGGAAGAACAGGACGCTAATTAAGGGGCTCCGGAAAGGCTCAAAATCATAAAAAGTTCAATTTTTACTTTTTTGCGTTTTCTGAATCTGCAGACTATTACCTTTTAATAGATATATAATTTATTCAATTCCGAAGACTACAACTATTTTTAATTTTTTTTTTAATGTGTTCTACATGGGCGTGACCCACTGTGGCGCTGTTAAACTGCTGTCAAATGGTGTTATTATTAACGTCCGTGTTCATCAGGTACATTTTAGTGATGCGAGATAAAGTATGTGTTGTGGCTAACCTGTGATGGTTGAATATATATCGCTGGTGTAATTGTCGATTGTTTCATGTTTATTTACTCTGTCGTTATCTCGAAAATATTCGTAATTAATTCTGTTTCTTGAGTCTCTGTTTTGTTGAAGTATAATAATGAGTAAAAGTAAAGTTATTAGAAATCCTCTGAAGGCTTTTAAGAAAAGGAGAATTGTTGGAAAGCCAAAGGTATGTGTTATTACTGTAAACAATAAAGACGATGAAAATCCCCAACATAGCTTGTGTCCCAAAGAAGAAGACAGTTGGTGTAAATATAACAAAGGATTGCTAACTGGTGAAGTGTACACTCATAAGCATAGTCTTCCTCATGCAATTATGTTGTTGTTGTTGTGGTCTTCAGTCCTGAGACTGGTTTGATGCAGCTCTCCATGCTACTCTATCCTGTGCAAGCTTCTTCATCTCCCAGTATCTACTGCAACCTACATCCTTCTGACTCTGCTTAGTGTATTCATCTCTTGGTCTCCCTCTACGACTTTTACCCTCCACGCTGCCCTCCAATACTAAATTGGTGATCCCTTGATGCCTCAGAACATGTCCTACCAACCGATCCCGTCTTCTGGTCAAGTTGTGCCACAAACTTCTCTTCTCCCCAATCCTATTCAGTACTTCCTCATTAGTTATGTGATCTACCCGTCTAATCTTCAGCATTCTTCTGTAGCACCACATTTCGAAAGCTTCTATTCTCTTCTTGTCCAAACTATTTATCGTCCATGTTTCACTTCCATACATGGCTACACTCCATACAAATACTTTCAGAAATGACTTCCTGACACTTAAATCTATACTCGATGTTAACAAATTTCTCTTCTTCAGAAACGATTTCCTTGCCATTGCCAGTCTACATTTTATATCCTCTCTACTTCGACCATCATCAGTTATTTTGCTCCCCAAATAGCAAAACTCCTTTACTACTTTAAGTGTCTCATTTCCTAATCTAATTCCCTTAGCATCACCCGACTTAATTCGACTACATTCCATTATCCTCGTTTTGCTTTTGTTGATGTTCATCTTATATCCTCCTTTGAAGACACTGTCCATTCCATTCAACTGCTCTTCCAAGTCCTTTGCTGTCTCTGACAGAATTACAATGTCATCGGCGAACCTCAAACTTTTTATTTCTTCTCCATGGATTTTAATACCTACTCCGAATTTTTCTTTTGTTTCCTTTACTGCTTGCTCAATATACATATTGAATAACATCGGGGAGAGGCTACAACCCTGTCTTACTCCCTTCCCAACCACTGCTTCCCTTTCATGTCCCTCGACTCTTATAACTGCCATCTGGTTTCTGTACAAATTGTAAATAGCCTTTCGCTCCCTGTATTTTACCCCTGCCACCTTTAGAATTTGAAAGAGAGTATTCCAGTCAACATTGTCAAAAGCTTTCTCTAAGTCTACAAATGCTAGAAACGTAGGTTTGCCTTTCCTTAATCTTTCTTCTAAGATAAGTCGTAAGGTCAGTATTGCCTCACGTGTTCCAGTTTTTCTACGGAATCCAAACTGATCTTCCCCGAGGTTGGCTTCTATTAGTATTTCATTTCGTCTGTAAAGAATTCGTGTTAGTATTTTGCAGCTGTGACTTATTAAACTGATGGTTCGGTAATTTTCACATCTGTTAACACCTGCTTTCTTTGGGATTGGAATTATTATATTCTTCTTGAAGTCTGAGGGTATTTCGCCTGTTTCATACATCTTGCCCACCAGATGGTAGAGTTTTGTCAGGACTGGCTCTCCCAAGGCCGTCAGTAGTTCCAATGGAATGTTGTCTACTCCGGGGGCCTTGTTTCGACTCAGGTCTTTCAGTGCTCTGTCAAACTCTTCACGCAGTATCGTATCTCCCATTTCATCTTCATCTACATCCTCTTCCATTTCCATAATATTGTCCTCAAGTACATCGCCCTTGTATAGACCCGCTATATACTCCTTCCACCTTTCTGCTTTCCCTTCCTTGCTTAGAACTGGGTTTCCATCTGAGCTCTTGATATTCATACAAGTCGTTCTCTTATCTCCAAAGGTCTCTTTAATTTTCCTGTAGGCAGTATCTATCTTACCCCTCGTGAGATAAGCCTCTACATCCTTACATTTGTCCTCTAGCCATCCCTGCTTAGCCATTTTGCACTTCCTGTCGATCTCATTTTTGAGAAGTTTGTATTCCTTTTTGCCTGCTTCATTTACTGCATTTTTATATTTTCTCCTTTCATCAATTAAATTCAATATTTCTTCTGTTACCCAAGGATTTCTACTACACCTCGTCTTTTTACCTACTTGATCCTCTGCTGCCTTCACTACTTCATCCCTCAAAGCTACCCATTCTTCTTCTACTGTATTTCTTCCCCCCATTCCTGTCAATTGTTCCCTTATGCTCTCCCTGAAACTCTGTACAACTTCTGGTTCTTTCAGTTTATCCAGGTCCCATCTCCTTAAATTCCCACCTTTTTGCAGTTTCTTCAGTTTTAATCTACAGGTCATAACCAATAGATTGTGGTCAGAGTCCACATCTGCCACTGGAAATGTCTTACAATTTAAAACCTGGTTCCTAAATCTCTGTCTTACCATTATATAATCTATCTGATACCTTTTAGTATCTCCAGGGTTCTTCCATGTATACAACCTTCTTTCATGATTCTTTCATGCAATAATGGAGGTGATAAAACCTATTTTCAGAGACTTAGCAGCACCTGAACTGTTGAAAAAGTGTATTCACGGAAAAACTCAAAACCCCAATGAAAGTGTAAATAGTGTTATATGGTCGAGAATCCCCAAGACTGTATTTGTTGGAATAGAAACACTTCACTTTGGTGTGTATGATGCTGTTGCGACTTTCAATGATGGCAACATTGTAAGGTGCAAGGTATTTAGAAATATGGGAATGAAGATAGGTTCTAACATGGTACGAGCGATGCTTGCTTTAGACAAGGAACGCCTTCGGGCTGCAGACAGGGCTGTAAAGAGTCTAGAAATACAAGCAAGAGTAAACAGGAGGACGAACAAGAGGAAGCTGGAGGAGGAGTTTGCAGAGAATGAAGATAATCCATCCTATGGACCTGGAATGCACTAAAAAGTTAATCCAATCTTTGTCGCTCGATTCCCAAAACTTTTATTTTCTCATACTAATTACATGTTTTCTAAGGATCTTCCAAACATATTTGTTTCAAACTTTCAGTAAATGTTACACAGTACCTTCTGCGTAATTTAACACAGCCTTTTTCCAAAGAACTGTATATTTTTGAATATATAAATAAAAAATTGCAAAAAAATGTTGTGAATTTTCATTACAATTGAAAAAAATTCATCTTTAATAACTGAACTAAAATTTTGTAAAATCCCTGTGTTAAGTTGTAGCCCATATTCCAATAAATAATCTGTAAAAAGTTCAACTTCCTACCTCAAATACTTTGTGAGGAAAGATGTAATTATTATTTTAACATTGAAAGTATAGGGCGTTCCGGAGCCTCTTAAGAGGTTATACGTAAGGCAGAAAGCAACCAAGAAGTTAATGATTGGTGTGACAGACTATATTTTCAATCGAGCCAGGAGTAATTCATGGTTTCTGTCGTTCACTGACTCTGTTTACCGTATACACTGAAGTGACAAAGATCGTGTCAGATCTTCTTTTTCACGAAGTAGTGCAGCAACTCGACGTGGCATGGACTCAACAAGTCGTTGCGAGTCCCCTGCAGAAATATTGAGCCATGCTGCCCCTACAGCCGTCCATACTTGCGAAAGTCCCGTAAGCGCTCCATGGGATTCATGTCGGACGATCAAATAATTCGCTTGAATTGTCCAGAATGTTCTTCAAACCAGTAGTGCAAAATTGTGGTCCGATGACGACATCGTTATTTGAGAACATGAAGTCCATGAATGGCTGCGAACAGTCTCCAACTAGCCCGCCAGAACCATTTGCAGTTAATCATCGGTTCGATTGGACCAGAGGACCCAGTTCGTACCAAGTAAACACAGTCCACACCATTATAGAGCCTCCACCGATTTGCCCAGTGACTTGTTGACAGCTTGGCTCCATGGTTTCGTGGGCTCTGCGCCAGACTCAGATCCTACCATCAGCTGTTACCTGCTGAAATTGGGACTCATCTGAACAGGCCAACATTTTCCAGTCGTCCAGGGTCCAGCTGATATGGTCATGAGCCCAGGAGAGGCACTCCAGGAGATGTCGTGCTGTTAGCAAAGACACTCACGTCCAATGACGCCAAATTTCGCCACACAGTCCTGTTTATTTCTACGGTCTTCTCACGCGCTGTTGCTTGTCTGATAGCGCTTACAACTCTACGCAAATTCCGTTGTTCTCGGTCGTTGAATGAAGGCCGTCGGCCACTACATTGTCCGAAGTGAGAGATAAATGGAATGTCCAATGCATCTAGCTCCAGCTAACATTCCTCGTTCAGTGTCTGTTAATTCCTGTCATACGGCTGTAATCACGCCGGTAACCTTTTGACAGGAATCACCTGCGTACAAAAGACACCTCCGCCAATGCACTTCCCTTTTTTACCTTGTGTAAGAGATCCGACCGCCATCTATATATGTGTGTATCACTGCCCCATGACTAGTGTCACCTCTGTGTTTTTGTCGAAGTTTTAATAATGGAAACCTTAGAAGCGGAGAAGGAAGGAGTGCGCACGGGCTTCCAGAGGAAAAAGCCTATCGGATCAGATGATGACACGGTTGTGCTTGGAGATAAGACAATATTTCCTTAAAAAAAATCAGACTAGAAGGATTGCAACAGTACTGAATATTATATGAATGATACGAAAATTAAAACAAGAGACAGACAAACTAAAAGTGTGCAACACAGTACAGCTATCTGAGGAGCAAGCTAATTGATTACTGGACGAGCGAAAAAAGAAAAAAAGACCTGGAACTGCAACGGCAAACCAAGCTTCCCAGAAAAAGGAACGCTTATTATGCAACAAATTAGTGTTTAAGGGAACGTTTTGCTGAATGGTTCGTGTGGACTATTTTTCTGTATGGTTGTGAAAGTTGGAAACTGAAGAAGAAAGCCGGCCGCGGTGGTCTCGCGGTTCTAGGCGCGCAGTCCGGAACCGTGCGACTGCTACGGTCGCAGGTTCGAATCCTGCCTCGGGCATGGATGTGTGTGATGTCCTTAGGTTAGTTAGGTTTAAGTAGTTCTAAGTTCTAGGGGACTTATAACCACAGCAGTTGAGTCCCATAGTGCTCAGAGCCATTTGAACCATTTGAAGAAGAAAGAAACAGACAAATTTGAAACAGAGAGCTGCGAGTTTGGAAGAGAATCGAGAGAAAATTGGGTGTATATAAAGAGATGAATAGTGAAGTAAAGGTCACGAAAAAGGAACTAAGGACTCACCTAAAACTAGTTGGGGAAAGGAAAACAGACTGGATGGGATATTTACTGCGAGTAAGAGGAATTCTAACAACAGTTATCGAAGATACAGTGGAAGGACAGGGGAAGTAGGAATTCTGGATTAATTGAATCGGGGAAGATAAAAGACTACGAAGCAGCTGGCCTGGAACAAGGTCACCTGGAGACAGCAGTCGTGTCAGGAACCAGCCAATTAAGATGAAAAAAGGCGTACGAGAGTGATGACGAAGATGTATGCAGCTGTAAAATGAAACACAGGACAGCAAAGTAGAAGTACGGAATGAAAGCGGTAGGCGCCGGACGAATGCGGTCGACTTGCTGAAAGAGTGCGCCACTGTTGCCAGTATCTTATATTTATTTATGAGGTTCCGTGACAGCACGTGTGTCATGGTCCGAGTCAGTACATAGCTTACAGAATACCGACGAGAAAATTTGTAAACAAAATAATGTAAAAAAATGATAAAACACGAAAAATGATGTTACAGAGAATGCAGGTAAATAAAGCATTACAGACGAAAGATCTGAAATGCTACGAGGAACTACTGTACGGAATACTGGATAGTTCTCGTACACTAGCAGAACAAGGCGTCAAATACCCTGGTCTCTATATCGTCCGGAGGCGCACTTGCCCCAAGAAAACGCAGTACACCCGACAGAAAAGCGAAAATACAATGAATATGCTACATTCAAGTACGTGTGTTTTTATATCGTACTCTAACCTGACAGTTTGTGGACTACGGTTTCCTTAGCAGTGGCTCAGCCACTGATTCTATGTTAGAAACATTTGACAGATGCCAATATAAGGCCACGAGGTGCTGTATGCGTGCTCTGCGGGCAAATCCTACGAATGTTCTTCATGTCGATGTTAATGAGCCTCAACTGGATCTCAGAAGACGGCACATGTAAATATACTCAAACGCGCGCAATTTTGGGAGGATTGTTTTAGAGGATTCGGTTATTGATAGAGAAATACTTTATTATTAGTTACTGGTTTATAAAGAAACACAGCTGTGCAACTGAATCACAGTTTCGCAAAATCAGTGTTTCAAAAATACGATAACAGATATAGACATTCGACTAGATATACCATACATAGACCCTAAAATGCGGTTGGTTGGCTCTCAGCACTATGGGACTTAACGTCTGAGGTCATCAATCCCCTTGACTTAGAACTACTTAATTCTAACTAACCTAAGGACATCACACACATCCATGCTCGAGGCAGGATTCGAACCTGCGACCGTAGCAGCAGCGCGGTTCCGGACTGAAGCGCCAGGAACCGCTCAGCCACAGTGTCCGGCCCTAATATGAGCTCTCAAGTAACAGACACATTTCCCAATCCCAGCTCTCTCCGGAAGCCTCGGTGCTAATAGCGGAGCCCGCCGTAACATTAAAGGACTTACATATGCTAACGACTTGGATAGAGATAGAATCAAAATTCGGACAGATTTCCGATCGACATTGCTGCTCATACCGAGTCATGATGTCAGTAATACTAACAATTACTTAGCGTACCAGATTAAAGACTGTACTGCACCACAGCAACGCCCTAACAAGAAAATCACCAAGGTGTGTGTAAAGGGGCATCGTGGTATCACACGCAATGAAACTGTCGGCGCTCTCGCTGAGTGTGCCATCCACCAAGGGACAGAGGCTTACGAACAAGTTGCTTGGAGAGACCTTCTGCAAGACGTGCAGCGGCGGATCAGAACCATGTATAACAATAAGTTCAAATGGCTCTGAGCACTATGGGACTCGACATCTGAGGTCATCAGTCCCCTAGAATTTAGAACTACTTAATCCTGACTAACCTAAGGACATCATACACATGCATGCCCGAGGTTGGATTCGAACCTGCGACCGTAGCGGTCATGCGGTTCCAGACTGAAGCGCCTAGAACCGCTCGGCTACACCGGGCAGCCTAACAATAAGGGGTGCCTATCCTGTCAACAGAGTGGAAGGCATTATAAAGCTACACTACTACAAATCCCTGTACGACCGTGGACCTCCCTCAACACGTACCGCTGCCAGTTTTCGGTCACTATGTTCCACCTGCGCTTTAATCACGGACGCTTCCGACTGCCCCTCTATTGGCTGCAACTGATTGATCCACCACTATGTGACTGTGGCACGGAGGAGGACATCGACCAGGCAATTATCGGCTGTAGCCGAATTGCTGCTATGCTCGGTGTTTACCTTCCTACTAGTGTGAAGTCTTTACTCGCAGCGCATGATGTGTCATAGGCATACGTATCAGATTTCGGCAGCGCAACACAGCTTGATTTACTTGTTCTCTATAAACCATTGAAAATATTCTATATGAGTCTTCGGGGTATATTTGGCGTTCATCACTCAGCCTTCTTTCCTGCTGGAGTCCTGTTGAAGAAGGAACTCGCTGTATGCTGCAAATATTTCTGTACAGTGCTTAACGAAGGGCTATCCAAGTGCAACAATAGCTTGGTGTCACCCAGTTATTTCTTAATTCATGACATAGGAAACAAAAAATGGCTATGAGGCAAGCATATACAGGGTGGTCCATTGATAGTGACCGGGCCAAATAACTCAGGAAATAAGCGCCAAACGAAAAAAGTACAAAGAAGGAAACGTCTAGCTGGAAGAGGGAAACCCGATGGCGCTATGGTTGGCCCACTATATGGAGCTGCCTTAGGTCAAACGGATATCAACTGCATTTTTGAAATAAGAACCCCATTTTTTATTACATATTCGTGAAATACGTAAAGAAATATGAATGTTTTAGTTGGGCCAATTTTTTCGCTTTGTGATAGATGGCGATGTAATAGTCAGAAACGTATAAGTACGTGGTATCACGTAACATAATGCCAGTGCGGACGGTATCTGCTTCGTGATACAGTACCCGTGTTAAAATCGACCGTTTACCAATTGCGGAAATGACCGATATCGTGTTGACGTATGGCTATTCTGATCAAAATGCCCAATGGGCGTGTGCTATGTATGCTGCTCGGTATCCTGGATGACATCATCCAAGTGTCCGGACCGCTCGCCGGATAGTTACGTTATTTAAGGAAACAGGAAGTTTTAATTACTGAAACAGGAAGTGTTCAGCCACATGTGAAACGTCAACCACGGCCTGCGACATATGATGATGCCCAAGTAAGTGTTTTAGCTGCTGTCGCGGCTAATCCGCACATCAGTAGCAGACAAATTGCGCAGGATCGGGAATCTCAAAAACGTCGGTGTTGAGAATGCAACATCAACATCGATTGCAACCGTACCATATTTCTATGCACCAAGAATTGCATTTTGAACGTCGTGTACAGTTCTGCCCAGTGGGCACAAGAGAAGTTACGGGACGATGACAGATATTTTGCACGCGTTCTGGTCAGCGACGAAGCGTTATTCACCAACAGCGGTAACGTAAACCGGCATAATATGCACTATTGGGCAACGGAAAATCCACGATGGCTGCGACAAGTGGAACATCAGCGACCTTGACGGGTTCATGTATGGTGCGGCATTATGGGACGAAGGATAATTGTCCCCCATTTAATGTTCTGCCGATATTTCACTGCATGACAGGATGGCGATGTACTTCCAATATGATGGATGTCCGGCACATAGCTCTCGTGCGGTTGAAGCGGTATTGAAAAGCATATTTCATGAGAGGTGGATCGGTCGTCGAAGCACCATACCATGGCCCGCACGTTCACCGGATCTGACGTCCCCGGATTTCTCTCTGTGGGGAAAGTTGAAGGATATTTGCTATCGTGATCCATCGACAACGACTGACAACATGCGTCACCGCATTGTCAATGCATGTGCGAAAATTACGGAAGGCGAAACACTCGCTGTTGAGAGGAATGTCGTTACACCTATTGCCAAATGCACTGTTGTTGACGGACGTCATTTTGAGCATTTATTGCATTAATGTGGTATTTTCAGGTAATCATGCTGTAACAGCATTCGTTCTCAGGAATGATAAGTTGACATAGGTACATGTATCACATTGGAACAACCGAAATAAAATGTTCAAACGTACCTACGTTCTGTATTTCAATTTAAAAAACCTACTTGTTACCAACTGTTCGTCTCAAATTGTGAGCCATAAGTTTATGACTATTACAGCGCCATCTACCACAAAGCGAAAAAAAAAGGACCAACTAAAACGTTCATGTTTCTTTACGTACTACACGAATATGTAATAAAGAATGGGGGTTACTATTTAAAAAGAAAAGCAGATGATATCCGTTTGACCTATGGCAGCGGCATCTGGTTTCCCCCTTCAAGCTAGACAAGTTTCGTTCTTTGTAGTTCTTTCGTTTGACGCTTATTTGGCTTGGTCACGATCAATGGACCACCCTGTATATTCATTTGCAACGTGAACTGTATCAGTGTGCAGTAAATGAAAAAGACAAAAACTTACGCAACGACAGAATCATTTATTTTCCAGGAGGGTATTTTCACAGCACTCTTGAACAAAACCATTTGGTGGTGGAACGTCACCTTTGCTCGGATGCGGGTTTGAATCCATTGAGGCATACTACCTATGAGATCGTTAAACCAACCTTTGTCTAGATTGTCACTCTTCAATAGCGATTCTTCGTAAGTCGCGCATGGCACTTGGTCATTGTCAACGCGCGAAAACAGCTCCCTTCAGTCGACCCCAAACATTTTCGGTTAGGCTGGTATCCAGGCAACAGGAGGCCACTATAGCCCGGTGATTCTAGCATGCTGAAGGATCATGCACACGAGAACAGCATGATAACCACGCGAGTTATTACCTAACAAAATGAAATTGTCACGAAAATGATGGTGATGCTGTCACGCTACTGGTTGTAGAAACTCGTCACCATACTGTAGTGCATGGAGATTGCCTTCAACAAGCGCGAGAGCTGACCCCTGGAAATGCCACTTCAGAACATCACTCCACCACCACTTCGATGCACATATTGGACACAACGTTGGAAGCGATCGATATTGGAGGAAGTCTCCAAACCTTTTCTGGCGACTATCTGGTTACAAACAAGTCCCTACGCCAATCTTGAGGCGTCCATTCTGCGTGATTTTTTGCCTCTCTACAGCGGAAACAGCGGAATGTACTACGTGATGCTAACTATGGACGTCAGGAAAGGAGATCCCCACCATTTAATTGTCTCGTAACAGCTTGATGCAAAACATGTAGCCCCTTACAAAGTAAATTAAGTTCTGGAGTACATAGCTTACAGAATACCGACGAGAAAATTTGTAAACAAAAGAATGTAAAAAAATGATAAAACACGAAAAATGATGTTACAGAGAATACAGGTAAATAACGCATTACAGACGAAAGATCTGAAATGCTACGAGGAACTACTGTACGGAATACTGGATTTGTAGTAGTGTAGCTGTATAATGCCTTCCACTCCGTTGACAGGATAGGCACCCCTTATTGTTAGGCTGCCCGGTGTAGCCGAGCGGTTCTAGGCGCTTCAGTCTGGAACCGCATGACCGCTACGGTCGCAGGTTCGAATCCAACCTCGGGCATGCATGTGTATGATGTCCTTAGGTTAGTCAGGATTAAGTAGTTCTAAATTCTAGGGGACTGATGACCTCAGATGTCGAGTCCCATAGTGCTCAGAGCCATTTGAACTTATTGTTACACATGGTTCTGATTCGCCGCTGCACGTCTTGCAGGAGGTCTCTCCAAGCAACTTGTTCGTAAGCCTCTGTCCCTTGGTGGATGGCACACTCAGCGAGAGCGCCGACAGTTTCATTGCGTGTGATACCACGATGCCCCTTTACACACACCTTGGTGATTTTCTTGTTAGGGCGTTGCTGTGGTGCAGTACAGTCTTTAATCTGGTACGCTAAGTAATTGTTAGTATTACTGACATCATGACTCGGTATGAGCAGCAATGTCGATCGGAAATCTGTCCGAATTTTCATTCTATCTCTATCCAAGTCGTTAGCATATGTAAGTCCTTTAATGTTACGGCGGGCTCCGCTATTAGCTATCTGGCTCAAAGGTTGTAGATGTCGATCATCCTGTGCACATTTCGAACGAGAACGGCCTATGCGGTGTAAGTAGTCAGCACAAGTTATTAATTGGAACAGATTCCTTGTTTACACCACGTCACTTTCACTCCGATACACACGCCAGGCGGCCGGCCGAAGTGGCCGTGCGGTTAAAGGCGCTGCAGTCTGGAACCGCAAGACCGCTACGGTCGCAGGTTCGAATCCTGCCTCGGGCATGGATGTTTGTGATGTCCTTAGGTTAGTTAGGTTTAACTAGTTCTAAGTTCTAGGGGACTAATGACCTCAGCAGTTGAGTCCCATAGTGCTCAGAGCCATTTGAACCATTTGAACACACGCCAGGCAACTTCGCTGGTTGACAAGTTTCCTCCGCGTAACGTGCCGAAGCGGAAATGACCATTGGTCGCGATTGTTGTTCGTGCGATGATGGATGTTCAGTTTACTGTACCATAGACGTCTCCAGTGCGTCCGTACTGGTGCTCTACTTACAACAGAAATGCTGCGATCGGTTCGAGGTTATCGTTCTACCCGTAGGTAGCGCTAATTGTTAAGTCTGTGTGTGTTACACAGTGTCGGGGGTGACCTTCAGATTGGTACAGGGACAGTCATGAGAGCAACGTACCTGCACAACATATCGAGATGATACAAAACTTCTGTTCATGTTCGTAGATCGCGCTGTTGTTGGATAAGATGTTGTAACGCTCTGTTCTTGAGATGCGAGACGCACACCAATCCTGTTAAGACAAACTCCAATTAGTACGCTTTTGTGTAGGTGGGTTATCGCTGAAACCACGATCGGGCGTTTTTGTTGAGGGCGGTCGAAATTTAAGCGGAGCGCAGCAGCCTCTTTCGTAGAGGCGAAACTCGCTTTCCACGCTTATGCGCCATCACAAAAGTTATCTCTTGGAGATATTGAGGCGCGAGATCCTTACGGCTCGGCCAACCGCGGAACATAAAAAAAAAGACAAAAAATTTTGTGACGATGGGAAAAGGTGACAGACTGCATGTCGCTCACAACTCAGTCGTTTATTTAAGGGAAAAAAAGTTATGCCATCGAGTAGCGAATTAAAAAACGTGCCAGGAAAGGGAGTAAACAATTTCACCATATTTTGGGACACGCCTAGCTCGGAAAAGATCATAACTGACTTGGTGTGAAGGGAAAGCCAGAAATCTAATGTAAAACGTCTCTGTAAATAATGTTCGGAGACTTCTCGTTCTCTGCGTCGGTGCAGTGTGAACATTAATAAAACCGGAAGCCGCGCGGAGTGGCCGCGTGGTTTGAGGCACCATGTCACGGGTCTCGGACTGCACGCCCCCCCCCCCCCCTCCCTTCCTCCGCCGGAGGTTCAAGTCCTACCTAGGGCTTGTGTGTGTGTGTGTGTGTGTGTGTGTGTGTGTGAGTTTCTTATCATAAGTTAAAGTTACACAGAAGGTAGGGCTGAAAGGGAATAGAGACAAAACAGAGTTCATGCAATTAGGAAGAGGACAAGAGCAGGTAGAATTTCTTGAGATAGATGGCAAGAGGTTCAAGAGAGTAGACCAGTTCAAATACTTGGGATCTTGGTTTACCATGGACAACAACATAAAAATGGACATCAAGGAAAGAATAGCAGTGGGTACGAAATGCATGCAGTCCCTCAGAGAGACGCTCCGCTCTAAATCGATCACAGTGAACACTAAGATGAAAATCTACAACACAGTGATATGCCCAGCAGTAATGTACGGTTCAGAAACATGGAACATGACTAAGCGAGAAAGGTAAAAACGATTAATATTTGAAAAAAGAGTAATGAGGAAGATATGGGGACCAGTTTTAGATAACGGAGAATGGAGGAGGAGGAAAAACGAGGAAATCTACCTTCTGATGCGACAACCAACTATCCTACAGAAGAAAAAGAGCAAAAGTATACAATGGGCAGGCCATGTAGCCTGAATGCCAGATGGAAGACAGGCGAAGATGGCACTAGCGGGTAATCCAAACACCAAATGCCTCATTAGACGACCAAGGCAGCGCTGGATGGACGACCTGGCGAAGGACCTAGCAGCCGTTGGAACTGAAGACACCTGGAGGAACCGGGCACAAAACAGGAAGGAATGGAGGCAGTTTGTGGAAGCAGCACGTTGTCTGCATGGCCTGTCATCGCTGAATATCTATCTATCTATCTATCTTTCTATCTAAGTAGTGAGTAAGTCTAGGGACCGATGACCTCAGCAGTTTGGTCCCTTAAGAACTGTAACACATTTGAACATTTTAAAACCGTCAAAACTCCAGGAATTGGTTCCTGACTGTAATTGGAGGGAATAAGGTCCAGTGAACATGTGTCTGGAAACGCGTCGTTGGCACGGTAGATGGCGCTGACGAATGGGAGTTGCTCCTCTGACCACGTGTCATGTTTGTAGCCCACAGATGGCGATTATGCAGACTGATGATGCCACTCGTGGTAAACGTTGCTTCGTCGGTAAAGAGGACCGATGACAGAAATCACATAAATGTGATGGTCTGGTGCCAAAACTCTCGACAATATCCTTTCCGTAGAGGAAAATCTGCTGCCAATATTCCTTGCACTCGTTGCAGGTGATCGGGACAGCAACAGTTTTCATGCATACTTTGGGTTGCACGGTGTTGGCGAGCCACTTGCCTGGAGCTTGTAGTAGGGTTCGCCTCAATATCCTGTGGGACCCGGACCTCCAGATCTGGTGTACGCACAGTCCGCCCTCTCCCTGCATTTTCGTCTGCCTGAAAGGACACATGATCACACAGACACCCAAAACGGCTTGAAATGTTGTGTGATGTGGTTGGTGTCCGTGAGGGTTCTAGTTTCGGTATGGCCGTCCAGCCTCTCGACCGTTTTCATCTGCCTGACCGTACACAAACACCATCTCGGCATGTTCCCAACATGAATACTGGACCATTCTGCTGCTTACAGTACGCTACGTCAAACATACAACCTGAAACACAAAAGGAAAACACGGCACCTGGTCAAAGGAATTTTCATTTGTCAGTGCCATCTACCGTGGCAACCATGCTTATCCAGACACATGTTCATAGGACCTTATTTCCCATTTCCAATCATGAATCCGTCCTTTCAGTTTGTCTGTTTTATTAATGTTCACTCTGGCTCTGAGTACTCGCTAGCAGCCAACGTAAAACTGTCAGCGCTAGAAACATGGTATATCCAGATGAATATCTGCCACTTTTAACACTTGTCCTTGACTCTTATTTATAGTGATCGAGAAGGCGACTTTCAAAGGAAAATGCAAGCGCTTGAACTGGAAAGGCAAGTTTGTTGCGATGACAGGAAATCGTGGTATCAGTACCGTCTCTCCTTTAGGTCCGCTGGTGATAATCGTGACTTGCACGATATGCCTTTTCAGCTCCATGATGTGTAACCTGGCGCCACTGCATAATCTTGGTGCATCCAGGTTATTCCTCAGTATGACAGGCACACGCACCTTCAGCTCCAAGTTATGAAACAGGACCCCCAACAGCTGTAATGAGGTTAGAAACTCTGCAGTGTAAGCAGTAGCGTCGTCTGTAGTCGTCACCGTCTCAAAGAAAATAAGCAATTTCTGGTTGTATGCAGCGCAAGTTTTATAATATTTGTGCGTGCGACAACGTCATCTGCTCCCACGTGTATGCCTGTTACCAGCGGATACGCTCGCACATCATAATCAAATCCAGCATCATTAAAGGCATACCACTTTCTGGATGCGAAGGCACGACGTGTCTCTGTCATACAGCATGTAAATGCCACTATCGTCGTGATCATAAAGCGTATCAGAAGCTATAAGGTACGTCTGACGCCCAGCGGTTAAAATACAAAAAATGGTTCAAATGGCTCTGAGCACTATGGGACTCAACTGCTGAGGTCATTAGTCCCCTAGAACTTAGAACTAGTTAAACCTAACTAACCTAAGGACATCACAAACATCCATGCCCGAGGCAGGATTCGAACCTGCGACCGTAGCGGTCTTGCGGTTCCAGACTGCAGCGCCTTTAACCGCACGGCCACTTCGGCCGGCGGTTAAAATACAACGTGCCTGTATGGAAGTATGTATTAAACACTTTCAGGATTCTATAAGCTTTGTATTCATTACGTTGAATCGTAATATTTAGGACATATTAAACGATAGAAGAATTTTCACAAATATAAAATAGTTAGAAACCCAAATGGTAAATAGCTATTTCTAAGAGTAATTATTGTCCCACATTTCACGCTGTATTCTTCAAATCAATAAATACGTCTACGTACTCTGGAATGTAGCCTATTCCTTAATTCAGGGCATAAGCTAATTCCATTCCACATTTCTTGCGAATTCGTCCAGACGTAATTTGCTGTATGTTACACGTCCGTCACAACAGTACTTGATTCACGTGTAAAGTGAAATTTTTGTAGCTCATGTATCACGTGTACTGCCAGATCATTGCTATAAATCAAGAGAATCAACGGATCCTGAAAATAACCCCGTGACTCCTTTCCTCCCGTTATCTGCACCCTTCTTCGCCCACCAACCTCCCTCCCCCACCCCCTCCGACACTCACACTCACACTCTCTCTCTCTACACACACACACAGCACTCGCTTTACACGTCTCCAGCCATATAGCCCTTTGTTGACAATGGAGGATAACCTTGCAGTGAACCGTTCTGAGCTCTCTCCTCAAATCTACAATTCCTTACGCAAAAGTGCCATATGGTTCACAGAATCAAATGCCATTGTGGAAACAAAGAAAATTCTTTATTAAGGATTTGAGATATATGTCACCATAGTGGCGCAAGGACGATGCTGGCAGCTGATTAAATTTCAGATAGGTCAAGTAAAGAGCATACGGGAGGTTGGAATGACCTCCCGAAGAATTTTTCAGCCTGGTGGCCGCGAGGCGTGCGCTGTACGTCAGTGGTTCTGGTAATATTTCAGAAGTGCCTGAGAGCTCCTCCACGTGATTCTACAGGGCAGCGATCACAGGCTGCCAGTGAACCAGGAGCAATGGCTGATCGCTTCGCACGAGAGATCACGGCCTTAGATTGCCAATCTTTCGACTGGCTTGATGCTGTGCTCCATCATTCCCTATCTTGTTCTTCTTGCCTCTCTACCTAATCATTGTGCCCAACATCTTGTACACTACGTTTTGGATTCTCCACTTTGGCCAGCCTCTATTAGTTTTTCAGATTGTAATTCCTGCCAGCACTAGGTAATCTATTCCTGGACACAGTAGCAAATGTCTTTCTGCCCAGCATCTTCTTCCGCTGAAGGTCCGCCGGTGATTTCTTTCGTCATCTTTTCTTTCCAGCACCTCTTCTTTTCGAAACCGAGTGAGGTGGCGCAGTGGCTAGCACACTGGATTCGCGTTCGGGAGGACGACGGTTCAAACCCGCGTCCGGCCATCCGGATTTAGGTTCTCCGGATTTCTCTAAATCGCTCCAGACAAATGCCGGAATGGTTCTTCTGAAGGGGTACAGCCGACTTTTCCCCCATCCTTGACACAATCCGAGCTTGTGCTCGGTGTCTTATGACCTCGATGTCGACGGTACGTTAAAATCAATCTTCCTTCTTTCTTTATTGTATTTCGACCCCTATCTGTTCATTTAATTTGTTACACTCTTCGATCTCTTCCTCGGGTTTCCAGCGGTCCACAATTCACATTTACACAGTTCTGTGCTCCAGACCCATACATTCAACAAGTTCTTCTTCCGTGTCGCACCAATATTTGTCACAAGTAATGCTCGTTTATTTACTATAGCTCTCTTCGCTGTCTGATGAAAAGTATCCAGACATCCCAATGTAATGTGGAGTTGAACACTAGACGTAAGGAGAGGCGGACCTGTCGGTATAAAAGTGCATAGAAAGCGTTGGATTGTCAGTGTTGATACAGTAACAACAGAATGGTTCGGTGTTGTCGGTAGAGGAACAAAAACGGCAGTATGGAACGGTCCAGAGAGCTCAGCAACTTCGCACAAATCCATTAGAGACATTACAGCCCCTCTAAAGCTGCGCAAGCTGACTGCAGTGTAATGTGGTTGTGAGGTGGAAATGCGAAGGAGCAGTCACACCTGAACCAAGGCCACGCAGACCTCATGTACCGACAGACTGTAACTGTCTGGAAACTGAAGAAGTTTGATATCAGAAAACGCATGAACTCAGCGGAAGCAGTCACTTGTGAGTTACAAAGTGCTACCAGCAGTCCAAGTAGCACAATGACTTACGTAAAGAGTTGCATTAGGTGCAGTGGTCTAGTGTTTCTCGTAACTCAATCATTCTTGGAGTCAGTACAAAGGACAGTTGAGGTGGTGCAAACAGTGACGGCATTTGACAGTGAATTACTAGAAATGAGTTATTTAGATTGATGAACCACTCTGTACTCTTGGTCACTCCGATGTTAGGGTATGGGTTTGGCGAATGCCTTGGGAACATCACCAGCATCGTGTGTGGTACCAACAGTGAAGTAAGGAGGAGGTTGTGTTACGATATGGGGGTACTGTGCTTAAGAAAACGTTAACCCTAGCATTACCAACGTATTTTTTGTTACATGTAATACCAACGGGGGGGCCTCAAAGGTCCATAAAGAATACCACAATTTATTTTATCATAAATCAAGTTTATTTGCTTCTGATACCTCTAATAACAATTCAAAATGCTTAGACATTGTTTTTGTATACTGGATAATAAAAGATGTTATTATAATAGGAATAAAATGAACAAATCACGAGATTCAGTTTATATATTTTTTGGAATAATGTTTCAAAATAGTGTTTTCTTATAAAAACGACTTTTTTAATTCGATACACTACATGAAGCAAACAAAATTTACTGTCTCATTCTGCAACGCATTTTTCACACAACACTGTCTTCCTGCAGTGTTTCCCACAGACGTGTTTGTGGCACTGAGAGCAGGTAACAGTTGACTTTCCCAGCTTGTTGTACTTGATCTTTTTAGATGCAGCTTCTTGGCAGCATAGGTGGCACCGTCCACGTGTTCCTGGTTCTGCTGTTGAGGATGATGGTTCTACAGAGCAGCTGAGCTTCCGTTGTGTGATGCTTTCCATTGCCATTATTACTGGCTTCTGAAGTCCATACAAATTTTGTGCCCGTTTATCTACTTGAGATCTTATTAGTTCGAGACCTAAGTTAGTGATAAAAACTCTTCTGCGGTTTAGCAAATTCTTTTTCCAATTCGGAAAGTTGAGGAGGAAGAGTGAATATGCATTTATTGCTGCTATGTCAATGAGTGTGTAGAAGAGGGACAAAGGCCATCTTCTTGTTCCTCTCTTTGTGCTGTAGTGTCTTGCCATCTGGTCTATGGTGTCCACGCCTCCCTTTGTAGAATTATAAAAAAGATTTATGTTAGTCTTTTTTGAGTCTTCATTCAACACCCCTTCTGAGTGATAAGTTGAAAGCATCAACAGCAGTCGTTTTGGCTTCTCGCGGACTAGCGTTGATGCAAGAGTAACTGGTGGCCTCTGTGTCTGAGGGTCAGTATAAGCAAAGATGGAAGAGTGTAAACTGCGGCCAGTTGTAGTCTTCAGCTCTTCAGGTATGTGTCGTCTGTTAGACTGTAGGGTGCCAACAAGTGTGAGGTGAAAATCATTCCATAGAGTCTCAGCAAGCTCCACTGAAGTATAGTACCGATCTGTGGTAACATTACGGCCTGATTTTTCAATAGGTTTTATTAGTCTCTTTACAATTTCCATCGGTCCATTTGAATGCTGTGTATTTCCTGACTTGCCTGTATAGATGTCCATGCTGATCACATATCTAGTCTCAGAATCAGACAGCATTCGAATTAGAATGCCGTATTTTCCAGGTTTTTCTTTTAGAAACACCTTGAATGGACAGCGACCACGGAACAAAGACAACATCTCATCCACTGTTGTATGTAGACCAGGAATGAAATACAATGGAAGTGAAGAATTGAAGCTTTCAAAAATTTCCCTCATTGGAGCAAACTTGTCAGTCTGGCGACGAATTTCTCTTGTGTTCTTATCATCAAACCTCAATATTTTAGTCAATTCGAAAAATCGGGTCCGACTCATTGATCCATAGTACACTTGTCGGCCCTGAAGCAAAGACCATAAATCTTGGACAGGTATCTTATTGTCATGATTTGAACCCATGATTAGCAAGAGTCCTATATAACAAAATAACTCATCTTCATCTGTGTGCTGAATACCTAGTCGAGAAGCCTCTTCATTTGAGTGTAGTTTTATTAGATTCATAATTTGAGGTGTAAAAAAGAGCTCTATAGCCTCTTTCGGAGACGCAATTCTTCCTTGTTGTCCTTGCCCCATTCTTTCTCGCACTATATTTTGTACAGAACGCCGATATTGTCGAGATGGCTTCGTAATATACTCTCGTCCACTTTTTGCAATGAATTTATCACATTCCGTATCATTATCATCTGGTGGATTGGCTTCAACCTCATCTTCATTCTCAGACGATGAATCAGTTCTAATTTCTTCCACATCATCATCCACTTCACTTTCCTCTAAATCTGATTCGTTCAAAACTTCTTCTAGCACTCTTTCAATGGAACTATCACGTAAACGATGTCTACTCATGTTGCTGGTTCAACAGCAGCAGAAACACTGAAAATAACAATGGTCCGCTTCATAATAATATGTCTGAAGGCAACAATGCCAAAATTCGTTTCATGGTAAGAATTTGAAACGAGAGACTCAACCTCGTAAATCTTTCCTTGCTATTACCAACGGGTGGGCTTCTAAGGCCCACAGAGAATTAAATCAAGTAAATGAATTTTAATTACATTTTTATTCCGAAATTCTGTAATGACTCAATAGTACATTCAATAACGAACAATTACCTTTGCTTTCAAGTTCATATATCAAAGGGTGTGGATACAACATAGAAAAACTGAGTCAGTGGGCCAACGAGCCCCCCCCCCCCCCCCCCCCCCCCGTTGGTAATGCTAGGGTTAAATGTAGAAGGACATGAATAGAATTTAAATTATTGTGTACCTAGTATAAAAGAGGAACAATTTTGTCAGCATAGGAATGCATCCTGTTATAAATCGCATCTGCGAGGCGCTGGTCTGTGACAAATAATATTCCTAAAAAGGGCGGGTCATCTGACAGTCCCACCTGAATCCAACGGAACGTGTATAGGATGAGTTACAACGATGACTTGTTTGTAATTCCCAGCGTCCAACATCACTGCCTTCATTGCTTTCGGCTCTTGAGGAAGAATGGACTACCAGTCCTTTACGAACATTAAGCACGTCGTCAAAAGTGTCTCCATCAGTTTTCAAGCCGATATAAAGAGGAACGCTGGACACTCCCTACATTAATGTCCATCAGTAGATATCTGAATGCTTGTGTTGTCTTCCTTCCGTCGGTCACACTGTGTAATTTTATCACTGCTTCCACTACTGTGTCGTTCCTGATTTGGATGCTGAGCATGTCGCTATTGGCAATTTCTACTGTTCATTTCCTTCGCCTTTGCTTCGTTTAAGCTATATGGTTCAAATGGCTCTCAGTACTATGGGACTTAAAATTTGAGATCTTCAGTCCCCTAGAACTTAGAACTACTTAAACCTAACCAACCCAAGGACATCACATACATCCATGCCCGCGGCAGGATTCGAACCTGCGACCGTAGCGGTCGCGTAGTTCCAGACTGAACCGCCTAGAACCGCTCGGCCACACCGGCCGGCGTTTAAGCCATATTCCGTACAAAGTAGTTGTTGTTGTTATGGTCTTCAGTCCTGAGACTGGTTTGATGCAGCTCTCCATGCTACCCTATCCTGTGCAAGCTTCTTCATGTCCCAGTACTTACTGACACCCACATCGTTCTGAATCTGCTTAGTGTATTAATCTCTTGGCCTCCCTCTATGATTTTTACCCTCCACGGTACCCTCCATTGCTAAATTTGTGATCCCTTGATGCCTCATAACATGTCCTACTAACCGGTCCCTTCTTTTTTTTTTTCAAATTGTGCCACATACTCCTCTTCTCCCCAATTCTATTCAATACTTCATCATTAGTTATGTAATCTACCCATCTAATCTTCAGCATTCTTCTGTAGCACCACATTTCGAAAGCTTCTATTCTCTTCTTGTCCAAACTATTTATCGTCCATGTTTCACTTCCATACATAGCTACAATCCATACAAATACTTTCAGAAACGACTTCCTGACACTTAAATCTATACTCGATGTTAACAAATTTCTCTTCTTCAGAAACGCTTTCCTTGCCATTGCCAGTCTACATTTTATATCTTCTCTACTTCGACCATCATCAGTTACTTTGCTCCCCAAATAGCAAAACTCCTTTACTACTTTCTCATTTCCTAATGTAATTCCCTCAGCATCACACGACTTAATTCGACTACATTCCATTATCCTCGTTTTTCTTTTGTTGATGTTCATCTTATATTCTCCTTTGAAGACACTTTCCATTCCGTTCAACTGCTCTTCCAAGTCCTTTGCTGTCTCTGATAGAATTACAATGTCATCGGCGAACCGCAAAGTTTTTATTTCTTCTCCATGGATATTAATACCTACTCCGAATTTTTCTTTTGTTTCCTTTACTGCTTGCTCAATATACAGATTGAATAATATCGGGGAGAGGCTACAACCCTGTCTCACCCAATTCCCAACCACTTCTTCCCTTTCATGCCCCTCGACTCTTATAACCGCCATCTGGTTTCTGTACAAATTGCAAATAGCCTTTCGCTCCCTGTATTTTACCCCTGCCACCTTTAGAATTTGAAAGAGAGTATTCCAGTCAACATTGTCAAAAGCTTTCTCTAAGTCTACAAATACTAGAAACGTAGGTTTGCCTTTCCTTTATCTCTCTTCTAAGTCGTAAGGTCTGTATTGCCTCACGTGTTCCAATATTTCTACGGAATCCAAACTGATCTTCCCCGTGGTCGGCTTCTACCAGTTTTTCCATTCGTCTGTAAAGAATTCGCGTTAGTATTATGCAGCTGTGACTTATTAAACTGATAGTTCGGTAATTTTCACATCTGTCAACACCTGCTTTCTTTGGGATTGCAATTATTATATTCTTCTTGAAGTCTGAGGGTATTTCGTCTGTCTCATACATCTTGTTCATCAGATGGTAGAGTTTTGTCAGGACTGGCTCTCCCAAGGCCATCAGTAGTTGTAATGGAATGTTGTCTACTTCCGTGGCCTTGTTTCAACTCCGGTCTTTCAGTGCTCTGTCAAACTCTTCACGCAGTATCGTATCTCCCATTTCATCTTCATCTACATCCTCTTCCATTTCCATAATGTTGTACTCAAGTACATCGCCCTTGTATAGACCCTCTATATACTCCTTCTACCTTTCTGCTTTCCCTTCTTTGCTTAGAACTGGGTTTCCATCTGAGCTCTTCATATTCATACAAGTGGTTCTCTTTTCTCCAAAGGTCTCTTTAATTACCCTGTAGGCAGTATCTATCTTACCCCTAGTGAGATAAGCCTCTACATCCTTACATTTGTCCTCTAGCCGTCCCTGCTTAGCCATTTTGCACTTCTTGTCGATCTCATTTTTGAGACGTCTGTGTTCCTTTCTGCCTGCTTTATTTACTGCATTTTTATATTTTCTCCCTTCGTCAATTAAGTTCAATATTTCTTCTGTTACCCAAGGAGTTCTACTAGCCCTCGTCTTTTTACCTACTTGATCGTCTGCTGCCTTCACTACTTCATCCCTCAGAGCTACCCATTCTTCTTCTACTGTACTTCTTTCCCCATTCATGTCAATTGTTCCCTTAAGCTCCCCTTGAAACTCTGTACAACTTCTGGTTCCTTCAGTTTATCCAGGTCCCACCTTTTTAAATTCCCACCTTTTTGCAGTTTCTTCAGTTTTAATCTACAGTTCATAACCAATAAATTGTGGCCAGAGTCCACATCTGTCCCTGGAAATGTCTTACAATTTAAAACCTGGTTCCTAAATCTCTGTCTTACCATTATATAATCTATCTGATACCTTCTAGTATCTCCAGGATTCTTCCATGTATACAGCCTTCTTTCATGATTCTTGAACCAAGTGTTAGCTATGATTAAGTTATGCTCTGTGCAAAACCCTACCAGGCGGCTTCCTCTTTCATTTCTTAGCCCCAATCCATATTCACCTACTATGTTTCCTTCTCTCCCTTTTCCTACTCTCGAATTCCAGTCACCCATGACTATTAAATTTTCATTCCCCTTCACTACCTGAATAATTTCTTTTATCTCATCATACATTTCTTCAATTTCTTCATCATATGCATAGCTAGTTGGCATATAATTTCCCTTTTTAAATTTTCTAATCTACCTGCACGGTTAAGGGATCTGACATTCCATGCTCTGACCCGTAGAACGCCAGTTTTCTTTTTCCTGATAACGACGTCCTCTTGAGTAGTCCCCGCCCGGAGATCCGAATGGGGGACTATTTTACCTCCGGAATATTTTACCCAAGAGCACGCCATCATCATTTATCCATACAGTGACGCTGCATGCCCTCGGGAAAAATTACGGCCGTAGTTTCCCCTTCCTTTCGCCGTTCAGCACAGCAAGGCCGTTTTGGTTAGTGTTACAAGGCCAGATCAGTCAATCATCCAGACTGTTGCCCATGCAACTACTTAAAAGCCTGCTGCCCCTCTTCAGGAACCACACGTTTGTCTGGCCTCTCAACAGATATCCCTCCGTTGTGGTTGCACCTACGGTACGGCCATCTGTATTGCTGAGGCACGCAAGCCTCCCCACCAACGGCAAGGTCCATGGTTAATGGGGAAGGCCGTACAAAGTATTCTGTGTATACCTTTCCAAAGGTCGTATATGTTCCTCACATGTGGCTACAATGTCTTCGTTGTCTGAGACACAGGTTCACGCTGCACTTTGCCTCTTCCGAAATTTTCTGTCGCTTACAACAGTTTTTCTTCGACGTACAAAATGAAGAATGTCGGTTATAAGTTGCATGCTCTGTGACTGGTCGTTAACACAAAGCTGTGTTTCTTGACCTTCCAGTTTTATTACTTCCACGTTGCAAGCCTCTCTGACTGATTATTAACATTAAGTTGTGTTTCTTGATCTTCCAGTTTTATTACTTCCACCATTTAGATTTTGCAGGTCATATGTCTGCATTTATGCTTTAACTGAAATGTCAAAATGATTGTGAACACTTTTTTTCACTGTACGTAGTCGAAATCATACTCTGTTTCCGAAACTGCTCGGAAGATACCTTTCTTCTACTTCTTCTCCTCATAGCATTACAACCCTTCGTGTGTCGTAGTTTCTTCCATTCTGCTGTCTCCACTGCGGTTTTCCATCATCCTCCGACACTGAGAGATTTTATATCTTCTTTCAGTCATCTGTCCGATACTTCCGTAGCCTTGCTCTTTGTCTTCTTCGACTAGACCTTTATTCAGAATGTTTTATGTTGGTCTTCGAGTATCCATCCGGAGGGCATATAAAAGCCAAGCTAATTTCCTTGTGTTCATTAATTTAAGAATCTAAGCTCCCTGTATGAGACATTCATTCGAGATGTCCAGAAATCATTGTTACCATGAAATTCTCCATAGATCTTACGCAGAAGCCTCCGTTGAAATATTCTGTTCCGCTGCTCATCAGTACTCATTAACGTCCATGTTTCACATCCGTAGGTTACATCTGGTCTTATTTGCAATTTCAGCTGTTTATTTAATAACTTGTAGGCCAATAATTTCTTAAACATGGGTACCTGCATTAACGCTTAGAATTGCATCCCAGATACTTAGGTCCTGTACATGTTCAAAATTGACCTCTATTGCTGATAGTTTATCCAGGCTTTACTTTTCTTCCTGGTGAGAATTATTTCATTGACAGCAACGCATCCAGATTATGTAGCTTCTTTCAGGCCACATCTTGTTGTCCGTAACAAGACTCTTCTTCTACTAACAATTGCCACATTACGCGCATATGCACAAATCTGAATTTACTTTGTGCCTATATAATCAGATATTTGCTGGTTCCGAATGGCTACTTCAAGAATCAGACTGAGAAGCATTGTGCAGGAGGTGTCCCCTTATCTCAGCTCTTTACTAATACTAAACCAGTTGCAGAGCTCTGCAGTCTTATAACCAGCCAACATTGCGTGATTTAGAGAAACATTCGTGGATGGTATACCAAGCAGTAACAAAACATGTAGCACTTCAACCTGGTCTATATGGAGGTTATGAAGCACAGTATTGTACTTATACATCTTTTCTTCGATTTGCCTCAGTACAAAGATCAGATTGTTGTCATCCTGTCGGACCGAAATCCACATCGATATTTTTCCTGTGGTAAACAAGATTAGAGAGAATTTTATAGGTTACATTCAGCATTGTAGTTCCCTGGCATTTCGAACACTAGCTCGGAAAAAACCAACATGCTCCTTATTTTATTATGATGATCGTTTCTCCATGTGTAGGTCGGCGTCAGCAAAATGTTCTCGTATTCGGAGGAGAAAGCTGTTGATCGAAATTTTGTGAGAAGACAGCGTCGCAACGAAAAACGTCTTCGTTTTAATGATGTCCGCCCCAAATCCTCTAGCATGTCCGTGACATTCTCTTTCCTATCCCTGGATCCCTGGAGCTTCCTTCCTTGTACTTTCATCGATTATCTAAAGGATCCCACACCGTGCAGCACAACTCCGAAAGAGGACGGCCAAGCTTAGTCTAGGCAGTCTCTTTAGTAAATGTGTTGCATCTTCTAAGTGTCCTGCCAATAAATTGAAGTCTTTGGTTCGCCTTCCCCGCAACATTGTCTGTGTGTTCTTTCCAGATGAAGTTGTTCTTAATTGTAATTCCTAGTTATTTAGTTGAATTTACAGCATTTAGAGTTCACTTATTTATCATGTAACAGAAGTTTAATGGATTCCTTTTAGCACTCAAGTGGGTGACCTCACACTTCCCATTATTTAACGTCAATTGTCAATTTTAGTAACATACAGATACTTTTTTCAAATCGTTTTGCGATTTGTTTTGATCTTCCGATCACTTTACTAGACTATTAACGACAGTATCGTCAGCAAACAGTCTAAGGCGGCTGCTCAGATTGCCTTGTGAATCGTATATGTAGATAAGGTTCAAATGGTTCAAATGGCTCTGAGCACTATGGGACTCAACATCTTAGGTCATAAGTCCCCTAGAACTTAGAACTACTTAAACCTAACTAACCTAAGGACATCACACACATCCATGCCCGAGGCAGGATTCGAACCTGCGACCGTAGCAGTCCCGCGGTTCCGGACTGAGCGCCTAGAACCGCTAGACCACCGCGGCCGGCTGTAGATAAGGAACAGCAGAGGGCCTATAACAGTACCTCGTGGATCGTAAGAAATCACTTCTGTTTTACACGATGACTTTTCATCAGTTACTATGAACTGTGACCCCTGTGGTAGGAAACGAAGAATCAAGTTGCATTAATGAGACGATATTCGATAAGCAAGCAATTTGATTACAGGCCACGTGTGAGGTAATGTCAAAAGCCTTCTGGAATTCTAAAAGTACGGAATCAATTTGAAATCCCTTGTCCAGAGCATTCAACACTTCGTGCTAGTAAATAGTTGTTTCACAGGAAGATCTGTCTAAATCCGTATTTTCTGTGTGTCAAAAACCGTTCTCTTAGAGGTAATTCATAATTTTCGAATGCAATATATGTTAAAAAATTCCTCTGCATATCAACGTTAATGATATGGGGCTGTAAATTAGTGCATTTCTCCTACTGTCTTTCTTGAATAACAGTGTGACCTATGCAACTCTCCCGTCTTTGGGTACGGATCTCTCGTCGAGCGAGCGGTTGTATATGATTGTATGTATGAAGCTTTGGAGCTTTTGCATCAGCGTACTCTGAAAGGATCCTAAATGGTATATAGCCGGAGGGGAAGACTTGCTTTCATTAATCAATGTAAATTGCTTCACTACTTTCAAGTTACTCATGTTGGCAGACACTGTGGTTTTGGATTTTGAGCCAGGTTTATACACAAAGTTTCGTCGTGTGATAAGCGTCTCGTATTGAAGAGCGCGCCAAATTTGAAGCTTCTGTAAAAGATTGCCAACCTAGGGGATTTTACGTTCGTTTAAATTTGGCGTGTTTTTCTCGCTGTTTCTGTGACAATGTTCTTATCCATTTTATGTTCCAAGGAGGGATCAGCTCCGTCGTTTGTTATTTTATTTGGTATAAATCTTTCAATTGCTGTCGATACTATTTCTCTGAATTCAAGCCACATCTGGCATACACTTAGGTTGTTAATTTGAAAGGAGTGGAGATTGGATCTCGGAGGGCGCCAAGCGAATTTTTAGCTGTTTTGTGAAATTGTATATTTTTCGTTTATTTTTGAAGGGTTTGGGAGTTACGGATTTCGGTCTCGCTATAACCCTGTGTTCGCTAATCCCTGTATCCGTTTTGGTGCTCGTTATTAGCTCAGGATTATTACCTGCTGAGAGGTCAAGTGTGCTTTCGCAACCGTTTACTATTCGAGTGGGCCCATCAAATAACTGCTCGGAATAATTTTCAGAGAATGCGTTTAGCATAATTTCGGATGATGGTTTACGCATACCTCCGGATTTAAACACGTGTTTTTCGCCAACATATCGAAGGCAGATAGAAGTAACAACCAAGTATAATCGTATGGGCGGGTACATGGTTGAAATTAGACTCAAGTTCTCTTTGAACCTCTCAGAAATTGCATAATCTGAGTTGGGATGTCGGTAAAAGTATCCAGTTATTACGTTATTCTGGTTCCCAAGAATGAACTCTACCCATGCTAAGTCAGTGGAACTATTTACTTTAATTTCGCTGTAAGATAAAATTCTTCTAACAGCAACAAACACGCCTCCGCCAACTGTATTTAGCCTATCGTTTCTAAACAACGCTAGGGCCTTCGCAAAAATTTTGGCTGAAATTATCGCGAGCATTAGGCAGTTCTCAGTGGCTATAGCGATTTGAGCGTTAGTGCTTTCGATTAGTGCTTAGAGTGTGGTACTTTCCCAACAGCTACGTCAATTTAGAGCTGTTGTACCGACAGTTTTTAGATCGACCTCTTTCCTGTGATCGACTTGCAGCCTCTGCGACTGTGCGACTGAACTCCTTTTTGTGTCTCTCAGAGACCCTCTAAAGCAGAAACTGCCCAGCCACGCCACACAGCCTCTGCAACCCGTGTAGCCACATCCTGTGTGTGTTGATCTCCTGATGTATTTAGCGAAACCCGAAACCCCACCACCACGTAGAGCTCCTGAAGCTGCTATCTTCGCGGGACGCTAGCCTGCTACTACGAGTTTTGTTGGCAGTCACAGCATTCGATGAACTAAGAGTTGAAAATCGAGGAATTCGACTGCGAATTTTGGAATTCTTGCTCCACCCCCCCCCCCCCCCTTAGATATTCATTCACATAGTTACCTACAAATGATGCTCTTCACTGAAAACCAAACGATTATTAACACAATCACAAAGGTAACCTTTAAATAGTTGCAGAGTAGTTTATACTACACTCCATTATTAAATTTTATTGCCTATCCGTAAATCCACAACTACCCAAATTTCCAGACTCTTGGACGTTTTGCCAATATTCTTTTTTGTGATAGAAAGAGGGTGGGGGATGACTGTGTATATATCCTCGTAAATTAACTCAGTACTTTCTTCTTCTACCAACATTCAAAAAAATAAGTAAAGCTGTCCACAACGTAAAGGTTGGTACGTCCACAACAGTGCTTCAATAGGTGTCGATGTGCTTGGTAAGCCCTTGTTTTGGTTAGATCTTTTAACTCTCTAATCCAGAGAATTATAGGGAATCTTCACTTCAATGTAGACTCCGAACCAGACTATAACTTTGTATTTCTCAAACTAACGATTCATTGCCAGAGGTGAAAGAAACATACAGCGGCAGAATACCGCAGTCAGTACCAGACCTACGCCTATAATGGGAAGTGCGATCGTATGGGTATCAAGCGAAATTTGTGACTTGATAGAGTTTCTTACTAGCGACGACGCGACATGTTATTTTGAATGGAATGTCGTTGACAGATCGGTGTGCGCCAGGGCACTGTATTGAGACCCTTAGTGCTCACGTTGTATGTTAACGACGTTTCAGACAATATAAATATCAACCTTAGACTTTTGCAAATGATGCTGCAATACATAAAGAAGTATTTCCTGAAAGAGACAGCACATTTATTCAGTCGGATCTTAATAGTATTTCAGATACTACAGAGATTGTCAACTTACTTTCAATGATCAGAAATAAAAGATTATGCACTTTAAAAACCGATAAAATGTATTACTTTATGAGTACAATAACACTTATGTTTAACTGGAATCGGTCAATTCATACAAATACCTGGGTGTAGGGATATGAAATGGATCAAACATGTGGGCTCAGTGGTGGCAGACTAATGTTTATTGGTAGATTACTAGGGGAATGCAATCAATCTATAAAGGAGGTCGCTTACAAAGCACTCGGATGGTAAAACATTGATCAATAAAATGTACAAAGAAGGGCGTCAAGGTTATGTGTTTGTTTGACCGATGAGGTAGGACATTTTAATTCTGAAACAACTGAACTGTCAGACGACTGGAGACAAATGCAAACTATCCCGGGGAAGCTTGCTTACAAAGTTACAAAAATCATCTTTGAAAGAGGCCTGTTACAACATACTACAATCAGTTATCTACAGCTCTCGTAGGGATGGCAAAGACAAGAGCGCTCAGGGGCATTTAAACAGTTTTCTTCCCACGCCGCGTGCGTGAATGAAAGAGGAAGAAGCTTTAATAACCGATAGAAGGGAGTGTGCCATCCACCATTCAGTACATCAGTACAGAACAGTTTGCAGAGTACAGCGGTAGATACAGTTCCGCATCATCCGGTTGCTGCAGCCGCTGGAGTGAGGAAGAAGTCTAGCAGGCGACAGGAGAGAGGCTGTTGCCTCGCCATCGCCTACACGCGCTGTGATTCGTGCCCCTGTTGGCAGGCTCTCCCGCTGTGCAGGTAGCTGCGTAGCAGACCGGACAAATTGGCGTGTCCGTCTTCGCAAGGCATAGCACTTCACAGTATTTTAAATATTACGGACGCAAATTAAACTCCAGACCATTAGATGTGTAATTTTTCACTTAACCTCTGACTCATTGGGACGCAGATAGTACATTTATCCAATATGTTGCACTAAATTTCACGGTGTGCTTGTGCGTTAATTTCCCATGAAAATCCAGACTTTAGATATACTTTCGTCAGGGAAGCAACTGCCCGTCGAAGAAGCCCGCCCTGCTAATATGAACAGGACATGAAAGGTTTCTCATACCCAGAAGCACACATAGCCCACAATAGACAATGGACAACATTGCCCCAGAAATTAATTAAGAGTAGTCCGTATCCCTCACTTAGAACGAATTTTTTTGAAAAGTTTCTCTTGGTTGTAAGGCAAACGTTGGCACTGGGAATCCCCTTACCTTTATTCCCTCCTCGGGAAATGCTCTGCCCCACTTCCAGCTAATCTATATTTACATCTACATAACCTTGGGGGAGATCAGTTTGCATTGCATAGAAATGTTCGAACACGTGAGGCAATACTGAACCTACGAGTTATCTTAGAAGATAGAATAAGGAAAGGCAAACAAATGTTTCTAGCGTTTGTAGGCTTAGAGAAAGCTTTTGACAATGTTGACTGGAATACTCTCTTTCAAATTCTGAAAGTGGCAGGGGTCAAATACAGGGAGCGAAAGGCTATTTACAACTTTTACATAAAGCAGTTACAAGAGTCGAGAGGCATGAAAGGGAAGCAGTGGTTGGAAAGGGAGTGAGACTGGGTTGCAGCCTATCCCCGACGGTATTCGGTCTGTATATTGAGCAAGGATTAAAGGAAAAAAAAAAAAAAAAAGAAAAAATTGGAGTAGGAATTAAAATCCACGCAGAAGAAATAAAAACTTTGTGGTTTGCTGATGACATTGTAATTCTGTCAGAGACAGCAAAGGACCTGGAAGAGCAGTTTAACGGAATGGACAGTGTCTTGAAAGGAGGATATAAGATGAACGTCAACAAAAGCAAAACGACGATAATGGAATGTAGTCTAACTACATCAGGTGATACTGAGGTAATGAGATTGGGAAATGAGACACTTAAAGTAGTAGATGAGCTTTGCTATTTAGGGATCAAAATAACTGATGATGCTCGAAGTAGAGAGAATATAAAATGTAGACAGGGAATGGAAATAAAAGCGTTTCCGAAGAAGAGAAATTTATTAACATCGAGTATATTTTTAAGTGTCAGGAAGTCTTTTCTAAAAGTATTTGTATGGGGTGTAGCTGTGTGTGGATGTGAAAAATGGACGATAAATAGTTTAGACAAGAAGAGAATAGAAGCTCTCGAAATGTGGTGCTGTAGAAGAATGCTGAAATCTGAAGGGTAGATCACGTAACTAATGAGGAGGTACTGAATAGAAATGGAGAGAAGAGGGATTTGTGGCAAGAGTTGACTAGAAGAAAGAATCGGTTGGTAGAACATGTTCTGAGGCATCAAGGGATCACCAAGTTAGTGTTGGAGGGCAGCGTGGAGGGTAAAAATCGTAGAGGGAGACCAAGAGATGAATACACTAAGCAGATTCAGAAGGATGTAAGGTGCAGTAGTTACTTGGAGATGAAGAAGCTTGCACAGGATAGAGTAGCATGGAGAGCTGCATCAAACCAGTCTCTGGACTGAAGACCACAGCAGCAACAACAACAACAACAACCTAGTACTGGGTTGTAAAGAACTGACGCTCTCTCATGGGTCCGATCTTAAACAGTCTTGCCTTTCTCCAGCGCAGTAGCCTGAAAGAAATTAAAAAGGAAACCGTAGAACCTTAGGTGTCAAGTACCCGCTGCTACGCATTCGTGGGTGCACAGTCCGTATATCTCTTCAAGTTGTTTACATTAATTGCTATTTCCAGCGTCTCTTCTGTCACTGAGCCCCAGTACCTTGGAGTGTGAGTTTGAATCCGGGTCCATTCAAACAAGATTTTATACAAAGTAAGTACAGACTGTTCTGCAGTTAGAGAAAGATCTGATTAGATCATACATTTTCACTGTAACGAAATGTCCAAAAACGAATAATAATCTTGAAAAACAGATTATCTTTAATGAATTAAAATTCTTTATTGGGGCATTATGTGTATAAAGGCTCCTTCATTAGAAAACACAACTATTTCACATTATAGGTACATCTTCGGGTGCTAATCTTTGTTGAATACAGAAAGTGTTTTTATAAAATGCTGTTAATATATTACAGCGAGAAAAAGGAACAGGTTTCTACTCACAACTTCTCATTTCATAAGGCTAGAGAGAATGTTCGACGTCCCAACGCTCATGTTATAAACAAATTAATTGTGTAAGCTGTTAAGAGGTTAATCATCGAATAGCTAAACTGCGAATTTACACTTCGTAAGGAGAACGTCGAAAACGTGAAAACTCATTCTCCAATAACATACGTAGGGAAAGACAGCAAATCAGTGCAAGGTAAAACATACAGGGTACAAACAGTAGTAATGGACACTCGTACTCCAATGAAATAACTAGGGAACGAGAGTAGACAAAGAAAGTATTCCTTCAGCTCCGTGTTAGCACAATTTTATTGATCGGTTACAAAAAAGTTTTTTCTTATAAGTTCTTCTGGCTAAGATATGTTCACATACTGCCCCACTCTTTCCCCATTTATGTTCGATTACAGCCCGTTAAAAAATGTTTTACAGTTCCTGTTTGTATTTAGGTGATCCGCATGAGCTATAGTTTTACTCACACAGTGGGGATCTTGTATGTGCTAACTGTACTCATTTAATGTGGATAGCACTAAGTTTTTCACTAAGCATTGCCCATTATAACGACTTCTGCGCTTCATGTTTTAATTTGCAGTGATTTGCTCTCGCTCCCGAGGTACTTTATTGAGGAATTTGTGTCGATTACCACTGCTTCTGCCCTATATATTCTAATTTGTAATGATGTGCTCTCGTTCACTTGGTATTTTATTGGAGCTGTTCGATGATTAACCTTCTAAAAGGTTACGCAAATAATCAGTTTGCTGCTTGAACATTGAGACGTTGTATATTCTCTCTAGTCTTAAGAACTGAGAAGTTGTGAGTAAAAACTTGTTCCTTTTTTTTGCTGTAATACACTATATATTAACGGCATTCTATAAAAATAATGCTTGTATTATCACCTGAAGATGTACCTATAATTGTGTGAAACCGACTGTGTTGTCTAATAAATGAACCTCCATACACATAATGCGGCCTTGGATTTTCATTCATTCTAAAAAAAAAATTGGAGAACTTTTGGAACAATGTCCATTCCTAAGACTGTGTACTTGATACGCCGCTAATGTTTGTTACAGCGCTAGGAAGCAGTTAGAGTATGCTGTCCGTGTAGCTACTGACACATACATGCGGAATACTGTAAACACGTGGGACGCTGACGCGAAGACTATCGTTCACGGAGTACAAACACCTGATTGATCTTGTTAGACGGTCAAAAGACATTTTAATTACATGTCTGTTTGAGATTAGTCTAATTTTGTACTCCATACAACGAAAGGAACATTGTACGCTGTTCTTGTTGTGTTGGTTGACTGGGTTTGAGTCTGCATTTCCCGGACGGAACTGACTTGATTAATTCAGGTCTACCTCAGCAATTTTCTATGAACACAAAGGCTACGTGCTATATTTCGGCACCGAGAAGGTTCTATTCCGATATACGTCTCTCTGAACGCTTCCCAACCTAGGAATAACTGCCTGCTCAAGGGTAAAATGTAATTCTCTGAGTGGTAAAAACAAAAGGGTTCAGTTGTGTTTCGACCAGGAAATTAAACTATTTTTGGAAGCTCATTACTATTATCGCTGTTATATAGGTTATATAACTTGCCAATAATTTTCGAAATACCAGCATCAATGCGTGACATAATGTTCTCGAGGTTGCAGCTCGTGAAACGAATGCATTAACAACATCTACTTCACACAGTATTTCGCACCATGCATTAGTGATCGTAAAATTGAGACATATACATCACATACGCTTAAATATCTCATGAAAATACCTTCTCCTAGTTGTAAGTAGTACCCAAAAGAGACCAGAAATTGTTTCATCATTCCCCTTCGCAACGATAAACGAATTAATTGACTGCACAATATAACAATGACTATGTAGTGGCAACTAAACGGCTGTGTGCCATAAACTGCCTAATTATTATTATTATTATGAGTGAAGTCGGAGTGGTCGGGTTCAAAGCATTGTCGGGATGAATTTCTGCCACTTTAAAAGCTTAATAGTCCAACGATCAAGTGATTTACGAACAGTGGGCTTGAGTATAGTGCCAAAATTTTAATTTGGCGGATTTTAAATGGGTATCTGGGATGTGAGTAAAGAAACTGTCTCTAGGGAGAAGGGTGGGGCAGAGGAATCATGTTTTCTAACAGGTGTCTGCCCTCAGTGTGTGTAATTAGCTTTCTTTTCGGACAAGAAGTTGTAGTCAGCCCTCGCGATGCAATGAGAACTGGTACATCATTCTATGACAACAAAGGTTGTTAGAAAAAAGCGTTACCGACTTTCTCATTGTTTCATAAAATATAAATATAAATTGTAAATATCATTTATATTTCATCAGTTTATTAATGAAAGTATTAAAAGAAAATTCTTTTTTATTCTAAAGTGTAGTTAGATGCTGTTGTTGATGATTTGGGGTGGGTAGAGGTGGGTAGTAGCCGATACCTGATTGCACTCAAGGGGAATGACCCCAGGCTGTTGGGAATCACTGTTATACCTCAATGTGTTGCAGTGATCGGTACAGCTCTCTTTTGAGCTGAATGATGAGTACTGTGCCCGATCAGATAAAGGTCTGTTCAATTTACGATACACCGACAGTCCCAGCTGGCAATCTTCCGCTGAAACTGAACATCTAAGAATGGTATCTTTCCTTATTTCTCCATTCTCACAGTAAATAATTTTTTAATGCACGCTGTTTACTTGATAAACACAGTACTGCAATCTTTGCTTTCCTTCAGGTCTAGTGACAATGGTATCAGCACCAAAAGAGGAAACCAGGCCAGAGAAAGAGAAGTACTCTTTGCAACATACACGCAGGCACAGCACTAACGGTGGCAATCTCGGAGACGACCGCTGGGTAGTGCGGCCCCATATACGCACAGCAACGTCTCATTTCTGCAGCGCATGCGCAGGTGCTGGCAAAGCACCACTACGTACTTAATAGCGCCCTCCCCTGCTATTGCCCCAGGGCGCGCTGTTGGCTCTCTGCGCTACACAAACACACACACACACACACACACACACACACACACACACACACCCTCATTTATGACTCTCTGCAGTGCCCCTTGTACTCCTTTTTCTAGCAGATTTGGCGAGTGCGCTGACAGACCTAATTTCTATTGCGAACAATTGTGGTATACTGCTCCACTTGGTGCCCATCGGCACACATCACTAACTCCTGTCTCAGATGTTTATTTAGTTTCGGCTACTAACAGTCGTCTCCGTCGTAGAGTTTTCCTGCTTCAGTACTAGCCCCTTTTTTGGACCGTGAAGCGCCACCACCAAATATCTATCACGTGTGTTGAGTGGAGCCCGCGGTCGTCATATTCTTATAAATGATGTCCTGTACCATCCTCAGTTTCGACCGTGAAGCCGCACTACTAAAGATCTATTGCGTGTTTTGTGATAACCTACTGGTAGTTCCAAGTTGTACGGAGCTTTGGAGAATGCATTTCTATTGCCGAAGCCAAACATTCCATCATATTTGTAAATAATAGATTTCAGATATCAGTCGTCCTTTGGAATATTTATTAGCAGATCTAGATTTCGGCTAGCAACTATCCATTCTCAATGCTAAGAATACAACAGGTACATAGTTAGAAGATGTCATAAAAAAGTTGCAATTAATGGCTTAACTCATATGGTTGTATTCTCAGCATTGAGTATGGCTAGTTGCTAGCCGAAATCTAGATCTAACAATAAATATTCCAAAGGACGGCTGATAGCTGAAATCTATTATTTATAAAATAAAAATAACGGTCGCTGCGTGCAACAGCGTCTGAATGGAGGGTAACCTGATTCCATCATATTCTCAAAAATGTTTCAAATGGCTCTGAGCACTATGGGACTTAACTGCTGACGTCATCAGGCCCCTAGAACTTAGAACTACTTAAACCTAACTAACCTACGGACATCACACACATCTATCTCCGAGGCAGCATTTGAACCTGCGACCGTAGCGGTCGCGCGGTTCCAGACTGTAGCGCCTAGAACCGCTAGGCCACTCCGGCTGGCATCATATTCTCCACCAGACCTTTGTTCAATACTGCTAATGAATATTACATAAATCTATGTTTATTTATCTGTATGATGGTCCGTCGCATAGTTAGCTATATGGACCGTTTTATTTTTACACTACATCTTGGATTAACTCTTACAAACATTTCTTACCGTACCTAATATATACTAGCTATCTCATTGTCTGCCAGCTGACAACAGTTTTAGAAGTTCCCTTTGGAGCTTTTGCTACAAGCTATCACTAATTTTTCAAAAAGAAGGCTAAGTCATTTGCTGTTAATCTACGCATTGAAAGGTTTACCGCTCGTAAGGGATGGCTCTTACTTAAAGAAAAGATGTAACTCCATTTTTCAGAAGATTTTCGGATTAAATGTGAACAATCAGAGTTAAAAAAATAAGTGAAACTGAAGTATTCCAGTTTTTCCTTAAGTCTCTAGAAGTTCGAACTGTAACAGTAGACCGTATATTACACCTCTTTCCAGTAGGACATCTAACACACGAAGAAGGGAGCAAACAATATTTTATGACCTCGAAAGCTAAAAAGGATTGAGGTGATTCATCTTCATCTTAATCAATCTCCGCAAGCCATCTTATGGTATGTATCGGAGGGTAGTTCTGCAACCACTATCTTCTGGTCCTTTTCCATTTGCGAACGGCTCACTGACTAAAATACTTTCGGTAAAGATCCTATGAGATTTAATTTCTGTAACATTTTCGTCACGACCATTTCGCGAGACATTTGCTGGGAGAAACTTGTCCATCTCTTCCGTGAAGCGTCTGGGACTGGAGTTCGTTAAGCATCTACGTAAAGCTCTCCGGCAGAGTAAATTATCCAGTCTCGAGGAATGCCGCTCTGCATTGGATCATGTCTGTCTCTTATATTAGTCCTGCGTAGTAAAGCTCTCACACTGTTTAAACGTAGTCAAGAATCGGAACGAACGGGTCGTTTGTATCAGCGCTTTCGTAGATTAATTACATTTCCTTAGGATTCTCAGAATACATCTCAGTCTGCCTTGTGATTTTCCATTTATGTGGTCACTCCGCTTAAGGTCGCTCGAAATGGCTGTTTCTAGGTACTTTATAGTAGTTACTGTTTCCTATGATACGTTGCCAGTACTGAAGTGGGACAGAAGTGGGCCGCTTCGCCTATCCTCTTCGCCTATCGATGCGCAACACGCTATGTGTACGTTCAGGGCCAAACACCAGCATTTCCCTACATTCGTCTGGCGTTACACTCTTCCTACAGACAACAGGATCATTCGCGAATAGACTCAAGGGCGAACGAACGTTTTTCACTAGATCCAGTAAAATTATAAGTAGTAGCGACCATATTACAGTCCTTCGGTGTACCCTCGAAGTGATCATTACATTTCTATGTGAGACACTCAACGAGTTCTGCCTACATTATTTCTTATCAGACCTAACACAGAGCTACATAACTGAATTTATCTAGCTACTAATTTTCTGCGAAAAATACGAAAGCGTCACATTTTTCAAAATAAAACTACCGTTACATTTCCGGGAAAATATTATTTAATTGATTTTCTCTGGCGTATGAATACTGTGATTTTGAAACGAAGCAACCAGCTACATCTTCATCTATGTTCGTGCCGTACCATGCATGGCGAATGGCACTCCGTACGGCCCCTAGTCGTCTCCTTTCCTGTTCTACTCGCAAACAGAGCGAGAGAATACGCTTATCTACGAGTATATGTCTCCTTATGAGGCCTAATTTCTTGCACTTTACCTTCATGGTCGTTACACGAAATGCATCTTGCTTCAGTAGAATCGTTTTGCAGTCGCCTTCAAATGCCATTTCTCTACATTTTATTATTAGTGTTTTTCGAAAAGAACGTCGTCTTCTTTCCACGGATTCCCATTTGAGTTCCCGAAGCACTTGCATGTTGTTCGAACCTACCGGTAACAAATCTAGCAGCCAGCTTCTGAATTGCTTCGATGCTTTTCTTTAAACCGTCATGGTACGTATCCCAGACACCAGAGCAGTTCTCAAATATACGAGCGTCACTCCAAAAGAAGTGCACACTATTTTTGTAAAAATACAGTTTTCATTCTGCATGTGTGAAAGTTTTACAGTGTGTAGATACATCCTTCCCGCTTGTTTTCAAACATAGTTCAACTTGTTCCCGTGAGTGGTGCCGTCACAGCATATCTTCAAGATGGCTTCTACACTTGACGTTCGTCAGAAGCAACGTGCTGTAATAGAATTCGAGTGCTGTTAAAACGAGGCAGTGGGAAACATCCACAAGATGTTGAAAGAGGTGTATGGAGATGCTGCTGTCGATCGCAGTACAGTTAGTCGGTGGGAAAGCAGGTTAAGTGATGAAAGCGGGCACGGCAATATTGAGGATTGTCCTCGCAGCGGCAGGCCTCGTACTGCACACACTCCAGACAATGTGCAGAGAGTTAACGAATTGGTGACTGCTGACAGACGCATCACAGTGAACGAATTGTCACGCTACGTTGGGATAGGGGAAGGGAGTGTTTGCAGAATACTGAAAGTGTTGGCGTTAAAAGAGGTTTGTGCCAGGTGGGTTCCCAGGATGTTGACAGTGCCGCACAAAGAACCAATAAAAACGGTATGCACCAAACTTTTGGAACAGTACGAGAATGGTGGAGATGAATTTCTTGGAAGAATTGTGACAGGTGACGAAACATGGCTCCATCATTTTTCACCAGAGACGAAGAGGCACTCAATGGAGTTGCATCATGCAAATTCACCCAAGAAAAAAAATTCAAAACCACACCTTCTGCTGGAAAAGTTATGGCTACGGTGTTTTTCGATTCCGAAGGACTTTTACTTGTGGACATCATGCCAAGTGGAACCACTATAGATTTAGACGCATATGTGACGGACAACACTGAAGAAACTTCAAGCTCGACTGACTCGTGTTAGACCACATCGGCAAAATTAGGATGTTTTGCTGTTGCACGACAATGCACGGCCACATGTCAGTCTAAAAACCATGGAAGCGATCACAAAACTTGGATGGACTACACTGAAACACCCGCCTTACAGTCGTGACCTGACTCTACGTAACTATCATCTCTTTGGGAAACTGAAAGTCTCTCTTCATGGAACAAGGTTTGAAGATGATGACTCCCTTGTGCACGCTGCCAAACAGTGGCTCCAACAGGTTGGTCCAGAATTTTACTGTGCGGGTATACAGGCGCTGATTCCAAGATGGCGTAAGGCAGTTGAGAGGGATGGAAATTATGTGGAGAAATGAAAATTTTGTTCCTAAAGGATGTATCTACACACTGTAAAACGTTCAAACATGTAGAATAAAAGATGGATTAAAAAAAAGTGTGCATTTCTTTTGGAGTGACTCTCGTAGATTGCACTAGCTTCCAATATGAACCACACTTTCCCAAATATTTTTGAATAAACTGAATTAGACCTTTCGCGTTCCATACCACAAACCCAACATGCTCGTTCCATTTCATATCGCTTAGCAACGTCACATCCATATATTTAAACAAAATGATTATGACGATACTACCAATGCTATACAGGGTGTTAGAAAAAGGTACGGCCAAACTTTCAGGAAACATTCCTCACACACAAATAAAGAAAAGATGTTATGTGGACATGTGTCCGGAAACGCTTGATTTCCATGTTAGAGCTCATTTTAGTTTCGTCTCCTATGCTCCCACCTAAGCGCAATGGAGCACGTTATCATGATTTCATACTCTACCTGTGCTGCTAGAACATGTGCCTTAACAAGTACGACACAACATGTGGTTCATGCACGATGGCGCTCGTGCACATTTCAGTCAAAGTGTTCGTACGCTTCTCAACAACAGATTCGGTGACCGATGGATTGGTAGAGGCGGACCAATTCCATGGCCTCCACGCTCTCCTGACCTCAACCCTCTTTCATTTTTGGGGGCATTTGAAAGCTCTTGTCTACGCAACCCCGGTACCAAATGTAGAGACTCTTCGTGCTCGTATTGTGGACGGCTGTGATACAATACGCTATTCTCCAGGGCTGCATCAGCGCATCAGGGATTCCATGCGACGGAGGGTGGATGCATGTATTCTTGCTAACGGAGGACATTTTGAACATTTCCTGTAACAAAGTATTTGAAGTCACGCTGGTACGTTCTGTTGCTTTGTGTTTCCATTCCATGATTAATGTTATTTGAAGAGAAGTAATAAAGTGAGCTCTAACATGGAAAGTAAGCGTTTCCGGACACATGTCCACATAACATATTTTCTATCTTTGTATGTGAGGAATGTTTCCTGAAAGTTTGGCCGTACCTTTTTGTAACACCCTGTATGTTATAATTGTGGGTTTATTTTCCCTATCGTCTGTATTAACTTATGTTTTTCTATTTTCAGAGCTAGCTGCCATTCATCATGCCAACTAGAAATTTTGTCTTAGACATCTGCTGCCTTTTGTCCAAGTCATCTGCTTTCCATCCTGTCCGACAGGTCGTCTACTTATATACAAGCAATCGCGATCCCTGGGGCACTCCTGACGACATCCGTGTCTCGAATTAACACTCACTGTCCTGGGCGAGTCTTCGCATGAGTCACATATCTGGGAACCTGTTCCAAATGCTCGTTTGTTCGTTAACAGTGTGCAGCGGTGCACCGTGGGAAATCATTTCCGGAAATACAGAAACATGGAATATACCTGTAGCCCTCCATCCGTAGTTCGCAGTACACCATCCAAGGAAAGGGCCAGCCGAGTTTCACACCGGCGGCGCTTTAGAAAACTGTGCTGATTTTCGGACAGAAGCAGCTCGGTCTCAAGAAAATTTAATATTTTCGACCTGAGAATATATTCAAGGATTCTACAGCAAATCTGTATTACGGACATCGGTCTGTAATTTTGCGGATCCGTTCTTTCACCGTTCTTATACACAGGAGTCACCTGCGCTTTTTCTCCAGTCGCTTGGGGCTTTGGAATATTGGTCTAAATAATTTTTTGGCAACGTCAAAATCAACATAGTTCTTGCGCTGGGTGCCTAATAAACGGTGGCGGTGGTTTTGGAGGAGGAGACCAGACAGCGAGGACATCGCTCTCATCGGATTAGGACGGATGGGGAAGGAAGTCGGCCGTCCCCTTTGAAAGGAACCATCCCGCATTAGCCTGGAGAGATTTAGGGAAATCACGGAAACAGTAAATCAGGATGGCCGGACGCGGGATTGAACCGTCGTCCTTCCGAATGCGAGTCTAGTGTGTTGACCACTGCGCCACCTCGCTCGGTGCCAAATAAACGATTTTATGTCTTCTTCTCTAGTGATCAATCCGAGGATTGGTTGGCAGCAGTTAATTGCGAAACCGATCTTCACTCTTCTGTTACTTTACTCTTCATTTATCTGCAATACTTACATCCCTCATCTTTTATAATTTAATCTATGTACCTTAGTCGCTGCCTTCCTTTAGGTCTCTTTCCATTTAGATAACCCTCTGTTGCAGTGTTCAGGACTCCGCCAAGCCTCAATAGCATAAGAGTTGCACTCTTCTTTGTTCAATTGATTTTCACATTGTTTCGTCTGTGTGTGTGGGTGGGGGGGGGGAGGGGGGCGGGGAAGGGGAGGTGGAGCTGTTCTTTCGTAACCACGCCAGACCAAAGATTCTTAATTTTTTTCTTGTTTAGCGTGCGTCCACAAAACCACATCTCTATACGGTTTTGTTTCTTCTCTTCGTCAGCGCCTTTAGGTGTGATTTCACCGTCATACTACAATCCAAACAGAGGCTTTAAGTAACCTTTAGATTTTATCCATTAGGGATAGCCGGTGAAAGCTAGCGGATGTAAAAGCGTAGGTTTGTATATATATAATATGTTATCTGCTGATTTTCTTTTTATCTTTTGCATGACACTTTTCGCGAAATAATTGTCATTTTCAAGTGCATTTTCCCTCTAGTGCAGCAATTATTTGTAATGGTTTCGACTAGTGACGTGCTGCGTTGTTCTGTTGTCTTTAATGTAATACGATGGTAATTCAGATACGACTACCGTTGTCGTTTTATGCAACCCGCAATGCAAGAACGGATTTTCAAAAGCCACGCGTGAGAGATTTTCATATTCTCTCACTTGCTACGCGCAACCTATTAGACTGTAGCAAAAAAGAACGGGACCTTTTTTAGTTAAACTTTGTACTGTGATACGTTTCCGCAAGAGGCCGTAGTTTTCGAGCTCAAGAAAAACATACAAAAGTGACCCTAAAACGCAGCCCCACACCCACATTCAGCCCTCAGGATTTCTAGCGTGTTCTTCATAGCACTCCCTGCTGCCCCTGTCCAGATGTTTGTGACTACCCGAATTGTTTCCCACACTCAACATTTCTTGGTCTTCACGCCACCAACTTAGTCGAGCACTTACAAAATGTAAAACTGATGTTTGTGTACATTTCACCTAACAATTTGGTGAATGTTAGCTCCATAAAATTAAACAATTACATCTTTGTATTCGTCAGGCCTTCTGAGTAGGGACATATTGTTTTCAAGGGTTAAGTTTGGATCGAATTGCCAATGAAATTAGTTTTAGCGTAACGTTTACTAAAGTCGTTTTTCGTTCAATTACCTCACGGGCACGGTCAGTTTAATAATGTTAACGAAGTAGATGACTACGCTCGTGACAGCCCACTCAACAGAGACCAAAAAAGGTCGAATACCGTGAATGGTTCGTATAGTAGGAAATTTTTCTACGGTATGGAATCAGATTTTAAAGGAGCTTTGGAAGACTTAAGATCAAATAAGGCCGAAGGTACAGATAAGACACAAACTTAATTTCTAAAATCATTGTGGGATGTGGCAACAAAACAACTCTTCACGTTTGTGCGTAGGTCATATAAGTCTGGCAATATACTGTACCATCTGACTTTAGGAAAAGCACCATCCACACATTTCCGAAGATTGCAAGACCTGAAAACTGCGAGAGTATCGCACAATCAGTTTAATAGCTCATGGATCCAAGATGCCGAGAATAATAATATACAAAAGAACGGAAAAGAAAACTGAAGATGTGTTCCATGACGATCAGTTCGGCTTTAGGAATGGTAAAGGCGCCAGAGAAGCAGTTCTAAAGTTGCGGTTGATAATGGAAGCGAGACTACAAAAGAAAATCAAGATACTTACATAGAATTAATCGCCGTGGAAAACGCATTCGACAATGTAATAATGGTGCAAGAGGTTCCAAATTCTGAGAAAAATAGGGGTAAGCTCTAGACAAAGTCGGGTAATACGCAATATCTACAACCGGGAAGGGAGAAACCGATTAAAAAGGGTGTAAGACAAGGATGTAGTTTCCGCCCCTACCGTTCAATTTATACGTCGAGGACGTACTGACGGAAATAAAAGTAAGGTTCAAGAATGGAATTAAAATTCAAGGTGGAGGGGTATCAGTGATAAGATTCCCTTATGACATTGCTATCGTCTGAATGTGAAGAAGAATTACGGGATCTGTTGAATGGAATGAGCAGTCCAGTGATTCAAAAATATGGATTGAGAGTACATCGGAGACAGACGAAAGTGATTAGAAGCAGCAGAAATGAGAACTGACAGAAAGTTAACATCAAAACTGGTAATCATGATTACATGAAGTTAAAGAATTCTACCACCGAGGCTGCAGAATAGCCCATGACGGACAAAGTAAGGAGGACATCAAAAGTAGACTATTGCCTACTTTGTCTATTGGTCTACTTTGTCTATTGGTAAAATTGGCATTTATAGTCAAGGGAAGTCTGCTACTATCAAAAATTGGCCTTAATTTGAGGAATAAATTTCCGAGAATGTGCATTTGGAGTACAGCATTGCATGATAGTGAAACGTGTACTGTATGAAAAAGGGAAACAAAGCGAAGCATTTGAGATGTGTTGTTACAGAAGAATGTAAAATTAGTTGGACTAATAACGTAGGAATGAGGAGGTTATTCGCAGAATCGGCGAAGAGAGGAACATATGGGAAACACTGACAAGGAGAAGGGACGGGGTGGCAGGACATTAGGGAATAACTGACGTGGTACTAGAGGGAGCTGTACAGGGTAAAAAGCGTAGTGGAAGACAGAGATTGGAATACATCTAACAAATAACTGACGTAGGTTGCAAGTGTTACTCTGAGATGAAGATATTGGCACAGGATAGGAGTACCACAGGCAAGGTACTAGAAGTAATAACTAGTGAAGGTAGAGTGTGGGAGTGGATGTGTACTTGAAAGCCGGCCGGGGTGGTCGAGCGGTTCTAGGCGCTGCAGTCTGGAACCGCGCGACCGCTACGGTCGCAGGTTCGAATCCTGCCTCGGGCATGGATGTGTGTGATGTCCGTAGGTTAGTTAGGTTTCAGTAGTTATAAGTTCTAGGGGACTGATGACCTCAGAAGTTAAGTCCCATAGTGCTCAGAGCCATTTTTTTGTATTTGAAAGTTATTTTTCCAGGTTTTCCTTGAATAGCTTGAAAACTGTGGTCTCCAGCGAATACGTATACTAGTACAAAATTGAACTTCGTTAAATTTCGTTAAAAAATGTACTCTTCATTTCTTTCTGTAGGAGTAATAGGTTGCCTGATAACGAGTGAGATACTATGAAAACCTCGCGCGTAGTTTATGAGGGAAAACCATAACATTGCAGGGTGCATAAAACGGCAGTGGTAGGGCAGCTGAATCACACATAGATCGATCGTTAATTACGAAATTGCCCGCGGGTACACCAGGTCGTTCGAAGATCTCTGCATCACACATTTTGGATTGATAGACTATGTCATGGCAGTGAAGGACGCTACCACACGTGGTTCAGAAGGTACGACGTTATAAACACAAAGATGGGTGTAAAAATGCGCATTGTGCATGAAGTTTAAATTTATTACTACATTTCAACTACCTCTATCCGCAACACATTTTGATGAGAATATCCCCGTAGTAGTAGAGTAGTAATAGAGGGTTCTTTGGGCGCACGACAGCAAGGTCTTCAGCGCGCGCTTGGTAACAGATTGAGACGGGTGTCAAGAAAATATTCAGAACAATAAGATAAAACAGAACGTAAAACACAGGTAACAAGGTTTGAAAAAATTTGTGCCTACGCACATCGAAGCGTGGGACGAAGCATGTCGGCAGCTGTAAAACATGGACAACACAGGAAGAAAGTGGTAGAACGAGCTGAAACAATATAGCAGATGGAAGTGGGTGGCTGACCACAAGGAAGAAAGGGAGGAACCAGCCACTCTGCAATACACTAAAACCTCCAGCCTAAAAGTTTAGACCAGAGTTTAGACACATCACAAAATTTTAAAACCCTAGACACACACGTCTCATTGTTAGCTTAAACACAAGGCAGATCCCCATCAACTTGTGCTTCTGCCCTTGCATCACGGTATAAAATGCAGTCTGTTAAAATGTGCCGGACAGAGATGTGCACACCACAAGCATCACAAAACGGGGGATTCTCTCGCCATAATAGAAAGCTATGTGTGAGAGGACAGTGCCCGATCCGAAGACGTGTGAGGGTCACTTCTTCCCGCCTGAGCAACCGGCAGGAGGCACGCCACGGCCGAGTAGTTGACTTCACCAACGGCAGTTTATTGGCCGTCACCGCCAGCCATTCTTCCTCCCACAACTCCATGCACTACTTGTGGAGTGCAGAAATGACAGACTGCAAGGGAACAGGAATATCCCCGTATGCTGCTGAATGTACGTACAAAGTTACATCGTTGTATGATACTCGGATGAGGAGAGATGTCGTCATAAACACTGAGATACGTGAAAAAAAGCCTCATCATGCACGAAGTTCAAATCTATTATTTCTTTGCTGCCAAATTTATTCGCGACTTATTTCGCAAACAGTATCCACATACGCCGCCGTGTGTACCTGCAGAAATACGAAGGGCTTATTTCAATAGCGGTACAATTCCATTGTTGTTCATTCTGAGATACAGAGCCCTAAAGTTAAATGAGCACTGAAAAATCTGCAGTTGAGATACCTGAAATATTGAAGTATATAAACTATATTTCAGGTATCTCAACTGCAGATTTTTCAGCGCTCATTTAACTTTAGGACTCTGTATCTCAGAATGAACAAAAATGGACTTGTACCACTAGTGAAATAAGTCATCGTAAGACAGAGTTAACGAGAGACGACCTCATAAACCCTCAGATACGTGAAAAAATGCCCCATCATGCACTAAGTTTTAATACACTAATTATTTACTAATAAGACACGCCAACAGTTGAGTCAAGAAAATACGTTATATCTAGCAGCGCTGTTGACAGTTTTGAACTGCGAAGCGCGAAGGGCTGCAGGCGAAAATGACAGCCGTCTGTAGAATTATGAAGAGGCGCTGCCACAGAGACATTTACAAAATTGCCTTGTAGACAAGCGAAGCAGCTGCGCCCAGCGTAGAGAAACTGTCCAGTATGATGTTTCTTAATTTCGATACCGTACTCATACATTAGTGCATTATGGATGTTTCTTTGTACGGCTGTTTTAAAATGTCAAAGATGTTTCCAGGAATATTCGGAAATGAAATTTTTTTGCTACTTCACTACAAATGTAGCTCATTTTCTGTATACTTTTCTGATAGAAAATTGGCAAAATGGATACCTGGGCAATGCCGGGTTTGTCAGCTAGTATGACAATAAAGGGAACAGAATGCAGCACATCACAGAAAAAGCTCTTTTACAAACAATCGAACTAGAGAAACATTTTCCTGTTTTTGGGAGTTAAGATGTAAATGTCATCAAATAGAGAGAGAGAGAGAGAGAGAAAAAGAGAAGGCTGTGGTTTACGTTTGACAGAGAGTGGACGGGGACGAAACAGCGCTATCGCGAGTTATGGCAGCTGCGTCGTGTTATCAACAGGCGCCTGACGGCTATGCTGTAGGATGTGGAAGGGGATGATAACGCGAGGGAAGGTACTGAGGGTGTGAAAGCGGCGGTAGGTGGGTATGTGGGAGGGTGGGGAAGGGCGGGACAGGAGATGTGCTGGAGGAGAGAGACGCGAGGGAGAACGACGACGTATGTGTGCGTGTGCGTGTGTGTGTGTGTGTACGCCCCAGGCTGGTTCCCTGTGGAGTGTTTGGCGGCCGATATTGCCTGCCGCAGTCGCAACGGCGGTTGCACGGACTGCTGTGCTGAGCTTAGTCGGTGGGGCGGTGAGGAGGGGGGGGGGGTGTTGGGGGGGTTCCCCCGCCTGCTCTCCTCAGGAGCCGGCGGTGGCTGCTGCAACAGATGCCGCCTGCCACCGCGGCTGCAGCTGACTCCCCCAGTCAGAGCTCGAATCTCGGCGACGCGCCGCGGTTCTAGTTACAGGCGCGCCCTGAGACGTGTTCTGTTGGAGACGGCGTCTAGCGCAGTGTCTCCGTGTCTCCGCTCCTACCGCTCTGCCACTGCACTGCTCCCCTCTCGCTGTACTGAGCAGAGAGCAGCGTAGAGGTGCGTTTACCCTTGAGCCTTGTGCCTATGTTTGCCTCCCACTGTAGCAGACCCGTGCGTGTAGCCTCCTCGCTCTCTCTCCACAGAGTCACAGCCGGGTAGAAATACGTGTGACGTCAGTGGCATTCGTTACGTCATATACAAAAAAAATTACATATATATATATTTTATATATTTTTATTTTTCAATTTATCAGCATGCTTCTTTCTCTCAGGGATATTGGCTTTTCTTTTCACTTTTACTTACTTCCATAAGTAAATATGAAACGGGTTCTTGAAGGGCCTCAGTTATTCATGTACCAACTTTAGATTTTGAACGTGATGACTAAAATATAGTTGCCGTTAACTGAACTGAATGTAATTTTGTTAATTTCTATTTATTGACTGCAAAGCAAGGCTTGAGAGAATTTCGATTGTTGCCGTGGAGCGGCCCAGATAAAAATTACTGAACTCATGGAATCTGTATAGATTAAAAACATGAACTTTAACGTAAATTAATTATCTTTTGCAATTTAAAAAGGTTCTTATAACGAAATCTCTCACGTTTACAATTACTGTTAACACTGAAAAATAAATTAATACTTCGGCGCGTAATGGCCGACCAGAGGCTGCATCGAAAGATGAGCTTCTCGCAGCGCAAATTACTGAAAAAATGCTTATTAAGAATAATTAGCCACTGCGAGCATTTGAGGTCACAACTATTACAAAGAAATTAATTTTGTAATAATAATAACAAGTTTATTTTAGCAATAAATACGAATAACTTACATAAAATATGTGTAGCCGCTCAATGGCTGCCTTCCGTATAGCGAAATAAAACAGTGTCTGTACCACAAAATACGTCTTTCCTCCTCAGCCGTACAATCGCATCTCTGTCGATCTTTTTCATTTTCATAGACATTAAATAAAGATGCTATCGGTGCATATCAGTTGTTGCAAGAACATTAACTATATCTTTTACACTAATTATATTCATAATATACTTAATTACGGTTTACAAACGATAAAAATGTCAATATTTATGTGACGTACCGTCACACACGCATGCTGTTTCATGATCAAGTCATTCAGTTTGCTACCAGTCTTTCTAACGCATATGATTATTAAACTGTAAGACATAGTATAGGGCACAAGTTTCGATTACAAACGTTTAATATGTCCTCCACCAGTGACACGAACTACGCTGAAACTCCAAAGAAACTGGTACAGGGATGTGTATTCAAATACAGAGATAATGGAAACAGGCACAACTCGGCGATGCGCTCGGCAATGTTTATATAAGACAAAAAGTGTCTGGCGCAGTTGTTAGGTGGGTTAATGATGCTACAATGCCAAGTTATCGAAACTTGAGTGAGTTTGAACGTGGTGTTACTGTTGTCGCACGACCGACACAGCATCTGCGAGGTAGCGATGAAGTAAGGATTTTCCAATAGGACCATTTCACGAGTATGTATAAGAATATACAGCCTACAGTTGCAGGTTAACTTTATCGTTTCCCTAGGTTTGACCATTAGTAATAACGTATTCTTCAGAACATACAATTTTATTTAAAAGTTTGCCTAAAACAAGCCATGTCCTAAGTCAACTTTATAAAACTTTATGCAAAACCATAAGGTTTTGTCACTTCTATTAAACAAGCTGTAGCAAATTCACTTTAGGCCCGTTCTATGGGCCTCGTCGTGTGAATAGGACATGGCTTGTTTCAGGCAAACTTTTAAATAATATTTTATGTTCTGAAGAAGACGTTATTAATAACGTTGAAACCTACGTAAACGATAAAGTTAACCTGCAACTGTAGGCTGTATATTCTTGTATAAACAATATCAGTTGCTGTCGTTGCATAAAAATGTTAAAAATTATCATTTCACGAGTGTACTGTGAATATCAGGAATCCGGTACAGCCGGCCGGGGTGGCCGAGCGGTTCTAGGCGCTACAGTCCGGAACCGCGCGACCGCTACGGTCGCAGTTTCGAATCCTGCCTCGGGCATGGATGTGTGTGATGTCCTTAGATTAGTTAGGTTTAAGCAGTTCTAAGTTCTAGGGGACTGATGACCTCAGAAGTGCTAGGAGCCATTTCAACCATTTTTGAATCCGGTACAACATCAGATCTCCGGCATCGCTGCAGGACCAACAACGGCTGAAGAGAATCGTTCAACGTGACAGAAGCACAACCCCTCTGCAGATCGCTGTAGATTTCAATACTGGGCCATCAGTATGTGTCAGCGTGCGAACCATTCAACGAGACATCAGCCATATGACGTTTAGCAGCCGAAGACCCACTCGTGTACCCTTGATGACTGCACGATACGAAGCTTTACGCCTCGCCTGGACCGGTCAACACCGATCAGGCTGTTGGTGACTGGAAAAAATGTTGCGTGGTCGGACGAGTCTCGTTTCAGATTGTATCCAACGGATGGACATGTAGGGGTATGGACCCAGCATGTCAGCAGGGGACTTTTCAAGCTGGTGGAGGCTCTGTAATAGTGTGGGGAGTGTGCAGTTGGAGTTATATGGGACGCCTGATACGTGTAAATACGACTCTGACAGGTGACACGTACGTAAGCATCCTATCTGATCACCTGCATCCGTTCATGTTTATTGTGCATTCCGACGGACCTGCACAATTCCAGCAGGACAATGCCACACCCCAAACGTCTAGAATGGCTACAGAATGGCTGCAGGAACACTCTTATGAGTTTAAACAGTTCCACCGCCCACGAGAATCCCCAGACATGAACATTACTGAGTATATCTGCAATGCCTTGAACGTGCTGTTCAGAAGAGATCTCCACCCCTTCGAACTCTTACGGATTTATGGACAGCCACGCAGGATTCGTGGTTTCACTACTTCAGACATCAGTCAAGTCCATGCTACGTGGTGTTCCGACGCCTCTGTGTAATGGCAAGGATCCTACACAATATTAGGCAGGTATACCAGTTGCTTTGGATCTTCAGTATATATCACATCGATATTGGAATTCCTTCCGTACTCTGGGAAGTATATCCATGGTTACTGATGTAACGGCCGCACGTATCCGGGTCCTCAGTTCACCTAGGTTCTGCGTGATGTTGGTTGTCCTTAACGAAACCTCACAGGAAGTACTCACTGAGCATCAAATCCGATGACCACGGAGGGCAGCTGACAAGTGGAGAGGCGCCAGCTGTTTGACTACCAGTCCAACGGCTCAGTAATCACAAACGTGGGGATTCCAGTGATTGGGAGCCCATATTGTTGAAAAATGAAGCTGTCCTCATCCAGCTTCCGAAACAACCATTTATGTAACATAGCTAAACACTACTGACCGTTGATAGTTTTTCCATCAAATAAGAATGCACCGTAAAGAGATGAGAAGGATTTCGCACAACGCACATGGTCTTTAAAACTTATTGGAAGATTAAAACTTTGTGCCGGACCAAGACGCAAACTCGGGACCTCCGCCTTTCGCGGGCAAGTGCTCTACCGTTTTTTTCTCTCTTTCTTTATTTCCCGCATATCGCGAACGATCGTCTTGCCATTTTTTGTTTTTTTTTCCGCTTATCGCGAGCGGTCGCCGTAGCCGTTTTTAAAGGGAGAGGTTTTGTCTGATTTATGGCAAAAACGATTACTGAATTTCTTCTACCTCATATACAGGGTGAGTCACCTAACATTACCGCTGGATACATTTCGTAAACCACATAAAATACTGACGAATCGATTCCACAGACCGAACGTGAGAAGAGGGGCTAGTGTAATTGGTTAATACAAACCATACAAAAATGCACGGAAGTATGTTTTTTAACACAAACCTACATTTTTTTAAATGGAACCCCGTTAGTTTTGTTATCACATTTGAACATATAAACAAATACGTAATCAGTGCCGTTTGTTGCATTGTAAAATGTTAATTACATCTGGAGATATTGTAACCTAAAGTTGACGCTTGAGTACCACTCCTCCGCTGTTCGTCCGCAGCTCGTGGTCGTGCGGTAGCGTTCTCGCTTCCCGCGCCCGGGTTCCCGGGTTCGATTCCCGGCGGGGTCAGGGATTTTCTCTGCCTCGTGATGACTGGGTGTTGTGTGACGTCCTTAGGTTAGTTAGGTTTAAGTAGTTCTAAGTTCTAGGGGACTGATGACCATAGCTGTTAAGTCCCATAGTGCTCAGAGCCATTTTTTTCCTCCGCTGTTCGATCGTGTGTATCGGAGAGCATCGAATTACGTAGGGATCCAAAGGGAACGGTGATGGACCGTAGGTACAGAAGAGAGTGGAACAGCACAGTACGTCCACATGCTGACACCTTTTTATTGGTCTTTTTCACTGACGCACATGTACATTACCATGAGGGGTGAGGTACACGTACACACGTGGTTTCCGTTTTCAATTACGGAGTGGAATAGAGTGTGTCCCGACATGTCAGGCCAATAGATGTTGAATGTGGTGGCCATCATTTGCTGCACACAATTGCAATCTCTGGCGTAATGAATGTCGTACACGCCGCAGTACATCTGGTGTAACGTCGCCACAGGCTGCCGCAATACGTTGTTTCATATCCTCTGGTGTTGTAGGCACATCACGGTACACATTCTCCTTTAACGTAGCCCACAGAAAGAAGTCCAGAGTTGTAAGATCAGGAGAACGGGCTGGCCAATTTATGCGTCCTCCACGTCCTATGAAACGCCCGTCGAACATCCTGTCAAGGGTCAGCCTTGTGTTAATTGCGGTATGTGCTGGTGCACCATCATGCTGATACCACATACGTCGACACGTTTCCAGTGGGACATTTTCGAACAACGTTGGCAGATCATTCTGTAGAAACGCGATGTATGTTGCAGCTGTTTGGGCCCCTGCAATGAAGTGAGGACTAATGAGGTGGTCGCCAACGATTACGCACCATACATTTACAGTCCACGGTCGCTGTCGCTCTACCTACCTGAGCCAGCGAGGATTGTCCACGGACCAGTAATGCATGTTCCGTAGATTCACTGCCCCGTGGTTTGTGAAACCCGCTTCATCGGTAAACAGGTAGAACTGCAACGCATTCTCTGTTAATGCCCATTGACAGAACAGCACTCGATGATTAAAGTCATCACCATGTAATTGCTGATGTAGCGACACATGAAACGGGTGAAAGCGGTGACGATGCAGTATGCGCATGACACCACTTTGACTCAGTCCACCGGCTCTCGCAATGTCCCGTGTACTCATGTCTGGGTTCATGGCAACAGCAGCTAACACACCAACTGCACCCACTTCTCCTGTGACGGGCCTGTTACGGACCCGTTTGCGTGCTACTAGCATACCTGTTGCATACAGTTGGCGGTAGATGTTTTGCAATGTGCGGCACGTTGGATGCTCTCTGTCCGGGTACCGTTCTGCAGGCTTCAGTTGCATTTCGTCGACACTCGCCACAGATGAGTATCATCTCCGCCTTTTCAGAGTTGGAATACACCATGGTCACAGTTCCTACAATACTACACTACCACAGACGTCTGGTAACACGGTGTACTGCAGTTGGTCTGCGTGCGGAGACGAATGCAGAATAACAATAGCAGCAAGCGCTACATGCGGACACTGCGACAGCTAGACCAAACCACAACAGTGCACTACAGCCACACCCGTAAACACGGTCGTCATCGTAAACATGTCCCTGCAGATGCTGCTCGCCGACCGTGGCCCGTGTTTGTTACAACACGCAACTACACGTCGGAGATTTCAAGCGTCAACTTTAGGTTACAATATCTCCGGATGTAATTAACATTTTACAATGCAACAAACGGCACTGATTACGTATTTGTTTATATGTTCAGATGTGCTAACAAAACTAACGTGGTTTCATTTAAAAAAACGAAGGTTTGTGTTAAAAAACGTACTTCCGTGCATTTTTGTATGCTTTGTATTAAACAATTACACTAGCCCCTATCCTCACTTTCGGTCTGTGGAATCGGTTCGTCAGTATTTGATGTGGTTTACGAAATATATCCAGCGGTAACGTTAGGTGACTCACCCTGTATACGGCAAAGGAACAATAAATTAAAATCAAATGCGTCGCCTGGAAATCGAACCTGGGCTGCCTAATAAGTTTTTTTTGTTTTTTTTTTCCTTTTTTGAGTAGCAGAGTCAGCGGCAGGCTGGAGGAGGCAAGGCAGGTAGGGGTCCGAGGACTGACCACGATGTTTCTTTCCTCCTACCGTAAAGCACACAAAGCACACCATAACATTTTTTTATAAAGAGCAACAAGAACACGGGAGTCATACGCCAAAAATTATGCCGATAATGTGAACTATAAAGGGTCATCTTGCCCGCTGGGATCGCCTTATCGAAGCGGGTGGCCAGTAAGAGGCGGTCAAATTGCAATACACACCACCAGTCATCAACCGTCGGAGCGTCCGGCGCTGCTGCACGCAGTCAGAGACTGTTTCTGTTACCGTAGAGGAATCGTGGAAACATTACGTCTACAAGTCAATTTCTTCTCACACCCCGGCTGGTCGGTGGGTCCATGAATAACGATCCCGAATAGTTATCAAAACTGTTCCGGTATCCCGTTCCGTTCTTTAATAGCAGGAACTCGTCGACGATCATGAATTTCCATAAATCGGGGACTTTCTTTTCGCAGTCGCCGTACATTCCTTGTACCCAATTGACCGTATTCACCGTATTGATCCAGGTCATCGGAAAGTAGACGGCGTGGGATGAAAGAGGTCCAGGGGCACAATGGAAACATACGGGCGGCGCAGGAGGAAATCCAGTATCTGGCGGATCAGCTTCCAGCATTCGCTTGCGGGGCTACAGTTCAATCTGTGTTCGTCCGTGTCTACCGTAGCGCAACGGGGGCACATAGGGTTGTCAGTTAGGTGAATGGCATGTAGCCTTCGTCGGGTTAGAAATTTCTCGTTAGTGACCACATACTATCTACATCTACATACATACTCCGCAATCCACCATAAGGTGCGTGGCGGAGGGTACCTCGTACCACAACTAGCATCTTCTCTCCCTGTTCCACTCCCAAACAGGACGAGGGAAAAATGACTGCCTATAAGCCTCTGTACGAGCCCTAATCTCTCTTATCTTACCTTTGTGGTCTTTCCGCGAAATGTAAGTTGGCGGCAGTAAAATTGTACTGCAGGCAGCCTCAAATGCTGGTTCTCTGAATTTCCTCACTAGCGATTCACGAAAAGAACTCCCACCCGAGCTCCTGAAGCATTTCCGTAACACTCGCGTGATGATCAAACCTACCAGTAACAAATCTAGCAGCCCGTTTCTGAATTGCTTCTATGTCCTCCCTCAATCCGACCCGATAGGGATCCCAAACGTTCGAGCAGTACTCAAGAATAGGTCGTATCAGTGTTTTATAAGCGGTCTCCTTTACAGATGAACCACATCTTCACAAAATTCTACCAATGAACCGAAGACGACTATCCGCCTTCCCCACAACTGCCATTAAATGCTTGTCTCACTTCATGTCGCTCTGCAACTTTCCCCTGCGCTTGTTTTGTATTGCTCTTCTGAGGTTGTGCAGAGTTTGGCAATACCTTTGAGAGTTTATTGTAGTGCCTCTTTCCAGGAAATCCACAAAAATCGTATTTCTACCGGGTTACTGATTAACAACGTGATTGAAGGCGCAGGCGGCCGAATTTTACGACGAAGGAATTTCCAAGCTCGTCCATCGCTACGATAAGTGGTTTAATTCAAATGGCAACTATGTAGAAAAGTAGTATTGAAGTGTGGCTTTCATCTGTATATAATAAAAAAAATTTCCAATACTTTATTTATTTTTAATTCCAAAACGTAATGTACTTTGTGGATAGCCCTCGTAGAAGGGTCGTCATAGAGAGCTGAAGCATCCCGTCTCGCTGCCGCTACGTACGTAGTCGGCATAGAGGTCGCTATCGACGGTCGAATCTGATCGGCTGAGGGCGTCTGTGCGAGACGGCGCTGCAGGCAGTCGGTACGCACGTGTCCTACCTGTCCACATCCGGAGCAGGTCCTTCGCTGACCGTCGTAAATAATTATCGCCCTGCATCCAGCGATCGAGAGATACGGAGGTATATGGCGGTGCAATTCCATACGGATCTGACGCACCCCGTTAAGAACAGGGTAAGTTTCGGAGGTATTGCATTTTTCGGCCGTACGTGCGAGGACTGTGCCACAGGGGCGAAGGGAAAGTGTGACCAAATCCACTGGAACTTCAAATGGTAGCTGCAACACGCGCACATTTTTTATTCCCAGTCCAGCGCGTTCAAGCGTCACCACACCCACGTTTCCGTCGGAGTGGCAGAACCTATATCCTTCTGTCGAGCGTCTGAGAAGTTTGTCACAGGCCTCATCGTGAACCTAAGATACACAGCGCTGGAGAAGACAGATAAGTGGTTACTTAGCAGCTATTTCGGGTCAACATGTATCACGTCACGTAAAAATCTCTCAACTTCGTGGGACTTCGGTCTAGAGGGTGTAGCGTCGAACTGCAGCTCGATCGTGGTTTTCCAATACGAAAGAGGCATCGGATGTGAGGAGCGTAACTATAACACTAAACACTAGCGCGGTGACGCGGTAAACAACAACACATCCGGAAACGCGACACGGAGCGGCCGGGACGTACCAAAATATGGTTCAAATGGCTCTGAGCACTATGGGACTTAACATCGGAGGTCATCAGTTCGCTAGAACTTAGAACTACTTACACCTAACTAACCTAAGGACATCACACACATCCATGCCCGGGGCAGGATTCGAACCTGCGACCGTAGCGGTCGCGCGGTTCCAGAATGAAGCGCCTAGAAACGCTCGGCCACCGCGGCCGGTTCGCGACATATTGCACCGCTCCACAGCCTAAGGGCAATAGCGCACTAGTGCGCCACGGTCAAGACCAACGGCTGGCCATGGCCGCAGCTACTGCGAACACGGCTGGCAGTCGGTTGGCCGAAACTCAGTCGAATGATGCAGATTACGGAGATAGCAACGCCTGTGTACCTCTGGCATCGTCAGGCGAAACGAAAGCAGGAAAGGTACTGAGTACATGCTATGTTGCAATCCCGCTCTATGAACGGAATGTTTGTTACTTTTTTTGCGAACCTCGTGAACACAAAGATATATTCTGCAATTTCACTACAATGTCTATAAAAACTTCTGATGAAATATTATAGAAAATTGGAGACAGTGTAAGAGGTACAGAGACATCAGTGCGACAATGCTTAGGAAATGAAGAGGAACTGCTAATCACATTCACTGAAGCCTGAATTATATGTACTTGTTGTGTTAATACAGATAAAAAAGTTCAAAAATGGTTCAAATGGCTCTGAGCACTATGGGACTTAACATCTATGGTCATCAGTCCCCTAGAACTTAGAACTACTTAAACCTAACTAACCTAAGGACAGCACACAACACCCAGCCATCACGAGGCAGAGAAAATACCAGACCCCGCCGGGAATCGAACCCGGGAACCCGGGCGTGGGAAGCGAGAACGCTACCGCACGACCACGAGATGCGGGCGATAAAAAAGTAATAGAACTTACACAGTGTGCTTTGCTGCCGTTGTGTTGCACATTCTCTACCCCCGAACTTGATAGTCACTTCCTCCCACGTCCTCTTTTTCACATTTTCCTCAGCATATTCTTCAAATGACAAATCGCACAAAGCAGGCCTCTCTCTCACGTTTATAATAAATTTCTCCGTATCAAAGTCCACGATGACAGAAAGATCGTTCTGCAAACACGCAGCAGCAAACAAATAATAAAATTTAAAATATCTCCTCAGCCGGAACCGCATTGACGGCTGTCCGCCCACTGGCAGCGCAACGTGTGCGCTGCCCCATTCAGCTGTGTGTAACTTTGGCCGCAGCGGCGGACTGGCTAAGGGCTGGCCGCATGACAGTGGGCTGGCTGCACGGGTGGCTGAGCGCAGTCTGCTCAGTGCGCGATGCGCGGCACCTTCCCATGCAAACCAGGCCGCACCCGACCAGCCGCAAGTCTGGCCGTGGCCGCGCTACTGACAAGGGAACCTCCCCATCGCACCCCCCTCAGATTTAGTTATAAATTGACACAGTGGATAGGCCTTGAAAAACTGAACACAGATCAATCGAGAAAACAGGAAGAAGTTGTGTGTAACTATGAAAAAATAAGCAAATTATACAAACTGAGTAGTCCAAGTGTAAGATATGCAACATCAAGGTGTGTGTAAGCTGAGGAGCGCCCTGGTCCCGTGGGTAGAGTGAGTAACTGCGGAACGAGAGGTCTTTAGTTCGAGTCCTCCCTCGAGTAAAAATTTTACTTACTTTATTTTCGCAAAGTTACGATCTGACCGTTCATTCATTGACGTCTCTGTTCACTTTAATAAGTTTAGTGTCTGTGTTTTGCGACCGCACCGCAAAACCGTGCGATTAGTAGACGAAAGGACGTGCCTCTCCAATGGGAACCGAAAACATTTGATCGCAAATTCATAGGTCAACCGATTCCTCCACAGGAAAACACGTCTGAAATATTCTATACGACAATGGTGACGGCATGTGCTTCACATTACAGGAATATGTTGTCGACCCACCTAACTTGCACACTTGGCGAATGGGTAAAAAGTTTCTTCTACCTTGCCCGATTTAGGTTTTCTTGTGGATGTGATAATCACTCCCAAAAAAGTGATGAAGACATAAGAGTTTGTCACATAAACTGCAACAAATGAATGCAAGTTTCACAGTCGCACAGTTTTCCCTGTGCTCTGTCAAAACATACGTTTTTAACGTTTTCAAGTTTTCCGTGTGTAGACCGTCAAATCGTGCATGTGTCCAAGCAAATCTGAACATGTCCTGGAATTTTGGAGAGCGAAGTTGATCATGTCTGAGTCCATGAACTTTGATAATTGTCTGAAAATAAAAAAATTAAAACTTTTCAGTCGAGGGAGGATTGAACCAGGGACCTTCCGTTCCGTAGCTGCTCGCGGTAACCACGGGACCACGGTGCTCATCAGTATACACGTACCTTGATGTGGCTCATCTTGGACACGGACTACTCAGTTTGTATATTTTGCTTATTTTTTTCATAGTTCCATACAACTTCTTCCTGTTTTCTCGATTGATCTGTGTTCAGTTTTTCATGGCCTATCCCTGTGCCAACTTATAACTAAATCTGAGGGGGGTGCGATGGGGAGGTTCCCTTGTGAGCTATCGCCGAAAGGCAGACTTCCCAAGCATGACTCACGATTCTTCTCACAGGTTCAGTTTTGCCACTACCTCGTCTCCTACCTTCCAAACTTCGCAGAAGCTCTCCTGCGGACCTTGCAGAACTAGCCCTCCTGGAAGGAAGGATACTGCGTAGACATGGCTCAGCCACAGCCTGGGGAATGTTTCCAGAAGGAAATTTTCACTCTGCAGCGGAGTGTGCGCTGATATTCAGTCCGGTTGAATCTCAAACGCACTCTATAGCCCCAAATTCGAACTCTACATTGTGCATTCTGTGTTGCATTGTGCAAAACTGTTAATATTGTCAACAGCATTTTGAAGCTCGTCAGAAAATGCCACTCGTTTGCGACTGTCTTCTTGATGGAGAACCTGTAACAGCTGTAACGTGTGTGGCTTCATAACCAGCCGACGTCTCACAACTTGCTAAATTGTTGTTGTGGGCAGCTGTAACTCCCAAAAAAATTGTTCAAATGGCTCTGAGCAATATGTGACTTAACATCTTAGGTCATCAGTCCCCTAGAACTTAGAACTACTTAAACCTAACTAACCTAAGGACACCACACACATCCATGCCCGACGCAGGATGCGAACCTGCGACCGTAGCAGCCCCGCGGTTCCGGACTGCAGCGCTAGAACCACACGGCCACCGCGGCCGGCGCTGTAACTCCCGACTGGCACCACAAATCGATCTAGCAGAACTACGCTGGAAAGCGGTATGAATTTGTGCGATATTTTCTTCATGAACAGGAGGACGGCCACAACTCTTTCCTTTACATACACAGACTGTGTTTACCAACTGTCGATACCATCTCTGAATGTTCTATCTATTCGGAAGATAAGTTTAGTAAGTCAACCTGAAACGACTTTGCGTTGTTATCACGGAATTACACTTCGCTAACTCGAGAACACAAAATTATCTCTGCTGCAGAGTAGCAATTTTGCACCATACGGCAGTAACCACAGTAACCAAAGAAACAGAAGACAACTGACTTCTGTCGGCAATGGGTATGGGCTAAGCTGCCATATTGGAGGTGTGGCGCAGCGATTGATATCTTTGACAACATAATACTTGGTAATAGGTGTATTCGTTTCGAAGCACCCTGTACTCTGAGAGAAACACGAAATTGTAGAAAAAGGCAAAAGAATTGGGATACTGAATTCATTTTACGTAATGTATGTGTGAGCGTGGTCGTAGAAATAGATGGCTGGGAGAACTTCGTTTACAAACTGTGCTCGTGTTTTCGGAGTAACAAGTAACCCCCCCCCCCTCCCCATTTCCAGTTCTTTAAAGAATCAAGCGCCCACGTACAAAACACTTTGAAATGTGTGATTACAAATGAGTTAAGGTACTGTCACTATCAAACACCGGATGAATATTGTCTGGATTATTTCGGCTTCGTTTTAACAAAAGTTTGTTTCTCACGCATCTCAGTATTTATGAAGGCTTATCCATTCAACTAGGTGTCGTAAAATAACTTTCCAGGTAAATTCATTGCCGAAACTGAATACTGATTCCAAAATGTTTGCGAAAGAGTTAGTAGTAAAGAAGTAACACATTAAAACGTCAAATCTGATGCTGAAGTGCAGTAAAATATGTAACTTCTTTTCGAAGACGCCAAGTGCTCACATACTGAACGAATCCAATCTGGGTAATTTGCACGCTACGAGCTACGCTGCCTTTAATTTTCATACTTAATGCATTTATCTTTTATCATCAAGTTATAGCTCGTAATGAATAGATTATAAGACCGAGTAAATTTTAAAATTGAGTTATTAACTATCTGAAACACTGAAAATGGAACTTTTGTCCCTGGAGGCCATTACGTAAGCAACCTGGATGTGGCAGCGAGTGCCGTGAACCGTGTGAACTGTCTTTTAACGTACGAGGGTAATCCCAAAAGTAAGGTCTCCTATTTTTTCATAAGTACATAAACCTGTTTATATCTACAATGGTTTACATCAGTTTACAGATCGAATATTTAGCTATTTTTCGACATAATAACCATTTTGTCGATGCATGTTTGTAGACGTTGTGGCAGTTTTTGTATGCCATGTCATACCAGCTCGCCCCCATGCTGTTTTTGGACTCAGTTGTCACGGGTGACGAAACCTGGGCATACCACTTTACACCTGAGACCAAGCAACAATCACGCGAGTGGCGGCATCCTTCTTCACCAAAGCCGTGGAAATTGAAACAAACACAGCCTGCCGGTAATGTCATGACAACCGTGTTTTGGGATCGGAAAGGGGTATTGTTGGTCGACTTTATGCCCACTGGACCACAATTAAGGCTGACAGGTACTGTGAGACTCTGTAAAAACTCAAACGGGTAATTCAGAACCAGAGAAGAGGAATGTTGAGCAAGGGCGTACACATTCTCCATGACAACGCTCGCCCACACATAGCTCGGGAAACCGTTGATCTCCTGCAACAGTTTCAGTGGAACATAATCACCGACCCACCACCCTATAGTCCTGATTTGGCGCCCAGTGACTATCAGTTGTTCCCTAAGTTAAAAGGACATTTAACCGGAAAGCGATTCAGCTCCGACGACGAGGTGAAAGAAGAGGTTCATAACTTTCTGAACAGCATGGTGGGGAGCTGGTATGACATGAGGATACAAAAACTGCCACAGCATCGACAGAAAAGGTGATTATGTCGAAAAAAATAGCTAAATCTCCGACCTGTAAACTGATGTAAACCATTGTAGACATAAACAGGTCTATGTACTTATAAAAAAAATAGGAGACCTTACTTTTGGGATTACCCTCGTAGATACTTCATTCAGCTGGGCTAGTGATGGCGAAGGAAAACATGAAATGCGGATGCGTCATATCACGGGTGACAAGGTTAGCTCCGACGCTTACAATTCTTGTTACCTGGGACAGTTAGCCCAATTTGAAGTTTCAGTTTAAGATGTCTACGACTTCGCTATCTAACATCGTCGCAGAAACTTTCCTAGCTCTGGCGAAATACCTGGAAAACTACGTTACGTTAAGTTCATGATCACTTAATGTTCCTCTCTTAAAAAGGACACACTTATTTGACGCTCGACATTTACCGTCAAGAGTCTGAGTATGTAAATATGGGTTTATTTGTGAATATTTAATTCTGCAGAGGTATACGGAACGGACACTCTGAAAAGTTAACACACCTCCCTTTATGTATACATCACTCAAATGCTGTCAGCGATGTTGTGTGTGTGTGTGTGTGTGTGTGTACTTGTCTTTGTACTGTATGGAATTGTCCGTCTCTTCTGATCCTGAACACAACTCTTGTTCTAATTTCGATCGTAATAAATTCCCTTTATAAAGAAACGCTTCTGCCCACAAATCGGCACGAAAATAAAAAGCTGCGCCCGGCACGCTCAGCTTTGGCTTTTCTCGCACGATATCCTGCGAACCTCGAGTGAAGATTTCATATTGCTATTTTTCCGGAAAGCGTTTGACTTTTAGCGAAGATCCAGGCATACGGAATAGCTTCTCAGATACGTGAGTGATTTTAAGTAATAGAACACTGTACGTTGCCCTGGGCCACAAATGTTCATGGCAAACAAGGACGGTCATAGGGATGTGTAGTAGGGTCATTCTTGCTCTCTGTATACATAAATGGTCTAAAGTAGTCGGCAGTTATCTGTTTGTCGTGAGCGCTACGTGGGTAAAAGTGTCGTCTTTGAGTGCGATACAGGTTGATTTGGAAAATTCTATCTAAAATGACCAATGGCAGCTTACTCTAATTGTGGAAAAATGCCAATTAATGCAGATGACAAGGAAAAAAGGAACGATTCGGTAGTATTCGAACATAGTATTAGTTGTTCCCTGCTTGAAATTGCCACTTCGATTAAATATAGCTGTAAGGTTGTAATGCGACTTAAAATGTAACCACCACTTGAAGTAGGCTGTGGGAAAGGTGACTGGTCGGTTCACTGGGAGAAAAACGTAGCTCATCTGCGAAGGAGACCTTGTACGTAACAATTGTGACCCATTCTTGAGTACTGCTCGAGTTTCTGGTATCCGCAGCATGTCGCATTAAAAGAAGGCGTTCACCCAATTCAGTCGTGTTACCAGTAGGTTAAATCGACACTGAAGTATAACGGAATTGCTCCGTAATCACAAATGGGACTACATGGAGCGAAGAAGACAACACAACTGTCATTCTGCGGCCACCACACACCTGGTGTGAGGACCACGAAGGTAAGAGCAATAAGGAATCGTGCGGAATCATATAGACAATCGTTCTCTGTATACATGAGTGATCTGACGTATAGGATAAGCAGTTACTTTCTCAATTGGTGAGTGGAAAAAGGAAAGGAAATGGCTATCAGTTATACGAGGTACCTTGCAATATTCATTCTGCGGCCAACACACACCTGGTGTGAGGACCACGAAGGTAAGAGCAATAAGGAATCGTGCGGAATCATATAGACAATCGTTCTCTGTATACATGAGTGATCTGACGTATAGGATAAGCAGTTACTTTCTCAATTGGTGAGTGGAAAAGGAAAGGAAATGGATATCAGTTATACGAGGTACCTTGCAATATTCACCGTGTGAAGGCTTCCAGAGTATTTATGTCTGCGTTGCGTCTTCTTCAGGGAGACTACTTAGTAATTTCTACCCTGCCACCTATGCGTGGTGGCATTATTCCATTCCTTTTCCGGTTACACGCAGTTTTGGCCAAAGTAACAGATGCTGCTCTCACGACTCATGCGTATCAGATAATCCAACCTTCGCCGATCTTGGCCTTACAGTGAAGTAAATTAAATTTCTTCCGAATACTGTGTTTGGTAAATAAGCGTCGCTGAAAGCGCTCACACACATCCAGAGTAAGAATACGATGCCACTTGTCTTAGATTTTAATCATACCAAGCTTGCGGCAAGTATACTACTCTACGTATTAGCGCCACGGAACACCTGGGTCTATGTACTATGTCAGCAACCTTAATATCAGAGGACGAGACTTTTCAATCATCCACGTTCTTTCAGATGTGTGCGACACTTGAGGCTTAGGGGAGGCAGCGAACTGCAGATGCGGCGCAAGGATATAACCAACCCTCTCCCCGTACGTCATCTGCACCCGAGGGAACTCTTTCAAGTGCATGTGCGCGCAGTCACAGAATTTCACTTCGGAGCATTTGCCTCGTTCCCACACGCCGTCCAAAGCTTTGCAAAAGGAAAACACGAACTGAACCGCTAATTAGCTCTGAAGGGTCGAAAATATCGTGGCATTTCGAAGTAAAAGTGCAGCACTTTCGCTCAGCCACACAAGGGCCAAAAAAACTTCGACTTAATTAGCCAGCCAATCAGCCGAGGCAGCAACGAGAACCCTCACTCACTCTCTCTCTCCCTCTCTCTCTCTCTCTCAACGGAGAAATCGGAATGGGCAAGCAGCGAACGTTCTGTTCAAATCTGCGCCAGGATCACGATCTCCCATTTCAAGCACATGGTAACTGAAATTCCGTAGTGAGACTGGGACTAATAGGAAAACACTTCTTGATACAACTAATCTAAACGTAGGATGCGTGATTCTGTTAATATCGAACTTACTCACTTTGGTGAACTCTTCAGAAGCACGACCTGCGCTTAAGAAACATAAATTTTTGTTCAGTTGAGAAGAAGTGCGAGAAGAATTAGCTACACTACACACATCAACAGGATGCATGACATTGTCATATCGCTGTAAAAAGGTTTCGTTTGTTACGTGTTCCTTGACTTCCGGAAGGCGTTCCGCAAGATCCTACACTGCCACCTGATGGACGAAGTATGAGAGTACGGAATGTGAAACCAGCTGTACGGCAGAACTGAAGAGTTTCTAGAAAACAGAATACAGCATATAGTGAAATTTTCACTCTACAGCGGAGTGAGCGCTGATACGGAACTTCCTTGCAGATTAAAACTGTGTGCCGGACCGAGACTCGAACTGCCAGGAAGTTTCAGAATACAGCATACCATTCTCAACGAAGAGATATTTGCAGACGGAAAAGTAACTTCGGATGTGCCCCTTAGTGTAGCGTGGTATAAGACAGGACCATTACTTTTCACAGTATATGTAAATTGCAAACCAGATGGCAATTATAAGAGTCGAGGGACATGTGAGAGAAGCAGTGGTTGGGAAGGGAGTGATACAGGGTTGTAGCCTCTCTCCGATGTTATTCAATCTGTATATTGTGCAAGAAGTAAAGGAAACAAAAGAAAAATTCGGAGTAGGTATTAAAATGCATGGAGAAGAAATAAAAACTTTAAGGTTCGCCGATGACATTGTAATTCTGTCAGAGACAGCAAAGGATTTGGAAGAGCATTTGAACGGAATGGACAGTGTCTTGAAAGGAGGATATAAGATGAACATCAACAAAAGCAAAACAATGATAATGGAATGTAGTCGAGTTAACTCGGGTGGTGCTGAGGGAATTAGATTACGTAATGAGACTCTTAAAGTAGTAAAGGAGTTTTGCTATTTGGGTAGAAAAATAACTGATGATGGTCGAAGTAGAGAGGATATAATATGTAGACTGGCAATGGGAAGGAAAGCATTTGTGAAGAAGAGAAATTTTATTAACATCTAGTATAGATTTAAGTGTCAGGAAGTCGTTTCTGACAGTATTTGTATGGAGTGTAGCCATGTATGGAAGTGAAACATGGACGGTAAATAATTTGGACAAGAAGAGAATAGAAGCTTTCGAAATGTGGTGCTATTGAAGAATGCTGAAGATTAGATGGGTAGATCATGTAACTAATGAGGAGGTACTGAATAGAACTGGGGAGAAGAGGAGTTTGTGGCACAACTTGATTAGAAGAAGGGACCGGTTGGTAGGACATGTTGTGAGGCATCAAGGGATCACCAATTTAGTATTGGAGGGCAGCATGGAGGGTAAAAATCGTAGAGGGAGACCAAGAGATGAATACACTAAGCAGATCCAGAAGGATGTAGGCTGCAGTGCACACTGGGAGATGAAACAGCTTGCACAGGATAGAGTAGCATGGAGAGCCGCATCAAACCAGTCTCAGGACTGAAGCCCACAACAACAACAACGTGTAAATTGCCTAGCGGATAACGAAGTAAGTTCCATTTTAGAGAACGATGTTGTATACAAGGAATTCGCAGTGTAAGAGAATTGTAGTCAAATGCAGGAAGACGTGAAGAGGGTCAATGCTTGGTGGAGAAACTGGTACTTGGCCTTCATCATAAACAAACGTAACGTATTCGCACATGTAGGTACTAAACCCACTAATATACAGGCTGTGATGACACGACTGCAGATCAATTATTCGGTTCTCAGTTTTAATTCATAAGCAAACAAATGTGATAAGACTTTAAAGGTTTTCTGAATTGTCCGACTTGTTTCCTAACATTTTAGGGAGAAGTTTTTAATAAGTTACCAGGATCTAAGGCTCACATATGATTGTTATAAGTGGTCAGCAAGTAACGTCATTATCTAGGTTTACTCGTGATTGTTTGACGATGTTTTTAGTGAACTTCCAGCATGCTGGAGTAACTAGGAATCAGCAATTTCAGTTAATCAGTTGAATGAAAAATCAGTCCAAGTCGACAATTTTTACTTTTTACTCAACCGATGACTAGTTTCGGGTCGAAACCCATATTCAAACTATCATAACATAGTCGAAAACGGCATTTCCGAAGAAGTGTTCATTGCACATTTTTGACATCTTCGACTATGCTATGATTTGAAAATGGGTTTCGGCCCGAAACTAGTCATCCGATGAATAAAAAGTAAAAGTTTGCAACTTGGACTGGTTTTCCGTTCCACTGATATTTTTAGTAATTTTAACATTAGCCGGCCACTCTGGCCGACCGGTTCTAGCTGCTTCAGTCCGGAGCCGCGCTGCTGCTGCTACGGTCGCAGGCTCGAATCCTGCCTCGGACATGGATGTGTGTGATGTCCTCAGATTAGTTAGGTTTAAGTAGTTCTCAGTCTATCGGACTGATGTCCTCAAATGTTAAGTTCCATAGTGCTTAGAACCACTTGAACATTAACAACATTCTTTCCTGCTAGTTTTCGTATGGGATCAGATAACGATGCCATTCAGTGCCAGTAAACTGCAAACACACCTACACGCACAATTACTGGAAGCATCCAAAGAAATCTAGTCGTACATAGGGAGTGATTTAATGTGGAACGATCACATAAAACTAATGGCAGGTAATGCAGATGCCACACTGGGATTTATTGCTTGAATTCTCAGGAAATGCAATTCTAGTTCTATCTAAATGTTGGCATTTGCTGAATATTAATCGTGAATCTGAGATCTGTACCAGATGAGACTGATAGAGAAGGTGCAAAGAATAGCAGCGCGTTGCGTCGTAGGATCGTTTAGTAAGCGCGGACGTGTCACAGATATACGAGGGGCGTTCAGAAAGTAAGCTCCGATCGGTCGCGAAATGGAAACGACTATGAAAATCCGATAAAGCTTTGCACAGATGTGTTGGGTAGTGTCTCTAGTATAACCCCAGTTAGCATCACGTCGCTCTTCTCATTTCTGAGTTCGCAGTGAGTGAGTAAAGATGTCTAGAAAATAGTGTCTGCCGCCAAGTACGAGGGCCTGGTGAGAAATTTCGCCTGAAGCTATGCAGCTAACATTACATAACTGTCGTGCTGTTTCTTCTTCAAGACAATTCTCAGCCGCATTCTGCAGGGGCAATGAAGATGCTCCTGCATCGTTTTCAAATGGAAATGTGCGATTACCCACAATACAGTCCGCAATTGTCTCCCCCTGAGTTTCATCTCTGGTCACATGAACCGCTGTCTTTGAAGACAACATTTTGACACAGACAACGAGGTGTAGGCCAGCGTGGAGAATTGGCGGAAAGCACTGGCGGCTGCCTTCTATGATGAGGCTATTGAAAAGTTGGTACAACGCTATGACAAAAGTCTAAGTCAGAACGGCGACTACGTAGAGAAGTAGCTGAAAGGTGTAGCTAATTGTTACAAGTAAAACATTTCTGATGTTCACTGTGGTTTCAATTTGACAATCAATCGGAGCTTACTTTCTGAACAGGCCTCGTATTTATTCAACTTCAGTGGCAGACGTTGCACGACAAGCGTTCTGCTTCACGTTATGGTTTACTGTTAAGGTTGCTAGAGTGTACGTTCCTATAAGAGCCAACCAATATACTGGTTCTCTCCAAGTATAACTCGCGAAAAGACCATGAACATAAAACTAGAGATTCGAGCTCACGCTGAGGCTTACCAACAATCGTTTTTCCCGCGAACTTCTCTTGACTGGAGCAAGGAAAGGCGAAATGACAGCTGTACATATGGCAATGTCCACGACACATCGTATGGTGGCTTGCGGAGCATAGATGGGCATGTGAATTTAGGTCTACCAGTAACTCCCAAATTTAAAAAAGAGTCTTGAATAAAATATCTGAACTGCATTATCAAGCTGGGTATTCAAATTTTCCTACCACGTGCGCCAGTAAAGTACGAAAATAATGAGTTTGCACTAATTCTTTCACACTTATAACACTGAGTGTCTCGCCAGCATCCAGCTTAAGTTGTGTACTCGCAAGCTGTTACTCAAAGGAAAGCACGTATTATCTGTGGTGTCACCGCCAGACACCACACTTGCTTGGTGGTAGCCTTTAAATCGGCCGCGGTCCGTTAGTATGCATGGGACCTGCGTGTCGCCACTGTCAGTGATTGCAGACCGAGCGCCGCCACACGGCAGGTCTAGTCTAGTGAGACTCCCCAGCACTCGCCCCAGTTGTACAGCCGACTTTGCTAGCGATGGTTCACTGTCTACATGCGCTCTCATTTGCAGAGACGACAGTTTAGCATAGCCTTCAGCTACGTCATTTTCTACGACCTAGCAAGGCGCAATATTCAGTTACTATTCTGAACAGGTAAAATTGTGAATCACGTACCGTCAGGAGCGACGTTCATCATTAATGGATTAAAGTTACGTATCAAACTAATTACTTCCGCTTTCTGAATTCTAATTCCTTGTCATGTTCCAGACCTCACGACAGTAGAGTCCTTCCCTCCTCACACCAGCCTGCGTGAGCTAAACCGTGTGCATTTCGGCCCCCACTATTAACACGGTGTTGGCTCTTCTGCCAACACAACATAATCAATTAATAATGTATCTTACCTTACACTCATGACCCTGGCACGTAATATACCACGGGGTTAGGAGAACTGTTACACAGTTATAGTGTAGTAACGTTAAACTAAACGTACACGGAAGGTATTTGGCTAGAAGAAGGCCGTCTTTCTTCCACACAAATCTATTTAAGTTCCCAGAACATCTCAGCACTGCTTTCGTATGGGCTGTACCAACTTTTAGGACCCAGTTAGCAGGTCGCAGAAGTCGTTCAAAATGGTTCAAATGGCTCTGAGCACTGTGGTCATCAGTCCCCTAGAACTTAGAACTACTTAAACCTAATTAACCTAAGGACATCACAAACATCCATGCCCTAAGCAGGATTCGAAACTGCGACCGTAGCAGTCAGAAGTCGTTCAGTTTCTATCTTGACTGGCTGGTATGAATAGCAAACGCTGAAAAAGTACTGGAAAACAAGTAACACTAGAGTCTTGCATGAGGTTTTATTTACAGATAAGCCGCACTCCCCCAGAAGCCCTCCAGGAAACTGGATCTTCCGCCAGTTTACCCTAGTTCTGAAAAATGGTTCACATGGCTCTGAGCAGTATGGTACATAACATCTGAGGTCATCAGTCCCCTAGAACTTAGAACTACTTGAACCTAACTAACCTAAGGACATCACACACATCCATACCCGAGGCAGGATTCGAACCTGCGACCGTAGCAGTCGCGCGGTTCCGGACTGAAGCGCCTACAACCGCTCTGTCACAACGGCCGTCCCGTTGTTCTGAATTTACACTCTAAGACATAAAAAAAGGAAAAAGACACGGAAAGCGGTAGATGTGTACATTTTCAGACGAACAAATGATTACAATTGCAGAGAAAGTGTATTTTTTTCCAAGACAAAGAGCTTCACCAGTTGAGTAAATCAATAACGCGTTGGTCTATCTCCGGCCGTAATGCACGCAGTTATTCAGCTTGTCATTGATTGATAGAAGGATATCGTGCAGAATTCGGTCCAATTGGCGGGTTATATTGTCAAAATCCCGAGCTGGTCGGAGGAGCCTGCCCATAATGCTCCAAAAGTTCTCAGTTGTGGAGAGATGCGGAAACGTTGCTGGCCAAGGTAGGGTTTGGCAAGCAGACAATAGAAAATCTCGCTGTGTGCGGGCGTTCATTATCTTCCTAAAAATTAAGCCAGGCTGGCTTGTCCTGAAGGGCAACAAAACGGGACGTAGGCTATCGTCGACGTATCGCTGTACTCTGAGGGTGCTGCAGATGACAACCGAAGGGGCTTGAAATGAAATGAAATGGCACCGCACAGTATCACTCGTGAATGTCGGGCCTTCTGGCGGGTGACAGGCGGATTGGTATACCGCCGCTGTCTGTGACATCTCCGGACACAATAGTCATCGGGACTCACTTCTAAGCGCGACTGATCGCTGAAGACAATGCAACTCCAGTCAATGAGATTCCAAGCGGACTGTGCCCGACATCACTGCATAAGGGCTTGTTGGCATACAGTCGGTGCAAGGGACTTCGTGAGCTTAGCCCCCATTTCTCATGTCACCTATTCATGGTCAGTGTGGTCGCTGAAGCACCAGTTGGACGTCGGATCGACGATAATAATGAATCCGCTGCTCTCAGCATCTCTCACGACTACTCGATCCTCACATTCTGTCGTGTTGCTAGGTCGACCACACCTTCCTTGACGCTGTGTTCGGCCATGGTTTACACATTCCTGCCAACATAGTCGAATAACGGCATCGCCCCTATTAAAATTTCGAGTGATTAACCGATTACTCCAGCGGAATTCTGTGAGGCCAACTACACGTCCGCTCACAAATCCTTACATCTGCGTATATTGTTTACGCGCCTGTCTGAGAAACATAGGTACTGTCTACCTAAGTACATAGAATGAAACTAGCAAAGAAGTTATGCCCTGGTATCGACATATTTTCTGTATAGTATCTTTGCAACCTGCGGGGTGAAATCGCACTGCAGCGTCATCCATCCACCCATCGCCTCTATAACCTTAACAGTTTAACATTCTCTGCGAAAACTGCAGGATTATCGGTTTGTGATCATTTTGCGTAACTTCTTCGTGTTGCTCTGTTTGTTCCTTAGAGTCTGCACATTATGTGACCAAAGTATCCGGACACCTGGCTGAAAATCACTTACAATTGGCACCCTCCATCGGTAATGCTGGAATTCAATATGGCGTTAGCCTTCCCTTAGCCATGATAACAGCTACCACTCTTGCAGGCATACTTTCTATCAGGTGCTGGAAGGTTTCTTGGCGAATTGCAGCCCATTCTTCACGGAGTACTGCACTGAGGAAAGGCTTGGCACCTCGTTCCAAAACATCTCAGAGGCGTTCTATAGGATTCAGGTCACGACTCTGTGCATGTCAGGACTCATTACAGGGAAGTTATTGTCGTGTAACCACTCCGCCATAGGCCGTGCATTATGAACAGGTGCTCTATCGTGTTGAAAGATGCGATCGCCATCCCCGAATTGCTCTTCAACAATGGGAAGCAAGAAGGTGATTAAAATATCAATGTATTGCTGTGCTGTGATAGCGCCACGTAAAACAACAAGGGGTGCGAGCCCCCTCCATCAAAAACACGACCACATCATAACACCAATGCCTCCGAATTTTACTGTTGGCACTACACACGCAGGTAGATGACGTTCACCGGACATTCACCATACCCACACCCTGATATCGGATCGCCACATTGTGTACCGTGATTCGTCACTCCACATAACGTTTCTTCACTGTTCAGTCGTCCAATGTTTATGCTCCTTACTCCAAACGAGGCGTAGTTTTGCCATTTACCGGCGTGATGTGTGGCTTATGAGCAGCCGCTCGACCATGAAATCCAAGTTTTCCCACCTCCGCCTAACTGTCATAGTACTTGCAGTGGATCTTGATGGAGTTTGGAATTCCTGTGTGTTGGTCTGGATAGATGTCTGCCTACTACACGTTAGACCCTCTTCAACTGTCGGCGGTCTCTGTCAGTCATCAGAAGAGGTTGGCCTGTAAGCTTTTGTACTGTACGCGTCTCTTCACGTTTCCACTTCACTGTCACATCGGAAACAGTGGATCTAGGCATGTTTAATAGTGTGAAAGTCTCGCGTACAGACGTATGACACAAGTGACACGCAATCACCTGACCACGTTTGAAGTCCGTGAGTTCCGCGGAGCACCCCGTTCCGCTTTCTCACGATGTCTAATGACTACTGAGTTCGTTGGTATAGACTACCTGGCAGTAGGTGGTAGCACGATGCACCTAATACGAAAAAGTATGTTTTAGGGGGTGTCCGGATACTTTTGATCACATTTAGTGCCTCTTCTTAGTGTTAACTTTAGACACTTAATCGGTATGACGGTCTCAAGTGGTTTATCACTTGTCTTGTAATCGGATACCAAGTTGCGTTCCCTTTGTTGTGGAGCTTTACCTTAAACATTTAAAGAAAGATTTCATTCATTCAACGAAACGTAAATCTTTACCCATTCGCTATGTATTTGCTTACGCTCGTTTAACTACGGTACTTTTCTGTAGACAACGGCGTTGTTGGTGAGCAATTTCTACAGCTGATAACCTCATCTGATGAATCGATTACGCTTGTAGAGAATATTAACGCTGCTACTATTCTTTCTTGAGACACCCCCCTGTGTTAATTTCGTTTCTCTTGAATATATGCTAACCCATAATGGATTTTACTAGTCGAACAATCGTCAAATTAGGCACATATCTGCGAAGATAACCCACACGTTCATACTGTGGTTATCAGTCGGGTAATTGATACCGTGTAAAGTGTCTATCAGCAGTATGAAGGTCCGTCCGAATAACTGTCGAAAGGTGCAGCGGTACCGACTGACCACTGTACCTTCCGCAGACGACTGGCTTCATAGGACGCATATACGGAGGGCGCTGGGTCTGTACACTGCTCTCCTGGCCGTTGACAATTTTCGTGACCTGCAGCTATCACTTATCCTCAATTGTCATCACGACCTCGAGGACACCCCGTCAGCTCGACAGCACACGGCAGCGATGCTGGTCAGCCATCTAAGCATCGGGCATCAGACGGTGCTCAACTTCAATGATCTGACGCGAACCCGCGCGTTCGTTGCGACATGGCTGCTAACGTATCACAATACAGGGTGACAAAATTTACGTATCCCCCTCCGTTTAAGACTAGCAAGATATCATATATGAATAAAGCAAGCTGCGTCTCACGCGACTGATTTACTTAGCGTAAGTGCTTATTCTTTGAGATAAGATGTTCGAGCATAGGTCTTTCTCTAGAGTACTGCAACAGAGATTGTCAATGACGATAGTAATGATTTATGAATCAGTGCATCTTTTCTCCTGTGTGTTCTTTCCTAGTTACGTGACTATTTTCTCCGTGCAAGAGCTTTCCGATGAAAGATAGGAACGGGTATAACTCTTAAAATTATTCAATGTGAAAGTGTAATAGTAATTCTGACAGTGTCTAGTGGCTTGTTTGCTTGGAGTAGTAATACTGTTTCTCAACACCGAGTGTAAATTCATTTACGAATATATTAGCAGTCAATCATATTTGTGAGCGAATGCATTTTTAAATGTGGAATTTAGTATTTATTCTTTACATCTGGTGTTTCCAGTTGCCATGAGAGATTTTATGTTTCGAATCCCACAATTTATTTAACGTATAATCAGAACTCCGTGCTTTTACATGCAAAAGATTGGCGTTGTACAAAATAGGTAGGAGTAACACGATCTACATCCGGTATATAAGGAAAGATTACAATGCTGTTTATCATTCATAAATCGCAGCTGAACGTCGTTTGCTTGTGAGAAGGTCGTGTTATTCTTCGCGTAAGAAGACACGTGACGTTATTCGACACCTGCAGAGTCTTCAGTTGTCCAGACTGGTTTATCAGTCGTACATTGTGCTGCTGTCGCTGGTAGGGATCCCACGACTTTCGTGAGAGTATAGAGTCTATGAATTCGGAAGGCCATACTAGACCTCATGTGGGGGTCTCAATAGCTCCATACGACTAGCGCCAGAGAGGAAAGAGATATTATTGGCTCAGCAGAGCAGGGTCGTACCTGTACCATGAATCCAGAAGCAGACTTGTTTGTGAGCAAGAAAAGTATACACGTATATAGTACGACGACGCCTGGAGAAAAAGGACTCTCAGCATGCCGATCATTGTTGCCACTTTCCTTGAAGCAGCAACGGACAGAGGCGAGGAGATTGTAGTGTGGCAAACTACGCCAAGTGGGCACGGAAATGGTACCATGTCGTCTCGTCTTTTCAGACGAGGTCCTGCGTACTGCATTACAAGGGACATACCTGTGTGGACAGGCTCCGAGGATAGAGAACATTGTCAGATTACGTTCGCCATTTTGATATAAGCCCAGTACCTGACTGTATGGGTTGGTATAGGGTACACAACATGGTCACGCCTGGTTCGAAAAGCCAGTAATTTGGTCAGAGGGTGTTACATTCATGACGTTTAAGGCCAATGACTCTGCCCTATGTTACGGGTCTGTGCTTACATGGTCCATTTCAGTGACATAACGCAAGTAGTCCTAGTGTTTCTTTGAGAAAGGATGCAACAGATAGTGACCACGTTAAGATGTGGATAAGTGTATGACTGCCTCTCATGGTTTCCAGATATAAACCTGAAAACATAAGAAGTTATGGAAGGCCAAGCAAAATGTGGGTATCGAAAAGGCTAATCCATTATAATTCACGTGTAGACGAATACCTTGGTAAGCGAAAGATATGAAGTGAACACGCTGAACGTGTTTGTAGCAACGTAATGCTTTAGAATATCTTACATAAACTTTCTCGGGAACCGCGAAGAAAGCTTGGAGGACAACTGAGGAAGTGCCTATAGCGTTTAATTGATTACCCCAGTAAAAATAAATTTTTAATCTAAGACGTTTATAATCGAAGTAAAGAGAATAAAATAATTTCTCCTAGCTCCCGATAGTTCCCTACCAGCATACTGATTGTCCTGAAAACTTCTGCTGGTGAATTTGTAATAGATATGGGACTACATTTAAGATTTATAACAAAAAACGTGGAGCCACATAATTATTATCTATTGCATGCGCCCCACATTTTTTTTTAAAATCGTGTCGTAAGGCCCCCCCCCCCCCGTTCCCCCTCATAAATCTCGTAAGTATTGTCATAGGTATTAAAAATCTAAAAGACTAGATTTTCGAGGCTGTCTGTTGGTGGTTAGGAATCTGTATTGGCCGAGTCACCTCAGAAGATGTTGCCCGCAGTAGGCAACGACACGTCAGGAAGGAGAAGAAGTTTTACAAATGGACCACGGCAATTCAGCCAGGAAGTTTTAATTAATGAAGTTTTTTATTCTTTATACATAATTATAAATAGCATTCTACTTGCTGCCCGCATCTCGTGGTCGTGCGGTAGCGTTCTCGCTTCCCACGCCCGGGTTCCCGGGTTCGATTCCCGGCGGGGTCAGGGATTTTCTCTGCCTCGTGATGGCTGGGTGTTGTATGCTGTCCTTAGGTTAGTTAGGTTTAAGTAGTTCTAAGTTCTAGGGGACTTATGACCACAGCAGTTGAGTCCCATAGTGCTCAGAGCCATCTACTTGCTTCTTCGTCCGTGGACACATACGTAGCGAATGTTGCACACATTTCCTCGTGCCCCTCGCTCTGTCCATCTTCTCTTTTCCATCTGTATGTTCAGCCTTGCCCATCCTCTACCATACTATCTGAACAGATTCCGATACTACCCACACTACACGCCAGCCCTCTAGCTCAGCCGAGACATCAAGCGTTACCAAACTTTTTCCACCCCATCCCCACTCCTACCGATAGACCGGCAAGACAGTGAATTAATATTGCATTGTCATCCAGTTCTGAGATTTTTTTTAAATTTCAAGACTGTGGCTCATCGGGAAGCTAAATTTGTGCCGAACAGACAGACAGACCTAATAAAAAAACATGTTGTCATGAACCGAGGTATACACTGAAACTGAAGGTCATCAGCATTATGGGAAACCTGTCCGGCTATTGGTCTACGTCTCTTCATGGGCGACAATAACAGCGTGCAGCCGCTTACAGCTAAGTTGAATACTGTGGAGGTAATTCAGTTTGCTAGCTACTGTACCCTCAACGCAAGGTTGCACGACTGCCACATCTGTGCCCTATCTCGTGCTTGCAGACAGCAACCACGTAAACATTGGTGACGGCACGTTTCCCCTAATCCCGCTATCGCTCCCATTCCCTGGTTCCCCCTCCCCCCCCCCCCACACACACACTGCCAGCGGGCTTCATCAAGGTGGTGACGCGATCTCTCAGTACAAATGAAAACGGCCGCCGCAGAGCAAACAGCGACACGCAACACGTCGCCCGCGTCACACCGCAGAACGGCTGAGACCAGTGGCGAGGCAAGAGTTCCTCTCACCTCCTCAGCACATCCTCAAGGACAGACGTAGGGCAGGGTACATTCTTATACTTGAAAATATACATCTCCAAAACCATTACAACTAAAATAGTAAAGATTGAGACTATTATGCATGACGTAATGCTTGACATTCTGTGCTATTTTTGATTGAAAATGTGCATCTACATACATATGTAAGGATTTGAATTTTTAATTACCGTTGTTTCTATAGTGTATCTTTTGTCGTAAACAAGTCAAGCAATAAAATTGGAAATTCACAGTTTACATCTGCATAAGAGGCTAATAAATCATGTGGAACAGATTTTTGTTGAAGGTCATAGTTGGCTTGAAATAAATTTTTCAGTTTAGTATTACCAGGGACTGTTCCATTTTTCTCAAATTTTAAATGAGAAATTTTCTCAGAGAAAAGTGCTGCACAGGGTTATTCACTAAGTAATTCTGAAGAACTATGCCCAATTTTAGGATGTTAGCTTTTATAGTTCCTGTGTTAAGGTACACTATACCTCAAAATATTCACTTTACGGCACTTCGCTTTGAATGCTTTTATTTCAATTTTTGGCAATATTGTTACACCTCTAGTGACATACGCTGTCCACACCCATAATGTTTATTCTTCTCCTCGTCTTCCTGGAGTAATCTTTCCCGTTGCCTCCTTTTTCTAGCCAACTTTTGCATTTTTACTTCTACTGCCTGAGCTTAATCGATGCTTCTGAGTATCTTCACTTCGAATACACCTGGATGGAAGCCTAGTCTCTGCAGGCATATAATCCTACCTACATTTTCACTACTGAACGCTAGAGTGGCATCACATGCAGCTGTCTTCACAGCAATTGAGGACACAAACACTGGTTTTGGACATCGCACCCATTTAAGGTGATTGTAGTTCTCATTTGTATTTTGCGTTTTCCCGTGTACACATTCAGGATTGGCTAAGTACCTGAAAGTTGGTTTTATAACATCTAAAACAGAAAGTGACAAACTACGTTTGTGGATGTATGGCTTTCCACTGGCTTCTGCTTGAAGATATTTGCACCATGATATGTCACAAAGAGAATGCTGAGGATTTTCATCTGTGGAAAGTTTGTGAAAGAATGTTGCGCACACAGCTTGTTGCATTGTTTTCACACTACGTAAGTTATCCTTGATAGCGTTTCCACTGTTACCACTCATTTCGAGCAAAACAGGTTGATGTATGCAAAAGTAAAACTGAAATAAGTTTGTCGCACCTACTATTACGAGTAAACAAATCTGCTTTGTAAAGAAAGCAACAAGCAAAGATAATCTTTGCGTCTGCCTTATAGACCTATCGATTGTGTGAACGAAAAATTAACGCTCAAAAAAAAAAAAAAAAATTCTAGCGTACAGAAGTGTGGATCATAGCATATAAATCGGGACGTAGCAGGCTCAGCCGCCCAAACAAGCTTTTTAATATATTTTTAGCCAAAATTCGATTATCATTATGATGTATTCAAGGCAAAGAGATTCACAAATTGAGCAAGTCAGTAATGTTGGTGCATCTTTGGCCCCTAAACAAGCAGTTATTCGGCTTGATACTGATTTATAGATTTGTTGGAGATCTTCCTGAGGGGTATCATGAGAAATTCTTTCCAATTGGCCCTTTCCTTCTTCAAAATCCCGAGATGATTGATGGGCCCTGCCCATAATTCTCCAAACGTTATCAACTGGGGACAGATCGGGTGACCTTCCTGGCCAAGATGAGGTTTGGCAAGCACAAAGACAAGCAGTATAAACTTTCGTCCTGTGGGGGCGGGTATTACCTTGCTGAAATGTAAGCACATGATGGATTACCGTAAAGGGCAACGAAACGTTGCATAGAATATCACTGACGTACTGCTGTGCTGTAAGGGTGCAGTGGATGACCACAAAAAGGTCTTACTAATAAATCAAATGGCGGCGCGCCGGACCATCACTCCCGGTTGTCGGACTGTACGCTGGCGACAGTCCTGCTGGTATCATGCCACTGCCCAGGCAGCCTCCAGGCACGTCTTCAGACTAAAATCTCATTGCATGAAGTAAAATTGTCTTCATTGATGTTCCTCGCTTCGAACTGAGCCCTGATGACATGCGAAGATATATCTGAAGACGTTCCAGACATTGATGGGGTAGCAACCTGGGTGTCGTGTTTCAGATCCACCATCTTGGGTAGCAAGCTTGCTGGATCTTCCTCCAATTAGAACGTTTGGAACCTTAAGGGCATGTCCCTCCAACTATCTCAGCATTCCGCGATCGAACGCGCTAGTCCGATGGAATTTGGCACGATATACATTATGAGGACATCCAACAACTCTATCAATCAATGGCACGCTGAACAACTGCTTACAAACTGCTCAGTTTGTGATACTTATTCTCTGGGAACAAATCATTAACTTTTTTCTGAAATTGTAATCATAAATTTGTCTGCATATTTACATCACATCTACAAATTTTCTTCTGATTCGGATAATTCATTCGTGGAGCGTCGTTTATTTTTTATTTTATTTTTTGCTTTAGAGTGTATTTACTGAGGAATGGAAAACTGACAGGAAGCGACCTACGAGAAAGTTAGTTTGGGTTACGCAGAAATGTGGGAACATGAGTCGCAATGCAGACCCTACGGGTTATTTTAGAACACCGAATGAAGGCAAACCTACACTTACATCATTTGTGGATTCAGAGAAAGCTTTTCACAATGCTGACTAGAATACATTCTTCAAAATTGTAAATGTAACAGCGACAAAACACAGGGAGCAAAGGGTTACCTACATCGTTTTGAGGAACCAGATTTCAGTTATAAGATTAGAAAGAAGCCGATTCTTGCGAGGTTACTTAATCTGGACATTGAGCAGGCAAGGAAAAAGAACTTTGAAATTTGTCGACAACATTTTAATTCCGTCAGAGGCGGCAAAAGATTTGAAATATATGGCTCTGAGAACCATGGGACTTAACATCTGAGGTCATCAGTCCCCTAGAACTTAGAACTACTTAAACCTAACTAACCTAAGGACATCACAGACATCCATGCCTGAGGCAGGATGCAAACCTGCGACCGTAGCAGTCGTGCGGTTCCGGACTGAAGCGCCTAGAACCGCTCGACCACCGCGGCCGGCTTTGAAATGTAGCAGAATGAAATGGATATTTTGAAAAGCATTCATGAGGTCAACATCAATAAAGGTAAAACAAGGGTTATGGACTGCAGTCAAATCAAATCAGGTGATGACTTAGGAACTGAGACACAAAATGTGGGAGACGAGTTTTGATGTTTGAGCAGCAAAATAACTGACTATGGCTGAAGTAAACATGGCATAAAACGTAGACTGACGATGGCCAGAAAAGCGTTTCTCAAAAATAAATGTTAGTTAATATCGAATATATATTTAGATGTTAGGGAGTCTTATTCTCAAGGTACTTCTATCGAATGTAGGGTTGTACAGAACTGAAATGGGGGAACAAACAATTCGGACAAGAAGAGAATAGAAGCTTTTGAAATGTGCACTGCAAATGAATGCTGAAGATGTATAGATAGAACTAATGAGACTGTACTTCATCGAATTGGGAGGTAGAGAATGTTGTGGCTCAACTTGAGTGAAAGAAGGGACTGGCTAATAGTACATATCCGGAGGCAGCAAAGGATCGTCATTTTGGTAATAGAAGGAAGTTTTGGTGGAGTTAAAAATTGTAGAGGGAGACCAAGGCTTGCATACGGCAAGCAAGTTGAAATGTATGTGTATTGCAATAGGTATCCAGAGATGAAGAAGCTTTCAGGGGACAGGTTAGCCTGGAGATCTGCTTGAAACCAGTCTTCTGTCTTAAGGCAGCACCAACGTCTAGAAAACAAAATTACAAACTCTATGAAAGTGATCCTACTTGTAAAAAACAGCAAATCGTTAGAAACTGCGGATATTTCATACGTCACAATATTGTTATTTGCTTTAGTAATTTGAAAGGCGCCTGTAGCGCAATTTCACGCCAGACTGGTGTTAATTACGCTTCATACGGGCGCTGCTCATCGTGGGATCTTTTATTAAAATCACACTTTCAGATTATAACAACAAAAACTTAAATAGCAATTATATCTCTGCAAATAGCATAAAAAATAACAGTTTTATACTACAGATTATATTTTCAACAGCCGTGCAGTTAATTTCTACATAACCTTCAGCGCCACAACAATTGAATAAAATAAAAATTTCCTTTCTGCCGAGTCTCAGCGGCATTTACAGTATCCTATATTGAGATGTTTTCTTTACACTAGCACCACCCTACCACTGTCCTTAAAATATTACAGTTTCCGGCTCTCTCTGCATTTTTGTGGCAAGACCAGCTTTGCTTCAACTCGACCCTGTCTCTTACCGTGCTTCCTCACACCGTTGACATCTTCTACTAGTGTACCGTATTAACGTGTATGCCACGTGATTCTACCAATACTGACAGCTGCTGTTAGCGAGTCAATAAGCTGCATTTCACTACAAAGCAACAAAAAGGGGCTGCTGCTTAAAAAAAAATAAAAATAAATAAAATAAACGAATGTCGCTTTATCCGCACACAGAGCCATCTCAAATGAAATTCCCGTAGCCTGTCCGGAATATTTCTCGTCGGAGACCGCCATAATGTTAATACAATATTACGGCTCTGCGCAGAATGCGGCGGGCGTGATTAAATTCGACACGATACAGTACGGCAGGATATTTCTGTCGAATAGGTTTAAAAAATTTAATTTAATCTTCTCAGTAAATACTGCCAATCTCTGTACAAATAAAGAAAAACTCGATTAAGCCCTTTAAATATTCTATGAACTATTTGAAATGACGTATTCATGTGTTTTTATGTAGTAATATTTATCTGATCTCCTCTCTGTGGATTTGCCACTGGGCCAAAATCCATGCCATCTCTGGTTAGATTTCATGTCTGACTTCATTCTCCCTTCCTAAACTTTCTTTATCGTCTGTATTATGTCCATTTGGGCGAGTTGTTTCTCATTTCTTCTTGAAGTCGTTTGACACTGTCATATGCAGTCTGCTGAAACCTCCTTAGTTGACTTCAAATGGGTGCTGAATTCTTTGTGTGAGTCTCAGTCCAAATATTCTGTAGGGCAGCAATCATCTGTCCAGAATCCGGTTTATTGCTGTACGAGCTGTACTTTATTAAAGTTTTGTTGCGATTATGACCTATGTTTCATTTACTGGTGACTCTGATAGCACTTTATACAAAAAGTCAGCAGCTAATTATATCTCGACATTTCATAGTATAGAATTTCGACTGAGTACTGACATACACTTTACTTTAATCAGAGCTCAGAATATTTAAGTGGACAAAGAGTGGTGCGACAGCAAATTATGATAGCGATGAACCGATTCAGCTAGCGAGGTGCCACAGAGTATGAACTCGCTCACTGGTGAACAGCAGCTCTAATCTCCATCCAGCCATCGAAACGTAGGTTTTTCATGTTGTCCTGGATGATTCCTCTGAAAAGAACTTGAAGAATTTCCTTCTGTAATCTGAATTTTTGCTCCATCTCTAGTGATCGTGTCCGTCTTAGGATGTTAAACCATAATCTTCCTTACTTCAATTATCTCCCACTCACTGTAAGAGCTCTATGATGTCCCATACATCACGTTCGTTCATTAAAATATAAATCAGTAATGTGGTTGTGTGTTTGGTTCAGTGTGTGAGATACATTCTGTAACTACTTTTGTTCCTCATGCACTGTTTTCTACTTCATACTTTTGAAATAGCTCGCACAGGAAAAGGAGCCAACAGATATTTCGGAGATTTGTAGATTTAGAAAAAATATTGACGACATTGATTTGACTATCCCTTAGACAATCCTAACGTTGCAGGGAAGAAGTATAGGAAACGTAAGGTCATTCAAACTTGTCCAGAAACCAAACTGCAGTTACGAAAGTCAAAGAACGTGAAATGGAATGAATAGTTGAGAAGGGAGTGAGACAAGGCTGTGGACTATTCCGATCTTGTTCCGTCTGCACATTGAGCAGGCAGTAAAGGAAAAAGTTTGGAGACGGAATTGCAATTCAGGAAGGATAAATAAAAACTCTGAGCTTTACTGATTACAAAGTCTGTCAGGGTCGACAGGGTCCTTGGTAGAGCATTTGAGGGGAGTAGATAATGTCTTCAATAGAAAGTGTAAGATGAACATGAAAAAGTAGAATTAGGGTAATGCAACGTAGGCGATTTATTTCAAGTGATACTTTGGGGCCGCGCATGATAGCCGAGAGGTCTCAGGCGCTGCAGTCATGGACTGTGCGGCTGGTCCGGCCGGAGGTTCGAGTCCTCCCTCGGGCATGGGTGTGTGTGTTTGTCCTTAGGATAATTTAGGTTAAGCAGTGTGTAAGCTTAGGGACTGATGACCTTAGCAGTTAAGTCCCATACGATTTCACACATATTTGAACATACTTTGGGAATCAGTTTAGGAAGTGAGACATTAAAACTAGTCTCTGAGTTCGGCTATTCTGGCGACGAAATAATTGACAGTGGCAGGAGTAGAGAGAATAGAAAATGCAACCTGGCAATAGCACGATGATGATGTCTGAAGCAGAGGGATTTTTGAAGTATAATATTGATTTAAAAGTTGGAAGAGATTTTCCAAAGTTTGTACCTGTTTGTCTGGAGAGCATTTCGCAAGTGAAATGTGGACGATAAACAGTTCAGACAAGAAGAAAATAGAAGCTTCTCAAATAACAAAAGAAAGGAAAAAAATAGTGCTGAAGACTAGATTTGTGGGCCGATTAATTAAAAAACTGGTGCGAATCGAATTGACGAAATAATAAATTTGTGACACAATATGACTAAGGGGGTATATTTTGGGGCATCAAGAAATTTTCAGATAGGTTATGAAGGGAAGCGTGAGGGGTAAAAACAGTAAAGGGAGACTAAGGCTCGACTACCACAAGAAGGTTAAAACGGATGTAGAATGGCGCATTTATGCAGAGTTGAAGAGATGTTGATACGTTACACTAAACTCAAGAGCTGCATCAAGTGAGTCTTCGGATTAATGTTCACACCAACAAAAACGAAGTCTTAGCGAGATATCAACATATCGCTACAGTGAATAGAGAAAAATAAAGAACAGATTATTCAGAGAATTCACACGATACACGTATTGACGGAAAACGTTTTCCCATAGCAACTTAGGAGCAGGTGTGTTAAAGTCATTATCTACTAATGATTAAGGTACGGAATATGAGAGCGTCCAGTTATGTTTCCTAGAAGTTTGCTTCCGCACCTGCCAAGGAGTTACCGGACGACTCTTTCATTTCTAGAGAGTATTGATCGAGGAACAGTAATCCACATGACCTACATTCCTAAGGAGCGTTCACACCTGTCCCACTTTCCGTGCGCAGTTGGCGCTTGTGGACGCTGCTCGTACAGGCAAAGGAGCGCATCCAGCGGAGAAAAGTTACGCATGCCTCTGGTGTGTGCGAACGGGCTACAGTGTGTAGGCGCAGGAGTGGGGGAGTCACGTGGAACAGTCGTGCGGATTTGTTTGACTGTAACACATAGTCGGAAGATTCAGTTTCTTGCTCGCGTTTTGCGATAACATAATGGCTGACTGTCGCTGATGAGAAACAGAATTCGTGGAAGAATATAATTCTTTCCTTTGTTTGTGGTTCATCAGGTTCGCCGATTATAAAGACAAAATTAAGAAAAATGATTGTCTACAGTCCCTGAGAAATAAATGTAGCATGCAAACGACAAAGACGATTTGGGCAAGTACAATATGGCTAACTTTGTAGCATTGGAGAACAGTAAATAGGTAATCAATGGATCGCTGGTTCGAATATTCTTTTTATTTTATTTTATTTTTTCGTTGAGTTCGAATACCTACATCTTTTACAGACAACATTCATCAAATAAAAAATGCAGGTCTTCTTGTTTCTAAATATGTATTGCACGGAAAATACCAGAGTTCATTGCAAAGATGGCTTATTAATTATGGATATTTTATAAAAAATTTACGTTGTCTTTTTAAGGCTTTTATATAACAACGATAATCAAGGAATTATATTTGTAGCTAAAATTAGATATACGTGTGTAATATACAATTACAATCAAGAAGACATGCATTTTTCATAAAAATGATTCGAAATCGGTTAATTAGCATGTCTACGATGAAATTTGCAAAGAATATGTAGATATTCGAAATGAATTAAATAAGAAGTGTCTCACAAGCTGAGACATAGTCGCGAATACAAACGGTGATCCTGGTACTGTCAAATGTTTTTAATTCCTTCGACGATGACCATCTTCAGATCTGCAATATAAAAAATATACAACTAGTGGGCAGTCTGTCAAAACAATACGGTATTTCATATCACGGTACACTCTGATACAAACTGGAAATGTAAACATAAAATAAGGCAAAGGGTACCTGTTCTGCACCTTGTCCGAATGTGATAAACCCGTAGTGGCGTCGTTAAAACAGATAAATACACTCAACAACGCATCGTCATGTAGAACTAAAATATGGTGTAAAATAGGCCACATCGTCCACACAGTCATTTTGGAACTGGCGTTACTGTATAGAACATACTGAAGCGCAGTAATTAACAGATATATGTTGGCCTATATGCTTTCTAGAACCCGCTACTGTGGTCTTGGCTGTATTCTTTCTTTACGTAAATACCGTAGGTAAAATACACTGAATAGACTTAAAATTTTTTTTTGTTTATTGTAATTTTAAGCACCTCATACAAGGCGGGCTGGCAGCAGCATAATACGCTACTCTTCAGCCTTAAGGGGTACAATAAGACGATATATAGGTGACACAGACAATACAAAAAATGGCGGGCAAAAAAAGTAGATACAAAAACAATAAACATGAAGCTGTTCACGCTGGACAAAAAAAAAAAAATACACTTGTTGACACGGCGCACAGAAGACGGACGACGGCGACGGCACACGTGAACAGTTGAGGCGTGACGACGAAAGAACACTAAACGCAGACGAAGGCACACACACGAGACACTGATGGCGATGATCTCCGGCGCGCGAATGTTCACTGAGCGTGTGCGAGTCCGGGGACCTGCCAAGAGAAGAGGAGGAGGAAGGGGAGTGGGAGAGGGAGAGGGGAGAGCAGAGATGCCAGGGGCATGGGAGATGGGGGAAGGGGGAGGGGAAGCCCGTGGGAAGAGGGGTGGAGGGAGGGGATGGGGGAAAAGGAAAGAGAAGGGAGGGAGGGTGCCTAAAGGAAAGGACACCGGAAGTGGGGGGGGAGGGTCAAAGTTGATAGGAGGGGTAGATGAAGGGTAGGAGGACATCATCAGGGAGGAGCTGGTGGAAGCCACCTTGGGAGAGGGTAAGGAGGGTGGAGAGATGGAGACCGGGGGGGGGCGTGGGAATACAGGCGCGGCAGTGGGTGGGGGTGGGAGAGGATCGGGGAGACGAGCGGGTGAGGAGGATCGAGTTTACATGAGATGTACAGGATCCGTATCCTTTCAGGGAAAAGGAGTTGGTGGGGGAAGGGGATGAGATCGTACAGGATCCGCGTGGGGGAGGGGAGACGGATGCGATAGGCGAGGTGGGGAGCATGGCGTTCAAGGATTTGGAGGGATTTATAAAAGGTAGGGGGGCGGAGATCCAAGCCGGATGGGCATAACAAAGGATAGGGCGGATGAGGGATTTATAGGTGTGGAGGATGGTGGAGGGGTCCAGACCCCACGTACGGGCGGACAGACTTTTAAATTTAAGGAAATATTATATAGACCAATTGTAATAAAATAGAAGACGAATACAGTTAAACATATAAAATTATTTAAAGTATTTATATAAAGATAATAGGTCTGACACTTTGATGGTGAATTTACAGTCAAAATAAAATTACGTAATACACTGCCTATAGCGACCTATAAATTACTGAAGAAAGATGTCTATATGACAAAATAGCTGTATAGAACAAACAGATAAATCAATGATCAGCGCCCTCTGTTGGCTCAGCCGCCAGGATGTTGCGTAGGCACGCAGCGATCGTAAGGACTTAACAGCTAGAGGGCTTTTCGTAAATCCTGACATGTCTTCGACAGAAAGGATTTCTACAACATACTAACAGTCAATAAATAAGATTATATGGTCTGACCATTCAATCCCTAACTAGGTAGAATATAATCAGTTACAGGATTAGGGCAATGATTTTATGGAAGTAACGCAAATGCATACTGTTCTCGACATAAATCAGCAACACGGCTAGATACAAATAGGCGAGGCTTTAAGTGGTTAGTGCATCTAGAAGGTTGGATCTCCTCCTTCGAAAGCGTCAGATGGCAAAGACTGGGATACTCTCAGGGTGGAATCTCCATCTTCGAAGATTGTGTCTGTCTGTCTGTCTGTCTGTCTGTCTGTCGCCCGCCCGCCTCTTGCTGCTGTAGCTGTTCATCTGTCCGTCCGCCTGCCTGCTCGCCGTCCATCGTCGTCATCGCCGCCGCCGCCGCCGCTGCCGCCTGCTGCTCGTCCGTCTGTCCGTCCGTCGCCGTTCGTCTGCGATGAGTACTCCCACCTCCACTGTCACCTACACCTCCCCCTCTCCCACTCCCACAGTCACTTCCTGGAGTGCCGCCCTGGCCTCCCTCCTTACACCTCCCTTCCCCTTCCCCCACTTACCCATCCCCTATCTCCTCCCCTGCTGTATATCCACACCCTTCCTCCAGCCTCCACACCACCAACAGCTCCCACAACTACCCCCACTCTCACATACGCCTCTGTTGCCGCCTCTGCTGCCGCCCCTCAGGTGGTCGGCTTAACCTCTCTCACCCACCCCATCGCTTCATCATCTGCATCTTCCGCACGCATTACCTCGCGCCGAGCCACCATCGCCACCACTGAACCGGCTGCTTCTCCCGGCGCCTCCACTATGCCACAGGGATCTGACACCCGCCACCTCCCTCTCCTCCCCATCCCTCTCCCCTCCTCCCAGCCGCGAGTCTCCAAAAAACCCCTAAAGCGCGTCATTACCGACTCTGCTCCCGCCAGTTCCCACAAAAAGTCACCACCTCCCCCTCCTCCTGCTGTCTCCACAGACACCACCCCTCCTCCTGCCACCCATACCTCGGCCCCTACCCTCCACACCTTTGTCCTGTCAACTCCTGATCCTAAGTTCCTCGACACCCTTACCCTCACTATGGAGATACGAAAGTACTTACCTGGTGCTCCCATCTCCCAACTCATTCCCCGCAGGGACTCGGTCCTTATCGAGTCCCCGTCCCCATCCTTTCACACAGACCTCCTGCAAAAACTCCCACTAGTTATGTTTGGCCCCCACGCCTCTCTGACACCCTTCCTTTCCGCTTCCACTCCTCGTCAGCCCCAGCCTCCCCGTCGCCCCCCAACCTACACTGCTGTGATCACCAAGCTCAGCCCGGTGATCACGGAGGATGAAGTGTTGGCAGAACTGAACTCCCACCCGGACTTGGAAATCCGCTCTGCCTGCCGTATCCACATTCCCTCTGGTCCCACCTACCTCTTGTGGGTATTCTCTGAGTCCGCCACATCCATTGACCATCTGCTCACCCAGGGTGCCCTGATACACCACCGTCGCCACCCTGTTGAATCCTCCAAATCCCCTCCCCAATTCTACTGTTGCCAGTGGTGCCTGATGTACAATGACCACCTGACTCCCAACTGCAAAAAACCCCCACCTGTCCCCATTGCAAGGCCGCTCACTTTCTTAAGAACTGCCCCAACCTCGCTGCTCCTCCTTCCTGTAATACCTGCAATGGCCCCCATCCGACCTACTCCCACAAGTGTAAACTCCCTCCAGCCACCCCTGAGCTTACAGTCCCAGTTCGTCCCATCAATCACCCTGTCCATCCCAACAATTCCCTCCGTCCACCCCCCATGGATGAGGACATCATCCGGTTCCTTACTATTGTACTCCAAAACATTCACCCTTTTCAGCACTCCCACACCTTCCAACAAATCTCCCTTGCCGCTCGCTCCGTTTTCCACCTGAACACCTTCGCCACTTACTCCCACAGCCAAGCCCACTTCACCTTCACCCGCCTCGACACCCTAGTTTAAGTCACTTCCCTTCCCTCTCTTCCCCCCCTCCTTCCCGCCATGGTGCCGCACGAGTATCGCATCCTCTTCCAGAACATTTGCTCCTTCCGCTCCAACAAATACCTCCTCATGCATGCCCTCTCCCACCACCAGGTCCACACCTTCCTCTTGAACGAAACCTTTCTCCAGCCCCACCATTCTATCCACACCTCTCCCTATATCCTCCACTGCACTGACGCTCCCAGTCCTCGTGCACTAGGTGGAGTCGCGATTGGCCACCTTAAACATATCCCCGTCCGGCCACAACCTCTCCTCAATGACCCCACTGAACACCTTATCCTTAGCGTCTTCTTCCCCTCCCTCACAATTACCTGTGCCACCATCTATGTCCGCTCCACTGCTCCTCTTCCTTATGACTTCATTTCGCACATTGACCGCATTTTCTCCACCTATGTGATTGCCACCGACCTCAACATCCTTGCTGCCCTTCGGCGGTGGCATCAGTTCCTCTCCACGATCCAAGGTGACCTTGTTCCCCTTCCCCAGCCCACCCGACCTGAAAGTGACACCACCCCCAATGTTGTTATAGCCTCCGCCAACCTCCTTGGGCGTATCACTGTCGCCGTCCTTGACCCCACAGGTAGTGATCACCTCCCTGTCCTTCTCACCATAACGTCTGCTCACCGCCCCCCTCTGGCTCCGCAACCTGCACCCCCTCCCAAGGTCGTCCATGACTATCACCGTGCCAACTGGGATGTCTACCGGGACTCCATCTCCACCCGGGTCGAAAGCCACCCTCTTACCTATCGCCATCCTGACGACATCATCGACGCCTCGTCCTTCCTTCAGAAGGCAATTACTGACGCCGTGGAGGCCCATGTTCCTACTAAAACCATCCATACACACCATCCCACTCTCCCTTCGCGGGCTGTCCTCCTCCTCCATGAATCCCGCCGCCTCTATCGCTCCTTCCTGCGCACTCATGACAGGGATACACTCCAACGCCATCGGCAAATACAGCGACACGTACGGAAACTTATTACAGCAACGAAACGCCGAGACTGGCGCCAGACCTGCACACGACTCAACGCCACCCTCCCTATCAACTCCTCCAAGTACTGGTCCGCCTTCCATCGCCTTACTGGTTCCCTTTCCGCTCCCCACTACCCCCTTCTCCATAACGATCGTCCCCTTCCTGACAACCTTCGCTTCCCACCTTTCCGAGGTTTTCTCCATCCCCGATGATCGCTACTTTGATTATTCTATTTTCCCACCACCATGGAACGTGCCGATACCTTGGTCGCTCCACTTGCTCCTAGTCTCCAGTACTTGGGGCAGTTGCCCCCCTCCGACATAAACACTCCCATCACAGCACAAGACATTAAACTTATCCTCCGGTCCAAACGCAACATGGCCCCTGGTCACGACTGTGTCACCTACCGTCACCTTCGAGAAAGCCCCTATTCCTTCCTGACTGTCCTCACCCATCTCTATAATGTCATCCTCTCTACTGGCTTCTACCCTGACCTGTGGAAGACCTCCCGCATCCTCCTATTCCTCAAACCCAACAAACCCCCTTCTTCCGCCTCTTCCTATTGTCCCATCTCCCTCACCTCCGTCTTCCGTAAGGTCTTTGAATCTATCCTCTCCCACCGTATCCATCAGCACCATACTCAACACCACCTCCTCCCCCTTACCCAGTGTGGCTTCCGACCCTCCTTCTCTGCTGAAGACCAACTCCTCAACCTCGTTCACCTTCTGTCCCTCCAGCTCAACTCCCGTCGCTCCACCATTTTTGTTTCCCTTGACCTCCAAAATGCCTACGACCATGTATGGCATCCCGGTCTCCTCTGTAAACTCCAAACCTACGCCCTGCCTATCAATTTTGTCCATCTGGTCGCTTCCTTCCTCTCGCACCGTCCTTCCTATGTCACCCTCCACAACACCAACTCAAGTATCTTTTATCCCACGGCTGGCGTCCCTCAGAGTTCTGTCTTCTCCCCTCTCCTCTATCTCTTGTATACAGCTGATATGCCCAAGCCACCCCCACCAGTCCACCTTCTCCAGTATGCTGATGACACCGCCTTCCTGGCTCTCTATCCTACCCTTCAACGGTCTCAACGTACCCTCCAAACCCACCTTAACCAGTTCACCACTTGGTGTAACCAGTGGTTCCTCCGTCTCAACCCCTCCAAAACCCAGGCAATCATCATAGGCCGCACCACTCGCTCCTTTCGCCTCTATGATTTCTACCTCACCCTTAATGGTCGTCCCATCCAGCTCACCCCCACCCTGAAATACCTTGGCCTCAACCTCGACCGACACCTCACCAGGACCCCTCATCTCCAGACCGTCCAGCAGGAAGCCCATTCCTGCCTCCACCTTCTGAAACTCCTGTCTGGCCGGACATGGGGCTTGCATCCTTCTACCATCCTCCACACCTACAAATCCCTTATCCGTCCTATCCTCTGTTCTGCCAACGTTGCCTGGATCTCCGCCCCCACCCACTTTTACAAGGCCCTCCAAATCCTTGAACGCCATGTGCTCCGCCTAGCCTTCCTTCCCCCACATGGCTCCTGTATGAACTGATCCCCTTCCCCCAACTCCTCCTGTTCCTCCAACATCTACGCATCCTTTACATTGTCTGCAGGCTTGATCCCCCCCACCCTCTGGTTTGCTCCTTCCTCCCCACCCCCCACCCATTGCCGCACCTCTATCGCTGTATCCCTCCCTCTCTCCAACTCCACACCCTCCATCTCCTTTATCAGGGCAATTTCCAGCGCCTCCCCCTCCCGGATGACGAACTTCGCCGTGACATCTACCCTTCCTTCCAACTATAACCTGGCCTTGTTCCCCCCGCCTCCCAAGGGTCCCCTTTTTCCTCTCCCCTCCTTCTCTCAGAGCGGATTTTCCTCCTTCCCCCCCACCCCCTGAGACCCTGCACCCCATACTTGCCTCTTTCCTTCCCATTTCCCTCCCTACCTGGCCCTCTTCAGCGCGCCCCCCGCTCATCTCCCCCCTCTCTTCCCCTCCCTCCCTTCTTCCGGTCTCCCTCATTTCCTTGCGCCTGGCAGATCATTTGTTTTGATTATCGTCAGTGTGCCACATCAGTGTTGAGTCTAGTGCTGTTTCTACTGTGCGTCAAGAGGTGTGATTTTAATTGTGTACTGCCTTGAGGTTCACCGTCAGTGTTTGTTATGTACTACGCCATCCGTCGATACCTTTTATGCTCCAGTCATACTGTGCCTTGTGTTCTTTTAATTGTCGCAGTGTGTGGCTTTTTGTGTGTGCTACTTTTAAACAGTTTTTTATCTCCATTTTACAGTCACCCCGTTTTTTGTCTATTGCCTTCCATGATGTTCCCCCTTTTTTATATCTATGTTGACCATATTCTCTCCTTTGTTATTTTTAAATGTCTTCTATTGTTTGTTCTTTGTCTTTCGGCTGAAGAGCAGCACATATGCTGCTGCCAGCCCGCCCCGATGGGGAATTGAAATACAATAAAGAAAAAAATATGGTACGTTGTCAAGCAAAGCAAAGTAGAAGTTCGGTACTTTTCCCACAAATTCAGAAATTTTTGCTGCCTTGTGTAGAATACGCATAAAATTCTCATGCTCTGTAGTGTGGCCAGTTTCAGTTACATGCACTCTCAGATTCTTTAATAGTTATCAGAATTTAAGTGTCTGCTGCATGTATTTTATCTGCTGTGTTTTCATCATATTACGGTTCTTCCGTAAAGGAAGAATACGTCTAAGACCACAGTAGCGACATCTAGGAAGCATATAGGCCAAGATATTTCTCGTGTCGACTGCACTTCATTATGTTTTGTACAGTAGCGCCAGTTGTAAAATGACTGTGTGGACGATGTGGCCTATTTTACACCATATTTTATTTCTACTTGACGATGCTTTGCTGAGTGTATTTATATGTTTCGACAACGCCATTACGGCTTTATCACCTTAGGACATTGTGTAGAACAGGTATGCTTTACTTTATTTCATCTTTACGTTCCCAGTTTGTATGAGAGTATATCGTGATATGAAATACTGTATTGTTTGATAGACTACCCACTAGTTTTATATTTTTTATATTGTAGATCTGAAGATCTTTATATTGTAATCAAAGACTGGAATTAGATCATTTAAAAAAGTATCTCACTGAGAAAAACTGTAGTCATTTCTAATGCGAGAAATATTGTTTCACGACTTAATGAGATCCCAAAATACTCTGTGTGTGCTACTGTTTATTAAAAACTCATTTCGATATCTTACTCTGTAAGCGAAATATGATGGATGTTTTGAATGATTTCCTATAACCGTATCACCGTGTGTATGGACGGAAGAGAGAGTGATACATAAAACCAATTTGGATTGGAGACAGACAAAGATTGCCTCCAAAGTCTAAAAAAAACTTCAGTATGTTACGTACATTTCGTACACAGCAGTACACCAAACACAAAGTCATAGCGACCCCTGTTACCCATCGGATGCTATTCTAATTCCGTGTGGTGATGAAAGTAATCTCTAAATATCACATAAACTATGACCATTAACGAAAAGATAGGCTGTTCATCTTGAAGATGATGTACAAGACCATAAATCACTGAAGAATTAAAAAATTTCATCAAGCAGGTACCGTAATATCATTTACAAAATATTGCAGAGTAGCGTATGTGAGCTCTCCTTCGGTTTGTCAGAAAAGCGCGTCGACACGGGCAAAGAATCTAGGTGTGTCTGGGATCAATCTTACGCACAAGCTGAGGAAGAGGCATGCGCCTACATGCATGCCTCTACTTACATGTGGGACAAACACTTGCGCACGCGCCTATAGAGTGAACCGTGTATGTTAGAAGATAGCCTGCACCATTATATACTGACTTGCAGGAAACAGGACGGTACTAAATTGGATCCCTTTCGTATATCCAACAAGACAAAAATTGACTGGACTGTGCGGCTAGTCCCGGCGGAGGTTCGAGTTCTCCCTCAGGCATGGGTGTGTGTGTTTGTCCTAAGGATAATTTAGGTTAAGTAGTGTGTAAGCTTAGGGTCTGATGACCTTAGCAGCTAAGTCCCATAAGATTAAAAAAAATTGTCCTCACATGTGGACTTACTATGCTAGAAATAATGGGCGAGAAAGGCGTACAATGAATGGTTCATATGGGTGATATTTCCCGAAACTGTGATGTTGCTTTGAGAGAAGCATCGTTTAGTTGAGGTACTCCACAGTTAATTATCTTTCAATGAGCTCCAAAGATCTTGCAAAAAAGATACGTTAAACAGAACTTTTTGCTCAACTTCGACTACCGGTGTCAAACAGAGATGACCGAATTCAGACCTGTTTATCCCGTAAATGTGTCACGTATTTTCAGCGTGTTATTTTGTGCACTCCATCTCATTCTCGTTAGCACGATCCCGCGTAACGCTGATGACATAGACCACACGGTCAGGGACGAGGAGTCGATGACGTGCGTTGGCCGTGGCGGCGGTCGCTGACCGCGCCAGGCTTTTAAACCGGCCCTTTGTGCGCACCGAACTTCGTTTACCTTTAATTCTGTTAGGCGCTAAGCGAGTAACGCCGACAGATTACGAGGATGCGAGGCAGCCCTCACAGAGAACGGCCTGCGGTGCAATACCGGAGCCGAGCCTGCCTCGACGCCTATCTACTCTGTCATCCCTCCTCCCCCTCCCGCAATAACGAAGCTCATCCGAAAGGGCTGCGCTGATAAGATAGCGTGGAACTCATTTCTGAAGCAGGTTCCTCAATTTCAGACAGTAAACGGCCCTTTATGAAGACATTCTGAAGTTCATCAACAGTCGTTGTTGATGGTGGTCTTCAGTCCGAAGATTGGTTTGATGCAGCTCTCCATTTTGTTGTGTCATGTGCAAGCCTCTTCATCTCCGAGAAACTACTGCATCTAACATATTTCTGAATATTCCTACTGTATTCGTCTCTCGGTCTCACTCTACAGTATTTAACCCCCAAACTTCCCCCTAGTACTACATTCGTGAGCCTTTCATGTCTCAGAATGTGTCGTATCAACCGATCTCTTCTTATAGTCGTGCTGTGCCACAAATTTTACTTTCCAGTTCTATTCAGTAGTTCCTCACTAGTCATGTGATCTACCCATCTGACCCTCAGCATTCTTCTGTACCACCACATTTCAAAATCTTCTATTCTGTTCTTGTCTAAAATGTGTATGGTCCGTATTTCACTTCCATTCATGGCTACAGTCCATAAAAATATTTTCAGAAAGAACTTTGTAACGCCTGAATCTACATTCAATGTTAACAGTTTCTTGTCTTCAGAAACGCTCTTCTTGCCATTGCCAGTCCACATTTTATATCTTGCCTACTTTGGCACACATCACTTATGTTACTGCCCAAACAGCAAATCTCTTCGATTACGCCAAGTGTCACATTTCCTAGTCTAATTTCCTCAGCATCATCTGATTTAATTCTACTACATTCCATTATTCCTGTTTTGCTTTTGTTGATGTTCATCTTACCATTCAATACACTTTCATCTGCTTTTCCAGGTCTCTGCTGTCTCTGACCGAATTAGAATGTCATCTGCAAACCTCAAAGTTTTTGTTTCTTCTCGGTGAACATTAATTCCTTCTCCAAATTTCCTTTGGTTTCCTTTACAGCTTGATCAATGTGCAGACTGAATAACGTTGGGGATAGGCTACAAATCTCAGCCATTCTAAACCACTGATTTCTTTTCATTCTCCTCGACTCTTATGACTGGGGTCTGGTTTCTGTACAAGTTGTTAATAGTCTTTCGCTCCCTGTATTTTAGCCCAGCTTCCTTCGGAATTTCACAGAGAGTATTCCAGTCAGCACGGATAAAATCTTTCTGTAAGTCTACAAATGGCATAAATGTATGCTTACCTTTCGTTAACTTATCTTCTGAGATAAGCCGTAGGGCCACTATTGCCGCGCGTGTGACCACATTTCTCCGAAGCCCAAACTGATCTTCCCAGAGAACGGCTTCTACCAGTTTTTCCGTTCTTATGTAAAGAATTTGTGTTAATATTTTGCAATTATGACTTCCTAAACTGAAAGTTCGATAATTTTTGCACCTGTCAGCAACGGCCCTCTTCTTCATGTCTTAGAGTATTGCCCCTGTCTCATATTTCTCGCACCCCGGATGGAAGAGTTTTGTCATGGCTCGCTTTCCCAAGGCTATCAAAAGGTCTGACGGAACGTCGTCTTCCCCAGGGCCATTTCACCGCTCTGTCAAATTCTTCTTGCAGCACCGTTCTCTTGCATATACTATAATATTGCTTTGAATTTCATCTCCCTTGAATAGACCATATATATACTTCTTCCACATTCCAGCTCTCTCTTCTTTGTTTAGGAGCTTTCGATACTCGTGTACCTGCTTCTCGTTTCTCCAGAGGCATCTTTAATTTTCCTGTAGACGGTATCTACCTTTCCCCTATTGATACATGCTTATATATCCTTTTATTGGTCCTCTATACAGCCTTGGTTAGCCATTTTGCACTTCCTGTCAATCTAATTTTTATAGACGTTTGTATTTCCTTTCACCTGCCTCACTTACTACATTTTTACATTTTCTCCTGTTATGGATCCAAGCATTTCTACTAGGCCTTCGCTTTTTACCTATTTGGTGCTCTGCTACCTTCACTATTTCATCTCTATTCCTTTCCCCTGGTCTAGTCGTTCTCCAATGTTCCCTCTGAAACTCTCAATAACTTATGGTTCTTTCAGTTTATCCTCGTCTCATCTCCTTAATTTCCCTGTGTTTTGCAATTTCTTTAACTTTAATCTGCAGTTCATATCCAATAAATTGTGGTCTGAGTCCACATCTGCCACCCTGAAATGTCGTACAATTCAAAATCTGGTTCCGAAATCTCTGTCTTACCATTGTGTAATCAGCCTGAAGCCTTCGGGTACCTCCAGGTCTCTTCCAAGTACACAGCCTTCTTTCGTGATTCTTAAAACACGTGTCACCGATGATTAAATTATGCTCTGTCCCAGCACTGAGAACTCGTCATGTGAAGCAGAGATCAATGCCAGAATACAAGCAGGAAACCGATCTTACCACAGCCTAGCACAACTGCTTCGGTCCAAATCTCTCTCCAGACAGTTCAAGATTCGACTGTAGAAAACCCTGATCCAGCCTGTTGTTCTATATGGCTGTGAGACATGGAGTATCCGGAAACAGGACTTCCATAAGCTCCTTGTCTTTGAGAGAAAAGTGCTTCGGAAGATCTTCGGCCCGGTTCTGGATGCAGATACAGGGGAATGGAGGATCAGATACAACCAAGAGCTTGAGGAACTATACCAGCAGCCCAACATAGCAGGAGCTGTCAAAGCCAAACGAATGCAGTGGGCCGGCCATGTGGCCCGGATGGAGGATCACAGATGGCCTCGGAAGCTCCTGGATTTCACACCTACAGGAAATAGACCGCCAGGGAGACCCAAGAAGCGTTGGAGGGATGGACTCCATGAAGATTTAAACCAAGTGTCAATAGATGTGGACGAATGGCGGATAGCAGCAATGGGCAGAATACAGTGGAGGAGGAAGCTTGTAGATGCGTGCGGTCCACTGGGCCTGATCACGTAGTAGTAGTAGTAGTAGTAGTAGTCTGTCCCAGTACTACCTGGTAGCTTCCTCTTTCATTCCTTTCTCGTAGTCCATATTCACCTACAATTTTTCCTTCCCTTCATTTTCCTACTATCCAATTCCATTGCCTCATCACAATTAAATTTTCGTCTCCCTTAACTATCGGAATAACTTTTTTCATCTCATCTTACGTTCGTTCAGCCTCTTCATCAACTGCGTAACTAGTTGGCATGTAAACTCGTACTGCTGTGGTTATTGTGTTTATCTTGGCTCTGGTAATGCGTTCTCTATGCTGTTATAGTAGCTTACCGGCATTCCCGTTTCCCTATTCTTTATTAAAGCTACTGCTGCACTACCCCTATTTGATTTTGTACTTACAACCCGGAACTCACGTGACCAGAAGTCGTGTTACTGCTGCCAACGAACTTAATTAATTCTAACTATATCTGACTACAATCTATCAGTTTCTGTTTTTAAATTTTATGACGTTCCTGCCCGATTAAATAATCTGACATTTCCCACTCCGGTACGAAGAACGCCAATTTTGTTTTTCCTAATGACAGCATCCTCCATAGTTTTCTGCGTCCAGGGATCCGAATGGGGGACTATTTTACCCCCGGAATATTTTATCCAAGAGGATCAACATTTAATCAGTGGAGTTGCGTGTCCTCGGGAAAAATTACGGCTGTAGCTTCCCCTTGCTTTGAGCTATTCGCATGACCAGCACAGCATGGCCGTTTTGGTTGATGTTACAAGGCCAGATCAGTCAATCATCCAGACTGCTGCAGTTGCGACTACTGAAAAGGCTGCTGCTACTCTTCAGGATCCATACCTTTGTCCGGCCTCTTAACAAATACTCGACCGTTGTGGTTGCACATAGGGTGCATCTATCCATATCGCTGAGGGACACAAACCACGGCACCAAGGTCCATAGTTCATAGCTCATCTGGCGTGGGATAAAGACAGCAGCGGCCGCTGGATTAGTACGGTGCGTCGCCTCGTAGAAGCCATTGCCGAGGTCTATGGTTCATGGGCGGTGGGGCGTGTTATGAATAGTGTTTGATCAAAATAATCCAGACGTCTATGTAATGCGGAATTGGCCACTACTGTCATGAAATTCGGACTCACCATTATAAAAGAAGGCCATTGAATACTGCATTGTCAGTAGGGGCCGGCCCTTGTGGCCGAGTGGTTCTAGATAGTTCCATAAAAACACGGGAGAACTGCCGGATATCAGTAACTTCCTGCCACGATATTTCGGCGCAGAGTCTTCTGGCCATCTTCAGGTGAATGCCACTGTAGTAGTACTGGCGAGTACGCGCTGAGCTCCGCTATTTAAAGCGTTCTGAGGTGACATTGCGCATGCGCTGCTCAGCGTGCGCATTCATAACGGCTCCGTGCGCTGCGCCTCGCGCCCTCCACTGTGAAAGCCTGGCGTATCGGTGTCAGGTCGATTTCCATCTTTATGCAGATAACTACGTCGACTACGAAGTTTCTCTATAACAGGATTCCAAGCAGAGTTCAGCTGATAACCGCCATCTCGATTGATGAGAGTCTCGTTGTCAGACAATCTTATTTCCACAGATTCATTGATAATCGAGCTCCAAAAGTTTAATGAATGGGCCAAAATTTTTGTGTTGTTGTAATTCATGGAATAGTCTGTGGAAATACAATGTTCGGCGATTGCGGACTTGGTGGATTGGAGAAGGCGAGTATGCCGTTGGTTTTCCACAATGCGTTCCTGCACAGTTCGTGTTGTTTGCCCTACATATATTTTGCCGCATTCACACGGAATTTTGTAAACACCTGGTTTACGCAGGCCCAGGTCGTCTTTAACGGATCCCACCAGTGATGAAATTTGGGAAGGAGGGCGAAAGATGACTCTCACTTAATACTTTCTCAATATTCTGCCTATCTGTGAAGAAATATTCCCAATAAATAGTAGATAAACAGTCGACCTGAAGGCCTCTTCCTCTTCCTTGTTCCGTCGTTCGTAGGTTTTCATCACTCTGTTCACTTGCCTAGGTGAAAAGCCATTCTTCAAAAATACTGGAACACCTGCAAAAAGTATTTTTGAAGGATGGCTTTTCACCTAGGCAAGTGAACAGAGTGATGAAAACCTACAAACGACGGAACAAGGAAGAGGAAGAGGCCTTCAGGTCGACTGTTTATCTACTATTTATTGGGAATATTTCTTCACAGATAGGCAGAATATTGAGAAAGTATTAAGTGAGAGTCATCTTTCGCCCTCCTTCCCAAATTTCATCACTGGTGGGATCCGTTAAAGACGACCTGGGCCTGCGTAAACCAGGTGTTTACAAAATTCCGTGTGAATGCGGCAAAATATATGTAGGGCAAACAACACGAACTGTGCAGGAACGCATTGTGGAAAACCAACGGCATACTCGCCTTCTCCAATCCACCAAGTCCGCAATCGCCGAACATTGTATTTCCACAGACTATTCCATGAATTACAACAACACAAAAATTTTGGCCCATTCATTAAACTTTTGGAGCTCGATTATCAATGAATCTGTGGAAATAAGATTGTCTGACAACGAGACTCTCATCAATCGAGATGGCGGTTATCAGCTGAACTCTGCTTGGAATCCTGTTATAGAGAAACTTCGTAGTCGACGTAGTTATCTGCATAAAGATGGAAATCGACATGACACCGATACGCCAGGCTTTCACAGTGGAGGGCGCGAGGCGCAGCGCACGGAGCCGTTATGAATGCGCACGCTGAGCAGCGCATGCGCAATGTCACCTCAGAACGCTTTAAATAGCGGAGCTCAGCGCGTACTCGCCAGTACTACTACAGTGGCATTCACCTGAAGATGGCCAGAAGACTGCGCCGAAATATCGTGGCAGGAAGTTACTGATATCCGGCAGTTCTCCCGTGTTTTTATGGAACAATCAGTATGCCGGGAAAACTTTAAACATCACGTGGTTCTAGATACTTCAGTCCGAAACCGCGCGACCGCTACGGTCGGAGGTTTAAATCCTGCCTGGGGCATGGATGTGTGTGATGTCCTTAGTTTAGTTGGGTTTAAGTAGTTCTAAGTTCTAGGGCACTGATGACCTCAGATGTTAAGTCCCATAGTGCTCAGAACCATTTGAACCTTTTTTTTTTTTTTTTTTTTAACACTAGGGGTGCAGAAAAAGCAGACATGTGTGGGTAAGGAGAGCTCAGTAACTTCGAACGTGAGCTACTCATTGTATATCACCTCAATGTAAGGGCTTGAATTGAGACCCCTTTTATTGTCGGGACGACAGAGTGTGGATTGCGATGGAGCAGGGCGGTTGGGATCAGTTTATTACATTAAAGTTTACAGTCGTGTGTTTATCTCTGTGGTGGTGCTCAGACTAGCGGTAGTGCCGTTCACGTCTTTGGAACGTGCTGATGCCGTCTCAGCAATCTACGGAACACGTCGCCCCGCCAGTGTCCATTCACGCGCCGGTCGGGCGGCCGGTCTCTCGCTGGCGTCCGGCATAAACCATACAATCAGATGACAAAAGTCATGGGACTCGACGTGGCATGTACGTAACTGTGAAAGCGTTGCCGCTGCAGGTTTTTGTGTACTAACTTTCCTCTCGATTATGTTCCATAAATCTTCGATGGGATTCATATCGGGTATCCCGATGTCCATAGCATTCCCTCGAACTGTCCAGATTATCTCCAGAATGGGACTTTCACTCTGCAGCGGAGTGTGTGCTGTTCTGAAACTTCCTAGCAGATTAAAACTGTGTGATGGACCGAGACTCGAACTCGGGACCTATGCCTTTCACGGGCAAGTGCTCTACCATGTGGGCTACCCAAGCACGACTCGCGCCCCGTCCTCACGGCTTTACTTCTGCCAGTATATCGTCTCCTACCTTCCAAACTTCTTTTCCTTCAGGAGAGCTAGTTCGGCATGGTTCGCAGGAGAGCTTCTGTAAAGTTTGCAAGGTAGGAGACGAGATACTGGCAGAAGTAAAGCTGTGAGGACGGGGCGCGAGTCGTGCTTGGGTAGCTCACATGGTAGAGCACTTGCCCCCGAAAGGCAAAGCTCCCGAGTTCGAGTCTCGGACCGGCACACAGTTTTAATCTGCCAGGAGGTTTCTGTCTAGAATGTTTTTCAAGCAAACATTAACAATCGTGGCCCGGTGACATGATAGCGTTGTTTGGGAACACGAAGTCCATGAATGGCGGCAAATGATCTCCAGGTAGCCGAACATAAACATTTCCAGTCAATGATCGGTTCAGTTGTACCTGAGGAACCAGTTCTTTTCGTGTAAATGCAGCACACACCGTTATGGAGCCATCACCAGCTTGCACAGTGCCTTGTTGGCAACTTGTGTCCTTGGCTTCGTGGGTGCTGCGCCACTCTCGAACCTTACCATCAGCTCTTACTTAAAGAAATAGTAAGCCTTCCGGCCACGTCCAGACCACGCTTCTGCAGTCATCTATGCTCGAACCGAAACGGTCACGAGCCCAGGAGAGGTGCTGCAGAGGATGTCTTAGCTGTTAGCAGAGGCACTCGCTTCGGTCATACGCCAAATTTCGCCGCATTGTCGCAACAGATACTTTCATCGTATGTCACACATTAATTCCTGCGGTTATTTCACACATTGTTGCTTCTCTGTTAGCACTCATAAACCCCACCGTTCTCGGTCGTTAAGTGAAGGTGTTGTTCTTCGTGAGAGGTAATGCCTGACACTTGGTATACTCGGTTAACTCTTGGCACTGTGGATCTCGGAGTATTGATTTCCCTAAGGATTTCCGGAATATAGTCCCCCAAGCGTCTAGCTCCACCTACAATTCGGCTTGTTAATTCCCACCATGTGGTCACAGTTATACAGGAAACCTTTCGCACACATTTTCTGGCTACAAATGACAGCTCTGTCAATGCATTGCGCCGGCCGGTGTGGCCGAGCGGTTCTAAGCGCTGCAGTCTCGAACCGCGCGACTGCTACGGCCGCAGGTTCGAATCCTGCCTCGGGCATGGATGTGTGTGATGTCCTTAAGTTACTTTGGTTTAAGTACTTCTAAGTTCCATGGGACTGATGACCTCAGATGTTAAGTCCCATTGTGCTCAGAGCCATTTGAGCCAATGCATTGCCCTTTTACAAAGTTGCCTGTATAAGTGATTCTACCGCCATCTATAAATGTGCATATCACTATCCAATCACTTTTGTCACATCACTGTAAAGCAGGCAGTAGTGCCCAGTACAGCGACTGCCTATTACCAGAGCGCTGTCGAAAAAGAGTGTGCTCACAAGCTTTGCACGGAGTGGACAACAGCCGTGCGGTTCGACCAAGGGAGGCCGGGGATGTCGATGATTACTTACAGTTGTCAGTCAGGGAGAGCAACAGAGCGCCTCCAGAACACTGCGACAGCTGGACGGTACGCCAAACACCATCAATTCAGCTCAATAAGCCGGATATAGAATTCTCTACGTTTTCTCAACAGTGGCTGCGAGGTCGGCAGCTCACAGCAATAAAGCAGACCAGACAGGTAGCAGTTTCTTGGCAAACTGTAGCCGCACGCCACAGGCTCGGCATATCAAAGCTGGTGTACTGCAACGTAATTTTTCTAGAGGCTCAGAAGCCTGAGTATTATTGCTCAGATGAGCCAATTAAGATATGCCTGGCCGGCAATGACCGGATCTGGCCTACTTTTTCCGGATTTTCAGCGGTATTCGCCAACCTTCTATTTCGCAACTATGTTCTTCAGGCTTCAGGCTGATAGGTGTTATTGTGGCCGGCCGAAGTGGCCGTGCGGTTAAAGGCGCTGCAGTCTGGAACCGCAACACCGCTACGGTCGCAGGTTCGAATCCTGCCTCGGGCATGGATGTTTGTGATGTCCTTAGGTTAGTTAGGTTTAACTAGTTCTAAGTTCTAGGGGACTAATGACCTCAGCAGTTGAGTCCCATAGTGCTCAGAGCCATTTGAACCATTTTTTTGTTATTGTGAAACTTTCACTCTCTCTTGCGAAATCAGTCCTTTTAGAATCACGTTATGTCTTCTCTTCGGTAATGTCATGTAGTAGAGTTCACGATTCAGGCCACTCTCTCGAGCGAGGTGAGGCAATATTTGCCGGGTTTGCTCCGCTGTTGACAATATCCGCTTCCTACCTGTTTGTCGTTCTGATTGCGACGCGGGGCGTTGGCCTGGCTTTTCCTGGCTTGATGTTGGCTGGAAAGCGAGAAAATTTTACATTTGCTCTCAATACATTCCTGCTGTGTAAAGTTGTCCACTCACTGGTGAAGTTATTGCGAAACAGAAACCCAGAAACGGCTAAGCGAGGACCAAGCAGCCTCGTGTATAAAGGGTGGTCCATTGATAGTGACCGCGCCAAATATCTCACGAAATAAGCGTCAAACGAAAAAACTACAAAGAACGAAACTTGTCTAGCTTGAAGGGGGAAACCAGTTGGTGCTATAGTTGGCCCACTAGATGACGCTGCCATAAGTGAAACGGATATCAACTGCGTTTCTAAAAATAGGAACCCCCATTTTTTATTACATATTCGTGTAGTACGTAAAGAAATATGAAAGTTTTAGTTGGACCACTTTTTTCGCTTTGTGATGGATGGCGCTGTAATAGTCGCAAACGTGTAAGTACGTGGTATCACGTAACATTCCGCCAGTGCGGACGGTATTTGCTTCCTGATAAAAAATCCTTTTTCAAATGGAGCGTTTTCCAATTTCGGAAAGGTCTATACCGTGTTGATGTATGGCTATTATGATAAAAATGGCCAAAGGGCGTGTACTATGTATGCTGGTCGGTATCCTGAAGGACATCATCCAAGTGTCCGGACCGTTTGCCGGATGGTTACGTTGTTTAAGAAACAGGAAGTGTTCAGCCACATGTGAAACGTCAACCACCACCTGCAACAAATGATGATGCCCAAGTAGGTTCAAATGGTTCAAATGGCTCTGAGCACTATGGGACTTAACATCTATGGTCATCAGTCCCCTAGAACTTAGAACTACTTAAGGGGCTCCGGAACTCCCTATACTTGCAATGTTAAAATAACGCTTATAAATTACATCTTTCCTCACAAAGTATTTGAGGTAGGAAGTTGAACTTTTTACAGATTATTTATTGGAATATGGGCTACAACTTAACACAGGGATTTTACAAAATTTTAGTTCAGTTATTAAAGATGATTTTTTTTTTCAATTGTAATGAAAATTCACAACATTTTTTTGCAATTTTTTATTTATATATTCAAAAATATACAGTTTTTTGGAAAAAGGCTGTGTTAAATTATGCAGAAGGTACTGTGTAACATTTACTGAAAGTTTGAAACAAATGTGTTTGGAAGATCCTTAGAAAACATGTAATTAGTATGAGAAAATAAAAGTTTTGGGAATCGAGCGACAAAGATTGGATTAACTTTTTAGTGCATTCCAGGTCCATAGGATGGATTATCTTCATCCTCTGCAAACTCCTCCTCCAGCTTCCTCTTGTTCCTCCTCCTGTTTACTCTTGCTTGTATTTCTAGACTCTTTACAGCCCTGTCTGCAGCCCGAAGGCGTTCCTTGTCTAAAGCAGGCATCGCTCGTACCATGTTAGAACCTATCTTCATTCCCATATTTCTAAATACCTTTGGCTTTCCAACATTTCTCCTTTTCTTAAAAGCCTTCAGAGGATTTCTAATAACTTTACTTTTACTAATTATTATACTTCAACAAAACAGAGACTCAAGAAACAGAATTAATTACGAATATTTTCGAGATAACGACAGAGTAAATAAACATGAAACAATCGACAATCACACCAGCGATATATATTGAACCATCACAGGTTAGCCACAACACATACTTTATCTCACATCACTAAAATGTACCTGAAGAACACGGACGTTAATAATAACACCATTTGACAGCAGTTTAACAGCGCCACAGTGGGTCACGCCCATGTAGAACACATTTCAAAAAAAATTTAAAAATAGTTGTAGTCTTCGGAATTGAATAAATTATATATCTATTAAAAAGTAATAGTCTGCAGATTCAGAAAACGCAAAAAAGTAAAAATTGAACTTTTCATGATTTTGAGCCTTTCCGGAGGCCCTTAAACCTAACTAACCTAAGGACATCACACACATCCATGCCCGAGGCAGGATTCGAACCTGCGACCGTAGCAGTCGCGCGGTTCCGGACTGAGCGCCTAGAACCGCTAGACCACCGCGGCCGGCCGCCCAAGTAGGTGTTTTAGCTGCTGTCGCGGCTAATCCGCACATCAGTAGCAGACAAATTGCACGAGAATCGGGAATCCCAAAAACGTCGTTGTTGAGAATGCTACATCAACATCGATTGCACCCGTACCATATTTCTATGAACCAGGAATTGCATGGCGACGACTTTGAACGTCGTGTACAGTTCTGCCACTGGGCACAAGAGAAATTACGGTACGATGACAAATTTTTTGCACGCGTTCTATTTAGTGACGGAAGCGTCATTGACCAACAGCGGTAACATAAACCGGCATAATATGCACTATTGGACAACGGAAAATATACGATGGCTGCGACAAGTGGAACATCAGGACCTTGCCGGGTTAATGTATGGTGCGGCATTATGGGAGGAAGGATAATTACCCCCCATTTAACAGATGGCAATCTAAATGGTGCAATGTATGCTGATTTACTACGTCATGTTCTACCGATGTTACTACAAGATGTTTCACTGCATGACAGAACGGCGATGTACTTCCAACATGATGGATGTCCGGCACATAGCTCGCGTGCGGTTGAAGCGGTATTGAATAGCATATTTCATGAGAGGTGGATCGGTCGTCGAAGCACCATACCATGGACTGAACGTTCTCCGGATCTGACGTCCCCGGATTTCTCTCTGTGGGGAAAGTTGAAGGATATTTGCTATCGTGATCCACCGACAACGACTGACAACACGCGTCAGCGCATTGTCAATGCATGTGCAGACATTACGAAAGGCGTAACACTCGATGTTGAGAGGAATGTCGTTACACGTATTGCCAAATGCACTGAGGTTGGCGGACATCATTTTGAGCATTTATTGCATTAATGTGGTATTTAAAGGTAATCACGCTGTAACAGCATGCGTTCTCAGAAATAATAAGTTCGCAAAGGTACATGTATCTCATTGGAACAACCGAAATAAAATGTTCAAACGTACCTACGTTCTGTATTTTAATTTAAAAAACCTACCTGTTACCAACAGTTCGTCTAAAATTGTGAGCCATATGATTATGACTATTACAGCGCCATCTGTCACAAAGCGAAGAAAATGGTCAACTTAAACATTCATATTTCTTTACGAACACGAATATGTAATGAAAAATGGGGTTTCCTATTTTTTAAAAAAAAAAAAAAAACGCAGTTGATATCCGTTTGAACTATGGCAACGCCATCTAGCGGGCCGACCATAGCGCCATCTGGTTTCGTTCTTTGTTGTTTTTTCATTTGACGCTTATTTCGTGGGATATTTGGCCCGGTGACAATCAATGGACCACCCTGTAGACGGACGTTCGCGAGTTGTCGAGATTGGTTGTAAAATATCGCATGAAGCTAGCGGGAGCAGTTACTGGCATTAGAGCTAGCACAGTGACGATGAGCAGAAAGTTAGAAATAGTGGGGTATAATGGACTCCTAGCTCCTCATAAGCCACACATATCTATAGTCACTGCTAGGCGACGGTTCAGATGAACAGCTACGCCACTGGATGGGAGCGGCTGATCTGGGGTGATGATTTACAGCATAATCTGTGGCAGAGGGAACAGTTGTGTTTAGAGAATGACTGGAGAACATTACTGGCCTTCATGTTTAGTGTCTGCAGTCAAGTATGGAGGAGGTTTTGTTACCGTATAGGTTTCTAGTACCTTATGGTTCGTAGTGTTTATGACTTGTTCCCATTATTATTCCTAAGTGCGGCACCATAATAGCACATTGTACACCACTGTTCACTGCTTACAGGAGAGAAACAGATCGGAGACAATGACTGTCACAAAGCAGTAGCTGTGACACAACTTTATGCAGACAATAATATTCCCGAAATGGACTAACGTGCCCAGAATCTCCACCTAAACCTATTGGGATGAGAGAGAACCAGGATTTCGCTCCAGACCCCAGCGTCCAACATCACCGTCTTCCCTGAGTTCAGGTGTTTTCGAAGAATTGGCTACCCATCCTCCATAAACTTTCAGACACAACGTTGAAAGTGTCCCCAGCAGAGCTCATTCCGTCGTGAGAGCGAGTGGGACTCACTCCATATTTATGTTCCCTAACGGGTGTTGGGGTGCTTTTGATCAGAGAGTGTCCATTGGTGAGCCAATATATTGTCACTTCTTGCTTTAGAGGGTGTTGGTCCGCTTTGGGAACGCAATACAGGAGCGATTCTGCATCACAGGGTTCGACAAGACCTTGGTAGTTAGTCATAAGCATATTGCACGAAAGTGTTCACATAGGTCTTAAAATTCCCCCAAGTGACGGACCACTGGGGAATGGACGTGAAGCTGGCGCCTAAGAGCGTTCCAGATGTTTTCCGTCGGAGTCACATCAGGTGCATTTGGTGGGCAAGACAACTAATGGCTCTATAGTTTGTATATTACATACCACTATTATTTTCGCTCAAAGCATGTAAGTCCCTGTTGATCTGGCTGCACCCACAGTTCATTGAATACTATTGTTTGCGGAAGGCAGGCAGTATGGAGAATACATCGGTTGGTTACATTGCGCCATATACATGAATTACGCATGTAAAATTCAAGGAAAGTAAACCACTTCAAATTTGCATGAGAATTACATAAAATGGAACATAAGTAAAATTCTTTACATTGTAGTCCGACTTATTTCATATTTGCCGGGAAGTAATAAAATTTCCATGTTCACTCCTTGTGAGTCCGTTATTATTATTAAAACATCTAAATTACGTCAGATGGGTAAGACTTTTTAAATTTGTAAAAAATTATAAGATAGAAGAAGACAGGTTCTGTATACACCTATTAGTTGATAAGGCTTAAATGTTTTTATCTTTATATTACGTCTCCCTTTAATAAAACAATAAATATATTGTTCATTATATTTACTAAATAGTTTATACATGGCGCCATTTATCAGGCAGATGCATAGTTGATGCAATTTGGCTATTACGCTATAAATATAGAGGGTACTAACCTCATTATCCCTTAAAACCGATTTTCCTTGTAAATGCAAAGCAACCAATATGCTGAATTGCTGTTAATAATACTGTATATGCATCTGAGCTAACGTTGCCATTTTTTCATGGTGTTCGTTAAAATTCCGCTGTCAAAAGATGAGCGAAAATAATAGTGGTATGTAATATACAAAACATATGAGCTAAGCCATTACTTGTAACTTTTATGACGTAATCTGTGTACTTCCTGTATTCTTAGCATTGAGAATTGCTAGCTTATAGCTGAAATCTAGATCTGCATAATAAAATTTGAGCAAGGACGACTAATTGCTGCAATCTATAATTTACAACATTTCTTTTGGTTCTACATAGAACGTTTACTGGGACAGAGCAACAATTAAAACGACCCTCTCTATGTTGGCAGGGAGGATCAAAATTCATTAAATGAGGATTTTTATCGCGATATTTAGGATTAAAAGAATAAGAAAGTGCTGTTTATCGTGGCATTACTTACCGGTAAATGTTACGGAAACAAATTTTATTTTTCTAATAAGAAGGTATAAACAGAAGATTTACATGATTATAGTTTCCACTGCTCTTTCTGATTTCTTCTTCATTCTTTTTCTTATTCCACAATATTTATGCTCCTCCCCTACAGTCACACTTTCCTCCTGTAAATCCATTGGAACCAGTACACACAAAACACAACAGAACACTGCAGCTAAGCAGTACTAACATTAAAGATTTTGCTAAAACGATGTCAGACATTACCAGAAGGAAACACTGCCGACTAAAGCTTTGTATAAATTCTGATTCATTAAGCCATCTGGAGAATATACGATTTGTTTTAAGTGCTCACTATCAAGATACTTTTTCAGTGTTACAATATACAGATAGATGCAATGTCCACAGGTGGACAGTATATGGTTTGATTGGTTGCTTCTCATTTCATTCTTTCCTGGGATAATAATCATCGAAGCTGTTGCGTTCGCTCGGTGTTATGTGTCAGAACGCTTCCTATAATCCGTGTTGTGCTATTGATTTTTGTGTGTGGATATCGGAGCTCCTCGGGATGGAAAAGATGATTCACTTGATATAATTTTGATTCTATAATTGCCAATGTGTTACGCATAAATGCAGTTATGGTGATGCATTTCCCGTCTCGAACATGTGTGTTATTCACCGAGCCAAATCTGCCACATCGCATGCTGATGTGAGGTACAATTGAATTCTCTTGACCTTCTCGTATGATGCGATATCACCATGCATAATGAGGTATCACTGTGATCCTAAGGGGGATAATGGTAGACTGGGGTTGTGGATCCAGTATGAGATTTTCACTACATACTATCAACGTTTTCATTTGCTCTCATTTTTCATTCTGTCACTCATTCTCCACTTGAAATCTTTGTTCATGTGTTTTTGATTAATTTTACGTAGTAATTTCGACTAATTTCATTAGTTTTATCACCCTGTCTTTTTTTTCGTTCACATTATCGCGTTCATTATATCTCTTTCCCATTTTGCTTGAATTTCGTTTCATTTATAAACCTGTCTTTAATTTAAATGTTCATCTGCGCTATTTTGTCCATAGTGTAATAGGCATTTGGGTTATGTTTTAAATGTTTGTATGACGATTACCATGCAAAACAAATTGCACATCTCGTAACAAAAATACATTTTTCATACAATTGCACAAATATAAATATTTTACTTCGTTTTTTAAGTGATGGATTGGAATTTTTAAATAATTGAATATTATAATAAATAACCGTAATAAACAGTAAAATTCATATTCACAAAAATTCCGATTGGAAATAGAATGACGTAAAGAAAATATTAAAAATTGGAAAGGTTCATACGCTCATTACAATTATGTGACAAAGGAATGGTTCAAATGGCTCTGAGCACTATGGGACTTAACATCTGAGGTCATCAGTCCCCTAGAACTTAGAACTACTTAAACCTAACTAACCGAAGGACATCACACACATCCATGCCCGAGGCAGGATTCGAACCTACGACCGTAGCGGTCGTGCGGTTCCAGACTGAAGCGCCTATAACTGCTCGGCCACAACGGCCGGCGACAAAGGAATGGTAATAAAAGCAATGATAGAAGTAATTTCGACATTTTTTTTCACCTGACAAAATTCAAACCGACATCCTGCTGCACAGGTAGTCGTTATCATATGCGTTACACCACGCCACCAATTTATACGGTCAAACTTTTTAACGCTACACACTGTCACACAAAATTCCAAATTTTTCTTTTGTCAATTATTCGCAAACGAGGGCCTACCAGTGAGTGATACCTAGGATGTTGACCTACATCAGCGTATAGACAGTTTCAAAAAGTCGGTCGCACCGCTGGGGACCTCTCCTTGTGAGGCGACATCAAATAACTGGTCAGCATTCGAAGTCACTGAGCTCTGCTGACGAACGCACTCTCCTGTTACTGCACCTCTGCCAACAACACGATATTCCCCGCCTGTTTCTTTTCATGCTGAGGAGTCCGCCACGCGAGACAAGTAGTGGTCAGTCCCACAGCTGTTAGCAGTGTCAATATTCTTATGATCGAGTAGTGCAGTTGACAGGAATCGAATAACGTTTCTAAACGGTATGAGTGGTGTTGGATTGAGAGAGACTGATGAGAGACCTTAAGCTGGCTATAAATGAAAGAACAATTTTTTTTTATTTAAGGGATTTTTATTATTTCAGAATGTAACCAACTAGTTTTTTGAGAAGATTAGAGTAAGATGAGAAATGTCATTAGTTGTGCAGTCCTGTCGCTGTTCAAAGGATGGAGTTGATAAAAGTAACTTTGAGCTACATAATAAAGTAACGGTCCTGCAGTATATATTAATGACATAAAATCAAATACTTGAAATAGGCATAAAAGGCCGAAGCCTGGGTTGTACTTACATAAACATAAAACAGTCAAATGGCGGTGTGTTCCTTTAAAAAAATAATGATTATGTTTCCAACCACAGATTCGACTTGCTCTAGTAATCACAAGTTCAACAGTAGCGGTCACGGGCCTATAATCAATTAATAGAGAAAAGTCAATGAAATTAATCTGCCAGTGTGTGCCTTAATATGTTTTCCCTGGTAATTTGAAGCCGCCAAAAGCTTGTGTATTACAGGAGTGTCGAATGGCGCGTGCGGAGATATTTTTACGGACGCTGCTTAATTCATAAAATACACATGATGAGAAAAATCAGCTGAAGTTCCGGGATTGTTAATTTCAAATTGAAGGCAAAGCAACGCCGGCGCACAGGAATACTGGAGGACAGACGCGACCACAGGGTTTCTAACCTGAACGCTGCAAGTCCAATCAGCCCTTTCGGCTGAAAACAGTAGCAACGGTTGGCATTGCCACCCCGAGTCGAGACCGCTACAGGGGCCTCTCTGTGTTGGGGGAGGCACATTGCTGCTCTGTGTCCGAAGTTACAAAACTCCTAATTAAATGATCGTACGGAATTGTTGGCCGGGATGGGATGGCCGGCCGCAGTGGCCGCTTATTTCCTTCGGCGCCACAATGGGCGACTTGCGGCCAACGATGCAGATTAAATGATGATGAGGACAACACAACATCCAGTCCACGGGCGGAGAAAATCTCCGGCCCGGAAATCGAACCGGGGCCCAGTGCATGGGAGGCAAGCACGTTACACCCCCCCTCCCCCCCCCCCCCCCCAGATAAGCAGGCGGACACTAAACTACTGAGAGACACTCAGCCCTATTTCGTTGCTGTTCGTAGTTGACTTCACTTCGTGATCCGTAGTAGTGTGGTATTTTGCGGTAATTGTGTTGGCTTTTATCAGCTTTAGTCAAAACATTTCGTGGTAGAATGCTCGTGGAAACTTCGTCCGTGATTGAACTGTAGATGCGTTTTTCGCGGTGTCAAAACTCATCTCTGGTTTTCCGCTTATTGTGCTGACTAGGGACTGGAGGAGTAATGGTTCAAATGGCTCTGAGCACTATGGAACTTAACTTCTGAGGTCATCAGTCGCCTAGAACTTAGAACTACTTAAATCTAACTAACCTAAGGACGTCACACACATCCATGCTCGAGGCAGGATTCGAACCTGCGAACGTAGCGGTCATGCGGTTCCAGACTGAAGCGCCTAGAACCGCTCGGCCACTACGACCGGCTGGAGGAGTTATAGTTGTTTCTGGTTTGATTTTATTTGCGTTTAGCTTGACATACGGCAGGCTCTCAGACTGCCATATAGCCCAGAATTGGGGGCTGGCTGAACCCCATTCTTTTTCACGAGACTGCTTTGCGTTTCCAAGTGTCTATCAAGAATACGATCGACATGATTACAGCTGTCTGTCTCTTACTGGTCTGTGCTTCCCCACTTACTCATCTCGGCAAAAGAATTCCTTAACGCCGCCCGAACAGGCCTTGAAGGCCCAACGAGACCGACCGGCCACCGTGTCATCCTCAGCCCTGAGGTGTCACCGGATGCGGATACGGAGGGTCATGTGATCAGCACGCGGCTCTCCCGGCCATTGTCGGTTTTCGAAACTGGTGTCGCTACTTCTCATTCAAGTAGCTCCTCAATTGGCCTCACAAGGGCTGAGTGCACCCCGCTTGCCAACAGCAATCGCAGACCCACACGGTGACCCATCCAAGTGCTAGCCAAGCTCGACAGCGCTTAACTTCGGTGATCTGAAGGGAACCGGTGTTACCAATGCTGCAAGCGCATTAGCCAAAAGAAAGCTTTGCTCTCTGTAATGTACTCTGATGCTTTCACGGTCAGGGAAACAGAAGATCAACAGGTGAGATCGTTTTTATCTGCTGATGGGGAACACGATCTCAGGCAGAAACCCTCATTTACATTCCGCCAGCACTTACAGACTCTGCAACAATCTACAACAACACACATATATAAGCGGTGATCAAAAAGTTTATGTTTAATGGCGTTGCTGCAGCGTATATGCAACGTAGCACGACTGCGATGCAGGTATATAAGCATCGACGTGAAGATGAGGGATTAGTGTGGCATTCGCGTACTTCCGACGTGCGTGCGGTGAATGCGGAAACGTAAACTACGGCGACATTATTATCAAAAGCGTCCAAACGGGACCATTGTGCTGGTATGCCGTTCTTGGCTGTCGAAGGTCAAACACCTATATACATCCGCTGGACAATGCGGAATAGTGCTCCAAGGGGTAGTGCTGCTTCTTGATAACGCCCATACCGGAGCTGTCATACCGCAGAGGTTACACCTACTGGAGACACTCGAGCATCCGTCCTATAGTCCTTACCTTTCCCCATGTGGTTATCACACCTTCGGTTCATTAAAAATGCCTTGAAGGGTCAACAACTGCTGTCGGTCTAAGATCTGCAGCAAGCAGTTACGGACAGGTTCACGTGTTTTACCAAACGAGCATCTTCAACCTGGTGCGTCAATGTCGATGGCTGTTTTGCCAGACTGACAAACCGTTTCTGGACGCCACGGCCAAGATGCAGTGTAGAAGTTGTTTTAGGCGCACGGGTCACACGTATTACCATTTGCGTATCTGATGTAACGAAGTAAATATCTTCGTACAAGGGAAGCGAACTTGGGTGAACTACACTAGTGTTCAAAATTAAAGCAACAAACTGCTATTTCCCCTTCCTGTGTCTAACTGACAATTTAATCATACAAACTGTCAAGAAGATGTCCGTATGATTCTCTTCTGCACGAAGATGACATTCCAGTCAATGGGCAGTCATGCCAACGATGACGTCAGGGTACCTATGAAATGAGGTAGTGCTTCCCGGGGCGCCCCACATTGAGAATCACTGTGCACACAGTGACAGACGGTGTAGTATGCCACAGAGAAGATGCCTACCTGATTCTCTGCGGTGGAAGCAGGACAGTCGCAAACTGCTGTGGCCCGATGGATTAATGTGTGTTGTTCTGTTTTTCTCAGATGTGGCGACAATTTACAGTGATCGAAGCTGTACTCTGAAGACCATGTCAGGGCCGCCCACGTGTGACATCAGAGAGAGGACCTTTTCAAAATGGTTCAAATGGCTCTGAGCCCTATGGGACTTAACATCTGAGGTCATCAGTCCCCTAGAACTTAGAACTACTTAAACGTAACCAACCTGAGGACATCACACACATTGAGAGGCACCCACATGCCTTGCTCATACTGTGGCATCAAGCAGTCAGGCCTGCAAGATGAGTGGTCTGCCAAGCGAGTGGACTCATTCTTATTTATCGAATAACATGAACTCTAGTACTCACAATTAAGTTACAAGTTATTCTCCCGTTTGAATATTACGCAACGGGTACGGAAACGCACATCTGACTATTCGTAATTTACACAACTCTGACTGTTCACTACGCACTGGCAATACCACATTTTCTTTCTTATTTAACGGCATTGATCAACACTTGGCCATCGCATTGAATATGATTGGCACACACATTATAAATTTTGGATATCATGGCTACACACTATTCGAAGAACAAGGCCACCAATCTTTTTCTCTTCGCTATCTTTTTTATTCCGATAAATTCTATAACGTAAACACACATTACATTTTATACAACAATTACACATGAGAAACTCCGCCCAGTGGGCATGGCTTTATAATGGTGATTCTCTGTCTTATGGTCTCGTAATTATCTAACACTACAGTGCACTTTCTGGATAGGGTGGAGGATATCTTGCTATATCTCACACTTCGACTCTCACACCCCTCATCACGAAAATTTACTCCAGACCGAGCGGTACAAAAAAGAACATGCATATCCCACTACCTCTGAACCTATCTTGCTACTCTCCCATGCAAACCACACATACTTAAATTACATGAAATACATCACACTGGCAACATACATCACAAAGAATAGTCACAACGTTAGAATCACTTCACTTTCAGCTTCCCCACTTCAGATTAGTATTCATCCCAGTTTCACACGACACTGCCCCACTTCGTAACTTTTCTTTCCTACTACGAACTCTGGAGGATATATGCACGTCTTCCTGTGCAATGCAAGACAAGTGGCGTTACTGGATAGACGGCTGACTCTCCTTGCTTCTCTCTCAGAGTATTAGAGTTTGAATCCAGCGTCACACGGAAACATAACACGCAATGTAATATTAAGAACATATTCGTCACACACGCGACTCCTCAACTGATACTATGGACGAGTACTTCTCTTTATCCTTTGTCTCATACACAGACTCACACAGTACTCACCACGTGGAAGTACTCGTCTCTAATTTCAAGTCCTGCACACGCCATTTCTTAAATATTTCCAACTTACAGTACACACGCCAGTAATTCAGCTTAACTTTAGCACTCGGAAGTATTTCAACTTAGTACTAGCACTCCGAAGTATTTCAACTTATTGCTACACGTGGTTTCACTTTGACCGTTGGTCTCTGATGAAGATTACTACGATCCCTTTCATATTGCCCGCCTGTCATTTAATTCTCCCCCCAAAAGCTCCTGAAATAGAGAAACAATTATTCCAAACTACTCTTAAGTATTTCACATGCATACCATTTTCTCCACTCTTGTCTTTACGGAGCACACCTAAGACAGGTCTTACCAACACAAGATCTAGCGCCAGAGTGCTGAAACATGGCCGTTCTTCAAGTCATCTCGCACCTCGGCCGATGTGGGGGAGCACCTTGCTACCGTATTGGTCAGCCTCATTTCAGGCGCTCAAAGTTCAGGCAAATTTCATCTCTTTGGTTCCACCAAAGGTGACCAAAGGACCGTCTAAAAGATGATCATATATTGCACATTCACTGTTTTGTCTAGCTCATAAAGCATAGACACAATGAGGTAGCTAGGTGCACGCTAAACTAACGCAGACGGGCTTGAAGTTCTGGAACATGAGACTTATTAATGAATAAGAAGAAAAGTACGTAGATGTTACTTAACTTTTATTCTCTTGTTGGAATACATCTCTTGAATAGTAGTAAGCTATGAGCACTGATACAAATGGCGCCTTGCTAGGTAGTAGCTATGGACTGAGCTGAAGGCTATTCTATCTGTCTCTCGGCAAATGAGAGGAAGGCGTCGTACTTCTGGTCTCAAGCAATGTCGTCCGTACAACTGGGCCGAGGTCTAGTCCGTGTCTTGTGACCTGCCATGTGGTGGCGCTAGGATTGCGATTACACAGTGGCGACACGCGGGTCCGACATGTACTACAGGACCGCGGCCGATTTAAGTTACCACCTAGCAAGTGTGGTGTCTAGCGGTGACACCACATTCCTCCCCCGCAAATCGGCGAACGGTCGTGAGATAAGGCTTCCGCCCGCCGTGGGGAGGACCCCAAGTTGACGTATGCGATGAGGTGGGGAGCCTAACAACAGGCGAGGCTGTGCCACCCGCATCCGGCCATTCGGTCCGAGGGGAGCTAGGAAACGCCTGGAAACCCAGTCCAGGGTGCACGTCAACATGAGGTGTATGCGCACGTAAGGAGACAAGAGGGGCCGAAGGGTCGACCTCCATGTGGTCGGGGAAGCCGACGCGCGACGACGACACCTGGTCCGGAGCGGGCAAGAGGTCCATGGCGGAGGACGGCTGGTCACGGGAAGCGAGCGGCGGCGCGTGACCCAGGGAGGCGCCAGGCGGCTGCAGCGAAGCGTCCGCTGCGGGCGGCGCCGGCGGCGGCGGCTGCGGCGGCGGCGCGACGCCATGGGGCAAAATGGAAGGCAGCGTCGGTAACACCTGGGGATGAGGCGAGCCAGTAGATGGGTCCCCAGGGCGCTGACCTGACGGCTCCGTCGCTGAAAGCAGACGGGGAGCGGCAGAACCCAGGCGACGACAGAGGCGCAGCTGATTGAGATGCCGTCGCACCTCACCAGAGGCCCCCAAAACCAAATACATCGCGCGCCCGAGGCAGCGAAGAATGCGCCCTGCGAGCCAACGCCGTGAACCGCGATAGTTGCGATAATAGACAACGTCGCCAGGAGCAAAAACAGGAGTCTGCCGCTGCACAGGAACCTGATGCGGCGGATGCAGCAAAGACATCAGGGTGCGATGAGGACGACCATGGAGCCACTCAGCCGGCGAGCGGCCATCGCGGGGCTGAGAGCGATACGAAGACAAAAAGAGCAATAATGCGTCCTCCCGAGAATGCGACTCTTTCAATTTCAACATCTGTGACTTGAAAGTCCGGACCAATCGTTCAGCGGCACCGTTGGACTGAGGCGAAAACGGCGCGGACGTCAGATGTTGAATACCATTGGCTTTGCAGAATGACTGAAATTCGGCGGACATGAATTGTGGGCCATTGTCGGAAACAATAGCCTGCGGAAGACCCTCAATGCAAAAGATAGCAGACAAGGCTTGGATTGTGGCAGAAGACGTCGTGGAAGACATCCGGACAACAAAAGGAAAATTACTGAAAGCATCGACCACAACCAACCATCGAGCATTCCAGAATGGACCAGCAAAATCGATGTGCAAGCGTTGCCAAGGGAAAGTGGCTTTCGGCCATGCAAAGAATTTCCGCGGCGGTGCGGATTGGTGTTCGGCACACGCCACGCAAGAGGAGCACATATTCGTAATCGCAGCATCGATTCCGAACCAAGTACAGTGCTGACGAGCAAGTTGTTTCGTTCGCACTATACCCCAATGTCCTTGGTGAAGATGCTTTAAGACCGAGGACTGTAACGAACGTGGGACTACGACTCGGGATTGATCATTATCGGAACGCAACAACAAAACACCACGTCGTACAAAAAGTCTCTCCTTGTGAGCAAAAAAACGACGAACCAAAGGATCTACGATCCGTGACTTTGACAAGGGCCATTGCGTAGCAACAAAACGCAAAACAGTAGCAAGGACAGGATCAGCAGCGGTGGCTGTAGCTACACGACGAAAATCAATCGGAAACGATTCGACCACGTCATCGGTTTCCGAATCAATGAACATGCAAGCAAGTTCGGAAGAATCGAATGCTTTATCCTCAGCAACAGGCAAACGGGACAACGCATCAGCGTTTCCGTGCTTAGCAGTGGACCGATACAAGATATCGTAGCGGTACTGCGAGAGAAAAAGTGACCAGCGAATGAATTTCTGCGCTGTACGTGGAGGTACAGGCTTGGACGGATGAAAAAGCGATGTCAAAGGTTTGTGGTCCGTGATGATGGTAAAGTGACGACCATACAAGAAGTCATGGAACTTGGTAACACCAAACACGAGAGCTAAAGCTTCTTTCTCTATTTGTGAATAATTTCTTTGCGCAGATGAGAGCAATTTGGACGCAAAGGCAATAGGGCGATCATGCGAACCATCTTTGTGCGCAAGCACAGCACCGATCCCGAAATCCGAGGCATCTACCATCAACAAAAGGGGGTTTCGGGGATCGAATGGCGTAAGGCAAGTATGGGAAAGTAACGCCGATTTCAACTGGCGAAAGGCGCGTTCGCATTCCGTCGTCCAGACGAACGGAACACCTTTACGGCGTAAGCGATGAAGCGGAGCTGAAATGGAAGAAGCATTGCGCACAAATTTATGATAATAATTTATTTTACCCAGCACACTCTGTAGCTGTTTTAAATTCTGCGGAGCAGGTAAATCCTGTATGGCACGGAGGGGCTCTGGACTCGGATGTATACCTTGGGCATTTATGACATGCCCCAGGTAGGGTAAGTCCCGAGCAAAAAACACACATTTGTCCTTCCTCAAGCGAAGACCATTCTGACGCAAGACCTGAAATAATGTTCGGAGATTTTGCAAATGTTCTGCTTCTGTCTGTCCTGAGATCACAATATCGTCCAGATAGTTCGCAGCAGTAGGGACCGACGCACAAACAGTTTGTAAATATTGCTGAAACAAAGCAGGGGCGGATGCACACCCGAATGGCAGTCTTTTGAAGCGATACAAGCCAAGATGCGTGTTTACCACTAAGACGCGCTGGGAGTCTTCGTCCACAGGTAGTTGCAAGTACGCATCTGCTAGGTCCAATTTGGAAAAATATTTTCCCGGGCACAGTTTGTCAAAAAGATCTTCCGGGCGGGGCAAAGGAAAAGTAGCAGTCACAAGTTGTGGATTCACAGTTGCCTTGAAGTCCACACAAAGTCTCAGTTTTCCGGAAGGTTTTGGCAAAATTACTAAGGGTGAGGCCCAGAGAGAAGCCTGCACACGTTCAATTACACCTTGAGATTCTAATTCGTGCAATGTTCTTGCGACCTCATCACGCAATGCGTGGGGAACATTGCGCGCTCTGAAAAATTTCGGTTGCGCGTTGGCTTTCAATTCCAAATGTGCAGCATAGTTCTTAGCGCAACCAAGGCCCGGTGCAAAAATGTCTGCAAATTCTTCACAAAGACTAGAAACACTGGCGGAAGGCACAGTCTGATTCACTGATAGGACCTGATTTACTATAGACAAATTAAACAATGGAAACAAATCTAAACCAAACAAGTTCACTGCAGTAGAAGAACGAAGAACGTAAAATGACACAAGTTTTGTTTGTCCCTTGTATGTTGCAAGAAGGCTGCACTGTCCTAACACAGGTATATGCTGTCCTGAGTAACTAGTTAACTTAACATTTGCGGCACGCAATGGCGGTTTGCCCAGTTGTTTGTACGTGTCGTGATTGAGCAATGAAACTGCAGCTCCGGTATCGAGCTGGAATGGGATCACTTTGCCTGCAAAGTCTAAGTCCACAAAAAGTTTATTGTCCTGCTGACGACAAGAGCGACTGTCACGTGCAATCTGAACTGATACAGGTACAGAAGCACTTGCGACTTTACGGGAATTCCGGCGACGTCGACGCACACTTTTGGTGGAACGAACACAGTCACTGATAGCTAAAGTGTCACTGGACGGGTGGGAATGAACTACATGAATGTCCATGGGCGAAGGTCCACGAGCCTGATTGTCCTGGGTTCGATTCCGGCGCGAAGCAAAGGGCCTGGAATTATTGCGATTGTTTGATCTTAACTTCTTCTGGCAAACACTTTGAACATGTCCTTTCTTTTGACAGTAAAAGCAAATAGCTTGGCGTGACGGGCAATTTTCACGCGAATGTCTAGTTGCACACCTCGGGCACGATTTCACTGCAGTTGCTTGCTTACGCGGCGCACGTGTTTGCGAGCTAGGCTGCCGCTGCTGTGCGGACGGGCGCGAGGGCCGTGTAGGGTCCCGTGCAGCGCGGCCGGCGGGCCGGTTAATGTGACACACGGCTGGCGAAGTTTCAAATGAGTCCTGAGCAAAGTCAAGTGTGTCTTGCCTATCCAATATGTCTATCACTTGTTGAAGGGAGGGATTAACTAGTTTCAAAATCTGTTCCCTTATGCGAACATCAGAAACGTTCTGTGCTATTGCATCACGCACCATAGTATCTGAATAAGGGAGTCCACAGTCACATTCAAAGGCACACTCCCTAGTAAGTCCTTGCAATGTTGCAACCCACTCCCTATTAGTCTGACCGGCCGTACGTTTTGTACGAAAGAACGTATACCGTTTTGCAACTACATTTACTGTTTCTTTGAAATAGGCATCTAAAGCAGACAAAATTTCTTCGTAGGACAGAGTTGCTACGTCGCGTCGGGGAAACAATTTCACTATCACACGGTAGGTAGACACACCGACACAAGAAAGCAAAAACGGCGGCCGCTCTTTACCTTGAATTCTGTAGGCTGCTAGGTGAAACTGGAACTGGCTGGCCCACTCAGTCCAGGTTTCGCACGTGGCCTCAAAGGGCCTAAATGGCGGTGCGACAGCGTTGTGTGGCTGCGGTAGCGATGAAGCGGCGGCTGCCGCATCGTTTTGCAGCGCACGTTGACCCTGGACGAGCTGTCCAAGGGCTTCCAATAACGCCTGCGTCTGCTGATTCTGCAAGCGAAAAAATTCGGACAGTACATCTGGAGATTGTGGCGAAGCCATGACACAAGCAAATCAGAGCAAAGTACAATCAAGTAAAGCAACGTGGGCGCGGCATCCCATCCTCGTCGCCAAATAATGTTGTGTCTAGCTCATAAAGCATAGACACAATGAGGTAGCTAGGTGCACGCTAAACTAACGCAGACGGGCTTGAAGTTCTGGAACATGAGACTTATTAATGAATAAGAAGAAAAGTACGTAGATGTTACTTAACTTTTATTCTCTTGTTGGAATACATCTCTTGAATAGTAGTAAGCTATGAGCACTGATACAAATGGCGCCTTGCTAGGTAGTAGCTATGGACTGAGCTGAAGGCTATTCTATCTGTCTCTCGGCAAATGAGAGGAAGGCGTCGTACTTCTGGTCTCAAGCAATGTCGTCCGTACAACTGGGCCGAGGTCTAGTCCGTGTCTTGTGACCTGCCATGTGGTGGCGCTAGGATTGCGATTACACAGTGGCGACACGCGGGTCCGACATGTACTACAGGACCGCGGCCGATTTAAGTTACCACCTAGCAAGTGTGGTGTCTAGCGGTGACACCACATTCACTATCTGCGGTTAGCAGACGGCCACATATTCATTCATTTCACAGATCTCACCAAATTGGATGTAGGGATTTATTTTGTGGGAGTGCACATGTAATTAATTAAATAAATAAATTGTCATTCTTTCCTACACTGGTATCCGGCTTCGGTGTAATAAGTGAAATTCAGTTATTATTACAAGAAATACGTTGTTCTGACAAGAATAACGAAGAATGTTGTACCTGTTTTCAATGTCGGGCGGTACTGTACTCTTTCAACATCAGTACCCGAGGCAGTATTCGAACCTGCCAACATAGCAGCTTCGTGTTTCCGGACAGAAGCGCCTAGGGACCTTTATTTAGCTGTAAGGGCACGACGGTACCACCTTAGTACTGCCCGGCAGCTGGCATGTCAGCTCCCAGTATCCACTGGACGTGTGGTAGGCAGAAGGCCTTTATGTTCGTAGACTTGCTGTGTATGTACCTCTGGCGCGTCATCAAACACGGGAACGTCTAGAGTGGAATGATTAACATGCAACCTGGACGGTCAAAGAGTGGAACAATGTTGTTTTCACAGATGACTGCCGATCTAGACTGGAGAGTGATTCTCGATGGATTCGTATCTGGAGAGAACGAGGAACACGATTTCTAGAACCAACGAGTGTGGAAAGAGACAGATATCGAGGAGGATCCCTAAAGGTGTGGGCAGGGGAACCCACGTTCATGAAATTGTACGGGTGAATCGGCAAGATGTAACTGCTCTCAGGTATTGTGACGAGACCTTGGGACCTCATCTGCGGTCGTCACGAGGTCTCTTGGACCCGGACATCTTACAGAGGTATGGTAATGCTCGACGTCATAGTGCACAGGTGGTTGACTTTTTTCTTGGAAGTGGAAGACATTGCACGAATCTACATCTACATCTACATTTATACTCCGCAAGCCACCCAACGGTGTGTGGCGGAGGGCACTTTACGTGCCACTGTCATTACCTCCCTTTTCTGTTCCAGTCGCGTATGGTTCGCGGGAAGAACGACTGTCTGAAAGCCTCCGTGCGCCTCCGTGCGGATTGGTGTTCGGCACACGCCACGCAAGAGGAGCACATATTCGTAATCGCAGCATCGATTCCGAACCAAGTACAGTGCTGACGAGCAAGTTGTTTCGTTCGCACTATACTCCAATGTCCTTGGTGAAGATGCTTTAAGACCGAGGACTGTAACGAACGTGGGACTACGACTCGGGATTGATCATTATCGGAACGCAACAACAAAACACCACGTCGTACAAAAAGTCTCTCCTTGTGAGCAAAAAAACGACGAACCAAAGGATCTTCGATCCGTGACTTTGACAAGGGCCATTGCGTAGCAACAAAACGCAAAACAGTAGCAAGGACAGGATCAGCAGCGGTGGCTGTAGCTACACGACGAAAATCAATCGGAAACGATTCGACCACGTCATCGGTTTCCGAATCAATGAACATGCAAGCAAGTTCGGAAGAATCGAATGCTTTATCCTCAGCAACAGGCAAACGGGACAACGCATCAGCGTTTCCGTGCTTAGCAGTGGACCGATACAAGATATCGTAGCGGTACTGCGAGAGAAAAAGTGACCAGCGAATGAATTTCTGCGCTGTACGTGGAGGTACAGGCTTGGACGGATGAAAAAGCGATGTCAAAGGTTTGTGGTCCGTGATGATGGTAAAGTGACGACCATACAAGAAGTCATGGAACTTGGTAACACCAAACACGAGAGCTAAAGCTTCTTTCTCTATTTGTGAATAATTTCTTTGCGCAGATGAGAGCAATTTGGACGCAAAGGCAATAGGGCGATCATGCGAACCATCTTTGTGCGCAAGCACAGCACCGATCCCGAAATCCGAGGCATCTACCATCAACAAAAGGGGGTTTCGGGGATCGAATGGCGTAAGGCAAGTATGGGAAAGTAACGCCGATTTCAACTGGCGAAAGGCGCGTTCGCATTCCGTCGTCCAGACGAACGGAACACCTTTACGGCGTAAGCGATGAAGCGGAGCTGAAATGGAAGAAGCATTGCGCACAAATTTATGATAATAATTTATTTTACCCAGCACACTCTGTAGCTGTTTTAAATTCTGCGGAGCAGGTAAATCCTGTATGGCACGGAGGGGCTCTGGACTCGGATGTATACCTTGGGCATTTATGACATGCCCCAGGTAGGGTAAGTCCCGAGCAAAAAACACACATTTGTCCTTCCTCAAGCGAAGACCATTCTGACGCAAGACCTGAAATAATGTTCGGAGATTTTGCAAATGTTCTGCTTCTGTCTGTCCTGAGATCACAATATCGTCCAGATAGTTCGCAGCAGTAGGGACCGACGCACAAACAGTTTGTAAATATTGCTGAAACAAAGCAGGGGCGGATGCACACCCGAATGGCAGTCTTTTGAAGCGATACAAGCCAAGATGCGTGTTTACCACTAAGACGCGCTGGGAGTCTTCGTCCACAGGTAGTTGCAAGTACGCATCTGCTAGGTCCAATTTGGAAAAATATTTTCCCGGGCACAGTTTGTCAAAAAGATCTTCCGGGCGGGGCAAAGGAAAAGTAGCAGTCACAAGTTGTGGATTCACAGTTGCCTTGAAGTCCACACAAAGTCTCAGTTTTCCGGAAGGTTTTGGCAAAATTACTAAGGGTGAGGCCCAGAGAGAAGCCTGCACACGTTCAATTACACCTTGAGATTCTAATTCGTGCAATGTTCTTGCGACCTCATCACGCAATGCGTGGGGAACATTGCGCGCTCTGAAAAATTTCGGTTGCGCGTTGGCTTTCAATTCCAAATGTGCAGCATAGTTCTTAGCGCAACCAAGGCCCGGTGCAAAAATGTCTGCAAATTCTTCACAAAGACTAGAAACACTGGCGGAAGGCACAGTCTGATTCACTGATAGGACCTGATTTACTATAGACAAATTAAACAATGGAAACAAATCTAAACCAAACAAGTTCACTGCAGTAGAAGAACGAAGAACGTAAAATGACACAAGTTTTGTTTGTCCCTTGTATGTTGCAAGAAGGCTGCACTGTCCTAACACAGGTATATGCTGTCCTGAGTAACTAGTTAACTTAACATTTGCGGCACGCAATGGCGGTTTGCCCAGTTGTTTGTACGTGTCGTGATTGAGCAATGAAACTGCAGCTCCGGTATCGAGCTGGAATGGGATCACTTTGCCTGCAAAGTCTAAGTCCACAAAAAGTTTATTGTCCTGCTGACGACAAGAGCGACTGTCACGTGCAATCTGAACTGATACAGGTACAGAAGCACTTGCGACTTTACGGGAATTCCGGCGACGTCGACGCACACTTTTGGTGGAACGAACACAGTCACTGATAGCTAAAGTGTCACTGGACGGGTGGGAATGAACTACATGAATGTCCATGGGCGAAGGTCCACGAGCCTGATTGTCCTGGGTTCGATTCCGGCGCGAAGCAAAGGGCCTGGAATTATTGCGATTGTTTGATCTTAACTTCTTCTGGCAAACACTTTGAACATGTCCTTTCTTTTGACAGTAAAAGCAAATAGCTTGGCGTGACGGGCAATTTTCACGCGAATGTCTAGTTGCACACCTCGGGCACGATTTCACTGCAGTTGCTTGCTTACGCGGCGCACGTGTTTGCGAGCTAGGCTGCCGCTGCTGTGCGGACGGGCGCGAGGGCCGTGTAGGGTCCCGTGCAGCGCGGCCGGCGGGCCGGTTAATGTGACACACGGCTGGCGAAGTTTCAAATGAGTCCTGAGCAAAGTCAAGTGTGTCTTGCCTATCCAATATGTCTATCACTTGTTGAAGGGAGGGATTAACTAGTTTCAAAATCTGTTCCCTTATGCGAACATCAGAAACGTTCTGTGCTATTGCATCACGCACCATAGTATCTGAATAAGGGAGTCCACAGTCACATTCAAAGGCACACTCCCTAGTAAGTCCTTGCAATGTTGCAACCCACTCCCTATTAGTCTGACCGGCCGTACGTTTTGTACGAAAGAACGTATACCATTTTGCAACTACATTTACTGTTTCTTTGAAATAGGCATCTAAAGCAGACAAAATTTCTTCGTAGGACAGAGTTGCTACGTCGCGTCGGGGAAACAATTTCACTATCACACGGTAGGTAGACACACCGACACAAGAAAGCAAAAACGGCGGCCGCTCTTTACCTTGAATTCTGTAGGCTGCTAGGTGAAACTAGAACTGGCTGGCCCACTCAGTCCAGGTTTCGCACGTGGCCTCAAAGGGCCTAAATGGCGGTGCGACAGCGTTGTGTGGCTGCGGTAGCGATGAAGCGGCGGCTGCCGCATCGTTTTGCAGCGCACGTTGACCCTGGACGAGCTGTCCAAGGGCTTCCAATAACGCCTGCGTCTGCTGATTCTGCAAGCGAAAAAATTCGGACAGTACATCTGGAGATTGTGGCGAAGCCATGACACAAGCAAATCAGAGCAAAGTACAATCAAGTAAAGCAACGTGGGCGCGGCATCCCATCCTCGTCGCCAAATAATGTTGTGTCTAGCTCATAAAGCATAGACACAATGAGGTAGCTATGTGCACGCTAAACTAACGCAGATGGGCTTGAAGTTCTGGAACATGAGACTTATTAATGAATAAGAAGAAAAGTACGTAGATGTTACTTAACTTTTATTCTCTTGTTGGAATACATCTCTTGAATAGTAGTAAGCTATGAGCACTGATACAAATGGCGCCTTGCTAGGTAGTAGCTATGGACTGAGCTGAAGGCTATTCTATCTGTCTCTCGGCAAATGAGAGGAAGGCGTCGTACTTCTGGTCTCAAGCAATGTCGTCCGTACAACTGGGCCGAGGTCTAGTCCGTGTCCGTGTCTTGTGACCTGCCATGTGGTGGCGCTAGGATTGCGATTACACAGTGGCGACACGCGGGTCCGACATGTACTACAGGACCGCGGCCGATTTAAGTTACCACCTAGCAAGTGTGGTGTCTAGCGGTGACACCACATTCACTATCTGCGGTTAGCAGACGGCCACATATTCATTCATTTCACAGATCTCACCAAATTGGATGTAGGGATTTATTTTGTGGGAGTGCACATTTAATTAATTAAATAAATAAATTGTCATTCTTTCCTACACTGGTATCCGGCTTCGGTGTAATAAGTGAAATTCAGTTATTATTACAAGAAATACGTTGTTCTGACAAGAATAACGAAGAATGTTGTACCTGTTTTCAATGTCGGGCGGTACTGTACTCTTTCAACATCAGTACCCGAGGCAGTATTCGAACCTGCCAACATAGCAGCTTCGTGTTTCCGGACAGAAGCGCCTAGGGACCTTTATTTAGCTGTAAGGGCACGACGGTACCACCTTAGTACTGCCCGGCAGCTGGCATGTCAGCTCCCAGTATCCACTGGACGTGTGGTAGGCAGAAGGCCTTTATGTTCGTAGACTTGCTGTGTATGTACCTCTGGCGCGTCATCAAACACGGGAACGTCTAGAGTGGAATGATTAACATGCAACCTGGACGGTCAAAGAGTGGAACAATGTTGTTTTCACAGATGACTGCCGATCTAGACTGGAGAGTGATTCTCGATGGATTCGTATCTGGAGAGAACGAGGAACACGATTTCTAGAACCAACGAGTGTGGAAAGAGACAGATATCGAGGAGGATCCCTAAAGGTGTGGGCAGGGGAACCCACGTTCATGAAATTGTACGGGTGAATCGGCAAGATGTAACTGCTCTCAGGTATTGTGACGAGACCTTGGGACCTCATCTGCGGTCGTCACGAGGTCTCTTGGACCCGGACATCTTACAGAGGTATGGTAATGCTCGACGTCATAGTGCACAGGTGGTTGACTTTTTTCTTGGAAGTGGAAGACATTGCACGAATCTACATCTACATCTACATTTATACTCCGCAAGCCACCCAACGGTGTGTGGCGGAGGGCACTTTACGTGCCACTGTCATTACCTCCCTTTTCTGTTCCAGTCGCGTATGGTTCGCGGGAAGAACGACTGTCTGAAAGCCTCCGTGCGCCTCCGTGCGGATTGGTGTTCGGCACACGCCACGCAAGAGGAGCACATATTCGTAATCGCAGCATCGATTCCGAACCAAGTACAGTGCTGACGAGCAAGTTGTTTCGTTCGCACTATACCCCAATGTCCTTGGTGAAGATGCTTTAAGACCGAGGACTGTAACGAACGTGGGACTACGACTCGGGATTGATCATTATCGGAACGCAACAACAAAACACCACGTCGTACAAAAATTCTCTCCTTGTGAGCAAAAAAACGACGAACCAAAGGATCTTCGATCCGTGACTTTGACAAGGGCCATTGCGTAGCAACAAAACGCAAAACAGTAGCAAGGACAGGATCAGCAGCGGTGGCTGTAGCTACACGACGAAAATCAATCGGAAACGATTCGACCACGTCATCGGTTTCCGAATCAATGAACATGCAAGCAAGTTCGGAAGAATCGAATGCTTTATCCTCAGCAACAGGCAAACGGGACAACGCATCAGCGTTTCCGTGCTTAGCAGTGGACCGATACAAGATATCGTAGCGGTACTGCGAGAGAAAAAGTGACCAGCGAATGAATTTCTGCGCTGTACGTGGAGGTACAGGCTTGGACGGATGAAAAAGCGATGTCAAAGGTTTGTGGTCCGTGATGATGGTAAAGTGACGACCATACAAGAAGTCATGGAACTTGGTAACACCAAACACGAGAGCTAAAGCTTCTTTCTCTATTTGTGAATAATTTCTTTGCGCAGATGAGAGCAATTTGGACGCAAAGGCAATAGGGCGATCATGCGAACCATCTTTGTGCGCAAGCACAGCACCGATCCCGAAATCCGAGGCATCTACCATCAACAAAAGGGGGTTTCGGGGATCGAATGGCGTAAGGCAAGTATGGGAAAGTAACGCCGATTTCAACTGGCGAAAGGCGCGTTCGCATTCCGTCGTCCAGACGAACGGAACACCTTTACGGCGTAAGCGATGAAGCGGAGCTGAAATGGAAGAAGCATTGCGCACAAATTTATGATAATAATTTATTTTACCCAGCACACTCTGTAGCTGTTTTAAATTCTGCGGAGCAGGTAAATCCTGTATGGCACGGAGGGGCTCTGGACTCGGATGTATACCTTGGGCATTTATGACATGCCCCAGGTAGGGTAAGTCCCGAGCAAAAAACACACATTTGTCCTTCCTCAAGCGAAGACCATTCTGACGCAAGACCTGAAATAATGTTCGGAGATTTTGCAAATGTTCTGCTTCTGTCTGTCCTGAGATCACAATATCGTCCAGATAGTTCGCAGCAGTAGAGACCGACGCACAAACAGTTTGTAAATATTGCTGAAACAAAGCAGTGGCGGATGCACACCCGAATGGCAGTCTTTTGAAGCGATACAAGCCAAGATGCGTGTTTACCACTAAGACGCGCTGGGAGTCTTCGTCCACAGGTAGTTGCAAGTACGCATCTGCTAGGTCCAATTTGGAAAAATATTTTCCCGGGCACAGTTTGTCAAAAAGATCTTCCGGGCGGGGCAAAGGAAAAGTAGCAGTCACAAGTTGTGGATTCACAGTTGCCTTGAAGTCCACACAAAGTCTCAGTTTTCCGGAAGGTTTTGGCAAAATTACTAAGGGTGAGGCCCAGAGAGAAGCCTGCACACGTTCAATTACACCTTGAGATTCTAATTCGTGCAATGTTCTTGCGACCTCATCACGCAATGCGTGGGGAACATTGCGCGCTCTGAAAAATTTCGGTTGCGCGTTGGCTTTCAATTCCAAATGTGCAGCATAGTTCTTAGCGCAACCAAGGCCCGGTGCAAAAATGTCTGCAAATTCTTCACAAAGACTAGAAACACTGGCGGAAGGCACAGTCTGATTCACTGATAGGACCTGATTTACTATAGACAAATTAAACAATGGAAACAAATCTAAACCAAACAAGTTCACTGCAGTAGAAGAACGAAGAACGTAAAATGACACAAGTTTTGTTTGTCCCTTGTATGTTGCAAGAAGGCTGCACTGTCCTAACACAGGTATATGCTGTCCTGAGTAACTAGTTAACTTAACATTTGCGGCACGCAATGGCGGTTTGCCCAGTTGTTTGTACGTGTCGTGATTGAGCAATGAAACTGCAGCTCCGGTATCGAGCTGGAATGGGATCACTTTGCCTGCAAAGTCTAAGTCCACAAAAAGTTTATTGTCCTGCTGACGACAAGAGCGACTGTCACGTGCAATCTGAACTGATACAGGTACAGAAGCACTTGCGACTTTACGGGAATTCCGGCGACGTCGACGCACACTTTTGGTGGAACGAACACAGTCACTGATAGCTAAAGTGTCACTGGACGGGTGGGAATGAACTACATGAATGTCCATGGGCGAAGGTCCACGAGCCTGATTGTCCTGGGTTCGATTCCGGCGCGAAGCAAAGGGCCTGGAATTATTGCGATTGTTTGATCTTAACTTCTTCTGGCAAACACTTTGAACATGTCCTTTCTTTTGACAGTAAAAGCAAATAGCTTGGCGTGACGGGCAATTTTCACGCGAATGTCTAGTTGCACACCTCGGGCACGATTTCACTGCAGTTGCTTGCTTACGCGGCGCACGTGTTTGCGAGCTAGGCTGCCGCTGCTGTGCGGACGGGCGCGAGGGCCGTGTAGGGTCCCGTGCAGCGCGGCCGGCGGGCCGGTTAATGTGACACACGGCTGGCGAAGTTTCAAATGAGTCCTGAGCAAAGTCAAGTGTGTCTTGCCTATCCAATATGTCTATCACTTGTTGAAGGGAGGGATTAACTAGTTTCAAAATCTGTTCCCTTATGCGAACATCAGAAACGTTCTGTGCTATTGCATCACGCACCATAGTATCTGAATAAGGGAGTCCACAGTCACATTCAAAGGCACACTCCCTAGTAAGTCCTTGCAATGTTGCAACCCACTCCCTATTAGTCTGACCGGCCATACGTTTTGTACGAAAGAACGTATACCGTTTTGCAACTACATTTACTGTTTCTTTGAAATAGGCATCTAAAGCAGACAAAATTTCTTCGTAAGACAGAGTTGCTACGTCGCGTCGGGGAAACAATTTCACTATCACACGGTAGGTAGACACACCGACACAAGAAAGCAAAAACGGCGGCCGCTCTTTACCTTGAATTCTGTAGGCTGCTAGGTGAAACTGGAACTGGCTGGCCCACTCAGTCCAGGTTTCGCACGTGGCCTCAAAGGGCCTAAATGGCGGTGCGACAGCGTTGTGTGGCTGCGGTAGCGATGAAGCGGCGGCTGCCGCATCGTTTTGCAGCGCACGTTGACCCTGGACGAGCTGTCCAAGGGCTTCCAATAACGCCTGCGTCTGCTGATTCTGCAAGCGAAAAAATTCGGACAGTACATCTGGAGATTGTGGCGAAGCCATGACACAAGCAAATCAGAGCAAAGTACAATCAAGTAAAGCAACGTGGGCGCGGCATCCCATCCTCGTCGCCAAATAATGTTGTGTCTAGCTCATAAAGCATAGACACAATGAGGTAGCTAGGTGCACGCTAAACTAACGCAGACGGGCTTGAAGTTCTGGAACATGAGACTTATTAATGAATAAGAAGAAAAGTACGTAGATGTTACTTAACTTTTATTCTCTTGTTGGAATACATCTCTTGAATAGTAGTAAGCTATGAGCACTGATACAAATGGCGCCTTGCTAGGTAGTAGCTATGGACTGAGCTGAAGGCTATTCTATCTGTCTCTCGGCAAATGAGAGGAAGGCGTCGTACTTCTGGTCTCAAGCAATGTCGTCCGTACAACTGGGCCGAGGTCTAGTCCGTGTCTTGTGACCTGCCATGTGGTGGCGCTAGGATTGCGATTACACAGTGGCGACACGCGGGTCCGACATGTACTACAGGACCGCGGCCGATTTAAGTTACCACCTAGCAAGTGTGGTGTCTAGCGGTGACACCACATTCACTATCTGCGGTTAGCAGACGGCCACATATTCATTCATTTCACAGATCTCACCAAATTGGATGTAGGGATTTATTTTGTGGGAGTGCACATGTAATTAATTAAATAAATAAATTGTCATTCTTTCCTACACTGGTATCCGGCTTCGGTGTAATAAGTGAAATTCAGTTATTATTACAAGAAATACGTTGTTCTGACAAGAATAACGAAGAATGTTGTACCTGTTTTCAATGTCGGGCGGTACTGTACTCTTTCAACATCAGTACCCGAGGCAGTATTCGAACCTGCCAACATAGCAGCTTCGTGTTTCCGGACAGAAGCGCCTAGGGACCTTTATTTAGCTGTAAGGGCACGACGGTACCACCTTAGTACTGCCCGGCAGCTGGCATGTCAGCTCCCAGTATCCACTGGACGTGTGGTAGGCAGAAGGCCTTTATGTTCGTAGACTTGCTGTGTATGTACCTCTGGCGCGTCATCAAACACGGGAACGTCTAGAGTGGAATGATTAACATGCAACCTGGACGGTCAAAGAGTGGAACAATGTTGTTTTCACAGATGACTGCCGATCTAGACTGGAGAGTGATTCTCGATGGATTCGTATCTGGAGAGAACGAGGAACACGATTTCTAGAACCAACGAGTGTGGAAAGAGACAGATATCGAGGAGGATCCCTAAAGGTGTGGGCAGGGGAACCCACGTTCATGAAATTGTACGGGTGAATCGGCAAGATGTAACTGCTCTCAGGTATTGTGACGAGACCTTGGGACCTCATCTGCGGTCGTCACGAGGTCTCTTGGACCCGGACATCTTACAGAGGTATGGTAATGCTCGACGTCATAGTGCACAGGTGGTTGACTTTTTTCTTGGAAGTGGAAGACATTGCACGAATCTACATCTACATCTACATTTATATTCCGCAAGCCACCCAACGGTGTGTGGCGGAGGGCACTTTACGTGCCACTGTCATTACCTCCCTTTTCTGTTCCAGTCGCGTATGGTTCGCGGGAAGAACGACTGTCTGAAAGCCTCCGTGCGCGCTCGAATCTCTCTAATTTTACATTCGTGATCTCCTCGGGAGGTATAACTAGGGGGAAGCAATATATTCGATACCTCATCCAGAAACGCACCCTCTCGAAACCTGGCGAGCAAGCTTCACCGCGATGGAGAGCTCCTCTCTTGCAGAGTCTGCCACTTGAGTTTGCTAAACATCTCCGTAACGCTATCACGGTTACCAAATAACCCTGTGACGAAACGCGCCGCTCTTCTTTGGATCTTCTCTATCTCTTCCGTCAACCCGATCTGGTACGGATCCCACACTGATGAGCAATACTCAAGTATAGTTCGAACAAGTGTTTTGTAAGCCACCTCCTTTGTTGATGAACTACATTTTCTAAGGACTCTCCCAATGAATCTCAACCTGGTACCCGCCTTACCAACAATTAATTTTATATGATCATTCCACTTCGAATCGTTCCGCACGCATACTCCCAGATATTTTACAGAAGTAACTGCTACCAGTGTTTGTTCCGCTATCATATAATCATACAATAAAGGATCCTTCTTTCTATATATTCGCAATACATTACATTTGTCTATGTTAAGGGTCACTTGCCACTCCCTGCACCAAGTGCCTATCCGCTGCAGATCTTCCTGCATTTCGCTACAATTTTCTAATGCTGCAACTTTTCTGTATAGTACAGCATCATTCGCGAAAAGCCGCATGGAACTTCCGACACTATCTACTAGGTCATTTATAATGTTGTGAAAAGTATGGTCCCATAACACTCCCCTGTGGCACGCCAGAGGTTACTTTAACGTCTGTAGACGTCTCTCCATTGAGAACAACATTCTGTGTTCTGTTTGCTAAAAATTCTTCAATCCAACCACACAGATGGTCTGCTATTCCGTACGCTCTTACTTTGTTTATCAGGCGACAGTGCGGAACTGTATCGAACGCCTTCCGGAAGTCATGGAAAATAACATCTACCTGGGAGCCTGTACCTAATATTTTCTGGGTCTCATGAACAAATAAAGGGATTTGGGTCTCACACGATCGCTGTTTCCGGAATCCATGTTGATTCCTACAGAGTAGATTCTGGGTTTCCAAAAACGACATGATACTCGAGCATGGCCTGTTCGCTCTCTCCATTTCAGTCCTGTAGAGCATGTCTGGGATGCAATAGGGAGACGGCGTGCATCACGTCATCATCCACAAACAACTCTCCAAGACTTGCGAGCTGCTCTGCAGAAAGAAAGAGCGTTATTGCCTTGACATTTGACAGATGGCATCATTCACAGCACGCCCCATCGTTGTCAGGCCTGTATTGCGTTCTGTAATCTTTACATTGTTACTATTTGACTGTCTCCCGTATACAGTGCTTTGTGGAAAAAATAAACGCAACCTTGCGAAATTTCCTTCTGTTGCTTTAATTTTGGACACCAGTGTGTTTAAATATTTACAGAAGTAGATAAGAGGGGAAGCGTTTACAATCTTCAACCACGGCAATTTCCATCCTCTACTGACGGTTTTGCATCCATTGTTTCCACTTCGCTGCGCCACGAAGCGGGTTCTTGTGCTCGTCCCAACGTAGGGAGAAAAGAGTGTGTTGCAAGTTTTCAAAAATTTTCCCGCTTTTTTCGCTGCCTTTTTGTTGAGGACTTTCATTGCGCGCTCCCCGAATGCCGGGAGCAGCGGGCAATGGCCCTGCGCGTCAATAAACACGCCGGCGGCCTCTGCTCTGGTCTTCCTCCTTTTCTTCTTTCTCTTCCAATTCTCTTCTCTCTTCCGACCTGCCGACACAGAGCCTACGGCTGCCGGGCTGCACTGCCGGCGGCAGGGAAATAAGCTCGTCGTGCATGCAGCTTTCTGATACGTAAGAATCCAGGTATGTGAAACTTATATGTCTAAGATTAAAAAAAAAATTGGGACATGTATTGTTGTTTTGGCCCTCAGACGGAAGACTGGTTTTATGCAGGTCTCGATGCTGTTCTGTACAGTGCATGCGACTCCATCTCTGCATAACTACTGCATCCTGCATACATTTTAACCTGCCTACTATGTTCAGACTTGGATCTGCCTTTAGAATTTCTAACCTGCCACGCTTTCTTCCACTACCAAACTGACAAATCACTTGCGTCTCAAGATATGTCCTGTCAACGACTGGGCCACACGTTTTTCTTCGCAGTTCGATATAACACAGCTTATAGGCTATCAGATGCACAAATCTGATCTTCAGCTTTCTTCTGTAGCACCGCATTTCACAGGGTACATGTTTCACTTCAGTAAAAAACCTACACCCGAAACAAATACCTCCAGAAGTGGCTACATAACATTTAAATTATTGGTCAATGTCAATTTTGCCTTTTTCAGAAACACCTTGCTTGCTGTTGCCACTTGCCATTTAACATCGGCTCCACTTACAGCGTCGTCAATCAATTTGGTACCCAAACAGCAATAGGGAGTACCCATCTAATACGCTCAATGTCTCATTCCCAACTCTAACTTTGCTACTTTGCCACGTACGCGCCCGGAGCAGGTACTTTTGTGATGACGGCGAACGTAGTCTTGACTTCTGTCGCTGTATGTTGTTTGTCTGAGAGTAAGACAAGATAGCGATAGTTGATGTTCCACTTCCATCCGATAATTTCTACGGGCTGTGATCTTGGAGAATATTTCGGTGCTATTCACCTGATGCTGATGTATAATTAACACTGCTAGAGGAGATTGCAGCATGAGTAAGCAACGCCTCAGACAACACCTGGCCAGTTTTGGCTGAGTTCATTAGTTTTCATTTCATAGCAGCTGAGGTTAATCTCCCAGCGACTTTGCTTTAGCAATAATGGTAACGCATTTATAAACTGCGGAGAAGCACTCGGGAGAAACAATTGAATCTAAACTACAGCACTAACAATGATTTTAGAGGTCGTTCAGGGATATTTTCTGATTGTTTCAGTTAAGGGGGCCAGTGATCTCTGGTGATTCCTGTCGGAGTAACTGCATTTCTTTAATTTTCTACCTGTCCTCGTGTAAGGCGCCGAAAATATATGCCGACTGTAACCACAGTATGTCTTGTTTGAGAACAAACGTTTTCAGATCACTACCGGTACTTGTTGTTGACAACATTGTCTTCGGCCTCAACCTTTCATTCAGTACTGCTCGGCTTTGTCTCGGACTGTTTATCCGGCAGTGTTAGCTGCACGATAACAACGACACACAGCAGTGTGGGTAGGTCTACTGATGGAAACCTGGCGACACGAATCTATTGTACGGGTCCAGTGAATGCGAGGGAAGAACGCGGCAGCGACAGTAAGAGGTTTTGTACCCCGTCTGGATAGGTGGCGCCTGGATCTGCTCGTATGAACAGCTTCTGCAAAATATGCCAAGAGTGAAGGACGCGACTGGGAGCAGGAGAAGGTGAATTACTTCGGTACTGCAAATAAAATACGGTATATAAAATGTATAAACAGACACAAACACATTACTTAACTTTTGGTGCAGATGAGCACTTAGGTGCGAAGCCGTTCATGTTGTGGGCGGCGGGTGGAATATTAAATGTTGTTTATTTAATAATGTAGAATTGTAATGTAGCGAAGATGCAATTCCCTGCCGTTTAACCATATGTGGGGCTGCAGGTGGATTAACTGTTGTTTAAAATGTTCCTATTATTTACGCTGTCTTTTGCCGTTCTCAACACTGGTTCTCTAACTACAATACTGGCAACCAGAAAGTGATTAGCAAAACGTGAAGCCTGTAATTAGGATTCCTAGTGCCCACTTCATCTGAGAAATACACTTATAGCTACAGCTTATAGCTCTGAGGAATTATGAGATTGTCTGGGATTTATAATCAAAAACGATCGTGAAAAACGTTTCCTATATTCTGAAAGTCACAGATGAAAAAAAAAGAATCCACACAATCTGACTAACAGAGCAGTTCAGAGTCTAATGCGCTGATGCAACTATAACTGTCGAAATTAAATGTTTAAGTGAATGCTTGCCATAATTTGATGATAATGTTCATCAAACGCCACGCTAAATAATGGTAGAATGTTTGGCCCGCGACGGCACGTGAAAATACGACATACGCAAACTGAAGATGATTCCTTAAAGTCATCCCAGAATTAACACTTCACTCGAAAATGATTTCATGGTTACGCGTACCCCGAGTAACTTAATACGGCATCCGAGGCTGTTTATAGCAATGATACCGACGCGACGCGACTCCCGACACAGATGGTGTGCTATTCAGCGTCTGGAGAGAACTGGGGCCTTTCTTCCTCGCGCAGCGTTCTTATATATAAAGCCGCGGTGCGGATGGCTAAGGGAACGCCTGATCAAATCGGCTCTCCCGACTAGCCGCTGGGCTAGTAATGCACCACATTAAGATACCGAATAAATCATAGCTTCTTTTGCTGATGGCCGATGAAACTCTCAATTTAAATGTGCATTCAGCACACAGGTAAGTAATCATAATAAAAGTTTAACGTGGCTAAATTAAATATTTTGGGCGAGAGAATTAATTTAATTACACTACACGCAGTAGACGAGCTCTGAACTTGCCCTTTGGAGATACGCTATCACTATATTTTTATAGTTATTCAGTTGAAACTTCTCACATCTTTATGATTATAGCGGATCTCCATTCTACTTAAATATAAACATCCTAGCCTTATTAATTAGCCTACTTAATCTATCTTGCTTCCTTAATTTTTAGGACAAAAACCAGAAAATCATGAATTTCAACTAAAATCTTAATTTGTGAGATCCAAAGTACTGTTTCTATTAAATTATTATGAAAAAGGAATCTAAATATAAATTTTTAAGTCTCTAGCTCTTTTCTGTTGCGCCAATAATTTTTACAGAAAAACGTCCAAATTTCGAAAATGGTTAAAGTTATTGAACTGACATTCAACACATGTTGATTTAGTATCACTCCTGACATGCTAGAACCGTTTCAGGTTATTTACTTGATTTTAAAAGTATTGCGCAACATTTATGACGTCAGAGCTAGTTACAGTGGACTGGCTGGCACACAATGGAAAGACTGATGTGAATTTACCACGGCGTGAGTAGGCTGCTTCCCTACAACGTGTCGAAGCTAACAGTTACTAGAAGTTACAAAGGCAAAGTCTGTAATGGCTAGCTCCCCGCTACAAGTAGCAGCTAAGTTGCTAGGTCGTCTGCTCTTGATCAAATGCACTGAATCTGGAGCGGCGCTCGCCTATCTCCACAGCGTCGGCTAGAGGGCGCTGTGGTCGGCGTTGGTCGTCCGCTCTCGTGGTGCCAACCTACGAGAGCGCACCTACGTTGTGGCGTCGTAGCTATGGATACCACAGTAAGGGCAATCGGATCTTGGTACTTTTTGATATTCGTGATGTTATGTTATGTTAACCGGGGACCTAGAAACGACGGAGAGGCTTCGTCCCTGCCGCAGCCGCAGTGGTCCGCAACCCCACGACGAATACCGCAGTCCACTTCACCCCACCGCCGCCCCACACCGAACCGAGGGTTATTGTACGGTTCGGCTCCCGGTGGACCCCCCTCCCTTCCCCAGGGGACCTCTCACACCAGACGAGTGTAACCCCTATGTTTGCATGGTAGAGAAATGGTGGTTTAAATGGTTCAAATGGCTCCGGGCACTGTGGGACTTGTGAGGTCATCAGTCCCCTGGAACTTAGGACTACTTAAACCTACCTAAGGACATCACACACATCCATGCCCGAGGCAGGATTCGAACCTGCGACTGTAGCGGTCGCGCGGTTCCGAACTGAAGCGCTTACAACCGCTTGGCCACTCCGGCCGGCAGTAATGGTGGTGTAGGCGTACGTGGAGAACTTGTTTGCGCAGCAATGGCCGACATAGTGTAGCTGAGGCGGAATAAGGGGAACCAGCCCGCATTTGCCGAGGCAGATGGAAAACCGCCTAAAAACCATCCACAGACTGGCCGGCTCACCGGACATCGACACAAATCCGTCGGGCGGATTCGTGCCGGGGACCGGCGCTCCTTCCCGCCCGGAAAGCCTTGCGGTAGACCGCACGGCCAACCGGGCGTGCAATATTCATGATACATAAGGTTCTGAACTAGTATATCAATCGCCCCAAGCGGTTTGACACAGCCCCAAAAAAATTCTCGAGTAAACCAACTCTGAAGTTCTCCCAGCGTCTTTAATTCAATAAAAGAATGCTTTTGATCGCCATGTGGGCGACCTGCGCTCGCTTCTAGGCCGCTGTAAATTTTTTAACGAAAGTCCATGTCCCATGAGCATTTCCGCGAAGCAAAAAATACATAAGGATGAAAAATGAAATTAATTTTAAATCTTATAATCGAATCAGTCCTTATTAATAATATTTTATTAACGATCGGTAACTAAAAATTTATATTTGCAATGAAAACTGGATTTTCGTGTGCGATAAATGATTAGAGGTAAGAAGACGTGCGTTTTCCATAAAAGTCACAATTAAATAATTTAATCAACGTATATTTAATGAATTTTATATTTAAACTATGCAGATATTTGAACTGAACGAAAAAGCAACCACAATACCAATTACCGAAATGAGACGGGAACCTGCGATCCTGCCATTACCAGTCTCGTGAGCTACTGATTTTTTTTTCAGATTTATGTAGTTTAATCTTCACAGAAATGCTCATAGAATGCACGTTTGTCTAAATTTTGCATCGGCCGGTAATCGAACCACGGACGGCCACATGGCAGGCAGAGTTACGCTGCCTGTCGAAAGCAATGGACCTTATTTTAAGGCATTACATACGCTCGGAAGATTTCGAAGTCCATTTTCTAGAGAATGTTTGAGAGTTACATCGATCTGCTTTGGGATACTGATACTTGCGTCCTGAACTTCGCGTGCTATAAATAACAAATAATTTGAAAATCCAATTCCGGTACGTTCTCATTGAAGATGAGCTGTTTTTGCAATAACGGCAACTACAAAGTGTACGCGATAAGTCTAACAGTTGATGCATTGGTATGTCTGTTGTGCTGTAGCCATTGGTGACTGCATATTACAGCATGTGCCACAGTTGTGTGTGTAATACTCTGTAACAGTCCACTGGATCCCGTAGGTCACTCATGCCAAAATACGCTAAACTTCTGAAATTTTGTCGGTTGATGGAGATACATCTACGACAAGGATGCACCTATGGCAGGGGCTCACACAATGGCCAGGAAAGCTCGCTCCGTGAATGTAAACAAACATCACTTTCTACACAAAGTTACGTTTTTCTTCCCGGACTTGTGTGTTTTTCCCCCGAGATGGAAGCTAGAGGTACAGTTAGTGACGGCAGACTTGTTTTCGTTAGTCTAAACCTCACGTCTTCTGAAATACGTAAACTTTAAAGGATGGCAACGGCGCCACAGTTTTCTACAGTAATGCACAGTGCAGGCAAATAGCATTACGGCATCACAGCATTACGGTAGGAACTGTGGCACCGTTGTCGTTATTAAAAGTCTAAGTATTCCAAAGGTATAATGTTTAGAGAACTGAAATCAAAACTGCCTTCACTAGCTGTACCTCTAGTCCTCAAATCGATTGAATAACATGAAGTGAAGAGCCAAAGAAACTGCCTAATATCGCGTAGGGCCCCGCGAGGACGCAGAAGTGCCGCAGCACGACGAGGCATGGATGTCTGAAGTAGTGCTGGAAGGAACTGACTCCATGGATCCTGCAGGACTGTCCATAAATCATTATGAGTACGAGGGGCTGGAGATCTCTTCTGAACAGCACGTTGAAAGGTATCCCAGATATGCTCGATAATGTTCATGTCAGGGGAGTTTCGAGTGTTTAAACTTAGAAGAGTGTTCCTGGAGCCACTCTGTAGTAGTTCTAGATGTGTGGGATGTCGCATTGTCCTGCGGGAATTAGACGAGTCCGTCGGAATGCACAATGGGCATGGATGGATGCAGGTGATGAGACAAAGGTTGTCTCCATACCCCATTACATTCATCCGGTCAATATAATTTCAAACTAGACTCGTCCCACCTGGCAACATGATTCCATTAATCAACAGTCCAATGTCGGTGTTGACGGGCCCTGCCGAGGCGTAAGGGTTTGTGTCGTGCAATCACCATGGGTACACGAGTGAGCCTTCTGCTCCGAAAGCCCAAATCTCTGATGTTTCGTCGAATGGTTCGCACGTTGACACTTGTTTGTGGCCCAGCACTGAAATCTTCAGCAATTTGGGGAAGGGTTGCACTTCTGTCACGTTGAACGATTCTCTTGAGTTGCCGTTTGTAGCGTTCTTGCAGGATATTTTTCCGGCAGCAGCGATGTCGGAGATGTGATGTTTTACCGAATTCCTGACATTCAGGGTACAATTGTGAAATGGTCGTATGTGAAAATAGCCAATTCATCGCTATCTCGGAGATGCTGTGTCCCATCGCTCGTGCGCCGACTATAACACCACGTTCAAACTCACTTAAATATTTATAATCTGCCATTGTAGCAGCAGTAACCGATCTAACAACTAGGCGTTGCCGACCGCAGCGCCGTATTCTGCCTATTTATATATCTCTGTATATGAATACGCATGTCTTTACCAGTTTCTTTGGCGCTTCAGTGCACCATTCGATAGAGTGGTTGCAAATTAGTGCGATCCCTTAATTGTTTTACCGACATGTATTAACAGGGCCAGTAAAACGGGAAGAATAACCAGTATTGCAGCGACTCGTGTGCCAAGCTGCCTTTCAATTGATCGCTTTTTCAGGGGTACCGAACATAGGAAAGGAAACCTACAGTTTAACGTCCAATCCCAACCAAGAGTCATTCCTGATTCCTGGCGACTGCCCCCCCCTCGCCCCCCCCACCCCCCCCCCCACCCCATCGTTGAGAGCTGAAGGCCGGAATAAAAGCAGAATGAACATTTTCTGATCCCATTGGGACTCCATGTCGCGACACCTATGTTTCCAGGTATGCACTTTTCCTCTAGACCAGCGCTTCACAACATACGTGCTCGCGGAGCAAGCTGTGAGCAGCAAGGCGCGAGCACGGAGCGGCGCGAGCACGCTACCCCCACTACCGGACCAGAGCGGAGAGTGGGGAGAGTCACGTGGTGCTCACAACAGCTGCCGCCAGTCAATGTAAATCCGCGGCCACCTGCAGGGATATCACTCACGAATTATTACTGCGACAAATGAAACAAATAAAGGAGAATGTACACGTGCCACACAATTTTATTAGCATAGGGCATGCCTCTACATTCGTATTAATTTGTGAACTATTACACAATAAAAGGTGTCACTTAAGTGTGGGATTCTCGGTTATCTTGTACTTATTGCCCTTTATAATTGCGTCTATGTTCGGAGTAATTGTTCTTGTGCAACGTAGGCGCAGCGTGCAGTTTAAATTTCGATCAGACAATGCGTTTCTCAGGCGCGTCTTGTTACATTGCATTGCAGAGAACAGTTGTTCACAAAGATACGTGGAACCGAACATTGATATTATTGTAGCCGCCAGTTTGTGCAAACGAGGAAATCTATCCTGAGGGAAGTGTCTGTAGAATTCCAAAATTTTTTTCTTGTTCTGAAATTTGTCTCTGTATTCTCTGTCACACTGCAGGTCAATAATTTCTAGTTGCAGCTCAGGACGAATCTCTTCAATATTAGCTGAATATGGAGAGGAGAACAGATCAAAATCACTGTCTAGTGCTGTCAGATCTTGAAAGCGTTGATCAAATTCTTCCTTAAGGGCCACTAAACTATGTGAATAACGTTCACAGTCTTTGTGAACATCTTGCATGGATGATAATTTAGGAAAATGAGCTAGATTTCCTGTTTCCAGCTGACTCACCCAAAGTGTCAATTTCATTTTAAAAGCTCTTACTCGATCTATGAAATGAGTAATTAGCAGATCTTTACCTTGTAGTGAAATGTTCAAAGCATTCAGATGGCTACTTAAATCTGCTAGGAATGCGAGATCACATTTCCATGAAGGCTCTTTCAATTCAGGAACACACATGTTATTTATTTCCATGAACATATTTATCTCATCTAATAGGCAAAAAAATCGATTTAATAATTCGCCACGACTAAGCCAGCGGACCTCGCTGTAATAAGGCAGGCTACCACACTGACTTTCTACATCCTCAAGAAAGCTTTTAAATTGTCTGTGTTGTAGCCCATGCTTCCTTCTATAATTGGTTGTACGAACAACAACACTCATCACATTTTTTAGAGTGATACTCTTTGCACATAAGTTTTCCTGGTGGATCACACAGTAAACGCCCCATATTTCATTCGGCACGGTCAGTTTTTGCATTTTCTCCTTCAACAGCGCAACGAAACCTGATTTTTTCCGTGTCATCGCTGGTGCACCGTCTGTAGACACTGAAACTAAAGAATTCCACGACAATCCTATATTTTCAACACTTTCTTCATTACTACTTAAAATATCACCTCCGGTTGTAGTGTTCTTCATGGCTACTACATCGAGGAGCTCCTCCATCACCTGAAGATCTCTTTTAACACCTCTAATAAATATGGCAAGCTGCGCTGTTCCAGTGATATCAACACTTTCGTCCAGAGCTAGAGAATAAGCCATAAAATCTTTATAGATATTTGCAAGCTGGCTCTGGGCGTCGTCTGCCATGTCCTGTATGCGACGCATAATGGTCATGTTAGATAATGGCACAATCCGAAACTGTTCAACTTGAGATAGACACAAATGTTCCGCTGCAACTACCAAACATTCTTTTATTAAATCGCCATCAGTGAAGGGGCGCAGGGATTTTGCTAAAAGCAAAGCAATTTTGTAACTCACTCTGAGAGCTGCCTCAGTTGATTTTTCTTCGTCGTCCAGATCTTCTTCGGATGGCTTTCTTTTAAGTTTAATAACTTCCTGTGCACGATATGGTACATCACATTTTCCACTTCCGTAGTCTTTCGCGTGGTACGACATATAATGTCGCTGCAAATTAAATTTCCCAAAAGAATTCAGTGTTTTGTGACATACTAAACATTTTGCAAACACCATCTTTTTCTGTAAACAGATACAATTCCTCCCAACTGCGAAAGCATGGTTGGGGTTACACAACGGCGACTTGACATGATTCTTAACCAGCGAAGTGACTGTTGGAGCTGATCGTAGTACTTTAAACGTTACACAGTCGGCGCGATTTCAATAGGCAAGCTGCGGCCCTATTCAAACGTGCGCGCGCATTGCCCCTCCCTCCCTACTCCGCGACCTTGCACATGCTCGCGAGCAAGTGCCTGAGCAGACGCGAGTACTCGCGCTCAAAAGCGGCCAGTTGTTAAGCCCTGCTCTAGACCTCCCGGCCCGACGCCAGAGTACTCATAGATGATGGTAAGTATGATGCCCCGCATGGCGCTTGCAGCGATATTAAAAAGTAAAGTCGTGCGACATTGTTTAGTGGGAGGCCGCCAAGACAAGCCACTACCTCTCGGTTTCCACGCACGCGTTTACCGCTAGACCCCCAGACGTGACACCAGGGCACTGTTTAACGAGGGTAAGTACTCGTATATGCCGCAAACTGCGCTTGCTGCGATGTTAAAAAATAAATTCGTTTGACGTTGTTAAGTGGGAAACTCCAACGACCAGGATCAGCCACCTAATTGGAAACGTTTTACCGTCCTTCGTGCACAATAGCTCCTTTCCTTCGGAAACCGTTGGCTTTCTGTGTATTAGGTACACATTGAAAGTGCAAGCGACTCTAATGGCTGCGTGTAGTGTAATGTTAGTGCTGTACAATGCTGAAGGAAAAAAGAGATGGTGAAATCCAACGCCGGAAAGTAGCCTTCTCTGACCGCCGAGACTAATATCCCCTTGACAAGTACCGATGATCATTGACAGTGACACACGACCCCCTTTCATGGAACACTACCGAGACGTTAGCAGTTTAATCCAGGACGTTGGCTGACTTCCCATGCGCGGGTTCCCGCGTTCGATTCCCGGCGGGGTCAGGGCTTTTCTCCTCCTCGTGATGACTGGGTGATGTGTGATGTCCTTAGGTTAGTTAGGTTTAAGTAGTCCTAAGTTCTAGGGGACTGATGACCATAGATGTTAAGTCCCATAGTGCTCAGAGCCATTTGAACCATTTGAACGTTGGCTGACTATCTGGTCACCAGCAACTCTGCACTGACACTTCTCTTCCCCTTTACAGTAAAGCTTAACGAAAAGCAGGCAATAGCAAGTGGCGTACACATGTAGTTACCATCGAAGGACTGGTTACCAGTCCAAGTACTGTCCACACACTACATTTGCTTAACTTCAGTGATCTGACGAGAATTGTTGTTGTCAACGAGGCTAGGCTGTTGGCGCTGCAGTGTTGATTTCTCCGTGTCTCCACTACAGCTGATGCTTCTTCCAGTTTATCTAGCTAATTTGTTTACTTCTTATACACTCGAGGAAATTGAAATAAGAACACCGTGAATTCATTGTCCCAGGAAGGGGAAACTTTATTGACACATTCCTGGGGTCAGATACATCACATGATCACACTGACAGAACCACAGGCACATAGACACAGGCAACAGAGCATGCACAATGTCGGCACTAGTGCAGTGTATATCCACCTTTCGCAGCAATGCAGGCTGCTATTCTCCCATGGAGACGATCGTAGAGATGCTGGATGTAGTCCTGTGGAACGGCTTGCCATGCCATTTCCACCTGGCGCCTCAGTTGGACCAGCGTTCGTGCTGGACGTGCAGACCGCGTGAGACGACGCTTCATCCAGTCCCAAACATGCTCAATGGGGGACAGATCCGGACATCTTGCTGGCCAGGGTAGTTGAGTTACACCTTCTAGAGCACGTTGGGTGGCACGGGATACATGCGGACGTGCATAGTCCTGTTGGAACAGCAAGTTCCGTTGCCGGTCTAGGAATGGTAGAACGATGGGTTCGATGACGGTTTGGATGTACCGTCCACTATTCAGTGCCCCCTCGACGATCACCAGTGGTGTACGGCCAGTGTAGGAGATCGCTCCCCACACCATGGTACCGGGTGTTGGCCCTGTGTGCCTCGGTCGTATGCAGTCCTGATTGTGGCGCTCACCTGCACGGCGCCAAACACGCATACGACCATCATTGGCACCAAGGCAGAAGCGACTCTCATCGCTGAAGACGACACGTCTCCATTCGTCCCTCCATTCACGCCTGTCGCGACACCACTGGAGGCGGGCTGCACGATGTTGGGGCGTGAGCGGAAGACGGCCTAACGGTGTGCGGGACCGTAACCCAGCTTCATCGAGACGGTTGCGAATGGTCCTCGCCGATACCCCAGGAGCAACAGTGTCCCTAATTTGCTGGGAAGTGGCGGTGCGGTCCCCTATGGCACTGCGTAGGATCCTACGGTCTTGGCGTGCATCCGTGCGTCGCTGCGGTCCGGTCCCAGGTCGACGGGCACGTGCACCTTCCGCCGACCACTGGCGACAACATCGATGTACTGTGGAGACCTCACGCCCCACGTGTTGAGCAATTCGGCGGTACGTCCACCCGGCCTCCCGCATGCCCACTATACGCCCTCGCTCAAAGTCCGTCAACTGCACATACGGTTCACGTCCACGCTGTCGCGGCATGCTACCAGTGTTAAAGACTGCGATGGAGCTCCGTATGTCACGGCAAACTGGCTGACACTGACGGCGGCGGTGCACAAATGCTGCGCAGCTAGCGCCATTCGACGGCCAACACCGCGGTTCCTGGTGTGTCCGCTGTGCCGTGCGTGTGATCATTGCTTGTACAGCCCTCTCGCAGTGTCCGGAGCAAGTATGGTGGGTCTGACACACCGGTGTCAATGTGTTCTTTTTTCCATTTCCAGGAGTGTAGTTAGTAATCTGGAACTCAAGTGCATTCTTAATACTGAAAAAATGGAGTAAAAGTAAATTACCTTCATGAAGGGGGATAGCGACATATTTCCATGGTAACGTTAATTGCCTACCAGTGTGACTCTTAAAAAAGTGTATGCTACCAAGTGCATGTTACACATTAAAAAAAATGGCTTGCAGAATGTAAGTCCCTAGGAGTTACTCTACAGTTTGAGAACCTTATCAGTTTGAAAGAACTAAGGAGGTGTAGACGATACGCCGCGGGTTTGGCTGACAGTGCGAGAGTGTCGGTCTAATGGTAGCCCAAGTTCACTAAGACCCGTATATCGCAGACAACCTTACTCTGAAGTTCGCGCAGGCCTACTTCAAATGTATGGCAAGAAACCTAGAACTTCCTCCAATATACATGAGATCACGATGTTAGAACTACGGAAATTGAAGCGTATGGTGGTAGATGTACGATATTTCTTGAGGACACTTGTTTTCTTTCTTCTCTTTTTCGGCCCATCCTGCAGTCGCATGCGCGAGGAGAACTGTCAACGTGTCTGTGGAGTCACTGAAGACGGCGGAAGGCGAGCCGACCACAGAGCTGTGAGCAACAGGGGGCGGCGAGTGGGTGACTGTAGTGGGTTTTGGGTAGGGGTGGATGTCTTGGGCGCTGCCAGCGGGCATCCGGGAAGAAGGTGGGGGTCGCCTCCGGCCACTGCAAGGGGCGGAGCTACGTCCGCCAGTGTGGTGGCTGGTGGCAGGGGGAGTGAAGGAGAAGAAAGAGGCCGGGTCCGATGGGGCCGGCTGAGAGTTATTGCTCCTGTGGCGGTGGCGGCAGGGGGATGGTGGCGGCGGGCTGGCGGGGGTGGCGGGGGCGGAAGCCAGCCGGCGCCGCGGGCAGCGCCGCTGACGACCGCCGCGCGCCGGGCCAATCGTCGTAATGCGATAACACCGAGAAAAAGCGGGAGATGTGTGTTGTTTGCGGGCGTTACCGCCGCCTCCGTGCTAACTTACTGCTGCCACATTAGACTGCCAGAGTATGGGCCGCGCTAGGTCAGAGTTGCCACTGTGTCGGCGGCTGTTCGCAGCTCTGTGGGGCCGTGTCGTCCTTTACCGTAGCAAGCGAGACGTCGAGATTCATTCCGGCTGTTTTTTTCGTCCTCTTCCACCACACACAAACAGCGATTATTAACCCACAGACTTTCCATAAATCGGAACCATGGAGGCAAATAGTGAGCGCTAGGTATACAGACATGATCATGCGCACGTGGTGCTTTTTAATTGTAATTTTTTTGTTTCTGACAAAGCTGTGTATGGTGTGCTCTATCTCGTACACCACAGAAACGTGGCATGAGATTCTAACTCACAATCAACACGTTTTGTTACAAAAAACTGTTTTGATGACTAGAAGATCGCAGTCAGATCTGTTGAAACAGGTTCTGAAAAATAAAGAATAATCTATACGATCTCGGCTATTGATAATTTTTTCCCAATTAAAACAGACCGCTCCTTTTGATTTTTAAACATGAGAAAATTCAATGTACAATTTTTTCTTGCTACTACCGTAGCGGTTAATTTTGCTGACCACGAGCTGGTAAACGAATTGCACAGTGATCGCACTCTCCACTCGTGTTTTAATTTTTGCTAGACGACTGAAGGCTTCCACGAATTCGCCAGACAGTAAAAAAAAAAAAAAAAAAAAAAAAAAAAAACAGGCCATCTTTCAATAGTAGTTCTGAACAGAAAAATTGCCACTCTGCTTGTGGGGAGATACGCTGCGGTGCCGTGTTAATGGAGGACGAGTCTGCTATTACTGTCTTGTAGCTGGCCAAATCTGACCCTCACCACTTCGTGACGTCACACCTGAATACATTTGCCGTGCTTCCCTGCCGTGCGTTGGAGCCGTGCGCCCTTCTCAAGATGTATGCATGCTAGAGATCCACCAGGATGCTATCCGCACTCTGGTCTCGCCATTCCACCAAAAACTGTGTTTCGAAAGCGAAAGTCAATGTGTACGTAAGCCTACAATGTTAATTAGAGAATCTAACATTCTGCGTTGTGTCTGTTTGTTCTATATCGTGTCTCCGTACCACTTTCGCGCAACGACGCTCTGAGCGTGTTTTTTAGGGAATTCACTAGTTTGAACCTGGGACCTGTTGCTGGTAAGGAGACGCCAGACCACACAAGACATGTAGAATTCAGAAGAGTTCAGTGAGACTAGCGATGATATAACCAAATTACTTAATGATTTCAGCGTCAGCTCCACTGCACTCCCTGTAAAAGAATCTTAATACTAACTAAATTTAGTGGATGTGGTTCAAGGCTTTGCTATTTTTAGTTAGCTGGTAAAATAACGTCGAAAAAGCAGTTAAGTTTACCATTGGAAATTTTATTCTACTCACAAAACATTGTTTATAAATTGCACTATTGATAAAACGAAATGTTTTAATGGCTCTGAGCACTATGGGACTTAACTGCTGTGGTCATCAGTCCCCTAGAACTTAGAACTACTTAAACCTAACTAACCTAAGGACATCACACACATCCATGCCCGAGGCAGGATTCGAACCTGCGACCGTAGCGGTCGCGCGGTTCCAGACTGTAGAGCCTTTAACCGCTCGGTCACTCCGGCCGGCCGAAATGTTTTAATACAGGATGGTAAAAACCAACTGCGTTCAACAAAAATGTGAACGAATATTCCCTGAATGGGTTTCCAAGTTCTACAATGGATCGAAGGATGACCTATGCCATATCACATCTATAATCTGGGTTTAAATTAAGTTTCACAAAAGAGAAAACTATCAAAATGGTCTACAGTGACCCTCAATTATCTTTAATTACGTATCTAACTTGTCGTAAATTACTGTGGCTGATGTGGCTTCTCAATAACTATATAACAGAAAAATCATCGCGTTTCAGATTTTTACTTCAAGTGGCAAATGTGAACACCATGAGCTTTAATTGACGATCGACACTAGTATTAAGCAAAAAGGGGTGTAACAGATGAGACTTCTGCAGTTCTGAGTGAAGCTTTATGCGCTGTTATGCGGCATCGCGTGCGTTCATTACCTTGTCTGTGTTCGTCAGGGGGCGGCGGACAGCACAGCTCCGCTCACCTCGCCGTCTCGGAAGTAACTCTGTCCTAACTTCTCCTTACTACAATTTACCGAAGTTGGTTTAAAAAAAACTATCTGGCTGTGTTTTCATCTGACCAATCAGGGTCTCAATGTTAACCTTAAGCTCCGCCTACAAAAATTCTGTCCATCCAATGAGAAACGTTATACTTTTCGTGGTGGGGCAATGTTTTTAAATTTCGCAACGTAACAGAGACGCGAAAAAGTCTCACGCTAAAACTTGCAGCTGGTGTGGTCCTTTTAGCGTTATCGTAAGATCTATACTGTTCTTCTGGAGGGCTCTATCTTTTAACATGGACTGGGGGGTGGTCCTGATGTAACAGAGACGCGAAAAAGTCTCACGCTAAAACTTGCGGGTGGTGTGGCCCTTTTTGTGTTATCGTAAGATCTATACTGTTCTTCTGGAGGGCTCTATCTTTTAACATGGGCTGGGGGGTGGTCCTGATGTAACAGAGACGCGAAAAAGTCTCACGCTAAATCTTGCGGGTGGTGTGGCCCTTTTTGTGTTATCGTAAGATCTATACTGTTCTTCTGGAGGGCTCTATCTTTTAACATGGGCTGGGGGGTGGTCCTGATGTAACAGAGACGCGAAAAAGTCTCACGCTAAAACTTGCGGGTGGCGTGTGGCCCTAGCAGTTAGCTGGCAACGTGGGTGTCCGTCATTTATCGTAGGGCCTTCCAGCTTAACACGGTCCTGCTCTCGGCTTCTTTTCTCGTTTCTCCCCTCGGAACTGCGTCTGTCTCATGGTGGGAAGGTATGACATGCATTTAGGCATTCTTGTGTTAGTCTGTGATATTCCATTTGCTCACTCGTTACTCGTATTACTTTGGTTAATTTAATGTCACGATTTATTCGGAGCTATGTGACATACTACTGGATTTGCTTATCATGTCAGTGTTTTCATGGAAGGTGTTGGATTTGCCTGACACCTTACAAGAAGAAGAAAGTGATCTGACCTTACAGTCGCTACTACTACTCTGTCATTAAATCAGAGAAATATTCTAGCGATCTGAACATGATTTGTAGAATTATTAATTCGATTAGCCTTAAACACAAACATTTTACGTTAAGCCTTACAGTGACTGTCATTGATATTAAATGAAATAACAAGTTTACTGTTACCAGTCACAGTTTACTTATCTCCAAGACAGGTTTCAAAGGTTTAAAACTCCATCATCAGATGGATTTACTTTTGTTAGTATATGAGTGCGTGTGTTGTGTTACAACAGTCAAAGGAACTGTGACTGCTGGGTGTGAGCGTGTGGGTGCTATTCTGTCATTCTGCGCAACAGCTTAATCTGAGATGTACCCTTTACCCTGTGGCTCCTGCAAGATGCAATTTCCACCGTCCACACTACTACAGAAGTCAGACGGACGTTTCTAACGTTCTAAAGAGAAATGCCTTAAAAACTTTCAGCAATAAATATCTTCTGGAGTCGTCCGCTGTAAGGAAATGACACAAAAATTCACAAAATTTCTTAAGTACCTAGTGGGATGCTTGGGTACTTGAGTAGTGCTAGTTAGTGTAAGAAAAACATGAAACTAACGAAAATTATTACTTATTTTGCAAAAATTCTGAGAAGTCACAGTGGCACTTTTAGTTATGAAGTGAACACGTTATTTCCTGGTTCTTTTTGGAATGTGAAGTTACCTCTCAAGGATAGGATTCGCTAATGAAATTTCTATACAAAGTTTAAGATTGTTATTGACTTGGCAGAATGGCTGAGAGCCGCACCTGCTCAACTTGAATAATTATCCGTTAGAATGTTGCTAGGTATGGTCAAGGCTGTCGCATGTGAAATGCAGTGAAGTGTACTGTTGTGGAGGAAATATGGGTCTCGCAAGAGCTGTAGCGCACAATACCGTAAGCTGCAATGGCTGCTGTCTGCGCCGCTCGCTGCTCACAAATAAGATAACTGTCGTTCTATCTGGATTGACGTTCGCCAATCAAACTCTCCCTACACCTTGATGAAGTCAAAGACTCCTATTCGCCCCTAGTCTAATTATTGGCGTGGTACACCGGTCAGATAACCAGTCCACCGCAATGCCACTCAAAAATTCGCTCGCAGGCGTTTAACTGTAACTCTGTCCGTTCCCACCGCACAATAAGTGTGGCAGCCAACACAGTGAACAATGCTTAATCGCAAAGACTCACTATAGAGTCGCACTACGATTCGCTCTCGACAGAGGTGCTCTCCCAGTGAAGTACTGAGGAGAGACTTGTTCCTCGCTCTTTGAGTACACGTACGAGCGCGCACGCTCTCGTTACGTGTCCTCGCTCCAAGAGCAACAACGAAACGGCCCCTCTCCATGCCTGAAGTGAAGGGATATATCTTTCGGTCTCTTACATTACTCCTTCAGCTCAAGGCGTCAGAAATATTGTCTGCCAATCAGCATTGCTCTTCTAAAACGGGAGAATGATGTTTTGTTTAAGGCGACGAATCCGGAAATCTGTAGTATCGGCGATTGACGTTTGCTGTCTCCCTGTGAAAATCTCCGAAACTGCTTGCTATGTGTAAAGAATGCGTAGGCTGGCCGCTCCCACACAATGTAGCGGAATTTGCTTTTAAGCTGAACATCGGGTCGTTCTTCCTTTCCCTCGGGCAATCGCTGTCCGCTCCACGGCTGGTCACAGGCCATCGTAGATGGGTTGGGACTGGCCTCCTGGCGTGCGGTTGCCCCTCTCGAACTAAAAGCTCCTGTGACTGTCGTGTCTGGAATGTATGTGTGTACGCCAGCCTCGAGTATTTCAACCATGGTGAAGTTACTTGTTATCTGCATATCGTTTACATGAATTCATACAATGTCGACTTTATCTTATCGAGTTTGGGTTCGAATGAAGAATCTTGATGTGCGGAATATGATTGTGAGGGCGGAATATGTAAGGAATGAAGGTCAGGAGACCACGACGTCTTACAACTGTATACTAAAAAATGTAAATCCATCGTGTGATGAAGGTTTAAATCTTTTAAATGCATCGTGGAGATAAATAAACAGTGACTGGTACCAGTAAACTCAATGTTTTATTTAAATGGATTTGCATATAAGAAATAGAAAAATTAGGTGAATCAGGTCAGGGAGGGCCAGCCGCATCTCAAATCTTGTGTTCGGGTAGAGCGACGCCGGTAACAGCTCTTTTGGCAGCAGAAGGCAGCCTGTGAATCTCGTTATACCAAGATAGCCTCCTCTGTATATACGGGCAGTTTCAAGAAAATAAATGCTAGCCGCTCCATGGCTATTGAATCCCGGGTGGGAACCTGCACGTCCTGCAGTCTGAGAGAGCCGCCGCCACCCCACTACGCCCAGAGCATAATTGAGCACAATGTTCTCGTCTTTCTGGATGTGCTTTAATGAGATTGATGCTGCAGCACCATCCGTCTAGCTTTCGCTCTAAAAATTTTGGTTCAGCTCATGGTATTCAGTCGCTCTGGACAGTGTTCTTGGGCGGTAGGATTGACCGACCATTAAGGTACAGTTTCGGCCCAGTTAAGCAGCTTAGAGGAACCACTGAAACGTAGTGGACATTCCAGTGCATTACGTACTGGACAGAATTTCTCAGTTAATGATTACTTTCGTCGTCAATGTTGTTCTTGGTTCTGGTTGCCGATCATGGATGTGGAAACCAGCCTTACGGCCTGACAGTGCATACGCGTAGCCACCGATTTCATCCAAATTTATGGTATGTGCAGGGTTAGGCCAGAAATGAAAGTCGAAGTCCAGATGCCCAGGCGTTTGCAAAGAATGTCATTTTTGGAAGTAATCAGACGACGGATGAACCCTTTACGTCAGGTTAGTTTCTAGGCAGCTGCTGGCATAGCGGGAATAATGCAGAGCGGTAAAAGATCGTGGGGAAATGTTTATTTTTTTAAAATTGTTATGTTACGTACACTAAAAATAAACTGAAAAAATGTTCAACCTAATGCACTTATTAATACGCAGAAGCGCCAAAGGAACTGGTATAGCCATGCGTATTCAAATACAGAGATATGCAATCAGGCAGAATATTGGCGGAGCTGTCGGGAACGCCTATATAAGACAACAAGACAAGAAGCAGTTGCTTACTGCTGCTACAATGGCAGGTTATCAGGATTTAATTGTGTTTGAACGTGGTGTTGTAGTCGGCGCACAAGCGATGGCACACGGCATCTCCTAAATAGCAGTAAAGTGGGGATTTTCCCATACGACCATTCCAAGAGTGTACCGTGAGTATCAGGAATCCGGTAAAACATCAAATCTTCGAAGAAGCTCATGCAAGAACGGGGCTAACGAAGGTTGAAGAGATTCGTTCAACGTGACATTAGTGCAATCCTTCCGCAAAATGCTGCAGATTTCAGTTCTGGGCCATCAACAAGCGTCAGTGTGCGAACCATTCCATGAAATATCATTGATATGGACGTTCGTAGCCTGCACGACACTAAGTTCTCGCCTGGACCCGTCAACACTAACATTGGACTTTTGATGACTGGAAACGTGTTGCCTGGTCGAACGAGTCTCGGTTCAAATTGTATCGAGCGGATGGACGTGTACGGGTATGGAGACAACCTCATGAATCCATGGACCCTGCTTGTCAGCAGGGGACTGTTCAAGCTGGTGGAGGTTCTATAATAGTGTGGGGCGTGTGCAGTTGCAGTGATACGTCTAGAAACGATCTGATCCTGTCAGATCAGGTGCACCCATTTATGTCCATTGTGCATCCCGTCGAACTTGGGCAATTACAGCAGGACAATGGGACACCCGACAGTTCCAGAATTCCTACAGAGTGGCTCCAGTTCAGACACTTCCGCTGGCCACCAAACTCAACAGAATGAACATTATTGAGCATATCTGGGATGCCTTGTAATATGGTGTTCAGAAGTGATCTGCACCCCCTCGTACTCCTACGGATTTACGGACACTCTGCAGGATTCATGGTGTCAGTTCCCTCCAACACTACTTCGGACATTAATCAGGTCCTTGCCACGTCGTGTTGCGGCACTTCTTCGTGCTCGCACGGGCTCTATAAGATATTAGGCAGGTGTACCAGTTTATTTGTCTCTTCAGTGTATTTTCATAAATGGTATGAAAAGGAAAGACAAAGGAAAGTACGGGATCGCTAACAAATGTACTGGAGAGGTCTATAAGGCATACAAAAAACTTCGTATACGTGCTGGAGTGATATTCATCGTAATTTTCTCGGCTTCTTGCACTCATAATGAACGCCCTCTTCTTACAATTACATGGTTGTTTTAAAGTTTCTATAGAAAAAGAGCTTGAATTTCCATTTATCAAAGGTTCTCTCTCGTCGCTCAGTTTGGCAGCAAATGAAACATAACGCATTTTGCCAAATATTAGCTTGAACCACTGATGATGTACAGTGGAATGGGCTTCGATGCATTCTTCTGGGGATGCGATTTCTTTTTCCCTGCCTATGGGATCGGAACAGTTCTGAAGGTTTTTCATCAAATTCTTTACCTACGATAAAAATCCTTGTATATTTATTAGTAATCGCATATTTTTATTTGTCTTTCTGTTTCATGTCTTTTATGACAGTATTAATAAACAGAATACACCTGGAATTATTGCTGTTTATTTGCATTGTAAGAGAGGTAAAAACTGCAAATAAAATGTTTCCACAAAGGGACTTAACACCACGACCATTTGCAGTAGCGTTCTGTAACGTTTATGCTGCGACAATCACTCCCTTACAAAGCTGCTAACATTAATGGCTCATGCCATGCCCGATCCTTGACGAAAACGGTATTTTTTCTGAACGTTTTGCCATCTTGAGCCTCCACTTCTGTAACTTTCATTTTTGGCCAAAACCAAGTTCATAAATTTGGACAAAATTCGTTGAAGAGGAGCAGGTGCAGGTCCCCTCGCAGGGTTTCTCTCTGGAGTGGCCCTACCTTGGTGACGGCACACCTGCCAGCAGGTTTCCACAAGCTCTGTATACCCCCTGGGCCCTGGGTCGCTACACTCTCTCGCTGTCGTTCTCAGTTTCTCAGACCTTAGAGCCCGACTTGTCACAAGATATCATGAGGCTGAGTATATCCCATTCCTGTATTCTCTCCGAATCCCCTGACATTACCGAGACCTAAATCCGGACCCTCAGTATGTTTGTCAGACAAGCTACCAGCTACCAAGATGGTCGAAACATTGTGGTGGGCAGCCCGATGTCTCAGTGTGTTGGGATACTTGAGGATTTTTTTTTCAGGACTACTAGGGCCCGTCATCTAATACACTACTGGCCATTAAAATTGCTACACCACGAAGATGACGTGATACAGACGTGAAATTTAACCGACAGGAAGAACATGCCGTGATATGCAAATGATTAGCTTTTTAGAGCATTCACACAAGCTTGGCACCAGTGGCGCCACATACAACGTGCTGACATAAGGAAAGTTTGCAACCGATTTCTCATACACAAACAGCAGTTAACCGGCGTTGCCTGGTGACACGTTGTTGTGATGCCTCGAGTAAGGAGGAGAAATGCGTACCATCACGTTTCCGACTTTGATAAAAGTCAATTTGTAGCCTATTGTGATTGCGGTTTATCGTATCGCGACATTGTTGTTCACGTTGGTCTAGATCCAAAGACTGTTGGCAGAATATGGAATCGGTGGCTTCAGGAGGGTAATACGGTACGCCGTGCTGGATCCCAACGGCCTCGTATCACTAGCAGTCGAGATGACAGGCATCTTATCCGCATGGCTGTAACGGATCGTGCAGCCACGTCTCGATCCCTGAGTCAACAGATGGGGACGTTTGCAAGACAACAACCATCTGCACGAACAGTTCGACGACGTTTGCAGCAGCATGGACTATCAGCTCGGAGAGCATGGCTGCGGTTACCCTTCTCGCTGCATCACGGACAGGAGAGCCTGCGATGGTGTACTCAACGACGAAACTGGGTGCACGAATGGCAAAACGTCATTTTTTCGGATGAATCCAGGTTCTGTTTACAGCATCAGGATGGTCGCATCCGTGTTTGGTGACATCGCGGTGAGCGCACATTGGAAGCGTGCGTTTGTCATCGTCATACTGGCGTATCATCCGGCGTGATGGTATGGGGTGCCTTTGGTTACACGTCTCGGTCACCTTTTGTTCGCATTGACGGCACTTTGAACAGTGGGCGTTACATTTCAGATGTGTGGCTCTACCCTCCATTCTATCTCTGCGAAACCCTACATTTCAGCAGGATAATGCACGATCGGGTGTTGGAGGTCCTGTACGGAAAATGTACAGAAAATATTCGACTGCTGCCTTGGCCAGCACATTCTTCAGATCTCTAACCAACTGAAAACGTCTGGTTAATGGTGGCCGAGCAACTGCCTCGTCACAATATGCCAGTCACTACCCTTGATGAACTGTGGCATCGTGTTGAAGCAGCATGGGCAGCTGTACCTGTAGACGTCATCCAAGCTCTGTTTCACTCAATGCCCATGCGTATCAAGGCCGTTATTACGGCCAGAGGGGGTAGGTGGTTGTTCTGGGTACTAATTTCTCTGGAACTATGCTCCCAAACTGCGTGAAAATGTAATTACATGTCAGTTCTAGTATAATATTTTTGTCCAATGAATTCCCGTTTATCATCTGCAGTTCTTCTTGGTGTAGCAATTTTAATGGCCAGTAGTGTAAGTACTGCCCAGTCTGTAGGGTTCCATTCAGTCCACTCAGCCGAAACCAACGGCCCACCACCACGAACCTGTCATGCTATGCAGCTGAAGCATTGATCTGCAGTGTCCATGCAGTACAACGTGGAGCTGGGGCCACTTCGAGATATTTTGTGTTAATGCAGCTGTATCACACAACTATTACACATCGGATTGAAGTAGGAAATTATTAAACAAAAAATTATTGAAGAAGAGAGGTAAAAGAGGATAGGATAGATTGTGCAGTAGAGGTCCCTTTACCTGCACTGCCCAGGTAGGAGTTCTCAGAATGTGACCTCAAACCCAACACCACTGAGCAGCGCCTCCCAAGGTTACTTACTACACTGTGTTGACATGCTAGTCTGCTTTATTCTAGGTTAATGTTTGCCAGCTTTTTCATGGTACCTGGTACAATAACCAGCTGTACTACAGTATATATTCTACATCGTGTATGCATGGTATGGGATAAAAGATCACTATTGATGTGTGTTGTATATTCTACGTATTATGTCTCTTCACGTGTTTTATCATGTGTTTACTCTTAATCTAACTTACGCTATGTGTTATAAGAATTGTGTTAATATGGTAACAAGATTAAAGTGGCGTCTGGTACAGTAATCAGCCACGATTTTATAACAATTTAAGTATATCTGGCTTGATTTACGTTCAATATTTCTATACTTAGGTGTCTCCATGTTCTTCTTAGTGTGTTACGTCCTCTGTGTTTCGGTTTAGAAGAAGTCTGCAGTACTGAAGTGCTTATCTAAACCAATCCAGTCGTCTGTCTGACGTCTGCTGCGAAGCTTGTAATGTCTCATCTCCTTACACATCGTGTGGTCTGTCTTGGAGATGTCGTCTTTAGTTCACCTAGTTGTCCCCATTTATGTGAGTCCCTGAGCACATGCTTTAGTGTTTCTGTTGTTTTTACTGTTAAGGTTTGCCGTGCGCGTGAGTGTCATTCACAGTACAGCACGATGCGTTGAGAGGATCCATGTTCACAACGGCAGCTACTGTCCGGAGAAAGTGAGAAGCGCTCAAACTGAGCTGGATACAGGCCACGCCTATTCATCAAATGAACCATTTCCCGGACGGCATTGACCTGGCACGTGTAAGTCGAGGATTGTAGCCAAGACACCAGCGCATCAACCATTGGCATTAAAATAGCAAGAGAGAAAGGCAATCACCACTCTCCAGAAGAAGACTGCCAACGTGCCACCACTTAGGGACGAGCTGCGAGACTTAAAGCAGCTGCCTAGTTGTATCGCGACTCACACGAACAGCCACCAGCCTAGTGAGTCGTAAACGCTGAGGACTGCATTGCAGGGACACACGAGTGCAGACGCGGCTGTTGCTTCGGGAGTCGCGTGCAGATGAGGGCAGTAATGGCTCTAGGATTCCTCTGTCGGTGGGCACAAGCGCACAATGAGAGCCGGGAAATTAACAGCCGAGCCGTAAAGCAGCTCGCAGCGTGTCTCTGTAATTGGCACGCGTCCCCGGCCGTAACTCGGCACTCGAGTAGGTTGGACCGCCTCTCGGGCAAACAACGTGAGACCCCCCTCCTGTTCCACTCGCGAGTACGGTTACAGGGTAAGTGCTCGATGGTCCAGCTGTTAGTTGCACTGGCAACTAAATTACTGTACAGACTTCTGAGTAATGCGCAATGAGGAGTAAAACCTAATACTGCATTTACACTGCCTAACAAAAAGAGAAAAAGAAAGGAATGAAACTCTAGAAACGGAGGAGGAAATGAAATGTAATATCATAACTGGTTGAGAGGGAATGTAATGTTATAAATTGATTGTATCCTCCTGGGTGGACAGATAATATTCTATCAGAATTTCTAAAATCATTTGGGCAAGTGGCAAAAAATAACTATTCATATGGATGTATAGAATGTGCACAATGTGATCAAAAGTATCCGGACACCTGGCTGAAAATTACTTAAAAGTTCGTGGCGACCTCCATCGGCAATGCTGGAATTCAGTATGGTGTTGGCCCACCCATAGCCTTGATGACAGCTTCTACTCTCGCAGGCATACTTTCAATCAGGTGCTGGAAGGCGCTAGGCGCTACAGGCTGGAACCGGGCGACCGCTACGGTCGCAGGTTCGAATCCTGCCTCGGGCATGGATGTGTGTGATGTCCTTAGGTTGGTTAGGTTTAATTAGTTCTAAGTTCTAGGCGACTGCTGACGTCAGAAGTTAAGTCGCATAGTGCTCAGAGCCATTTCAACCATTTTACTGGAAGGTTCCTTGGGCAATGGCAGCACACTGTACACGGAGTGCTGCTCTAAGGAGAGGTATCGATTTCGGTCGGTGAGGCCTGGCACGATGTCGGCGTTCTAAACCATCCCAAAGGTGTTCTGTAGGATTCAGGTCAGAACTCGGTTCACGCCAGTCCATTACAGGGATGTTATTGTCGTGTAACCACTCCGCCACATGCCGTTCATTATAAATAGGTGATCGATCGTATTGAAACATGCAGCCGGCCGGTGTGGCTGAGCGGTTATAGGAGCTTCAGTCTGGAACCGCGCGACCGCTACAGTCGCAGGTTCGAATCCTGCCTCGGGCATGGCAGTGTCGAATGTCCCTAGGTTAGTTAGGGTTAAGTGGTTCTTAAGTTCTGGGGGACTGATCACCTCAGATGTTAAGTCCCATAGTGCTCAGAGCCATTTGAACCATTTTGTTGAAAGATGCAATCCCCAATCCCGAATTGCTCTTCAACACTGGGCAACAAGAAGGTGCTTAAAACATCAATGTAGGTCTGTGCAAGCCCCCTCCATGAAAAACATGACCACACCATTACACCAACGGTTCCGAATTTTACTGTTAGCACTACACACGCTGGCAGAAGACGTTCACCAGGTATTCGCCATACCTACACCCTGCAATCGGATCGCTACATTGTGTACCGTGATTCTTCACTCCCTACAATGCTTTACCATTGTTCAATCGTCCAATGTTTACGCTCCTTACACCAAGCGAGGCGTTGTTTGGCATTTACCGCCCTGATGTGTGGCTTATGAGGAGCCGCTCGAAAATTAAATCCAAGTTTTCCCACCTCCACCTAACTGTCATAGTACTTGCAGTGGATCCAGATGCAGTTTGGAATTCCTGTGTGATTATCTGGATAGGTGTCTGCCTATTACACATTACAACCTTCTTCGACTGTCGGCTGTCTCTGTCAGTCAAGAGACGAAGTCGGCCTTTTGTGCTGTACATGTCCCTTCACGTTTCCGCTTCGCTACCACATCGGAAACTGATGTGTCGGCAGCTGGGCCAACACCTTGTAGATAGAGGTGGCTTAAAAAGGCACGCGAGACTAACGCAGACGGGCGTGAAGTAATGGAACAGGATACGTAATTAATGCTATGAAGAAAAGAACGGAGTTTCTCATATACTTATCTTTAATTTCTTCTTGTACATCTCTATGGTGAACACAAGTGAGACTCTAATTACAATCACTGTAAGGCTAATGGCGCCTTGCTAGTTCGTAGCCATTAACTTAGCTGAAGGCTATTCTGTCTCTCGGCTAATGAGAGAGAAAGGCTTCGTACGTCTAGTCGCTAGCTCTGTCGTCCGTACAACTGGGCTGAGTTCGAGTCAGTCTCTCGAGACCTGCCTTGTGGTGGCGCTAAGTTTGCGATCACACAGTGGCGACACGCGGGTCCGACATGTACTACAGGACCGCGGCCGATTTAAGCTACCACCTAGGACGTGTGGTGTCTGGCTGTGACACCACAGAAACAATAGACGTAAGTATGTTTAGGAGTGTGGAAATCTCGCGTTCAGACGTATGAAACAAGTGACACCCAATCACCTGATCACGTTCGATGCCCGTGAGTCCCGCGGAGCGTCCGATTCTGCCCTGTCACGATGTCTTATGACTACTGAGGTCGCTGATATGGAGTACCTGGCAGTAGCTTGCAGCACAATGCACCTAATATGAAAAACATATGTTTTTGGGGGTGTCCAGATAGTTTTGATCACATAGTGTATGAGACTGGTGAAATAGCAACAGACTTCCGGAAAAACATCATCCACACAGTTACGAAGGCATAAAAAGCGGAATTTAGGAGAGCTTCGGAGGACTTAAGATCAAATAAGGCAGAATGGATAGATAACATTCCATCAGAATTTCTAAAACATTGGAGGAAGTGGCAACAAAACGACTATTCCCGTTGGTGTGTAGAGTGTATATATCTGGCGACATAGCATCCAACTTTCGGTAAATTTTAATCGACACAATTCCGAAATCTGCTAGATCTGACAAGTGCGAGAATTATCGCACAATCAGCTTATCATCTAATGCAAACAAGTAGACGACAACTATGGTATACGGAAGAACGCAAAACAAGATTAAGGATATGTTAGATGACAATCAGTTTGGCTGTAGGAAAGATAAAACATTAAAGAGGCACTTCTGACGAGGTGGTTGATAATGGAAAAATCAAGATACGTTTCATAGGATTTGCCGATCTCGAAAAAGCGTTCCGTAGTGTAAAATGGTGCAAGGTGTTCGAAATTCTGAGTGAAACATGGACTGTGGGAAAACCGGAACAGAATAGAATCGAAGCATTTGAGATATGGTGCTACAGAAGGATGTTGAAAGTTAAGTGGACTGATAAGCCGGCCGGAGTGGCCGAGCGGTTCTAGGCGCTACAGTCTGGAACCGCGCGACCGCTACGGTAGCAGGTTCGGATCCTGCTTCGAGCATGGATGTGCGTGATGTCCTTAGGTTAGTTAAGTTTAAGTAGTTCTAAGTTCTAGGGGACTGATGACCTCAGAAGTTAAGTCTCATAGTTCTCAGAGCCATTTGAACCATTTTTGGACTGATAAGAAATGAGGAGGTTCTCCGAAGAAACGGCAATGAAAGGAATATATGGAAAACAATGACAAGAATAAGGGAGAGGTTATAGCACATCAGTCACTAGAGGGAGATCTAGAGGAAGACAGGTTAGCAGAAGAGAGAAATTCGTGGTGGACCACATCAAACCAGACAGAAAAAGAGAGCAAAAAGGAATCTTCTCCCCGGTCCTTGATATGCTGGATACTGACACTTGGGCGACTTAGACCCACACATGATATATGGGGGGACAGAGGTGCGGATCTTGCTGACCACAAAAGAAACCTCAACATCAGCAGACAGTTCAGATACACGAGCCATACGTGGGCCGACTTTATCCTGAGAAATGTATCACCACCATATTGTCGCACGAGGGATCAGGATCTGCGTGACGTACAGTTGTGCCTTCGGATTTCTCTCAGCCACTACCAGCTGTAACATGATGTCATGTCCGATGATGCCTTGCACCACGACGCCAGGGGTAGTATCTTTGTGGACCTTCAGAACTTTGGCCCCTTCACCAGGTCACCACCATACTCGCCGACAATGGTCATCGGGTTTAGTGGAGAACGGCGATTCATCGCTGAACTCGGCTGTCAGTGCTACCCAATCTCAGCAATGCATCAAACGCAGCCGTGTGCTGTTGTGTTAATCGCAGGCAACGCATGGTACAGTAATTATCCAGCCCAGCTGCTGCTATACTTCAGCTAATGCTGCCGGATGGCACAGGACGTTGCGAGGGGTCCTTTACTTGTCGATGGAAGATAGTGCAGACGTTAAGCGGTTGCGCTGTGGTCCGTGCGCGGTGTGGCTACCCTCTATTTTGGTGGACAGAGGTGGTTGTTCGGAACCTGGACGATGAGAATGCTGCTCCCATGTTCTCATGCAGTCCATTATGGAGCTATTGTCGTATCCAAACACCCCACAAATCTGGAAGCCTCACTATTCTACCAGCCGTCTAGTTGTAGACCAACTACAGAGTTCTCTTTCAGACTCTGTCAGAAGCTGATAACGCTACACGTGGTATTTACATGTTCTTCACAATGATCACTTAAAATCTGACGCTGTTCACGTCCCTTACTAATCCTGCCACGCCTGGTAACAACACTAAACACGAACAATACAAAATCGCTTTAGTTCCCATTATACGTGCCACGCAGAACTGCAAGTCTAATCATTTGCATACCTACCTATGGTGTGTCCATGTACGAAGTTACTTTCACATTCGGCCGTGTCTTCTGAGTGGCACGGGGCCCCGGGTTCGATTCCCGGCCGGGTTGGGGATTTTCTCTGCCCGGTGACTGGGTGTTTGTGTTGTCCTCATTATTTCATCATCATCATCATCATCATCATCATCATTCTTGACAGTGGCTAGATTCGATTGTGTACAAAGACTTGGGCCGTGAAGAAACCAAACATCATCATCATCTTCTGATCTGAGAGCTCCGTCAGTTAGCACTGACTATGCAGGTGGCGGACGACGAGGTGGTGAAACGGGTATAAAGAGGAGGAGGAGGAGGGGGAGGAGGAGGGGATTAGTGTTTAACGTCCCATCGACAATGAGGTCATTAGAAACAGAGCACAAGCTCGGATTAGGAAAGAACGTGGAAAGAGGTCGGCCATGCCCTTTCAAAGGAACCATCCCAGCATTTTCCTGAAGTGATTTAGGGAAGTCACGGTAAACCCGAAACCGGATGGCCGGACGCGGGTTTCAACCGTCGTCCTCCAGAATGCGAGTCCAGTGTGCTAACCACTGCGCCACCTCGCTCAGTTGAAACGGGTATAGTATAGAAATAGTGCTAGTGAGTTGTTAGAAGCGAGAGGTTCTGGATTGCTGAAAATTTATCATTTACGAGGGGCATCCAAAAAAAGCGGAATTACTTTCTAAAAGCTATGTATTTTCAAACTGTTTACAAAACGTCCTTATCCCATTCAAAATACTCTCCATGAAAAGTATTAAATTTGTCGCACTAGTGCTTCCATTGTTCAAAACATTTTTTATAGTCACCTTTGGAAATGGCTGACAGGTCCTCCCTCGTTTTTCTATTGACTTCTTGAGTGTTGTCAAATCACGGTTCTTTCATGCCCCTTCCCATGCGTGGAAAGAAGAAAAAGTCGCACGCAGACAGGTTAGGCGAGTAAGGTGTGTGGAGCAGTAGAATCATGCCATTCTACAGGGGCGTTGATACTCGGCCACTTCGTGACGGACCGGGTTGGGAGGCAGAGAGCTTTCAGTAGCAAACGCGAGTTATGTGTGAGAAGTGCAGCAGGAGATTCGGATTAGAGTTAACGATCTTGTACTGAACTGTAAATAGTGCACTGATGCTTTCTACGCTTAGAACTACGGATATACGTATAATCTTTTTATTAAAGTTATCTTAATGCATGTCAAGCCGACCACTTTGGTCAGCAGATTAAGCTACTAGAAGAAGTATGTTAAACAACTTCTGAAACAAGTTCATCTACTTTTTCTCTTCATGTAATTGATAGTCTATGAAACAAACGAGTCAACCTCCTGACCTATTTCGTATTTTTCCATTCAGTAAAGCCTTATGTAATAACTTTCAGAGGGAACTTATCAATTAGAAAAGAAGTATTGACTGCTCATAATCGAGCAGTAAGAATAATATGTGGTGTCCACCATCGTTTGTCATGGAAGTACGTCTTTGGGGGGGGGGGGGTTAGATATTTTAACTGCGCCGTCACAATTCATACAGTCGCTAATGAAACTGGTCATAAATAATGCGTCACAATTTGAGAATAAGTGATGTCCAGCCCAAAGACACTAAAGGGGAAAATTGTTACCGACTATAAAAGCAGTCAGTGGCTCAGAAATGAGTTCAATATGCAAGAACAAAATTTTTCGTCATTTGTCCAATAACATAAAACATTTGAAACGTAGTAAAATAATTTTTTTAGTCTAACCTAACATCACTCTCGTGAATCACTCCTTCTGTTTCATGGAAGAATTTCTATTTAAAAGCTGATAGCCGGAAAGAAACTTGTTTTTAAGTGCAGTTGCATTACGACTAAGAAGTAATGTATTCGTTAACGTTAACACTAATCACGCATACATATCCCGTAAACTGAACCGTTCCACTTCATTTCGTTAAAAGAACCATTCAAATTAAGTATGAAACATTTAATTAACTATCACGCTAACTAACTTAGTCATGAACTGTAAACAGTGTTAAGATTCTCAGTGGATATGTCGTGGACGATCGCTTTTTTTTTTAATTAGTCACGTTCCCACCAACCCTAACGTCACCAGTACTTTCTTGTTATGAAACTATAGCAGTTTACGCGACTTGTACATCACGTCTGTTGACTATTCAAGATCTCGGACCTCGTGAGCTGCTCGTTACTGACCATAGGCTGTTTACCTCAAGGGTGCTCTGCTGTGTGCGTAAATGTAATACTGTGTATGCTTATCACGGTATATGTTTGGAAACTGAGCTCGTTTTTTGCTAATGTGCGAAATCAGTGTTCTCGGAATGTAATTACTGTTGGCAGTGCCTTGTGTGTCGTGGGGTAGCCATTAATTAGCGTAGTCAGCTCCACGTCAGACAATAACACGTGCTTTCCTTTTCTGTTGCAGTTGCCATGTGTGTTCTCCCTGCCGCCGTCCACTGCTCCTCTGCCAAAGGTAAATGGTTCTCTCTCATATATCTACAATGAAATTACACACGGTGTGTGTGTGTGTGTGTGTGTGTGTGTGTGTGTGTGTGTGTGTGTGTGTGTGCACACATAGGGTCATCCACGAAGATGCGCAAATATTTTTATGTTATTCTACAAGTAAAACTAAAGAGAAAATGTCATATAAATATACGTACGCAAATGTTTAATTACGGAGTTACGACTAGTAAAATGTTTTGCCTGAAATTTAGCAACTTCTCTAATATGAAGCCATCGCAAAACTGTATGAGATTAAAGTAAAGCATGATTTCCATTTATTTTGTTGTTATTGGTCTGGTGAATCTAGGTACGTCGAACGTGTGACATCCGGCGTTGATCGAAATCGTCGGTTAGTTAAAAAAAAAAACGAAATTTTACGTGTTCATTCTACAGAGTGGTCTCAAATTAGCCTAATGAGATATTTGTTTTGTCGACATGTATTAACAGGAACAGTAAAACACGAGGAATAACCGGTATTGCAGCAGTGAGAGCACCGCCATTGTCCGCGCAGCTCATTTGCTGCTGCAGTACTGGGCTATTCTCGTGTTTTATTGCCACTATTAACATACTGCGATAAAACTAATGTCGCGCTAGACAAATCTGGGGCCGCTGCGTCCAATGGACACACAAAATTCGGATTTAAAAATCATTTTGTTTGTAAAGGCAAACAAACGGACGCTATCCTTCGAGAGGGGGCATCTCATGAGAGACGTAATGAGCACAATTTGCTTGGGCTGACTCCAGGTACACATTGAAAGGACAAAATCTGATGGAACGCCAGAGAAAATGCGCCTGACGTCCCATGTATATCACTGTTTGCTGTTTGCGTTTTGAACTTGGGTAAAGATTTGCCTTTTGAACTTGCCTACAGCTACAGCACTACTGAATGCTACACTACAGTATCCATATTTTTGGTGACATACTTTCTCGACCTGATGGGCACCGCGTCGTTCTCGTCCCATCGAGACAAAAAAAAAAAAAAAAAAAAGGTTCAAATGGCTCTGAGCACTATGGAACTTAACATCTGAGGTCATCAGTCCCCTAGAACTTAGAACGACTTAAACCTAACTAACCTAAGGACATCACGCACATCCATGCCCGAGGCAGGATTCGAACCTGCGACCGTAGCGGTCGCGCGTTTCCAGACTGAAGCGCCTAGAACCGCTCGGCCACACCGACCTGCATCGAGACACTCGTAATATACAGTGCAGTCAGATTAAACACTCATGCTTTTTTTTCCTTCAGTGCAGCTTAAGACTTCCCCTCGCAAAATTCACACCAGATTTATAGTTTCACAAAAATTTACAAATTGATGTGAGATCCGAAGATTAAAACAGAATTACGAGCGAACAAATGAGAATGAGATACATTCACAGATTTTAATTCTCGTCAACACATTCTGAGTTACCCTTCTTAGGAATTCTGCTAGGGTAACACTTGCAAGTCCTCCATTACATTATAGTGTGGGTGATTTACGACTTGGAGAAAGACAATTAGGTTAGCGTCAAGCATGTCAAGGTATCATAGGTAGGGCCTAGTTCATATTTCCATCACTGTGCTGTATTTACTTTTTGACAGGAGAATGACCTGCCCTTTGGGGCAGACTGGCTACGTGTTGCGATGGTGTTGAATGGCTAATGTTGATGACGTCATAGCTAACCCACTGATGTCCTCGCAGTCTTTGCAGTTTCAAAAAAATGGTTCAAATGGCTCTGAGCACTACGGGACTTAACATCTATGGTCATCAGTCCCCTAGAACTTAGAACTACTTAAACCTAACTAACCTAAGGACAACACACAACACCCAGCCATCACGAGGCAGAGAAAATCCCTGACCCCGCCGGGAATCGAACCCGGGAACCCGGGCGTGGGAAGCGAGAACGCTACCGCACGACCACGGGATGCGGGCTCTTTGCAGTTTGCTCACGGTACTGTGACTCTTAATAGCGACAATATTGAAAATGGACTTCGTAGCGAAATGAAGGGTTTATTTCAGTAGTGGTACAAGTCTGTTACCTCCATTTTTCTGCCTATAATGGTTATGAAATTAATGATCCAAGCAAACAGAAAGAAAGGTTCATCTCTAGCAAGAAGCCATATGCTTGAATATTTCTGATATCTCAACTGCAGATTTTTCAGTGCTCATTTAACTTTAGGACTCTGTATCTTAAAATGAACAAAAATGGATTTGTACCGGTATTGAAATAAACCCTTCAGATGATAAATGAGATTCGCAAGTTTTGAAAGACGCGCATCACATACACTTCTCGTTGCCACCAGAATACCATTTGTCGAAAGAGTTCACGTGACGTACATATGCATGCTTTTTCTGTGCGTGCGAATGATAAGGCCCGTCAGAAATTGATGCGTCCAATTTGCGGGTGCAAATTAGATGTGAAAAACCGTCCATAATTTTGTAATATTTTGTTACTGTGGAAATGGAGATTTTGATATTAGACACTGCAAACTCTGGAAGATGGTAGACCCACACTTAAAAGAAAACTAATTCTAGTGTAACGGGATAGGCCATAGCGGTGTTCAGAAGCGGAGAAAGAACTCCAGAAACCAGATGTTGAATGCCATCGGACGACGGTCTTCCAGTTCATTAATTCAGCAACGGCCAGCAGCTTCCGTACCACCACTTCCGCGTGTCAGCGCCCTGGTAGTGGGCCAACCTTCGGGAAGCTTCGGCTTTTCACCCATTGGTTCGTGACGGCAGCCACACCTCAGTCATAATCCTCGGTTCCAGACGCTTCCGCGTTACACACAAACGCAGCATCTTTCTTTGAAGTCAGCCCAGAACAGCTGCATTCAAATCCCACAGACCAGCACGTACAGGCTGACCAGCTGTTTTTACGTAGCGTGTTCTTCCAAAAAGGTATCACATTGCCGGTTTCACAACCCAATACGAAGTTCCGACTAGCAAATCAAATCGAATCGCTAACGCTGCATGAAACTGGAAGCGATAATAATAACTGTCAATGGTAGCAATTTTAATGAAAACCTTCTCTTTTCCCTTTGGTATGAGTAAGAAGTCCTGTGATTATGGCAGGCTTGGAGCTTTTGCCTGTCTGGCGACAGGGAAGAGTAACTAGGGGGAACTGTAAGGGTTGTAAAGTTATTCCTCTCGAGAGCCAGAGTCTCCTGCAGGTAATCCCAGGAGAGAGAAATCTGCCGACTGAGCACAGCGAGAGCGTTTAGCAGGGCGACCAACCCATTGTAAAGCTTCATTGCGTGTGATGCGAAAATAATCCCCTTTGGTAAAGACACTGATCTGTAGGACAGGAGAAAACTCGTCGGCTAAGAGTGTGGGAGCAGCCATTAGACCCGGAGACAAGCTGGAATGTTAGTTCAGAATTCAGTAAGGAGATCGGTGACTGATTGATAATAATTATTTTAGGTGATTGGAGAGATACCATGTGTGCGTACATGGAAATTATCTTATTGCCCGTAACTAGAAACCGGTTACCTAGTGCGGGAGATTTTCTTCCTTGTTCCCTGCGCCAAAAGAGAAATACAGGGTGATTCAAAAAGAATACTACAACTTTAGGAATTCAAAACTCTGCAACGACAAAAGGCAGAGCTAAGCACTATCTGTCGGCGAGTTAAGGGAGCTATAAAGTTTAATTTAGTTGTACATTTGTTCGCTTGAGGCGCTGTTGACTAGGCGTCAGCGTCAGTTGATGCTAAGATGGCGACCGCTCAACAGAAAGCTTTTTGTGTTATTGAGTACGGCAGAAGTGAATCGACGACAGTTGTTCAGCGTGCATTTCGAACGAAGTATGGTGTTAAACCTCCTGATAGGTGGTGTATTAAAAGTTGGTATAAACAGTTTACAGAGAATAGGTGTTTGTGCAAAGGGAAAAGTTCTGAACGGCCGAGAACGAGTGATGAAAATGTAGCACGCATCCAGCAAGCATTTGTTCGGAGCCCAGGAAAATCGACTCGCAGAGCTAGCAGAGAGCTGCAAATTCCACAATCAACTGTATGGAGAGTCCTACGAAAAAGGTTAGTCATGAAACCTTATCGTTTGAAATTGGTTCAAGCACTGTCTGCAGCTGATAAGATTAAAAGAATCGATTTTTGTGATTTTATCCTTGCTCAAATGGAAACAGATGAATCTTTCGTTTCAAAGATTGTGTTTAGTGATGAAGCAACTTTCCACACTAACGGGAAAGTCAACCGTCCCAATGTCTGTATATGGGGCACTGAGAATCCGCGGGAAACAACTCAGTATGAACGTGACTCGCCTAAGGTGAACGTTTTCTGTGCCATTTCAGCCAATAAAGTTTTTGGTCCCTTTTTCTTCGAAGGTGCTACTGTAACTGGTCTACAGTATCTGGAGATGTTAGAGAATTGGCTGTTCCCACAGCTCGAACAAGAAGCACAACAATTCATATTTCAGCAGGATGGAGCGCCACCACATTGGCACTTATCTGTCCGTAACTACCTGAACGTCAACTACCCGAGGCGATGGATCGGCCGCCAGGCAGCCCGTGACAGAGCACTTCATCACTGGCCTCCAAGAAGCCCTGATCTTACCCCCTGCGATTTTTTCTTATGGGGGTATGTTAAGGATATGGTGTTTCGGCCACCTCTCCCAGCCACCATTGATGATTTGAAACGAGAAATAACAGCAGCTATCCAAACTGTTACGCCTGATATGCTACAGAGAGTGTGGAACGAGTTGGAGTATCGGGTTGAAATTGCTCGTGCGTCTGGAGGGGGCCATATTGAACATCTCTGAACTTTTTTTGAGTGAAAAAAAACCTTTTTAAATACTCTTTGTAATGATGTATAACAGAAGGTTATATTATGTTTATTTCATTAAATAAACATTTTTAAAGTTGTGGTATTCTTTTTGAATCACCCTGTATACTTTATTGGTGAACCACAGCAAAATCCTTAAAAGCAGGGAAATTGTTAGCATGTTTGTTACATTATCACTGGCCAGACTCGCAAGGCCTGTTGCAGTTGGTTAGCGAAATTTTGAAGCTGACAGAACCACCTAACTTTCGTAGAGGAGAGTAAGATGTGTTTCTCGTCAGGGCGTGTCAGAGCGCACTAGCTCCCGAGACACACCAGAAGACACAACTCCACAGGGCTTCGAGGCAGTATGCTTGGTCTTAGAGCTGCAGAGTAAGATGAGTACAACTTAGATCAGTAGTCAGATGCCGAGGCTGAACTAAGGAGTCTCAAACACTGCTGCAGCCAACTTCTGCGAGTGGTAAGCATGCGCTGCGTTTGGAGCCACCGAGATGAGGCGAGTGGAGAGCCATTTACCTTGGATCAGGCTTTGGTTTTTTTGATCTAATTTTTACAGCCAGCTCGGTGAACCCACCACGCGCCTAGGAAAAGTACTGGCGTTTTTTCATGTTGTTCTGGAACCTTTCTTAACTTATGAAACTTTATCGCAATCGTAGATCATATTCGTGACATCGTTTCTATCACATGTCCAGCTACACATGTGAAGGCAGTCGTCCCTGTTTTCAATCTCCTGTCCGCTTAATAATTGATTATATTCTTGATTCAGTGGATAAAACATTTTCAGATGTCGTCATTTTTTTCTGTTTACCGGCTTTTCCTTAGTTGCTCTAAATTCGTGTAGGTATGTACCGTCTATGCACCTATATGAAGGCAGTGTGTTTATTGCCATACGCGTTTCGCTTCTTTTATTTGGGAAGCATAATCAGTGGCCTGAAATACATGTTACATTTTATACATAGAGTAAACGTATTAAGTGGTAAATATTATATGCTCCTATATTACATTTTGTCGTGTTTTTCACCGGCTTTTAGGTTAGAAGGAACTTTTGTAGCACAAATTCCATACTGTGAATATATCGTTCGGTGCTACTTGACATTTCCAGCGCTGTTGACACGTGTGTGGTTCTGGAGATACATTTGCTAGTTTTCATACTCCAGCTGGCCTATTTCTGGCGTTCTTTCATCCACATTTGTCACGTCACATGCTTAACTTACACTTTCCATTTGGTGACCAAAATGTGTGTTTTTGGTGTGTAGTGTTGGCAACCGTTGTACATATAAAAGGTTCAAATGGTTCAAATGGCTCTGAGCACTATGGGACTCAACTGCTGAGGTCATTAGTCCCCTAGAACTTAGAACTAGTTAAACCTAACTAACCTAAGGACACCACAAACATCCATGCCCGAGGCAGGATTCGAACCTGCGACCGTAGCGGCCTTGCGGTTCCAGACTGCAGCGCCTTTAACCGCACGGCCACTTCGGCCGGCTACGTATAAAAGGAAACGTGTATTTCAGGCCACAGATGATGCTTCACAAATAAAAGAAGCGAAACGTGTATGGCAATAAACAAACTGCCTTCATTTAGTTGCATGGACGGTACATACCTGCACGAATTTTTAGATGCTGTTTAACCATAAATCAGATTGATATAGTAATCCTTTGTTTCCTTCTGTAGTTTGGTGCATCCCACTAGCAATATGTCTGTGTGACATGTGGGACCCACACTTTCTTGCTTATTTGCACCAGCCCTGTTAATTTCATTAGATAAGCCGTTATCCATTGCGCGATCTCATTCACTTTTAACTCGCATGATCTATTGGCGAGTTTTCTATAACTGAAGGTCCCCAGGGATAGAATCTGTAGCATTTGAGTGTTATGCTAAATAGCTCAACCAACACCTCACACTGTGTTGGTTGCAGTCATGGAGCCACGCTGTGTTCATGACGCAGCCACCAATGCCGCCCCCGGGTATTGAACCTACGACCACTGCTTGACCGTTCAAGCCCTGAGCTGCCCTTCGCTCTTCTACTTGGTCACCGGGATCAATCTGGCGTCTCTGCGCTGCCTAAAATCAGAAGCCGCCCGCCACTACTGTCCAGCCATAGGTCCAGAGTTAACCTCTGGGTGATGTGGCGACCTGTTGCAAGGTTCAAGGTGTCGCCGGCTCCGAAACGTCCACAGCAGAGCTGCGTCGAGTGTGTTGGCCCCCACCATTGTTTTAACTCCTGCGTGTCAGCAACGCCTCCCGAGCAACGTGTGTACTATATCGCACGCTGTTTACTTCATCTGTCTCGCCTGCCGCTAGGGGTGGATATACACTCCGACGCAAAAGTATTCGGACAGCACGTAACGGCGCTTAATTTTGCAGTTTGTCGCATGAACAACTACAGAAATTGAACTTTGTAATGTATTTAGGACTCTGGGCACGATGTCGCAACGTGAAACACGCGTCAAATACGAAGAATTGTTGTTGGACATGTGTCTGTTACGTAATATTTCCTGAAAACGGCATGGGAAGGTGCAACAAAAGTATTCGGACAAAGGCGGACAACGTGAGAGAATCGTTCATTCCGAGACGCACAGAGGGTGAAGCAACTGCAGTGTGTCCGACATTTCCGCGAGACGATAGCGATGATTAGTAAACACGTATCGCGAGCCTGTGCAGGTCCGTGATGGGACGCAAAGGGGAGTGTTCTACATTCGAGCAAAGGCAACTTGTCGTTTATCATCACGCGAAGGGGAAAACCTGCAGGGAAATTGCAGTAATAGTGAACATGAAGAAAAGTACAGTTCTCGACATTATTGAACGGTTCGAGAAAGAAGACCGATTGGAATTCCGTTGCAGTACAGGGCGGCCACGGACATTTTCACAGAGAGATGAAAGTGTGATTGCGTGAAAGGTACAACAGAATCCAAAAATATCTTCCACACGAATTGCAAGTGAGGTGGAGGGAGACCTTGGTATAAAAGTTCATCCCGAAACCGTGCGGAGAGTACTACGACGATCGCAGTACCACGGTCGAGTGGCACGGCGAAAGCCATTCATAAATGCAGTGAACCAGAAGAAACGTATACAGCTTGGGAGGGAATACGCCGAATACGATCAGGCTTGGTGGAATCGGGCGATATTTTGCGACGAATGTAAATTTACACTGTGGCAAAGCGACGGAAAGGCAAACGTATGGCGAAAGACCAATGAAGAGCTGAATCCCAGGAACCTCAAACCAACAGTAAAGTTTGGAGGTGGGAGCATCATAGTGTGGGGATGCAAGTCCGGCAATGGTGTGGGTGATTTAGTGTTCATTGATGACACGATGAACAAGGAAGCGTATTTGAATATACTACGAGGACATTTGAAGCAGAGTGCACGACATCTAGGTATTGCGAACAACTTTCATTTTTATCAGAATAATGATCCCAAGCATACCGTGCATATTGTACAAATGTGGTTGCTCTTCAATTTCCCGAAAGTATTGCACACCCTCCCCAGTCACCAGACCTTAACCCAATCGAACATTTGTGACATTTGTGCGATAAATTGAAACGGACCCTCCGCGCGGACAACATCTATACGAAGGAGACCTTGAAAGAGAAACTGCGCCAAGAATGGGAAAATATAGGCCCAGATTTCACGAAAAAACTCGTGGAAAGTAAGCCTAGTAGATTGGAGGAGGTATTGAAAATGAATGGTGGACCCACAAGTTATTGACATTTTCGTCGTACAACTTATGAACGTTTATTAGACAGTGTCCGAATACTTCTGTAGTAGCATGGTATGCAGGATGCTTAATTTTTGTTGTTAATTTTTCTGTTGTTTATGTTTTGGAAACAAAATAAGACAATAATTCTTTTGTAATTAATGTTGTTACGCATATATATGGCTAATAAGTATGTTTGTGTTTCATTGTCAGTGTTTCTCGAGTACTCATTGTGAAACTTCCCACTGTCCGAATACTTTTGCGACTGAGTGTATTACGAGCCATTTGCAAACAGCGCCAGAGAAGAGAGTGCACCCGAATGCGAGTTCCAGTTAACAGATTTATAAAGAACTGTTTATGTTCACTGACTGTTTGTCTGCAACCTCCCACAACGTGACATCGTCTCCCAAACCATTAAAAGAACGCAGGACGCTCCAGATGGGAGTCAAGCTCATCATGACACACACCAGCACAGATCGCGTCAACTAGCAGCTGTCATTCGTTCCCCAGGTCGGTACAGCATATCTGTAAAGTGGCATGCTCCAAGAATAATTAAAGGTGGTGGCTACAAAGAAAACTGCTTACAAAAAACTCGTGAAACTAGTCTTTGAATCCAGAATGAAATATTCACTCTCCAGTGAAGTGCGCGTTGATACGAAACTTCCTGGCGGGTTAAAACTGTGCCCCGGACCGAGACTCGATCTTGAGAATTTGCCTCTCGGGGGCAAGTGCTCTACCACCTGAGCTATCCACAACTTTACTTCCGCCACTACCTCGTCCCCTACCTTCCAAACTTCACAGAAGCTCTCGTGCAGACAATGCAGAACTAGCTCTCCCGGAAGAAAGGACAGTGCGGGGACATGGCTTAGCCACAACCTGAGGGATGCTTCCAGAATGAAATTTTCACTCTGCAGCGGAATGTTCACTGATGTGAGACTCCGCTGCAGAGTGAAACTTTCATTCTGGAAGCATCCCCCATGCTGAGGGTAAGCCATGTCTCCGAACATCCCCCAAGCTGAGACCTGAGTTTCTCCTGGTGTATACAACTTTCAAATAACTTCCGGGAATTCAGCCAGGTAACACTTTCAGTGACCGCCGATATTTCGGCGGGAGAACACCCCGCCATTTTCAAGGTAAACTGCAACGGACGGTTCTCGAACTGAAGCAGGAAAGATAACACACACACTGAACATTAGTGCCACCAAATATGACCGAAGTCAGAGCTATCGATAGTGCGACTACGAATTTGCAGGAGTTTAAACAGAAATCTCCATCCTTGTTAACGAGGTTGCTCGCTAATTTAATCTCAACTGCCTCCTTAATAACACTGTCCCAATAGCTGGACGTGCATGCCAATACCTCGGTGTTATTATATAACATGGGGTGACCAGTGTCCAAGCAATGTTCGGCAATAGCAGATCTATTTGGCTACTGTAATCGTGTGTGCCGTTTATGCTCAGTACATCGGTCCTCCACGGTCCTGATAGTTTGACCAATATGTGCCATGCCGCAGCTACAAGGAATACGATATACACCCTCCTTACGCAGACCAATATCATCCTTAACACAACTCAAAAGCGCTCTAATTTTAGATGGAAGTCGGTAAACACATTTCACATCGTATTTCCGTAAAATACGACCGATCTTGTTGGACGTGTTTCCTACGTAAGGCAGAAAGGCAGTAGACTTAGGTGTTGACTCAGAATTACCATCATTCACCCGATGTACAGTTGGTCGATAGCACAAGGCACGTTCAATCTGTCTATCACTTTGATATTTTTCTAGCTGACAAAGCGTGGGACTTTCGGAGAACTTAAGAATATTACTATTCCACCCTACGTGAACTTTATGATGCTGCGTATTACGCCCTTCTGCGAATTACGGATGTTATGGGTGTAAAGGCAAAATTGTTGACCTTGAAAAGAATACAAATGGGAGGGTTGAAAAAGGGATCCAAGCCACGATCATTGGTGACGGAGGAACTGACTTCATTTGCTTCGGGGGGTTGGGTTATTTGGGGAAGGAGACCAGACAGCGAGGTCATCGGTCTCATCGGATTAGGGAAGGATGGGGAAGGAAGTCGGCCGTGCCCTTTCATTTGAACCATCCCCACATTTGCCTGGAGTGATTTAGGGAAATCACCATTTGCTTCGGCATCAGACCTGTCGCCGACGCGCTTGTGTTCATTTTCTCACTACAAATAATGGACTATCGTATCGGAGCAAGTTGATATAGCGCGTGTCCTACACCAATACTATGTAGACATCGATGAGTCCAGTGCAACCTTTTATGATCCACAAGTCAGGATCTTGGCTACGGCACTTGCATCTGAACATAATAGAACGTCCCCTGATGGCTTTCGCCCAATTACTTCGTTAACCTTCGATTATAAGAATTTGGCGAGGGCAGTTAATACTAGGATGTCGTCTCTGATGGACATGATTGTTCCAAAACATCAAAGGTGCGTACCTGGTCGTACCATTGTTACCACTATAGTGGAGTGTTGTGGCGTGGTTTCGGTTGCTGCTGTAACGTCTGTCCCTTGTGCACTTGCTTTGCTACACTTTGATAAGGCATTTGATCGTGTTAATCACAACGTTTTGCTCCGGATTACGGAGGCAGTTGGTTTTACTGCTGACACACGGCGAGTGCTCCAAATTTGTGTACGGTTATTTCAGCTTTGATGGTTGTTAATGGCCAACTGGCGACCCCCGATAAACATCCGTCTGGGAGTCCCTCAAGGAAGTCCGCTGTCGACGACTTTCTTAGTGTTGTCTGTGGAGCCCTTACTTCGGCCGTAAAAGGCTGGACGCTTTCCGGAGGGTCTATAGCTGTTCGTGCATACGCGGATAACGTGAAGGTTCTGCTTCGCAATTCTGCGGAGATACTTCGTCTAAGGGCTTTAATCGGTTACTATTGTGAGTTTAGGTGCACTACTTAATGAAGCTAAATGCAGCCTACTTACTTTACGAGGTTTTGATGGGACCGTTATTCCATGGCCTACTGCATTGGTTCAGCATATGTCTCTCGGTATCATCATTGATCGTTGTCCACTAAAAATGACGACCCTCACCTGGCAGTCCGTTACGGAAACTATTCAGGGAGCAATACTAGAACATGAAAGGTGTTCCTTTACTCTTCTCCAGAAAGTACGAATACTGGATACATGTGTCTCGTATTTCGCTTACGGTATGAGGTGGTCACGAAGCCTCGTTCCTTTGGGGGGATGGGGGGGGGGGGTTCGGCCTGGCAGACGTACGAAGGATGACGGCAGATGCTATATGTGCGACGTACTGTTTTGACGATGACTCAAGAAACAGTCAGATTCACGTCTCGTTTATTTCTCTGTGTCCGTCCTGCTAGTCTTCAACCTCCTATTGACGTTGGTCGCATAAATTATAAGTTAAAACACATTCGTGACTTCTATCTCGTAATGAGCTATTTAGGGGCTCACATTTTGTGGAGACCAGCCCTCACAATGAAATTCCTACAGACTCGTTGGAAAGGAGTCCGTTGCTCGAACCTAGTTGAAAGAGGATCGCAGAAAACAAACAGAACGACAGTTTGATGCAATATCAGTCTTCCGAGTTTGCCGATACGTGTAGCTTCCTCTTGATATAAAGTAGTAAATAACTTGATTCCAATAAATGAGCGACTTTTCCTTGTTGGACTTAGTGACACGGATCTATGCAGTCGTTGTACGTCTACAGATACTATACGACATCGCTTTACTTCTGGAGGTCATATGGTAAATTGGTCTTGGATTAGGACGCAATTGGCCTTCCTTAATCGATCTTCTGAGACTCTATACACTATGGTCACCATATTGCGCCCAAATTCTTCCTTCTTTCAACGGTAGACACGGTAGAAAACCCATACCGTTATATGGTTGCTGGGACACTTCGTTCATTATGCTGTATACGGCGAGGGGGGAGCTCACATAAACTTCATGCAGTACATGATCACGGCCTATTGGACATGCTAGCGAATTTCTCGATATCGAGACCTCTTCACCAACAAGTTAATCTTGTTTTCCGTCGATAAGGTGTTGGTTAATTTCATTTTTCTGATGATAGGTGTTGCCCTTGTTATGTATGTTTTCCACCTGATTTGCTTCGGCTTGTTCTCTCCTACTTAACCTGCTCATTTTGTTTTGTGTTTCGACACAGTGTCACTCCAGTTCCAATGTACAAAGTGTATAGATGAAGTATATAGACACATGAGCGTATACAATACCTGAAATGAGTTTTGAATTTTTCTTACATTGCTATTTCGAATACAACCTGATCTCGTTGTCTTTCTGCTTGTAGATTCCAACTAAAAATTAAAAAAACCTAAATCAATATAAAAAAAACCTATAGAAAAAATTGTTTACACATATCATGAGATCTTGGAGGTGGTTTTTCGGCTGTGTTCCCGATTTCGTTTTCCCTTTCTTCTTTCATTATTTTTATTTTGTTATCATAATTAATTTTTTCTCCCTTTTGCATCTTGTAATACATGATGATTTGACTATTTTCTACTGAAGTTTCATGATAGTACCAAATCATTCTGATAATAGAAAAAAAGTGGTAGAGCACTTGCACGTGAAAGGCAAAGATCCAGAGGTCGAGTCTCGGCCCTGGACACACTTTTAACCTGCCAGGAAGTTCGATCTTTGAATCTTTCTCAAGAACGTGGAAACCATACGACTAAGATGGAAATTAATCCTAGATTTGACATTAGTCGTACGGTGTTCACTGACTCGGGCACCCAACCCATCAGGCTTTTCCAGTTCAACGAAGACGAAAGTTGCAATGTATTGTTAGTGGGAACTTATTTCTTACTGTAAAACGCATGTAAGCTTCGAAAATGAAGTAAGAAATGGTAACAATAGCTGCCAAAATTGAAGTGAAAATACCACCTGGTACCGTAACGAGTTCCTTCTTTGCTTCGTCTCTTAGAGTGGATATCGCTGTGTAGGATCGCGACACCCGTGCCGCAGAGACATCTACTGACAGCGCAAATGGCTCTGAGCACTATGGGACTTAACTGCTGAGGTCATTAGTCCCCTAGAACTTAGAACTAGTTAAACCTAACTAACCTAAGGACATCACACACATCCATGCCCGAGGCAGGACTCGAACCTGCGACCGTAGCGGTCACGCGGTTCCAAACTGAAGCGCTTAGAACCTCACGGCCACACCGGCCGGCTGATAGAGCATGCCTAATGAGCTAGCTCCCTTTTTTTAAGGTGCATTTGCATGGGCAATTTTTTCGAGTTACTTACCTGATTCGGTAAAAACCAACCCCTTATTAGGATCAGTTTGTTTTCCGCTTTTCTGTCCATCCGACTGCTAAGACACACTTTCTTCAGGAACGGTTAGTAATCCGTCAAAATTTTCGGGAACAACTGTAGGCGTTTTCATATCGTTTTCATGAAGGAAGCCTGTGCATATATTTTATAAGTATTTCGTGCTAATTGGTTGAGCTGCGACGATATGAAGCCCCTGCCGCTGTGATTACGGCGTCTTTGTCACTTAATAGTCGTGGGTGGTAAGGTCGCCCGGTAACTGTGCTGACAGTCCATGCCTACAACAACCACAGTAATACCGGTAAGTGATGCATGATTGCCTTTCCGTTGTTTCGGATGAGCTTCCGTTGTCCCATAAAACAATACCCATTGAAGCGTTCCGCAGAATAATTTGGCATTTGTACGAGGTGCATTCAAGTTCTAAGGCCTCCGATTTTTTTTCTAATTAACTACTCACCCGAAATCTATGAAACTGACGTTACTTCTCGACGTAATAGCCCTGCAGACGTACACATTTTTCACAACGCTGACGCCATGATTTCATGGCAGCGGCGAAGGCTTCTTTAGGAGTCTATTTTGACCACTGGAAAATCGCTGAGGCAATAGCAGCACGGCTGGCGAATATGCGGCCACGGAGAGTGTCTTTCATTGTTGGAAAAAGCCAAAAGTCACTAGGAGCCAGGTCAGGTGAGTAGGGAGCATGAGGAATCACTTCAAAGTTGTTATCACGAAGAAACTGTTGCGTAACGTTAGCTCGATGTGCGGGTGCGTTGTCTTGGTGAAACAGCACACGCGCAGCCCTTCCCGGTCGTTTTTGTTGCAGTGCAGGAAGGAATTTGTTCTTCAAAACATTTTCATAGGATGCACCTGTTACCGTAGTAACGCAATGGGTAAGGATTACGCCCTCGCCGTCCCAGAACATGGACACCATCATTTTTTCAGCACTGGCGGTTACCCGAAATTTTTTTGGTGGCGGTGAACCTGTGTGCTTCCATTGAGCTGACTGCCGCTTTGTTTCTGGATTGAAAAATGGCATCCACGTCTCATCCATTGTCACAACCGACGAAAAGAAAGTCCCATTCATGCTGTCGTTGCGCGTCAACATTGCTCGGCAACATGCCACACGGGCAGCCGTGTGGTCGTCCGTCAGCATTCGTGGCACCCACCTGGATGACACTTTTCGCATTTTCAGGTCGTCATGCAGGATTGTGTGCACAGAACCCACAGAAATGCCAACTCTGGAGGCGATCTGTTCAACAGTCATTCGCCGATCCCCCAAAACAGTTCTCTCCACTTTCTCGATCATGTCGTCAGACCGGCTTGTGCGAGCCCGAGGTTGTTTTGGTTTGTTGTCACACGATGTTGTGCCTTCATTAAACTGTCGCACCCACGAACGCACTTTCGACACATCCATAACTCCATCACCACATGTCTCCTTCAACTGTCGATGAATTTCAATTGGTTTCACACCACGCAAATTCAGAAAACGAATTATTGCACGCTGTTCAAGTAAGGAAAACGTAGCCATTTTAAGTATTTAAAACAGTTCTCATTCTCGCGGCTGGCGGTAAAATTCCATCTGCCGTACGGTGCTGCCATCTCTGGGACGTATTGTCAATGAACACGGCCTCATTTTAAAACAATGCACATGTTTCTATCTCTTTCCAGTCCGGAGAAAAAAAATCGGAGGCCTTAGAACTCGAATGCACCTCATATAACAAGAGTTGCCCTATAACAGCTGTACCGTTTTTTTTCTCTGGAGGCTTCCGTCAAATCTTATGAGTAATCGCAATCGGGACGCGAGTGGACGAAGTCAACGCATCTGCAGTTGCCAGTTAATATAGCATATAAATAAAGTGAAAGAATAATTACAGTAGCAAATGTGAAATTACAGAAAAAATTTAAAGTTAAAATTAACACATTGTCGGAGGTCATGGAATTCTCAGAACCGAAATCATGCCAGTGTCGCTATCGATAACAGGCCAAAATCGTGGGTTTTATCGATTCCCGGGACGGGTGAGCTGCCTATATATATGATTACGTTTGCTCGGTACGCGAGTCCTTCTCGCACTTATCTGGATTTTTTATGGCTAATGAGTATAGAATATGGATTGAGAGTGAAGCGAAGAAAGACGAAAGTAATGAGATGTAGCAGAAATGAGAGCAAAGAGAAACTTAACATCAGGATTGATTGTCACGAACTAGACGAATTTAAGGAAGTCTGCTACCTAGGCAGCAAAATGACCAATGACGGACGGAGGAAGGAGGACATCAGAAGCTGACTAGCACTGCCATAAACGACATTCCTGGCCAAGAGAAATCTACTAGCATCAAACATAGGCCTCAATTTGAGGAAGCTGTTTCTGAGAATGTACAGCTTTACCCGGTAGTGAAACATGTACTGCGGGGAAAAACGGAACAGAAGAGAATCGAAGCATTCGAGATGTGGTACTACAGACGAATGCTGAAAATTAGGTCGATTGATAAGGTGAAGAATGGGTAGGTTCTGCACACAATCGGAGAGGAAAGGGATATGTGGAAAACACTGACAAGTAGAAGGGACAGGATGATAGGAGTCTGCTAAGACATCAGGGAATGACTTCCATTGTACTAGAGGGAGCTGTAGAGGGTAAAAATTGGAATAATCAAGCAAATAACTGAGGACGTAGGTTGCAAGTGCTTCTTTGAGATGAAGAGTTTGGCACAGGAGAGGGATTCGTGGAGGGCTGCATCAAACCAGTCAGAAAATTGATGACTCAAAAAAAATGAAAGCAATAGTGTTTCCGTCAACACTTTTGCAGTGTAGCTTTAACACATGGTAGTATTGCGGTATAGCACGACAATATTGCTGATGAGCATGTTGTTGCAAGTAGTTGCTGCCAAGGTTTGGCCGGTTTTGTCTTCCAATGTTGGAGAATATTTCGTATGGCTGGGCGACTGAGTCATATGTAAAATCTGTAAATGCTTTCCTCTCGCTGTCATCCTTACTTCACTTACGAGGGGCGTTTGAAAAGTCCGTGGAAAAAAAAACTACTTACGTCTTTTGGGTAAACCTTTTTTATTTTCCGACATAGTCTCCTTTTAGACTTACACACTTCGTCCAACGCTGTTCTAATTTGTTGATCCCTTTCGAATAATAGGAATTGTCCAAGTGTGCAAAATAGCTATTAGTTGCTGCAGACACTTCCTCGTTTGAATAAAATCTTTGTCTCCCCAGCCATTTCTTCAAATTGGGAAACAAATTATAGTCCGAGAGAGCCAAGTGTAGAGAATAGGGGGGATATGAAACGAGTTGCAATCCTATTACCATTAATTTTGCGACCACAACTGCTGTGGTGTGTGTTGATGCATTGTCGTGATGGAAAAGGACATTCTTGCAGTACAATCGCCGGCGTTTTTCTTGCAGCTCGGTTTTCAAACAGTCCAATAACGATGAATGATATTCACTGATGATAGTTTTACGCTTTTCTAGATAGTCGATGAGGAATATCGCTTGCGAATCCCAAAAGACAGTTGGCATAACCTTTCCGGCCGAAGGAATGGTCTTTGCCTTTTTGGTGCACATTCTCCCTCGGTAATTCATTATTTGGATTGTTGTGTGGTCTCAGGAGTATAGTAAGGTATCCATGTTTCATCCACAGTGACGAAACGAGGCATAAAGTCTTGCGTATTCTTCCTGAACAGCTGCAAACCATCCTTGCAACACTTCTCACGATTCCGTTTATGGTCAAGCGTGAGCAATCGCGGAACTCATCTTGTGGATAGCTTTCTCATGTCCAAATGTTTATGCAAAATATCATGTACCCGTTCATTCGAGATGCCCTCAGCACTAGCAATCACACGCACCTTAACTCTTCTGTGACTTTTCAAACGCTCCTCGTACTCATTCCGTCAGCGCGTCGCATAATCTCAACCGTGAAACAATATTATGTCGCTTATTTCAAAACGTTGGCACGCATACGTATAGGCACGCTCTTTGTTGTCCGTAGAAATATACTGATGACCAACACCAAAATATCAACTTAAACATTTGAGTCCTTGAGTGCTTCCACAAAGCGTTGCGAAGTGTGGTACCAAGAGGCATATGTGCTACTTAGAGGTACATCAAACGTTTGTATGAGGCACTAATAACCAAAAACCGAAGGGTGACAGTCAGTCAGGTTGTCTGCTGATGTACAATCTTTCATATTAGTTTTGGTGTTATCAGTTTATGAACAAGTTTCTTTTACCACAGATTCAAGTCCTGTGTCAGTACCACAGGTGCGTATCCAGCATTAGCTGCAGAGCTACAATTTTGGGAAGCAGTTCGTTTACTTAAAAAGCAGCGCATTCACAAAGCCGGATTTATCTTTGTCTAGTTAACTTCTTTCCTCGAGGAAAGCAATTGCAGTAGAAACGTACTCACTTCTAGTAGCTCATTTTCATTCATTTCGCGGCAGTACTGTGGTCCGTGGACATATTTATCGCGCTGAAATATATTGCGGCAAATATTGTCGGGCATTGTCTGCCAGACAATATTACCGACATGTTGTTGTTGTTGTGGTCTTCAGTCCTGAGACTGGTTTGATGCAGCTCTCCATGCTACTCTATCCTGTGCAAGCTTCTTCATCTCCCAATACCTACTGCAACCTACATCCTTCTGAATCTACTTAGTGTATTCATCTCTTGGTCTCCCTCTACGATTTTTACCCTCCACGCTGCCCTCCAATGCTAAATTTGTAATCCCTTGATGCCTCAAAACATGTCCTACCAACCGATCCCTTCTTCTAGTCAAGTTGTGCCACAAACTTCTCTTCTCCCCAATCCTATTCAATTCCTCCTCATGAGTTACGTGATCTACCCACCTTATCTTCAGCATTCTTGTGTAGCACCACATTTCGAAAGCTTCTATTCTCTTCTTGTCCAAACTAGTTATCGTCCATGTTTCACTTCCATACATGGCTACACTCCATACAAATACTTTCAGAAACGACTTCCTGACAATTAAATCTATACTCGACGTTAACAAATTTCTCTTCTTCAGAAACGATTTCCTTGCCATTGCCAGTCTACATTTTATATCCTCTCTACTTCGACCATCATCAGTTATTTTACTCCCTAAATAGCAAAACTCCTTTAATACTTTAAGTGTCTCATTTCCTAATTTAATTCCCTCAGCATCACCCGATTTAATTTGACTACATTCCATTATCCTCGTTTTGCTTTTGTTGATGTACATCTTATATCCTCCTTTCCAGACACTGTCCATTCCGTTCAACTGCTGTTCCAAGACCTTTGCTGACTCTGACAGAATTACAATGTCATCGGCGAACCTCAAAGTTTTTAGTTCTTCTCCATGAATTTTAATACCTACTCCAAATTTTTCTTTTGTTTCCTTTACTGCTTGCTCAATATACAGATTGAATAACATCGGGGAGAGGCTACAACCCTGTCTCACTCCTTTCCCAACCACTGCTTCCCTTTCATGCCCCTCGACTCTTATAACTGCCACCTGGTTTCTGTACAAATTGTAAATAGCCTTTCGCTCCCTGTATTTTACCCCTGCCACCTTCAGAATTTGAAAGAGAGTATTCCAGTTAACATTGTCAAAAGCTTTCTCTAAGTCTACAAATGCTAGAAACGTAAGTTTGCCTTTTCTTTATCTTTGTTCTAAGATAAGTCGTAAGGCTAGTATTGCCTCACGTGTTCCAACATTTCTACGGAATCCAAACTGATCTTCCCCGAGGTCCGCTTCTACCAGTTTTTCCATTCGTCTGTAACGAATTCGCATTAGTATTTTGCAGCCATGACTTATTAAACTGATAGTTCGGTAATTTCCACATCTGTCAACACCTGCTTTCGTTGGGATTGGAATTATTATATTCTTCTTGAAGTCTGACGGTATTTCGCCTGTCTTATACATTTTGCTCACCAGATGCTAGAGTTTTGTCATGACTAGCTCTCCCAAGGCCATCAGTAGTTCTAATGGAATGTTGTCTACTCCCAGGGCCTTGTTTCGCCTCAGGTCTTTCAGTGCTCTGTAAAACTCTTCACGCAGTATCTTATCTCCCATTTGGTATTCATCTACATTCTCTTCCATTTCCATAATATTGTCCTCAAGTACATCGCCCTTGTATAAACCCTCTATATACTCCTTCCACCTTTCTGCCTTCCCTTCTTTGCTTAGAACTGGGTTGGTATCTGAGCTCTTGATATTCATACAAGTGGTTCTCTTCTCTCCAAAGGTCTCTTTAATTTTCCTGTAGGCAGTATCTATCTTACCCCTAGTGAGACAAGCCTCTACATCCTTACATTTGTCCTCTAGCCATCCCTGCTCAGCCATTTTGCACTTCCTGTCGATCTCATTTTTGAGACGTTTGTATTCCTTTTTGCCTGCTTAATTTACTGCATTTTTATATTTTCTCCTTTCGTCAATTAAATTCAATATTTCTTCTGTTACCCAAGGATTTCTATTAGCCCTCGTCTTTTTACCTACTTGATCGTCTGCTGCCTTCACTACTTCATCCCTCAGAACTACCCCTTCTTCTTCTACTGTATTTCTTTCCCCCATTCCTGTCAATTCTTCCCTTATGCTCTTCCTGAAACTCTACAACCTCTGGTTCTTTCAGTTTATCCAGGTCCCATCTCCTTAAATTCCCACCTTTTTGCAGTTTCTTCAGTTTCAATCTGCTGTTCATAACCAATAGATTGTGGTCAGAGTCCACATCTGCCCCTGGAAATGTCTTACAATTTAAAACCTGGTTCCTAAATCTCTGTCTTACCATTATATAATCTATCTGATACCTTTTAGTATCTCCAGGATTCTTCCAGGTATACAACCTTCTTTTATGATTCTTGAACCAAGTGTTAGCTACGATTAAGTCATGCTCTGTGCAAAATTCTACAAGGCGGCTTCCTCTTTCATTTCTTCCCCCCAATCCATATTCACCTACTACGTTTCCTTCTCTCCCTTTTCCTACTGATGAATTCCAGTCACCCATGATTATTAAATTTTCGTCTCCCTTCACTACCTGAATAATTTCTTTTATCTCGTCATACATTTCATCTATTTCTTCATCATCTGCAGAGCTAGTTGGCACATAAACCTGTACTACTGTAGTAGGCATGGGTTTTGTGTCTATCTTGGCCACAATAATGCGTTCACTATGCAGTTTGTAGTAGCTAACCCGCACTCCTATTTTTTTATTCATTATTAAACCTACTCTTGCATTACCCCTATTTGATTTTGTATTTATAACCCTGTATTCACCTGACCAAAAGTCTTGTTCCTCCTGCCACCGAACTTCACTAATTTCCACTATATCTAACTTTAACCTATCCATTTCCCTTTTTAAATTTTCTAACCTACCTGCCCGATTAAGGGATCTGACATTCCACGCTCCGATCCGTAGAACGCCAGTTTTCTTTCTCCTGATAACGACGTCCTCTTGAGTAGTCCCCGCCCGGAGACCCGAATGGGGGACTATTTTACCTCCGGAATATTTTACCCAAGAGGACGCCATCATCATTTAATCATAAAGTAAAGCTGCATGTCCTCGGGAAAAATTACGGCTGTAGTTTCCCCTTGCTTTCAGCCGTTCGCAGTACCAGCACAGCAAGGCCGTTTTGGTTAATGTTACAAGGCCAGGTCAGTCAATCATCCAGACTGTTGCCCCTGCAACTACTGAAAAGGCTGCTGCCCCTCTTCAGGAACCACATGTTTGTCTGGCCTCTCAACAGATACCCCTCCGTTGTGGTTGCACCTACGGTACGGCCATCTGTATCGCTGAGGCACGCAAGCCTCCCCACCAATGGCAAGGTCCATGGTTCATGGAGGAATTACCAACATACTGCTGTGATTTGTTGCCAGCAACATTGCTGTGCTACATTGTCGGCAATATGCAATTTCCATCGTCTTTGTGAACGTACCTTTAGTAAGTTATATACGTTGGCAACTCAGCAACAACTCCGCAACCTAATACCATCTTCCCGAAAGGAAGACCTGAGAACGGATAACGGAGGGCTGCCAGGTCTAAAAATAGAGTAGTCAGACTCGGAATTACATTCAGCCGGAGATTTTACCCCGAAAGCCGGATACCTGTTTTAAAGAGGAATAGACAGTTGAGTATTCTCAATCAATTATTGTTCAGGACTATCAACGTTAAACGTGCTTAAACTACACAATTAGTAAACAGTCTTATAATTCAGCGATTATGACAGCAACTAATTGGTCATTATCCTTCCTAACATAAGCTTATGTCAAAGTAATAGAAAAGTTCTTCATTAAACTAAACATCATCATCTTCTGGAACGGAAATCGGAAAGATATTCAATAATTTCGGTCATTTCAACTACACTTACAAATTAAAAGACAGTAACCTTTAGTAACGATAAGTACTAATACTTATCGTAGGTATAAACTTAATCAAGGACGTTATTTTTCGTGTAAAATCATTTCGTGGAACTTTTGTCAGGTTTATCTCTCAAGACGAGCGACGCGCGAACGTCATGGGGCATGGCAGGTCGCTATCGGATAATCGACATATTCCTACTTTCAAGAGAAAGATAGTGAAAGCATTGATTTATACCAATGGGACAAGTTTAAAATTTGTTCTGCACCGGGATAGAATCGGCTCTTCTGATAACTATCACGATGCGGTTACCACTACGCCAGTTGACCTCTGTGACCGAGCGGTTCTACGCGCTTCAGTCCGGAACCACGCTGCTGCTACGGTCGCAGGTTCGAATCCTGCCTTGAGCATGGATATGTGTCATATCCTTAGGTTAGTTAGGTTTAAGTAGTTCTAAGTCTAGGGGACTGATGACCTCAGATGTTAAGTCCCATAGTGCTCAGAGCCATTTGAACCACTACGCCATCCTGATACAGTAGTCGGCACAAACCCACGGAGTACCCTAGCCGCCTCTCATCAGACACAAATTCTCTGCTTACACAACACACAACTAATGTAGTGCCCTGATAATTAACCACATTACTCGCAGTATCTCGCTAATTCCCACGAGAGTTCTCGGTTGGTGCGCATCTCGACTGAACGGATCATTGGCCGTCACAGTCGTGTACGAAAGAACAGACACGACACACGTACATTCTTCTTTGCCTCTGCACGTGCTGTGGTTGTGACGTCATTCGGTCTATGAAGAGGAACAGGAGTGGCCGAGTGGTTCTAGGCGCTACAGTCCACTGGACCTGACGGGATACCAATTCGATTCTACATAGAGTACGCGAAAGAACTTGCCCACAACCCATTCTAACAGCCGTGTACCGCAAGTCTCTTGAGGAACGGAAGGTTCCAAGTGATCGGAAAAGAGCACAGGTAGTCCCTGTCTTCAAGAAGGGTCGTCGAGCAGATGCGTAAAACTATAGACCTATATCTCTGACGTCGATCTGTTGTAGAATTTCAGAACATGTTTTTTGCTCGCGTATCATGTCGTTTCTGGAAACCCAGAATCTACGCTGAAGGAATCAACATGGATTCCGGAAAGGGCGGTCGTATGAGACCAAACTCGCTTTATTTGTTCATGAGACCCAGAAAATATTAGATACAGGCTCCCAAGTAGATGCTATTTTCCTTGACTTCCGGATGGCGTTCGATACAGTTCCGGACTGTCGGCTGATAAAGTAAGAGCCTACGGAATATCAGACCAGCTGTGTGGCTGGGTTGAATAGCTTGTAGCAAACAGAACACAGCATGTTGTTATCAATGGAGAGACGTCTACAGACGTTAAAGTAACCTCTGGCGTGCCACAGGGGAGTGTTATGGGACCATTGCTTTTCACAATTTATATAGATGACCTAGTAGATAGTGTCGGAAGTTCCATGCGGCTTTTCGCAGATGATGCAGTGGTATATAGAGAAGTTGCAGCATTAGAAAATTGTAGCGAAATGCAGGAATATCTGCAGTGGATAGGCACTTGGTGCAGGGAGTGGCAACTGACCCTTAACATAGACAAATGTAATGTATTGCGAATACATAGAAAGAAGTATCCTTTATTGTATGATTATATGATAGCGGAACAAACACTGGTAGCAGTTACTTCTGTAAAATATCTGGGAGTATGCGTGCGGAACGATTTGAAGTGGAATGATCATATAAAATTAATTGTTGGTAAGGCGGGTACCAGGTAGATATTCATTGGGAGAGTCCTTAGAAAATGTAGTCCATCACTAAAGGAGCTGGCTTACAAAACACTCATTCGACCTATACTTGAGTATTGCTCATCAGTGTGGGATCCGTACCAGATCGGGTTGACGAAGGAGATAGAGAATATCCAAAGAAGAGCGGCGCGTTTCGTCACATGGTTATTTTGTAAGCGTGATAGCGTTACGGAGATGTTTAGCAAACTCAAGTGGCAGACTCTGCAAGAGAGGCGCTCTGCATCGCGGTGTAGCTTGCTGTCCAGGTTTCGAGAGTGTGCGTTTCTGGATAAGGTATCGAATATATTGCTTCCCCCTACTTATACCTCCCGAAGACATCACGAATGTAAAATTAGAGAGATTCGAGCGCGCACGGAGGCTTTCCGGCAGTCGTTCTTCCCGCGAACCATACGCGACTGGAACAGGAGAGGGAGGTATTGACAGTGGCACGTAAAGTGCCCTCCGCCACACACCATTGGGTGGCTTGCGGAGTATAAATGTAGATGTAGATGCCTGGAACCACGCGACCGCTACGGTCGCAGGTTCGAATCCTGCTTCGGGCATGGTTGTGTGTGATGTCCTTAGGTTAGTTAGGTTTAAGTAGTTCTAAGTTCTAGGGGACTGATGACCTCAGATGATAAGTCCCATAGTGCTCAGAGCCATTTGAACCATTTTTGAAGAGGAACACGGGACACAGGCATAAGAATAGCATTGATTGATATATCTATTTATCCTTATGGTATATCTTCTGATCCCGCCTTGTATTATTTCTGGCAGTTGCTTCATTTTGTTGGAAGGGGGACTAGGCGTGCGTTCTTTACTTCGTCGCTAAAAAACGATGCAGGCTAAAAAGCAGTGCAGGCCGGACTTTTATTTAATTGCGCGGACACACGTGAAATACGGACTTGACCGATTAAGGCCGGAAACCCGGAAATCCTAGCTCCATGGGAAACCCACTAGTAAAGGGGAGAGAGGAATGGGACGAGGTGAGGACCGAAGTGACACCCTGCATCTCTCCCAGTCAGTGCAACAGGGCAAGGACGATGGCCGCATTGAAAGTATGGAGTAGTGGCCAGTTGACGCCGTGTTAATCGATGCACCTGCCTGCAGGCCCTTTTCCTCTACAGTACCACCGCAGAAAGACAAAACATGCCTGTGACAAAAGCGCGCTAACCTCGGCTGGTAAACATTGCTGTGAGTAAGCCCTCTTCTAACAGTGGTATAAACGTGCTTCTTTTTCCGTCAGTAATTTCCATCGCAGTTCTCTAACGTCATCCAAGTGTTGTTCATTACCTACAACAGCCTGTTCCAGCACGCGAGGCCTCTCGGGGACAGCGCGGTGGGCACGAGCACAAGTGAGCAGGGCTGTGCAAACCGCTGACCCAAGGCCGGCGTACAACCGGGCAATAACATACGCGATCGCGTTCCACTAGCCCAGCGCACGGGGCCAGGGCAGTTACGCAGTTCACACAGAGGAGGGCACCCTTGTACCAAGGGCAAAGGTTTGAACACGTTAGTCCACAACATTTTGCCGGCGTATAACGGACCTACACTTCCTGTTCTACATCTACACTCAGTCGCAAAAGTATTCAGACTGTGGTGTCACCGCCAGACACCACACTTGCTAGGTGGTAGCTTAAATCGGCCGCGGTCCATTAGCACATGTCGGACCCGCGTGTCGCCACTGTCAGTGATCAGACCGAGCGCCACCACACGGCAGGTCTAGAGAGACGTACTAGCACTCGCCCCAGTTGTACGACGACTTTGCTAGCGACTAGACTGACGAAGCCTTTCTCTCCTTTGCCGAGAGACAGTTAGAATAGCCTTCAGCTAAGTCCATGGCTACGACCTAGCAAGGCTCCATTAACCATTTCAAGATAGAGTCTCATTTGTATCATCACGAATGCTGTATACAAATGATGGAATAAAGTTAAGTATTCTAGCAGCTACGTACTTTTCTTTATAGCATTCATTACGAATCCTGTTTCAGACCTAAACAAGCCTGCGTGAGTTGACGCGTGCCCTTTCGGCTTCCTCGCCTTGTGTCTCGACTGTCTTGTCTAGACACAACACAGACAGTGGGAAGTTTCACAATGAGTACTGGAGAAACACTGACTATGAAACCCAAACATATTTATTAGCAATATATATGCGTAACAACATTAATTACAAAAGAATTATTGTATTATTTCGTTTCCAAAACATAAATAACAGAAAAATTAACAACAAAAATGAAACATCCAGCACACCCTGCACCTCCAAAAGTATTCGGACACTGTCCAATAAATGTTCATAAGTTGTACGACGAAAATGTCAATACCTTGTGGGTCCAACTTTCGTTTTCAATACCTCCTCCAATCTATTAGGCATACTTCCCACGAGTTTTTTCGTGACATCTGGGCCTATATTTGCCCATTCTTGGCGCAGTTTCTCTTTCAAGGTCTCCTTTGTATAGATGTTGTCCGCGCGGAGGGTCCGTTTCAATTTATCCCACAAATGTTCGACTGGGTTAAGGTCTGGTGATTGGGGAGGGGGTGCAATACTTTCGGGCAACTGAAGAGCAACCACATTTGTACAATATGCGTGGTATGCTTGGGATCATTATCCTGATAAAAATGAAAGTTGTTCGCAATACCTAAATGTCGTGCACTCTGCTTCAAATGTCCTTCCAGTATATTCAAATACGCTTCCTTGTTCATAGTATCATCAATGAACACTAAATCACCCACACCATCGCCCGACATGCATCCCCACACCATGATGCTCCCACCTCCAAACTTTACTGTTGGTTTGAGGTTCCTGGGACTCAGCTCTTCGTTGGTCTTTCGCCACACGTTTGCCTTTCCGTCGCTTTGCCAAAATATAAATTTACATTCGTCGCAAACTATCAACCGATTCCACAAAGCCTGATCGTATTCGGCGTATTCCCTCGCAAACTGTATACGTTTCTTCTGGTTCACTGCATTTATGAATGGCTTTCGCCGTGCCACTCGACCATGGTACTGCGATCGTCGTAGTACTCTCCGCACGGTTTCGGGATGAAATTTTATAGCAAGGTCTCCCTCCACCTCACTTGCAATTCGTGTGGCAGATATTTTCGGATTCTGTTGTACCTTTCACATAATCACACGTTCATCTCTCTGTGAAACTGTCCGTGGCCGTCCTGTACTGCAACGGAATTCCAATCGGTCTTCTTCCTCGAGCCGTTTAATAATGTCGTGAAATGTACTGTTCTTCATGTTCACTATTGCGGCAATTTCCCTGCAGGTTTTCCCCTTCGAGTGATGATAAACGACAAGTTGCCTTTGCTCGAACGTAGAACTCTTCCCTCTGCGTCCCATCGTCGACCTGCACAGGTTCGCTATCGTCTCGCGGAAATGTCGGACACAGTGCAGTCGCTTCACCCTCTGTGCGTCTCGGAATGAACTATTCTCTCACGTTGTCCGCCTTTGTTCGAATAGTTTTGTTGCACCTTCCCATGCCGTTTTCAGGAAATATGACGTAACAGACACACGTCCAACAACAATTCTTCGTATTTGACGCGTGTTTTACGTTGCGACATCGTACCCAGATTCCCAAATACATTACAAAGTGCAGTTTCTGTACTCGTTCATGCGGAAAACTGCAAAATTAAGGGCCGTTACGTGCTGTCCGAATACTTTTGCAACTGATTGTACATCTACATGGATACTCTGCAAATTACATTTGAGTGACTGGTAGAGGGTTCATCGAACCACCTTCACAATTCTCTATTATTCCATTCACGTATAGCGCGCGGGAAGAATGAACACCTATATCTTTCCGTGCGAGCTCTGATTTCCCCTATTTTATCGTGGTGATCGTTCCGCCATATGTAGGTCGGTGTCAACAAATTATTCTCGCATTCGGAGGAGAAAGTTGGTGATTGGAATTTCGTGAGAAGATTCCGTCGCAACGAAAGACGCCTTTCTTTTAACGATTTCCGTCGCGCGGGATTAGCCGAGCGGTCTTAGGCGCTGCAGTCATGGGCTGTGCAGCTGAACCCGGTGGAGGTTCGAGTCCTCCCTCGGGTGTGGATGTGTGTGTTTGTCCTTAGGATAATTTAGGTTAAGTAGTGTGTAAGCTTAGGGACTGACGACCTTAGCAGTTAAGTCCCATAAGATTTCACACACATTTGAACATTTTAATGATTTCCAGCCCAAATCCTGCATCATTTCTGTGACACTCTCTCCCATATTTTGCGATAATACAAAACGTGCTGCCTTCCTTTGAACTTTTTCGATGTACTCCGTCAGTGCTACCCGGTAAGGATCCCACACCGCGCAACAGTATTTTAAAAGAGAACGGACAATCGTAATGTAGGCAGTCTCCTTAGTAGGTCTGTTACATTTTCTAAGTGCCCTGCCAATAAAACGCAGTCTTTGGTTAGCCTTCCCCACAACATTTTGTGTGTGTTCTTTTCAATTTAAGTTGTTCGTAATTGTAATACCTAGGTATTTAGTTTAATTTACGGCTTTTAGATCAGACTGATTTATTGTGTAACCGAAGTTTAACGGATTCCTTTTAGCACTCGTGTGGATGACCTCGCACTTCTCGTTATTTAGGGTCAACTGCTACTATTCGCAGCATTCACATATTTTTTCTAAATCTTTTTGCAGTTGCTTTTGATCTTCTGATGGATTTATTAGTCTATAAATGACAGTCATCTGCGAACAACCGAAAATTGTCTCCCAAATCGTTTATATAGATAAGGAACAGCAAAGGGCCTATAACACTACCTTGGGGGAACGCCTGAAATCACTTCTGTTTTACTCGATGACTTTCCGTCTATTACTACGAACTATCACCTCTCCGACAGGAAATCACAAATCCAGTCACATAACTGAGACGCTATTCCATAATCACGCAATTTCACTGCAAACCGCTTGTGTGGTGCAGTGTCAAAAGCCTTCTGGAAATCCAGGAACACGGTATCGATCTGAAATCCCTTGTCAATAGCACTCAGCACTTCGTGTGAATAAAGAGCTAGTTGTGTTTCACAGGAACGATGTTTTCAAAACCCATGTTGACTGTGTGTCAATAGACCGTTTCCTTCGAGGTAATTCATAATGTTCGAACACTTCGAACACAATATATGTTCTAAAATCCTGCTGCATATCGACGTTAACGATATGAGCCTGTAATATAATGGATTACACCTACTACTTTTCGTGAATACTGGTGTGACCAGTGCAACTTTCCAGTCTTTGGGTACGGATCTTTCGTCGAGCGAACGCTTGTATATAATTGTTAAGTATGGAGCTACTGTATCGTCGTACTCCGAAAGGAACCTAATTCCTATACAGTCTGGAGCAGAAGACTTGATTTTATTGAGTGATTTGAGTTGCTTCACTACTCCGAGGATATTTTCTTTCACGTTACTCATGTTGGCAGCTGCTCTCGATTCGAATTCTGGAATATTTACTTCGTCTTCTTTTGTGAAGGCATTTCGGAAGGCTGTGTTTAGTAAATCTGCTTTGGCAGCACTGTCTTCGATAGTATCTCCATTGTTATCGTGCAGAGAAGGCATTGATTGTTTCTTGCCGCTAACATACTTCACATACGACCAGCCACGATTTTTAAATTACATGTGCACCTAATATTCCCTGTTGTTCGGGAAATGCATCTGTTCCGAATGCGCCGCGTGGGATTAGCCGAGCGGTTTCAGACGCTGCAGTCATGGATTGTGCGTCTGGTCTCGGCGGAGATTCGAGTCCTCCCTCGGGCATGGGTGTGTGTGTTTGTCCTTAGGATAATTTAGGTTAAGTAGTGTGTAAGCTTAGGGACTGATGACCTTAGCAGTTAAGTCCCATAAGATTTCACACACATTTGAACATTTGTTCCGAATGCGAAGGATAATCAAAATCGAGTAAGTGCAGATACAGATATTTTCGAAAGAAATTTTGACACCGAAAGGTAAAAATAAGAAATAGTGAAGTCTGAAATAAAAAAAAACTGAATGTTATAATTTTTGATTGTAAGTTACCAAAGAACGGTCACCAGCTCACTGTGTGGACAAAAATTGCTGTATGATTATTGTTTATAAATTGCAGCTACGAACTAATCATTGAATTGTAATTAGGAGAGAACGGAACCAAAGGCAGTGACTAGAACTCGGATGTAAAAACACAATACCGAAATTAAAGTTAATCGGGAAGGCAGCAGCATAATTTACAGTTAACATATGCACGTAAAACTTAATTGTTTCCACACAGTTCGCTTAGTGAATACCGTTGCGTTCACACTGTAATGCTTGTATTGTATAGTATTCTATGGAACTGTGGACCTAGAAACGACGGAGAGGTTTAGTCCCCGCCGGAGCCCTCAGTTGTTCACTACCCCACAACAGGCTACAGCAGTCCACCCATCCCACCACCGCCCCACACCGAACCTAGGTTATTGTACGGTTTGGCCCCCAGTGGAGCTCGCCGGGAACGTCTCACACCAGACGAGTGTAACCCCAATGTTTGCGTGGTAGAGTAATTATGATGTACGCGTACATGGAGAAAGTGTTTGCGCAGCAATCGCCGACATAGTGTAACTGAGGCAGAATAAGGGGAACCAGCCCGCATTCGCAGAGGCAGATGGATAACCGCCTTAGAAACCATCCACAGACTGTCCGGCACACCGGACCTCGACACTAATCCGCCGGGCGTATTCGTCCCGGGGGCCGACACGCCTTCCAGCCTGGAAACTAATGCTTACCGATACTGATTTTAGAAATTCAGATGTTAATAAATAATTGTATTCTGGAAAATTCGTAATTATGCATTTATAGAAGAATAAGTAATTTTACAGTACAATGTTACGTAAATTGCAAATGCGAGCAGAGTTTGCAATGTCCACAAAAAGGAAAAAAAAAACATGAAATCTATTTTCCTGTTGTAGTATTTTGTCAATATGCATTTCAATTTTGCTTTTCCCTACTACTGTTAGGCATTATTCTTTAATTAGTTAATCTCACAAGCAACAAATTTCACTGCTGCTAAATGACAGCTTTGCATAGTTCTCGCCGGCCGGCGTGGCCGTGCGGTTCTAGGCGCATCAGTCTGGAACCGCGCGACCGCTACGGTCGCAGGTTCGAATCCTGCCTCGGGCATGGATATTTGTGATGTCCTTAGGTTAGTTAGGTTTAAGTGGTTCTAAGTTCTAGGGGACTGATGACGTCAGATGTTAAGTCCCATAGTGCTCAGAGCCATTAGAACCATTTGCATAGTCCTCACTTTTTTTACATTCCACTTCTTTATCTTAGATTCCGAAATGTAATAAGCTCCTCACTTTCAGTATTTTCCTTTTGTTTCACTGGTAGTATTCTCTGAATGAATAACGGTGATAGGACAGTTTACTGTTACATAAATTGCTGAGGTAAAGTTCATTTACTTCAACAGCTGTTGTACTATCACTGTGTTAAACAGTTAATGATAACTGCTACGTTGTCTAGCCTTGTACAGTCTATAGATGAAACTGGTCAGATCCTTCTTTCATGAGTTGCTGCTGATGCTCCGTTTAACATGTTTGGGCGCACAATACTCTTCTTGAATATCAATCTCCCTTTATGACGACGCACTGTGCCCGTTTACAACCGCATAATATACTCGGCTATGTATTAAAAATCTTGCAATTCATTCGTTGCATTACCACACAAGGCGTTTGCACTCGTTCATGGCCGGCCGGAGTGGCCGAGCGGTTCTAGGCGCTTCAGTCTGGAACCGCGCGACCGCTACGGTCGCAGGTTCGAAACGTGCCTCGGGCATGGATGTGTGTGATGTCCTTAGGTTAGTTAGGTTCAAGGGGCTCCGGAAAGGCTCAAAATCATGAAAAGTTCAATTTTTACTTTTTTGCGTTTTCTGAATCTGCAGAGTATTACCTTTTAATAGATATATAATTTATTCAATTCCAAAGACTACAACTATTTTTAAATTTTTTTTGAAATGTGTTCTACATGGGCGTGACCCACTGTGGCGCTGTTAAACTGCTGTCAAATGGTGTTATTATTAACGTCCGTGTTCATCAGGTACATTTTAGTGATGTGAGATAAAGTGTGTGTTGTGGCTAACCTGTGATGGTTCAATATATATCGCTGGTGTGATTGTCGATTGTTTCATGTTTATTTACTCTGTCGTTATCTCGAAAATATTCGTAATTAATTCTGTTTCTTGAGTCTCTGTTTTGTTAAAGTATAATAATGAGTAAAAGTAAAGTTATTATAAATCCCCTGAAGGCTTTTAAGAAAAGGAGAAATGTTGGAAAGCCAAAGGTATTTAGAAATATGGGAATGAAGATAGGTTCTAACATGGTACGAGCGATGCTTGCTTTAGACAAGGAACGCCTTCGGGCTGCAGACAGGGCTGTAAAGAGTCTAGAAATACAAGCAAGAGTAAACAGGACGAGGAACAAGAGGAAGCTGGAGGAGGAGTTTGCAGAGGATGAAGATAATCCATCCTATGGACCTGGAATGCACTAAAAAGTTAATCCAATCTTTGTCGCTCGATTCCCAAAACTTTTATTTTCTCATACTAATTATATGTTTTCTAAGGATCTTCCAAACATATTTGTTTGAAACTTTCAGTAAATGTTACACAGTACCTTCTGCATAATTTAACACAGCCTTTTTCCAAAAAAGCGTATATTTTTGAATATATAAATAAAAAATCGCAAAAAAATGTTGTGAATTTTCATTGCAATTGAAAAAAATCATCTTTAATAACTGAACTAAAATTTTGTAAAATCCCTGTGTTTAGTTGTAGCCCATATTCCAATAAATAATCTGTAAAATGTTCAACTTCCTACCTCAAATACTTTGTGAGGAAAGATGTAATTTATAAGCGTTATTTTAACACTGCAAGTATAGGGCGTTCCGGAGCCCCTTAAGTAGTTCTAAGTTCTAGGGGACTGATGACCATAGATGTTAAGTCCCATAGTGCTCAGAGCCATTTGAACCATTTTTGAACTCGTTCATTTGTCGCTAGCACTCCTCTCCGGCGACTGTTTATGCCCGACTCAGTGCTCGCGCGCTCAGTGACAGTATGCCTTACTTCAAACGTATTCTTGGACCAAGAGAGATGTAACTACCTGTGAACGAGCAGAGCCATCGCGTGAAGCCAGGGGAACCATCTTGTTGAACCCAGGAAGTAAGTTCCTCGGTTAAATACTGTCTGACTCTTGAATTCTTAGCTTTGATGCGCCTAATAGGCAGTTATTTCTGACAAAGGAAAATCCCCATAACTCCCCCCCCCCCCCCGCCCCCAGATCGCCCAGTGGAAAGTCCGCCAAAAACTAAACACAGATCAAGTATGAAAACAGTAGGAGGGTGTACCGGTAAGGTCTATGGAACAAACTGCTTGGGTATCGGTCCCCGGGCTAAAGCACTACTTCATCTAACTTAAACTAACGACAACACACACACACACACCCATGTACGAGGGAGGACTCGATCCTCCGTCGGGAGAAGCCGCGCGAACCGTGACAAGACGCCCGAGACCGCACGACTACCCCGCGCGGCTCAAAAGGTGTACTGAATTGTGAAAAAAGAAGGATTATAGAAACAGTGAACGGTCCAAGCTCTTGATTTTCAACATCAGGGAATCGTAAGGAGTGTGGCGTCGTAGTTTTATGGTCACAGTGTTGCAATGCAAAGTTCGAGATCCGTGCGCAAAACCCCGACACTGCCCACTGTTTTCACAAACTTATGAACTTCCCGTCTGGTGACTGACGTGTACGTTCTCCCTTTGTAGTCTTGGCAGTTGTCATACTGTACACTGATTACAGAATATGTCATGTGGTAAGAATATATTACTGTCGCAAGTAAATATGTTGACTAGCGAGAGCAGCCGAGATGCAGCATGGACCTCTCACTAGCGGCTCAAGGCGCTTCAGTCCGGAACCGCGCTGCTGCTACGGTTGCAGGTTCGAATCCTGCCTCGGGCTAGATGTGTGTTATGTTCTTAGGTTAGTTAGGTTTACGCAGTTCTAAGTCTACGGGACTGATGACCTTATATGTTAAGTCCCATAGTGCTTAGAGCCATTTGATTTTTGAGACCTCGCACAAAAATGAAGACAATAAATAAACGGGTGTGAACTCTGTTACAATGAAGGAATTCAAGGGTCAAAACTTCTAAAACGGAACGCGGGGCACTTCTATAAAACAAATAGATTGAAAGTATGTCTGGAGGCCCCTTCCTTACACCTCACTGGTGCAAACGGACCTTACACCACGATACAAAGACAAAATTGATTACGGCGAATAGACACGTCACTGACAGGACAGACAGTTCATAATTCTGTGGAAAGAAGAGAAAAAAGATATGAGGGGGGTACGAGGGCGAGTTGAAGACAGATCTCCTCCGCTTCGCAGTCAAACACTAGCTCAACATGTTGTACATATTAAGCTTGGACCATTAAGTGTTCCTATTTTGATTCTTTTTTCGCAGTTCAGTAGGCCTTCTTCCTGTTTTCACGGTTGATCTTCGTTCAGTTTTCTGAAGAGCTATCCTCTAGGCCATCTCACCACTAAACCTGAGGGGTTTTCCGCTTGTGAGTATGCATTTTGATACCGTAGGAAGTGTCACTACAAAGCAGTGTGAAAACTGACTCGACATCTAATATTATGGACACACCAATATGGCGGCGGTGGCTTCGCTTTTGTGGCATCAGGGCTCTACACAACAGCAAACTTCCCTGACTTACTGCATCATAATTACCAGATGCGCACAATTACGAATACTGTACGAGCTTACAAGTGCCAGAATTACCGCACTATCAGCTGAACAACTCATGCAAAAATAATTGCGGAAGAATGGAAAATTGAAGATATGTTAGACGACAATCAGTTTGGCTTTAGGAGAAGTAAGGGCACCAATAGGGAGTTCTGAGATTGCGGTTGATAATGGAATCAAGACTAAAGAAAAATCAGGACACGTTCATAGGATCTTTCGACCTGGAAAAGGCATCCGACAATATAAAAATGGTACCAGATGTTCGAAATACTGGGAAAAATAGGGATAAGCTGTAGAGGGAGACGAGTAATATACAGTATCTGCAAGAGCCAAAAGGTAATACTAAGAGTGGACGATCAAGAACGGTGTAAGACATGGATGTAGTCTTTCCCCCCTACTGTTAAATTGTACATCGAAAAAACAGTGATGGAAATAAAAGCAAGTTTCAGAAGTGGAATTAAAATTCAAGGTGAAAGGATATCAATGATACGATTCACTGATGACATTGCTATCCTGAGTGAATTGAAGAAGAATTACATGATCTGCTGAACTGAAGGAACAGTCTATTGAGAAGAGATTATGGACTGAGAGTAAATCGAAGAAAGACGGAAGTAATGTCAGCAGCAGAAATGTGAACAGCGAGAAATTTAACATCACGATTGATGGTTATGAACTAGATGGAGTTAAGGCAGCAAAATAACCTATGACGGACGGTGCTAGGAGAACATCAAAAGCAGTCTAGCACTGACAAAAAGGGCATTTCTGGCCAAGAGAAGTCTACTAGTACCAAATATAGCCCTTAATTTGAGGAGGAAATTTCAGAGAATGTACATCTGGAGCAAAGCACTGTATGGCAGTGAAACTGGGACTGTGGAAAACCGGAACAAAAGAGAATCGCAACAGTTGAGATGCGGTGTTAAAAGCGAATTTTGAAAATTAGGTGTACTGACAGTAGGAAATGAGGTGGTTATGGGCAGAATGAGTATATGGAAAAAACTGACAAGGAAAAGGGACAGGATGATAGGACGTATCTTAAGACATCGGGGAATGACTTGCATGGTACTAGAGTGAGCTGTAATACTAAGAGTGGACGATCAAGAACGGTGTTCTTCCCGCGAACCATACGCGACTGGAACAGGAAAGGGAGGTAATGACAGTGGCACGTAAAGTGCCCTCCGCCACACACCGTTGGGTGGCTTGCGGAGTATGAATGTAGATGTAGATGTAGATGTAGATGTAGAGGGCAAATACTGGAGAGGAGGACACAGATTGGAATACATCCAGCAAGTAACTGAGGACGTCGCTTGCAAGTGCCTCACTGAAATGAAAAGGTTGTCTCAGGAGAATTTGTCGCAGGCGCGTCAAACCAGTCAGAAGACTGATGACTCAGAAAAAATATTACAAGATTCATTTTTAATCAGATCGATTGATGAATTTTATTCATGAAGGAAACGAAATCAATCAGATGGGGTTGACGGAGGAGATAGAGAAGATCCAAAGAAGAGCGGCGCGTTTCGTCACAGGGTTATTTGGTAACCGTGATAGCGTTACGGAGATGTTTAATAAACTCAAGTGGCAGACTCTGCAAGAGAGGCGCTCTGCATCGCGGTGTAGCTTGTTCGCCAGGTTTCGAGAGGGTGCGTTTCTGGATGAGGTATCGAGTATATTGCTTCCCCCTACTTATACCTCCCGAGGAGATCACGAATGTAAAATTAGAGAAATTAGAGCGCGCACGGAGGCTTTCAGACAGTCGTTCTTCCCGCGAACCATACGCGACTGGAACAGGAAAGGGAGGTAATGACAGTGGCACGTAAAGTGCCCTCCGCCACACACCGTTGGGTGGCTTGCGGAGTATGAATGTAGATGTAGATGTAGATGTAGAGGGCAAATACTGGAGAGGAGGACACAGATTGGAATACATCCAGCAAGTAACTGAGGACGTCGCTTGCAAGTGCTTCACTGAGATGAAAAGGTTGTCTCAGGAGAATTTATCGCAGGCGCGTCAAACCAGTCAGAAGACTGATGACTCAGAAAAAATATTACAAGGTTCATTTTTAATCAGATCGATTGATGAATTTTATTCATGAAGGAAACGAAATCAAAATGTAATTAGTAGGCACCAAAATCACAAAGCAGATTAAAAACATTCCTTTTTTTCTAGCAAAGAATATAAATAAAATCCATTGAAAGAAACAATGTCGTTAACTTTTTAATACAGACAGTGAAATCAGTAAATCCGCATATCCCAGTCAAGTAAATACAGTCTTAATCTGTATTCCTCATAAAGATAAGACTGCAATGCTTAATTCTGTCCCTGGCGTAAACCACCGAAAATAGATCTTTCACACAATTAAAAAAAAAGCGTCATAAAAAATGGCTCTGAGCACTATGGGACTTAACTTCTGAGGTCATCAGTCCCATAGAACTTAGAAATACTTAAACCTAACTAACCCAAGGACATCACACACATCCGTGCCCGAGGCAGGATTGGAACCTGCGACTATAGCGGTCGCGCGGTTCCAGACTCAAGCGCCTAGAACCGCTCGGCCACTCCAGCCACCAACTGCAAAGAAGTAATGGTTTTAAAGTAAACTTTCTGGGTGAGTGTTTGTGTTTTTTTCCTGGAGACATGTGGGCGGTATGTAACATGAGGTAACTATTCCTGTAAATATGTCGATTGTCGAGAACAACATGAGCCGATCAGTCAGATGCATGGGTATGGGCTTGCCCACAGGAAAACATTACGGAACACTAGGAGAAAGATCGGCGAAGGGCGGCACTGAAGTGCCAGGAGTCACAGGACGGACTCGGTTGGTAGGTTCGCCTTGAGAGCAGCCGGCCCACAGTTTGACTTCCGAGATGCAGCCGTTAGAGCAGCCAAAAGACTCGCAGCCTCCAGCTCACGTTCACAGCACCGCCTGCTGCAGTTTCTGTAGCTGCCGATACACAGACAGTCTGGCCGGCGCCTGTTGCAGCGACGCTGCTCTTTACCACACGTAATCAAGGAGCTCCCCTCACATTCCACCTACCGATGGTACGGTTGTTGCCGAATGACGATCACTAAGATCCCTGGTAAAAGCATCGAGACATTCATCAGTGTTAACAGGCATATTATTGTTATACATTAATGCAATGTTTGTAACTGACACCGTGTAGTTCGAGGCTGTGTCCCTTCGGACACATACGCAAATCCGAAGCCGGCCGCTGTGGTCGAGCAGTTCTATGGGTTTCAGTTCGGAACCGCGTTGCTGCTACGGTTGCAGGTTCGAATCCTGCCTAGGGCACGGATGTGTGTGATGTCCTTAGGTTAGTCAGGTTTACGTCTAGGGGACTGATGACCTCAGATGATAAGTCCCGTATTTCTTAGAGCCATATGAACCACCCATATGAGCAAATCCGAAAGAACATTGCTCATACGGTGCCCAGGCGCTCAAACTAAATTACGTGGAAGGACTAGTCCAGGTTCCGGGAAAACATCATTTACAAGCCGTAAAACATTTAATACAACAGATTATCAAGTGCAGATCTCTGCCGGCTAGTGTGGCCGAGCGGTTCTAGGCACTTCGGTCTGGAACCGCGAGACCACTACGGTCTGAGGTTCGAATCCTGCCTCGGGAATGGATGTGTGTGATGTCCTTAGGTTAGTTAGGTTGAAGTAGTTCTAAGTTCTAGGGGACTGACGACCTCAGATGTTAAGTCCCATAGTGCTAAGAGCCATTTGAGCCATTTTGGAAATTACTAGTTTCACGTTAACCAAAGTGATTGTAAGGTGCAATTTCCAGCTTCAAATTAAGCAAATTTTGAGCATATACCCAGTGGCTAATGCCGCTTAATGAATTTAAAATAATCAATCCAATTTTTTTTAAACAATTCAAAAAACTAACCCTTAGGGCCCTTAAATAATACTTAAATAAAAGAATTTAGTCTAATTACGAATCTTAGACATTTACGAAAGAAAAAAAAGTATCAGTGGCAACATGCTTTGTAATTATTCTGATGACGACGACCAGATGGCTTTCTAGAATCTTATACCACAATTCAAATTTACAAAGGGGATCCGGACTGAAATGAAACAAAGAACATGGTGAGTAATAAAGCCAAGTACTTACAAATGAATCCCCAGAAACATACTGCCACTACATCTAGAAACCGTTTTTCTAGAGAAAGAGCTTGGCCAGTGCCAGATATCGAAACTTTAAGAAAAGGATTAACATTTCAAGAAACGGCCAACCACGACTCTTGAAAAATTGAAACAAGGCCAGCGTCAGATGACAGAATCTGAGAAAATTTAACAACCGGGCCAACGGCCGTTCACGGTCCTCAAAAACATTAACCCAGCAGAGTGAAACCCTTACTCTCACATTAAATTAAAACTCGAGATAGGGTCATGTCACTTTTTTTTTAAAAAAAAGGAAGAATAGAAAAAAGGAGACTGAAACAAAATATTACAATTATTGGGGCAGAAGCCCGTAATAGTCACGAAGAAACTGTGCTCCCGTTGGGTCCAGAAACTCCTAACAGAGGACCACAAAAACCAAAGATCTGAGTGTGCGATGAAGTTCTTGAGTCATTATCACGAAGAAGGCGACGGCTTCTTGAGTCAGATCGTATCTGGAGACGAAACATGGGTTTCGCATAGCACGTCCGAATCGAAGCAACAGAGCACGGAATGGGGACACACGCACTCGCCTGTAAAAGTGAAGACCAAACAGACTCTGTCCCAGCGCAAAAACATGGCGTCGGTGTTTTGGGATAGACGTGGTCTTTTGTTGGTCGACGTCATGCAACGAGGAACCACTATAAATGCAGAAGCATACTGCAAAACCCTGAGAAAACTACGCAGAGCGATGCAAAAAAAAAGATACGGCATGCTGACAAAGAGAATTATCCTTCTCCATGACAATGCAAGACCTCACACTGCATGTCAGACCCGCGATTTATTGGACAGTTTTGGCTGGGAAGTTTTAGACCAGCCACCCTACAGTCCTTATCTTGCGCCGAGCTATTACCATCTGTTCCTCCACCTCAAACTACACCCCAGTGGCAACCGTTAGAATGATGACGACGACGTGAAAACGGCAGCGAACTCTTGGTTATCGGAGCAGGCGGCAAGATTTATCAAGGGGGTATTTTAAAATTGGTTGAGAGGTATGATACATGTTTCAACAAACTTGGCATCTATGTCGAAAAATAGAGTGAAGTGTATACTTCCTGAAAATACACTCCTGGAAATTGAAATAAGAACACCGTGAATTCATTGTCCCAGGAAGGGGAAACTTTATTCACACATTCCTGGGGTCAGATACATCACATGATCACACTGACAGAACCACAGGCACATAGACACAGGCAACAGAGCATGCACAATGTCGGCACTAGTACAGTGTATATCCACCTTTCGCAGCAATGCAGGCTGCTATTCTCCCATGGAGACGATCGTAGAGATGCTGGATGTAGTCCTGTGGAACGGCTTGCCATGCCATTTCCACCTGGCGCCTCAGCTGGACCAGCGTTCGTGCTCGACGTGCAGACCGCGTTAGACGACGCTTCATGCAGTCCCAAACATGCTCAATGGGGGACAGATCCGGAGATCTTGCTGGCCAGGGTAGTTGACTTACACCTTCTAGAGCACGTTGGGTGGCACGGGATACGTGCGGACGTGCATTGTCCTGTTGGAACAGCAAGTTCCCTTGCCGGTCTAGGAATGGTAGAACGATGGGTTCGATGACGGTTTGGATGTACCGTGCACTACTCAGTGTCCCCTCGACGATCACCAGTGGTGTACGGCCAGTGTAGGAGATCGCTCCCCACACCATGATGCCGGGTGTTGGCCCTGTGTGCCTCGGTCGTATGCAGTCCTGATTGTGGCGCTCACCTGCACGGCGCCAAACACGCGTACGACCATCATTGGCACCAAGGCAGAAACGACTCTCATCGCTGAAGACGACACGTCTCCATTCGTCCCTCCATTCACGCCTGTCGCGACACCACTGGAGGCGGGCTGCACGATGTTGGGGCGTGAGCGGAAGACGGCCTAACGGTGTGCGGGAACGTAGCCCAGCTTCATGGAGACGGTTGCGAATGGTCCTCGCCGATACCCCAGGAGCAACTGTGTCCCTAATTTGCTGGGAAGTGGCGGTGCGGTCCCCTACGGCACTGCGTAGGATCCTACGGTCTTGTCGTGCATCCGTGCGTCGCTGCGGTCCGGTCCCAGGTCGACGGGCACGTGCACCTTCCGCCGACCACTGGCGACAACATCGATGTACTGTGGAGACCTCACGCCCCACTTGTTGAGCAATTCGGCGGTACGTCCACCCGGCCTCCCGCATGCCCACTATACGCCCTCGCTCAAAGTCCGTCAACTGCACATACGGTTTACGTCCACGCTGTCGCGGCATGCTACCAGTGTTAAAGACTGCGATGGAGCTCCGTATGCCACGGCAAACTGGCTGACACTGACGGCGGCGGTGCACAAATGCTGCGCAGCTAGCGCCATTCGACGGCCAACACCGCGGTTCCTGGTGTGTCCGCTGTGCCGTGCGTGTGATCATTGCTTGTACAGCCCTCTCGCAGTGTCCGGAGCAAGTATGGTGGGTCTGACACACCGGTGTCAATGTGTTCTTTTCTCCATTTCCAGGAGTGTATATAGGTGTTCCTAGTGCGAGAACGGAGGAACGGCCCTATGTAATCGATAAAAGTTTTACCCACTGCATGCTCCTCCTTAGTGGACTGCAGAAACCCCTTACTGGAACTGGGGTTGGGTTTTGCGCTGTTGCAGCTTTTGCACACCCCCACCAGTCTACAAATACCTTTATGAAGGGTAAGCCAACTAATATGTTGCTTGATCTTAGCAATAGTTCAACAAATCCCAAAGTGCCCGCCCGAAACGGTGTTGTGGAAATAAATAAATACAGCCATTATCAACTTCTTGGGCAAACAGATATTCGAATTGAAGTTGCCGCGTCGACTGTATCCAAGCACTTCCCTATGCAGGCTCTATCTGTATACCTGTTTTCCACGCAACAATCTCTTCTGAAGACTGGAAATCGCAGAGTCCTTATCGTACTTGCTCTTCATATTCACAAACAGCTCAGGAACTTCAGTCAACATCCCTGTTATGTTACCCATAAACAGAGAAAGCCGTCTGTTCGTCGCAGCCTGATTCCTCGCCCTCGAACATCCAACTTGGGGCATCCGCCACCAGATTATCAGGGCCCCTAATATGCCTGACTTGAAAGCGAACGGCGGTAATGTAGATCACACACCGAGCAATTCGTCGAGTTTTCTTGGGACGTGCGTGTACCCAGCTAAGGGCCTGATTATTGCTTTCTAAAAGAAACTCTCAGTGCTCCAGATAAAACTTGAATTTTTCGAGAGCAAAGAGGACCACCAAGGCTTTCCATTCGTGCACAGAATGTTTCACGTCAGCAGACGACAATTTCCTCAATGCCCAGGCTATTGGACGTAGCCCACCATTTGCTACTTGCAAGAGCACTGCTGCTACCCCAGAATTAGACGCATCCGTTCGGATCACAAACTGTAGCTCAAAGTTGGGAGTAGCAAAAACGGGTGGTTGACGTCAGCAGTCAAGATCACAATAACATTTGTTTATTGACCGGTTTCAGCTTATGTTAAAGCCATCCTCAGAATTTTGCGGCCCCACAGCTGCCGAAACTGGTCAATAACCAAATGTTATTGCGATCTCGACAGATGATTTCAACCTACATATAGCACCAGATTGCTGCACTCAATAGACAGTGTTGTCTAAATTTATGGCGACATGGGTGGATTACTGAGGCAGCCTTAATGACTTTAAAGTCTGCCTGATGACTTTCGTCCCACCTAAGAACGACATCCTTTTTCGGTACAAATTTAGGAAAAAAATTGGCCATGTCTATAAATCTGGACACACCTTTCTAATTCTTTGAGGAGGGGAATCACTAGCGGCTCTTGGTCAATCCCAGTGCCGTCAGCAGAAAGTAGATGCCCCAAAAATGAAATCTGACGACGAGCTGTGGCGATTTTAGATGATTTCACGGTCAGCCCTGCCTCTCTAAGGCAGACTAGAAATGATTCCAGGTGTTGCAGATGTTCCGAAAATGTAGCTCTGCAAATGACCACAACATCCAAATGATTGTAGAGACACTTGGACTTAAGATAAAAATAAATTGTTGAAATGGCTCTGAGCACTATGGGACTCAACTTCTGAGGTCATCAGTCCCCTAAGCTTAGAACTACTTAAACCTAATTAACCTAAGGACATCACACACATCCATGCCGGACGCAGGATTCGAACCTGTGATCGTAGCAGTTGCGTGGCTCCAGACTGTAGTGCCTAGAACCGCTCGGCCACTCCGGCTGGCGGACTTAAGATTGCCCAAAACACAATCTAGAAGAGGGGACCATGTTGAATTCATATGGATTCCAGTCAGTACACCTGCGCTAAAGGAATCTGATAATATGTCTGGTTGATATCGAGAATTGTAAAAACTTTGGTCCCAGAAAACCAGGTAAAACAATTATGTACACCTGGGAGCGGTACAGGCTCTACAACTACATTTTCGTTGACTACCATATAATCAACCAGCAGACGAAACGCTCCACTATCGGCCTTAGGTGCCAGAAGTCTGGGTGACGTATAGTGTGGCGAGGATGGCTTAAGTACCCTCCCAGCGCAACATACGATCAAACAACATAAACTCCTCATCTTAGAATGAGAAAGCTTATACGGAACTTGCTTCACTGGGATATTAGTAAGGCGAACCTTGTACTCCGTTTTCCTGCTAATGAACAGTTTGTTTGTCAACAAATCTTGGAAACGAGTAGGGACTTCCAAAAGCTGGTTTCCCTCGACCAGTGCCAAATGACTGATAGCAAATCTTGAGGCAGAAGGTAACACATTACAGATTCCCAACGAATTTAGACAGGAGTACAAGGCCAGCCTCTCAACAAGACGAAGCTTAAAGTAAGCAACCCTATCCCGACAATCTAACATCCGACCCGTGCTGTGTGTAAAATCACAACCACCAAAATAATCGGCCCCGAAGAGACTGAAACACTCAATTTCGCTCGCATCTCCCCAGTCAGAGGCAACATCTGCTCATTAACAGAATGACATCCCCAGGAGGAAGAGTGAAAGCAAGGCAGCTTACAAACAGCACTAAATTCCAAGCACCACTTGTAGTCAAGCAGGGAAACAGAGCTACCTGAATCAGTAAGTGGAAATACAACGTTCTTATAAAGGTGAGCTGAAAGATAAGGTAGAGGCTTGTCCATCACAGCCTTAATACAAAGATAGCGTTTTGGCAAACCACAGCCTATACGCCTCTATTGTCTCTGATGTCTTCAGGAGTTCGGCCTCTCCCTGTGTTGAAAAGGGCACTGACGCACGAAATGCCTCTTTTTGTTGCACCGGAAACACGCCTTACGCTTGCCCCTTTTGCAAGAAGGCAGTTTTAAATTGTTCGAAGTCCACGTGGGCACGTGGTAATTACACTCTAACACCCCTCCCTCCCGCCCCCAGCTTTTGATCCACGATTTCTCAATCCTTCAGTAGCGGAAACGAAAGCATCTAATTCCACAAAGGTAGAAACTTTATTGAAGAATATAATACGCGAAGGCCCTCTGGCCCATGCCTTCCGGTATGATGTCAAACACTCGCAGCTCAACGACATGCGATTCCAGGGCTAACACCACAGTCCGAATCTCTTCACCATGTAAGTAGGCTGTTTATGTTTTTATGTTGGTAACGTCACGTGTCGCTCTGTATGAAAATCACTGGCTGTGCTGTGTGCAGTCTGTGGCTGGTTGGCATTGTTGGAATATTCGCTATTGTAGTGTTGGGCAGTTGGAGGTGAACAGCGCGTAGCTAGTTCAAATGGCTCTGAGCCCTATGGGACTTAACATCTATGGTCATCAGTCCCCTAGAACTTAGAACTACTTAAACATAACCAAGCTAAGGACATCACACAACACCCAGTCATCATGAGGCAGAGAAAATCCCTGACCCCGCCGGGAATCGAACCCGGGAGCCCGGGCGCGGGACAGCGCTTAGCGTTGTGCAGTTGGAGGTGAGCCGCCAGCAGTGGTGGATGTGGGGAGAGAGATGGTTGAATTTTGAGAGCGGATGATCTGGACGTGTGTCCATCAGAAAGAGTAAATTTGTAAGACTGGATGTCATGAACCGGTATATATATGTTATGACTTTTGAACACTATTAAGGTAAATACATTGTTTTTTCTCTATCAAACACTTTCATTTGCTGAGTATGCCTATCAGCAGTTAGTGCCTTCAGTAGTTAGAAACTTTTATTTAGCTGGCAGTATTGGCGCTTGCTGTATTGCAGTAGTTCGAGTAACGAAGATTTTTGTGAGGTAAGTGAATCATGACAGGTATAGGTTATTGTTAGTCAGGGCCATTCTTTTGTAGGGATTATTGAAAGTCAGATTGCGTTGCGCTAAAAATATTGTGTGTCAGTTTAGTATTGATCAGATTAAGTGAAGAGCGAAATGTCTGAGTACTTTCAGTTCTCCTGAGCTGTTCGAAAATCAAGTAACATCGAGGTTTGCCAGCACAGTAAAATATAAACTTTTCTAAGGGGAAGTTTCAACCACGCCAGGCTAAAGTTTCTTGAGAGGCCCGAACCCGCAAAAAATGCTTGCACTGAAATTCCCTCTTAATACGTGGTTATAATTACAATTTGATAATACGTTTTCACAGATTCTTCAGTGCACTGTTTTCCTGCAAAATTTCAGGGAATATGCAGCTCAATATGGCACGCGTTGATGGGTAAAACAGCCGAATTACAATATTTTGGGGAATTCCTAAGGTATCAGCATGAAATTTAAATCTGCCTGTTAGCCACAAAATAGCTTCTACCTGGTTCAAACTTTCGACCCAGAATTCCTCAATCCCCTGAACCAAAAGAATCATCGCGTTACACAGTTTACAGAAGGAATCCCAGCTGGCCCCTTCACAGCACCTATGGCACTACTTTTTCCGACAGGTAACAGTCCGAGAGAAGACTTCCGCTCCCTACTCATTGCACCCAAGTCCTCTCACCCGCGGCAGCCAGCGCTACCTTGCAAGTCTCGCACTAGCTGGACTTACTTAAACTACTCAGCACTAAGTTCGAATTGCTGGATATCACCTAAACGGTTACCCCCACAAACAAGCTGCTCCTGAAACCGTAAATTTGGTTACCGATGGGTAGGCTACATTCCAAAATTTCAACGATGTGAGGTAAGGTCGATATAGCAGAGGTGAAATTAACTAGCACGATACGTACCTCGCCAACGCTGCGAATACCGATAAACAATGGCCTGTCTAAACCATCGGGCAAGCGGGCCGCTAATTCCGTAACCCTTCCATCAACCTGAAGGCAGAGTATTCTGAGCCCGTAAGCTAAATGTTCCTTTTTAAAAAGGGACAACCCAGTAAGGCCATGAGACTATATGCTCAGCAGTAAGTATCTGGAGAAACCAATTCCGTTAGTGCCAATATACGACACAACAAATCAAATTAAAACTCAAATAGAAAGAAACAACCAGTGGTGAATAATGTTACTTGCACAAGCCCCCGAAATCCATTGTACTACGAAATCTCTCACTCTGAATTACATTTCATGTGAAGGCCAGGAGCTCAGAGTAAATTACGTGAAAGAACTGGACCGCCTTTCGGGAAAACATAATTTACCACTCGCAAAACATTTATTACAACAGATTATAAAGTATTTTAAACATAGCTGCACAACAGCAACGGTTCCACGTAATAAAATTATAAACAGCCGACCAGTTGCAATGGATAAAGAAATCTTTACCTAGGTTTCAACAAATATATGCCACTGTACGTAACTCTCGGCGTAAGCGCCACCTGCCTTTTTGATGTATACATAAATGATACCAAGGCTCCCATACTGTTATAACGGGAGTGTTAAACGCTTTCCTTCTTTTTATTGTCACTTTATCTAAGGACGCTATTAATACTGATAATTTACACGTTGCTTTTGTACGCCAATCGGCACATGGTTCGCGCCATGAGCGCCACCTGCCCTGGCCGCAGAGTAACTACGCTGGCCGATTACACTCAGTCGCTTGTGAGCTCTGCAACATCCATGTACTAATTTACATTTACATGACAAACCCTATTTTTAGGGCTATATTTTAATTTGGGCAAATGGATCTATGCAGACATTTGTAAAAACGGCGATGATACATCAGTCCATACTAATGTAAAATTGTAAGTACCAGGCGTCCTTCTCATATTTTTGTAATACAAGAGCTCTCTAATACGTGTTAAAATCTATTCTTGACTTAAGTTTCATACCTTTTAATGTAAGCTATGATGTTCATTGTCCTTAGACCACCTTCTGAAGAAGACAAATTTAAATTTGTTGAAACCTAGGTAAAGATTTCTTTATCCATTGCAACTGGTCGGCTGTTTATAATTTTATTAGATTATAAAGTGTCAATTTCCAGAGTCACATTAATCAAACTTTCGTCATATATTAAACCGCTATTGCCGCTTAATGGATTTAAAATAGTGTGTCTAAAAAATTCTTTAATAATTTAAAAAACAATGCCATACTTCCCATGAGTGAAACTTGAACAAGAAATACAGTGTAGTCTAATTCTGAATTTTACAAAATGGTTCACATGGCTCTGAGCACCATGGGATTTAACTTCTGAGGTCATCAGTCCCCTAGAACCTAGAACTACTTAAACCTAACTAACCTAAGGACATCACACACATCTATGCCCGAGGCAGGATTCGAACCTGCGACCGTAGCGGTCGCGCGGTTCCAGACTGTAGCGCCTAGAACCGATCGGCCACACCGGCCAGCCTCTGAATTTAACACATTCAGGAAAAGGATAAGACACTAACAATGCCAATATGAAGCGTAATTATTCGAATGTACAAACAGGATCTCGACTAACATGAAACCAGAAATACACTCCTGGAAATTGAAATAAGAACACCGTGAATTCATTGTCCCAGGAAGGGGAAACTTTATTGACACATTCCTGGGGTCAGATACATCACATGATGACACTGACAGAACCACAGGCACATAGACACAGGCAACAGAGCATGCACAATGTCGGCACTAGTACAGTGTATATCCACCTTTCGCAGCAATGCAGGCTGCTATTCTCCCATGGAGACGATCGTAGAGATGCTGGATGTAGTCCTGTGGAACGGCTTGCCATGCCATTTCCACCTGGCGCCTCAGTTGGACCAGCGTTCGTGCTGGACGTGCAGACCGCGTGAGACGACGCTTCATCCAGTCCCAAACATGCTCAATGGGGGCAGATCCGGAGATCTTGCTAGCCGGGGTAGTTGACTTACACCTTCTAGAGCACGTTGGGTGGCACGGGATACATGCGGACGTGCATTGTCCTGTTGGAACAGCAAGTTCCCTTGCCGGTCTAGGAATGGTAGAATGATGGGTTCGATGACGGTTTGGATGTACCGTGCACTATTCAGTGTCCCCTCGACGATCACCAGTGGTGTACGGCCAGTGTAGGAGATCGCTCCCCACACCATGATGCCGGGTGTTGGCCCTGTGTGCCTCGGTCGTATGCAGTCCTGATTGTGGCGCTCACCTGCACGGCGCCAAACACGCATACGACCATCATTGGCACCAAGGCAGAAGCGACTCTCATCGCTGAAGACGACACGTCTCCATTCGTCCCTCCATTCACGCCTGTCGCGACACCACTGGAGGCGGGCTGCACGATGTTGGGGCGTGAGCGGAAGACGGCCTAACGGTGTGCGGGCCGTAGCCCAGCTTCATGGAGACGGTTGCGAATGGTCCTCGCCGATACCCCAGGAGCAACAGTGTCCCTAATTTGCTGGGAAGTGGCGGTGCGGTCCCCTACGGCACTGCGTAGGATCCTACGGTCTTGGCGTGCATCCGTGCGTCGCTGCGGTCCGGTCCCAGGTCGACGGGCACGTGCACCTCCTGCCGACCACTGGCGACAACATCGATGTACTGTGGAGACCTCACGCCCCACGTGTTGAGCAATTCGGCGGTACGTCCACCCGGCCTCCCGCATGCCCACTATACGTCCTCGCTCAAAGTCCGTCAACTGCACATACGGTTCACGTCCACGCTGTCGCGGCATGCTACCAGTGTTAACGACTTTTTTTTTTTTTAAAAAAAAAAAGACTGCGATGGAGCTCCGTATGCCACGGCAAACTGGCTGACACTGACGGCGGCGGTGCACAAATGCTGCGCAGCTAGCGCCATTCGACGGCCAACACCGCGGTTCCTGGTGTGTCCGCTGTGCCGTGCGTGTGATCATTGCTTGTACAGCCCTCTCGCAGTGTCCGGAGCAAGTATGGTGGGTCTGACACACCGGTGTCAATGTGTTCTTTTTTCCATTTAAAGGAGTGTATTAAACCGCTATTGCCGTTTAATGGATTACAAATAGTGTGTCTAAAAAATTATTTAATAATTTAATAAACAAGGCCATAGTTGCCATGACTGAAACTTGAACAAGAAATACAGTGTAGTCTAATTCTGAATTTTACAAAATGGTTCAAATGGCTCTGAGCACCATGGGATTTAACTTCTGAGGTCATCAGTCCCCTAGAACGTAGAACTACTTAAACCTAACTAACCTAAGGACATCACACACATCTATACCCGAGGCAGGATTCGAACCTGCGACCGTAGCGGTCGCGCGGTTCGCGACTGTAGCGCCTAGAACCGATCGGCCACACCGGCCAGCCTCTGAATTACATTTAAGAAAAGGATAAGACACTAACAATGCCAATGTGAAGAGTAATTATTCGAATCTACAAACAGGATCTCGACTAACATGAAACCAGAAATATGATGCGTAACGAGGACCATTACTTATGCTTGGATCCCCATTGACATACTGCAATCAAATCTAAAAACCCCTTTAACCAAAAACTAGGTCAGTGTCAGACAACAAACCTTCAAAAAAAATTTTACAAATCAAGAAACGGGCAATTACAGCTCTTCGAGAATTTAGATCTGGCCAGTGCCCAGATGACAAAAATTAAGGAAAAATAACAATCTGGGCAGCAGCCGTTTACGGCCCTACAAAATTTTAATCCAACACAGTGAAACTCTTAAAGTCACATTAATTATAACTCTAGATAGGATGGGCTCTGCAGCCTGTCACTACCGCTGCTCATCCCCTAATTTTTTAAGAATACAACAAAAGATTACAGGCGGCGGAAGACAGTTACAAAGTTATATGTTTCCCTGCTATGTGACGTAATGCAGGACGCGGCAGGCTCGGCGAAGACGATGTCGGCAGTGATTCACCCGGGAAGAATGCCCACATGAGAACTATGTGGTCAACAGTTTCGACCTCTTTTGTGAGGAGCAAGCGGTAGGTTCCCACACTGGCTGGCAGAGGCGGTTGGCCATCGGGCGCCTCCAGAGCCAGACGGATGAGGTGCGGATGGAACAAACTAAGGGAATGTCAAAGTCGGGACACCACTAGCCCCTTCCACACTCTCACATAATCGGTTGTTCCGCCAGGAAAGGGTTCCCTTAGCGGTCCCGACATCCAGCAAAGTAAACAGTTCTCTGAAAACGGAACCATCAGTCATTTACATGATTTTAAATGCTTTTCCTCTGTCATACTTACTGCTGACCATATGCTTATTTGATCAGGCATTGCAGTCCCTTCATACTACTCAGCAGTGCGAGGCAATATAATGGTACAGGAAACAACCCAGACAAGCCTATCTAACGTCCTTAACCAGCTCCAAGCTCCACTGAGCCGACGGACAGCACAGTGGATTATGATAATCCAAAGACCAAAGCACTTAATTAATCCGGTTCTCCGAAACGTCAGTCTCTCCGTACATTAGTTTACACAAACTGAATCCTCAAATTAGTGCAAAAGGACTTTAAGATACAAGTGAAATAAATTTTGTCGCTCAAGGAACACACAGGGCCCAGATCGGTACAGTAAGGCGCACTCTGGAATATCGTCGGAGAACCGCCGTGTCATCAGGTCTCGTACCAAACCACGACCAACGTGGCCAAACCTGGGACCCATAAAGTGCATAACTCCGAGCGGAGCCGAATACATCACGCCGTTGAAGGTGGGTTTTCAATGTCAAGTATATGTTCACCTTATGTACACAGATGTCCTACTGTGTACTGTGTTTTTGTGATGTAACAAGCATCTGTGAGCTGTATGTGTACGACATGGCCATCTGCGTAAGGCGCATTACGTTTTTAAATATTTTAAGTATGACAAATCTTTTACAATGTGCTGTTTCTTACCCTCATGACAACTTGGCATGAGGTCCACATTAAATGAACACGTTTCATAACAAAAAGATTTTTTAACACCTAAGGATGACAGCAAAGTCTGTCGAAAACGATTTAAACAAAGAAGCATTTATGCGATCTTGGCTTTAGAATAATTTTGGGAATTCCACATTTCTGCCGAAACAACTGAGAAAATGCGTCTGGCGATTCTTAGGAGGGACACACTTTACATAATTTGGTGCTGCAACTTGATCGGTTTAGCTTTGTTTGGATGCTATTATATCGCGACATCTGCTATGTTAAAGCCAATAATTTGCAGCTCATCGAAATCTGAAAATATGTGATACACTGCTGGCCACCGTAAATGCAACACCAAGAAAGGCAAGAGGTAGCACAACAAAATTTATTTTATAGATAACATGTTGACCAAGTATCAAATGATTACGTTTACAGACGTCTGTGACATGTGGTTCCTGCCAGAATCAGTAGCCAGACTAGCCGCCATTGTTGGAGATCACCGCTGCCACACGTCTCGGCATTGAGTCAAAGAGACGTTGGATGTGTTCCTGGGGTACAGCAGCCCAAGCAGCTTCCACACGTTGCCAAAGATCCCATCTGGTGTGGCAGCTGGGGATGTAATCTGGGTCACTCGTTGAGCAACCATGGACCACATGTTTTCTATCGGCGAAAGATCCGGAGAGTGAGCCGGCCAGGGAAGCACTTCAATCTGTTATTGACGAAGAACCTTTGGACAATGCGTGCCACGTGTGGTCGCGCATTATCCTGTTGAAATATGGCTGTGGCCGAGCCCTGAAGGTAAGGAAGGACAACTGGCTTCAGCAACTCGGATATGTAGTGCCGGCTATTTAAAGTACCGGCAATGCGTACTAGAGGCGTGCGAGAGTAATATCCAATACCGCCCCATACCATAATACCCGGTGCAAGACCAGTGTGGCGGTGCATAATGCAGCTGTCCAGCATCCTCTCTCCACGGTATCTCCACACTCGATTCCGACCATCATGGTGCTGCAGACAGAAGCGTGCCTCGTCAGTAAAGACAACGTCATTCCATTCTGCCGTCCACATCCGTCTGTCATCACACCATTGGCGACGGAGACGTCTGTGGTTCTGTGTCAATGGTAGACGAAGCAATGGACGTCTTGCGGACAGACCACTCTGCTGTAAACGGCGTGGAATGGTACGCGCAGACACTGGATGATGCGTTACAGACGCAATGTGCTGTGCTATGGTTCGGGATGTCACTGAGCGATCCGTCACTGCCATGCGCACAATTTGCCTATCAGCACGTGCACTGGTGCACCGAGGTGAATGCGATCGAGCACGTCGGTCCGTCGTACCCTCCTGCATCGAACGGTCACATATCCGCATTACAGTTGTTTGGTTTCGTCCAACACGACTAGAGATTTCTCTGTATGATAATCCACAATCTCGGTAAGCCACTATCCTTCCTCTGTCGAACTCGGATACTTGATCAAACGACGTTCGCTGTTGTCTACGAGGCATAACTGATCGTCTTGTGAAACAACCACAAGGTAAACACACGTGCCGAACGTACACTCGTCGAAATAGCCAAGCCTTAAATGGCGCTATGAGGTGGCGCCACAGGCGCACGTGATGTGCGTCTGCGCTGAAATTCTAATCAGTTGCATATCTCATCGCTGCAAACCCATGGTATAAATTTCACTTGATTCGGATGCTTCCTTCAGGGTGTTGCATTTACGGTGGCCAGCAGTGTATATGAACGACTTGAATCTCGCGGAGACGAAATGAAATAATACACTGAAGCGCCAAAGAAACTGACGCAAACATGCTTATTAAAGTACAGAGATATGTAACCAGGCAGAGTACGGCGCTGCGGTCGGCAACGCCTATGTAAGAAAAGTTTTGTCTGGCGAAGTTGTTACATTGGTTACTACTACTACAGTGGCAGTTTATCAAGATTTGAGTTTGAACGTGGTGTTTAGTCGGCGCACGGACGATGAGTCACACCATCTCCGAGATAGCCATGAAGCGGGGATTTTCCCGTACGTCCATTTCACGAGTGAACTGTGAATATCAGGAATCCGGTAATACATCAAATTTCCGACATCTCTGAGTACCAATGACGACCGAAGAGAATCGTTCAACGTGACAGAAGTGCAGCCCTTTCACAAATTCCTGCTGATTTCAGTGCTGCACCATCAACCACTGTCAGCGTGCGAACCATTCAATGAAACGTCATCGATATGGGCTTTACGAGCCGGAGGCCCACTCGTGCGCCCTTGATAACTGCACGACACGAAGCTTTACGTCTAGCATCGGCCCGTCAACACCGCTATTGGACTGTCGATGACTGGACACATGTTGCCTGGTTGTACGAGTCTCGTTTGAAATTATTTCGAGCGGCCGGACGTGTACGGATATGGAGATAATCTCATGAATCCACGGACCCTGAGTATCAGCGGGGGACTTTTCAAGCTGGTGGAGGCTCTGTAATGATATGCGGCTGTGCAGTTGGTGTGATATAGGACCCCTCATACATCTAGATACGACTCTGACAGGTGACCCGTACGTAAACATCATGTCTGATGATCTGCAGCCATTTATGTTCATTGTGTATTCCGACGGATCTGAGCAGTTCCATCAGGACAATGCGACACCCCCGCACGTCAAGAGTTGCTACAGAGTGGCTCCACGAACACTCTTCTGTGTTTAAACACTTCCGATGGCCACCAAGCTTCCCAGACATGAACATTATTGAGCATATCTGGAAAGCCTTGCAACGTCTGTTCAGAAGAGATCTCTACCCCCTCGTAGTCTTTCGGATTTATGGACAACCCTGCAGGATTCATGGTGTTAGTTCGTTCCAGCATGCCACGTCGTGTTACGGCAGTTTTGCGTATTCGCTGGGGCCCTACACGATATTAGGCAGGCGTACCAGTTTCCTTGCCTCTTTAGTTTAGATGTCTGTCCAGTGTTAACGCTCTGGTATAATTTTATTTCAGCGATTTCCATTTGAAATTGTTCATTAAAATGTTATTCCTTTGCATGTAGTGGAGTGTAGCAGACAACATTATTGACTGTGTCATACATTATTTAAAAACTACTCATTGTGAAACAGCGCTTACGAAAATGAACCAAATAATCAATCACACATATTTTACCACGACATTTTTTTTAGGTTTATGAAGACATTTGAGCCCAAGTCAATCTCATTATTACTGTTTCAGCATCCAAGAGTAGTCAATTATACCAGTTCCGGTTTCGAAAAGAAAGAAAGGAAGAAGGTTGGAGTTTAGGTGCTCTTGATCTCCAATATGACCATGAGACGGAGGGATCTGAAATGTGCAATATAATGGGCTAGGTATGAGAAAAGGTATTCACGTTAAAAGCTAACATAAAAACGATGTAGTCATAAAATAAAATGATGTGTTACCAGATAACGCGAGGAGAAGGTATACGGAGCTGCTTGAGTACCAGCTGGTGCCTGTCACCAACGGCTGTCGGAGCTTCTCCTTTATGAGGCTTAATCTTCGCTAGCTAGTCCGTAGTTGATGACAGGCGTCAGATGGTACTCACAGAAGCGCTGTCATAGTGTTACACGATATTTCATTTTATATTTTTTGAAGTGCGCCGTGGAGACTGAGGGATGAGCAGCGGTAGTGAGAGGCTGTAGAGCCGAAGGCAAACACTGCAAATGGCTTTAATTTGACTTCAGTACATGGTGTAGTGAGACGGGCACGCCTGCCCTCGTTGTCCCTGGCTGGGGGTGAAGAACAGGCAGCAGATACTGGCCGGAGAGCATGACCTGGCACACTTTGCTGCTTAGGCTGGCAGCCATTAGCCGTTAATGTCAGCAGCACTTCGTATTGTACTGCAGCAGCGTCCCACTTGGGAAACTACTACTCGGATCCGCACGTGGCCACGGTGGCAAAGTGTGGAGTCTACTGGGCGCGGTGTACAACCTGCTGTCTTCGGACGGCAGTCGGATGACGGCTGGCTCTGTAGCGGCAAGTCCCATTAGGAGGTCAACACCTGCTACAGCAGTTGTCGCGGGGCTGTGGAGCCAAGTTCCATGAAAAGTGCAAGACGACAGACGCAGCCTGGTCTCGAACTCGTGCGTCCCTTTGGCGCCGTTGGGGTGCTGTTGGTTCCGACAACGACAAGTGACCCCTGCCATAAAATACAGTGAGCATTTCTTTCACTAAGGCCCGGCGCCCAGTCACGTTTCCGTAACAAGAGGCTCGTTCTGGTGAGGTGATACCAAACCACTTCCGCTCGTGGTCTAGTGTCTAGCGTCTAGCGTTGCTGTCTCTGGGTCCCGGGGTCCCGGGTTCGAGTTCCGGCCGGGTAGAGGATTTTCGCAGCCCAGGGACTGCGTGTATGTGCTGTCCTCATCAGTTCATCATCACCATCACTTGTGACAGTGGCTCGATTGTACTGTGAAAACAAAGTTGGGCTGTGTAGAAATTCGGACTTGAGATGGGCTCTGATGACGGCGCAGTTGAACGCCCCACAGACTAAACAATATCATCAGCACACCAGTTGCTACACGGCTACTGTTGTGCAGCGCCTTTTGGCGTTAAGCTCCACTATCCTAGCTTTGTAATTCACTGGTGCTTCTGTTATTGCGACCCATATGTGACACTGGCGACTTCCAACTCGCCCCTGGTTACGCAGCACTCCGCGGCGGCTTCTATTTACTTTCCCTCCAGACTTATAATTTTTGTCCAAAGAATGGACTACGACACTACACTGTGTTGCTTTTGTATTAGTTTTAAGTTAAACATGTTTGGTCATACCTAGCCAATATAAGTACACTTCGGAGCCACTTGTCTGAAGGTGGTAATTTACAATGTTGTATTTCCTAAATGTGTTGTGTTGCGGTCTTCGGTCCAGAGGCTGGTTTGATGCAGCTCTCCGTGCTACTCTGTCCTGTGCAAGGCTCTTCGTCTCCGAGTAACTACGCAACGTACATCTCTCTGAATGTGCTTAGTGTATTAATCTCTTTGTCTCCCTCTGCCGGCCGGGGTGGCCGAGCGGTTCTAGGCGCTACAGTCTGGTACCGCGCGACCGCTACGGCCGCAGGTTCGAATCCTGCCTCGGGCATGGATGTGTGTGATGTCCTTAGGTTAGTTAGGTTTAAGTAGTTCTAAGTTCTAGGGGACTGATGACCTCAGAAGTTAAGTCCCATACTGCTCAGAGCCATTTGAATCATTTGTCTCCCTCTACGAATTTTACTCTCCACGTTCCCGTCCAGTATTAACCGATTCCTTCATCTAGTAAAGTTGTGCCACAAATTCCTAAATAATGTTAAAAATATTGTACATCCCTTCATTATTCATTTACTATTTTACATTTTGTTTTTATGATCTCTGTTGAACATTAACTGTTTATTTTGTCTCCAGGCTGCGTCTGTCTTTTTTTATACGTCGCCTCTCAGTTTACCGTACGTAAATATCACTATTCCTGTAACACGGATAAGGCTCCGGCAGTCAGGGACGTTTTTATATCTTCGGTAATGTATGAGGCGCCGCAGCCGCCGGGGCATTGCTGCGCTATTTCCGAGTACAGCCGGGGAAGGGCGGAGACTGCGGGGTGCTGACAGAAGTGGTTGGGGCAGGCGGGGGAGGAAGGGGGGGAGGGTCCCTGCCGACCGGATATAGGCGGCGCGCGCGGCGGCGCTGACTGCCGGCGCCGTAAACAGTGGCGGGCGCTGATCGCGGCCCGCCGGCCGGCTGTAAACACGGCGGTAAATCGCGACCGGAGCCGCGCCGCGCGACGTAGGCAGCCCGCAACACGGGCCTCTCGCCGGCGCCGCCGCGATAAATACGACAGGTGCTCCGCCAGCGCCGGCAACCCGTGCGTCACGACGGCCTTCCGCGTTCCTGCAACACACGTCCAGCGCCTCCGCTCCTACTGACCCTACACTCGGATGACACAGCTGTCTACACCCGGAACAGATGGGCTCTAATCATGCACCACCAACTACGAGACGCATGTCGCAACATTGAGAACTGGTCCCGCAAGTGGAGACTTAAATTCAGCGCACAGAAGAACCAAGCGGTTATCTTAGCACGGAAGCGACCCATCCTGGTGCCAGCGTTACAGCTGTTTGGAGAAGAGATGAAATCGAAACGCACGGCTACTTACCTGAGAGTCATAATGGATGCGAAACTCACATGGTAACAACAGATCACTGCCGTTCCCAGGAAAATTGATCAGCGCTTGGGGGCTCTCTACCCCCTCCTCAACGAGCACTCGACACTCTCCAGTGAAAATGGACTGCGTATCTACCGCCTGTTCATCCACCCCATCATGGAGTACGCCTGCACGGTATGGGGAAATGCTGCTACCAAGCATCTGTCAAGACTACAAGCACTGCAAAACAAGGCACTACGAAGAACCATGCACGTCCACTCGCAGTACCCGACGAGAATTCTTCGTGAACTCACACTGGAATCAGGAGTTCTCCAACGTTTCAAAGAAGTTACCACGAGATTCTACGACAAGAAGGAAGAAGCCGGAAATCCCTTGATCCGGAACCTTGATGCCCCTGATGACGACAGGGCTATATATAAACGCCTGTAGCTCTGCTGCAACGACGAATGCCCCAGCAGAACTACATGATGACATACAAATTCCGCAGTAGATGACAGATACACTCCACTATAGTTCAATTCTTTTATCTTGGCGGTTCGCGCATGCCCGCCCAGACGCGGGAGATTGCTGCGTTGCCAGTTGTACGCGCCAAGAGAAGCAGCGCCATAGTATAGTTCGCAAACTTACGTTTCGGGGGGAGCGCGCAGTTTATGAAGTAAAGCCACCACGGCCGCATTAACCCTTTCGCTGCTACAGAGATGTGCTCCCCGCATTCCGCGATGTGCGCGATTTTGTCATCATTGAACTGCTCGCCTCTGCAGACAAGTGGTGTTTCGACTGCTTTGACACACTTTACCATTCGATTTCACAAAAACTATTTGGCCCAAGAATTTGATTTTTACACATCGTCTTGACTGATACCCTCCCCCCATAAGTGACTTAATTTTGTTTCGATGTTCAAGGCAGTTATTGTGCAGCATTTGATGTAGTAAACCATTGCACGAAATTTTGAAGAGTTTGCAGAGGTAAAAGTCCATAGCGTATACTTACCGTATGGTCGATTTTGGTTGCCACTAGAAATTTCAAAAAATTACATTCAAACGAATAAAATTCATGAAGTAAGACACTTCGATATTGTTTTTAAATAAAGAAAATACTTAGCACCAAAGAAGGTTTGAAATCGGAACCCTTCGTTTAACGACCTTACACATTAACCATTACGCTAACTCACCTCGACATTTAATACGTCTCCCGGAGGACTTTAAACTATCACTTAAAGTGCCGAGAAACACTGTTGGTATGACTATGAATTACTCACGTTTCGTCGAAGTACAATAGGAAATAAACAATTACCGCTGTTCTTTATTGCAAAAAAATGGTTAGTGAGAATGATGCGAACGCCTTTCCTTGCTATCGCTATTAGGAGTCTTATTGTTTGTGTGGTTTAATTAATTAATAGAATATGAAGCAATTGGTATAAAGAATGCTTTTTCCAAACTTTATATAAAAGAAAGTCTGCTATCAAGACATTGCTTTTGTTCAATTACTTTATTTATGACTGAACATTTCTAAAACTGAAGACACTCGTCTGTTCTCTGCACTGCAGTCGTGCTCTAGCAACGTCGTTCTCTGTTCATTGGCTGACTGTGTTTTGTGACGTCAGATGCGCAGAATGAACCTAAACTCGGCCGCCGTCATAAATGACGCGCACTTTAATAAAGATGACACAATTCCAACCATGATGTTTCCTCTCCCGTAAAACACACAGATGAAGTAGGGAATGCCCACCAGTAAACCCTACATTACCATCAACTGCAGGGTGCTGTCATTCCACGAATGGGCTGGATGGGTGCGTCGACTGCCAGGCATAACCGTGCAGGGGTCCCACTGGGCTACGTACCGGGTCTACTGTTCTAGCACTCTTCACGCAGGTCATCGTTAGCCTTTCTGACTCTGGGAGCCATTAGCTTTATTCCTACGCTTCAGCCGGCCGGTGTGACCGTGCGGTTCTAGGCGCTTCATTCTAGAACCACGTGACCGCTACGGTCGCAGGTTCGAATCATGCCTCGGGCATGGATGTGTGTGATGTCCTTAGGTTAGTTAGGTTTAAGTAGTTCTAAGTTCTACGGGACTGATGACATCAGCAGTTTAGTCCCATAGTGCTCAGAGCCATGGGGTCATCATCAGGGCAATTTACACTGTAAAGTTATAATAGCAAAATCACGTACCTCATCTACAAGAAATTAGTCAAAGTTACATGAATAAACAGATTTTTATACCCATTTTGTCGATCGCTGGAGTCGTCACCCTGCCTGTGCACGGTTGGTAACTATGCATGGTTGGGTCTCTGTATGAGCTTAAATAACGGCCAACAACACGTGGGCAGACGGTAACGCCCTCCAGGTTGAGCAACGGTAGTTACATGCTTAACCGTAACAACGAACGCCGCGCAAATATGATATTAGAGCAGAGGACTTATACGAAGCGGCTACCATGACGACAGCGTCCCAACCACACAGGCTAGGGGGCGCTTGATATACACTATCGCCCATGGCAACGGCTTCCCTACCACAAACGATAGAGGGCTCTACTCTGTCCACAAATGATGCGAAAAATGAAAGGGACAACAGTTACCTGAATTTTAAGTAATTGTAAATTTCTCGAAATTTAATTAGTTATAATTGTTATTTATTATTTATTATCTTTTATATTACAACTGGAACAAACTTTAAAATTTACCATGCATATTTAGCAACCGTGCACAGGCAGGGTGACGACGCCAGCGAGTGACCAAATGGATATAAAATTCTTTTTATTTATCTAACTTTGACTAATTGCTTGTAAGGAACGTACATGATTACTTACTAATATTTTAACTTTACAGTGTAAATTGCCCTGAAGATGACCCCATCGCGGGTTGAAACCAGTTGGCGGCAAAATAAATAATGCGATTGTGACTGTCATTTTGAATAATTGACCAACAACATGCTCCCATAAGTACACCTATCGTGAGAAACTGCGCCGACAAAATACGAGGGGCCTTCAGTAAGTGATGCAACACATCTTTTCATGGCCAGTTTCGGTTGAAATAATGTGGCACTTGTCGTGGGACTTCGTAGAATATTGCCGCTTCAGTCTCTGTAATTTTAACAAGTTGCGGTAGGTGGAGGTGCTATACGCAGGCCTCAAACTGACGTCTGTAACAGGGGTGCATTCCAAGACAGAGCTGTCAATGAGTTTCTTTTGGTGGGAATCCAGGCCATCGCAGATAGTAATAACTGCTTGCAGAATGTTTTCGGAGGGGTGGCAGTGAACAAAAGCAGGGTTAGCCATTGGTCAAAGCGTTTGTCATAAACAAGATTGCACAAATCTGTTCGATCTCACGCATGCTGGTTGGCCGCATACAGCTGTGACTCTTTCTGTGTTGGAACGTGCGAACACTCTCATTCGAGGTGATCCACGGATCACAACGAAACACCTCGTTGCAGAAGAAGACCGCTGCAACCGTGGCCGAAACGTTGGTTTTTCTCCAGCAGCTGTAGTTTTTTTTACATTATGACGCGGTACCATACCCCGAAAACTTTTATGTCGAATGACTTTGGCCGTGGAAGCCTACGCAATTATATTAGCTTTCACCTATTTGGCCCAATGAAGGATGCACTCCGCTGCAAGTAGTATATGGGTCATAGGAAGCTTATTGATGCAGCAAGACGTTGGCTCCCTTGTCGACCAGTAGAGTTGTACCATGTGGGCATAGAGGCCCTCTGAGTAAGGGTGCCTGAGGCTGTCGTACAGAACGTGAAAAATAAGATTTTGCAACCAAAAGAGTGGAAAATAATGTGGGTATTGGAATACTGAAGAAAAGTGTTGTATTACGTATTGAACGACCCTTGTAGGTGGTAAAATGAACGGCTGCAGTAAGAGAAGGTGGAGGAATTACCGTAGGGCCAGTGCGGAAAAACTCAAATTTTCATTAATTAATTATTAGAGGAAAGTTCCCTAAACTTGATCTTCCCTCCCTAAAGCGGACCCCGTGGTTCTCAGATCTGCATTCTCCTGAACACAGGTGCCACGAAGTGTAAATGCTAGCTTAGGTTTCTACCACCCCGAGGCAAAATGCACAATTCGCCCGCTTCACTTGTTGCTTATCAGTTATCGCAACAGAAAACTTTTTACATTGTGCTACATTTTTCCTTATTGCTCCTAGATATTTGCAGGGACAATGGTCAGCGGTGAGTCCCGAACAAAGCCTGATCTCGACCCGTTTGGCAGACGTATTTGTGATCGTCGAGTTTCAGCACACATTCTCGAAGAGCTCTCAAGGTCTCTGACTGTACAGTGGGAACGGGCACCACAGTATGATCTCCAGAACATGCTACGCTCATGGAGGAGCTCTCGATGCTTAGTGAAAAACATCCGGGACGATGAGATGAATGATGATTTCCACTTTGTTTTCGATACCTGTCGGACATTTCAGTTGTCGTTACGTGTATTAAAGAGGATGTAATGATGTTTTGTTGTGTACTTACTTTTTTAACGATAAAGTTATATTTTGGTAACGTACCCAGCCCTAAGTTATTGCTTACTGGAGTACATCAGACACCAAAGATCATGTTCCCTTAATACCTTTGAGCAGTGTATATGTGTTCATGAATAGTAATTTTCAGAGTTAGTAATAATAACCAAACCATTTTATTTATACATTTTGCTAAAAATTTGTCTGGTGCACAAAATGCAGGCTGCTGTTACGTAAACTGCACCCACTTCAGTTGCTTAAATGGGACGCCATGCTGTTTCATGTTTAATGTCTGCCTGCACTAGCACACGCCTCTGTTCCCTTGGAAGTCTATTGCTGATTGTAAGAAGGTAATGGGTGGGTTGATCAAAGGAAGTGGAATCCTACTAAAAGGTCTGTAGCTATTAATGCAGTTCAAGAAGAGATGGTTTGGAAGAAGGCTGGTAAACAGTTTAATGTTCCGAAAACGACACTTACGAAGCTGTCCAACATGATCTACAGTACGTCAGAGGAAGAAGCAGAAACCAAATAGGCCGACCTTCAAAGCTGGTTTACCATGGAAATTTCTTTCTTTGGGCGTACTCATAATGACTGAACCGTGACCGTACAAGTGAACATTGGCAGTTCATTTAGCAGAGGGATATCCAACTGATCAGACTTTCGAAATTTCTTGTGAAATGTGGATTAGCCTTTTTCTCAAACGTCACAAAACCAAAGTGTCAGACAGCATGCTGCAGGAACATGATATACCATTGTTCTAGCATTCACGAAAAGAAATACACTTAAGTCCTGCAATCCTCTGGAGGACGTCACTGTAGCGGAAACTGGAATCTAAGGAGCGGTGGTTCTGGGCTGAGAGACGTGTACACACTTCATTTATTTCTCCAAATAACTGAAATACCCATTCCAACATGAACATGCAATTATCCTACAAAATGTCAAAATATCCTCTCAACAAAATTAAACAGTAGCAAAAAATTTGGAAATTTGTGGTAAGATCTTATGGGACCAAACTGCTGAGGTAATCGGTCCCTAAGCTTACGCACTACTTAATCAAACTAACTTACACCAAGGACAACACACACACGCCCATTCCCGAGGGGGGATTCGAACCTCCGCCGGGGGGAGCCGCACGGACCGTGACAAGACGCCTAAGATCGCGCGGCTAAGCATTAGCACAATTCATAAAACTCAGATATGAAAATTTACACTTTTCATAACACAAGCCTGGAAGATGCAGGGTGGTCAAGCTCCAGATACAACATTCTCAAATTTATGTCTTTAAATGATTACACAAGGTATTCGCCCAAGCATTTCAGTCCACACAAAAACACAAGTGCTGGCCAAGCTCTAGTTTCAATTACGATTTCAGTAAGCTCCAAGGCTGAAGGTAACCTGTGCATAACGCAACTAACTGTTAATTCCACAGTTCTAAAAACAACCAGTTCGCTGCCAAGCGTGTCCGATTGGCGCGTGTGTTAACAATAGTCATTACAAAATATCAATGGCTGGCAATAGATTACGTAAATGATCATTTACTGCCAAGGTGGGGGGCGGGGGGAGGGCATTAAGGTATGTGGTACACGAATGACTTTAAGCTCTACTAGTCAAGAAAAGAAGATAATAAGCAACAGAAGGAGTCTGCTCTCCTATGATTAACCACCAAAAGCAAGCGTCAACACAGGATTCAGACCCGCCAATAGACGGCCAGCCCTGCACAAAACAGTTGTTGCACATCTCTTTAACTATATCAACAAGAACATTGTCTTGGAAACTGCTCCTCGGCTGCGAAACTCTTCAGTACATACACGCCTCACTGGTTAACAGCGCAGCAAAATTCACAACGGGTTAAATCACCAATAGTTAGCGACAGCAGGAGAGAGAACAGAAATATATGGACGTCCACACAACACCCATAGAGTTTGACCCTTTCTGACTACGGATCGAAGCATCAGTACTTAAGGCCACATAATACATGGTTGTGTCCTTTTTATTCGGAATCCTCCGGCGCACCAACTCACTCAGACTGGTATCCAAAACAAAATGCTCGACGGATGCCAGTCCAGCAGGTGAAATCCAAACACCTCCGTGTCGCCAAATGCCAGGTTGCTCCGCATGCGTTCCGTCCTCGCAGGCGATTTCGACCTTTCACTCACTGACCACCGGGAGGCAGCACCACTTCCAACGCATGTCGCAGCCAGCGACTCCAACCCAGGCGTTACTGCGGCCCAGGTGTTCGCCTTAACGAAGCGCTCTTCCTGCGCTGCGGTCAGCAGCGAGAGTCACGGTCGAGCGCGTGGTGACGGCTAGTACCTCCCGAACAGGTCAGGACGGCCCAACGGTACCGACAGGCCGCCGTGTCATCCTCAGCCCACAGGTGTCATTGGATGCAGATATGGAGGGGCATGTGGGCAGCACACCGCTCTCACGGCCGTATGTCAGTTTACGAGACCGGAGCCACTACTTCTCGATCAAGCAGCTCCTCAGTTTGCCTCACAAGGGCGGAGTGCACCCACTTGCCAACAGTGCTCGGCAGACCTCATGGTCACCCATCCAGGTGCTAGCCCAGCCCGAAAGCGCTTAACTTCGGTGATCTGAGGGGAACTGGTGTATCCACTGCGGCAAGGCAGTTGGGTACGGCTGTATCATACCTGCTTTGTATTAGATCATGTGCCTCTAATACAATACCTTCTTCTACTGTCATTACTCTTATTAACGCCACAGTTAGCGCCATTATATTATTATTATTATTATTTCTTTACTTTCTCAGACGTTAAGTCTGGTTAAGAATGGAAAGTGGCGCGGACCTTGATCAAGCGTCACTTCCTATTAACTGTACGGTATGTGTTATATTGCATTTAGGAACTTTCGGGTAATTGAACATGTATCAATAATTACGGATTTCTGTAGTTGTATATATATGTTTGGATGTAGCTGTATTGCATTGATGTACTGGTGGATATTGTGTGGTATGACTCCTGTAGTTGATAGTATAATTGGTATGATGTCAACTTTATCCTGATGCCACATGTCTTTTACTTCCTCAGCCAGTTGGATGTATTTTTCAATTTTTTCTCCTGTTTTCTTTTGTATATTTGTTGTATTGGGTATGGATATTTCGATTAGTTGTGTTAATTTCTTCTTTTTATTGGTGAGTATGATGTCAGATTTGTTATGTGGCGTTGTTTTATCTGTTATAATGGTTCTGTTCCAGTATAATTTGTATTCATCATTCTCCAGTACATTTTGTGGTGCATACTTGTATGTAGGAACTTGTTGTTTTAAAAGTTTATGTTGTAAGGCAAGCTGTTGATGTATTATTTTTGCGACATTGTCATGTCTTCTGGGGTATTCTGTATTTGCTAGTATTGTACATCCGCTTGTGATGTGATCTACTGTTTCTATTTGTTGTTTACAAAGTCTGCATTTATCTGTTGTGGTATTGGGATCTTTAATAATATGCTTGCTGTAATACCTGGTGTTTATTGTTTGATCCTGTATTGCAATCATGAATCCTTCTGTCTCACTGTATATATTGCCTTTTCTTAGCCATGTGTTGGATGCGTCTTGATCGATGTGTGGCTGCGTAAGATGATACGGGTGCTTGCCATGAAGTGTTTTCTTTTTCCAATTTACTTTCTTCGTATCTGTTGATGTTATGTGATCTAAAGGGTTGTAGAAGTGGTTATGAAATTGCAGTGGTGTAGCCGATGTATTTATATGAGTGATTGCCTTGTGTATTTTGCTAGTTTCTGCTCGTTCTAGAAAGAATTTTCTTAAATTGTCTACCTGTCCATAATGTAGGTTTTTTATGTCGATAAATCCCCTTCCTCCTTCCTTTCTGCTTAATGTGAATCTTTCTGTTGCTGAATGTATGTGATGTATTCTATATTTGTGGCATTGTGATCGTGTAAGTGTATTGAGTGCTTCTAGGTCTGTGTTACTCCATTTCACTACTCCAAATGAGTAGGTCAATATTGGTATGGCATAAGTATTTATAGCTTTTGTCTTGTTTCTTGCTGTCAATTCTGTTTTCAGTATTTTTGCTAGTCTTTGTCTCTATTTTTCTTTTAGTTCTTCTTTAATATTTATATTATCTATTCCTATTTTTTGTCTGTATCCTAGATATTTATAGGCATCCGTTTTTTCCATCGCTTCTATGCAGTCGCTGTGGTTATCCAATATGTAATCTTCTTGTTTAGTGTGTTTTCCCTTGACTATGCTATTTTTCTTACATTTGTCTGTTCCAAAAGCCATACTTATATCATTGCTGAATACTTCTGTTATCTTTAGTAATTGGTTGAGTTGTTGATTTGTTGCTGCCAGTAGTTTTAGATCATCCATGTATAGCAAATGTGTGATTTTGTGTGGGTATGTTCCAGTAATATTGTATCCATAATTTGTATTATTTAGCATGTTGGATATTGGGTTTAGAGCAAGGCAGAACCAGAAAGGACTTAATGAGTCTCCTTGGTATATTCCACGCTTAATCTGTATTGGCTGTGATGTGATATTATTTGAATTTGTTTGGATATTAAGTGTGGTTTTCCAATTTTTCATTACTATGTTTAGGAACTGTATCAATTTAGGATCTACTCTGTATATTTCCAATATTTGTAGTAACCATGAGTGGGGTACACTATCAAAAGCTTTTTGGTAATCAAGGTATGCGTAGTGTAGCGATCTTTGTTCAGTTTTAGCTTGATATGTCACCTCTGCACCTATTATCAGTTGCTCTTTACATCCTCGTGCTCCTTTGCAACAGCCTCTTTGTTCTTCATTTATAATTTTGTTCTGTGTTGTATGTGTCATTAATTTCTTTTTAATGAGTGAAGTTAATATTTTGTATATTGTTGGTAGGCATGTTATGGGGCGATATTTAGCTGGGTTCGCTGTGTCTGCTTGATCTTTAGGTTTCAGATAAGTTATTCCATGTGTAAGTGTATCAGGGAATGTGTATGGGTCTGCAATGTAACTGTTAAATAATTTAGTTAGATGTGAATGTGTTGAGGTGAACTTCTTTAACCAGAAATTTGCTATTTTATCATTTCCAGGGGCTTTCCAATTGTGAGTAGAATTAATTGCTTGGGTGACTTCATGTTGCAAAATTATCACTTCAGGCATTTGTGGTATCATCTTGTATGTGTCTGTTTCTGCTTGTATCCACCATGCATGCCTGTTATGTTGCACCGGGTTTGACCATATGTTGCTCCAGAAGTGTTCCAAGTCTGTTATGTTTGGTGGATTGTTTATTTTAATGTGTGTGTTATCTATTGTCTGGTAAAGTTTCTTTTGGTTTCTGTTGAATGTTTGGTTTTGTTTCCTTCTATTTTCACTTTTTTTGTATCTTCTGAGTCGTTTGGCTAATGCTTGTAATTTCTGCTTCATTTCGTCTAATTGCTCTGTCGCTTCTTGTTGTGAGATTTTACCTAATCTTTTTCGTTTTATTTTCGAGATTTCATTTCTTATAACTTGTGTTAGCTGTCCGATGTCTTTTCTTAGTTTTTCTATTTTGATCTGTAGCCTGTGTTGCCATGCTGGTTTTGTGGGTTTCTTCTGTGTGTTGGTTGGTTCTGATCTCTGCCTAGTGTGTATATTTAGTGTAGTGATCAGCCAGTCGTTGTTCTGTTAAAAATTTTAACTCTGGGTATCTGGTAATAAATGTTGTGTATACTTGTGATCTGTATCCAGTTGTGTTGGTTCCTAGGTTTGTTGCTTGGTAATAACAGAACATGAGGTGTCGATTAACTTCATCTGACCATTTCATCCTCTGTCTTTGTTTTCCTTCTAGGGTGGTTACTGGAAGCATATCCTGCAAAACACCTCTATTTGGATTTAAATCATTTTCCAGTTCGCTAGCAGTGTCGTTACCATTGTGGGCGGGCCTAGGGTTCAAGCGTCGTCCCCGACCATGACGGCGCTTGTCCGAGTCTTCTTTAGTTCTGTCCTGAACCAACTAATCACACTAAAAGGGGCGTTAGCCCTATTAGTGGTTTGTTCTTTTCGTCGCCTTTTACGACTGGCAGAACATACCGGAGGCCTATTCTTTTCCCGGGCCTTTATTATTATTATTATTAGGACATTATTGTTAATACTGTTGTGATTATTAAGGGCTGCAGCTCCGGCAGTGCAAATAATGCCAGTATTAACGTGTTAGTTCATAGTCAGTATAATTTATTCATTTTAAAGGCTCTTTGGGTTTGCTGCCGAATCCTAAAATCAATTTGATTCGATATTTCGGCGATCCAAGTGGTCGCCATCTTCAGGAGAATGCTGCTTATGGTGATGAGTCCCGCTGAGAACTGAGAATAATTTTAGGATCCGGCAGCAAAGCCGTAAAGCGTACGTAGTCGCATAATTTATTCACACCACCACTGCAGACGCTCTGATACTATTTATCATAATGAAAGTGTTACTTTGTTAGGTAACTCTGATGTATAGGGTACGTGTGAAACCCTGATCAGATGTGAGTGAGGGCCTTATGGCTTTCAGTAGATCAGGTTAAATAAGTAAGAAATTAAAAAAGTAGGCCATCACTGCACCAGTACCGTATATCCAGACCTATGGTGCACTTTAAAGTGGCAGCTTGCAACAGAAAGAACAAGTAGAAAGCGAAGGTGAACGTCATGAGGGCGGAAGTAAAGTGAAATGGACGAGGTCCCCAAGGCTTGACTGATTTATTCTGTGTTGTGTCCGACTTCTTGGACACTGAGACGCCTAGTAATAAAAGAGTTAATTAGAACACTGTAAATAAGTTATACTTTATTAACTGCAACAATACTTACCTTTTCTCGCCAGGCTCGGCTATGGCTATGAAACTGCACACGTAGACTTATGTTTAGGCACATATTAAATGATCCACGACCACTGAGCGTCAAATTGGTACAAATTCAAAACGGCCGTACTGTGGCCTCCCTACAGTCACTAAGAAACCCAGTTGTTGATATACGATATTGAAGTGCCTGTGTAATTCCGATGACGATGTACTGCAGCGACCACAGCCGTTACCAAGAACATCAGAGGAATTCGCAATTGCGAATAATGACTACCATCGTCTGTAGAATGGAATGATGAAAATGAAAATTTGTGCCGGACCGAGACTCGAACCCGGATTTCCCACTTATCGCCAGCGGTCGCCTTTCCATTTTTTTAAAGGAAGGTAGGAGGAACAGAAACCTTTATTATTCATAAAATACACATTATAACTGTCCTGGAAGGAACATCGCTGCCGTCCTACCATGCAGCATGAAATAACAACAAAGTCAAAGTGGGGCCACCTCCAGCACCATAAAGAAAAGTATTTATAGATATGAAAACAAAATTGAAGTACATCTCATTGCTAACTGTGCAAGCGTTAGCTTCTCCTAGGTCGCATACTCGCATAGTGTCCTTAGCTGATCACTTTAGTTGATCGGTTTCACAACGACAGCACCACCGCACATCTTTGCGCACCCGGCACACGCCAAGTATATGGCGGGTCCGCAGAAGCCGTTACTAGGAAACTGGCATACCAACCCTTGTACTTTTGCAGCCGTAACAGTTTTGTGTGTCCATCTTGCAAGTATTGCCAGTAATCCAGTACGTTCAGTACGTTCGGACGTGTGTCTCTATAGATGTAATGGACCGTCATGTCTGTGATCCACGCCACTGAGTTCATCGTTTTGGCTATCCGTGTACTTCACAAGGCCAGACCCAAACTTCCATATGTCACCAACCATGTGTCTACGATCTGTACTCGCACATCCATTATGTGTATTCCCGTACAGATCAGACGCTGCAGTCCATCGTCATCAGAATTACACAGCGTCTGCAACATCATATTTATCTGTCGATACCGGGCATGTGACTGTCAAAGCACAACGTCTTGCTGGAGCCTGAGGCGGGAGGTCCACTGCTCGTGTGCCATGCTTTGCTTTACCTGTGCCAACACTGCAAAAATGAGGCGCATCTATGGATGCCATAATCGGCCGTTAGTCACCTACATCAGTCGTCGTCAGTACTGCTTATATCGCTATGTATCATCTTTACGTGGTAGTTCTTTGTTTGGCGATTTTGTCAGCACTTCTACAGGAAACAAATAATATGATTCCGACATCTTGAAACGTTCTTTTCGTCGGAGTTTCTGAGCATCTGTTGCGCTACGCAAAGTGACACTTTCGACCGCGGCCAGGAGCTAGGCCCACTGTTTTTATTCCTTTGTTTAGTTTCAGGTAAAGCCCGTTTCACTAGATACACCACTGGCCATTAAAATTGCTACAACACGAAGATGACATACTACGGACGCAAAATTTAACCAACCGGAAGAAGATCCTGTGATTTGCAAATGATTAGCTTTTCGGAGCATTCACTCAAGGTTGGCGCCGGTGGCGACACCTACAACATGCCGACATGAGGAAAGTTTCCAACCGATTTCTCATACACAAACAGCAGTTGACCGGCGTTGCCTGGCGAAACGTTGTTGTGATGCCTCGTGTAAGGAGGAGAAATGCGTACTATCACGTTTCTGGCTTTGATAAAGGCCGGATTGTAGCCTACCGCGATTGCGGTTTATCGTATCGCGACATTGCTGCTCGCGTTGGTCGAGATCCTATGACTGTTAGCAGAATATGTAAGCGGTGGGTTCGGGAGGGTATAACGGAAAGCCGTGCTGGATCCCAACGGCCTCGTATCACTAGCAGTCGAGATGACAGGCATCTTATCCGCATGGTTGTAACGGATCGTGCTACCACGTCTCGATCCCTAACAAATGGGGACATTTGCAAGACAACAACCATCTGCACGAACAGGTCGACGACGTTTGCAGCAGCGTGGACTATCAGCTCGGAGACCATGGCTGTGGTTACCATTGACGCTGCATCACAGACAGGAGCGCCTGCGAATGATGTACTCAACGACAAACCTGGGTGCACGAATGGCAAAACGTCATTTTTTCGGTTGAATCCAGGTTCTGTTTATAGCATCATGGTGGTCGCATCCGTGTTTGGCGACATCGCGGTGAACGCACATTGGAAGCGTGTATTCGTCATCGCCAAACTGGCGTATCACTCGGTGTGATGGTATGGGGTGCCATTCGTTACACGTCTCTGTCACCTCTTGTTCCCACTGACGGCACTTTGAACAGTGGACGTTACATTTCAAACGTGTTACGACCCGTGGCTCCACCCTTCATTCGATACCTGCGAGACCCTTATTTCAGCAGGATAATGCACGACCTCATGTTGCAGGTCCTGTACGGGCCTTTATGGATACAGAAAATGTTCGACTGCTGCCCTGGCCAGCACATTCTCCAGATCTCTCACCAATTGAAAATGTATGCTCAATGGGGGCCGAGCAGCTAGCTCGTCACAATACGCCAGTCACTACTCTTGATGAACTTTGGTATCGTGTTGAAGCTGATTGGGCAGCTGTACCTGTACACGTCATTCAAGATCTGTTTGACTCAATGGCCAGGCGTGTCAAGGCCTTTATTACGGCCAGAGGTGGTTGTTCTGGGTACTGATGCACCCAAATTGCGTGAAAATGTAACCACATGTCAGTTCCAGTATGATAGATTTGTCCAATGAAAACCCGTTTATGATCTACATTTCTTCTTGGTGTAGCAATTTTAATGGCCAATAGTGTACAATAATTTCACACGATGATAGAGACAGGACATCTGTGAGAGATCATTACAAAATAAAAAACACAGCGTGTTACATAACTAAATTGCACAAAGATAATCGAACTATTATGCAAGATATTTTGTCTACATTGTACATTAATCTGAATACGCAACTTCATTCGGGGTTACAAACCTTTAATACAAAATCTGTGTACGAAGTTTACAAAACGCGACGAATTTCGACGGGTTGTAGAGGGTTTTGTGGGGAAATAATTGCAGGTAGGTACCCGTGACCGGTAATGTTGTTCCGCAACGCTACAGAACGGCGAAATTAAAGGCGCCGGCGACTGCCGCTAGGTCACCCCTTTCGCTGGCGAACGTGGCCTCGCACGTTGGCGGCCGTTCGCGGAACGTCTCGCACTGATGTTTGTTGAAAAGTGATGTTTTTTATGTTCCACGTCAGATTCAGTAGGACGAAATTGAGGAGCAAATCTGCAAGGTCGTGGAACGTGTCAATACATGAAATTACAAATAAAATTAAAAACAAAACAATGGTTCAAATGGCTCTGAGCACTATGCGACGTAACTTCTGAGGTCATCAGTCGCCTAGAACGTAGAACTAATTAAACCTAACTAACCTAAGGACATCACACACATCCATGCCCGAGGCAGGATTCGAACCTGCGACCGTAGCGGTCGCCCGCCTCCAGACTGTAGCGCCTAGAACCACGCGGCCACTCCGGCCGGCGAGTAATAACAGATAAAATAAAATGTTTATGAACCTTAAAAAGACTAGCCATAAGTTTATGTAAACGCAGTCAAGAATATAACACAGGAATCAGCTTAATTTTTCAAGGAACTCCTCAATGGAATAGGAGTGACGCATAAGCAAACTCTTCAGTTTCGATTTGAAAACGCGTAGGTTACTGCTAAGATCTTTAAATTGTTGTGATAGCGTCTTGAAAATCAATGCAGCATTGTAATGCACACCTTTATACACAAGAGTCAAGGAACTGCAGGATGTATTTCTGTCTAGTATTAACTGAGTGAAAGCTGGTAATTCTTGTGATTAAGCTGATATTGTTAACAAGAAACGACGATAAAGAATATATGTATATATATTTAGAGGTATATGTGAGAATAGCCAGTCTGATTAACAAGGGTCGACAAGAGGTTCGCGAACTAACACCTTTTATTGCCCGAACCGGCAGTTCCTGAGGATGAAAATTTGCTTTGAGAATGGGAAGAGTTATCTCTAAATATTATATTATACGTCTAAAGAGAATGGAAATAAGCAATGTGGGCTACTGGCTACTTTTCATGTCGAACTATCACTTCAGATATCGCTCGAACAGCAAAAATGGCAGCATCAAGTCTTTGAACAAGATCCTGAACGTGGGCTTTCCACGACATTTTGCTATCTATTTAAACATCTAGAAATCTGTACTGTTAAGTTTCACTAATTATATGCCCATTCTGTGAAATTAAAACATTTGGTTTTGTTAAATTGTGTGTTAGAAACTATAAAAACTGTGTCTTACTGTGATTTAGCGTTTACTTTCTACAAGCCATCAACTTACGTCATGAACTGCACTATTTGAAACAGAGCCAATGTTGCACATAACATCCTTTACTACCAAACTAGTGTCATCAGCAAACAGAAACACTTTAGAATCACCTGTAACACTAGAGGGCATATCATTTACATAAATAAGGAACAGGAGCGGCCCAGGCACTGATCCCTGGGGAACCCCCCATTTGATCGTGCCCCAATCACTCCACGTCACAGCCATTTGGAACACTGTGAACAATGACCTTTTGCTGTCTATTGTTAAGATAAGGGGTAAACCAATTGTGAGCTGCTCCTCGTATTCCATACTGGAGCAACTTCTGGAGCAATATGTTATGATTAACACAATCAAACGCCTTAGTTGAATGAAAAAAGATGACTACCGTTCTAAACCTTGTTAAGTAATGGCGACTGATCGCCACTGTTGCCAGTGGAGAAGATTGAGCTAGCTGCTGCATAGGCAGTCCCTTTCTCGTATGAACGTGATGCTCTCTTGCCTCGTTGGATGACGGTTTTCGACACTGGTTTCTCTCTGCAGTTTATTTTTCTCCTGGAATCCTTTAAAACTTCTACCGATTTTCAGTCTACAGAGGAAAATAAACTGCAGTTGGAAATCCGTGTCTTCTGCCGGGGCAACAGAGCACCAGATTCATATGAGATAAGGCCTGTCAACGAAGCATTTAGGTCCATCTTCTCCATTGGTGATTGTGGCATCAGTCGCGATCACTGAATAACAAACTACATTGTGAGTCGTTCCGCCTGCGCTCCGTCAGCGTCACGTTTGCTGCCAATAGGATGGGCTAGCTCTGTAGCGTCTTTGGATGAAGTTCCCGGACACGGGTTCCTGTCCTTAATTTGTTTCTCACGACGCTCTACACAATCTCTCGAAGTTTGTCGATACCGTTCTGAAATGACTCGTATGTATCCGCCCTGATTTCGCACAGGTATCACTAAGCAGCTAGAGGGCTGGACGACTTGTCTGTCGCAGCGGTAGTAAACTCTATAAACAATATCATTATATCTACTGGTGGAAACCGTAGACAAACTGCTATCGTAATTCCTGAGATTAGCGTTCACGCTCAGAAAAGAAAAGGCGGGAAAATTTAATTGTTCATAGGTCAGCGAATTTGCACGAAATATTTGTAAACTGTATGCGCAAAACTTCCTCATGAATCAGTCTGTGTATTAGTGGAAGTTGTATAAAATTCCCTACAAGAATTTTTGTTATTAGTGTTCACACACAGAGAGAAAATCTCACCAATGGACCTCAATTTATAATATGTATAGATACCAGTAAAAGGTAAAGAAAACTCCTCCGGTTTCAAAACTTCCGTTTACGAAGACGAGTTAAATGGCAAATACATTTTTAAAATGCTGTATAGTGTTAAGTTTTCCTTGGTTATTGCATTTAGCACACTCATTACCTTCTTCAGTAATGCTCAAGTCAGTGCTTGGAGACGGCTTAATTTTCACAGATGTTTCATTTACTATTCATGCGACTTCTTATTAATAAAAAAATTTGGTTTAGTCCGAAACCTTTATGAATATTTTGCAAATGAAACCGCTTACATCAGTAGATAAAATGTCTCTATCGTGGCGTTTCGGCAACTGCCATCATAAAATGTCCGCAATTTAGATGAAAGAGACAGAAAGAATGATAGACATTTCTTATACAACTTCAAGCTCCAAATACTTTAAAAGTTAAAATATGTTTTTAAAACTTTCATTGATCAATAAACTTTGAGCTTGCGAAAGAAAGTTGATGTAGATATTGAAACCTATATGTGATTGGGGCGTCAGTTAACAACTGGTTTAAAAATTGTACAAAAATATGACTTCTAGCCGAAAGGTGTGGGAAGTTACATACAAAGGTTACTTTAATTTTGTTATTGTTCTATTTTTCCCTCCATTTATACTCACAGAAAGGCAGACATACTTTGAATTACGAACATACACAGTCAAATTATTAAATACGATTTAAATGAGTATAATTGCTTACAAATGAGAATAACTTTTCTGACGGGAACAATTAGTCCATATGGAGTTCACTTAAACTTGACAAATATTCATTGAATATGTCAGTAATTTCTGTAAAACAACCTCATGAAACTTTAGTATTAAAAACATGTCACTTTTCGAAATATGCCAACACTAGTTCCAACACTAGTTGAGTACCGCAGAAAAGCACAGGTAAATGAGTGAAGAGCGTTATATGGAAATCTATGGACCTTCCTTCTAACGAAATCATTGCTGTCTGGTTTCAGAGACATTGAAAATACAGATATATTTCTCCAGTGCCTCATATGGTATAAAACCGATGCAGCAACAGAGACGTGTAAGTAAAGACAGAAGCAGCAGCCGATAGCAGCACAGCTTGTAATCAACGAGCCATAAGCGAAGTCGGTCAACCCATACAAACATTTGATGTACCTATTTCTAGAGATATGAAGTGCAATGACGTCGTAGGATCAATCCTAGATAAACAAGCGGCACATTTCTGTTCATTGATAGAATACTAGGAAAAAGCAATCAGTCTTCAAAAAAGATAGTTTACAAAGAGAGCGATCAAGCCTAGAACTTTCACCATGTGTGTATTTCACGTATCAAATAGGACTGATAGGGGGGATTGACCGGATACAGAGAAGGCAGCATGAATGGTCAGAACTTCGTTTGTCTCATCGGCTAGTACCACAGAGAATCTGAAAAGAATGAACTGGCAGACGCTACATGATATACACTCCTGCAAATGGAAAAAAGAACACATTGACACCGGTGTGTCAGACCCACCATACTTGCTCCGGACACTGCGAGAGGGCTGTACAAGTAATGATCACACGCACGGCACAGCGGACACACCAGGAACCGCGGTGTTGGCCGTCGAATGGCGCTAGCTGCGCAGCATTTGTGCACCGCCGCCGTCAGTGTCAGCCAGTTTGCCGTGGCATACGGAGCTCCATCGCAGTCGTTAACACTGGTAGCATGCCGCGACAGCGTGGACGTGAACCGTATGTGCAGTTGACGGACTTTGAGCGAGGGCGTATAGTGGGCATGCGGGAGGCCGGGTGGACGTACCGCCGAATTGCTCAACACGTGGGGCGTGAGGTCTCCACAGTACATCGATGTTGTCGCCAGTGGTCGGCGGAAGGTGCACGTGCCCGTCGACCTAGGACCGGACCGCAGCGACGCACGGATGCACGCCAAGACCGTAGGATCCTACGCAGTGCCGTAGGGGACCGCACCGCCACTTCCCAGCAAATTAGGGACACTGTTGCTCCTGGGGTATCGGCGAGGACCATTCGCAACCGTCTCCATGAAGCTGGGCTACGGTCCCGCACACCGTTAGGCCGTCTTCGCTCACGCCCCAACATCGTGCAGCCCGCCTCCAGTGGTGTCGCGACAGGCGTGAATGGAGGGACGAATGGAGACGTGTCGTCTTCAGCGATGAGAGTCGCTTCTGCCTTGGTGCCAATGATGGTCGTATGCGTGTTTGGCGCCGTGCAGGTGAGCGCCACAATCAGGACTGCATACGACCGAGGCACACAGGGCCAACACCCGGCATCATGGTGTGGGGAGCGATCTCCTACACTGGCCGTACACCACTGGTGATCGTCGAGGGGACACAGAATAGTGCACGGTACATCCAAACCGTCATCGAACCCATCGTTCTACCATTCCTAGACCGGCAAGGGAACTTGCTGTTCCAACAGGACAATGCACGTCCGCATGTATCCCGTGCCACCCAACGTGCTCTAGAAGGTGTAAGTCAACTACCCTGGCCAGCAAGATCTCCGGATCTGTCCCCCATTGAGCATGTTTGGGACTGGATGAAGCGTCGTCTCACGCGGTCTGCACGTCCAGCACGAACGCTGGTCCAACTGAGGCGCCAGGTGGAAATGGCATGGCAAGCCGTTCCACAGGACTACATCCAGCATCTCTACGATCGTCTCCATGGGAGAATAGCAGCCTGCATTGCTGCGAAAGGTGGATATACACTGTACTAGTGCCGACATTGTGCATGCTCTGTTGCCTGTGTCTATGTGCCTGTGGTTCTGTCAGTGTGATCATGTGATGTATCTGACCCCAGGAATGTGTCAATAAAGTTTCCCCTTCCTGGGACAATGAATTCACGGTGTTCTTATTTCAATTTCCAGGAGTGTATTACGCCTACCCCCGAAAAGCTATTTAAGATGTTTCAAAAAGCAACTTTAAGTTGGTTGTAAATCCTCCAAGCAATCGCGAAAACAAGATTAGACAAACTACAGCGGGCACAGAAGCTTTCGACGAAGTGACTGAAACGTAAATAAGCTCTAATAATTGGTACAAAAGAGGAATTATTCACTCCCAAGCATTTCGCAGATGGTTGCAGAGTTTGGATGTAGATGGAGATCTGGATGTAAATTAGGTGTAGATAAGATACTATTTCGAAGTTGAAGCGCTATATGAGCCTCTAAACTTTAAGCTCGTTACCTGTGCAGTAACGTCCTTATTTCTGATCTACAGGTCTTCCATATTGTCAAAGCGACAGATCTGAAAGATCCAGGCAGATTAAAATCATGTGCCAGACCGAGAAATGAAGCCGCGACCCTTACTTTTCGTGACTGCTATTACCAACTGCTCTATCCAGGCACAACTGACAATCCGTCCCTACGTCTATACTTCTCAGTTCTCCTCCACGCATGGCGGGATTAGCACCCCTGGAATAGGGGCTATTGCGGAGAAATGGATGGGCCAAGGGCATGGAAAATTGAGATTTCATCTCGCAGTTAGAAGCTCTCCGGTAAAATTCTGCTCTCTACACTTGCTGCCAACGGAAACACGTGAGGGAATAGAGATAAACTCCGAACTGCACATTGTCTCTACTACCCTTTCTGACAACAGTATCTAGGACTGTGGCTGGCTATACCACATCACTGTAAATGACATTCAGAGGGTTAGTATAACTTTTAGGGTGAAGTAGTACAGACTAATTGGAACGAAATGTTCCTTATGTGTCCAACTGTACAGGCTGCATAGGTATAACTTGTTGCGTAGGTAAATTTTCATTTTGCGTGTTGCCTTTATTTATCGACTGAGGTTTTTTGTTTTGAGATTCACAAATTGTGCTAGAACTTAAATAATTAATTTTTTCATCTGTGATTGTCACTGTATTTAGTTGGCCAGTTCGACGAGGGACGTTCAATAAATACTGCAACACTTTTTTTTCTGAAAGCAGGTTGGTTTTTTTCCGGAGTCCTATACACCATATCATTCCCCACTCTTTTGGCTGCAAAACCGTATTTTCTGAACGTAATCTCCGTTAAACACGACGGCCTTACACCACCTTCATGGAAGAGCTTGTATGCTCGCACGGTACTACTCTACTGGTCGCGTCGGATCCAACGTCTTGCTGCATCACTAATCCCCATATATTTCTTTTCATGACTTACAATTCCCTCTGCAGCAGGAGAAAGAAGGGAACCGCTCCTATCGGAGCCCACAAAGGCGAATCTGCCTCTGATTAAAGGACTTCATCTCACGCCTTTATTAAACGACTCTGAAAAGTCTACCTTCCACAACAACTTTAAAAATTTTACCAAAAATTTTGGCATCCGAACATATTAGCGATTTCTTATGCGGAGAAAGACGACTGTGGTAGTGTCAGAGAGAGGGAAAATTAATAAATACTGGAAGATAGTGGACGGTGGTAGTGTTATTGAAAGAGTGAAGGAGGCAATGGCAGTGTGAGAAAAATAGAGGGACACAGCTGCAGTTCAACACAGTTGACAGTAAAAGAACAATGCTAGGAAAAGTGCGAAGAAGTGCAGGGGCGAGGGGGGGGGGGGGGGCACGGTGGGAGGAATAAAGAGAAAGAGAAAGTGGAAGTGGGTGAGGGTATATGACAATGACAAAGAGGAAGAGAGAGACTTTGACAATGACAAGAGACAGCAGCAGTAAGAAGAAAGGAGTGAGGCATTAGCAGTAAGAGTGAGCAGGAGCAAGACAGTGACAGGAGACAGTAGTAACAGCACAGATCTTGCTCGACGTTGTGTCAGCTAAGCTCTGATCGGGGTTGGATATCTCGCGTTAAATCGCATCTCTGATATCAGAGAAAGTCTAACGCGGCTAGCCTTAAAAGGGCGCACATGGTGGCGCTAGAGAGAAGGGGAGAAGGCAGGCAGACAGTGAGTGACAGAGAGAGAGAAACAGAGAGACAGAGAGAGAGAGAAACAGAGAGACACAGTGAGTGCTTCTCCGCGCAGAGTGAGTGCTTCCACGCGTACATAAGAGGTGGAACTATAGTGCAGCTAGACGACGGACGGGGAGCCGCTGTATGTTATGTCCTGTGCGGACGGGCAGTTGTAGGTGCCCGTTGCGTCCAGCCAAGCTGAGTGGGTTACTTAGTGTCGCACCTGTTAGCTTGTCTCTGTTACACGAGTGGATATTACTTTCAGCAAAGCACTTCCTCTTTACTTCCCATTGAAAGCACTGTTCCGGAGAGTGAGTGTCGAACAAGTTGTTGGTCCTAGTGTGTGCAAAGCGCTCAGCTTTAGATAGGTCACGTAGTGTGGCTAATCTATACGACAATGGTATTCCAGTACAAGCAACGAAGGGCGTAGTGAAATTTTTATATTTGGAACGCACTAAAACTGCTCTAAACATTTGTACTAAAGCAAACGTGTATGAAATTCGCCACACTGGTTACCAAACATAGATATAGTTCCTGTACCCACGGAGTAATACGACGGAAAGACGTCCTGAAATTTAAAGAGCGTAGTGCACAAAGCAATTTATGTGTTCTTTATTCATATTTAAACTTTCGAGTTCATTTTGCCCACCTTATTTTCTTGTTAAGTAATTTATTATTCATGATCTAAATTCCTTGCTTTAAACTGCATCAAGTAAATGAGGTACTGTGTTTGTTTTTAATAATTAAAATCATCAGCTGGTTTGACAGTGAACTTATCTAGCTCCTTTTGTAGTTAAGCCTTCTCTCTGAGTAAGGTAACTATGCCAAGACCTGACGTTACGAAGGGCCAAGGCATTTTATTAAAGTTGCTTTGTATTACGAGTGATTAAAAGCTATTCTGTGGCAGGAGATATTGCTACTATGTGTGGAAATTGTGTCGATGTAAAGCGAAACTACGTAACAACCGCAGAGATGGCAGGTACCTTTGGTGCAAGCCGACCCCCCAATCTAAAGTTGATCCGACATGCAAAAGAATTCTTTTGGAAACGACGCGCGTGACGTTACCTTATTGTAAAAGGGACTGGCATGCTTTCCATCGCGTTTCCTGCCTTTCAGGTGGTTTAATTTGTTGATAATCGTGAACATTTTTCTTAAAATTAGTTGTTGATTGAACCTAAAGATTTTTTTTCTTTTTTTTTTTGGCAGCAAGTACTTGCGTAAATATAAACTGTTACAGTTTTGCAAGTGAAAGAAAGGTTTGACTAGAGTCCAATAGATGCTGGTAACTGTGGCTTGAAATTACTAGTCCTTCGGTGCTCAGTAAAACAAACAAGATTTTTTTAAATTTTAAACAGTGCTTAACATTTCTCGTCCCAGTACCTCTCCTACTTCACAAGCTTAGATCTACCCGTTTGGTCCAAAATTGATTTCAATTTGTTTGACTAAAACTGCGAGGATGGTTTTTCAAAGTATGAGACCCCTTCTGTATAACATTCTTGTTAGCGACTTTGATAACTGAGCCGTTACGTTGATTTTGCGATTGTTCTCACGTTTTATGTCCTTGCTGTCTTCGGGACTGGGTGGATGGATGACTTTTTTCCGAAAGTCTGATCATACACTACTGGCCATTAAAATTGCTATTCCAAGAAGATGACGTGCTGCAGATAGGAAACTTAACCGACAGGAAGAAGATGCAGTGATATGCAAATAATTAGATTTTCAGAGCATTCGCACAAGGTTGGCGCTGGTGGCGAAACCTACAATGTGCTGACATGAGGAAAATTTCCAACCGATTTCTCATACACAAACAGCAGTTAACCGGCGTTGCCTGGTGAAACGTTGTTGTGATGCCTCGTGTAAGGAGGAGACATGCGTACCATCACGTTTCCGACTTTGATAAAGGGCGGATTGTAGCCTATCGCGATTACGGTTTATCGTATCGCGACATTGCTGCTCGCGTTGGTCGAGATCCAATGACGGTTAGCAGAATATGGAATCGGTGGGTTCAGGAGGGTAATACGGAACGCCGTGCTGGATCCCAACGGCCTTGTATCACTAGGAGTCGAGATGACAGGCACTTTATCGGCATGGCTGTAACGGATCGTCCAGCTACGTCTCGATCCCTGAGTCGGGGACGTTTGCAAGACAACAACCATCTGCAGGAACATTTCGACGTCGTCTGCAGCAGCATGAACTATCATCTCGGAGATCATGACTGCGGTCACCCTTGACGCTGCATCACTGACAGGAGCGCCTGCGATGGTGTACTCAACGGCGAACCTGGGTGCACGAATGGCAAAGCGTCATTTTTTCGGATGAATCCAGGTTCTGTTTACAGCATCAGTGTTTTGCGACATTTCAGTGAACGCACATTGGAAGCGTGTATTCGTCATCGCCATACTGGAGTATCACAGGGCGTGATGGTATGGGGTGCCGTTGGTTACACGTCTCGGTCACATCTTGTTCGCATTGACGGTACTTTGAACAGTGGACGTTACTTTTCAGATGTATTACGACCCGTGGCTCTACCCTTTCATTCGATCCCTGCGAAACCTTACATTTCAGCAGGATAATGCACGACCGCATGTTGCAGGACCTGTACGGCCTTTCTGGATACAGAAAATGTTCGACTGCTGTCCTGGCCAGCACATTCTCCAGATCTCTCACCAACTGAAAACGTCTGGTCAATGGTGGCCGAGCAACTAGCTCGTCACAGTACCCCAGTCACTACTCTTCATGAACTGTGGTATCGTGTTGAAGCTGCATGGGCAGCTTTACCTGTACTCGCCATCCGAGCTGTGTTTGACTCAATGCCCAGGCGTATCAAGGCCGTTACTACGGCCAGAGGTGGTTGTTCTGGGTTCTGATTTCTCATTATTTATGCACCCAAACTGCGTGAAAATGTAATCACATGTCAGTTCTAGTATAATATATTTGTCCAATGAATACCCGTTTATCAACTGCATTTCTTCTTGGTGTAGCAATTTTAATGGCCAGTAGTGTATGTCTCCAAATTCATAGATTCTACATACCAACTTGATTAGTCGCTTGATTTTGACTTTCTCCAGTTTCGAAGGTATTTGTCTATTAAGTTTTCCAGAGCTGTGTTTAACAATGACTAATACTGTATCCCCTATGTCATCCATTTCGACTCCCATTTCTTCCTCAGTCACGTTATCAGACAAGTCGTCCGCATCGTAGAAGTCTTGAGTATACTAGGTTCAAATCGCTCTGAGGACTGTGGGACTCAACATCTGAGGTCATCAGTCCCCTAGAACTTAGAACTACTTAAACCTAACTAACCTAAGGACAGCTCACACATCCATGCCCTAGGCACGTTTCGAACCTGCGACCGTAGCGGTCCTGCGGTTCCAGAAGGAAGCGCTTAGAACCGCTCGGCCACAGCGGCCGGCTTGAGTCTACTCTTTCGAATTGTCCACTCTCTCCACAGCGCTTGGGATAGCTGTCGCATTTTTAATATTGCCGCCTCTGTTTTTAATTTCATCAAAAGTTGTTTTGGCTTTTATGTTCGCTGAAGCACTCCTCCCTACGGCTTAGTATTTCTCCATTTCTTCACAATTCTGCTGGAGCTATTCCGCCATGGCTTGTCTAAATTTCCTGTTTACACGGAAGATTCAATGATGTAAATGAAAGGAAGATTCAAGAGTGGGATAAAAATTCAGGGAGAAGGGATAGCAACGATTCGCTGAAGACATTGCTAACCTCAGTGAAAATGAGGAAGAATAACAGGACGTGTGTGGAATGAGGTACCTACAGACGGAATATGGAAAGTGATGAGAAGTAGCAGAAACGAGATAGCGATCAACTTAACATCAGATTGGGGACCGCGAAGTAGATGAAGTTAAAGAATTCTGCTACGCTGGAAGGATAATAACACATGCCTGACTACGCAAGGAGTACATACAGGGTGTTTCAAAAATGACCGGTATATTTGAAACGGCAATAAAAACTAAACGAGCAGCGATAGAAATACACCGTTTGTTGCAATATGCTTGGGACAATAGTACATTTTCAGGCGGACAAACTTTTGAAATTACAGTAGTTACAATTTTCAACAACAGATGGCGCTGCAAGTGATGTGAAAGATATAGAAGACAACGCAGTCTGTGGGTGCGCCATTCTGTACGTCGTCTTTCTGCTGTAAGCGTGTGCTGTTCACAACGTGCAAGTGTGCTGTAGGCAACATGGTTTATTCCTTAGAACAGAGGATTTTTCTGGTGTTGGAATTCCACCGCCTGGAACACAGTGTTGTTGCAACAAGACGAAGTTTTCAACGGAGGTTTAATGTAACCAAAGGACCGAAAAGCGATACAATAAAGGATCTGTTTGAAAAATTTCAACGGACTGGGAACGTGACGGATGAACGTGCTGGAAAGGTAGGGCAACCACAGAGGGCAACGCGCAGCTAGTGCAGCAGGTGAACCAACAGCAGCCTCGGGTTTCCGTTCGCCGTGTTGCAGCTGCGGTCGAAATGACGCCAACGTCCACGTATCGTCTCATGCGCCAGAGTTTACACCTCTATCCATACAAAATTCAAACGCGGCAACCCCTCAGCGCCGCTACCATTGCTGCACGAGAGACATTCGCTAACGATATAGCGCACAGGATTGATGACGGCGATATACATGTGGGCAGCATTTGGATTACTGACGAAGCTTATTTTTACCTGGACAGCTTCGTCAATAAACAGAACTGGCGCATATGGGGAACCGAAAAGCCCCATGTTGCAGTCCCATCGTCCCTGCATCCTCAAAAAGTACTGGTCTGGGCCGCCATTTCTTCCAAAGGAATCATTGGCTCATTTTTCAGATCCGAAACGATTACTGCATCACGCTATCTGGACATTCCTCGTGAATTTGTGGCGGTACAAACTGCCTTAGACGACACTGCGAACACCTCGTGGTTTATGCAAGATGGTGCCCGGCCACATCGTACGGCCGACGTCTTTAATTTCCTGAATGAATATTTCGATGATCGTGTGATTGCTTTGGGCTATCCGAAACATACAGGAGGTGGCATGGACTGGCCTCCCTATTCGCCAGACATGAACCCCTGTGACTTCTTTCTGTGGGGACACTTGAAAGACCAGGTGTACCGCCAGAATCCAGAAACAATTGAACAGCTGAAGCAGTACATCTCATCTGCATGTGAAGCCATTCCGCCAGACACGTTGTCAAAGGTTTCGGGTGATTTCATTCAGAGACTACGCCATATTATTGCTACGCATGGTGGATATGTGGAAAATATCGTACTATAGAGTTTCCCAGACCGCAGCGCCATCTGTTGTTGAAAATTGTAACTACTGTAATTTCGAAAGTTTGTCTGCCTGAAAATGTACTGTTGTCCCAAGCATATTGCAACAAACGGTGTATTTCTATCGCTGCTCGTTTAGTTTTTATTGCCGTTTCAAATATACCGGTCGTTTCTGAAACCCCCTGTAAAAAGCAGAATAGTGAGGGCAGAGAGGACATTCGCGGCCGCCAAGAGGAGTCTGCTAAAGGTATGAAGAATTAATTTCTGTGAATATACAGTATTGTATGGTACTGAATCGTGGACACTTGGAAAATCGAAGAAAAGAGAATCTAGGAGAATGGTACAGAAGAAAGTTGAAAATCAGGTGAACTGATCAGGTAAGTAAAGAGGAGGCTCTCAGATGAATCGGCAAGAAAACAAAACAACGGATGGAAAATAGTGACAAGAAGAAAGTAAACGACGAGAGGACATATGTTAAGACGTCAGGGAATAACGTCCATGGTATTAGAAGAAAGGCGTAAAAACTACAGGGGGGGGGGGGGGCAGAGATTGGAATACATCCTCCAACAAATGATTTATGGTGCAGGAAGCAACTGTTACTCTTAGACGAAGAGGATGAATATAACCAGTAAGACGACAGATGACTCCAAAATGGTACTGACTAATTAGAATAAAACCCTACACACAAAATGTGTTGCATTATTATTGGGCACACAGATACAGCTGATAGAATGTAAGCCTAATAAATGCTCACATAAGGTGTTAAGTAAAGACAGATAGTTAAAAAAGGCACGATTCGCCGTTAAGAGCTGGTGATTAGAATTTCTTTATTATACATGTTATACATCACGTATCATAAAATATTTACCATACTTTACAAGGCATTGTTAGACAATAGTTACAAATCACGGCTTTTATATTACATAACGTAACTGGTTTTATATCGCCTTGTAATCTGTAGTGAATTTGTATATCACGACACCTGATGATGGTCTGCGGACTGAAAGTGCTCATACAATAAAAAAGTTACATTAGCAGCTCTTGGTGCTGAATTAATACCTTTTTTTAGAAAATATTGACGAGTTTTGGGGCAACATCTTCTTAAGTTCAAGGTGATAATTCTCGCTACCGACTTCAATGCACTTTCGAATTCACTTTACAATACTACGTGTAGCTCATCTCAGATCGTCTTAGGGTTATTTCGTCTCTTGAGTAATGTCCGGGGACCTCGGCAGCCAGTGAACATTTGTGTCGATGAATCTTCCGTGAAATGTTGGACCTAAAGTATAACCCGTTTCATGAACTAAGTATGAAAAGGCCTCGCCTTGTTGGAAAGCCATAGCCACCGTTGCAGGGAAACAATTATGTCCCCGTACTAAGTAGAGTAATGAACTTAATCAGAGTGAATTTACACTCTGCAGCAAAGTGTGCGTGAATATGAAATTTCCTGACAACTTAAAACTGAGTGCCGGAGTGCGACACGAGCCTGGGACCTTTGCCATTCGCGGGCAAGTGCTCTGACTACTGAGCTACACGAGCTCAACTCACAACTGGTCCTCACAGCTTTACTTTCGCCAGTACCTTAGCTCCTACTTTCCAGACTGAGAATGCTCGGGTAACTCAATTGGCAGAGCACTCGCCCGTGAAAGCCTGAGGTCCCAGGTTAGAGTGCCTGTTTAGCAAACAGTTTTAATCTGCCAAAAAGTTTCAAGGAACGTAATGCCTTTCCCTCTGAACCTATGAATAGGACCTGGCCTGACTGCAAGTAGAGTGCAGTCTTTCGTTTGCTGCGGCTCTAGCAGGGGAATGATGGCCAGCCCATTGCCCCCGCCTCCTTTTAATCCCGGATGAAGTCCTTGGTATTTAACTGGACAGCAGACTAAGTGGATGTGTGACCATGCCGGAGGAATTCGAACGAGGAAAATATTTAACGAATGTTGAACCAAAACTTTTTGTTTAACGTAGCGTACAAAACCAGTAACGATTATAAAACGAGGCCGTATCTGGAACGCAAGACTATCTGTGTGAGCCAAATGGAGATAGATTTGCAATAAATCAGAAATTCCTAATGTTTTGATGTAAATAATTATTTTGAACCGCACTTGACGCTGGCTGCTATTTTAAATTATAAAAATAATAACTGCGCTACAGCCAAGGGCCTCATAGTGCCTATCTGTGAGAAGATAGGTCTTCCAGTAACGCTGGAAGCTGGTTTTCAACAAAGTCTAGGTAAGGAGGCCTTGTAGGACGGTCTAGATAACGAGACATAAGACGATGCGGCATCACAGCACCAACCAGATGACTGTTCACCAAACAATGTCACGCATTTACAGAGACGCGTTGTTGAAAACATCTTTCCACGGAGGCATGCAGGTTTTCGTTGGATCAACGAAGTGAGCTCCGAGTCGTTGATAACGTTCCGAGTGAATACACTGACCAGTTAGAGCATTATGACCACCCATGTAATAGCCGATAGGTCCACCTTTGGCACGTATAACCCGACGACGCGTCGTGTTATGAAAGCAATGAGGCTTTGGTCGGTCGCTGGAGGGAACTAGCACCCCATACGCACACACAAGTCACATAATTCCTGTAAATTCTGTGGAGGAGGGAGGTGAGCTGTCACGCCACTTTCAATCACGTCCCAGATGTTTGCAATCGGAGTCTGATCTGGCGAGTTGGGGGGGCCGGCACGTAAGTTGAAATTCGCCCCAGTGTTCCTCGAACCACTCCGTCACACTCCTGGACTTGTGACATGGCGCATTATCTTGTTGAAAAATGCCACTACCTTCTGGCAACATGATTATCATGAAGGGACCTAGGTGGTCTTCAGCCAGTGTACGACGATACTCCTTGGCCGTCACCGTGCCTTGCATGAATTGCGCTGAACCTATGAGTTCCCACGCGAATGTTGCCCAGAGCATAAGGGAACCTCCACCAGCTTATCTCCGTCTCTCAGTGCAGGTTCTAAGGAGATGTTCCCCTGGAACATGACGGATTCGCCCCTCCCATCGGCATGACAATGAAGGTATGGGGTTTCATCAGACCATGCAACACTCTGCCACTGCGACCATGTCGAGTTCCGATAGTCACGTGCCAATTTCAGTAGTAGTTGCCGTTGTCGTGGTGTTGCCATTGGCCCATGCATGAGTCGTTGGTTGCAGAGGCCCACTGGTACACTATGTGTTCAGACACACTTATATTCTGCCCCGTATTAAAGTCTAATGTTAGTTCCGCCACAGTTCGCCGCCAGTCCTGTTTCACCAATCTGTCCACCCTATGACGTCCGACATCTGTAATCAGGGGTGCCTGCCTAACCTAACGACGTCTGGCTATGGTTTCACCTTGGTTTCGCCATGTATTGAAGACACTTATCACAGCAGTCCTCTAATACTCAACAAGTCGTGCAGTTACCGAAATGTTGGTGCCGAGCCTCTGGGACATCAAAATCTGCCCTCGGTCAAACTCTTCCTCATTCTATAAACGGACAACACGCTCACTAATACTACACGCACCGTGCGTGTGTCTGACTAGCAGTCATTCCTCGCCAGGTGACCCTATCGCCTGGACGGGTTTATGTCGTTCTTGGTCGGTTAGCATAATTTTCTGCTGATAAGTATAGTAGGACTACTCGGACTTTTGCAATTAACTAGTGAAACGTCCCCTTGGATAAATTAATGAATGACTGTGCTGATAAGTCTCTTACGTTATTTGCTTTTCAAACAACTGAGCAAAACTGAACGTACTTAGACATTACTATCTTTACTTATTCTGATCAACACTAAACTGACACACAATATTTTTAGCGCAACACAATCTGACTTTCAAAAATCCCTACAAAAGAATGGCCCTGACTAACAATAACTTATACCTTTCAGGAATCACTTACCTCACAAAAATCTTCGTTACTTGAACTACTGCAATACAGCGAGCGCCAAAACTGTCAGCTAAATGAAAGATTCTAACTACTGAAGGCACTAACTACTGATAGGCATAGTTAGCAAATGACAGATTTTGATAGAGAATAAACAATGTATTTGCCTTAATAGTGTTCAAAAGTATATATATATATATATATATATATATATATATATATATATATATATATATATATATATATTCCTGGAAATGGAAAAAAGAACACATTGACACCGGTGTGTCAGACCCACCATACTTGCTCCGGACACTGTGAGAGGGCTGTACAAGCAATGATCACACGCACGGCACAGCGGACACACCAGGAACCGCGGTGTTGGCCGTCGAATGGCGCTAGCTGCGCAGCATTTGTGACCGCCGCCGTCAGTGTCAGCCAGTTTGCCGTGGCATACGGAGCTCCATCGCAGTCTTTAACACTGGTAGCATGCCGCGACAGCGTGGACGTGAACCGTATGTGCAGTTGACGGACTTTGAGCGAGGGCGTATAGTGGGCATGCGGGAGGCCGGGTGGACGTACCGCCGAATTGCTCAACACGTGGGGCGTGAGGTCTCCACAGTACATCGATGTTGTCGCCAGTGGTCGGCGGAAGGTGCACGTGCCCGTCGACCTGGGACCGGACCGCAGCGACGCACGGATGCACGCCAAGACCGTAGGATCCTACGCAGTGCCGTAGGGGACCGCACCGCCACTTCCCAGCAAATTAGGGACACTGTTGCTCCTGGGGTATCGGCGAGGACCATTCGCAACCGTCTCCATGAAGCTGAGCTACGGTCCCGCACACCGTTAGGCCGTCTTCCGCTCACGCCCCAACATCGTGCAGCCCGCCTCCAGTGGTGTCGCGACAGCCGTGAATGGAGGGACGAATGGAGACGTGTCGTCTTCAGCGATGAGAGTTGCTTCTGCCTTGGTGCCAATGATGGTCGTATGCGTGTTTGGCGCCGTGCAGGTGAGCGCCACAATCAGGACTGCATACTACCGAGGCACACAGGGCCAACACCCGGCATCATGGTGTGGGGAGCGATCTCCTACACTGGCCGTACACCACTGGTGATCGTCGAGGGGACACTGAATAGTGCACGGTACATCCAAACCGTCATCGAACCCATCGTTCTACCATTCCTAGACCGGCAAGGGAACTTGCTGTTCCAACAGGACAATGCACGTCCGCATGCCACCCAACGTGCTCTAGAAGGTGTAAGTCAACTACCCTGGCCAGCAAGATCTCCGGATCTGTCCCCCATTGAGCATGTTTGGGACTGGATGAAGCGTCGTCTCACGCGGTCTGCACGTCCAGCACGAACGCTGGTCCAACTGAGGCGCCAGGTGGAAATGGCATGGCAAGCCGTTCCACAGGACTACATCCAGCATCTCTACGATCGTCTCCATGGGAGAATAGCAGCCTGCATTGCTGCGAAAGGTGGATATACACTGTACTAGCGCCGACATTGTGCATGCTCTGTTGCCTGTGTCTATGTGCCTGTGGTTCTGTCAGTATGATCATGTGATGTATCTGACCCCAGGAATGTGTCAATAAAGTTTCCCCTTCCTGGGACAATGAATTCACGGTGTTCTTATTTTAATTTCCAGGAGTATATATATATATATATATATATATATATATATATATATATATATATATATATATATATATATATATATATATAAGTTCATGACATCCAGTCTTACAAATTTACTGTCTCTGATGGACACACGTTCAGATCATCCGCTCTCAAAACTCCGCCATCTCTCTCCCCACATCCACCACTGCTGGCGGCTCACCTCCAACTGCGCAACGCTACGCGCTGTTAACAGCCAACTGCCCCACACTACAATAGCATATACTCCAACAATGCAAACCAGCCACAGCCTTCACACAGCACAGTCAGTGATTTTCATACAGAGCGCTATGTGGCGTTACCAACAGAAAAACCTAAACAGCCTACTTACACTAGCAATAAAATTCCATTTCCCCTTCGAAGCTGTTGAAGCAGCTGTGAATGAGGGTAGATGCTGTGCTTACCTAATGTTCACCATAGTTTTGTACGTGGAACACCGACATGCGCAAAATCCTGCCTGAGTTTGTGAACAGATCGCTGGGAATGAGTTACGCCAGAAGACTCGACTGTTAGAGATGTACCGCAAGATCAAGAAGCTAGATAAGCTTCTACAAAGCAAAGGGATGGTGCTGAGTTCTCTCAGTTTCCTGCTGAGATGCCAAGAGGGCTATGGAGTTCCGGATTTCTCAGATTCTTGCTGAGATCCGAGAGGGGCAGGTAGTTCCAGTTTTCACCAATGTCAAGATCACGTTATCTCTAGAACGGCGAACAAGTTCAAACACCGAGCTAACCTCGCGTTGGTAAGGGAGAGAGTACCTGACTTGCGCCATCGATTAGACGTGACGTCCAGGCAGTTGGTGTATCTCCACCTTTCCATAGCTGCTTCCTGGATATGGTTTCACCTTGGTTTCGCCATGTGTTGAAGACATCACAGCAGTCCTCGAACACTCAGCTCACGTTGATAGTGGCTGCTGGTCTCTAGCAGAATGCACCAGGAAGAAGAAGTCAGTGGCAAACCAACTAGCCAAGTTTGAGCGCCTCAACAAAGTGCAACTGGATGGGGACACACGCACGGTGATCAAATGGTTCAAATGGCTCTGAGCACTATGGGACTCATCAGTAGACCTAGAACTTAGAACTACTTAAACCTAATTAACCTAAGGACATCACACACATCCATGCCCGAGGCAGGATTGGAACCTGCGACCGCAGCGGTCGCGCGGTTCCAGACTGTAGCGCCTAGAACCGCTCGGCCACCCCGGCCGGCGCACGGTGATGAACCTGAGTGAGAGGCAGATCGACGAGACCACCTTAAAAGTAATCTTTATATTGTGACACCTACATGAACATGCCATTGTTTGCGAAGTATTTATCTCCAAGCGTGAACGTGCATGGTATTCCATTCAATTAGTGCTCTAAGGGGGAAGGGGAATAATAAACCTGCTGGATTGTTGATGTACAGAATATCTAATAATAAATCAACTCTTAAATATACAACTGTAGAACCTATAGTTCATTTACAATGTGCAGCCGTTATTTTTGTAGGCCGTTGCTTAGATACTTATTCCGTCGATATTCCGATATGTGGATCCCATTTCCGATATATCGAGAGCCAGTAGCGATATATTATTGAATATCGATATATTGGATACCCGATAGTTTTAAAAATATCGAAAGTCCCAGCGTGGGGGCGCCGGTGGAAGACCGCGCTCGGGTGGGCAGGCGGCGTGAGGCGGCGCGACGGGCTGCCTGACTCACCGTCGCGGCGCCCGCTTTATAAATACGGACCTGTGGGGCGCCGGTATGTGGGCCGCGCTGTCCCCGCGGAGGTCGGCCGGCGCCGGCGACGGCGTCAGTCGCGACGCGCGGTCGCCGGCGGTCACGTGGGCGGCAGCTGTCAGCCGGTAGCCGGCAAGTGGAGGGGCTCGGCTCAGCCTTAAGGGGCTCCGGAACGCCCTATACTTGCAATGTTAAAATAACGCTTATAAATTACATCTTTCCTCACAAAGTATTTGAGGTAGGAAGTTGAACTTTTTACACATTATTTATTGGAATATGGGCTACAACTTAACTCAGGGATTTTACAAAATTTTTGTTCAGTTATTAAAGATGATTTTTTTTTCAATTGTAATGAAAATTCACAACTTTTTTTGCGATTTTTTATTTATATATTCAAAAATATACATTTTTTGGAAAAAGGCTGTGTTAAATTATGCAGAAGGTACTGTGTAGCATTTACTGAAAGTTTGAAACAAATATGTTCGGAAGATCCTTAGAAAACATGTAATTAGTATGAGAAAATAAAAGTTTTGGGAATCGAGCAACAAAGATTGGATTAACTTTTTAGTGCATTCCAGGTCCATAGGATGGATTATCTTCATCCTCTGCAAACTCCTCCTCCAGCTTCCTCTTGTTCCTCCTCCTGTTTACTCTTGCTTGTGTTTCTAGACTCTTTACAGCCCTGTCTGCAGCCCGAAGGCGTTCCTTGTCTAAAGCAAGCATCGCTCGTTGTTGTGTTCGTAGGTTTTGCTACCATTTTCTTCAGTTGCAGTTACTGCAACACTGTTTCAAAAGGTGGTCATGTATGAACACTTATCACATTTCAGTTGTATTTCACTAGCAAGTCCTACGTGCCTTATTATGGAGAGTTCCAGACCAACTTCACTACAATGAATACATCTTACACAGTTTGAAAAAATTCCTTTGAGAACCGACATATCAAATATTTCATTCACATCCGATTCGCCCATAAAACCTTCATAGTTTTCACTCATTGAACCAAGCTTCTTCTGTGAAGTATTTTCTTTCCCACTTTGACTGCTATGGGCAGGTGTACTTGAGAGGTTAGGTTCACTCACTTGGTTATCGTCTTTATTGTTTACAGTAATAACACATACCTTCGGCTTTCCAACATTTCACCCTTTCTTAAAAGCCTTCAGAGGATTTCTAATAACTTTACTTTTACTCATTATTATACTTCAACAAAACAGAGACTCAAGAAACAGAATTAATTACGAATATTTTCGAGATAGCGACAGAGTAAATAAACATGAAACAATCGACAATCACACCAGCGATATATATTGAACCATCACAGGTTAGCCACAACACATACTTTATCTCACATCACTAAAATGTACCTGATGAACACGGACGTTAACAATGACACCATTTGACAGCAGTTTAACAGCGCCACAGTGGGTCAAGCCCATGTAGAACACATTTCAAAAAAAATTAAAAAATTGTTGTAGTCTTCGGAATTGAATAAATTATATATCTATTAAAAGGTAATAGTCTGCAGATTCAGAAAACGCAAAAAAGTAAAAATTGAACTTTTCATGATTTTGAGCCTTTCCGGAGCCCCTTAAGCCGTCGTCACACGGGTAACGTTGACCGGGCGCCCTACTAGGTTTGTGATTTCATTTCCTGCTGTTTTACGTTGAGGACCATCCCGTCACGTGAAACAGAGAATGAGTTCTGCGATATTTCGGCAACGTGCCACATAAAGGAGAACCAATAGGAAGCAACAACGCTCCCTACGCCACAGGCAGAAAACAAGACATATGTTGTACGTGTCGTTTGCAGTAGATGCCGATATTCGGTGGGTTTTATGTTGTACATTACACACTATGAATGTATACATTAAAGCCGGCTGGGATGGCCGAGCGGTTCTAGGCCCTACAGTCTGGAACCGCGTGACCGCGACCCATAGTGCTCAGAGCCATTTGAACCATCTGAACCTTCGCCCATGACACGTTGTGGTGAAGTACTGTTGCACTAAACGTAGAAAATGGGTTGGTACAACGTCGTGCATACGCGGTAGTCGTCTTTCTTCATGGGTAATGTTTCTCAACAATGCTGTTAATTCATCTTGCAGAAATCCGTGATAAGCAGAACATGATAAACAGTTCGGTGAATTGTGTGGCCCTATGAGTCTCATGGACAATTCCTACCTACATATTGGTACTAAAGCAATCCTGATTCCTAAGCTCAGTGATTTATCGAAGACTTGCATCTGTCCACATGTGTGTATTGTGATAATTTACCATACTTTCTCTTATGAATCCCGCCTCATATGTAAATAAAACGCAGGTTGTGAACTGCGGACCTCCAGTTGCCGTAACTCAACGAGTATTGGTTTCCTGACATATCATTATAGGAAGTTCTCTTCTAGTAAAGTATTACCTACTGCATTTCAGCATCAAATATAAATTACAACGTTATACTTGAAAATATTGGTGTGTAATTCGGCCTTGTATGGAAGAGAAATATTGACAGTAAACAGTACAGACCAGCAGAGAATGGACTCCTTTGGTGCTACAGGAGAATGCTGAAGATTGCTAGGGAAGAGTGAACAAGTGATGAAGATGTACTGAATGAAAGTGGAGAGAAAATATCTACAGATAGAAGGAACTGGTTGATGCGAAACATCTGATACAACAAGGTGTAGAGGTGTAGAGGGAAGTTTGTGTGTGTGTGTGTGTGTGTGTGTGTGTGTGTGTGTGTGGTATGTGTTAAGGGGAAGGAGAATAAACAGATTTTGCATTGTAATATGTTTACTGCGCCTTATTTTCCTTTTAAGGCCTATCACTTTTCTCGTCAATCTGACGTCTGCGTAATAGCAAAGTACCTGTACCATAGCACATTGCCTCTAGGTTTCTATTGCCAGTTGGCTTTTATGAGACACACCAATCTTCTTTTCTCGTATAATTGAGCCTACAGTGATTAACCGAATATAAAGACGAAGAATTCATAAACAGGGTGTGGCACACAGACATTTAACGGTTTGAGACATAAAGTATTCCATAACTGCTAACCGTCTTCGGAACGCGTGGTTCGCAGTATAACAGTATGCGTGTGGAGCAATTTACGATGGAATGATCTCGTAAATAAAGTCGCCGGAAGGCAAATGTGATACCCAAATTCAACTCAAGAACTTAACTCACATGCGAAAGAAGATATATCCAAAATTCTCGTTTGGTCGATTCTTGAGTGCTGTTCTCTGGTCTTTGACCGTTACTAATTTGTATCAATGGATCTAGAGAGGATTGAAAGGCGGGCTGCGCGACTCGTCATAACATTCTTAGTCAATGCGAGAGCCTCACTAAAGGAGTCGCCAAAGGATACAAGAGAGGTATTGTAACTCACAGATATCCTTTCTCTTGAAAATCAAAGACTACACAATCCACTATAAATCAAAATCGTATTAATTACTTCACACCACATAAGTCTGCTTCAGCTTCAGTTCTTTCGTAATGCTGTTAAAGTAAAGCGAACAATCACAGTTAAGTGCAGACATTTTGCAATCTTGGACACGTCATTAAAATAGAGCAAACAAATTCAGTTAAATGTAGAAGTTTCAACAATTTGGTAAGACCGTAAAACAAGGCAAACACTCATTTTTCAAGTGCAGACACTTCAACATATTTGCGACACCGAAAAAACCGTAGCAAATAAATTGATTAAATACAGAATTTTCATTATTGTAGAGACGCCATGAAACCAAGGCAAGCCGGCCGCTGTGGCCGAACGGTTCTAGACGCTTCAGTCCGGAACCGCGTTGCTGCTACGGTAGCTGGTTCGAATCCTGCCTCGGGCATGGATGTGTGTGATGTCCTCTGGTTGGTCAGGTTTAAGTAGTTGTAAGTCTAGGGGAGTGATGACCTCAGATGTTAAGTCCCATAGTGCTTAGAGCCATTTTAACCATTTTTTTAAACTAAGGCAGATACACTCAGTTAACTTCAGACATTTTAACGTTCTGGTAAAGCCATTAATCTAGAAAAAAAGGAAATCAACAGTCTGAAGCATTCCAGAATACCCATGTCAGTTTTTTTTATTTTCTCTATTTTAGCAAGGAAAGGAAAACGGTAAACCTATACAAACTGCAGCTTGGGGTGAATATGGTTGAGCAGCGTAAATGTACACTCCTGGAAATTGAAATAAGAACACCGTGAATTCATTGTCCCAGGAAGGGGAAACTTTATTGACACATTCCTGGGGTCAGATACATCACATGATCACACTGACAGAACCACAGGCACATAGACACAGGCAACAGAGCATGCACAATGTCGGCACTAGTACAGTGTATATCCACCTTTCGCAGCAATGCAGGCTGCTATTCTCCCATGGAGACGATCGTAGAGATGCTGGATGTAGTCCTGTGGAACGGCTTGCCATGCCATTTCCACCTGGCGCCTCAGTTGGACCAGCTTTCGTGCTGGACGTGCAGACCGCGTGAGACGACGCTTCATCCAGTCCCAAACATGCTCAATGGGGGACAGATCCGGAGATCTTGCTGGCCAGGGTAGTTGACTTACACCTTCTAGAGCACGTTGGGTGGCACGGGATACATGCGGACGTGCATTGTCCTGTTGGAACAACAAGTTCCCTTGCCGGTCTAGGAATGGTAGAACGATGGGTTCGATGACGGTTTGGATGTACCGTGCACTATTCAGTGTCCCCTCGACGATCACCAGTGGTGTACGGCCAGTGTAGGAGATCGCTCCCAACACCATGATGCCGGGTGTTGGCCCTGTGTGCCTCGGTCGTATGCAGTCCTGATTGTGGCGCTCACCTGCACGGCGCCAAACGCGCATACGACCATCATTGGCACCAAGGCAGAAGCGACTCTCATCGCTGAAGACGACACGTCTCCATTCGTCCCTCCATTCACGCCTGTCGCGACACCACTGGAGGCGGGCTGCACGATGTTGGGGCGTGAGCGGAAGACGGCCTAACGGTGTGCGGGACCGTAGCCCAGCTTCATGGACACGGTTGCGAATGGTCCTCGCCGATACCCCAGGAGCAACAGTGTCCCTAATTTGCTGGGAAGTGGCGGTGCGGTCCCCTACGGCACTGCGTAGGATCCTACGGTCTTGGCGTGCATCCGTGCGTCGCTGCGGTCCGGTCCCAGGTCGACGGGCACGTGCACCTTCAGCCGACCACTGGCGACAACATCGATGTACTGTGGACACCTCACGCCCCACGTGTTGAGCAATTCGGCGGTACGTCCACCCGGCCTCCCGCATGCCCACTATACGCCCTCGCTCAAAGTCCGTCAACTGCACATACGGTTCACGTCCACGCTGTCGCGGCATGCTACCAGTGTTAAAGACTGCGATGGAGCTCCGTATGCCACGGCAAACTGGCTGACACTGACGGCGGCGGTGCACAAATGCTGCGCAGCTAGCGCCATTCGACGGCCAACACCGCGGTTCCTGGTGTGTCCGCTGTGCCGTGCGTGTGATCATTGCTTGTACAGCCCTCTCGCAGTGTCCGGAGCAGGTATGGTGGGTCTGACACACCGGTGTCAATGTGTTCTTTTTTCCATTTCCAGGAGTGTATGAAGTCACACCAGGTGTAAATTGGTTAACGTAAATCATGTTACATGTTAGGACATATGTACAGTCGTCTGATTTCAAATCTTACGAACCAAAATGCAACCATTAGTTTTCTTGGCGTATCAACGCACTTATAGTCGTAAAAGCACTGTATTTGCGCAGCAGTGTACCGAACAGCAAATGTAAGACCACAGTGGCAACAGACAGTACGAAATGAAAATCTCTCAGACTGTTACTTTCGCTAGGTAATCACGGAAAGGAAAATACAGTGGTTACAAGCACCAGATAGTTACGGAGGTCTAGTGTGTGTAGTAATTATCGTATGGCAGCGAAACTTCGTAAATATTCCGATGTGTTAATGCGGGACCGATTTTCATTGAAAAAAGATTAGCTCCAATCTTGGCCACCAGGTGCACATCTGGCGCTGTACAGCAACTCGTCCACGTCTCCAGTGTTCATCTGACCAAATTGCGTAATCAGCGGTTAATAATAATTCGTGTAAGAAAATCTCCTGCTCCATGGCTGACAGCTGAATTACGTCAAATGATGACTAATAGGGATGCTGCCCACAGGCGTTTCAAGGCAGAACCGAAACCCGAGCGTTTCGAAGAATATAGAAAGCTACGTAACAGAGTGAAACAATGCATTCGCAATGCTAAAATCAGGCACTCTCGCTCCCTTGTATGCAGCGATCTGACGCCCACGACTCTATGGAAGAATCTCCGTAGCTTGGGGGTCGGAAAGGCAAAATCGGAAACTACTTTTCATGTGTCAGCTAACGAATTAAATGAATTCTTCTCTGCACCTCTGAATACCAGCACGGCTGATAATTACCGTCCACAAGAATCCCCAAACAAGATAACTAACAACGATACCTTCCATCTAAAACATGTAACAACAAATACGGCAAGAAAAGCAATAATGAGAATCTCTTCTGATGCAATAGGCAACGACAGTATCAGTATAACGATGATTAAGAATGTTGCCGATATCTTAGTACCTGTCTTAACTGACATATTTAATTTTTCCCTCGTGAACGGAATATGCCCCACTGCATGGAAAAGAAGCATAATTCGACCAATCCCTAAGATCGAAAACCCGCAACTTCCTAGTGATTACCGACCAATTAGCATACTGCCTGCTGTTTCCAAAGCACTTGAATATATTGTTCATGACCAAATCACTGAACACTTGCATGAATTCAGCCTATATGACAAATTTCAATCCGGTTTCCGTAAACATCACAACAGAAACACTGCTCTAATTAAAGTAACTGATAACCTGAAATATGCCATCGACAATCGAAAGACAACAATATTGACGCTACTGGACTTCAGCAAAGCTTTTGACACTGTTAACTTTGACATATTGCTCAGAAAAATGCAACAGCTTAATTTCTCTGATAGTGCAATGAGATGGTTTGAAAGCTACTTAAAAGACAGACAGCAATGTGTTGTCTGCGTAAATGAAAAATCTTCCTGGAAACTTGTTTCCTCTGGAGTGCCACAAGGATCAGTCTTAGGACCACTTTTGTTTTCTTTATATGTCAACGATATTTCGTCGGTTCTGTCCTCCTGTAAATATCATTTCTATGCCGACGACCTCCAGCTCTACCTAAGCGTCAGACCTGAAGATGTGAACACTGCAATCGCTCAGATGAATGATGATCTGTCTTCAGTAGTGACATGGGCGAAAAACCTGGGGCTTAAACTAAATGCAAAAAAGACGCAAGTAATCTTAATAGCCCATCAGAAATTAATAAGTTCAGATTTCCGCGAACGGCTACCTCCTATTCTGCTCGACGGTACTCCAATACCATATCAGAAAACAGTGAAGAAGTTGGGTGTAACTTTGGATGAGCATCTCAACTGGGCGGAGAATACAGTCGCAGTGTGCCGAAAGACGTCTGCTTGTCTCTATGCTCTCAAAAAGTTTCGGAACATATTTCCACAGGACTTGAAACGCCAGCTCGTGCAAGCACTCGTTCTACCGAACCTCCACTATTGTGATGTGATTCAACAAGGCATGAGTAGTGAAAACAAAAGACGGCTAGAGGTAACCATGAATGCCTGTGTGCGTTACACCTGCAACATTCGCCTATATGATCATGTTAGTGCTCCATACTCGGAGCTAGGGTGGCTGCGGCCGGACAAATTGCGTGACTACCACACTCTGTGTCTACTTCACCGACTCCTCGTCGCGCAAGCACCCCAGTGCCTTGCTTCAGAGATTAAAAACCTGTCATGCCATCATAATCTAAACACGAGGTCACTCTTATTTGGTATCCGAACTGTGCCCACTCACAAAACAAAAACTTTTGCAAACTCCTTCTCAGTTGCCGCTGTCCGCCTCTGGAACAAACTGCCCCTTACCTTGCGCAAAATTCAATCTCCTGCTGCTTTTAAGAAGAAGTTGAAGCATTTCCTACTCTCATCCTCATAAAGTTCTCCACAAAATTAATGTACAAGGGCAATCCTCTCATCTGTCAAATAGCAACGCTAGCGTCTCCTATCTTGCTCCTTTCTCTTCTTCCTCTTCATCTATCTCTATTAGCCACGCAATCTTCTTTTCCTTTATATTACCTTAATTATGTTTCATCATGTCTCTCTATTCTTCTCCTCCCTTCACCATCAGTCTCCCTCATACTCCCTGCTGCCAGCACTCCTATCTAAACTCTGTCTCTTCAATAATGTCTAATTATAACAGTACTTGTGATCTAAGAATATAAACTCTATATGTATGTATTTTTCCAGGTGTACGTTTCTAATTATTTATTTCACTATTTGTACTAGATGTAGTTTAACATGCCTACTAAAACATATGACTGTAAAATGAGTAGAATGCCTGGTTAGATGTAAGAGAGGGCCTGATGGCCCTAATCTTGCCAGGTTAAATAAATAAATAAATAAATAAATAATAAAATCAGCGTTATGGCTGTCTCACGTGTTGGACTTTTTCTGCCCAGATCCATTCTTCATCCATGACATACGGAAACATTTCTGTACGTGGCTCTTGTATTCATGGGACCACATTTGCGTCTGGTGGACAAAATTGGCACTAATTTTTTTCCAGCGTAAATCGGAACCTCGTTAACGCCTTAGACTTCCTAGTTCCGCTCCCATAAGATAATCACAGCCCACACTGGACCTCTGTGAGTAACTACACGTTACTTTGTGTGCATATGGAACGTATTACATGGTCGTTAACAACGTCTTACATAATGTAAGAAGCAGTTAAATCTCTGAAGTGTAAGAAATGGCAGAAGGTCTCAACATTAGTACAAGTGAAGTGCGTAAGAGTTTCGTTAAGAATATTATCCAACATGATCATCCTATTATACAATCCCTTACTGTTAGCCTTTTCCTACAACTAACAGAAAACAGAAGACTTATTACCGGTATCAGAGATTAACATTTTAATCTCTGAATCCCACGTCACTCGTAGAGCCTACATGTACCTTACGGCTCCGTATATTGTTCGCTTGACAATAGACGAAACACGTTAGAAGTGTGTCATCATCATTTTCTTCTTACATGTACGGATTACGCACCTTCCTGTTTTATCTCCACAACGTTAATGCCCTCCATTTCCTTGGTCGGCCTGTGTGTCTCGTTCCTCTGTCATTCTAAATTACTGTTTCCTTGCGTAGAGACACATTTCTCACTGTGTTCATATATTGTTCAGAAATATCTTGTTCTGGAATCGTGTTCTCTTAAATGTATTTGTATTACGCTAATTACTAACGTTTCCATTTCAGATTAGAACAATTACCAAAAAGTAATTGCCTTAGACCGCAGTGAAGTGATCATGATTTTATCACACCCTGACCAATTTCGCAGCATCATGCTTCATCATCAGTACGTGAATATGTGTCACATACATCCGATGAAGCGTCGACATCGACTATGGCATAATAAAATGAAGGCAATTTAATTGCACTCTGAGGCAATTTATTTTCTGATACGTAAGTATGCATCTGCATCCCATATGGCCACATAAACGTTGGAACGTTTTAATAGTAATCTGCTCCCTTTCACTGCAACTTTGACGGACGTCTACAGTCTCATCCCTGTTGCTCGTATTTAGCTGTCGTATTACTCGTTTTTATTTACCCTGCTCTTCCGCACAATAACTGTTATGGTGTCACCCCATAGTTTGTAATATTAGATTTGTGTATGATTTATGGTGGCGTTCTTTTGGTTTTTCTGTTGATTTTTCCATACATTGCTTGAAATTATTGCAGATTTAATCTAAAAGATTTTATACAATCATAGCTCGAGTCGCAGTCCACAAATTAAAAAAGTGCTGAAATATTTTCTTGCTGTCTTCGACCGTATTGGGTATTCATCTTGAATGCCATAACTGTCGCCCCTTATACTAATAATTAAACTGTAAAAGTCATATCTGTCTGTTTAAACACCTTAGTCTCGAAAATTACTACACGAGTTTTGGCTGGGTTTTCACAAATAATCTGAGTGTAGCTTGGGGGAACATGTGGAATTCCTTTCATCAAAGTCGGATCACGGAGAAAAAAGATATAGTGATTGAAAGATTAAGTCGTGTTGAAGATCATAGTGCAACACAGGGAAACGTGTTTACTCTTTGAAGCTGTTTACTCTGTGACGTTTGAACTGTATGGTATTTTATTGATTGATATGTTCTGTGTAATATGATTCAAAGAGTTTCATCTGTAGTACTATTTTCAAATGCTAAAATAGCACTGTTTGTTACGTTTTCACGATTAAACTTCTGAATCAATTTCGTTGAACCGTGAGGAAGAACATAGGTTACTTTAGGATGGAAGAAAAGAGGTAACTGACCCCTGAGAGTGTGAGTAGGTGACAGAACATCTTTTTTTCACATCGGTGAACATAAATTACATTAAAAAATCATGAAATTTGTTTGCATAATGTTCACGTTTTATGACGTATAGTTACATAAGCAACACGATGCATAGGAGTGCGTTCCTACCCACACCCCTCTGCACGCACGACTGGGAAGCTACATTGCGCATGCTCCACGTCGTGCATTGGGATCGTGAATCGGCGTGGCGGTGAGGCAAGGGGAATGGGGGGTGGGGGGTGGGGGAGAGAATCGCACCACTAGCTATGCTTATCGGAACAGGCAGACACCTGGAGGTATCGGACATTATAGTGGCTGCAGCAGCTTACTTACTCACCAAAACTCCTAACAAGACTGCTGAGATGCGAGTGCAGTCGTGGGGAACACCTAATACGTAGTGAGATTTGAAGGCTGTATTCTAGTAGTACTCGGTTTAACCAGTGAATTTCTAGTTGGATATGATCTTCTACCACAACTTCACTTTTTTCAGAAGCTACGCATCTAGATTCTTGGCTTTACAATGTCATATTTACCATGTCACGACAGTGGGTAACATGTTAAACGAAGTAAAGACAGAACCGTGGATCTCGGTCTGCAAATAAAAATTGAACGACAGGTACTTTTCTCTCTATAGAAAGAACCGCTTACACCACTTGAACCATTTAGAAGAAACAGAAGCTTTCACTGAGTGAACACTACATGGAAAAGCGGTTTCAACTGCCCTAACACTTCCTTAACCATTGAACATGAAGTATTGGATTATTCGGCAAGTCTTATTTTCAGTAGACTTCAAGCAGATCTGAAAAGTTCAGTGATGAATCCCAACTATTGAATTTGGAGGATTTCTTTGTAGCAGCGGACGGTCTGGACGTGTGTCCGTCACGGAGATTTAATAATGGTCGGGCATGGATTGTAAGATGTGGGTAATGGAATTATTGACGATTATATAATTTTCGGAACTGAATGTCACGGACGATTATATAATTTTTTGAAATGGATGTCACTTGATTAAGATAAAATCTGCTAAATACATTGTTTGCTCTGTAACAAAATCTTTCCTTTGCTAACTACATGCCTGCTAGCAGTTCGAGCCTACAGTAGTTAGAATCTTTTTATTTAGCTGGCTGTATACGTGCTGTATGTACTGTAGTTCGTCCCATGAAGATTTTCTGTGAGGTAAGTGACTTACGAAATGTATAGTTTATTGTTAGGATTTCTTCTAATTCAGGGCCATCCTTTTGTGTTAATTAATAGTGAGATTGCGTTATCCTTGTATATTGTGGGTAATTAATGAATGAAATAATTCTGTTGGTCATAAAGGAAATGACAGTAATTCAGTTTCACTCAGCAGTTTTGTAAGGTTCAGTTGCATTAAGCAATTTTAGTAAAATCGTTGAAGTTTCACCTTCCCAGTTATTTCAACTAAGTAAAGAAAATATATTTAGAAGTTCCAGTATTTCAGTCCCTGTCTTTCCCTATAGCTTTTACCGTCTACGCCTCCCTCTAATACTATGTAAGTCTTTTCCTGATGTCTTAACAGATTCGTGTGATTATGAGCCTTCTAACAACTAGTATTACTTCCTTCACTAGTCCTGCGTAGAACCTCCTCATTCCTTAGATTATCAGTCCACCTAATTCGCAGCATCCTAATATGGCACCATGTCTCGAATGCTTCGATTTTCTCCCGTGCTTGTTTTCCTAAACTCTATGATTCACTACCACACAATGATGTGCTCCAAAGGTACAGTCTCATGAATTTCTTCCTGAAAATAAGGCGTATTTCTGATGCTGGTAGACTTATTTGTATCTGAAATCCCCTCTTCTTCCGTGCCACTCGGCTTCTTAACTCGTTTTTGCTTCGACCATCAAATATTGCTTTGCTGGCAAGGTTGCAGAATTTCTTAATGTCGTCTACTTCGTGGCCAGTAATTTCTTCTTGAAGCTCACCAGTAATATCATTTCTGCTATTCCTCATTTCTTTCATCTTTGTTCTGTTTGCTCTCAGTCCATACTGTACATTTATTCCATTCCTTTCCATTTCATGCAACAGCTCTTGCAATACTTCCTCTCTGTCATGGAGAATAGCAATGTCCTCAGCGAATCTTATGAATATTGTTTGTCCGTAAATTTTAATCCCAGTTTTATTTTCCTTCGTTTCCGTCACAATTCTTAGATGTATAAAGTGAACAGCAGCTGCGAAGAACTGCATCCCTATCTTACACCCCTTTTAATCCGAGTTTTTTGTTCTTGGTTTTCGTCCCATATTACAGTTCCCTACTTGCTTCTAGTACCCATTGTCTTTCCCTACAGTTCACACCTATGCTTCTTAGAATTTCGAACGTCTTGCACCATTTTACACTATCGAACGCTTTTTCTAGGTCGACAAATCCCACAGACGTTTCTTCCGTCCTGGTTCCGTTATCAAGCGTACTCAGAGCCGCCTCCCTGATGCCATCACCTTTCCTGAAGGACAACTGATCGTCATCTAAGAGGCCCTCAATTATCTTCTCTTTTGTTACGAATTTTATTTATTTTACACGGCTAGTTGCGTTGAACCAAATTGAGGAATAAACCTCCAAGGTCATGGAACGTGTCAGTACATGAAATTACAACATAAAAGTAACAACCGATAAATTAAAGTATTTATGAACTTAAAAGTAGACAAGCCATAAGGTAATGTAAACGAAATCAACAATATAACACGGGAATCAACTTAATTTTATAAGGAACTCCTCGATAGAACTGAAGGAGTGACCCATTAGGAAACAGTTTCGATTTGAGAACGCATGAATTATTGCAAAGATTTTGAATTCTTGTGGTATTTTATTGAAAATGGATGCAGCAGTATACTGCACAGTTTTCTGCACAAGGGTCAAGAAAGTGCGATCGAAACCCAGACTGAATTTCCGCCTAGTATTAACAGAGTGAAACCTGATAATTCTTGGGAATAAGCTGATATTCTTAACAAGAAATGACAGTAAGGAATATATATATATGTATACTGAGAGGCCAATGTCAGTACACTCAGACTAGGGAACAAAGGTGGACAAGAAGTTCGCGAACTTACGCCACTTATTGCCCGAAATGCCCGTTCCTGAGCCAAAAATATCCTTTGAGAATGGAAAGGGTTGCCCCAAAATGTAATACGATACGACACAAGCGAATGAAAATAAGCAAATTAGACTAATTTTCGTGTCAAACAATCACCGTTCGAATAGAAAAAAATAGCAGCATCAAGTCTTTGAAAAAGGTGCTGAATGTGGGCTTTCCACGACAGTTCACTATCTACCTGAACACCCAGAAATCCGAACCGTTCACTTTCACAAATGATATGCCGATTCTGTGAAATTAAAACGTCGGGTTTTGTTGAATTGTGTGTTAGAAAGTGTAAAAACTGAGTCTTAGTGTGATTTAGCGTTAGTTTATTTTCCACAAGCCATGAACTTACGGCATGAACTGCACTATTTGAAACAGTACCAACGTTGCAAACATCATCCTTTAGGCCCTACTACCACGTTAGCGTCATGACCAACCGAAATATTTTAGAGTCACCTGTAATCATATCATTTATATGAATAAGGAACAGCATTTTGTACACTGTGTACTGACTCGTACAATGATCATCGTTCAATTATCTTCGCCACGCATTGTCCTACGTGATCTGATAACTATATAAATGAGTATAGCATCATGCCGCGGACACCAGTACGGTGTACAACACGGAAATCGGAAGGTGAATTTCGAATGCGTGCAGCGCTGTCTGGCTGGAACACGGCCGCAGTACCTGCCCCTGCCGGCGCTGGGGACGCGATATTCATCGGCCTTCTTTCACGACCACCGCCGCTATATTTTAGAAGCGATATCTATCAGGAATATTGGACCATCATCCGTCCCGCCGCTTTTGCTGCAAAACACTCATGAAAGTTTAATGCCCCGCCTCTCCTCTGAGACGTGCTCCCTGCGTCACGGAGTGGCGATTTCCAGATAATGCGCTCGTGAACACGGCGGCGACAGAAACGCCGATGGCGTGGGTGGAGGAGCGGGTGGCCAGTGGCTTTCCCAGCTTCGTCGCTTCCCGACATCAGGCGAGGGGCCGAATCCCTCTGGGACGCCGCTTCTGCCTACGGTGTACTTTCAGAGACATGATAAACAGCAGTCCCACCGTTCCATGCGTAATAGTGGTTGTTGATATTGTTGTTGTAGACTTCCATTTAGAGACTGGTTTTATCAAGCTCTGCACTCTAGTCTGTCCTCAACAAGTTTCTCAACAGGTGTAGAAGTTGTGTTGTTGTGATCTTCAGTCCTGAGACTGGTTTGATGCACCTCTCCATGCTACTCTATCCTGTGCAAGCTTCTTCATCTCCCAGTACGTACTGCAGCCTACATCCTTCTGAATCTGCTTGGTGTATTCATCTCTAGGTCTCCCACTACGATTTTTATCCTCCACGCTGCCCTCCAATACTAAATTAGTGATCCCTTGATGCCTCAGAACATGTCCTACCAACCGATCCCTTCTTCTAGTCAAGTTGTGCCACAAACTCCTCTTCTCCCCAATCCTACTCAGTACCTCCTCATTAGTTATGTGATCTACCCATCTAATCTTCAGCATTCTTCTGTAGCACCACACTTCGAAAGCTTCTATTCTCTTCTCGTCCAAACTATTTATTGTCCATGTGTCACTTCCATATATGGCTACACTCCACACAAATACTTTCAGAAACGACTTCCTCACACTTAGATCTATACTCGATGTTAAGAAATTTCTCTTTTTCAGAAACGGTTTCCTTGCCATTGCCAGTCTACATTTTATATCTTCTCCACTTCGACTATCATCAGTTATTTTGCTCCCCAAACAGCAAAACTCCTTTACTACTTTAAGTGTCTTATTTCCTAATCTAATTCCCTCAGCATCACCCGATTTAATTCGACTACATTCCATTACTCTCGTTTTGCTTTTGTTGATGTCCATCTTATATCCTCCTTTCAAGACACTGTCCATTCCGTTCAACTGCTCTTCCAGGTCCTTTGCTGTCTCTGACAGAGTTACAATGTCATCGGCGAACCTCAAAGATTTTTATTTTTTCTCCATGGACCATGGATTTTAATACCTACTCCGAATTTTTCTTTTGTTTCCTTTACTGCTTGCTCAATATACAGATTGAATAACATTGGGAAGAGGCTACAACCCTGTCTCACTCCCTTCCCAACCACTGCTTCCCTTTCGTGCCCCTCGACTCTTATAACTGCCATCTCGTTTCTGTACAAATTGTAAATAGCCTTTCGCTCCCTGTATTTTACCCCGGACACCTTCAGTATTCCACTCAACATTGTCAAAACCTTTCTCTATGAATACAAATGCTAGAAACGTAGGTTTGCCTTTTCTTAATCCAGCTTCTAAGATACGTCGTAGGGTCAGTATTGCCTCACGTGTTCCTACATTTCTACGGAATACAAACTGGTCTTCCCCGAGGTCGGCTTCTACCAGTTTTTCCATTCGTCTGTAAAGCATTCGCGTTTGTATTTTGTAGCCGTGACTTATTAAACTGATAGTTCGGTAGTTTTCACAACTATCAACCCCTGATTTCTTTGGCATTGGAATTATTATATTCTTCTTGAAGTCTGAGGGTATTTCGCCTGTCTCATACATTTTGCTCACCAGATGGTAGAGTTTTGTCAGGACTGCCTCTCCCAAGGCTATCAGTAGCTCTAATGGAATATTGTCTACTCCCGGGGCCTTGTTACGACTTAGGTCTTTCAGTGCTCTGTCAAACTCTTCACGTAGTATCATATCTCCCATTTCATCTTCATCTACATCTTCTTCCATTTCCATAATATTGTCCTCAAGTACATCGCCCTTGTATAGACCCTGTATGTACTCCTTCCACCTTTCTGCTTTCCCTTCTTTGCTTAGAACTGGGTTTCCATCTGAGCTCTTGATATTCATACAAGTGGTTCTCTTCTCTCCAGAGGTCTTTTTAATTTTCCTGTAGGTAGTATCTATCTTACCCCTAGTGAGATAAGCCTCTACATCCTTACATTTGTGTAGAAGTATGAAACCGGAATTTTCCTGCAGGTGGTGCTAGCCGTCAGTGAAGGGCCCATGAGACCGCGTCTGCAGTGCCATCTGCTTCCTGTAACGGCTGACGACTAATGTCAACCCAAGTTCCATACATCGGTATCTGTTACAAACCCGTAAACATCTCGCTTTTTTGGCCTACGAACTACGATTTGCGGACAGCTTTGGTATTCCGTTATCATTTGAAGAAAACTGCTGCAGAGTGGCATCGAATGCTTCTCGAAGCTGTCGGCGAACATGCTCTTGGGAAAACAAGGTGTTTCGAGTTGTCTGAAAAAATTCAAAAGTGGTGATTTTAATGTGAGAATCGACGAGCGCGTTAAACCACTGGAAAGTTCGAAGACAACGAATTTGCAGGGTTTATTGGGTGAAGATGATACTCGAACTCAACAGCAACTCGTGAAACTATTGAATGTGACGCAGAAAGCTGTTTCTCTTAGGTTGAAAGCTTTGGGAAAGATGCAGAAAATGGGAAAATGGGTTCCGCATGAACTGAATGAAAGACAACAAGCAGAGCGAAAGACCAGTTGTGAAAAGCTGCTCGCCAGATACAAAAGAAAGTCGTTTCTCCACCGAATAGTGACAGATGATAAAAAATGGATAGATTCTGAGAATCCTGAGACACGTAAAACATGGGTGAAGCCAGGCAAACCGTCGACAAACCCGCTGGAAATCGCTTTGGAAAGAACAAAACGCTCTGACCAGAAGAGTGTCACGTATTACGAGCTCCTAAAACTTGGTGAAACCGTTAACACTGATTGCTACGAACAGCAGATGATCGATTTAAATCGAGAATCACGTGGAAAATCGACCGTAATTCGGAAAAAGGCCACACAAAGTCATATTGCTCCATGATAACGTGACATGACACACAGCAAAACGGGTCTGGAAAAAGATCGAGGCATCCAGTTGGGAAATACTAGGGCTTGCGGTTTATTTTCCAGACTTGGCCCCGTCCGATTATCATCTGTTTCCATCACTGGAACAAGCTCTCGCCGAACAACGCTTCAGTTTGTATGAAAATGTACGAAAATGGCACACTGACTGGTTAGCTTTAAAAGAAGAACAGATTTCTTGGCGTGGGATTCATAGCCTGTCGGAGAGGTGGAAGAAATGTGCAAATATCAAGGGAGATTATTTTGAATAAAATATTGTTTATCAGTTTCAAACGACAGGCTTGTAATTATCTCCACCAGATTCCGGATTCATACTTCTACACCCATTACAACCACAGCAACCTACAAATGCTTGAAACTGTTTACTTCACCCAAACTTTGGGCTCACATTTAGTGACCCCTCCCCCTTCCAAACACCTCGTTACGGAATTAATTATTTCTGAACACCGTAGGATGTCTCCTGCCAGTGTATAAAGTCGCTGCAATCTCCGGTAACAAGAGATTTTAATGACTGGTGTTACGTGATATTCCTTATTTTACTAATAAGGCATCAATTCTGAAGAATAATGCTAACCGGAACAATGCAACCAATCTTCCAGCTTTTATCGCTATCACAAACTTACGGTGAAAAATAATGATTGGAAAAAATTTCTCATTTTTTGAATTCTTGAAAATTCTCTGGGATAACACATAGCATGCACATTAACTATGAGACCACCCCATACTGAGAGCCAAACCATGCTCAATCAAGCATTCTTTGATCTCTTGCATAAATTGACATGCAGATTAGTAGCTATATTCCCCCACATTGGGCGCCAAAATGTAATGAATTCTTCAAAATTCTGTCTGATATCATATAGCATGCAAATTACCAGTGAGAACGCCCAGCACTGTGAGCCAAAAACGCAATGAATCAAGTATTCTTTGATCTCTTACATAAATTGACCTGCTGATTACTAATTATATTGCCCCACATTGGCGCCAAAACGTAATGAATCCTTCAAAATTCCCTGTGGCATCACATATGCAAATTTCCGAAACAGTCACATCTTGGGAGCCTATAATTGAGTGTCATCAATAATTTTTATTTGAGTCATCAGTCCTCTGACTGGTTTGGTGCGGCCCACTACGAATTTCTCTCCCGTGCCAACCTCTTCATCTCCGAGTATCACTTTCAACCTACGTCCTCAGTTACTTGCTGGATGTATTCCAATCCCTGTCTTTCTCTACATTTTTTGCCCCCTAGACTTCCTAGTACCATGGAAGTCATTTCCTCGTGTCTTAACAGATGTCCGATCATCCTGTCTCTTCTTTCTGTCAGTGTTCCCCACATATTCCTTTCCTCCCAGATTGTGCGCAGAACCTCCTCATTCCTTACCTTATCAGTCCACCTAATTTTCAACATTCGTCTGTAGCACCATACCTCAGATGTTTCGATTCGCTTCTGTTCCGGTTTTCCTAAAGTCCATGTTTCACAACCATACAATGCTGTGATCCAAACGTACATTCTCAGGAAAATTCTTCCTCAAATTAAGGCCTGTGTGTGATACTAGTAGACTTCTCCTGGACAGGAATGTCTTTTTGCTACTGCTAGTGCTTGCTCCGTCCGTCATTGGTTATTTTGCTCCCTAGGTAGTGGATAGCAATTTCATCAGCGAATAGTATCAATGGCACCTTAAATTTTAATTCCACTCCTGAACCTTTCTTTTATTTCCGTCATTGCTTCTTCGCTCTACTGATTGAACAGTAGGGGAGAAAGACTACATCCCTGTCTTGCACCATTTTTAATCCGAGCACTTCGTTCTTGTTTGTCCACTCCTATTATTCACTCTGGTCTCTTTAAGATATTGTATATTATCCGTCTTTCGCCATAGATTGCCCCTGTTTTTCTCAGAATTTTGAACATCTTGCACCATTTTACATTGTCGAACACTTTTTCCAAGTCGGCAGATCCTACGAACGTGTCTTGATTTTTCTTTAGTCTTGCTTTCATTATCAACCGCAACGTTAGAATTGCCACTCTGGTGCATTTACGTTTCCTAAAGCCAAACTGGTCGTCATCTAACACATCCTCAATTCTCTTTTCCATTCTTGTCAGCAACTTGGATGCATGATCTGTTAACCTGCGTGTGCGATAATTCTCGCTCTTGTCACCTCTTGCAGTTTTCGGAATTATGTGGATGATGTTTTTCGGAAAGTCAGTAACTATGTGAACTCCAGCAGCAAAATGTTATGAGATTAAGTGATAGAGATGAGAACGGAACGGATAGCTAAGATGATTAACACATGAACTGTTTGCGTTTATTATTGTGGCAAAGATAGACACGAAGCCGACGCCCACTACAGTAGTACAAGTTTATATGCCAACTAGCTCTGCAGATGATGAAGAAATAAATGAAATGTATGACGAGATAAAAGAAATTATTCAGGTAGTGAAGGGAGACGAAAACTTAATAGTCATGGGTGACTGGAATTCGTCAGTAGGAAAAGGGAGAGAAGGAAACATAGTAGGTGAATATGGACTGGGGGGGGGGGGGGGGGGGAGAAATGAAAGAGGAAGCCGCCTTGTAGAATTCTGCACAGAGCATAACTTAATCATAACTAACACTTGGTTCAAGAATCATAAAAGAAGGTTGTATACCTGGAAGAATCCTGGAGATACTAAAAGGTATCAGATAGATTATATAATGGTAAGACAGAGATTTAGGAACCAGGTTTTAAATTGTAACACATTTCCTGGGGCAGATGTGGATTCTGACCACAATCTATTGGTTATGATCTGCAGATTGAAACTGAAGAAACTGCAAAAAGGTGGGAATTTAAAGAGATGGGACCTGGATAAACTGAAAGTACCAGAGGTTGTAGAGAGTTTCAGGGAGAGCATAAGGGAACAATTGACAGGAATGGAGGAAAGAAATACAGTGGAAGAAGAATGGGTAGCTCTGAGGGATGAAGTAGTGAAGGCAGCAGACGATCAAGTAGGTAAAAGGACGAGGGCTAATAGAAATCCTTGGGTAACAGAAGAAATATTGAATTTAATTGATGAAAGGAGAAAATATAAAAAGGCAGTGAATGAAGCAGGCAAAAAGGAATACAAACGTCTCAAAAATGAGATCGACAGGAAGTGCAAAATGGCTAAGCAGGGATGGCTAGAGGACAAATGTAAGGATATAGAGGCTTGTCTCACTACGGGTAAGATAGATACTGCCTACAGGAAAATTAAAGAGACCTTTGGAGAGAAGAGAACCACTTGTATGAATATCAAGAGCTCAGATGGCAACCCAGTTCTAAGCAAAGAAGGGAAGGCAGAAAGGTGGAAGGAGTATATAGAGGGTTTATATAAGGGCAATGTACTTGAGGACAATATTATGGAAATGGATGTAGATGAAGATGAAATGGGAGATAAGATACTGCGTGAATGACGGAGCACTGAAAGACCTAAATCGAAACAAGGCCCCGGGAGTAGACAACATTCCATTAGAACTACTGTTGGCCTTGCGAGAGCCAGTCATGACAAAACTCTACCATCTGGTGAGCAAGATGTATGAGACAGGCGAATTACCCTCAGACATCTAAAAGAATATAATAATTCCAATCCCAAAGAAAGCAGGTGTTGACAGATGTGAAAATTACCGAACTATCAGTTTAATAAGTCACAGCTGCAAAATATTAACGCGAATTCTTTACAGACGAATGGAACAACTGGTAGAAGCCGACCTCGGGGAAGATCAGTTTGGATTCCGTAGAAATGTTGGAACACGAGAGGCAATACTAACCTTACGACATATCTTAGAAGAAAGATTAAGAAAAGGCAAACCTACGTTTCTAGCATTTGTAGACTTAGAGAAAGCTTTTGACAATGTTAACTGGAATACTCTCTTTCAAATTCTGAAGGTGGCAGGGGTAAAATACAGGGAGCGAAAGGCTATTTACAATTTGTGCAGAAACCACATGGCAGTTATAAGAGTGGAGGGGCATGAGAGGGAAGCAGTGGTTGGGAAAGGAGTGAGACAGGGTTGTAGCCTCTCCCCGATGTTATTCAATCTGTATATTGAGCAAGCGGTAAAGGAAACAAAAGAAAAATTCGGAGTAGGTATTAAAATTCATGGAGAAGAAGTAAAAACTTTGAGGTTCGCCGATGACATTGTAATTCTGTCAGAGACAGCAAAGGACTTGGAAGAGCAGTTGAACGGAATGGACAGTGTCTTGAAAGGAGGATATAAGATGATCATCAACAAATGCAAAACGAGGATAATGGAATGTAGTCAAATTAAATCGGGTGATGCTGAGGGAATTAGATTAGGAAATGAGACACTTACAGTAGTAAAGGAGTTTTGCTATTTAGGGAGTAAAATAACTGATGATGGTCGAAGTAGAGAGGATATAAAATGTAGACTGGCAATGACAAGGAAATCGTTTCTGAAGAAGAAAAATTTGTTAACATCGAGTATAGATTTACGTGTCAGGAAGTCGTTTCTGAAAGTATTTGTATGGAGTGTAGCCATGTATGGAAGTGAAACATGGACGCTAACTAGTTTGGACAAGAAGAGAATAGAAGCTTTCGAAATGTGGTGCTACAGAAAAATGCTGAAGATAAGGTGGGTAGATCACGTAACTAATGAGGAGGTATTGAATAGGATTGGGGAGAAGAGAAGTTTGTGGCACAACTTGACTAGAAGAAGGGATCGGTTGGTAGGACATGTTTTGAGGCATCAAGGAATCACAAATTTAGCATTGGAGGGCAGCGTGGAGGGTAAAAATCGTAGAGGGAGACCAAGCGATGAATACACTAAGTAGATTCAGAAGGATGTAGGTTGCAGTAAGTACTGGGAGATGAAGAAACTTGCACAGGATAGTGTAGCGTGGAGAGCTGCATGAAACCAGTCTCAGGACTGAAGACCTCAACAACAACAACAATACATGTTACGCGAAAACAGAAATTACAAATTTCACGGCCGGTGGATCTGGGCATGGACAACATCTACATCTACATCCATACACCGCAAGCCACCTGAGGGTGTGTGGCGGAGGGTACTTTGAGTACCTCTGTCGATTCTCCCTTCTATTCCAGTCTCGTATTGTTCGTGGAAAGAAAGATTGTCGGTATGCTTCTGTGTGGGCTCTAATCTCTCTGATTTTATCCCCATGGTCTCTTCGCGAGATATACGTAGGAGGGAGCAATATACTGCTGGACTCCTCGGTTAAGGTATGTTCTCAAAACTTCAACAAAAGCCCGTACCGAGCTACTGAGCGTCTCTGCTGCAGAGTCTTCCAGTTGAGTTTATCTATTATCTGCGTAACAATTTCGCGATTACTAAATGATCCTGTAACGAAGCACGCTGCTCTCCGTAGGATCTTCTCTATCTCTTCTACCAACCCTATCTTGTACGGATCCCACACTGGTGAGCAATACTCAAGCAGTGATCGAACAAGTGTACTGTAACCTACTTCCTTTGTTTTCGGATTGCATTTCCTAAGGATTCTTCCAATGAATCTCAGTCTGGCACCTGCTTTACCGACGATCAGCTTTATATGATCATTCCATTTTAAATCACTCCTAATGCCTACTCCCAGATAATTTATGGAATTATCTGCTTCCAGTTGCTGACCTGCTATATCGAAGCTAAATGATAAAGGATCTTTCTTTCTATGTATTCGCAGCACAATACACTCGGCTAAATTGAGATTCAATTGCCATTCCCTGCACCATGCGTCAATTCGTTGCAGATCCTCCTGCATTTCAGTACAAGTTTCCATTGTTACAACCTCTCGATATACCACAGCATCATCCGCAAAAGACCTCAGTGAACTTCCGATGACATCCACAAGGTGATCTATGTATATCGTCAATAGCAACGGTCTTACAACACTCCCCTGCGGCACACCTGAAATCACTCTTACTTCGGAAGACTTCTCTCCATTGGGAATGACATGCTGCCTTCTGTTATCTGGGAACTCTTCAATCCAATGACACAATTTGTCTGACAGTCCATATGCTCTTACTTTGTTCATTAAACGACTGTGGGGAACTGTATTGATCGCCTTGCGGAAGTCAAGAAACACGGTATCTACCTGGGAACCAGTGGCTATGGCCCTCTGTGTATCGTGGACCAATAGCCCGAGCTGGGTTTCACACGATCGTCTTTTTCGAAACCCATGCTGGTTCCTAGTCTCCAGAAAAGTCATTATACTCGAACATAATACGTGTTCCAAAATTCTACAACTGATCGACGTAAGAGATATAGGTCTATACTTCTGCACATCTGTTCGACGTCCCTTCTTGAAAACTGGGATGATCTGTGCCCTTTTCCAATCCTTTGGAATGCTACGCTCTTCTAGAGACCTACGGTACACCGCAGCAAGAAGGGAGGCTACTTCCTTTGCGTACTCTGTGTAAAATCGGACTGGTATCCCATAAGGTCCAGCGGTCTCTCCTCTTTTGAGTGGTTTTAATTGTTTTTCTGCCCCTCTGTCATCTATTTTGATATCTACCATTTTGTCATCTGTGCGACAATCTAGAGAAGGAACTACAGTGCAGTCTTCCTCTGTGAAATAACTGTGGGAAAAGACATTTAGTATTTCGGCCTTTAGTATGTCATCCTCAGACTCAGTTATTGTGGGGAAGAAGGGGAAATGAGTCATCTCACCACCTTTCATAGTCATTTGTCATAATGACAGCGGCAACCGCGCGGCTATGGCGACTCTGCAGACCTCATCGGCAACCCGCGTCTCACGGTGAGGGCTCAGACCGGTCTGCAAGTTGACACTCGTTGTGGGTTGCGTGGCAGGGCTGAAGCTGAAATATCACTGTGTTGGGAGACAGATAAAGCCTCCTCGTCCTACTTCAGCGCTGCCTTACCCAACTCCAGCCTTCCCTCTTCATCACTCTCTATGCTCACCGACTCGTGTAGTTTTTCCTCTTCTCGGCGTTGTCATTGTATTTTGTGGGTTGGTGACTCGAAAGTTGGCATCTTTCTCACGCTTTCACTGTCACGACTCTACCCAGCGTTGGTAGCATTTCCTTCGCATGTTTTTTCTGCATTCCTTAGTTGCTGTGAAAGCATTTACCCAATGTTTCTTCGTAACGCCTATCTTAGCGAGAGGCCTGGTCATCTCAGGTAGGTGCTTCGTCTAAGAATCTGCTGGCTTCCGTGATTTAGCACCAACGTCCTTTCTGTCCACAGAATATTTTTCTTAAGCAGGCTGAATTCTTCTGTAGCTTAATGATTATAATGAATCTGCCTCGATTTCAAACAGAAACCGGATGTTTATAATCGTTAAATTATTCACGATTGCTGACGCAATGTTAAAAGTTCACATCTTCCGTAGCTGTTTAGTCTCGCATGTGTTCCTGTGCGGCCGGCCGAAGTGGCCGTGCGGTTAAAGGCGCTGCAGTCTGGAACCGCAAGACCGCTACGGTCGCAGGTTCGAATCCTGCCTCGGGCATGGATGTTTGTGATGTCCTTAGGTTAGTTAGGTTTAACTAGTTCTAAGTTCTAGGGGACTAATGACCTCAGCAGTTGAGTCCCATAGTGCCCAGAGCCATTTGAACCATTTTTTTGTTCCTGTGCGAATTCTTGTCGCCTTGTGTCTACGCTCTGTGTCAGTGACTGTCGAGTGCTTGAATTCTCGGCATTTTCTCGTTTTTTAAGGAATGTATAAACAGCTGCTGCCAGCCCAAATTTCACACGCCACCGCGTGTGCATTCTTGACGCTTGTTTTCTCTTTTTTGCGTCCCAGTGGCAGCTGGGCACGCTTCTCATTGTCCGCAAGGCTCTTCTCAATGTGACCATTCTTCAGCGAGGCGCGGGTATCTGTCGGGCTTCCCAGTGCGTGTTGGCGGAATGCGTCGGTGGCGCTCGCCCTACGGGTTCTGACTTTTCCTTCGTTCTGGGCCGCAGGTGCTGTGAGTCGACAAAAGACGCCACCAGTGCAGGTATCACAATATAGTAATAGATAATGCTAAATAATACACTATAGTGAACGATAGTTTTGAATAAATGATACGGTAATGAATTTGAATTACAGGTTAATACTTTACCGTCATCAGCAAGTGAGCAAAATTGTCAACGACGTAATTAAAATTGAAATCACGTAATAATTGCGAGTATGTAGGAAGACAGTAAAGGGCCGAAAATGCACACACGTGAACTTGAACGCAATAGCTACTAATGAAAAAATGATTTTCAGTCTATTAGAAATGCACTGAAATTGCTTGCAACTAACGAAACCCAATAATGGTTACTAGCTAGCAATACGTCACGCAACATGCACTAAATGATGCCACGTCACTGTAATACTAACTGCGGTCAGGTTTAGTGAAGTAAAATACCTGTGGCTAATCACTGTTTAGTAATAATTGTTTGCTCTGATAAGTTCACAATGAGTTCATTAATCAACAACAAATACTTCCGCAGTACCGTAGTTACGAATTTCAAAAACACATTAAATGTTTGCAAAAACACAACGAAAATTAAAAAAGTAATTGCAGTGAAAAATGAATATTCACTTTATTTTGTCAGTTATTTGAAATTAATTTCACATTGCACTGTATTTGCTTAGTTACTGACTGAATGCAGTAGAAGCACTGCAATTCACAAACAAAATCAAATATTACTTCATTCGGCTTCATTCAGTGCTTGGTTTAAGTAAACTGTAAACGTTATTAATTTATTCTAGATTAAAATACCTTCATCGCTTTTAGTTGTGAATGTCTCGGTGATAATTGTGAACAGATAGGACCCTGCTGATGGTCAACTAATTGGGATAATCAGCACACATAATTTATAATTCAACGCAAAAAAACAGTATAATGTTCAATGTGTTGAAATTATAACGTTGGGAACTCATGTACATAACTAAGAAAACAACTGACTTGATTTTCCTTCGTTGCGAGATCCATATGTTGCGACGTAATGCATTTTGTAACGACCATTATCAGCAACAGCGTCTTATTTGACAACAAGTTGCTTTAAATACTCTGATATACAGGACATAAAATCCCGTCTGAGTCCTGCGATCATTTTTATGTTAATAATTGGCAACCAATGCTGTAGAATCACAATAAAGTCATGGGATGTTCAATTGACTCTTTTGTTAGAACATGTTATGCGTTTCGGGATTACACCCATCTTCAGACATCACAAACTTCAACTCCTTCCTAACCAATCAGGCGTACAGCCTTGACAACTCAAAGAAAGTGTCGAATAACTTATGGCTGTGACACAAGCAGTCTTGAAGACTCTGCTTCGTACGTGTCCACGTAAGTTCTAGCTCATCCGTAGACAGTGCAATGCCAAGATTAAAGCACAATTTCAAAAACACACTTCATTACGCCTTTTAGCGCCGCTACTTTGAGTCCATACTTCACCGCAGAAGCAACTTCCTTTGTGTTACTGACGCTGCGCGCACTCGCACTCAAGCGTACAGTTGTCAACTTTGAAACAGATATTTGGTTTCTATACAATGCAAACTTCCTTGATTTTGCCGGCATTTCAACTACAAAGTTTTACAATACTATTTTTGAATAGTTTTTTTCCTAATTATTAGCTGTGCGTTTTGAGGCTCCTTGCCACGGTTCACGCGGCTCTCCCAGTCGGAGGTTCGAGTCATACCTAGAGCATATTTGTGTGTGTTTTGCACTTAGCGTAATTTAGGTGAAGTTAGATAAGTAGTGTGTAAGCCTAGCGACCGATGACCTCAGCAGTTTGGTCCCATAGGAACTTACCACCACAAAATTCATAATTATGTTACAGTTTTATATAATGAATATTTGCAAAATTGATAATTAACACTCACATATAAGAAATTACTTTAAAACTGCAGAAATAATTATCTAAAAAGTTATGAGGCACTGCGTTGTTGTGCTATAAACCAGTGCTTTCGAGTTGCTGCATGGAGGTCTTTTCTCCAAAATTAGTTCAGTACTTCATCAGCTACTCAATCCGTCCATCTAATCTTAAACATCCGTCTGTAGTTGTACTCGTATATTTCATAAGCTTCTATTCAGTTGTTCTCAGTGGCGACTGTCGTCCTTATTTAAATTGCATATAACTTTACATTTCAAATATTTTCATGAGATATTCTACGATAACATGCAATATCCGACAGAAAGTATCCAGACACCCGTATGTATGTAATGCAGAATTGTCCACTAGATGTCACGGGAGGCGGACGCGACAGTATAAAATGAAGCAGGGTTCAATGGTTCAAATGGCTCTGAGCACTATGGGACTTAACATCTGTGGTCATCAGTTCCCTAGAACTTAGAACTACGTAAACCTAATTAACCTAAGGTCATCACACACATCCATGCCCGAGGCAGGATTCGAACCTGCGACCGTAGCAGTCGCGCGGTTCCGGACTGAGCGCCTAGAACCGCTAGACCACCGCGGCCGGCAAATGAAGCAGGGAGTACCGTGTTGGCAACAGTGACAGCATAATGAGTCGGGCAGGAGATCTGTGTGACCTTGGACTAGTCACTGGCTTACACACAGATAAAAAATACATCAGGGACATTTCGTCACTTCTGAAGCCTACAGAAGAATGCAAAAACTGGTGGAGCCGATCTATGGGAAGATCAGTTTGGATTCCGGAAAAATGTTGGAAGCTACTGAATCCTCTACCAGTCAGCCTGCAGACAGTTCACGTAAAGAAGCAGATTAAACGTGAGTGATGATGGGTTATAAGTGCACCAAGCAGCAAAGGCTAGCAAGTGTAAACACTGTTCTCCACCTGTCGAGGCCGAGGCGGGCAGATCGGTGCACAGTGAGAGGACGAGTATAAAGATCCCTGTCTACCTCATTTACACGGGACATACTGTTTCATTGATTTTCCTACAGGGAACTGATTTTACTTACAAGGGAACCTCCCCATCGCACCCCCCTCAGATTTAGTTATAAGTTGGCACAGTGGATAGGCCTTGAAAAACTGAACACAGATCAATCGAGAAAACAGGAAGAAGTTGTGTGGAGCTATGAAAAAAATAAGCAAAATATACAAACTGAGTAGTCTATGTGCAACATATGCAACATCAAGGACAGTGTGATATCAGGAGCGCCGTGGTCCCGTGGTTAGCGTGAGCAGCACTGGAACGAGAGATCCTTGGTTCAAGTCCTCCCTGGAGTGAAAAATTTAATTTCTTTATTTTCGCAGTTATGATCTGTCCGTTCGCTAGCCGGCACGGTAACTCAGCGTGTTCGGTCAGAGGGTTAGTTGCCCTCTGTAATAAAAAAACTGAGATAATGGATCAACTACGAACTGAAACGGGTGTCTTGCGACGTCCGCACCGAGCAGATACAACGAACGAAAACGAACAAAATGAGACTAAAAAAAAAAAAATTCGTTCATTGACGTCTTTGTTCACTGTAATAAGTTTAGTGTCTGTGTTTTGCGACCGAACCGCAAAACCGTGCGATTAGTAGACGAAAGGACGTGCCTCTCCAATGGGAACCGAAAACATTTGATCGCAAGGTCATAGGTCAACAGATTCCTCCACAGGAAAACACGTCTGATATATTCCATACGACACTGGTGACGGCATGTGCGTCACATGACAGGAATATGTTGTCGACGTACCTAACTTGTACACTTGGCGAATGGGCAAAAAGATTCTTCTACCTTGCCCGATTTAGGTTTTCTTGTGGATGTGATAATCACTCCCAAAAAAGTGACGAAAACATAAGAGTTTGTCACATAAACTGCAACAAATGACTGCAACAGTCGCACAGTTTTCCCTGTGCTCTGTCAAAACATATGTTTTTAACGTTTTCAAATTTTTCCGTGTGTAGACCGTCAAATCCTGCATATGTCCAAGCAAATCTTAACATGTCCTGGAATTTTGGAGAGCGAAGTTGATTGTGTGTGTGTGCCTGAACTTTGATAATTGTCTGAAAATAAAAAATTAAAATTTTCACTCGGGGGAAGATTCGAACCAATGAAATCTGGTTCCACAGCTGCTCACGCTAACCACAGGACCACGGCGCTACTGTGGTAGTACTATCCTTAATGTTATATATGTTGAGCATGGACTACTCAGTTTGTATATTTTGCTTATTTTTTTATAGTTCCACACAACTTCTTCCTGTTTTCTCGATTGATCTGTGGTCAGTTTTTCAAGGCATATCCACTGTGCCAACTTATAACTAAATCTGAGGGGGGTGCGATGGGGAGGTTCCCTTGTTAGCTGAGGATCACTGCCAGACAGAACTGGCACATCCACAATGTTTGAGAGGACACTGCTGCTGACCGTTTAATTCTTCATCTGTGACAGTGAGGTATTCCGCTGTTATTCCACGGTGCCCAGTCTTTATGAGAAAAACGTTTAATGGGTTGAATCCTTGCAGGTTTGAGTCTTTTACCCATCTGTGACTGATTTCTGCAGACTGGCAACAGATGATCAGTGTTAGCAGATGGATGTCTTTGTGTACCGTCCGTGACAGGTTAGGACAGGCGTGGAAAACCAGTATCCTCACCTGTGGTGGGCGGAGAGGGAGGGAGGAAGAAGGGTAGGAGGGGAGACAAGGCTGGGTCTAAGCGACTTAGTCTGTATCCGCTCACAGAGGTGAACACCCATGTCGTGATTTTTCTCAGTTGGCTATGTGTGTGTTCCATTTAGATTCGTTTTGTTATGACTGGTAGACCATGGCAATGTTGGTTTGTAATTAGAGCACGAAAGCATTTTCCATTAGTTGTGGTAGCGTGTATTGCTTTTCCTACCTTTCAGTGATAATTTACTTTCCTATCCCTTATTACCATGTACCTGTGTACAACTTACTCAGCAGCTAAAAACTTGTAGAGCAGTAGGAGGCAGTTCGTCTGGCAACGGCTATAAGACAGAGTCCCTCCAATTTCGAGTGGTATTGTGAACTAGGCCACACAGCAAGATGAATACCAGTATATACACACACGGTTCAAAAGGGGAATAAAACCTCGGTCAAGCGTCCTCAATCAACACCATACACCAATATTTTTGTTTTAGGATAGAGTCCGCCTTTAGCAAAACACAATTTTGTTTTTTAACCCAAACATGTTTCACTGCAGTTGCAGCATCTTCAATAGGCTTTTATTTTATGGCTATTAAAAATAAAGAATGTTGTTTACTGTTTGTATACATGTAGCTATTAGTTCTTAACTTATAATTACAGATATTTGAAAAAACACACAAAATTATGATTTCATACCTTTTTACCACATGGTGTGGTTTTTCTGATGTGTTATATTTCTACATTGACTGTTTTGTTCCACACTTTATCGGCAACCACTTATGCCTTAAGGTAGCTAAATTGTTTAAGCCAAAATTACGATTTGGAAATTGTTATTTCTATGCCAGAAATTAATTAATTCTGTGTGTATGTATGTGTGTGTGTGTGTGTGTGTGTGTGTGTGTGTGTGTTTACATTATTTTTCACTTACTTTTCCTTTTTCCTCATCTTCATCACTGTCAAACACTATATATTGAGTTGCCACTCTCACTATCACTGTTTACCAGCTGTAAAAACAAACATGGCTGACAGTGGAACAGTTGAAGGTGTTCCTGGCGGTTGTTCCGAATCTTTCAGAGGTGTCTGTGAATTTTTGTGTGTGTTTGTGTGTGTATGGGGGGGGGATGCTGGGGTTGTGGTGGCGGGGGTGGGGGGGGTGGCGGAGAGCTATTTAGGTTGATTTATCTAATAATTCTGTGAGGGCAGAGAACAGAGTTCCATTCCAGAGAGCTGTGTATTTATTTATCACTTGTTTTCCTTCCACTATGGCTTTTTGTATCTGATAATTTTCTTCCATTATTTGTTTTTGTGGGGGGCTGTTGCTGCGTTTGAGAAATTTCAAATCAGTATTGATGTTTGTTGGGTTATGTTTATTGTCCATGAGGTGCTCATCAAATGTGGAATGACAGCTGTTACTTTTTAGTGCTCTTCTGTGTTCTGTGTAAAGCAAACACGGAAAAAAGCGCTTCAACCCCAAGATGATTACCATACACCAAGGTGCGCACCTCTTGTGCATTCCGTCTGAGATAGTGAAATAGGACGAAGTTTTCTTCTGCATTGTGGATTTATGGCCGTTACAATGAACATGAACAGCTGCAGCACAGACTATATAGTCTCTATGAGTTGCGAAATGCATCTTCAGTAAAACCAAATGCATAGCCATTATTTGCTGAAATGTATTCCTGCTTTGCTCATCCATTATCACGTCCTTCCCTTCCTTGTGTAGGAGGCTATCCGCGTATTCCTCAGCTGCATAAGTACACAAACATAGATAGTAACTTTAATCCTTCTGCTCCAGCAGCTCAGTGGAGACTGCCTATTGTTAGTTGGGGAGGTGTGGGAAAATGGGGGAAGGGAGGATGGACATGGAAGTCAGATGGGGAAGTGGAGGAGGGGAAGGAGTGGGGACAGTAATAACGGTAAAGCGACATTGCCAAATCTACCCCCACACAGAAGGGGGGATCTCCCCAATGAGAGCCGCCATCTTGAATAAATTTGTCAACAATGCTGACTGTGCTCACTTCGTCTTTATCCCCCTATCTCGACTTACTTGTTGTTCAGTGACCAAGACAATGAGCAGAGTGATGGTGTCATAGTGGGTAGTCTCTAGTCTTCCACTACGGCCAAGCCTCTTGTGGAAGATTTCGGGGACAAAACAGTCCAGTCAGCGGAGTTGAAACATACGTGCATTTGCCGGTATGTGAAAGATACTTTTGTCATCTGGCCGCACGGCACTGCGTCTTGGATTCATTTTTGCTACACCTGAATTCTCTTCTTCCGAACATAAAGTTTATGATGGAGAAAAACGGTGAACTACCGTTCCTAGACATGTTGGTAAGTATAAAATAGGATGGCAGCCTGGGCCACGCTGAGGACTGTAAACCTATAGACAGGTACTTATAATTACAAGCCACCAGCTGTCACCATCCCGCACAACGAAGTGGCGTGCAGGGACGTTGGTCCACAAACCACAGGCCATGTCGGATTCTGACAGTTTATCTGATGAGCGACGCCACCTCTTTACCGTATTTTTGGAGAATTGATATTCTGAACGAAGATTCGCCTTGCCTTACGCCAGGTGTACGCGAGAAAATGTGGAGAGCTGGAAGAAAGTGAAGAACTTACGTCGGCGATAGTTCTTCTAAACCAGGAAGATAGTTCGAGAAACAAACTTAAATGGACCTTTCATCCGACAGCGAATCTCAGAGCTCATTTAGGTTCAGTGAAAGATAAACTTGGTTTTAGAAGGCCTGATGCCTATACGATTCCCTATAACTGCAGACTGCTACTCACTGGACAAACTTGTCGCACTGTGGAGAACAGATGTGTCGATCATAAACGAAACACACATATGGACCAGCCAGTGACATCTACAGTAGCCGAGCACTACCTCGGTACTAAATACTGTATGGAATACAAAAATACCATATGGCGTCAATTTCTTCGAACTGGGACGGCATTACTAAAGAAGAAGTGGAAATTCGGGGCTCGTCTACTTTGTCTAACAGAGACACACGATACCAAGTCAGTGTGGCATGGGATCCAGCGCTGGTCACGTTAAAATCTCAGCGACCACAAAAAAATGACGCTGCGGTGGCGACATACACTCCTGGAAATTGAAATAAGAACACATTGACACCGGTGTGTCAGACCCACCATACTTGCTCCGGACACTGCGAGAGGGCTGTACAAGCAATGATCACACGCACGGCACAGCGGACACACCAGGAACCGCGGTGTTGGCCGTCGAATGGCGCTAGCTGCGCAGCATTTGTGCACCGCCGCCGTCAGTGTCAGCCAGTTTGCCGTGGCATACGGAGCTCCATCGCAGTCTTTAACACTGGTAGCATGCCGCGACAGCGTGGACGTGAACCGTATGTGCAGTTGACGGACTTTGAGCGAGGGCGTATAGTGGGCATGCGGGAGGCCGGGTGGACGTACCGCCGAATTGCTCAACACGTGGGGCGTGAGGTCTCCACAGTACATCGATGTTGTCGCCAGTGGTCGGCGGAAGGTGCACGTGCCCGTCGACCTGGGACCGGACCGCAGCGACGCACGGATGCACGCCAAGACCGTAGGATCCTACGCAGTGCCGTAGGGGACCGCACCGCCACTTCCCAGCAAATTAGGGACACTGTTGCTCCTGGGGTATCGGCGAGGACCATTCGCAACCGTGTCCATGAAGCTGGGCTACGGTCCCGCACACCGTTAGGCCGTCTTCCGCTCACGCCCCAACATCGTGCAGCCCGCCTCCAGTGGTGTCGCGACAGGCGTGAATGGAGGGACGAATGGAGACGTGTCGTCTTCAGCGATGAGAGTCGCTTCTGCCTTGGTGCCAATGATGGTCGTATGCGTGTTTGGCGCCATGCAGGTGAGCGACACAATCAGGACTGCATACGACCGAGGCACACAGGGCCAACACCCGGCATCATGGTGTGGGGAGCGATCTCCTACACTGGCCGTACACCACTGGTGATCGTCGAGGGGACACTGAATAGTGCACGGTACATCCAAACCGTCATCGAACCCATCGTTCTACCATTCCTAGACCGGCAAGGGAACTTGCTGTTCCAACAGGACAATGCACGTCCGCATGTCTCCCGTGCCACCCAACGTGCTCTAGAAGGTGTAAGTCAACTACCCTGGCCAGCAAGATCTCCGGATCTGTCCCCCATTGAGCATGTTTGGGACTGGATGAAGCGTCGTCTCACGCGGTCTGCACGTTCAGGACGAACGCTGGTCCAACTGAGGCGCCAGGTGGAAATGGAATGGCAAGCCGTTCCACAGGAATACATCCAGCATCTCTACGATCGTCTCCATAGGAGAATAGCAGCCTGCATTGCTGCGAAAGGTGGATATACACTGTACTAGTGCCGACATTGTGCATGCTCTGTTGCCTGTGTCTATGTGCCTGTGGTTCTGTCAGTGTGATCATGTGATGTATCTGACCCCAGGAATGTGTCAATAAAGTTTCCCCTTCCTGGGACAATGAATTCACGGTGTTCTTATTTCAATTTCCAGGAGTGTAGATATTAGGTCGACAACGGCGAGGACGGGCATTTGCCAGCGCGGACAAGTATTTCGTCAGACAGGGTCCCCACAGAGGGCGCTAGGGCAACCCACGGCATCGCGCATTAAGACTGACACTCATCTGCCCGTGCGTTCATCGTCCGACAGGTGGCTTAGCTGTCTCTCTCGCTACCGATCTGCGTATCTGTGCCACTTGTCGTCGAAATTTGGCGCTTTCACGCCTGCGTTCACGCCTGCGGTGTCATAAATAGGAGACTTCGATCACAGCCGGAGAGTGGCACGAGACTTGAAGTCCCACCGCCACACCTTCAACGTGCGCTCCAATGACGTCATCGGGATGATGTCATTTTGGAATAGAGCAATTTTACCCTTCCACCAAGACAGTAAGACCGAGATCTAACGGTGATGCTGCATGTTAATCTACGCGACACACGCACACACACACACAAACATAAAAAGAAAGAGAAACAGCGTTAGCGGTGTGTTCGCCTCACACAAGATTTAGATCACTTGCAGCGACAAAATATTGTGGAATTTTCACAACGACATCCGACGTATCGCTTGCGAACCATATTTGCAGTTAGTCCGTCGGAAAAGCCTCAAGCAACACAGAGCAAAAATATTGCGTGGTAAATGCGATAAACACGTTTTCAAAATAAATGTCACCTACTTTTGTCCGAATGAGTAAGAACAAATGTTACAAAATAAAGGCCAATGCTTGCAGAAATAATTGCCTTTGTATCATATTTATGATTTTTGTCAATATTTATGTGACTCTTTGTGTCCTAACTACAACCAATAACGTAAGAAAAAAATACAATAAAGGAAAAGTAATGTGGGACGTCACTGAAAACTTTATGTTGTTTCAAATTTACCCTGTGTGAATATTAAAAGAAGACAATTTCTTCAATGAAGTTCCTCATATTATTATTATTATTATTATCATTATTGTTTTCAACAAAATATTGGAGCATAATCAACAACTGTACGAAAAATGTTGCTGGGTCACATGCCCCACAAAGTACACTTCGTATAGGAAAAGTGAACAAAACAGCTGCATTAAGGTTCTCGTGTATTAAAAAAAAATTAAAAATGTTTATTGCAATACATAATAATTACACAATGTAACCCACCACCTGAGGGATTAGTGGGTCCTAAATGATACAATGTTGTATGTTATTTGCAGCTATTACGGTTATTACAGTTAATTTGTAAACTACAGACAGTGTAAACAGTGCAGGTTAATGGGCAAAATTACGATTTTGTTAAACTATAGACTAATACCTAATTGTTGGTAATCCTGACTGCGTGAAGCGTTACTGATGTGTCAGTATGGATATAAACCTACTACAAGGCCTTGCTCAACGATCTAATCCCGATGAGCGTGCCCCTGGCACTGGACAGGCCAAAACTACTAGTCGCTGCAGGTTCCTATTTTAGTATCTACTTCTAATCCTACTAAAACTAACTAACCTACTTCAAAACCGCTGCTGTCATAATCGTGAAGTTGGTGTACCCCAGACCCCCTAGCGCTGCACGTGGCGGATTCCAACTAACAAGTCGACCTGTCCACGCACAGGCGGTACACGATTAGGGTACTAGGACACGTTCAGTAGTTGGTTTTAATCGCGAATGTCCCTCAGGTATGCAATCAGAACTTTACGTGACACCTCGTTTGCCAGGTTATTCAAAGTTTCGAAAGTCTCTTCGTGTCTTAGTAGGTCGTATGTATTATTGTTTGGTAGTTGTTGTCTTAATGTAACTGCTACGTCATCGAAGAGGGGGACTCGTAAACCACATGGTCGGGAGTAACCTCCGATGCGCCACAGTCACACTCAAGTGCAGCCCTTTTCCCGAAACGGCTTGTGTATTTACTTTTCGCTTTTACAGGGTTATTACAAATGATTAAAGCGATTTCACAGCTCTGCAATAACTTTATTATTTGAGATATTTTCACAATGGTTTGCACACACATACAAAAACTCAAAAAGTTTTTTTAGGCATTCACAAATGTTCGATATGTGCCCCTTTAGTGATTCGGTAGACATCAAGCCGATAATCAAGCTCCTCCCACACTCGGCGCAGCATGTCCCCATCAATGAGTTCGAAAGCATCGTTGATGCGAGCTCGAAGTTCTGGCACGTTTCTTGGTAGAGGAGGTTTAAACACTGAATGTTTCACATAACCCCACAGAAAGAAATCGCATGGGGTTAAGTCGGGAGAGCGTGGAGGCCATGACATGAACTGCTGATCATGATCTCCACCACGACCGATCCATCGGTTTTCCAATCTCCTGTTTAAGAAATGCCGAACATCATGATGGAAGTGCGGTGGAGCACCATCCTGTTGAAAGATGAAGTCGGCACTGTCGGTCTCCAGTTGTGGCATGAGCCAATTTTCCAGCATGTCCAGATACACGTGTCCAGTAACGTTTTTTTCGCAGAAGAAAAAGGGGCCGTAAACTTTAAACTGTGAGAGTGCACAAAACACGTTAACTTTTGGTGAATTGCGAATTTGCTGCAAGAATGCGTGAGGATTCTCTACCGCCCAGATTCGCACATTGTGTCTGTTCACTTCATCATTAAGAAAAAATGTTGCTTTATCACTGAAAACAAGTTTCGCACTGAACGCATCATCTTCCATGAGCTGTTGCAACCGCGCCGAAAATTCAAAGCGTTTGACTTTGTCATCGGGTGTCAGGGCTTGTAGCAATTGTAAACGGTAAGGCTTCTGCTTTAGCCTTTTCCGTAAGATTTTCCAAACTGTCGGCTGTGGTACGTTTAGCTCCCTGCTTGCTTTATTCGTCGACTTCCGCGGGCTACGCGTGAAACTTGCGCACGCGTTCAACCGTTTCTTCGCTCACTGGAGGCCGACCCGTTGATTTCCCCTTACAGAGGCATCCAGAAGCTTTAAACTGCGCATACCATCGCCGAATGGAGTTAGCACTTGGTGGATCTTTGTTGAACTTCGTCCTGAAGTGTCGTTGCACTGTTATGACTGACGGATGTGAGTGCATTTCATGCACGACATACGATTTTTCGGATCCTGTCGCCATTTTGTCACACTGCGCTCTCGAGCGCTTTGGCGACAGAAACCTGAAGTGCGGCTTCAGCCGAACAAAACTTTATGAGTTTTTCTGCGTATCTGTAGTGTGTCGTGACCATATGTCAATGAATGGAGCTACAGTGAATTTATGAAATCGCTTCAATCATTTGTAATAGCCCTGTACTTCTCTCCCAGTCAATACATTGCGAACTTTCCGGTCTCGGACTGCACGACTTAACCTCGATTTCACCGTTCGCGACAGCCGCTCGAGGCGTGACGCGACGGGCGCAGGACAAAAGACGGCGCAGCTTTCTCTTGTCCCGCCTGCTCTGCCCAGCTTTCCGCCGCCGTTAATTGCAAGGGCGCCGGTTGCCGGAAGACAGATACCCCTCCTTCCTTCCTCCCCCCCTCCCTCCCCCCCACAGTCCCACTCTACCCCTTTCCCGGCCCCCGTGCTAATATTTCCGCTGCGCACTCCGTCGAGGTGCGCGTCACGAGTGCTCTCGCCTCCGACTGTGCCGCGCCCCTCCTCGGTTATTACGCGAGTCCTCTCACAGCTGCAGAGCACTTGGTCTCGCGCGCCCTAACTCAACTCGTGCCCGCTGGCCCTGGGCAGGGACAAGTGTGACGGGGCTGGAGTGGCCACTGAATGCAGGCGAGCGCCAGCTCAGCGTAGGAAATTTCTGTCAGCGAAATCTTCACGGGCGCCTCATGTGAGCTCTAGCGACCTGGCGACTGAGATGTACTGATTCTTTACCGATAACAGGTCCCTTGAACATGCAACCAACCTCTTTGTCAATAAGTATATTGTAATGTTTTTATGTGCATGGGAGTTAGTTTGATTGGATAAGCGCCTCTTCATTTCTTGCCACGATGCGGTACCGATCTATTCAGTTCATCATTTTCGAGACGTAGTGTAGTGGCAGCTTCTATTTTAGCACGTTTTTATTAGGTCACTTCCTAGTCTGACTGTTTGGTACAGATTTTGCAATTAATTATAAACTTACTTCCTGATTTGCTAGAAACTAGAAATTATAAACATAGTTCAGCCTTAGACTGCACTGATTCTGTCTGTTGTAGGTCTGGTCGGTAGCGGTGGAACAGTTTGGTAACGCCTGGCATCTTGGCTGTCTTGCAGGACCGGAGTGTTGTGTGGGTAATATCAGAATGCATAGTCTGAATGGATTGGAAGAGCTCAGAACAGAACAAATGGAAGTGAACGGGTGGAGAAGGACATGGACAGAGAAAGAGAGGGAGTGTGTAGTATAAAAAACGTATGTGTGCGTGGGTGAAGCTGTCGGTAAACAGCTAGTACACAGATAAACAAGTATTCATATAAAGAATATAATCTCTTCCCATTAAACTCCATTGAGAAATTTCACAAACAGAAGTACAAAAAGCAGAAAAAATATATAATTGCAAATAAATCTTTAATGTAACACAGTCTAATTGAACTAGAAAGTATAAAATAATTTCTCCTAGCCACACACAAATTCCTAACACATACAGATAGTGCTGAAACTTTACTATTGAGAATTTTTAATAGTTAAGACAAAACTTGTGAAGTTTATAATGGAAAACGTGGGGAGTATGCAAAGCATAATAGTTAGAAGGTAGCTATTCATGCTTAAATTATGCACAGTATGTGCCATCTGATTTAGTTGCCGGCCTCCGTGGCCGAGCGGTTCTAGGCGCCTCAGTCCTGAACTGCGCGACTGCTACGGCCGCAGGTTCGAATCCTGCCTTGGGCATGGATGTGTGTGATGTCCTTTGGTTAGTTGGGTTTAAGTAGTTCTGAGTTCTAGGCGACTCATGACCTCAGATGTTAAGTCTCATAGTGCTCAGAGCCATTTGAACCATTTGTTTTTAGTTAAAAGTCATACAAGTATTGTCTTTTTCATTTTTTCATTATTTTATTATTATTTTTTTTTGAGTCATCAGTCTTCTGAATGATTTGATGTGGCTCAGCACGAATTCCTCTCCTGCGCCTACCTTCTCGTCTCAGAGTAGCCCTTGGAACCAACATCCTCAATTATTTGCTGGATGATCCTTTTCTCTGTCTTCCACTACAGTTTTCGCCCTCTACAGCCCCCTCTAACACCATGAAAGTAATTACCTGATGTCTCAACACATGTCCTGACATCCTGTCCCTTCTTCTTGGCAGTGTTTTCCATATTGTCATAGTTAATTACAAATTCACTAGCACACATTTGTGATACTCTCTGCATTGGGCTAGGAAACACTATTTTTGACTTTTTAATCCGATTTAAAAATGCGATATATATTAAATTTCTTTTTCTTCCCTGATGTTTATGCCTACCCGACGAGTGAAGTGTTTCTGTACATTGCTACACAAGCAGCAGTTCTTTCACACATCTGCCTATACCAAACTGCCTCTTGCTTCCTCAACACAGGGTGAACGAAAGTTCGAACACTCGACCGAAACAGAGCAATTCCTTGCTTACTGACAGTACAATAATATCTTGTACAGCATTTCCTCATGCGCGTATTTTAGGTAGAAAATTGTCGTCAAACAAAGCCGGTTTGGTAACACAGTAATTCTTCTAGTCAAGTGGTGCCACAAACTTCTCTTCTCCCCAATCCTATTCAATACCCCCTCATTAGTTATGTGATCTACCCATCTAATCTTCAGCATTTTTCTATAGCACCACATTTCGAAAGCTTCTATTCTCTTCTTGTCCAAACTATTTATCGTCTATGTTTCACTTCCATACATGGCTACACTCCATACAAATACTTTCAGAAACGACTTCCTGACACTTAAATCTAAACTCGATGTTAACAAATTTCTCTTCTTCAGAAACGCTTTCCTTGCCATTGCCAGTGTACATTTTATATCCTCTCTACTTCGACCATCATTACCTAATTTGCTCCCCAAATAGCAAAACCCCTTTACTACTTTAAGTGTCTCATTTCCTAATCTAATTCCCTCAGCATCACCCGACTTAATTCGACTACATTCCATTATCCTCGTTTTGCTTTTGTTAATGTTCATCTTATAGCCACCTTTCAAGACACGATCCATTGCGTTCAACTGCTCTTCCAAGTCCTTTGCTGTCTCCGACAGAATTATAATGTCATTGGCGAACCTCAAAGTTTTTATTTCTTCTCCATGGATTTTAATACCTACGACGAATTTTTCTTTTGTTTCCTTCACTGCTTGCTCAATATAATGATTGAATAACATCGGGGAGATCCTACAACCCTGTCTCACTCCCTTCCCAACCACTGCTTCCCTTTCATTTCCCTCGACTCTTATAACTGTCATATGGTTTCTGTACAAATTGTAAATAGCCTTCCGCTCCCTGTATTTTACCCCTGCCACCTTTAGATTTTGAAAGAGAGTATTTCAGTCAACATTGTCAAAAGCTCTCTCTAAGTCTACAAATGCAAGAAACGTATGTTTGTCCTTCCTTATTATAGCTTCTAAGATACGTCGTAGAGTCAGTATTGCCTTACGGGTTCCAATATTTCTATGGAATCCAAACTGATTTTCCCCGAGGTCGGCTTCTACAAGTTATTCCATTCGTCTGTAAAGAATTCGCGTTAGTATTTTGCTGCCGTGACTTATTAAACTGATAGTTCGGTAATTTTCACATCTGTCAACACCTGCTTTCATTGGGATTTGAATTATTATATTGTTCTTGAAGTCTCAGGATATTTCGCCTGTCTCGGAAATCTTGCTCACCAAATGGTAAAGTTTTGTCAGGACTGGCTCTCCCAAGGCTGTCAGTAGTTGTTTCGACTTAGGTGTTTCAGTGCACTGTCAAACTCTTCACGCAGTATCATTTCATCTTCATCTACATTCTCTTCCATTTCCATAATATTGTCCTCAAGTACACCGCTCTTGTATAGTCCCTCTATATACTCCTTCCACCTTTCTGCTTTCCCTTCTTTGCTTAGAACTGGCTTTCCATCTGAGCTCTTGATATTCATACAAGTAGTTCTCTTTTCTCCCAAGGTCTCTTTAAGTTTCCTGTAGGCAGTATGTATCTTACCCCTAGTGAGATAAGCCTCTACATCCTTACATTTAGCCATCCCTGCTTAGCCATTTTGCACTTCCTGTCGATCTCATTTTTGAGACGTTTGTATTACTTTTTGCCTCCTCCACTCACTGCATTTTTATATTTTCTCTTTCATCAATTAAATTCAATATTTCTTCTGTTACCCAAGGATTTCTACTAGCCCTCGTCTTTTTACCTACTTGCTTCTCTGCTGCCTTCACTACTTCATCCCTCAAAGCTACCCAATCTTCTTCTACTGTATTTCTTTCCCCCAGTCTTGTAAATTGTTCCCTTATGCTCTCCGTGTAACTCTGTACAACCTCTGAATTATCCATTTTATCCAGGTCCCATCTCCTTAAATTCCCACCTTTTTGCAATTTCTTCAGTTTTATACAGTCCATAACCAATAGATTGTGGTCAGAGTCCACATCTGCCCCTGGAAATGTTCCTAAATCTCTGTCTTACCATTATATAATCTATCTGAACCATGTCACTATCTCCCGGCTTCTTCCATGTATACAACCTTCTGTTATGATTCTGGAACCAAATTTTAGCTATGATTAAGTTGTACTATGTGCAAAATTCTACCAGGCGGCTTCCACTTTCATTTCTTACTCCCAATCCATATTCACCTACTACGTTTCCTTCTCTCCCTTTTCCTATTAGACAATTCCAGTTGCCGGTCGGATTGGCCGAGCGGTTCTAGGCGCTACAGTCTGGATCCGCGCGATCGCTACGGTCGCAGGTTCGAATCCTGCCTCGCGCATGGATGTGTGTGATGCCCTTAGGTTAGTTAGGTTTAAGTAGTTCTAAGTTCTAGAGGACTGATGACCTTAGAAGTTAAGTCCCATAGTGCTCAGAGCCATATGAACAATTTTTTTTTAAATTCCAGTCATCTATGACAACCAAATTTTCGTCTCCCTTCACTATCTGAATAATTTCTTTTATCTCATCATACATTTCATCAATCTCTTCGTTATCTGCGGAGCTAGTGGCATATAAACTTGTACTAGTGTGGTAGGAGTGGGCTTCGTATCTATCTTCGCCACAATAATGCGTTCACTTTGCTGTTTGTGGTAGCTTACCCGCTTTCCTATTTTCCTATTCATTATTAAACCTACTCCTGCATTACCCCTATTTGATTTTGTATTTATAACCCTGTATTCACCTGACCAAAAGTCTTCTTCCTCGTGCCACCGAACTTCCCTAATTCCCACTATATCTAACTTTAACCTATCCATTTCCCTTTTAAAATTTTCTAACCTACCTGCCCGATTAAAGAATCTGACATTCCACGCTCCGATCCATAGAATGCCAGTTTTCTTTCTCCTGATAACGACGTCCTCTTGAGTAGTCCCCGCTCGGAGATCCGAATGGGGGACTATTTTACTACCGGAATATTTTACCCAAGAGGACGCCATCATCATTTAACCATGCCTCGGGAAAAATGACGGCTGTAATTTCCCCTTGCTTTCAGCCGTTCGCAGTACCAGCACAGAAAGGCCATTTTGGTTAGTGTTACAAGGCCAGATCAGTCAATCATCCTATGAATGAAAGTAAACACGTCACTGTAGTAATATTGTACAGTAATTATTATTTATTTTGCAAACCGATCATCATCAGGTACAAATGTTTATAATATGTTAGTGAAGTGAGTTGCTACGGCGGAGAGAAACTTGAAGAACTGCGTTTTAGTCGTCAGCTGTACGAATTTTATTCATTCTTTGCCGATTTCGGTCCTAGCCAGCATCATGATAGCTTGATGTACTGGTTTATTCTGCAGTGACGGAAATCGGTGAAGAATAGATAACAATTCGTACAACTGATGGCTAAAACGCAGCTGTTCACATAAAACTCTGAAGCACCAAAGGAACAGGTATAGGCATGCGTATTAAAATACAGAGAGATGTAAAGAGGCAGAATGCGGCAACGCGTATATAAGACAACAACTGTCTGGCGCAGTTGCTAGATCTGTTACTGCTGCTGCAATGGCAGGTTATCAAGATTTAAGTGAGTTTGAACGTGGTGTTACAGTCACCGCACAAGCGATGGGACGCAGATTCCCCGAGGCAGCGATCAAGTGGGGACGTTCCCCTAAGAATATTTCAAGAGTGTAACGTTAATATCAGGAACCCTGTAAAACGTCAAATCTCCGACATCGCTGCGGCCGAAAAAGATCCTGCAGTAACGGAACCAACGACGACTGGAGAGAATAGTTCAACGTGACAGAAGTGCAACCCTTTCGCAAATTGCTGCAGATTTCAGTGCTGAGCCATCGACAATTGTCACCTTGCGAACCATTCAACGAAACATCATCGTTATCGGTATTCGGAGCCGAAGGCCCACTCGTGTTCCCTTGATGACTACCTCGCCTGGGCCCGTCAACACCGACAATGGACTGTTGATGACTGGAAACTTGTTGCTTGGTCGGAGCAGCCTCGTTTCGAATTGTATCGAGCGGATGGAAGTGTACGGGTGTGGAGACAACTTCATGAATCCATGGACAGAGCTTGTCAGCAGGGGCTGTTCAAGCAGGTGGAGGCTCTGTACTGGTGTGGGGCGTGTACTGTTGGAGTGATATGGGACCCCTGATACGTCTAGACACGGCTCTGACAGGTGACACGTATGTAAGTATCCTGTCTGGTCACCTGCATACAGCCATGTCCATTGTGCATTGCGTTGGACTTGGGCAATTCCAGCAGGACAGTTCGACACCCCACAAGTCCGGAATTGCTACAGAGAGACTCCAGGAAGACTTATTGATTGGCGACTCCATGGAGTCTCCTGTGCACCACCACCAGATAATGGATATACTTAGAAGGAGAGACAGCACTGGTCTTATTTTTTTGTTTTATTAACCGCAGAATCGATTTTCGGTCACTTTGTGACCATCCTCAGTGCTGTAATATACAATTTAAATTGGTAGGCACTGGTGTCAATAAGAGTTTATGTGATCGCTCTAAGCTTGTTGACACCAGTGCCTACCAATTTAAATTGTATATTACAGCACTGAGGATGGTCACGATTTTGCGGTTAATAAAACAAAAAAATACGACCAGTGCTGTCTCTCCTTCTAAGTATGTCCAGGAAGACTCTTCTGAGTTTAAACACTTCCGCTGGCAACCAGACTCCCCAGACATGATCGTTATTGAACATATCTGGAATGCCTTGCAACGTGCTGTTCAGTAGAGATCTCAACCCCTCGTACTCATACGGATTTAAGGACAGCCTTGCACAATTCATGGTGTCAATTCTCTTCAGCACTACTTCAGACGTTAGTGAAGTCCATACCACGCGGTGTTGTGGCACTCCTGCGCGGTCGCGGGGGCCCTGCACGATATGCGGTAGGTGTACCAGCGTCTTCGGCTCTTCATTGTATGTGTGGATGTGAATTTTTTTGTATGATCAAAGACTTTAAGCTAGTCATGTATAGAGTCTATCATTTTATTTTCAGAGATGACAGTTGTTTATGCTTGATTTAGGACTAAAACGAGTGGAACTATTTCAGTGAAAATATGGTGCAATGTTATTGAAATAAATTCAATACGTCACACATGCAACAATGAACTTTATATATATATATATATATATATATATATATATATATATATATATATATATATATATATATATATAAAGATGATGTGACTTACCAAACGAAAGCGCTGGCAAGTCGATAGACACAAAAACAAACACAAACATACACACAAAATTCAAGCTTTCGCAACAAACTGTTGCCTCATCAGGAAAGAGGGAAGGAGAGGGAAAGACGAAAGGATGTGGGTTTTAAGGGAGAGGGTAAGGAGTCATTCCAATCCCGGGAGCGGAAAGACTTACCTTAGGGGGAAAAAAGGACGGGTATACACTCGCACACACACACATATCCATCCACACATATACAGACACAAGCAGACATATTTGTGCACACGTTCAGTGTGCACAATCCTCGGCACGTAGTGGCAACACATTTTCAGCGACGATTTTCCGTAAATGTGTGTGCGGGTATGCTCGATAATTACATTATTGGGCCCTATGTTTTACCTGCACGTTTGACTGGTAACTATTACCGAACGTTTCTAGAGGAAGCATTGTTACTAACGTTGTTAGAAGACATTCCGTTAGGCATACGTCATAACATGTGGTTCCCCCACGACGGTGCTCCACCCCACATTGGTCACAGAGTACGCAGATTTTTGGATAGTCGATTTCCAGAACGATGGATCGGGCGTTCGGGTCCACGTCGATGGCCAGCACGCAGCCCTGATTTAAATCCGCTGGATTTTTACTTTTGGGGCAATATGAAAGAACTTGATTATGCTGAGCCAGTAAATAATGTGGACGAATTGACGCAGAAGATTTTAGATGCTGCCAATACCATAAAGGCCAATGTGCATGTGTGGGAACGAGTGCGACGAAACTGGGTTCGTCGTAATGAAGCATGTGTAGAAGCGAATGGTGGTCGTTTCGAACATTTATTGTAGTATTGGTGTAAGAGGAAACGAAGTAATGGGTTTTCTTTTCGTTACGATGTTGCTGTACAGAAGGAAAATAATGTGAATTTAGTATTCGTTATGGCATTGCCGTAAAAAGGTGAAACAGTTGATTGTAATTAATGCACGACTATCTACTTGGTGATTGATTAAAATTTGTACCAGCGAAAATACATTGTGTTTGATATTAGCTTGTCATTACCACTAAGACCTTCGTTATCGATTTGTTGTGAAACAGACTGGTTGTATTCAATTCACGTAAAGCGAATTACACATTCTTGACAACCCAAAAAGCGTTTACATTCCTTTTTTCGGTACCACCTGATTATCACACCACGTCGTTGTGCACGTCTAATGATTTCAATCCTCTGGTCGGCTCGTTGTCTTTCTCTGGCCGCCCCGTCATTGTAGGCAATAAGCTCGGTACACCGTGTATTGTCGGTTGACTACCTAAACAGAAATGCGTTTACTATCTATCCTTCGAACATTAGGTTTTAATAATACAAAAGAAAGTACATGATACGAGAAAATGTCATTAGACTTTTTTGTCAAGCACACCGCGATGTACCATCTGTATAATTTTGGCGCCTTATACCGTTTACCCCCTGTATATGTTACTCAGAATAATTGTTGTAATACATTCAGGTTATGTTTCCACTGAACTAATTGCTCTAGTTTTAGTCCTGAGTCAAACATTAACAGCTAGAGAAGCACTGTAGTTCGATTAAAATTAACTAATAGTTGACGTCTGTTACTTGTCGCTACGGAGTTGCCATATCCTCTGCCGGCTACGCTCGATTACAGGCGACACACAAACACGACGGGTCCTTTCACAAATTCTGTCACTGTGAGTTGCTGAGAAATGTTGAAAACGGCCTCCGCGAGGTATGACGGAAGTGGGAGATGCTCTGTGGACAGCTGATCTAAATGACGGCAGGTTTTGCAGACCTTGATTTTAAACTCATGTCCTAACCTCACAATCTCGTGATGTGCAGCATATCCGAGAAAACGGTGAGTAACAATTTCCGGCAGAACTATAACTCAACGAAGAAAAATTTCATACTATGTTTGTTCACATAGCCTCCTCCCACAGAAAAATTTCACTTTCAGTTGTAAAAGTAAAGACTAATTTGTCGCTGTCGTTGGTTACCTGAAACAGTACTCATACTGCCGATGAGCAGTCTTGGTTGGAATTTGGCTGCAGGCGACACAAGCTGATGTCAAACGAAAAAAGAATGATAGGAAGAAAAACAAGAAAAGTCGACAGAGGTTGAACGCCGGATGGTAGTTGGAACTAAAGGGACAGGGCTATTACATTTCGGAAATCGTTAGGGGAGACAATATTCTGCGATCCACAGTGTCAGTGTTCGGCTAATTGGAGACCTTTTGCAGCCATTCATGGACCTCACGTTCCCAAACAACGATATCATATCACCGGGCCACAGTTGTTCGCGACTGATTCGAAGAGCGTTCTGGACAATTTGAATGAATGACCTGGCCAGCCACATCGTGAGACATAAATCCTGTCGAATATTTTTAGGACATAATAGAGAGGTCAGTTGGTGCACAACATCGGCAGCACTTTCGCAAGTATTGACAGAGATAGAGGCAGCGTGGCACAGTATTTCTGCAAGGGACTTCCAGCGAGTTGTTGAGTCCATGCTGCGTCGAGCTGCTGCACAGCGCAGGGCAAAAGGGTGTCCGACACGATATTAGAAGGTATCCCATGACTTTGGTTTCCTCAGTGTATCGGCTGAGGCGAGTGCCTGGCGCTGGCAGGTGACTAGGCGTTCGTCTGTCAGACTCTGAAAGCCAGCAGCCTGCAGCTGGATGGACGTTGCGGTTTCACAGTGGCAGCCACCGTACTCCAGACGCCAATTTGGAGCCCAGCTGTCTCGTCACGCCCAGCCTGTCCTGATGGGCAGCTCGTATACAACGAAGGGTTCAAAATGGTTCAAATGGCTCTGAGCACTATGGGACTCAACTGCTGAGGTCATTAGTCCCCTAGAACTTAGAACTAGTTAAACCTAACTAACCTAAGGACATCACAAACATCCATGCCCCAGGCAGGATTCGAACCTGCGACCGTAGCGGTCTTGCGGTTCCAGACTGCAGCGCCTTTAACCGCACGGCCACTTCGGCCGGCACAACGAAGGGCATGCTGCGTTTCACGTCACGTTTGCTGCCGGAAGAGCAGTGCCCAAATGTTTCAAAACGTCAGTTATTGACTATGGCGGCCGAGTTGCAGTTTCAGAGCTGCTAACAGGGCATGACTGCTAAGCCCGCGGCGGTTGGCAAAAGCTCAGATTTCGGCCTCGGGTCCCCGACTTGTACCCTCACCGCTACGACAGGGCATCCAACAGTTCACTTGTGACTGTCAGCCAAATTCCAACATGAGTACAATATGAGAGGTTGCTGACAAGTCTGCCAGTGAGGCGCCCCGCTTAACCCACAGGACAGGATAGATAGTATAATTTGTGGAAAGGGGTCAAAATAAGAGGCTGTCAGTTACACTTGAACATAGGACTTTATTATTTGATCAAACATTACAAGAGTAAAAAATTTTTTTCTAAACACACAGCTTTAATCTTTGGGACTTAATTACCGGCTGAAAGCCACCTTAATTTGAAAACGGCTAAATACCAATAACTTAAAACGCAAGCGTAATCAGAAATTTAAAAGGCAAGCCTGATCTTAAAACAGTTCTTTAGTTAGGCTGAAGTAAACAAGTTAAATTAAAATCGGCTGAAGGCCTAACACTTAAACCTCCATTGTTGTTGTTGTGGTCTTGAGTCCTGAGACTGGTTTGATGCAGCTCTCCATGCTACTCTATCCTGTGCAAGCTTCTTCATCTCCCAGTACCTACTGCAACCTACATCCTTCTGAATCTGCTTAGTGTGTTGATCTCTTGGTCTCCCTCTACGATTTTTACCCTCCACGCTGCCCTCCAATGCTAAGTTTGTGATCGCTTGATGCCTCAAAACATGTCCTACCAAACGATCCCTTCTTCTAGTCAACTTGTGCCACAAACTTCTCTTCTCCCCAATCCTATTCAGTACCTCCTCATTAGTTACGTGATCTACCCACCTTATCTTCAGCATTCTTCTGTAGCACCACATTTCGAAAGCTTCTATTCTCTTCTTGTCCAAACTGGTTATCGTCCATGTTTCACTTCCATACATGGCTACACTCCATACAAATACTTTCAGAAACGACTTCCTGACACTTAAATCTGTACTCGATGTTAACAAGTTTCTCTTCTTCAGAAACGATTTCCTTGCCATTGCCAGTCTACATTTTATATCCTCTCTACTTCGACCATCATCACTTATTTTACTCCCTAAATAGCAAAACTCATTTCCTAACCTAATCCTAATCTAATCCCCTCAGCATCACCTCCATAACATTAAATTTTTTTAAATACAAAAGGCCTTGCGTGAAACAGTTCTTTAATTTAGGCTGAAGGCCTTAAGAGCAAACAACTCAAACACAATATCCGCTGAAGGCCCAACACTTTAAATTCAACAACATTAAAATTTTTAAAATGCAAAAGGGCTTACGTGACACAGTTCTTTGAACTAGGCTAAAGGTCTGACGAGCACAACAAGTATAATTTTAAAAAAATCGGCTAGAAGACATACAAGTACAAACGACAAGACCAATAAAAAATAGGGAAGTACACCCAAGAGCGCTCAGATGTTCCGAGGGTCGGCCTGGAGTTCAAACACTGACGCTCGCTTAGGTGACACAGGCAGTCGGGCCAACCATTCACGATCCGACGACAACCGAACCGATCGACAGTCAACGGACCCACCCACAAGATAACTTCCACTTCACCCGAACAGGGCACAACAGCGAGTTCAACAGAACAACGTAGAAGATATTGGCGACCACAACCAATCATACACGGAGCTGTCAAACTACACACCGTGCTGGACAGCAATAACACGATGAGGAAACTACACTGCCTGAAATTTACGTCAACGGCCAGGGCAGGTAACCGGGTGCTAACGGCGACAAGGCAGTAGATTACACTGGTGCCCTTCAATTCAAATAACCAAATACAGTGAAACTCCACCGGATGGTGGCTAGAATTTTCCAACTTGAAAAGCACATTTTTGCTCACGGGAATATCTCAACAGCCGACAACGAATTCCAATCGACACAATGTGAACAGTCTTGACTTGCTGGTAGGTTGAATCAAAACTCAACTTTCGTGTCCAGGGTCGGTGAACCACGGAACTCGTAGCAAAGGGAACAGCACCACACACTCCGCCATCGCGTAGAGACCGCCAGCTGTCCAGGCCAAACTACGCCCTGCAGGGAATTCCTCGCTTCTCCACGCCAACCGACTGACTCTTCGCACACCACCGAGCCAGAAACTATAAGCACCATGTCAAAGATAGTCCAAACTGCGAATATCGATACACACCAGTGCTGCCATCCACATAGAATCCAGCGCCACGATCCGACGACAACCCAACCGACCGACAGTCAACGGACCCACCCACAAGATAACTTCCACTTCACCCGAACAGGGCACAACAAGGAGTTCAACAGAACAACGTAGAAGATATTGGCGCCCACAACCAATCATACACGGAGCTGTCAAACTACACACCGTGCTGGACAGCAATAACACGATGAGGAAACTACACTGCCTGAAATTTACGTCAACGGCCAGGGCAGGTAACCAGAATGTTAACGGCCACAAGGCAGAAGTGTTGTGTCGATTCCCTAAGGTCTCGACACAATGAGTGGCTAGGTGCACGCGAAACTAACGCAGACGGGCGTAAATTCTGAAACAGGAGACTGGATGAAAACTATAAAGAAAAGAAGAGAGATTTTAATATACTTAACTTTAATGTAGTCTTGTTCTTGTTGAAATACATCTCTTGCATAGTAGCAAGCAATTAGCAATGATACACATGGCGCCTTGCTAGGTAGTAGCGATGGACTAGCTGAAGGCTATTTAATCTGTCTCTCGGCAATTGAGAGGAATACTTGGTAGGTCTAGTCGCAAGCTATGTCGTCCGTACAACTGGGGCGAGGTCTAGTCCGTGTCTTGTGACCTGCCATGTGGTGGCGCTAGGATTGCGAGTACACAGTGGCGACACGCGGGTCCGACATGTACTACAGGACCGCGGCCGATTTAAGTTACTACCTAGCAAGTGTGGTGTCTAGCGGTGACACCACATTCCTCCCCCGCAAATCGGCGAACGGTCGTGAGATAAGGCTTCCGCCCGCCGTGGGGAGGACCCCATGTTGACGTATGCGATGAGGTGGGGAGCCTAACAACAGGCGAGGCTGTGCCACCCGCACCCGGCCATTCGGTCCGAGGGGAGCTAGGAAACGCCTGCAAACCTAGTCCAGGGTGCACGTCAACATGAGGTGTTGGCGCACGGAATGATATAAGAGGAGCCGCGGGGTCGACCTCCATGTGGTCGGAGCACCCGACGGGCGAAGACGACATCTGGTCCGGAGCGGGCAAGAGGTCCATGGCGGAGGCCGGCTGGTCACGGGAAGCAAGCGGCGGCGCGTGACCCAGGGAGGCGCGAGGCGGCTGCAGCGAAGCGTCCGCTGCTGGCGGCGCCGGCGGCGGCTGCGGCGGCGCGACGCCATGAGGCAAAATGGAAGGCATCGTCGGTAACACCTGGGGATGAGGCGAGCCAGTAGATGGGTCCCCAAGGCGCTGACCGGACGGCTCCGTCGCTGAAAGCAGACGGGGAGCGGCAGAACCCAGGCGACGACAGAGGCGCAGCTGATTGAGATGCCGACGCACCTCACCAGAGGCCCCCAAAACCAAATACATCGCGCGGCCGAGGCAGCGAAGAATGCGCCCTGCGAGCCAACGCTGTGAACCGCGATAGTTGCGATAATAGACAACGTCGCCAGGAGCAAAAGCAGGAGTCTGCCGCTGCACAGGAACCTGATGTGGCGGATGCAGCAAAGACATCAGAGTTCGATGAGGACGACCATGGAGCAATTCAGCCGGCGAGCGACCATCGCGAGGCTGAGAGCGATATGAGGACAAAAAGAGCAACAAAGCGTCCTCCCGAGAATGCGACTCTTTCAACTTCAACATCTGCGACTTGAAAGTCCGGACCAATCGTTCCGCGGCACCGTTTGACTGAGGCGAAAACGGCGCGGATGTCAGATGTTGAATACCATTGGCCTTGCAGAACGACTGAAATTCTGCGGACATGAATTGTGGGCCATTGTCGGAAACAATAGTCTGCGGAAGACCTTCAATGCAAAAGATAGCAGACAAGGCTTGGATGGTGGCAGAAGACGTCGTGGAAGACATCCGGACAACAAAAGGAAAATTACTGAAAGCATCGACCACAACCAACCATCGAGCATTCCAGAACGGCCCAGCAAAATCGATGTGCAATCGTTGCCAAGGGGAAGTGGCTTTCGGCCATGCAAAGAATTTCCGCGGCGGTGCGGATTGTTGTTCGGCACACGCCACGCAAGAGGAGCACATATTCGTAATCGCAGCATCGATTCCGAACCAAGTACAGTGCTGACGAGCAAGCTGTTTCGTACGCACTATACCCCAATGTCCTTGGTGAAGAAGCTTTAAGACAGAGGACTGTAACGAACGTGGGACTACGACTCGAGACTGATCATTATCGGAACGCAACAACAAAACACCACGTCGTACAAAAAGTCGCTCCTTGTGAGCAAAAAAACGGCGAACCAAAGGATCTTCGATCCGTGACTTGGACAAGGGCCATTGCGTAGCAACAAAACGCAAAACAGTAGCAAGGACAGGGTCAGCAGCTGTGGCTGTAGCTACACGACGAAAATCAATCGGAAACGATGCGACCACGTCATCGGCTTCCGAATCAATGAACATGCAAGCAAGTTCGGAAGAATCGAATGCTTTATCCTCAGCAACAGGCAAACGGGACAACGCATCAGCGTTGCCGTGCTTAGCAGTGGACCGATACAAGATATCGTAGCGGTACTGCGAGAGAAAAAGTGACCAGCGAATGAATTTCTGCGCTGTACGTGGAGGTACAGGCTTGTTCGGATGAAAAAGCGATGTCAAAGGCTTGTGGTCCGTGATGATTGTAAAGTGACGACCATACAAGAAGTCATGGAACTTGGTAACACCAAACACGAGAGCTAAAGCTTCTTTCTCTATTTGTGAATAATTTCTTTGCGCAGATGAGAGCAATTTGGACGCAAAGGCAATAGGGCGATCATGCGAGCCATCCTTGTGCGCAAGCACAGCACCGATCCCGAAATCCGAGGCATCTACCATCAACAAAAGGGGTTTTCGGGGATCGAATGGCGTAAGGCAAGTATTTGAAAGTAACGCCGATTTCAACTGGCGAAAGGCGCGTTCGCATTCCGTCGTCCAGACGAACGGAACACCTTTACGGCGTAAGCGATGAAGCGGAGCTGAAATGGAAGAAGCATTGCGCACACATCGATGATAATAATTTACCTTACCCAGCACACTCTGTAGCTGTTTTAAGTTCTGCGGTGACGGCAAGTCCTGAATGGCACGAAGGTGCTCTGGACTCGGATGTACACCTTGGGCATTTATGACATGCCCCAGGTACGGTAAGTCACGAGCAAAAAACACACATTTGTCCTTCCTCAAGCGAAGACCATTCTGACGCAATACCTGAAATAATGTTCGGAGATTTTGCAAATGTTCCGCTTCTGTCTTTCCTGAGATTACAATATCGTCCAGATAGTTCGCAGCTGTAGGGACCGACGCACAAATAGTTTGTAAATATTGCTGAAATAAAGCAGGGGCGGATGCACACCCGAATGGCAGTCTTTTGAAGCGATACAAGCCAAGATGCGTGTTTACCACCAAGACGCGCTGGGATTCTTCGTCCACAGGTATTTGCAAGTACGCATCTGCTAGGTCCAATTTTGAAAAATATTTTCCCGGGCACAGTTTGTCAAAAAGATCTTCCGGGCGGGGCAAAGGAAAAGTAGCAGTCACAAGTTGCGGATTCACAGTTGCCTTGAAGTCCACACAAAGTCTCAGTTTTCCGGAAGGGTTTGGCAAAATGACTAAGGGTGAGGCCCAGAGAGAAGCCTGCACACGTTCAATGACACCTTGAGATTCTAATGCGGCTAATGTTCTTGCGACCTCATCACGCAATGCGTGGGGAACATTGCGCGCTCTGAAAAATTTCGGTTGCGCGTTGTCTTTCAGTTCCAAATGCGCTTCATAGTTCTGAGCGCAACCAAGGCCCGGTGCAAAAATGTCTGCAAATTCTTCACAAAGACTAGAAACACTGGCGGAAGGCACAGTCTGATTCACTGAGAGGACCTGATTTACTATAGACAAATTAAACAATTGAAACAAATCTAAACCAAACAAGTTCACGGCACTAGAGGAACGAAGAACATAAAATGACACAAGTTTTGTCTGTCCCTTGTATGTTGCAAGAAGGCTGCACTGTCCTAACACAGGTATATGCTGTCCTGAGTAACTAGTTAACGTAACATTTGCGGCACGCAATGGCGGGGCGCCCAGTTGTTTGTACGTGTCGTGATTGAGCAATGAAACTGCAGCTCCGGTATCGAGCTGGAATGGTATCACTTTTCCTGCAAAGTCTAAGTCCACAAAAAGTTTATTGTCTTGTTGACGACAAGAGCGACTGTCTCGTGCAATTTGAACTGATACAGGTCCAGAAGCACTTGCAACTTTACGGGATTTCCGGCGACGCCGACGCACACTTTGGGTGGGACGAACACAGTCACTGTTAGCTAAAGTGTCACTGGACGGGTGGGAATGAACCACATGAATGTCCATGGGCGAAGGTCCACGAGCCTGATTGTCCTGGGTTCGATTCCGGCGCGAAGCAAAAGGCCTGGAAGTTGTGTGATTGTCTGATCTGAACTTTTTCTGGCAAACACTTTGTACATGTCCTTTCTTTTGACAGTAAAAGCAAATAGCTTGGCGTGACGGGCAATTTTCACGCGAATGTCTAGTTGCACACCGCGGGCAAGATTTCACTGCATTTGCTTGCTTACGCGGCGCACGTGGTTGCAAGCTAGGCGGCCGCTGCGAAGTCGGGCGCGAGGGCCGCTTAGCGTCCCGTGCAGCGGGCCCGGCGGGCCGATTAACGTGACACACTGCTGGCGAAGTTTCAAATGATGCCTGAGCAAAGTCAAGTGTGTCTTGCCTGTCCAATATGTCTATCACTTGTTGCAGGGAGGGATTAACTAGCTTCAAAATCTGTTCCCTTATGCGAACATCTGAAACGTTCTGTGCAATTGCATCACGCACCATAGTATCTGAATATGGGAGGCCACATTCACAGGCAAACGCGCAGTCTCTAGTAAGGCCTTGCAAAGTTGCTACCCACTCCCTATTAGTCTGACCGGCCGTACGTTTTGTACGAAAAAACGTATACCGTTTTGCAACAACATTAACTGTTTCTTTGAAATAGGCATCTAAAGCCGACAAAATTTCCTCGTAGGTCAGAGTTGCTACGTCGCGTCGGGGAAACAATTTCACTATCACCCGGTAGGTAGACACACCGACACAAGAAAGCAAAAACGGCTGCCGCTCTTTACCTTGAATTCCATAAGCAGTGAGGTGGAAGTTGAACTGATCGGCCCACTCAGTCCAGCTTTCGGTTGTGGCCTCAAAGGGCCTAAATGGCGGTGCGACAGCGTTGTGTGGCTGCGGTAGCGATGAAGCGGCTGCCGCCGCATCGGTTTGCAGCGCACGTTGACCCTGGACGAGCTGTCCAAGGGCTTCCAATAACGCCTGCGTCTGCTGATTCTGCAAGCGAAAAAATTCGGACAGTACATCTGGAGAATGCGGCGAAGCCATGACACAAGCAAATTAGAGCAAGTATAACACAAAGACTGCAACGTGGGCGCGGCATCCCATCCTCGTCGCCAAAATATTGTTGTGTCGATTCCCTAAGGTCTCGACACAATGAGTGGCTAGGTGCACGCGAAACTAACGCAGACGGGCGTAAATTCTGAAACAGGAGACTGGATGAAAACTATAAAGAAAAGAAGAGAGATTTTAATATACTTAACTTTAATGTAGTCTTGTTCTTGTTGAAATACATCTCTTGCATAGTAGCAAGCAATTAGCAATGATACACATGGCGCCTTGCTAGGTAGTAGCGATGGACTAGCTGAAGGCTATTTAATCTGTCTCTCGGCAATTGAGAGGAATACTTGGTAGGTCTAGTCGCAAGCTATGTCGTCCGTACAACTGGGGCGAGGTCTAGTCCGTGTCTTGTGACCTGCCATGTGGTGGCGCTAGGATTGCGAGTACACAGTGGCGACACGCGGGTCCGACATGTACTACAGGACCGCGGCCGATTTAAGTTACTACCTAGCAAGTGTGGTGTCTAGCGGTGACACCACAAGAAGATTACACTGGTGCCCTTCAATTCAAATGAACAAATACACTGAAACTCCACCGGAGGGTGGCTAGAATTTTCCAACTTATAAAGCACATTTTTGATCACGGGAATATCTCTACAGCCGACAACGAATTCCAATCGACACAATGTGAACAGTCTTGACTTGCTGGTAGGTTAAATCAAAACTCAATTTTCGTATCCAGGGTCGGTGAACCACGGAACTCGTAGCAAAGGGAACAGCACCACAAACTCCGCCACCGCGTAGAGACCGCCAGCTGGCCAGGCCGAACTACGCCCTGCAGAGAATTCCTCGCTTCTCCACGCCAACCGACCGCACACCGCCGAGCCAGAAACTATAAGCACCATGTCAAAGATAGTCCAAACTGCGAATATCGATACACACCAATGCTGCCATCCACGGAAGGAGAGGATAACAGTATAATCGCGATAACCGCGGGAGACTAAACATAGAAACGCAACGAAGGTTTAATCCAGCGCATAGCATAAGCCAGCCACGGCTCAGCCAGTAGCTAAGCGCGTAATATTAAATATTTCAGGTCCAAAAGTGGATGAAGCTGTGTGGTGGGACTTACTACTGCTTCTTTGAGCTGACTGATTAGCTGGGGCTCCAGAATCACCACTTCTGTTCCACTGACTGGGGGTCTAAGGAGGTCCAGTAGTTATGGTAGGCAGAAAGCCCAGTGATCGGTTAAAATGTAATCTTCGTCTATGTTGTTCGAAAATGAGAGACAGGTAGAGGTACCCAAGATACACTCCTGGAAATTGAAATAAGAACACCGTGAATTCATTGTCCCAGGAAGGGGAAACTTTATTGACACATTCCTGGGGTCAGATACATCACATGATCACACTGACAGAACCACAGGCACATAGACACAGGCAACAGAGCATGCACAATTTCGGCACTAGTACAGTGTATATCCACCTTTCGCAGCAATGCAGGCTGCTATTCTCCCATGGAGACGATCGTAGAGATGCTGGATGTAGTCCTGTGGAACGGCTTGCCATGCCATTTCCACCTGGCGCCTCAGTTGGACCAGCGTTCGTGCTGGACGTGCAGACCGCGTGAGACGACGCTTCATCCAGTCCCAAACATGCTCAATGGGGGACAGATCCGGAGATCTTGCTGGCCAGGGTAGTTGACTTACACCTTCTAGAGCACGTTGGGTGGCACGGGATACATGCGGACGTGCGTTGTCCTGTTGGAACAGCAAGTTCCCTTGCCGGTCTAGGAATGGTAGAACGATGGGTTCGATGACGGTTTGGATGTACCGTGCACTATTCAGTGTCCCCTCGACGATCACCAGTGGTGTACGGCCAGTGTAGGAGATCGCTCCCCACACCATGATGCCGGGTGTTGGCCCTGTGTGCCTCGGTCGTATGCAGTCCTGATTGTGGCGCTCACCTGCACGGCGCCAAACACGCATACGACCATCATTGGCACCAAGGCAGAAGCGACTCTCATCGCTGAAGACGACACGTCTCCATTCGTCCCTCCATTCACGCCTGTCGCGACACCACTGGAGGCGGGCTGCACGATGTTGGGGCGTGAGCGGAAGACGGCCTAACGGTGTGCGGGACCGTAGCCCAGCTTCATGGAGACGGTTTCGAATGGTCCTCGCCGATACCCCAGGAGCAACAGTGTCCCTAATTTGCTGGGAAGTGGCGGTGCGGTCCCCTACGGCACTGCGTAGGATCCTACGGTCTTGGCGTGCATCCGTGCGTCGCTGCGGTCCGGTCCCAGGTCGACGGGCACGTGCACCTTCCGCCGACCACTGGCGACAACATCGATGTACTGTGGAGACCGCACGCCCCACGTGTTGAGCAATTCGGCGGTACGTCCACCCGGCCTCCCGCATGCCCACTATACGCCCTCGCTCAAAGTCCGTCAACTGCACATACGGTTCACGTCCACGCTGTTGCGGCATGCTACCAGTGTTAAAGACTGCGATGGAGCTCCGTATGCCACGGCAAACTGGCTGACACTGACGGCGGCGGTGCACAAATGCTGCGCAGCTAGCGCCATTCGACGGCCAACACCGCGGTTCCTGGTGTGTCCGCTGTGCCGTGCGTGTGATCATTGCTTGTACAGCCCTCTCGCAGTGTCCGGAGCAAGTATGGTGGGTCTGACACACCGGTGTCAATGTGTTCTTTTTTCCATTTCCAGGAGTGTAGAAGCACACAACATTACTGGAAAGATTTTACCAGTGAACTTAATGAACAGAGTGCGATTACCCTAAAGCAGCTTAATACGCTATTGCGAGGTAGGGCTGGGCCAGAAGGCATGAAAGCTGCCTTCACAGTCAACGACCTAGTGACATCAGTAAAATACCTTTTAGAACCAAGTAAGAAATTAAACAACTTGTCAAATATTAATTACGAAATGAGATTAGGAATTGCCAACAAAACATCTTTTAAACAAACAAGTAATCTATCAAACATTAACAGGTATCTGAAGTCAGACAAGCTCCATATTAGTACTCAAAACCTTAACGTTTATAAAAATTTTCAGTCGCTTATTCAATGTAAAATCTTAAATGATTGCAGCAGATTTGTAACAATTAACAGTAGCAATGCGGCACGTCTGTTGGTTAAATAAGTTCAGAACCAGGAGAAATTATGTGGATTCAGTTCAGCCCCACGACAGGCGGGACTACCCGACGGGCAGGTTGGGCTGTCTGAATTCGCCACCCACGGCCGTGCTGGTGGATGGGGCAGGTCCCGTTCAACGTGAACTACAGGAGACTCTGAACTAACAAAAAAATGGTTCAAATGGCTCTGAGCGCTATGGGACTTAACATCTGTGGTCATCAGTCCCCTAGAACTTAGAATTACTTAAACCTAACTAACCTAATAAGGACATCACACACATCCATGCCCGAGGCAGGATTCGAACCTGCGACCGTAGCAGTCTCGCGATTCCGGACCGAGCGCCTAGAACCGCTAGACCACCGCGGCCGGCTCTGAACTAACCTTAGAACACTAGTAACAATGCAGTGCCTTAGAAAGGGCGGCACATATTTCATTATATTATCCCAAAGAAACCTTCCAGCACCTGACTGAACGTATGGCTACGAGAGTGGAAGCTGTCATCAAGGCTAATGGTGGGCCAACACCGTATTGAATTCCAGCATTATCGATGGTGGGCGCCACGAACTTGTAAGTCATTTTCAGCCGGATACTTTTGATCACATAGTGTATTTGTATGTTCTCGGATAATTTCAAACCAGACAGGAAAAGCCACGATGAATCAAATAATCAAATACAAGAACAATTTTTCATTCTAGGAATTAATTGCTATATCCTTCAAAGTGAAAAAAACTCTCCTTTTTCGCTGCGGGGCTGTTACATACAATCCACTAATGTGTTCCTCGTTTGTTTCTGGTATGAAGAGGCGACCTCATGTCCCATCTACAATAATAAACAAAACAATGTCGATGTTTTTCTCTAAGGACAGGAAACTGCTGATAAATTCGCGTGCACTCTAGCTTTTCGTCAGCATTCAAGAAATGTTGCACCATTTTCGACAAAACCTTATCATAGTAAATCATTCATGTGAAACACTTTCTTCTGATACGCCTATGGCGACACCTGTTTCGTGTCTGTTTATTCTCTGATCACCCAATAACACATTGTGCCATTTTTCGACGTTTCTGCCTATAGTAGCAATTTTCGGACGTCCTCCACAACAAACGTCAAGGAACTTTTGAATTCCTCTGTGCATTATTCGCTGTTGAAGGAGGATTCCTTATGAACATTCGCCAACATTGGCCTCTAGTGGCGACTGGCCGTACAAAACAAAGTTTCTGTATGCAACCTTGAGGTTAAGCAGCCACAGCTATGAGTAAGCCTCTTAGGTATTAATAAACCTCTTCAGCTGTATTTAGTCATTTATTCTTACAGTACTAACCGTTTCGCGGCACTAAAAAAATGGTTCAAATGGCTCTGAGCACTATGGGACTCAACTTCTGAGGTCATTAGTTCAAATGGTTCAAATGGCTCTGAGCACTATGGGACTTAACATCTGTGGTCATCAGTCCCCTAGAACTTAGAACTACTGAAACCTAACTAACCTAAGGACATCACACACATCCATGCCCGAGGCAGGATTCGAACCTGCGACCGCAGCAGTCGCGCGGTTCCGGACTGAAGCGCCTAGAACCGCTCGGCCACCGCGGCCGGCGGTCATTAGTCCCCTAGAACTTAGAACTAGTTAAACCTAACTAACCTAAGGACATCACACACATCCATGCCCGAGGCAGGGTTCGAACTTGCGACCGTAGCGGACTCGCGGTTCCAGACTGCAGCGCCTACAACCGCACGGCCACTTCGGCCGGCGCGGCACTAAAAGCGACATCTTCAGGTGAATATATAACTAAAAAGTTACAATAAGTTCTGATATTTCAGTTATCAGTTCCCTTGAAGATGTGGCTTTTAGTGCCGCAAAACCGCTAGTAATCTAAAAATAAAGGACTATATACAGCTAAAGCGATTAATTAATGCTCAAGATGAAAAAAGTTTCAGATTACACAGTATTCATACTTAATTCATTCTAAACGAAACATACGTAGTTGTTCAGAATACATAACGTATATTAACAATATTGTTCCATATTTAAATAAAAAATAGGCATCTGCTCAATCAGCCAATATGGTGATAAGCACCAAAGCACTTAACAACTGGGTAGCACTCTCAATACAGGAATAAGGAACCCAGTAAAGATTACGTGCTCACAATACGAATCGGCAAACAGTTACTTGTACCAATTATGCAGCAGAAACAGTCATTAAACACTGTTTTGAAATGAAAGAAAATCAGACTCGCTGACTTCAAACATGTTTAGCAGAAAGACACTAGCCATAAGTAACGAAGCGGGCGGCTTTTGATAACATGAGAACCCCTATTTCAAATAGGTAAACAAAAGAATCTCAGATGTCAAATATGATTGAGTAGGCTGCCCGTAACAACTACAAACAACAAAAAAGTTTTGCATCACCTCGTACAGAAAATTGGAATAGGGATCAACATAAACATCATTTACGCCCTTTTTATTGCTCATGAAATCCACACATTGCATGTTGCACCACCATACAGCGAGACCTTCAGACGTGGTGGTCCAAATTGCTGTACACACCGGTACCTCTAATACGCACTAGCACGCCCTCTTGCATTCATGCATGCCTGTATTCGTCGTGGCATACTATCCACAAGTTCATCAATGCACTGTTGGTCCAGACTGTCCCACTGCTCAACGGCGATTCGGCGTGGATCCCTCAGAGTGGTTGGTGGCTCACGTCGTCCATAAACAGCTCTTTTCAGTCTTTCCCAGGCATGTTCGATAGGGTTCATGTTTGGAGAACATGCTGGCCGCTCCAATAGAGCGATGTTATCCCCAAGGAAGTCACTCACAAGATGTGCACGATGGTGTCGCGAATTATCGTCCATGAAGAGGAATGCCTTGCCAGTATGCTGCCGATATGGTTGTACTATCGGTCGGAGGACGGCATTCACGTATCGCACAACGGTTACGGTGCCTTCCGTGATCACCAGTGGTTTACGTTGGCCCCACATAATGCCACCCCATAGCAGCAGGGAATCTCCGTCTTTCTGCGCTCGCTGGACAGTGTATCTAAGGCGTTCAGCCTGACTGGGTTGCCTCCAAACACGTCTCCGATTGTCTGGTTGAAGGCATATGCGACACTCATCCTGAGCGGTCCATTCGGCATAATTACAGTATTGACCGTCTAGGCATGGTTGAAGTACAGACAAAACGAGCCGTGTACCTCCTTCCTGGTGGAATGACTGGAGCTGGTAGGCTGTCGGACCCCCTCCGCCTAATAGAGCGCTGCTCATGAGTGGTTGTTTACAACTCTGGGCGGGTTTATTGACATCTCTGAACAGTCAAAGGGACTGTGTCTGTGATACGATATCCGCAGTCAACGTGTATCTGCATGAGTTCCGGGAAACAGGGTGATGCAAAATTTTTTTTGATGTGTGTACAAAGGAAAAGTAGATTCTTGTTTTAGTAGATTTTACAGTAGAAAATCTCAGGTCTGGTCAACGAACAACCCCATAGAAATGTAAAGGATGAGCCAGACAGTAGGAGATTTTACTTTATTATATCAGCTTCCAAACGGAAACTTCATTTTTCCATTGCGGCCAAGCCACGGCCGGCAGTGTTAGCTGCCTGTAAATTCTTTCGCCCCAAGGTCTAGTAACAGGAAGTCAGCACCGAGGAAGGGCACCTTGGACACGCGCCTCTCTCATGTGCATACGAGGTAACGCCGCCCCAGGCGTCGCTTAGCAGGCAACGTTCTGGAAAATTCCATGCCGCCCTCACAGTTTTCTCGATTCCGACCAATCAGGGCGGAGGAAGCCGCGTGGTACGTCGACTATTCCCGGCCGCTCGTCGCCGGGCCCGCTCTCTAGTATTCTAGCTCACCAGCGAGTCGGATGCGCGCCCTGTAGCAGTGAACATCTCCCGCTTCTGCCGGTGCTGCGGCACTGTGGGCTTAGTTTTGGCAGAAAACCACTTTCGTTAGGTTCGCGAACTATGTCTCGCTAAACTCTACACTCTGGCTCACCCTCACCTCCCTAGGCCTATGTAACCTCTTTCACCATGCTTTCGCTAATAAATGGCCTTCATCTAAAAATTACCCTATCCATTCCATTACTCCCACCGCCTGCCCATACGCCCATCCTGTACAGAAATGTTTACAAAGACTTAACTAAAATAATTACAATGAAAAGACACTCTGATTAAATTAGACTTCACTGTAGTTAAAAGGAAGAACAAAACACAGTTCAACCTTCAACATGGTCCTCGGTAAGCCACTAGAAATATGATCAATATAAACTGGCAGTTCTCATTAATATATCTTCACTAGCTCTGCTCTGTAACGCAGACCACACTCCTTCCCAAATTTCAAAAACTAACGTCTGTAATGAAACGCAGGAGCTTCCATTAAGGTAAACTTCAGGTCTTTCAGAGCGAACCCCCATAAACAGTAAACGCAGCAGAGCTTTCGGGAAGGAGAAACAAGTCGCAGGAGAAGCCTCAGGAAGAGTCGCACCAAAATGTTTGATAAATTCGTAGGGAAGTGGACCTCAAAATCTTCACACGCTCGGCACAGGCAGTTTCTGGAGTTCCATCGCCACTACAGCCAAACCAAAACACCGTCTTAGGGGGATGAGCTCCAGATAGCGGAGGTAAACCAGCCTCGCGCCCCGCGAGTGATTCTCCCAATGCAGCCGGCATAGTCTGTCAACCTTCAGCCGGTCAAAGCTCCTCACGCGGAGAACCACCAGAGATCGGTCCCGCTACCGCGATGTAGCGATCTATTGAGCGATGCGAACCGGCACGTCTCACCTTCATCATACTGCAGCACGACTGTGCTCCCACACTGACATTTTAACGGAATAATTTAAAAATATTCTTAAAAAGCTAATAAAATCTTCCAAGAAACAGTTATGATAGGGAGGTGCATTAGCTGTTAATAATTCCTTTATTACAGGATTATACACAATCAGTTCGCGATGATATAATCCCACCTTCAGCTATAAACATTGGGTCAATAAAAATACACGGTCTCTCAACATTCAGAACGGCGTTAGAATTGTCAGAGCCGTGTTTTTGGAACATTTTTATAGATTTCTTAAATATTTAAGAAAAAATTCTTTTGCTTATCTAAGATGTGGATGTCCAATCCGTAAAATCGTATGGTATTGTAATGGTTGCTAATATTTTTTGGGACTTCCATGTGATGTCCCTGCTGTTACAGAACACATGTCAGTCCTGCAACTAACACCTTGTCTTATCTTCTGCCATTTCTAGGAGTGGGTGGTAGGTCGTTCCGAAACCTAATGACTTCGGTTGTCCCCACCTCCTATTTGAACGTCTTATATGTATTCCATTTGATTAAAATGTAATGCTTGCCATGGCAGGTACTCAGGTGGCATCCTCTTGATATGGTCACACCATTATTTTGCCAATCTCTAATCTCACTGCCATTGTTGTTTATGCCTTATTCTTGCTAATTGTTTAGGCAGCCTATTGCAAGAGACCGCAGTGGTGGTCAACTTTCTTCCTACTCGGTTTAGATCACCACTGTTTATTGGTTATGCTACACAGGTTAGGTAAATATATACTAATCTGTATATTAATCTATATTCCGACGCCGGCCGCGGTGGTCTCGCGGTTCTAGGCGCGCAGTCCGGAACCGTGCGACTGCTACGGTCGCAGGTTCGAATCCTGCCTCGGGCATGGATGTGTGTGATGTCCTTAGGTTAGTTAGGTTTAAGTAGTTCTAGGGGACTAGAGATGGGCAAACTGAAACACGTAGCTGTTTCGAAACAAATGAAACAGTACAATGTAATGTTTCGATACACTGTTTCGAAACAGTGAAACAGTTTGTGTTTTGTAATCTAATATCCCTACACATTTAATCATCTTGAATGTCTACTGTATAAGTATGTCCATATAAACACAAATGAGGTGCGAGAGCGCTAATCATATCGCAGAAAGTATGAAACTATCACTTAGGTGTCTTGGCAGTTTCGTATTTCCTGCAGCAAATGCGCTGCTTTCGTGTCGTGTGACTTCCATACTTTTCAATTGGTTGAGGACAGCCATAGCTGAAGAGAGAAGAACCACCACGAACGGAACTGGAGGTGGGAGCAAGCTGCAAAATGGTTCAAATGGCTCTGAGCACTATGGGACTCAACTGCTGAGGTCATTAGTCCCCTATAACTTAGAACTAGTTAAACCCAACTAACCTAAGGACATCACAAACATCCATGCGCGAGGCAGGATTCGAACCTGCGACCGTAGCGGTCTTGCGGTTCCAGACTGCAGCGCCTTTAACCGCACGGCCACTTCGGCCGGCCAGCAAGCTGCAGAAACAACGGATATGCTACTGGGATTCCCACATTTCGTTAATATGGGTAATACACCCATCCTGCTAATTTCCATGCACACAAAGGGAATCATTGTGGATAATAGGCACAGTGACTATAGACTCACAAATAACGCCAAATAATTCGAATAAATAACAAAATATAACAGAAAAAAATTTTGTGTTTCAAGGTGTTTCGAACCGTTACTGTAAATTCACCATGCTTCCCAGCCCTTCCCGTTCACCATTACACTATCAGTGATGTCAAACAGATTGCTTGCAATTATACCTACATCAACTTTATGTATATGTCTAATAACTGTCACTCTACGCCTTTTTTTATTCAAAATGTTATAGGCTTACTTGCGTTTCTTAATATGATTACTGCACATGAACAGAGAAGCGTATGTTATTAAAAAAGTTTAATTTAACTAAATGATTTTCACATATTTATTATTTTGAATGTGAATAGTATGCGTTGTTTTATTGTTTGGTTAGTGTTTACTAAGCAGATGTTATTCCATTTCGGAATAGGACAGTCAGCTAGAAACGAAGCTTTATTTTCGGATATCTTAAGCTTCATGCTATTGCTTGTCAAAAGATTTCGACACTTGAAAGTGTTTCATGAAGTGGTATGTTGTGTTCCAGTACCTGTGCCGAGCCCGAATCTCGTCCGACACAGAGCGGAATGAAACATCGCTGTTTCGATACAATTAGTCCGTTCCAAGCACAGGTGGACTGAAACAGCTTTATTTTGAAACAACGATACAGTTTCTGTGTGTGGCTCGAGATCGAATCTGGTCCGGTTATCCGAGACAGGGGCGGAATGAAACACCACTGTTTCGAAACAGTGAACCACAGCCGTTCCGAAACACTGAAAGAGTTCCACGTATCGATACACTGTACCGAAACATAGAAACAGTGGCCAAGTCTATAGGGGACTGATAACCACAGCAGTTGAGTCCCATAGTGCTAAGAGCCATTTGAACCATCTATATTCCGATGTCTGCAAAGTATTCGTGTTAATGTTGGGACTGAGTGTCGATATTATCGTGTGTACTAGTAAAATATAAAGTTCAAAAAGCATGAAACAAAATTAAATTAAAAATTAAAAGAAAAACGTTCTTCTGGAGTCTCATTCAATAAGGTGGAAGCTGTAGCCTCTGTATTCCTACCACTCCTAGAAGAACATTGCTGTGCAGTCTCGTTGAAACGAGACGCAGCAGTAGACAGCGCGTTTCTGCCATGTCTTATAGAACATTTCTCTGGAGTCCATCTAATACAGACCGCGCCATAGCTTCTGCATCCCTATCAAGCCTGGAGGAAAGTTGCTCTGCAGTGTTATTAGATCGTGAAATATTATGGAATTTTTTTGTTTGACGCAAACTACGCTCACTACTACTTCCTTTTGGCGCCTGCGAACTATTTATGTGAATGTGGGGATGGAGTATCGATTGTACCGTGTCTGATAGTAAAATATACAGCTAAAAAGCAAAAATAAAACTTAAACTAAAATAATTTAGAAAGAGACCCAGAAAACCTCGAAATGGCGTCATAACTATATAACTTGTAATACTGTAAGATTTTATATTTTTATTATTGTCTGTAATAGTGTCCATTACCTAAAGTTTGGTTTACCAAGTTCGTTGCACAGCATAAATAAATAGTGCTCGGTTTAACATTTTCTCAGTTAACATCATACGACCTCACAAAATTCAGCATTAGAACGATTTAACCTGTAGTATTGTGTAGTTTTATTATTTATTGCACTTAACATCGTCCATTGTGTAAACTGTAATTTCCACATTAACAAACAAGTTTGATGACCAACGCTCTGTGTAAGCGGAGTGTACCATTCCTTATAATGTTTGTTACCTAAGAACTAGAATCAGTTTCAGGCGCTAGTCACTTGTTCCCTGATGACGGAATAATAAGCCAAAAAGTACTCTGAAATATACAAAAGTCAATGGAACAAAGAAAGTACTCGCTATCGAACCTTAAGTCTCTAAGAAATAAAAAGACGTAATGAATATTGCCCCTTTAAGTATAATGTAAATAGTAATATCTTGATACTAGTGCTGCCGCGTTGTCGGATCGTTAAGTAAATAAAACAAAACCAGAATACATCAAAAAATGAGAAAGTATGAAATTTAAATACAATAACCTACGTAGGCAACATAGGTAAACATCAAAACAATATCTCATCGTTGAGTCTAAGACCAAATTAATTTACTCCAAAATGTTTTCTATATTGACACAACCGTCAACGGCTCCTGCCCTCACGCGACTGCGCTTTCGAGTCACCGCATTGGGTCACGGCCCGCGCTCCGCATACCGCGCACCGAGCGAATCACGCTCATAGTTCAACGAAGCGTGGCTCAGTATGCTATCACCAAACCACTGCAGGACATATGCCTCACAAAAGAAATTAATGCGTGAAACGAAGTTCGTACTTATTTACGTAAAAATATCATATGCAATAAATAGGCAACTGTGTTCTTTAACAACATTGAGATAATTAAAGACGAATTGGTCTACTCATTTTATATAATAAGTAATTATATAATAAGTAAGTAAGCTATTTGGAGGTGTGGATGCGAGGCGTGCAGGACTGGATATGAAGCCAAACACAAGAGGCTCATACCCAGAACTAACAAAATTATGCTGATCTAGAAAAGATAGCTGCTGTTAACTTTTTATTTTTTTATTTACTCAGTTATCTCACAACGCGACGATGCTTAGATCAAAATATTACAATTGTATTAAATATAGAGGGACAGTTAAAATTATTTTTTTAGTTTTTAAACGCTATTTAAATTTTTTATTTAAGTTTTATCTTAGAATCCAGTTTTCACTGACATACGTAAGACTGAGACAGCTTCCACATTGTGTAGTGTTACAGTTATCATTTTTTTAAAAAAAATTAATAACCAACAGCCTCAGTTGCGCCATTTACCTAGAATTTACCTTGGTTTCAGTCGGGATAACCCAACCTTCTTCAGAATAAAAGTAACCACCGTTTGTCCATAGTGGACATTGTCAAACTAAAACTACAAATCCATTATTTATCGTCAGTCTGTAAAAACTTATCTGAAACTGCGTCGGCCCCACTTCGCTACCACGATGCGACAGCCACTAGTGCTGCACTGGAACTCTGCTGGACCAACGGTAGTTACTTTTATTCTGAAGAAGGCTGGGTTATCCCGACTGAAACCCAGGTAAATTCTAGGTAAACGGTGCAACTGAGGCTGTTGGTTATTAAAATTAATATTTACACAGTTGCTGACAGGGCCGTGAAATGGTGAAAATATTTAGTCTTGTCTCTTTCCTCATAGTTTTGCCAAGGTACCTCCTTATACAACAGTTCACAGCATTATGTTTCAGTACATCTGACTACAGATGAATAAAAAAAAGCACTGAAGCATGGAGTTTATACTTCTATTTCCTACAGAGTAGCACAAGCATTCCGTAAAATCAACATTGAAGTTGGCTTTACTAGCAAAAATACATTATCCAAGGCACTCACTCATTCAATCTTGTGGCACGATCCTTTTTTGGGGTCTGGGATCTACAAAATTAATGTGATGTAATGTATATTGGGTAAACCGGTAGAACTTTCGAAGAAAGATTTCGAGAGCATACAGCTCTGCGTACCATGAAGCATTCCACTTTAAACGAACACCTGCGAACGACAAACGATGACATTGCAGGTATTAATGAGAATCTAGAGGTATTACACATCATTGATAAAGGTGGGATGATGGATGTTCTTGAAGATATGGTAATCTATGTCCATGCGGAGAAAGAACATGGGAGTCTTTTAAATGAACAAACGGAATCAAAGAATAAGTTCTTTCTCGAAACTTTTGACAAGCTGTTGTGAATTGAATTCTCGAATCTAGAAAGGAGATGATGTGGATATCATCTGTGCGTGTTAGTTCTTCCCGCAGTGTGTCTCACGTTGCGTTTGCTTATAGCAGGGCTTAACAACTGGCCGGTTTTGAGCGCGAGTACTCGCGTCTGCTCACGCACGTGCTCGCGAGCAGGTGCAAGGTCGCGGAGTAGGGAGGGAGGGGAGGGAGGGGAAATGCGCTCGCACGTTTGAATGTGATCTCGCGTTCTTAGCAGATTTAACTAGCCATCTGAATGCTTTGAACATTTTACTACAAGGTAAAGATCTGCTAATTACTCATTTCATAGATCGAATACGAGATTTTAAAATGAAATTGACACTTTGGGTGAGTCAGCTGGAAACAGGAAACCTAGCTCATTTTCCTAAATTATCATCCATGCAAGATGTTCACAAAGACTGTGAACGTTATTAACATAGTTTAGTTGATAAGCGCTTTCAAGATCTGACAGCACTAGACAGTGATTTTCATCTGTTCTCTCCATATTCAGCGAATATTTAAGAGATTCGTCCTGAGCTGCAGCAAGAAATTATTGACCTGCAGTGTGACAGAGAATACAGAGACAAATTTCAGAACGAGAAAAACATTTTGGAATTCTACAGACACTTCCCTCAGGATAGATTTCCTCGTTTGCACAAACTGGCGGCTACAATAATATCAATGTTCGGTTCCACGTATGTTTGTGAATAACTGTTCTGTGCAATGAAATGTAACAAGACGCGCCTGAGAAACGCGTTGTCTGATCGAAATTTAAACTGCACGCTGCGCCTAAAATGCGCAAGAACAATTACTCCGAACATAGACGCAATTGTAAAGGGCAAAAAGTACAAGATAACCGAGAATCCCACACTTCAGTGACACCTTTTATTGTGTAACAGTTCACATATTAATGCGAATGTAGAGGCATACACTAAGCTAATAAAATTAGGTGGCATGTGTACATTCTCCTTTATTTGTTTCATCTGTCGCAGTAATAATTCGTGAGTGATATTCCTGCGGGTGGCCGCGGATTTACATTGACTGGCGGCAGCTGTTGTGTGCCCCACGTGACTTTCCCCACTCTCCGCTCTGGTCCGGTAGTGGGGGTAGCGTGCTCGCGCTGCTCCGTGCTCGCACCTTGCTGCTTACAGCTTGCTCCGCGAGCACGTATGTTGTGAAGCCCTGGCTTATAGTATGCATTCTACATGTCTACGATATTATGATGTATCGATCCTTACCGTTGACTGTCTTCTTTTATCTTTTAACCCTAGTTAAAAGATAAAAGAAGACGTCACAGCAACTGAGCACACCTACACTCTATGAACGTGGTCAAAGATAGTGCCACCTATGGCACTACCTTTGACCATGTTCATAGAGTGTAGGTGTGCTCAGTTGCTGTGACGTCTTCGTGTGAAGCGATTGTATAATGGTAAGTAGGTGTGCAGCACGAATGGATTTGATGTTCATGTTGAACTTCTACTTCAGATTTGACTTTGTACTTTTAGTTTGGGATTCATGATATCCGGTGATTTATGGCGCTATACAACAAACTCGTTTATTTGGATAGAAGAGTATGGTGACTAATTCGTGCTCTGTAGTAGCTGCTGATATGACGAAATGGATAGTGGGATTGTAGTAGCTTTTCACCTATGTGGCCTCGCTGGAGTGTTTTGGTTAGGTTCAGGTATCGTACTTACGCTATTATTGTACACGTCTTGACACAGATAGGATTCCATCACGATACGTCACATGATATAGCCTTTTGTAGAATGGTTATTGTATTTTTACTGACTCAGTTCCGTAGCGATTTTACTGTAAGAGGTGTGACGTAGTATTTGCATTACGGTCGGTAACATTCTTTTCATAGAGATGACTCCATCTAGATGTAATACGGATACGCGTTAACACCTATTAAATGGGGTAGGGCGAAATCTGAAGACTTATTTTTAAGTTTTACTGATCTTCCGTTTCGTTTTCAGTACAAACAGTAGTGTTACCGTAATCTGATAATGTATTGTCATGTGTCGACTTCAGTAATAGTGGAGAACTTACGTGTTTTCTTACTGCATATGTAGGACCAATACATTTGGTTTCAGTTAGAACTGCCGTATTTCCTGTCCTGAAGTAGTCTGACCTGAGGTCGAATAGATTTTTGAATAGCATTTTACAATTATTGGTCAACATATGCCGTTCTTTTACTACAGACCACTTTGTCCTTCTCATGAATTTCTTTGTCAGGTGCTCCTACCAGTAGTCCAGCGGGACTGTTCTGCAGAAGTGCTTGTCATAAGAGATATCCATCTAACCTATAATAGGGAGCGGTGGTGTCATTATCATGACTGTGAATACCTAGATAGTTGCAACTGTTTACGCTTCTACCATTTCTTTGGCGATGCACGTTTACCGATACTAGACTTCAGATGAGTTTCATCGTGGTAGGGTCGGATCTGTGAATGAGATATGTAGTTTGTTAGCGACCCACATTCCAGTGGGGCGATCTCTGTCATAACTATGGCACTGTTTTAGCTAGAATAACCCGTGATGATTTTGGCACGTCATTGTACGTCATTTCTGGGACTTACTTTAGTATATTTCATATTGTTATTTTTGGGGGCTTTTCTTTGAATGATGTGTATTACTTTTGTTCAGCAAATATTTATGTACCTCTACGTTACTTTAGCCCTCATGTTTGACCATTGTTTATGACATTATACATTTCTTCTCCTATATTATTTTGTCTAAGAATCTTAGTATGAATGTAATTTCTCATACTTACTATAACGCACTGATTCTTTAGCTGAGGCATGCAATATGTCACTTTAATATGAGCTCGAAGATTTTATTTTCTACATCTCTTTGTGTCCGCTTTATAGTAGTCTACTCCCTTGCTAGGCAGCATATGTTTATTAATGAGCAAGTTTTCGGTTTCTTAGTATTTTCAACGCTACTTTTATGCTTAGGACAGTGAAGCATTCTATTGCTTCCTTTTAATGGGAAATGGTGTTATCTATTGTCAGCTAGCACCTTTTAGCCAGCTGAATTTTTAGACCCAAATTGACACATTCCCCATTTCACCTGTTGGAATTCCCTACGTCTTGACTACATCTTAAGAGTATGATTAAGCCCCAGATAGTTTATCACCATGTCAGCATTGTTCTTACTTCCCCATACAGCTTAGATGTATGGGGAACATCATACTAGAGACGTGTTTTGGTGTTAATGGAGTTACATGATGTTACTCGCTTTATGGACTTCAACTTTGATCACATGATGGTCTACGCACAGTTTTTTATCTTCTATTTTTTCCGTACCCACGTTCACTATCGCGACACCACTTGTTATGCCTTATTATTTAGATGTTTTGTTGTCTATAGGTAAGTCGTTAGGGTATTGCCTTATACTCCCATTCGTTTTGTATGACATTGTCGGATGAGGACATTGAGGACTCGCCTTGATTAAGTAAGATTTGAGATCCTCGTTGGTTTGTTTCACTGTGGTTATGCCGACTTGTTAAGTGATATCAAAGAATCCAAATCATATCTTTTTATTTAGATTTGCTGTGTAACCTAGGCCACAACGTAATTGTGAATATTCTTAGCTTTCGCTTTACATGGTATTTTGTCTTAGTATGTCGACTGCCATTGGGTTTTGCGTCAAGTTGTTTTTCATGCTGTGACAACTAATTGTATTAACCTCTGTGATAGTGCCTAGGCTGCAAATATGCGTACTTTTATACTTCATAGCTTACGGTGGGACATTTTACTTTAAATGTAGACTGATTCTCATATATACTCGCCGCTTCCTCATCTATGAGAATATTGTATATATAAGAAGCGCAGAAGAGTTCAAGTTACAATGACTGTATAAAATGTAGATCGTCAAAAATCTTTCTTATGAACGTTGAAGCTAAATTTAACTATCAATGGGTATCTTTCGGAAATACGTCTTTGAAGGGTAATCTCATATCAAAATGAAAATGAAGGATAATCAATACAGAAAACGGGAGTACAGAAGCTATAGAGAGAACAATGAAGATTAGGTAGTAGAATAGACAACCAATAAAGAGTTACTGTATAGAACCGAAGAGAGAAGAGCTTTGTAGAAAAAAACTAAAATAATACATACATTGGTAGGACACAATCTGCAGTACCGAGAATGGTTAATTTTATAACAGCGTTTTTTGTGAGAGGTTGCAACCGTACAATGAAATCAAATATTCAGTTCAGTAAGCAGTTTTATATTTACGTAGGGAACAGTAGTAGCATCAGACTAGACTTCGGAATTACTAAGATCACAACAGTGTCACTAAATGCAGAAAACCGGTGATACGAAGTAATTACCGTTATTTGCTGTACTATACATATCTCCAAAAGCAACAGTAAACTTTCAGCAAAGCTACTTAGAGTGGTTTGCTTTAGAATCGATCGAATTACCGATGACAACTGTCTATTCTTGTTCATCGGAATATGTTGTAGACAGAGGTCCACTGCGATTGTGGTGATTGCTTGCCTCACTCCAGCTCCAATTAGTAGCACCGGGTCTCATCACCTGTTATGACGGGTCTCAGGAAAAAATTCACAGCCTTGAAAACTCAAGTGCATCTAGAACAGGCTGGTTCAAATGGCTCTGAGCACTATGGGACTCCTGAGGTCATTAGTCCCCTAGAACTTAGAACTAGTTAAACCTAACTAACCTAAGGACATCACACACATCCATGCCCGAGGCAGGATTCGAACCTGCGACCGTAGCGGTACCGCGGTTCCAGACTGCAGCGCCTAGAACCGCACGGCCACTTCGGCCGGCATCTAGAGTAGTTTCGATTGGTGTTGATTTTCTTTTTCTGGCAGAGCACAAATCCTGAACGAATGTACGCGTTCCATTGACTTCAAGCGCTTCTCTTCCAACTTATCACATTAGCGCAACGCTTCGCTATCTCTCAATGAGCAGTTGTTAGTACGCCGATTTCTTTAACACTTTTGTGTCCATATATCCATCTATTCAGCCATCTCCCTTAACGAAATTATTTTTGTTATATGGCAAAACTAATCAAACGCACGCCGTATGTAATTTAATTTTGGAGAAGAATTCTGAATTCATCCGGTATCGCATTAAAAATTTAATTTTTGTCTCTGTCTGCCTGGTAATGGGCTGTATTACCTTTTGTTCTTCACTGAAATTGTATACAATTAACAATGCATATAGAACCGATTTCAATTTACGAATCGGAATCGTTTCTTCTGCGACAGAAAATGTTTTAAAATGTGCTTTCACATTTAAAAAGAGCAAGTGAGACCAAATTAATTTCTTTTTTTATTGGTTACATATTTATTGTTCTGTTACTGGTGACTTAACGTATTTTATAGCTATGATATTCGCTTCATCGTGTTCTCATCCCGTAAGTTAGTATTACTCCCATGAGGTGCCTCTCCTTTTCTTGCTAGTGCAATATTGGACACTCTTTTCCATGATAAAGAAGATTGGTTCCGAATAGGCAGTTGTAGTCGGTGACACACCTTAGATCACACAAATACAGCCGTTGAAGTAGGCACACTTTTCCCCTCAGCGTCGTGGAAACAGACCACTGAGTACTTCACATTGCGTTTCTGTTCACTTTCACGACAATAAACAAAAATTTGAACAATGCTCAATTTTTGTAAAAATAAGTCGGGAACAATCAGTAACCACCTTTAGCGCCCATATTCACCCTCACGACGTAAGCGGCTGAACGGGGTGTGAATTACAAGGGACTCCGGCACAGCGACTTTTTTACTTTTATGTGATTTTATTTCTTTATATAATTATACAAATTAACGTAGTAAAACAAAAGTAATTGCTGAAAGTGAGATTCGATCCGGATTCTGTTGGTATGCAGTGCTTATCAGCAAGCAGATTTCGCCAATGAACTGCCATCTCTTTTTGGCAAGCTCACGTAACTTTCGTTATTTTTGCCTCCCTCATCAAAAGCTTTGAAGGCTTTGAAGGCGGTGCTTTCTGGAGGTTTCTTCTGCATGGGTCCGTCTGATGAAAGAGGAAATGCTTGTTAGGAGTTAAAAGGAAAGGGAAAAAAACCTAATGTGAAGATACTTCCTTGGACGGAAAACTGGAAACGCAGAACCCTCCTGCAAAATGGTGAATTAAATGCTTTTCTTTTCCTAAGGGTGTGAATCCATTATTCTGAAGGTGAGCAGGGGCTCATTCTTTATAACAATGACAACAATAAAAAGTCTGACCGTAGTACGTTTGAGAACAAACTTAAAAGCACTTTATACGGGACTAAAAAATTCCCATTGCGAAATAATATCGGAGATGAAATTTCTGCCACATGGGTTAAGATTAAACGATGTAAAAATGAAGTAGAGACGTTCCCATTACACTGTGAAGCACGTTAAAACGAGAGATGTAAATACATAAAACTGCAACCAGTCAATTCTTAAATAATTATTTATTATTCCATGAACCGGTTTTCGAACCTTCTCAGGTTCATCTTCAGATAGTTTCCGAAGTTACATCATTATTTGTAGCGTAATGCTGGGTGCTGGCTGTGTGACAAAAAAATGGAACACGCTTTAATGTACGGCCATGACTATTGTTTATCTATCCATATGGATTTAAATTCAGTTTTTTACTTCCTGCGACAGTATGGGCGGATTTTTTTTCCGTTAGTGCCCATCTTATGTATTTACATTCACGGGTTCTAAAATATCCATAATGCATAAGCTTAATCTAAAACCAGAGATGTTATTCTGTTTTCAATGAGTGTTTGTGAGAAATGTCACTTTACGAACGTAAGTAACTGTTCACTAGAAATACTGTACAGAGAGCCGCAGGACTGAACTAAAGAAAACAATATCGCTCTTCAGCTTACCACTTATTTAGAAGTCTTAATTTGATTGGACGAGGGACGTTTAATAAGTAATACAATACTTTTTTCTCAGATAGTTTCGGTTTAAAAAAATGCGGACTTTGTTGTGGGATGTGATGAAATATTCCCGCTCCAACTCCTATAGTTACACTACTGGTCGTTAAAATTGCTACACCACGAAGATGGCGTGCTACAGACGCGAAATTTAACCGGCAGGAAGAAGACGCTGTGATACGCAAATGATTAGGAAAGTTTCCAACCGATTTCTCATACACAAACAGCAGTTGACCGGCTTTGCCTGGTGAAACGTTGTTGTGATGCCTCGTGTAAGGAAGAGAAATGCATACCATCACGTTTCTGACTTTGATAAAGGTCGGATTGTAGCCTATCGGGATTGCGGTTTATCGTATCGCGACACTGCTGCTCGCGTTGGTCGAGATCCAATGACTGTTAGCAGAATATGGAATCGGTGGGTTCAGGAGGGTAATACGGTACGCCGTGCTGGATCCCAACGGCCTCGTATCACTAGCAGTCGAGACGACAGGCATCTAATCCGTATGGCTGTACGGATCGTGCAGCCATGTCTCGATCCCTGACTCAACAGATAGGGACGTTTGCAAGACAACAACCATCTGCACGAACAGTTCGACGACGTTTGCAGCAGCAGGGACTATCAGCTCGGAGACCGTGGCTGCGGTTACCCTTGACGCTGCATCACAGACAGGAGCGCCTGCGATGGTGTACTCAAAGACGAACCTGGGTGCACGAGTGGCAAATCGTCATTTTTCGGATGAATCCAGGTTCTGTTTACAGCATCATTATGGTCGAATCCGTGTTTGGCGACATCGCGTTGAACACACATTGGAAGCGTGTATGCGTCATCGCCATACTGGCGTATCAGGCGGTGTGCTGGTATGGGGTGCCATTGGTTACACGTCTCGGTCACCTCTTGTTCGCATTGACGGCACTTTGAACAGTGGACGCTACATTTCAGATGTGTTACGACCCGTGGCTCTACCCTTCATTCGATCCCTGCGAAACCCTACATTTCAGCAGTATAATGCATGGCCGCATGTTGCAGGTCCTGTACGGGCCATTCTGGATACTGAAAATGTTCGACTGCCGTCCTGGCCAGCACATTCTCCAGATCTCTCAGCAATTGAAAACGTCTGGTCAATCATGGTCCAGCAACTGGCTCGTCACAATACGCCAGTCACTACTCTTGATGTACTGTGTTATCGTGTTGAAGCTGCACGGGCAGGTGTATCTGTTCACGCCATCCAAGCTCTGTTTGACTCAATGCCCAGGCGTGTGAAGGCCGTTATTACGGCCAGAGTGGGTTGTTCTAGGTACTGATTTCTCAGTATCTATGCACCCAAATTGCGTGAAAATGTAATCACATGGCAGTACTAGTATAATATATTTGTCCAATGAATATCCGTTTATCATCTTCATTTCTTCTTGGTGTAGTACTTTTAATGGTCAGTAGTGTAATTTCCCAAGTATGACGGTGCTACATGTACCTTTCAAATTGGCGTTTGTGATGGGGGTGCGTTCAAGCAGAGAGCTGTCATTGATTCTTTCCACGGAAAACCAGAGCATCGCAGACACTTCCAGGCGATTGGAGAATGTTACGAAGGCCTGTCAGTGAACGAAAGCACTGCGAGTCGTTGTGCGAGGAGTGTCTCATAATCGCAACGAGGCCGAGCGCACTTGTCCGATCTCCTGCACGCCGGCTGTGCGCAGCTATGATTCCTGCAGTGATGGAACGTGCGGACACTCTCATTCGAGGTGATGGACGGGTCACAAACACATCGCTACATGACTGGACGTCTGTTGGTAGTCCTTAAAGATCTGTGCCCACTGGGTTCCTCACCGCGTAACAGAAGACCATAAAGAGCACAGAAGGAACATCTGTGAGGAACTGGCTGCCCGTTACGAGGCTGATCGTGGCAGTTTGCTTGTAGAACATCTCATAAAACAGTTTCGGCCGTTCTTCCTTATCCATTTCATAACCGGGGTCACACACCTTCCGTGTTACGTCTGCTTGGCCCAATGAAGTATTCACTCCTCGCGAAGCAATGGATGGACGATGAGGTAGTTGATGCAACACAACGTTGGCTCGAACGTCAAACATTAGAATGGTACCATGCGGCCATACGGACCTCGCAGCAGGCTGGCGGGAGTCTGTCACACTGAACTGACATTATGTTGAAAAACAGCATCTTGTACCAAAAGAGTGGGAAATAATGTGGTGTACTTGAATTCCGAAAAAAACAGGATCCGCTTTCAGAAAAAAGTTACATTACTTGATGAACGCCTTGCGTAGTACACTAAAATTTAAATTAAGATTCTACCATAACGCTGTGTCTTCCATCATTTTTTAGTATCGTACCAAATAGTTGAACATTAAGTGAAACTCGTTCTCTCGAAACACATTAATCCGGATTTCAAAGTCACTCGGATTACATGTGTGGTCAGATGAAAACGAGACCCATGGGAAAAAAGTAAAACTTTATTTCAAAATTAATCGCCACAACTGTTGAAATATTTATCCCACTGTGAGGAAAATCGGTCAACACCTTTGTGAAAAAAATGTTTGCAGTTTCGGTCACCCACGGAACCATGCATATGCCCAGGCATTCGCCTCTTCGTCCAGAGTTAATCGTAGGCTACGAACGTCTCCCATGAAGAGGCCAAAAAAGGAAATTGCGTGGACAGAGATGGTGAAAATAATTGACGTGGGCGCAGGTCTTATCGTGCAAAAGAATGATAGTGTACGTCAAAACTCCTGGATATTTGAACTAGACATTGCACTTCAATTTTTGCGAAGTGTCCACGTACCGCTGTAAGTTAATTACGGCGTCGTGTCCCAGCAAGTCAGTGATCAATTGTTAAGGAAATAGGTCAGCATGACTTACCCAGAACTGGCGTGACTGTTATTTCGAGTACGATCAAAAATGTCGCGGGAAACCAAACACTTCCTCCACACAGTCCTATATCTGCCCATTCGATTTCCATATCTCTGAAGCCCTGAAGGAACATATTCGTTGCTTCGGAGGTGCACGCACTGGGTAGAACCTTGTTCTGTAGGCAACCACAAACGTTTTTCCGTGGAGACATTTACCGTCTTGGCTTTCAGTGAGAGAAATGTATTAACGTGGTAATTCCTTTGGCCAGCCGGTGTGGCCGAGCGGTTCTAGGCGCTTCAGTCTGGAACCGCGCGACCGCTACGGTCGCAGGTTCGAATCCTGCCTCGGACATGGATGTGTGTGATGTCCTTAGGTTAGTTAGGTTTTAGTAGTACTAAGTTCTAGTGGACTGATGACCTCAGAAGTTTAGTCCCATAGTGCTCAGTACCATTTCAACCATTTCTTCTAATTCCTTTTTAAATAATAAGCAATGTAGCCCGCCCAGTTTGCCGTGCGGTCTAACGCACTGCTTTCCGGCGGATTAGTGTCGAGGTCCGGTGTGTCGGCGAGTCTGTGGATGGTTTGTAAGGCGTTCTTCCATCTGCCTCGGCGAATGCGGTCTGGTTCCCCTTATTCCGCCTCAGTTACACTTTGTCGGCGATTACTGCGTACACCATAATTACTCTATCACGCAAACATTGGGGTTAGAATCGTCTGGTGTGAAACGTTCCCGGGGGGACCACTGGGGGCCAAACCACACAATAACCATGGGTTCGGTGTGGGGCGACGGTGGGGTAAGTGGACTGCTGTACCCTGTTGTGGGGTTGTGTACCACTGAGGGCTGCGACGGGGACGAAGCCTCTCCGTCGTTTTTAGGTCGGCAGTTCAATACAATACTTACTTTTTTCGCATGTCTCGTTTTCATTCGATTGCCTCTTACAGTGCAGTAACCGATGATCAGCAGATAATAGCGGCTGCAGTAGGCAACAAAAATTCATTAAATTACTGAAATTCACGGATTGTGACACGGATTCAGAAAACAGCTTAATACTGAGTATCCCTTTAAGGTAATTCCGCCGTTGTTACTTGAGTGAAATGGCATGGATGAGAGGATAGGTGGTCGTGACAACGGTCTCAAAGTTAGATGCACTTCATAGAGAAGTGTTGAAAATGATATCGTTGAAGTATTTCCACACATTATAGGATGTTAGTGACATAAATGAATGGCTGCAAAATGACACTGACGCTGAGTACGGTATGATTACTGACGACGAAATTATCGCCGTTTATTCGTCTGCAGACAACGACAACAGCGATGATGCATTAGTTGACGAGGTTGTTGCTCAGTCTGAAGAGATTGTGATACGTGCAGAGGCAACAACGTAACTGTACAAAATGATTTCCGTAAGTCGTGGAGCGGAAACTAGGCTACGAGGTCAGGGCAACGGCTTTTGCGACAGGGAATACATGAGTTCACACAACGATGCCGTAACACGATGGAGACCACTCTAGAGTCGGCCCTCTAACTGTCCAAACGATACATTATAAAAATATTTTATTTAGTTTCTGGCAGCGACTGCTACCAATCGATATTGTATCTGAAACTTCTGTACCACCGATACTTCCTTTTGCTGTCGGTGTTGGCTTGTTTTCTGAAAGAAGACGAAAGAGTCGGTGTCTGTTCCTGGTTAGCGTTGTTTGTAGATGGACATAAATATAAAGCAGATCGTCTGTCATTAATGTAATAAAAAATTATGAAGTACTGGAGAAGCATTGACTTACGCAATCGACATGTTTTTTTTTACTATGACAGCACACAAATGAATTCATAAAGAGAATAAAATGTTAAGGAAAACTTTTAGTTAAATTTTAGTTTCCTGTATAGGGATGAAGTAACCGAGTTTGATAATTTCTGCAAATGTAATAAGTTCTAGGAGTATTCCAACAAGAAATGTTGCTAGAGTTTGCAAGCAGAATTTTGTCCGATACGGTCCACAAACAGTAACAAGGTAGTGTAAAACATCTATTACTACAAGCTATTTGTGCTGAAATATTAAAAAATTAATATCTTAATCATCACACCTAGAACAAAATTGTTAGGATATTATACCACGTAAAAAAAAGGGTACATGTAAAAGAAATACGGTGCTGTAGAATATTGCTAAAGATGAAATTTGCAGATAGAGCAACTAATCAAGAGATAGGGATTCGAACTTTGGAAAAGAAATATATGACACAACCTGACTGAAAGACGGAATCTTTTGACATAACTTGAGTCATCGAGGTGGAAGAGAGAGTTTCGGGGCTAAGAATTGTAGATGGAGATGAAGGCCTGAGCAGAATAAGCAGGTTCAAGCAGATGCAGTTTGCAGTAGAGGCTTGCAGAAGATAGACTAGCACGGAAAGCTTCATTGAAGCAGTCTTCGGACTCAAAACCAGAAAAACAACAAAAAACGTCTGTGGTCATGGAAGTTGCTTTTTTAGTCTATCATTAAGCTCCCGGTAAAGACATACTTAAGGTTCAGCAGGTTCAAGTGGATGTACGTTGCGGTAGTTATTCGGAGATGAAGCAGCTTGTGCGGGATACACAGGGTGGAGAGCTGCATTAAACCAGAAACGGAATTAAGACAAAAAAAGAAAACAACTACCAAGAAGTTTGAGAAAATCACCAAGCAGTACAGTGATTATTGCACTGTCCAGTCACACTGAAGTGACCGCCTGTCAAAAGCCTGAATACCCTCCTTTTGCAGCACGGGTCACTGCGAGACACACAGGAGGAGGGTTGGCGAGGTTCTGGGAGGTACCGAGACGGATGTGGAGCCATCCATCACAACTCCAGTGCTGTGGCCGGCTATGCTAGGTTTCTCGGTTGAGAATCCATGGCGCTAACACTGCGATCGAAATGGTCTCACGGATTCTCTTTTGAACTTAAATCTTGGTAGTCTGGTGGGTAGGGGAGTACGATAAACTCATTCTGGTGCTCTTAGAACCATGCAATTACACTGTGAGGTATGTGAGACGTTGCATTATCATGCTGGTAGATGGGATCGTGCCTGGAGTTACGAACAGTGAAGAGGAGGCCGACATCGTCCCCAAGGATAGAAGTACACTTTTGTTGCTCTATGTGCCTTCCAGAATGGCGAGATCACCTGTGTAATGCCATTAAAACATCACTCACGCCATAATGCCCACTCCTGGTTGCAGGGCGTTTGCTTTCAGACGTAACGCGCCTTCCTTGTGATGGAGCATAAAACATGATTTGCCTGAAACGGCCCCCTCTCGCCAATCAGTAGACGTCCAGTTGTAATGCTGGACTCCAGATTCCGTCCTTCATCGCTGATGAACAGCAATCTGCATGGGTTTATGAACCAGGCACCTGCCGTGTAGGCCTACGTGCAGCAACGTTCGCTGAACGATCGTTGAGGAGACACTGTTAGTAGGCGCTTAGTTCATCTGGGAGGGCAGTTGGTCAACAGGTGCACGTCTATTCGCCCTTACTTGCCTCCGCAGCCGTTGTTCGCTCCCGTCATCTATGGCCCTTGGTTGCTTCATTGCCGATTTTGGAAAGATCCATCTTTCCATGCACGGTATACCTGAACCATGATGGCACGCGGATAGCTTACAAACTTAGAGATTTCGGAAATTCTTGCAAGCCGGACGCTCTGGCCGAGCGGTTCTAGGCAGTTCAGCCCGGAACCGCGCTGCTGCTACGGTCGCAGGTTCGAATCCTGCCTCGGGCATGGATGTGTGTGATGTCCTTAGGTTAGTTGTTGTTGTGGTTGTTGTCTTCAGTCCTGAGACTGATTTGATGCAGCTCTCCATGCTAGCCTATCCTGTGCAAGCTTCTTCATCTCCCAGTACTTACTGCAACCCACATCCTTTCGAATCTGCTTAGTGTATTCATCTCTTGGTCTCCCTCTACGATTTTTACCTTCCACGCTGCCCTCCAATGCTAAATTTGTGATCCCTTGATGCCTCAGAACATGTCCTACTAACCGTCCCTCATTTTTGTCAAGTTGTGACACATACTCCTCTTCTCCCCAATTCTATTCAATACTTCATCATTAGTTATGTGGTCTACCCATACAATCTTCAGAATTCTTCTGTAGCACCACATTTCGAAAGCTTCTATTCTCTTCTTGTCCAAACTATTTATCGTCCATATTTCACTTCTATACATGGCTACACTCCATACAAATACTATCAGAAACGACTTCCTGCCACTTAAATCTATACTCGATGTTAACAAATTTCTCTTCTTCAGAAACGCTTTCCTTGCCATTGCCGGTCTACATTTTATATCCTCTCTACTTCGGCCATCATCAGTTATTTTGCTCCCCAAATAGCAAAACTCCTTTACTACTTTAAGTTCAAATGGCTCTGAGCACTATGGGACTCAACTGCTGTGGTTATCAGTACTACTTTAAGTGCCTCATTTCCTAATCTAATTCCCTCAGCATCACCTGTCTAAATCGACTGCATTCCATTATCCTCGTTTTGCTTTTGTTGATGTTCATCTTATATCCTCCTTTCAAGACACTGTCCATTCCGTTCAACTGCTGTTCCAGGTTCGAATCCTCCCTCGGGCATGGATGTGTGTGATGTCCTTAGGTTAGTTAGGTTTAAGTAGTTCTAAGTTCTAGGGGACTGATGACCTCAGAAGTTAAGTCCCATAATGCTGAGAGCCATTTGAACCATTTTGCTGTTCCACGTCCTTTGCTTTCTCTCACAGAATTGCAATGTCATCGGCGAACCTCACAGTTTTTATTTCTTCTCCATGGATTTTAATACCTACTCGGAATTTTTCTTTTGTTTCCTTTACTGCTTGCTCAATATACAGATTGAATAACTTCGGGGAGAGGCTACAACCCTGTCTCCCTCCCTTCCCAACTGCTGCTTCCCTTTCATGCCCCTCGACTCTTATAACTGCCATCTGGTTTCTGTACAAATTGTAAATAGCCTTTCGCTCCCTGTATTTTACCCCTGCCACCTTTAGAATTTGAAAGAGAGGATTCCAGTCAACATTATCGAAAGGTTTCTCTAAGTCTACAAATGCTAGAAACGTAGGTTTGCCTTTCCTTAATCTATTTTCTAAGATTCGTCGTAGGGTCTGTATTGCCTCACGTGTTCCAACATTTCTGCGGAATCTAAACTGATCTTCCCCGAGGTCGACTTCTACCAGTTTTTCCATTCGTCTGTAAAGAATTCCCGTTAGTATTTTGCATCAGCGACTTATTAAACTGATAGTCCGTTACGTTAGTTAGGTTTATTTCTAAGTCTAGGGGACTGATGACCTCATATGGTAAGTCCCATAGCGCTGGGAGCCATTTGAACCAATTGAGTTTGAAATGCTTCCACCCATGGCATGAAGTGACTGCACTGTTTACCACGTTCCCCAGACACTCTTTTCATATCTAGCACCTGTTCTTGCTACCGTTGACCGTCTATGAGTAGTTGTTGCACGTTGACGTCAAATTTAGGGTGTGGTTACCTTAACGTTACTTGACTGTGAAAGTTCTAGTAGTATACGCATCGTAAATGTTGTGACAGACTGCAATTAGAATTTTGCCTGATACCGTCCATAATAAACGTACTGGCCCATGCAGTTAAGGTAGCAAAAGGGTTCAAATGGCTCTGAGCACTATGCGACTTAACTTCTGAGGTCATCAGTCGCCTAGAACTTAGAACTAATTAAACCTAACTAATCTAAGGACATCACACACATCCATGCCCGAGGCAGGATTCGAACCTGCGACCGTAGCGGTCACGCGGTTCCAGACTGAAGCGCCTTTAACCGCACGGCCACACCGGCCGGCAGTTAAGGTAGCACTAATCGCTGAAAATTCGGATGACCTTAAAATACTGGCCAAAAGACTCTTTCAAAAAGCAAAGGATGCTGGAATAGAAGTAAGTGATGAAAAAACAAAATTCATGAGGGCAGAAAGAAATTTCAGAACAACAAGACGGGAAACTCTGCTGATCGATAACCACATACTTGAAGAGGTAGATGAGTTTAAATATCTGGGGTAGTAGTGAACAACAAAAAGGATGAGAAACAAGTAATATCTCAGTACGCACAACAAACTGCGTGCCATTAAGGATACATGCGGGCCTCTCGCAGGGAATCAGATGTCCTCTGCCGGTTCCGCATTGGCTACGCTTGGGCAACCCGCGGTTACCTCCTGCGCCGTGAAGACCCGCCTAAGTGTAGGTTCAGCGCCGGATTGAGAGTGGCCCATATTCTGCTGCACTGTCCCACTTCGACTGCCCAGCGACGAAATCTTGGGTTACCGGACTCGTTGCCGCTAATTTTATCTGACGACGCCTCATCGGCTGATACAGTTCTACGTTTTATTCGTGAGGATGGGTTTCATCATTTTATCTAAGTTTTAGCGCGTGTAATTTGTCCTCTATGTCCTCCATACTAGTGCTTCTAGGGTGGACGTTTTAATGTGTTGCAGAGTGGCTGCCTTCTCCTTTCTTTTTTTTTATTCTCATGGTCAGCCAGCCACGGTTACCTGCTTTGTTGTTTTGATCTCTTTATCCCGTTTCTGGCGTTTCTGTGGTTTTCTTGTCCCTTTTGGCCATTTACATGTTTGTTGCCGCTCATCATTCTTGAGATTTTTCCTTTCACTCTGTTTTGAGTTGCCAGCTCGTTCGTTTTATTCTCACACTTGTGGCATTGTTTTATTCGTTATAAGATACTGATGACCTCGCAGTTTGATCACTTTCCCCCTCTTTTAATCCAACCAACCAACCAAACAAGAAATAGAGGCGAGGATCAAGATGCATCCAGAGCATCACACTCACTCAATAAACTGCTGTCATCTAAACTTTTTTCGAGATCAACCACAGTAATAATATGTAAAACCATAATCAGTCCAGTATTACTATGTGGGGCAGAAATGTGGAGAATAGATAAATATACGAAGAGAAAGATAAGTTTTGTGAAAATAAAATCCTGCGAAATGCATTTGGACCAATCTATCAAGGAGGAGAATGGCTAAGAAGAAAGAACATGGAGCTATACAACGAACCAAATGTAGTTGTGGAAGCCAAGACAAGAATACTGAGATGGACCGGCAACGTCTATAGACAAGAGGAGGGATCTTTATTGAAAGAAAAAAAAAAAAAAAAAAGCTCCGTCTTTAGGCCACAAGTGGCCCTTCCGGGACCGTCCGGCCGCCGTGTCATCTTCCGAGGAGGATGCGGATAAGGAGGGGCGTGTGGTCAGCACACCGCACTCCCGACGGTTAGGACGGTATTCTTTGACCGAAGCCGCTACTAATCGGTCGAGTAGCTCCTCAATTGGCATCACGAGGCTGAGTGCACCCCGAAAAATGGCAACAGCACGTGGCGGCGGGATGGTGACCCATCCAAGCGCCGGCCACGCCCGACAGCGCTTAACTTCGGTGATCGCACGGGAACCGGTGTAGCCACTGCGGCAAGGCCGTTGCCCTTATTGAAAGAAGTCTTAGAGAATAAAGTGGAAGGATGGAGACCTCTAGGCACGCCGAAAATGAGATGGGGAAACCAGGTTGCCAAGGACCTCCAGGTATTGGGGGCAAGGAAAGAAGATGGCGAAGACAGAATATTGTGGAAAAGGCTTCTTGACGAAACCAAAAACCGACTGCGGTTTGTGGGGTCAGGAGAGTAAGAGAGTAACGGTACCGTTCTTAACAGTAAGCCGGAATTGTAAAACTCGTATAATGGCAATGTGTCCCGAAATATTTGAATATCTGTATTGTTATCATCATAGGTAGAAAAACAACTCTAGGGACATTACACAATGTTTGAAAATGGCACATTATGAAAGGAATATTGATTGATATTTGGAAATGTAGTGGGATGGAGGAAGGCTGAAGTTTAGATGGGTAGATAGAGTAACTAATTAAGAGGTAATATTAATAAACTTTTTGGAACAGTGACATCGCAGCAGCTGAGAAGAGTGCTCCACCTACCATCTTCGAAGGATGCCATGGGTCTGATGATGGTCATGTGGTATGGCCGAAACCGATCACCTATGTTCTTGTAGCATACGTGGTGTGATCAAGACTGAATTTCAAAAAGAAAAATTTTTTAATTAAGAGATAATTAATCGAAATAGGGAAAAAGAAATTCAAGGCACAACTCGACAAAAAGAAGGGATCGGTTGACAGACTTCCTGAGTCATCAAGGTAGTAGAACGAATGGAGGGGGTCAAAGACTATTGAGTCAGACCAAGGCCTGAATACGGTAAGGAAGTTCAGATTGATGTAGGTTGCAGCTGAGATTTGCACAACACGGACTAACGTGGAGAGCTGCATGAGAACGGTGCCCGGTGTCAAGACCACAACAACCACCAGCACAAGAATACATGTGCTCACGCACGTTATTTACCATCAGACACGCCAAGAGTACATATGTAAGGCATCAGGAATTCGTGAATTTGACAAAGGAGGTAGTATGTGGGGTCAAAATTGTACAGTGAGACCAATGCATAAATACAATGAGCTGGTATAATTGAATGCACGATTGGAGACGGTGAGATGAAGTGGCTTGCACAGGATGGAGCTGCATCAAAGTAGTCTTCAGACTAACAACAAGAGTGAAAATCATTAAGCAGTATAGTGATAGCTATTGATACAGTATACGGGCAGAATTTCTGTGATATTTTCGTCTCGTATTAATGCATACCTTCACTTGATCCGCATCCCTGAAGTTTCTCCTTCTCGTCTATAGCTAAGGTACATGATGAAACTTCCTGGCAGATTAAAACTGTGTGCCGGACTGAGATTCGAACTCGGGCCCTTTGCCTTTCGTGGGCAAGTGCTCTATCAACTGAGCTACCCAAGCACGTGCTTGGGTAGCTCAGCTATTTGAGCACTTGCCCGCGAAAGGCAAAGTGCCCGAGTTCGAGTCTCGGTCCGGCACACAGTTTTAATCTGCCAGGAAGCTACATATCAGCGCACACTACGCTGCAGAGTGAAAATCTCATTCAAGGTACATGATGGTTGAATGGTGACTGAATGAATGAGTGAATGCATACGTTGGAGGAAGCGGCCGCGCATTTACCTGCCTACCTACCTGCGTGACTGGGATTCCGCAGGTGGTGAGCCGCCGGTGCCGCCGCGCCACCACCCCTTCCCCACGCCGTCGACGGCTGCGGCAGTGACGCCGGCCAGCCGCGACCTCGTCCCCACCGCAGAAGACGGCGGCCTCGTCCGGACGCACCGCAGGCGCTCCGCCGACGAGGAGAACGACATTCGCTGCCGGGACTTCACCGAGGGCAACCCCGAAGACAACAGCCTCCGGTCGCCCTACTTCCCCAACACCTACCCCAACAACACCAACTGCGTGCGCATCCTGGACGGTAAGCGGCCTTTTCTGCTGTGCTTTCGTAATGTACGCATAAGAATCAGACAACTTACCTTATATATGTTAATTCTGACCGTCAAGTAGTCTGCTCGCACATGCATGCACTGTGTTGAAAGTAGCCTTGGGAGTCTGCTGACTGAATCTTGTACAAAATATGTATATAGCCATGATTTCCCCACAATGAGCGAAGGGTGTGCAGGTACATTGTGATAACGCAGCTACCAGTCCTTGTTGTCCCATCTCTCAAGCTGTTTGCGGCTGACATCTTCCCTCAGCCACCTCCAAATATCACAGCAAAGTTTTCCTGTGGTTAGAATTATATTAATACCTTCAGCTGCTGACGGGCGCTGATATATATCAATGGGGACGTGAAAATATGTGCCCCGACCGGGACTCGAACCCTGGATCCCCCCTTTCGACATGGCAGACGCTCTATCCATCTGTGCCACTGAGGGCACAGAGGACAGTGCGACTGCAGGGACTATCTGGCGCGAGCTTCCCGTGAGTCCTACATTCTCACCTTGTATGTCCACACATTACATTCGTAGTGTCCCACCCCAACACACTCATTACTCGTGGAAGACATTTTTACCAAGTCCCGTAAGAGTTCGGGGAATGTGTATGCATCCGCACAGAAGAAGGTCATGGCCGGTATTGACAGAACTATACACCTAAATGGATATGGTGTCTGTTCTTTCGGACATGTCTGAAATTAGATTGGGTATGGTGTCTGTTCATTCGGATATGTCCGAAAGAACAGACACCATATCCTTATAAGTATACAGTTCTGGCAATACCGGCTATCACCTTCTTCTTCTGTGCGGATGTACACACATTCCGCGAACTCTTACGGGACTTGCTAAGAATGTCTTCCATGAGTAATGAGTGTGTTGGGGTGGGACACTACGAATGTAAAGTTTGGACATACAAGGTGAGAATGGGGGGCCCGCGGGAGGCGTACGCAAGATAGTCCCTGCAGTCCCACTGTCCTCTGTGACCTCGGTGGCTCAGATGGGTAGAGCGTCTGCCATGTAAGTAGGTGATCCTGGGTTCGAGTCCCAGTCAGGGCACACATTTTCACCTGTCCCCGTTGATAACTACCAGCGCCCGTTAGGAGCTGAAGGTATTAATATAACTCTACTTTCGTTCTAGATGTCTACAGGTCATCAATGGTGTCTGTTCCATATAAGTATATATTTCCTGTGGTTGTCTAACCACGTGGAATAAATTCCTTATGGAGAATTCCATGAACGGCCAAAAATAGTCATTAACATTATTAAGACTGAAACTGACATGCAGATCGCAAAACAAGTTAATACTTTTAAATATTTGGGGGACAGTATTATAAACGCGCAAATAATGAAGTACAAAATAGTTTGAGCTATTTAATTATTTCTGTGGAACTGTGTTGAGGATTCTGGGAAAGGCAGTCCACAGAGATACTCTCCTGAATTTCAATAGGGTTATTGCTATACCAGCACTGCTGCATGGATGCGCAAACTAGACCATCAAGAAGGCAGATGAAAAGAAAAAAAGCATATGAAATGAATTTTCTTAGAAACATGAGTCGATACCATCTGATGGATAAAAAGAGAATGTACTGAATATGCAAAACACAACTGAAATCATAAAACAATGTCAGTTACATTTAAAGAACATAGAGACTTTTTGCCAGATACTAGAATCACTAAAGCCATAAAACAATACAAACTAAGAAGCGAAAGATGAAGACCAATGAAGAGATGGATTGACCAGTTTTGATGGAGTGGACCAAAAAGCCAGATCCTTGATGTACATGATTACGATTATCGTTATTAATACCCCATGGTAACTGATGGTCAAGCAATTTTAGAATAATAAAACAGCCAAAATTTCTTACTTATGTGACCATTCGTAACGGTAAGGATAATACACTTGACAAGGGAGATGTTGCAGCAGATATATGACTCCATTATAATATATGATTTAAATATTAGTTTTATGGTAATCAAAGCCACTGTTAAGTTTGGACTATGTAGACCATCATGTTTCTCTTATATCACGTGTGGCAGGGCAGCCACTTTGTCTTAAGGTTGACCCACAGTAAATCACGACACAGGCCAAGTAAATTGAAATATCATCACATGTTGTTATAATGATGCACACCTATGTTCAACACTGAAATTCTTACAAAACTGCGCTCCAATTGACAGCGTTGAAGTTCTTTTTCTCTTTTATTCATTTAATTGAAAATATAAGTTCTCCTTTAATGGCGATAATAACTTTTTTTTCCCTTGCTGATGGTCCACCTGCATTGTGGGCAACGTGGTCAGTCACTAATTCGTCCGTTGGTACTCCTTTCACCACAAATATATATATATATATATATATATATATATATATATATATATATATATATATATATATATATATATGCACTTGTGGAGGCACAATGAATAACCCTGAGTAAAGGATCGTGGATACCTTACACATTGACTTGATGTTGCTGCGAACTTGGCACTTTTTCAGAGAGGGTGGTGTCTTCCATTGTGAATATTGCTGTTTTTTTCACGATCGTACCACTACACCCATGATTAATTACCAACTATTATCGTGCACAGGAAATTTGGGTCATCTTGAACTATAGTTTGCAGTTCCGCGCTAAACTCGAACCCACGGTCACGATGGTGGGGTTTCAAACACGTTCATTTCATCAGCTACAATAAGTCGACATCCGTACGAGATTCCAAGGATTTCACATAAGATCACAGATAGTCTGCCTTCTGACGTTCAGGATGACTTCACGCACTGACACGATCTTCTCCAGAGCTGTGCACGTTGGGTCGGCTTGTCTGTTACCCTCCACAGACTCCAGGTCATCTTAAAATGTCTTAAGCCATCCATACTCACTTTACTTAGCTCAAAGCTTGCTCGACATGCCGCGGGTTACGGTTGCAGTTATGCCGGGCGCAAAAGAAATCTTGAAGTAGATCTTCCGTTCCTTTGAGTCAGTGATTTCGTAATTTGCAGGCGCAGTAGAACATGCTGAAAGTTCACACTGGTGCACTCACAACGATTGCTCTTGTCAGACTGGCAGTTGGAATGTATAACTAGACGCACATAGCCGCGTAAGTTTATACTCCTGTTTGTTTGGGTGTAACATTCAAAATGTTGGAACGTGCTATGCTACTGTGTTCTGAGGAAATAAAGCACAATTTAAAATGAGTATATCTATTACAAATGGCTTTCACTACTTAATACGAAGCGATACACTGATACGAATTACAGGGAATGTAAGCGAGTTCAGAATTATTTTTACACACTTTAAAGGAATTGCACATCACTCCGTCTGGTCAGTCTGACAACATCTAAGCGATAATCGATTTCACACCATACACTATGTAGTATTTTATGTGGAGTCACCGACGCAAGAGCTTCAGAAAATGAGTATTGAGTTATGGACTTGTTTTCGGCGCAGGAGACGCATGATCCGTTGAAAGAAATCAAAGTGAGTCGGATCTGGAGCTTTAGGTGGCCGAGAGAAGAAAACAGGGTCGTCATGGGCAGTACGACCAATCCAGCGATTTGGAAAACGTCGATTTAAAATGTACGAACCTCCACATCCAAAGGTGCTTGTGTGCCATTTCCACATCTGCCCCTGGAAATGTTCCTAAATCTCTGTCTTACCATTATATAATCTATCTGTAGCATGTCAGTATATCCCGGCTTCTTCCATGTATACAACCTTCTTTTATGTTTCTTGAACCAAGTGTTAGCTATGATTAAGTTGTGCTCTGTGCAAAATTCTACCAGGTGGCTTCCTCTTTCGTTTCTTACCCCCAATCCATATTCACCTACTACGTTTCCTTCTCTCCCTTTTCCTACAAGACAATTCCAGTTGCCGGTCGGATTGGCCGAGCGGTTCTAGGCACTACAGTCTGGAACCGCGCGACCGCTACGGTCGCAGGTTCGAATCCTGCCTCGGGCATGGATGTGTGTGATGTCCTTAGGTTAGTTAGGTTTAAGTAGTTCTAAGTTCTAGGGGACTGATGACCTCAGAAGTTAAGTACCATAGTGCTCAGAGCCATTTGAACCATTTTGTGCCATTTCCTGAAGTATTTAATCCACGGCATCCGTGACAGTATGTGACATCATATATTAGTCAAGCATGTCCAGGTAAATGTTTTTTTGGTAATCCTGTTCACTCTGATGTTGTAAGCAGTCCATTATGAAGTACACAGGGCCGCGGAGTGCCTCCCGAGCTACCGCGATCCACAGTTGAAGCTCGCTGACATCTGACGGATCCAAACAGAGACTTTTCGGATTATACACAGCTCTTCCCTCCAAGGGCTCTTGCGGTGCCATCAGTTTCGTCCTCAAGATCTTAAAAATATCCATCGACTGTGCGATAAACTCTCACACACTTAGACCAAAAAAATGGTTCAAATGGCTCTCAGCACTATGGGACTTAACATCTGTGGCCATCAGTCCCCTAGAACTTAGAACTACTTAAAACTAACTAACCTAAGGACATCACACACATCCATGCCCGAGGCAGGATTCGAACCTGCGACCGTAGCAGTCACACTTAGACCACTAGAGACACCGTGCACTAGTGTTTTGGGAGACATTGGAACCATTGTCAAATCTATTCCCAGCACAAGGAAACCAACCTATCATTAATCACAAAAAATTTAGAGCGGTATTCTTATCATTAAACACGTTCTAAAACAATTTTATAGATGCTGCGCATTGCGCTACTACAGCTGTTAATACTTAGAGGCGTGTGCAGATCAGAACCTCAGCTGATGACATTAAAGTGCTTTAAATTTAATCACCGACGACGCCAATTGAGCATCATCAAGTGGATCTGTTGTAACATAGGTAAACATTACAACATTTTATCGTCACTCTAAGGTAAAACATTTAAGGATCTCTTCCAGATTTGAGTAATGAGAAGCACATGGCGAATAATGTAGTGTTCTGCACATACCAAACCAAGATCACTGATCTTTAGCTAATCTTAGGTTACACTGAGCTAAACATTGCTGAAGAGATTCCGATATGTGCCGCAGGCTTCCCTTAAGGTGTGATGTAGCATGTCCTTGCCTGTCTCTATTTTTACCTGTGCCAGCTTTAGCAGTGATTCATTCATTCCTCAAAGTACAGGCACACAAACCTCCAAGTGCCAGAAATTCAGAACGGTACAAGACGTTGAATGCCGATAGAGTATCAACCAAAACTTCGACTTAGGTCGTACTTTGAACTGTCGGCCAGCAGAACGGGCCTAATCTTTAATTAAAAGTAACGCCAGAACTACGGAGCACAGGAAAAGCATAACTCTGAGTAACTAACATGTGTAGCTTCCTTGGGGAAGTTGGTACGGCATTAGATCATTGTACCAAGAGCCCTGGGTTCAAACCCCGATTAAGAATTTTTTAATGTGTTTTGGATGAAAGTGTTATATGGGACTTAACAATACTTCCGTATGTGTGATGCAATTGTTTCTTTATTCTACTGTCCCGGCCGTTTCTGTTTATTCTGTGAAACTACAAGTGCACCAACTGCTTCATCACGAATGGCGTCTGTTCTGTGGCACATGGCCGACAGAACATCACACCTATTTACAGAAGTGTGCTCTAGAGGTTTGCTAGTTTGCTAGTTTGAACTAACGAAGCGGAAGCAGACACCCAAAAGAAAATTGCTACAAACTCCGAAAAGTCCTTTTACATATCAGGAAAATATTCTCCAGTGTAAAGGTTTCACGTGTAAACAGTCAACAGACATCAAAGACGGATTTGAAGGCAGGACCTTTGGTAAATCGACCTCACGCTCTATCACCTTTTTTCTCTCATTTTGTTAGTTATAGTTCGTTGCGGACGTCCCATGACATCCGTTCAAGTTAATTGTTTAAAAATTCACTCCGTTTTTCGCTTTTCATTATTTTTACGGAGGGCAGCTGACCGAACATGCTGAGCTATCGTGCCGGCACCAACTCAACCACGCGAGAACTGCTAGTTGAACATTCGCAGATACCTTTTCCTGTCCCCAGAATGAGATTTTCACTCTGCAGCGGAGTGTGCGCTGATATGAAACTTCCTGGCAGATTAAAACTGTGTGCCCGACCGAGACTCGAACTCGGGACCTTTACCTTTCGCGGGCAAGAGCTCTACCAACTGAGCTACCGAAGTACGACTCACGCCCGGTCTCACAGCTTTACTTCTGCCAGTATCTCGTCTCCTACCTTCCAAACTTTACAGAAGCTCTCCTGCGAACCTTGCAGAACTAGCACTCCTGAAAGAAAGGATATTGCGGAGACATGGCTTAGCCACAGCCTGGGGGATGTTTCCAGAATGAGATTTTCACTCTGCAGCGGAGTGTGCGCTGATATGAAACTTCCTGGCAGATTAAAACTGTGTGCCCGACCGAGACTCGAACTCGGGACCTTTGCCTTTCGCGGGCTGTGGCTAAGCCATGTCTCCGCAATATCCTTTCTTTCAGGAGTGCTAGTTCTGCAAGGTTCGCAGGACAGCTTCTGTAAAGTTTGGAAGGTAGGAGACGAGATACTGGCAGAAGTGAAGCTGTGAGACCGGGCGTGAGTCGTGCTTCGGTAGCTCAGTTGGTAGAGCCCTTGCCCGCGAAAGGCAAAGGTCCCGAGTTCGAGTCTCGGCCGGGCACACAGTTTTAATCTGCCAGGAAGTTTCACCTTTTCCTGTCCTCTGTCGTTCTGGCGTCACTTTTATTATGCTTTAAGCATGTTCTCCTGGACGACAGCACGTATCCCCAACTATATCGGTGTTTTGGTTGATCCTCTATCGACACACAACGGTTGGTACTGATCAGAGTGTGTGGCATCTGGTGGTCTGGGTGTAAGCGAAACTAAAACACTTCCTTGTTTGACAGGATAAATTGAGGCGAACGTTTTCTCAAAACGTGTGAATCCCACTCAGAGGCGTAAGGCAAGCTCGTTGGTTTGCTATAAAACTGAGTTCGTGAAAGTCATGTAAATGGTCCGCTGTGCGATATCCATTCCTCAAGTCTCCGTGTCTGTGGTCGTGATAAAATTCGAGTGTCTTACTAGCTGTAATAGTAAATCCTGTCGTGGTTGATGGGATACATATGCCTATAAAAGCAACACGCAGTACTGAGCGTTGGGACATCCATGTTTCATACCTGTCTAGTGCTACCAAGTAGCGAGATGCTTTCAGAACTCGGAGAAAAGACCATGAGGTGGATACATAGAAGGCTGCGCGAGCCATCAAATGTGACGCCGTGTGTTAATAGTGTGTCTTTTTCACGGAAATGAGATGAAATCACCATCTTACCTATTCCACGAATCTCTTAGGTAACTAATTGTTTTGAAAAAGTACCATGCACCCCAGTAACTTTGCGGGTTACTATATCATTTATATATAGTGGGACGTACATGCTCCAGAAAATTTCATAGAACGTAGAAAATACTTGGTGTGTGTGATGTGTCAAAGCCAGCTTTCAATGTTACGTTGAAATCTTGAGTACAATATTTCATGGCTTTAGTTGCCAGGAGAGTAAATGCGTTTTGTTACTGATTCTTTGTATTTATTTCCATAATTTTCATCCTGATAAAATCATTCTAAAATTAAAAATTTCACTCTGAAAGTTCTCGGCTCACATGAAATCATTGATCTCGTTAGGTTCACAGGACACATGTGTCCAACTTTATCGATTTTCAGAGTTACTCAGCATAATTTTTTTTGTAGTGAAAGCGTATTATTTATCACAAATAAAGACAGTTTTTGATCTTTTGTTTCTCAAATAGGTGCAAAAAAAAATTCACCATGCAAGGTTAATATCTTGTACATTAGATAGGAGACGGATAGGGTTATACTTTCTTTTTGTATCATCTGTCGTTACTTGAGAAGTGAAATAATTACATCACTAGTTCTAAGGGTAACATGACTATCGATTAATGTCCAATAGACAAGATCACTACAGACGGCAGTACAGCGTAGGGGGATGCCTGTGGGTGGGTTGGGGAGGCAGGTTATGAGCTACAAAACTTTAAAAAAAAAAAACATCTACGAACGATGTACTTACCCCCTTTACTCTAATTCTGCAAACTTGTCATTTCGATAGAGGAGCACATTCCGCCAGGCAGGTGCGTCTGGCAACGTAGCTTGTAGCATGCGACAGAGATGAGCCTAGTAGTGTTGAGTATAGTGCCGAGAAAGTAACTTAGTTAAAAGCTATTCTTACATATGTAGGGCAAGGCACACGTAATATGTAGTGAGAGAGATCAGATCCTTCTACTTTGTAATAAAGACCCTCCTACTTTCAAATACGCTCACTGTTGCGACCCCGCGTCGAAATCTCGGTCGCATAAACTACACATCACGAGCGAAAGATGACAGTGAGTGCATATACGAAAGGCGGAACTAGCACACCAGTGTTCCAGCGACTCCTGCAGCGGTCGCCAACGGCCAGGGACTACGTTGCACGTCACCTATGACGTACAGCCAATAGCAAAGAGCTATAGTATTACTCCACGCTATTAATGGAGGCGCGCCCAGAGGCTTAGATGAGAGTGTGTGTAATCCAACGGAGAGTTTTGCGGTAGAGAGGCTCTTCTAGTGTGTCTACAGCTGTTGTCGCTCCATCTCCCAGCCTTATGTGCTTATGGTCGAGGTAGTATCGACGCTCTTCCGCAGTGTTAACAACAGAATAGAGACCTTTATCCAGTTTCAACAGTTTGTTGACCCCAGGACCATGAAGCATATATTAACAAATCTGTCACAGTTGCAACACAAATGTTTGTGACTTGTTTCGAACCATCTGGTCCCTTCTCAAGCATGGCCTGATAAGGCTGCACTGAAAGTGCTCGATCTTAACAACAAACATCAAAACCGCAATACGTGCTTCATAGTGTGTTCGCAGGTGACTGCCACACTCAACATGTGCCTACTTAGCAAGTCAGAGTTTGAGTCTGAGGTTGATTGTGAGTTGCTAAACAGACACATGTACACTGCGACAACCATCTGCGAACGTTTTATAAAGCATATACTGACATTTTGATGTCTGTTGTCATGTTATTAAGACAGGGCACTTGCAGTGCAGTCTCAGTAGGACAGGCTTGAGAAAGAATCAGCTGGGTCGAAAATAGTCGCCAAACATACGTACTTCCACGGTGAAAGATTTGTTAATAAATGCTTCATGGAAGAATAGAGACTGCATGGTGTAATTGGACTTTTACGGACTTTCATTGTACATAGATCAGAAGTTGACTACTTTCGCTACATTAATAACAATGTGTATTTGGAACAGCTTATTGTAATCATTACAGTAGCTACGATTTTAGAATGCTTTCCTGAAGTTCTGAATAGCGCCGAGGCACGCTGATATCAGAACAGTATATGGTCGATATATTACGTGACAAGTCCCGTATCACAACATCTGTAGGAATGAGGCTGACCAGACTAGTGGTGAACCAGGTCGGGGATACTCGAGAAAGAAGAAATCCAATGTCAAAATTTTTAGAATGACAAGTAACTATATTTTGTCCACGCTCGTTGAAACTGCTAATCATGACCCATCTTCAGTACAAAAGATATGCAGGAAAACTTTAACAAATTCAATCTAAAAGAAAGGAAAGCGATTCTGAAAAAAGCAAAGGATTTCTTTACTGTTATTTTCCGAAAAACGAAGAAGTGGGAGACGCGTTTTGTGCTCTGCAGGGCATTATGCCAGAAGATCCATTACTGGCACATTTTTCTGTTTGCCTCATACAAAATCATACTGATGAGCAGAAGCACCTATTTTCCCCCTTATATATGGTCTGACAAATAACATGCTCTTTCGAGAAAGACGAATTTTCGGTTTAACATTTTCTCAGAATCGGCACTCCCTAGCACTTAGGCTTTAGTGAGTAATGTGAGACTACAGTGTTACATTCGTATATACGATGTCGGCTCGGTTTCCATACCATAAACAGAAGGGAAAACCAAAAAAGAACCGATAATTACTCATCCTGTGCAAAATTGCTGAAATAGACTGTCAGCATTATTTGAAGTGTGTTTTACACATGGCTTAATAGTATCTTCCGAGTACAAGTATTTTCAATTAAGGCTTTACATAAGGTGTTTGGTCATCCTTCTGTCAGAGTATTTAATAATTTACATTGTCTTTGTAACGATCTGCAGCTTAACACTGCTGCACTCCTACGGACGAGTTGCTGGGAGTGGCCAAGAAAAGTCGCATGTCTGTTGCTAGTTGCGGTTTTCCTGTACTGGCGGTAAGGGCAGTTTCCGGCAAGTTGCAGAGTTAATGTGTTGGGCAGGTAAAAGTTGGGAGTTCATGTGAACAGGGAATTGGAAAGGATGGGGAAGGCGATAATCGATGTGAGGCAACCACAGGAAGGCGGAAAGTCGGTCTGACCACGGGGGCGCCCCGACTACTTTCTGCACTTCGGGGAAACTGTCTCCCGTTCTATCGACCATTTTGCCATTTCCTTTTGTGTAACTTTGCTCTCTGCTTTGACCGGGTACCACCATCGTCTCCTAGCTCTCTCCCTTTCTTCATACGTCGGTGACTTGATAAAACTCATGAGGTATTGCTTCCAGATTGCCGATATTTTTAATATTAACTGTCAGTGTCTTTGATTCATCCACTACACTAGACTAACATTTAAAGGAACCTTCAAATGATCATACAGTTCTTTCTCCGACGTCAGTTGCCGTGCCATCTCCAGTCTAACTGATGATATTATCTGATGTTTATTCTTATTTTTCCTTAATACTCCTTTCATATTCAAATTTTGTTCCTACTAAATTATGATTGTGCATGTTTTTCTTTCACAGTTTCTTGAATACATACCCGCATAGTTGTCTTTAATTATGACACTGTGCTGAAATCGTATTATCCTCTGCTTCAGACTGTCACATTTTCTTCAGTAACTTTCTTCCTCTAAGAGGGCTTTCTTTTATTTTAGTTTCTTTTGTGCTAAAACATCATTCACTATTCATATACGTAATTTTGTTAGGTGATTTCACTTTTCGTCAGTATTTGTGTAACCTAAATTTTCTCATATTCTAAACGTATTTTATATTCATTATAATTATATATTTTGCAGCAGAGAATTAAATTCTGTATATGATGACCATCTTCAACACCAGAATGCAACCCATTTTTCCGTCACATTGAGGCAATATACGTAAATACGGTAGTCATAATTACATTATGACTCTCTCATATTTACAAGCAGCGTGATTCAGATGATCCTGACCATGGGTTTTCTGCAACCCACAATGCCATCAAATACCATATGCAAGATTGTCGTATGCTCTCGCTTGCTTCTTGCAAACTGTTGATCCTACACAAATTGTGAACAGGGCCTGTTTTGTGGAAAATTTAATTTAGTTAAATTTTGTACAGGGTACGTTATTGGTAGAGGCCAGTTTCCGAATTATTCGAGAATAGCATACAAAAGTGACCACGAAGGGCGTTTTTTTTAAATAACTATAGGCCTGTGGCCTCCAGTGAAAACGTATCCCTGTAAAAAAATTTAAGAACATTAAATTTCCTTCAGAAAGGACTTGTTCATTTTTTCTGTAGGACGAATAGTTCGCGTGTGGCGAGCGTGAAACTATGAAAATCTTACGCGTAGTTTCTGAAGGCGTTGCAGGTTGCATAAAACCTATCAGTAGGGGCACCTGCACCACCCTGCATGTAGGCTCAACGTGACTGAAAAACTGTTTACACTCGGATCTTCAAGATGGCTGACATAGAAGAATGTTAATTACCTGGGTAAAATCATGTGGTTCATAATTGGAATAAATATAAAAAAGAACCTTCCCTGATTACTGTGAATTTTTCTGCGACTATGTGGTATCTCTCCTAAACATGTTACTTAATTTAAGCTGTTGCACCTTCCTATTCTTCGATACATTCTAATAATTTACATTTCTGTTCGATGTGTTTCTCGGTCTTGGATCCTCGTATAAATGTGGTAAGTTGGACCGAGCCAGGGTGCACACTGGTTGGCATAGTCTACTCAGACATGGATGGCAATTAAAATTACCGCCGCACCATCCACGTTCCGATTGTTTGTGGTTTCGGTAAATCAGGTAACGCAATGAAGGGGTGGTGTCTTTGCGAAGGTCATCTTCGCCATCGTTGCGTAGTAAGAGACCCTGTGCTCTAATGAGCTTGTCATCGACGGCCTGTAAGATTCACTTGCGAAAACTTCGCATCTTGATCACCAGCCAGAAAGGCCTCCAGTGTTCATTTAGTAGTGCCGTGTATACTATGTGATCAAAAGTATCGGGAAACCTGGCTGAAAATGACTTTAAAGTTCGTGGCGCCCTCCATCGGTAAATGCTGGTATGCAATGTGGTGCTGGCCCACCCTTAGACTTGATGACGGCTTCCAATCTCGCAGGCATACTTCAGTCAGGTGCTGGAAGGTTTCTTGTGGAATGGTAGCCCATTCTTCACGGAGTGACGCACTGAGGGGAGGTATCGATGTCGGTCGGTGAGGCCTGGCACTAAGTCGGCGTTCCAAATCATCACAAAGGTGTTCTACAGGATTCAGGTCAGGACTCTGTGCAGGCCAGTCCATTACAGGGATGTTATTGTCGTCTAACCACTCCACCACAGGCCGTGCATTATGAACAGGTGCTCAATCGTGTTGAAAGATGCAATCGCCATCCCCGAATTACTCTTCAACAGTGCGAAGCAAAAAGTTACTTAAAACATCAATCTAGGCCTGTGCTGTGATAGTGCGACGCAAAACAACAAGAGGTGCAAGCCTTCCTCCGTGAATAACGGCACCACACCATAACACCACTGCCTCCGAATTTTACTGTTGGCACTAAACACGCTGGCAGATGAGGTTCATCGGGCATTCGCCATGCCCACACCCTACCATCGGATCGCCAAATTTTGTACCGTGATTGGCCACTCCACATAACGTTTTTCCACTGTTAAATCATCCAATGTTTACGCTCCTTACACCAAGCGAGGCGTAGTTTGCTATTTACCGGCGTGATGTGTGGCTTATGAGCAGCCGCTCGACCATGAAATCCAAGTTTTCTCACCTCCCGCCTAACTGTCAAAGTACTTGCAGTGGATCCTGATGCAGTTTGGAATTCCTGTGTGATCGTCTGGTTAGATATCTGCCTATTGCACATTATGATCCTCTTCTAATGTCGGCGGTTTCTGTCAGTCAACAGACGAGGTCGGCCTTTTGTGCTGTACGTGTCCCTTCACGTTTCCGCCTCACTATCACATCGGAAACAGTGGACCTAGGGATGTTTTGGAGTGTGGAAATCTCTCGTACATACGTATGACACAAGTGATACCCCTTCACCTGAGCACGTTCGAAGTCCGTGAGTTCCACGGAGCGCCCATTCTGCTCTCTCTCGATGTTTAATGACTACTGAGGTCGCTGATATGCAATACATGGCACTAGGTGGCAGCACAATGCGCCTAATATGAAAAACGTATGTTTTTGGGGGTGTCCGGATACTTTTGATCACGTAGCGTAGCTGTCAGTGCCTCTGTCACGTGTTTTATATTTAGTCCAGATGGCAGAAGCGCTCGGCCCTTAGCGTTGGCTGCAATTCGGGTTTTCTGCGCATCCGAGCTATATTTATTCGTCAAACAGAAGCACACACTGTAGCAACAGAACGGTTTGGATGTGTGGATGGTCCTTTCTCCTAACAATGTCACGAATATAAATATCATAATCAGCAAACTATGGGCTATGTACTATCATGCACATTACTTACATACTGATTCGTGGAAAATAAATAAGCCCAATATAGTGTTTGGACGTTCAACAAGAATAATTTGTATTTGCTGAAGACACAACCAAGTTTTTGTAATAGTATATTTGGGCAATGGGACAATCACGTAAAATCAGTATTAGGAAATGTAAATATAAGACTTAGAATTGTTGGAATAGTCCTATGGAAGTGCTGTGCATCTTCAAAGGAAATAGCATACAGGAGCCTATTGCAACCAGTTCTGTTATCCCAATAACCATCACTCCTGCGCCCACTTATTTAAGTGAATGGAACTTACTTATAAGAAGTAGCTTACGACGTCTGATTAGTTTACAAAGCAGCCAAGGTGTTAAATATTTGACCTTAAGCATTTAAGGTGTTTGTGGTTGAAGACGCAGAATCGTAATTACATTTTCCATTAGTTTCCGACTATTCATCAATAGACTGATGAAAAATTTGTGACGATATTTGAAATTGACGGCATTGGTACAATAACTTTTGCCAAAAATAAGACCTTACTTCCATTCCATAGTTAGAAAATTGATCGGCTCTAGGATGTAATAATGATACCTGCGCATTGGAACAATTCATAATAACATGGAAAATGAAAAAATCAGGGTCGGGAGTTTGGGGAAAAAACCAGACACGTCCAGGGCTTGCTTTGTCGTAGCAGCAATCACTAGTCACATTGTGGCATGTGAAATTCCTCCAGGTACCTCAGTGTGGTTGGTTTCGTACAATACTTCTATTCACACTTAAAGAAGCTGTTTCGGGCAAACATTAAGAGTACTGGTAATGAGAATTGGCTCTAGTGCACCATTGTCACAACTTACATATGATACTTCCGTCATTCAGAAAACCTCAACTATATTAATGTTGTGTGAGGAAAAACTTTATAAATCCCCTCTGCGAGTTAAGTCCTATGAATATAAAGATGTCTTGAAGCTTGGCATAGAGTATACGCCAACTTCACACATGGAGTTTTATAATAAGCGGGTATGTGACAGAATTGTTACGGATACTACATACAGTTCATCACAAGCTGTAGGACTCTGTACTTACGAACCTTCCATATCTATGTCTTCCAATAGTGTATCCACTTCTTTATTTTTATTTATTTTTTGTAATTTTGAGACACATCATAATACTCGGTATCGTATGAAGTATTACAGTGGCTGATGTTTTAGTTACTTATTTATTTCACATGATATTAAAAAGTGACAAAGTTTTTGGTGCAAATACTAATGAATTAAAAAATTCAACGTATACCAAATAAGCCTTTATTCGCCTATCGTACGAAGGTACAGCGGTGTGCTTGTGGCCTTAGTATATGCTGGGGAAAGACAAACCCGATAAAAAAAATTCCTATTTGTGGACATTTTTTGTCTTATTCGAAATTATATAAACGCGTCGCACCTGGTTATTGCAACAGTACCTTCAATTATGTTTAAATTTTGTTGGAAGTCACTGTGTATTATCATTATCAAACACTGGATGAATATAATCTAGACGATAGGCGCTCGGTTTTAAGTAAAGATAGTCTTTCCCATATCTCGAAGTTTTTGAAGACAATTTCCCTGTATTGTGCGCTGCACAGTAACTTAATTTTGCAGCTAAGTTGAGTTGTATATGTGAACCTATGGCTAGTATGTGTTGCAAAGAGAGTTAGTAGTAAAAATGTAATAACGCCCTGGCTGATGCTGCAGTTTTGCTGCACGAAGAGGGGAAAATGTAATAACCGATTAACCTTTTTTTCCCTTTATTGTACGAGGGATGCCAGAGAGAACAAGTTTCAAATGGTTTTAAATTAGGTTTAAAGTTTGCTGGAAGCCGATAAGTGCTCTCATTCTAAAATACGTTACTGGAAGAATGTAGTCTGGGTAATTTGATTGCTCTGAGTCATGCTGCATCAAGATAAACACATTGTTTAAGACTTGACATACTGTTTTGAATCTTCAACGTAAGATTATACCCCGTACGGAGTAGATTATGAGAGCATTTCAATTTTTTAAATTCGGTAAATAATTGTATGGAATATTGAAAATCCAGAATTTAGTTGCCTCTGGGAGCGGTTACGTAAGCAAGCTGCAACAGAGTTCGGTTGACCATATTAGCCGTTTAGGTGAATGCTTACAGTTCTTATGAAGCAGGCAGGAAAAATTATATCTAAAGAATTCAGTTACTTGCTATAGTCCACTCCACCAAGTAACAGAAATGCTTGGAGAACTTAACAGTTGCATACCAAAGGGGGGGGGGGGGGGGTCAGTAACTGATCCCAAAGAAGTTTTTAGGCTAAAACTCTTGTCGTGTTCATACATGACATTTATCGTAATTATAATTGCTCCAATCGACAATAAGAACAGCATTTGGTTTACACTCATTGTTGAGTTATAGCGATTGTTATAACTGAAGGTGTAGCAGGTCAACAATCACCACTCGCAGTCAACCGGTAAAAAGTGTGGTGAGTGGAAGGTAATACCTTTGTGGCATTTGACAGAATATACAAGAAGATGAAATTGACAGATGACGAAATTAGAAATTTGCTTGGGAGTTCAGACAATGAATTTAGTGGTGAACTATCCGAAAGCTCAAGCAATGAAACTGAAGATGTAGTCATGGAAATGCCAGATCAAGTAGTTTCTGACAGCAGCGAGTTGGATGAAAGTGAACAGGGTAAGTATTGATTTTTCTTACTTTTTGCAGATATTTTGGAGTATATTAGGATGCGTGTCTCGGTAGGATGCTTAGTTTGCTAGTGTTCGGTTCTGTTTTCATATTTTTATAGTTATTCAACCAACAAGAAGACGACCCAAGCCGAAAGCACAAATTGGTCAACTTGAAAAAGACATGGTGGCCCTGTCATGTATGATATGGAAGAGAAGCCCTTACGTAAATCAAAGGAGGAGGTCTGTTGCTAAAGTAGTGAGAACCCCGAAAGGAACTAAGCCAGGGATAAAACCTGATACTCCAGGTAAAACTTTTCTCATGTACTTCGATGATAACATCCTGGATAACATTTTGATATGTACCAATCAAAAGCTTGGGAATCATCTGAAGATATTTTCATAAAAACTTCGAAAGCATTTGAAAGGGAAGAAATTGTCAGCAATTGGAATTCTGTTGAACTGTGGAGTCCATAGACAGAACAAGGACAGTTTACGTGATATATTTAGTAAAGAAAACTTTCCGATGTACCGAGCCTCATTTTCGGAGCATAGACTGAGGCTCTTACTGAAGTGCTTGCGTTTTGATGAAGCTCTAACTCGAGCAGCTAGAAAACAGGCCGACAAATTTGCTCCTATCAGGGATATATGGAACATGACAGTTAGTAAATTTCCTGAGTTTTATAATGCTAGTGAGTCTGTCTCAGTGGATGAAGAACTTGTGACCTTCCATGGGCGATGCCCATGCAGGCTAAATATTCCAACAAAACCAGGAACATGTGGAATAGAGGGGAACCTGTTATGTGATTCAGATACGAAATACTGCTTCGCTGCGGAACCCTACGCTGGAAAGCACGCTAATGAGAAGAACCATAAAAGTGGCCCTGAAATAGAAGATTGATTGAAATGTCTAACTTGAAACAATCTGGAAGAAATGTTACCATGGACAGAAAGTTCACTACCGTTCAACTCGCATCTGATCTTTTGAAAGAGAAAATAACTACAGTTGGAACTATTCGAAGTGACAAACACGATGTTCCTACAGAACTCCGTCCTGTTTCTCTAAAAAAAGCTACACCGGGAATAATCCGATTTGCATTTGGTGATGATGCCACTTTAGTCAGTTACGTGCCTAAGAAAGGAAAGGTAGTTACAGTATTGTCAACCCAACATGTGAAGGAAGAGAAGCCAGACATCATCCTGTTCTACAGTTGTACAAAGTCAGGAGTGGATACATTCGATAAGTGTGTAAGAACGTACAGCTGCCATCGAGCAACGCGTCGATGGCCAATGGCGGTGTTTTTTAACTTTATTAACATTTCAGCATACAATTCATAAGTTGTATTTCAAGATACACACAAGGAATGGACAAAGAATTACCCGACAAAGAGCTCTGGAACAAAAAAGTACCTGGAAGATCTTGCTCGTGAACTGTGTGACCTCAACATGAAAAGGCCTACACTCAAAATACACTACAGCGTTATCAACTTTGGGGTGTGAGTGTAATCAATATCAAGGTACTGTGAGCAGAGGAAACAACGTTACGGAGTCGCTACGGAAAGAAACACGTGCAGCTGTGCCTAAGATGCCACAGAAAGGCCGCTGTTACTTATGCGCCAGAAACAAAGACCGTAAGAACATGAAGGCTTACACTTCTTGCAGGAAGTATATCTGCCCTGCACACACCAAGAAAGAAGAAGTAGTTCGTATTGTAAAGTATTCTGAATGTGAATCTCAGTAATCCTTGTAATTGTGAAATTAATACAAATAAATGTAAAAAAACTATTTGTTTTTTAATAATAATGTCCCAGAAACACTTTCCCAGTAATAATAATCATCATTTTAATCTTCTAATCTGCCAAAATTATGGAAATACATAAGTAATATGATTTATCCTAGATAGAGGATGTGTGATGGTTGTGGTGTCAGTCGCTGACCCCTCCCATTGGCGTTGGCCAGTGCAACATGCAGCATTGGTATGCAACTGTTAAAAGGAAATTTTTGGAAGGATAGTGAAGTTGTTCTCGCGAAGTGCTGTTGGCCCCGTGTTTAGGCAATGTTTATTGGAGCAGGACTGCCACCGTTGTACATGTTGCTTATAATTAAATTTTTGTTACTCTAGAGGAGCCCATGAAAAACCATTGGTTATAGAACAATGAAACTTTGTGGAAACATTTGCAACAACATTCGGAAGAGGAGTAACGAACACAGCATTGAAAGAACCGATTTTCCGCACAAGGGGGTATCATTTATTATTTCCATACAGTGTTTACGTTGCAGGTTACAAACTTTGCACAATATGAAGACCATCATCATGTACGACATCGCAGAATCCTACTGGAGATGCCTCCTCACGACTGATCTCAGCACATTTCTGAAGTTGAAGCGTGGAACGTTCAGTTGTCGTCACGCAGCTCGTGCATAGCTTGAAGATCGCACCTTCAGTATACAGACAGACGTAATCTGATTGGTGGCTCGTGTAGAGCGCATAAGATACCACCGGAAGCTATATCAAAGTCAATTTTGTCCACAGGTGGAAAATATACGTTTTGATTGGTTGCTCCTCATATTTTATGCGCCTTAAGAGAGGGCATCCCAACGCCTCTCATTCATGTGAGGGGCGCGGATGATGAAAGCTGAGTTGTCTGTCTTAAGGTGCTTTTAAAAAATTTCATGTCAGACTTTTTTTCACACTGTGTGTATGCACATGTAGATGCTAATCTAAAATATGTTTCTGTGCATGGTTGCTCTTTAGGCTAGGAGGACATGCACCGTATAGTGTCACTGTGAACTTTTATGGAAAATCACGACGCGCCTCTTCTGCCTCGCCTGCAGTTGCCTGTCCCTGTCTGCACACGGCAGCAAGGGCGCCGCGTTGCGGTGCCTTGTGGAGTGGCCTGAGTTTAACGCCCCATTGTGCCAGCGGTGAAATGCATAGCGAGCGTTCGTCCGCGTGCCTGCTGCTGCTGCTGCTGCTGCTGCTGTTACTACTGCTCCCAAAGGAGCCCTGAGAGCCAGTCGAGTGGATCCACAAGCGATCTCACCTCAGAGAGGTAATCAGAGACCCAAGTGCCACGCGGCCCTGCGGAGACACTCAACAGTCGGTGGAGCGTTTGTTACGTGCAACATTCACACTGTACTGTTCCCTCCTGCACCCTGTCTTTTGCGAAAGTCAAAACACACCGACAAAACTTCCTTTTTAGTACCTTCTGACTAGCGCTATAGATAAGACATCGATATATCGGTATTTCCTACCGCAAATTTCGATAAATGTTGCCAATTAATTTCCCCAACGAGGTCGTGCATTAGGGCTACGACAAGCTGGATGCTCCTTCTGCGATACTGCAGAAAGTCTTGGCAGTAGTGTAGCCACTGTACATGATGCCTGGCAGTGTTGGCCGTGGTGATGTACGGGCACAGCCGGCCGCGGTGGCCGTGCGGTCCTAGGCGCTCCAGTCCGGAGCCGCGCTGTTGCTACGGTCGCAGGTTCGAATCCTGCCTCGGGCATGGGTGTATGTGATGTCCTTAGGTTAGTTAGGTTTAAGTAGTTCTAAGTTGTAGGGGACTGATGACCACAGCAGTTGAGTCCCTTAGTGCTCAGAGCCATTTGAACCATGTACGGGCACAAGCATACCTGGCTCCGGACAGTCACGTGGAGTTGCCGACATGGAGTCCCTCTTGTTCGGCATATGGCTCTGACTAACCTTGCTGAATCTGCACCACAGTGACACAAGGAACTGCTATAAATCGGTTACTTCAAGGTTGGCAGACGCTCTATGGCGAGCATTCTACTGATCCTGAACCACCGCAAATTGTGATTTCAGTGATGTCAAGCGAGAGCTCATTGGAGGTCAGGGTGGAGGTCTGTTGTTTTCGATCAAAGCTGGTTTTGCCTAGGAACCACTGATGGCTGTATGTTGATTAGGAGGTGGCCCGTTGAGGGCCTACAATTAACCTGTCTGTCTGAGTCCCTCTTACAATGGAGGTACAACCAGATTCATGGTCAGTGGTGAGATTTCGCATGAGGGCTGGAGCACTCTCGTGGTTATATCAACGGCCATGACTGCAAATGTGTACGTCAGTATGATGATCCGACCTGTTGTACAGTCATTCACGAAAAGAATTCCAAGAGATGTTGTCCAACAGGATAATGCTTGACCACATAGCGCTGTTATAACTCAAAATGGTCTACAGAGTACAGAATGTTGCCCATTTGATCACCAGATCGGTCCCCAATCGAGCACACATGGAACATCATCTGAAAACTCTAGCGTAATCCACAACCAGCGTTAACCGCCGTGTATTGACCGACAATGTGCAACAGACGTGGAACTCCATCCCACAAGCTAACATACTGCACCTGTACAACACAATGCATGCACGTTTGCATGCCTGCATGCAACATTGTCGTTTATACCGATTACTAATGCACCAGCATTTTACATTTGCAATGGCTTCTCTCACGCTTACATTAACCTGTGATCTTGCAATGTTAATCATCTAAATATGTTACCGACACATGTATTTCTGATATTTCATTACTGTACATTAATTATTTTCTGGTGTAGCGATTTTTGTTTTCCGCCAGTGTGTCTTTGCTTCTCTGTAACATTATGAGAGTATACAGAAAATATGCTAAATACTCCCCAACACTATGGAGTAATAGAACGCAGGCAGTTACTCTCTCATAAACACATCATACACCGAAACCATACTTAAATGTCATTCTGATATAATTAAATTCAACAAATCCATAATTACGGTATCATATTATACCAAGGTTATACCAAGGCATACTTACTAGTAACTTAACATGATGTAAAATATGCTTTTCATAAATAACAAGAAATGCTATTGTAAAAAATTGTGTACAACTTTTTAAGTGTAATTATACTAAGGCAGTAGTCGCATTTGAAGTTCGCTACGGGACTGGCTGGACTAACGTCTGCGTAAACCCACCAAGAGCACAGGATGCTCCGATATCACAGTTCACCATGACGACCAGATTCTCATGTGTCGGGGATAATCTGGAGGCTAGTTAGAGAGTGTCAACATCATCCAGTTCATTGTCCTGACATAATCCCTCTGTGTTATCAGTTTCATACGACGAAGTACTATCGCCGCAAAATAGTCTGTTTTTCTGCTTATTCTGTTCCTTTCCCGTAAGTACATCCGTTTCTGCTGCTGCTGTAGCAGAAAACTTTTTACTGTCCTTCCTCACTTTTCGCTTCTTACAATATCCTTTTCCTTGGAGTGGAAGTTAGAATTACTGATACTTGTTTATACCTCAATTTGCTGGATCATAATAGGTTTGTTGTCATTCTAGGTGCTGCAGAAGTGTCTAGAATAGATCCATTGCAGCGCTGCAAATACGTTCTTCATCTGCGTTTGATTCGTCTCATCTTCCGATCGTTCGTACCTTCATAGGCCGGTCATTCATTGGAATGAAGTTCTCCTCTGCGAACTCATCCGGCATGAGAGGAATGATTCCTGAAACCGTGGTATAAGCAGCGCTAAATAAGTCAGGGAGATCTGCCTTGCAGATCCTTTGATGTGGATGACGTCTCACAAAGCGAGGGCGTGCGTTCTCTCTCTCTTTTTAAATAGACTGAAGTGGTCCCTAGAAAGAAACATCTAACGACTGCAATCGACGGGAAGTGTGTGGTGGCAAGGAGACCACTATAATACCATTTTATTTGCAGATACTGTAGTTGATGAGGGATCTAGGAGAGGAATGACCGTCCAGAATCAGAAGGGTTAACTTTACAATTGTGTCTCTTTTAAGTTTCAGACATCTTAGAAACCATTTATTAGTGATCCACACTACCTGCTTTCTCCACATGTTAATAATGTGGTCGACATTCCGACGCCGGGAAAAATAAACATGGGCGGTCTAAACATGCCCATAGCACTAACTGCACAACTAACAGTTGTGTTTCGGCGACGTTCCTAATTGTTTCTGTAATTTCGGACCGATGATTGGTGGAGGTTTCTGTGCAGCAGAAATTACCTTCTCGTCAGCACTGTAAATCCGCGATGGTGGAAATGTATGCTTCTTCAGTAACTGTCTTGATGTTATAACGAGACAGTTGTATCTCTGGTCTATTACGTGCAAGAATCCTGTGCACATTTGTCGACTCAGGTGTCTGCATGCTTGTATTTGGCTGCTGACTAAAATACCTTTCTGCCAATTTAGTTTTAGAGGTAAAACCACGTTTTAAATTGTTACCTTCAGAAAATTCGTAAGCATTTCGCCTTTCTGTTAAACTCCCGCTTAGAACAATTTCGACGATATAAGCAAATGGTTATTAACGTCTTTATGCTGTTGTTCACTGAACACTGCTTTTGTGTCCATTTTTGAAATAACTGTAACACCAATCTTCAACCTTTTCCGAAGTGTAGACTCAAAAATATCAAACTGTTGCCATGTTTCTCTAATTTTCTTTACATTTATAACTACAACCACGACTGCAGCTAGAGTGTCTCCTCTCCACAAGCTCAATTAGTTTTAGGGGATAATTCCGAATCGTTTGGAGACATAATCTTTAGCTTACTAAAAGCTTAGTAAATTTTAGATATTAGTTATCTTTAAAACCAAAAAATCAAACAGTTTATAAGCACGCCTTGGGTAGTGGATCAGCAGGAAGCGCCATGTCTCGAACGCCGTGCCATTATCTCAGATTGCGCCATTTTGTTTTGTTCATTGACACATTGAAACAGAGCGTATAACTAAAGATGCGATGCAAGAATTTTGTATTCATAGTTCACAGAATATCATTAGGAACTTCGGGTGCACGTTAAAGCAACAATTTTCTGTATACCTTGCTTAGAAATCGGAAACCTTCGTAGAAGAATCTGTAGCAAAACAGAAATTCAACAATACCTCAAACGTCTCTCACTGAAGCAACTCCGGGCTTGGTGAACTTGTCTCTAGATACCACTGCACTCACTTGCGTCTGTGGTTCGGAAGCACCTGACTTCTCATGATGCATTCCACTCACTACAGCGTACCATTACCCATCTCTCCCTAGGTTTTCCGGGAGATACGTAAACCGCTTAAGGCAAATGGCATGACCAATTTCCTTTTCCATCCATTCCTAATCCGAGCTTGTGCTTCGCCTCTAATGACCTCGTAGTTGACAGGACGTGAAAATGAAACCTTGCTTTTATAGTAAAATGGACTGAACTTGTCGAAGCATAAAATTGCGCATGAGTAAAGCATATTTCATTTAAGGCAATTATTCGATACACCCAAGCCAAGAACCTAACAACTGAAAATCATCTTGCAGAAAATAAAAGCCTGCCCTGGCCACAGAATACCGTGGCACTGTCCCAAACTTGAAAATAAGCAACACCGAAACACAACATTAGAGCATTCTCCGAAGCAAACTGAAGCTTCGGTTACATCTCAAATCGGATCAAGAATTTCGTTCGTTCGCCGCCAAAGCGAACTGCCGCTACAGTTGAGTGCTGCATGTCCGGATCCATCCAGAACCACCCTTCTCCCCAACCACCACCACATACAGTTTAAAACAACTCTATTTAGATAGAAACAGTTCACAAGCAAAACCAGACAGTAGAGCTCCTTGTGACTTGCCAGCAGCGAAGAAGTTACTGAAAATCTCTTTAATCTTTTCACAGATATGCCTCGACCATTGGGTGCCATACCCACCTTCCCAAGTCTAGACGAAGATCAGACGTCTTTTTGGGTACCAGACCCCAACAGGTGTCCATGGCATTAACATCAATGACGTGATATCTACCGACGCAAACGGGATTGCTGAGCACTATGCTCGAGCCTCTGCGTCGGAGAACTACCCCCCAGTCTTTCGCACCCTCAAACGGCGGATGAAAAGGAAAGTCCTCTCGTTCGCTACACGCTACAGTGAACCCTAAAACGCCCCATTTACAGATTGGGAGCTCCTCAGTGCTCTTGCACATTGCCCTGACACACCTCCTAGGCCAGATCGGATCCACAGTCAGATGATTGAACATCTCTCATCTGATTACAAGCGACATCCCCTAATCATCGGACCGAGCGAGGTGGCGCAGTGGTAAGACACTGGACTCGCATTCGGGAGGACGACGGTTCAATCCCGCGTCCGGCCATCCTGATTTAGGTTTTCTGTGATTTCCCTAAATCACTCCAGGCAAATGTCGGGATGGTTCCTCTGAAAGGGCACGGCCGACTTCCTTCCCCATCCTTCCCTAATCCGATGAGACCGATGACCACGCTGTCTGGTCTCCTTCCCCAAAACCAACCAACCCTAATCATCTTCAACCGGACTGGCTGCGATGGCGTGTTTCCATCGCTATGGCGGGAGAGCACCATCATTCCGGTGCTTAAACCCGGAAAAACCCGCTTGATGTGGATAGCTATCGGCCCATCAGCCTCACCAACTTTCTTTGTAAGCTGCTGGAATGTATGGTGTTTCGGCGGTTCGGCTGGCTTCTGGAGTCAAGTGGCCCACTGGCTCCATGTCTGGACGGCTTCCGCCGGAGTCGCTTCACCACTGATAACCTTGTGTCCCTCGAGTCTGCCATCTGAACAGCCTTTTTCCAGACGCCAACACCTGGTTGCCGTCTTTTTCGATTTACGAAAAGAGTATGACATGACCTGGCGACATCATATCCTTGCCGCATAAGAATGCGGTCTCCGAGGCCCACTCCCGATTTTTATCCAGTTTCCTGCTGATTCGTACTTTCCTTTTCCAAGTTGGCGCCTCCCATAGTTCACCCCATATCCAGTAGAATGGGGCATCGCAGGGCTCCGTACAGACTGTATCTCTATTTTTAGTAGCCATTAATGGTCTAGCAGCAGCTGCAAGCAGTCGGTCTCACCTTCTCTGTACGCAGACCACTCCTGAATTTCGTTACTGCTTCACCAGTTGCTGAGCGGCGCCTACAGGGAGCCATCCACAAGGAGCAGTCATGGGTCCTAACACACGCTTTCCAGTTTTTGGCAGCAAAGTCGTGTGTGTATGCACTTCTGTCGGGGTCGTACAGTTCACCCGGAACCACAACTTTACCTTAATGACGATCCAGCCACTGTAGTGGAGACATACCGATCCGTAGGACTGGTTTTCGACGCTCGATTTACTTGGCTTCCTCACCTCCGTCTGCTTAAGCTGAAGTGCTGGCAGCACCTCAATGCCTTCTGCTGCCTGAGCAAAACCAACTGGGGTGCAGATCGTTTAACGCTGCTGCAACTCTACAGCGCCCTTGTTCAATCCCGCCTTGACTATGGAAGTGTGGTTTATGGCTCGGCGGCACCCTCAGCGTTGCGTTTACTCGACCCAGTGCACCATTGTGCCGTTCACCTAGCGACAGGAGCTTTTAGGACGAGTCCGGTGACCAGCGTCCTGGTGGAGACCGGAGTCCCTCCACTGCAGGTTAGGCGTGCACAGTTGCTCTCCAGTTACGTCGCACACGCTTGTAGTTCTCCTGCGCATCCGAATTACCGTCTCCTTTTCCCGCCCAAGGTGGTTCATCTCCCTCATCGGCGGCCCAGGTCAGGGCTTACAATTGCAGTTCGTGTGCGATCCCTTCTCTCCGAACTGGAGTCCTTGCCTTTACCACATGTACTTGAGATTCTTTCACGAACACCTCCATGGTATACACCTAGGCTGCGCCTTCGCCTGGGTCCTTCACATGGCCCTAAGAACTCAGTTAACCCTGCGACTCTCCGATGTCACTTTCTCTCGATTCTCGACATGTTCCAGAGCCATGAAATGGTTTACACCGCTGGCTCGATGGCTGATGGTAACGTTGGCTTTGCCTATGTTCATGGAGGACATATATAACAGCACTCCTTACCAGATGGCTGCAGTGTTTTCACTGCAGAGCTGGTGACCATATCTCGTGGTCTTGAGTACATCCGATCATGCCCAGGCGACTCATTTCTCCTGTGTACTGACTGCTTGAGCAGCCTTGACCAGTGCTACCCTCGTCATCCTTTGGTAGCGTCCATTCAGGAGTCCATGTATACCCTGGAACGGTCCAGTCGTTCAGAGGTGTTTGTCTGGACCCCACGTCACGTCGGAATCCCAGGCAACGAACTTGCCGACAGGCTGCCCAAACAGGCTACGCGGAAACGGCTTATGGAGATCGGCTTCTCTGAAACTGACCTGCGTTCGGTATTAAGCCCCAAGATTTTGCGGCTTTGGGAGATGGAATGGCATAACCTCAGTACGCACAAGAAGCTGCGTGCTATTAAGGAAACTACGAATGTGTGGAAGGCCTCCGTGCCCGCCTCTCGCTGGGACTCTGTGGTTCTATCCGCTCCGCTTTGGCCATACGTGGCTGACCCATGGTTACCTCCTCCGCCACAAGGACCCACCTCGCTGTCGCCTTGGCTCACGAATGATGGTCGTCCATCTCTTGCTGGACTGCCCACTTTTAGCCGCTGTGTGGCGGATTTTTAACTTTCTCAGCACCCTACCTTCGGTGCCGGGTGACAAAGCCTCAGCTGCAGCTTTAGTTTTACGTTTCATTCCTGAGGGTGAGTTTTATCATTTGCTCTGAGTTTTAGCACATGTCCTTTGTCCCTGTGTGTCCTCCACTTCAGTGCTTTCAGGCTGGAGGTTTTAATGTGTTGCAGAGTGGCTGGCTTTTCCTTTTTATCCTCATGGTCAGCCAGCCATGGTAACCTGCTTTCCTGTTTTAATTTCTCCCTGTTTCTTGAGTCTTTGTGATTTTCTTGTCCCCTTTCGTCCATTTAAGTGTTTGTTACCATTCAGTCGCTGTTGTTGATTTTCCTTTCATTCTGTTTTGTGTTTTCTCATTGTGTTATTCTCACCCTTGTGGCATTGTTTCCTTCGGAACAAGGGACCGATGATCTCGTAGTTTGGTCCCCCACCCCCCCTCTTTTACACCAACCAACCAACCAATCTCTTCACTGGTCTTAAAAAGCAAGTTCAGTCAGTGAACTCAGATGTAGTGGACCTGTTAGCTATACACCTGTGGTTGTTAGCATTCTGTTTCAACATGTAAAGAATCTACGTTACAAGAACTCTAATAAGGGAAACTTTACACTGGAACGCTCCACCTACACTCTAAAATGAAGAAATTTTAAAACGCTAACTTATCGTGGTTCACACCGATTCCACGTTAATTTTAATGGATTCCATGTGTTTCGTCAGGATCGGGTAGATGGGCAAGAATACACATCTGTATTAATGAGGCCTTCTGCCGCTTTCTCTGCACAGTACGTAAGCGTTTCCAACACGTGGAATTTCCTAGGAGTCGTGGCAAAAATTCGTATGTCAACAGAAGTCGTGATTATAATCTCATCGTATTGCCGCGTGAGATGTATCATCGCAAAGTCTCGTACGCAACGTTAGGTCATTTACCGCAGGTCATTTTGTTTAGTGTGCGTAGAACTCATCCCTCATAATTGTTCATGAGGCTGCGAAAGAAATTAGGCGCAATCTTTTCAAACTGCGCGCCAGCAAAGCTGGCGGTGATTGAGATATCAAACACGCAACTAATGTAACATACAAAAGAAAATCTGAAGTAGTGTAAAGTAAATAACTGCTTTAATTTCCCAGCTCTGGCTACATGCGATCTGTACCTTGGCGAAAATCATTATATTCACTGGTAGTGGCTAGACGTAAATTAGCTTTTCTACTGTATGTAAAAAATCTAATTGGCAAAGAGGTTAGCAATTGTAGGAAGAAGATTACGAGGTCCAAACAGTATCCTGTAACGTGTGCGAATATTCTTAAAGAAAATGCTATGAAACGATTGGAAGAAAGATCCTTTATTGAGATAGTGGTTAACAATAAAATGCTTTTAATCTTAAAAGAATTCACCAAGGCGTCTTCTTTAGTTCCTCTTACAGTTCTTACACATAGCTAATCTACCACTGGAAATGTTAAATTAGTTATCACAACAGATTCGCATTAGGGTATGACAGTTCAGTTCCCCAGCTGGCTACCTACGTTTCGTTCTTTAGTGTTTTCTGTAAATTGATTTGGGCAAGTGCAGGAATTGCCACTGCCGACTTCGCTACCTATTCTTCCATTGCACCAGTGATGTGTTCCCTTTCTATTTTTTTGAGAAAACGCAGGATGCTGTCAACGACTACCATACACCTGGGACCGTTTATGTCAGTGTTAGAACGTCAGCGAACATACTGGATTTCACGTACAGTAGACTACTGTGGGACAGACACATGAATGATGTGATTCCGTAGATTTTCCCGGCGTCATACATGTTAATATGTTCATACTCTTCATGGGTATGCTGCCCGATACGATCGTCTTCACTACACGATATTTCGGCGATTCATTTGGCCGGCGTCTTCAGGTGCGGTCGCTGAGTACATAAACACGCCCGAACTGATTGTGTACTCAGCGATCGCACCTGAAGATTGCGGCCAGATGGATCGCCAAAACTCCATGTAGCGAAGACGATCATATCCGGCAGCGTACGAAATCAGGAAAAGCTGTGAATATGTTAGGCGCTCTGAATTGCGTATAGTGTAGTGTGTAGTTGTTTGAGAATCATCAATTTTGTCAATTATAAAGGGAGAGAGAATCAGAATGATAGAGAATCAGAATGAACTTCCTACACTCCCTCTCAAACAGAAACAACTTGGAAACAACGAAGTTAAACTCGTATAAAACACAAAGCGTTTTTTCATGCTTCCAACGAATATATATTGAAGAAGAGAGGCGATCCCAGTACTCTGCATGTTAGTTACCGCATACGTATCGGTTTAATACCGCAATGAAGCCGATATTCTTTTTCAGATATGTTGATGACACACTTGTGGTCTGGCTTTACGAGTCGCTTCGATTTATAAATAGTTTACATCGACGAGAGCTGGCATTTACCGACGTATGGGTTCAATACTGTCGTCAGGTGTTTTGCTAGCTAATACTTCCATAAATGTCAGCACAACATCAGGAAATTGGTACGTTTCATTCAACGGCTGTAAGAACTTCACCTTCCTGACCAATACCTTACGGTTAGCTTCGGTGTAGTCTCCCTTTCCACCACAGTGACGCTTTCTGAGTTTGTCAAGTTCGTCAGTGAGAAATTCAGATCCACTGTGACTAACATCTACATCTGCACAGATACTCCGCAAGCCACCTCACGGTGCGTGGCGGGGGATACCTGTACCACTACTTGTTGTTTACTTTCCTGTTCCACCCGCAAATAGAGCGAGGGAAAAACTACTATCCATATGCCTCCATATGAGCCGTATTTTCTCGTATCTTATCATCGTGGTCCTTGTGCGCAATATACACTCCTGGAAGTGGAAAAAAGAACACATTGACACCGGTGTGTCAGACCCACCATACTTGCTCCGGACACTGCGAGAGGGCTGTACAAGCAATGATCACACGCACGGCACAGCGGACACACCAGGAACCGCGGTGTTGGCCGTCGAATGGCGCTAGCTGCGCAGCATTTGTGCATCGCCGCCGTCAGTGTCAGCCAGTTTGCCGTGGCATACGGAGCTCCATCGCAGTGTTTAACACTGGTAGCATGCCGCGACAGCGTGGACGTGAACCGTATGTGCAGTTGACGGACTTTGAGCGAGGGCGTATAGTGGGCATGCGGGAGGCCGGGTGGACGTACCGCCGAATTGCTCAACACGTGGGGCGTGAGGTCTCCACAGTACATCGATGTTGTCGCCAGTGGTCGGCGGAAGGTGCACGTGCCCGTCGACCTGGGACCGGACCGCAGCGACGCACGGATGCACGCCAAGACCGTAGGATCCTACGCAGTGCCGTAGGGGACCGCACCACCACTTCCCAGCAAATTAGGGACACTGTTGCTCCTGGGGTATCGGCGAGGACCATTCGCAACCGTCTCCATGAAGCTGGGCTACGGTCCCGCACACCGTTAGGCCGTCTTCCGCTCACGCCCCAACATCGTGCAGCCCGCCTCCAGCGGTGTCGCGACAGGCGTGATTGGAGGGACGAATGGAGACGTGTCGTCTTCAGCGATGAGAGTCGCTTCTGCCTTGGTGCCAATGATGGTCGTATGCGTGTTTGGCGCCGTGCAGGTGAGCGCCACAATCAGGACTGCATACGACCGAGGCACACAGGGCCAACACCCGGCATCATGGTGTGGGGAGCGATCTCCTACACTGGCCGTACACCACTGGTGATCGTCGAGGGGACACTGAATGGTGCACGGTACATCCAAACCGTCATCGAACCCATCGTTCTACCATTCCTAGACCGGCAAGGGAACTTGCTGTTCCAACAGGACAATGCACGTCCGCATGTATCCCGTGCCACCCAACGTGCTCTAGAAGGTGTAAGTCAACTACCCTGGCCAGCAAGATCTCCGGATCTGTCCCCCATTGAGCATGTTTGGGACTGGATGAAGCGTCGTCTGACGCGGTCTGCACGTCCAGCACGAACGCTGGTCCAACTGAGGCGCCAGGTGGAAATGGCATGGCAAGCTGTTCCACAGGACTACATCTAGCATCTATACGATCGTCTCCATGGGAGAATAGCAGCCTGCATTGCTGCGAAAGGTGGATATACACTGTACTAGTGCCGACATTGTGCATGCTCTGTTGCCTGTGTCTATGTGCCTGTGGTTCTGTCAGTGTGATCATGTGATGTATCTGACCCCAGGAATGTGTCAATAAAGTTTCCCCTTCCTGGGACAATGAATTCACGGTGTTCTTATTTCAATTTCCAGGAGTGTATGTTGGCGGCAGCAGAATCGTTCGGCAGTCAGTTTCCGAGGCCGGTTTCTCTAAATTTTTATCAACAGTGTTTCTAGAAAAGAACATCACGTTCCCTGCAGGGAATCCCATTTGAGTTCCCGAATAATCTGCGAAACACATACGTGTTGATGGAACCTACCGGTAACAAATCTAGCAGCCCGTCTTTGAATTGCTTCGGTGTCTTCCTCCAATCCGATCTGGTAGGGATCGCAAACACTCGAGCAGCACCCAAGAAAAGGCCGCACCAGTGCCTTGTATGCGGTCTCCTTTACAGGTCAACTACTGTTTTCTAAAATTCTCCCAATAAACCATGTCGACAATTCGTCTCCCGCACCACAGTTCTCACATGCTCCTTCCGCCTAATATCGCTTTGCAACGTTATGCCCAGATATTTACACGACTTGACAAATAATATTTATGCGAACATTACAGGTTCGTTCTTCCTACTCATCCACATTAGCAGGCCGCTGGGACCTAGCGGTTCTAGGCGCTTCAGTGCGGAACAGTGCTGCTGCTACGGTCGCAGGTTCGACTCCTGTCTTGGGCGTGGGTATGTATGATGTCTTTAGGTTAGTTAGGTGTAAGTAGTTCTAAGTCTAGGGGACTGATGACCTAAAATGTTAGGTCCCCTAGTGCTTAGAGCCAACTGAACCATTCATCCGCATTAACTTACATTTTTCCGTATTTAGGGCTAGCTGCCATTGAGCACACCAACAGCAAATTTCGTGTAATTCGTCTTGTATCTTCCTACAGTCACTCAACTTCGACACCTTACCGTACACCACAGGGTCATAAGCAAACAACCGCAGATCGCTGCCCACCCTGTCCGCCAAATAATTTATGTATATATAGAGCACCAGCGGTCCTATCACAATTGCTGGCGCAACGTCTTCCGATTCGTCCTCAAATCTATATTTTTTTCAATGACGAAAAAGGGAAGGCGTCACTATTGATGCCCTCCGTCGCAGATTGTGAAAAACGTATTCGTGAAAATTTCAGAGGTAAGCTCTGAAAAACAAAACCGCAATGAGGCTTCAGATATGTGGATTACACGGTTGTTGTGTTCCCAACAAAAAAATATTCCAAATGGCTCTCAGCACTATGGGACTTAACTTCTGAGGTCATCAGTCCTCTAGAACTTAGAACTACTTATACCTAACTAACGTAAGGACATCACAGACATCCATGCCCGAGGCAGGATTCGAACTTGCCACCGTAGCTGTCGCGCGGTTCCGGACTGTAGCGCCTAGAACCGCTCGGCCACCCCGGCCGGCTGTGTTCCCAACCGGCAGTGAAAGGTTTCAGTAATTTATCCGACATCTACTGTCTCTCCACCTCATTATCGAATTCAGTACGGAAATAGACGAGAATGACGTACTTCCCTTTTTTGGAAATGCTTCAAATGGCTCTGAGCACTATGGGACTTAACATCTGAGATCATCAGTCCCCTTCACTAAGAAGTACTTAAACCTAACCAACCTAAGGACATCACACACATCCATGCCCGAGGCGGGATTCGACCCCGCGACCGTAGTGGTCGCGCGGTTCCAGACTGAAGTGCCTTGAACCGCTCGGACACAGTGGCCGACCCCTTTTTGGCCTTACTACTCATGTACAAAGCGAACGGTATGATCAGGCTCAGTTTGCGCTGAAAAACCATTCACACTAATTCGTATCTCTGCGTCTCCAGCTGCCATCATCCCTCACGTCGTATGGGTGTACTACGTACGCTGGTCCACAGGTTCCATGCAACATCTGAAGAAGAAAGCATTCTAACACAACTCAGCCACCTGACGAACGTATTCAAGTTGAACGAGCACGGCAAAAGACAAATCCGACGTGCTTTCGGGCACGAGGTCCAGGTCCAGGAAGTAAAACACGCGGGGGCAGGATAAGACAACTATCTAACAAAATCTGCATCATCTTGACTCGATTACAAGATAACTTCGTTTTCCGTCTTCCGAAAACAAGTGAACTATTAGTTATGGTGAGAGGTGACTTTGATGCTTCGTGAATCAATTGTCTACCTTATTCCATGAAAATGTGGTGAGGCATATATCGGGCGGAAGAACAAAAAGAAGTGCTAAGACAGGTCTCGTCGTTTTGGAATTATGCTCTAAATGGGGCTGTTGAAATTCCTGTTGAACTGCCCGACGAGCTGATCAATATTGTCAGCGGTTACAGTCTCAGTAAAGCGTGGGATCCACTCCAAGCCACAGTGTTGGCTGAGGGCGACTGTCGAGCCAGGCGTGGGTGGCAGAGACGCCGCGGAACCGAATTAGCGTCTAGGATTCGCTGCCCGGCTGGGCTGTGAGAGAAAGGGTGAGGAACAATAAGAGTAAGATGGGGGGGGGGGAGGGCGCGGTTTATCAGAAACGCCCAAACAACTGACCGAAAAAGGCTGCGCCCTGCTGCAACCCGCCATCTCTTTCAGAGATGGAGTGAATGATTACAAGAAAATCTGCAGGTATAACTTGAAGATGACGGTATAGTACGCTGGCGAGATATCGTCTTCCGTCAACGACTGAATCTGAATGGGCGCCTGAGACCATTACAAACAGTTAATTCTGCGTGAAGAACACACAAAAAAGAAAGTCAAATCATCAAGAACATACACGATGTTGGCGAATTAAGACCCTCCCCCATCATCCCCCGCTGTACACACACGCACACACACACACACACAAACGGGCGCGCGTGTACGCACCCTTAATCGGTGAAACGTGGGAATAACGCAATGCACCCAGAAGCACTGTCGAACATCATCGCTTTGGTGGTCCGGGTGTTATAATGTGAGGTGGAGTAATGTTGCATTCGCGTACTGACCTCCAAATCTTTGAACACTGTACACTCACCGATCAAAGTTATTGTGACACTCTACTCCTTCCCCATCTGCGGTTTTTCAGTATACATTCGGCCCTGACTTTGTTTTTATGTATGACAGTGCACGTCCGCATCGAAGAGTGCAGTTGGAGGAACTCTTGGAACGGGGGGTATTCCGCGAATAAACTGGTCTTAAATGCCGTCCAGCACTTGCGGCATGCATTGGGCAGACGTATCTCAGCACGTGGACGTGCACCAGCGTCCATTCAGCATTTGTCAGTTGGGCTGTTGGAAGAATTAAACGCACTACCATACGAACCACCATCCTTGTGACGGGCAAGAGGGCACGTTACAGGGCACGCACAGCTGTCCGTAGTCATAACACACCCATTGGGAACCACGTGCCGCCTTTTTTAATGTCCAAGGAACGACAGGAAATCGCGGTGATATCGGTGCAGTTATTGCCTATGAATAAATGTCTCGTTTCTGTTCATGTCATTGCGCATTTGTTTCAGTTACTTTTGATACGTGTTACAAACCGGACACAATGGGAAGGACCAGGACCCTTTGCTTTTTTTCTTTTATCACTCGTTCATTAATCAGAGAAATACACATTTTAAGACAAAATGTAACTACATGAAATATTGCTCCCAGTAAAGGTTAACATAAGCAGTGACAAAACTTAGTTGTCTTCAGGGTTTCGGCTGGCAACAAGTTTTAAGGAGGCAATGTAAGGTTTATATCAATTTAGCTCAAACGCGAAGCTAGTGATTGAATGACGACACAGACACTTCAACAATTTCGGTAACAAATAAATAGCGTGAATTTGTACTCACAGTAACCAACTAATCGACAGCCTTGCCGCCGGCCAGAGTGGCCGAGCGGTTCTAGGTGCTTCAGTCTGGAACCGCGCGACCGCTACGGTCGCAGGTTCGAATCCTGCCTCGGGCATGGATGTGTGTGGTGTCCTTAGGTTAGTTAGGTTTAAGTAGTTCTAAGTCCTAGGGGACTGATGACATCGGAAGTTAAGTCCCGTAGTGCTCAGAGCCATTTGAATCATTTGAACAGCCTTGCCATTGAATAAGTTGCAGGCCGTTTGGAACGAATTAGCAACACCCCGAAAATTGGGGAGTTAATACCAACAGTCTTTAAATGTCTTGCTCCCCATTAAATAAACAAACTTACAGCAATTAAATGAATAACAAATCAAACACACTACGCTCCACTCAAACTCTTCAGTGGAAGCCAAGCCAAAATGAAGATTCTATTTACTGACTAGCACTGAGTCACACTAAAGCTCATCTCTGTGTTCCCAGACACACATGGGGCAAACTTATACAAGATTTTGAAGGGAGCACATCAGTAAAACCGGTAGTGGAGCTAACTCGTGGCACTGAAAATTAAGGTGCTAGGCCGAGGTACAAGGTGGTGTACAATGAGGATACCTTAGTGCTATTTGCGCTCCAAAATATTAATTCAAATCGCCAATTCAAAATTAAGTACACATAAACCAGCATTAATTAACGAGGAATGACACCAGGTTGCTCGAAGGATGACAACACTTAATTGAAAAGATAAATGCCGGAAGCGGCAGTAACATCAAACACCTTCTCCGAGTTTTAACCAGCAGTCACTTCCCTCTATACAAGTAAACATGTAACCAAGTACAAGGAAGGAACCCCAAAGAGAATATACAAATAAAACCCCGAAAAGGTTATAAAGGACAGGGAACCCCAACAGCCAGCCGGAGTGGCCGTGCGGTTCTAGGCGCTACAGTCTGGAGCCGCGTGACCGCTACGGTCGCAGGTTCGAATCCTGCCTCGGGAATGGATGTGTGTGATTTCCTTAGGTTAGTTAGGTTTAAGTAGTTCTAAGTTCTAGGGGACTGATGACCACAGCAGTTCAGTCCCATAGTGCTCAGAGCCATTTGAACCATTTTTTTGAACCCCAACTATTTAAATTTAAAAGAATTAGCTCTCCCCAAAGGCAATGTAAACGCGAAGGCCACGCTTAAGAGACCACCAAAATTGGTTACAAAAGGTCTTATACATCTGCTCCTTTTCTTTAGAGAGGCACAAGGCTGCTTAACTACTGCTGGACGTCCGGTACGGCTCGTGTAGGATACACCAGACAGAAACCCAAGCTAGGCGGTCGCAAGGCACGGCGAGCAAAATCAGGAGAGCAGACAGGCAGGCAGCCAACACATATCCTCCATGCTGAACCGGCAGACCGCGTACAACCAACTCCACATATACGTGGTTGCTTCCCACCTCGTACCTCACGGTGTCTCAGCAGGTACCCCGAGCAAACGTCAACTGCCACTCGCCACGCGAATGCGGAAAACAACAAGGCAAGCAAAGATAAGAAACATCGAAGGATCGATAATGGACATCGAAGAGACTGGCGCGCCAGTAACGAGCGCCACGGCTCAACCTTCTGTACAATACCGTAGCAATTCTTTCTATGTATAGTAAAAGATTCACTGAGCTACATTACTTGGCTGTGACACATCATGTAGAAGTAACTTCCATATATAATTCATCGCTGTTCGGATTTGGCAGATAAATTGGTAGACGAAAATGTGTTATACCTCTAGTGCTTCTGCTCGAAATAACTGTGCAGTGGTACATACTTAGAAAGAAACGCATATTTGCATATTCTTAGACTGTTGACTGTAAACGAGCGTTAGGCTTTGCAGAAAGAGAAACGTCAAGAGGTCAGAAACTTAAATGTGTGTAGTCGTCCAGGGATTTGACCAGAGACCGGAGAACGTCCGCAATAATGTTAGATTACGATGGAATAAATACCTTGAGGATACTGCTGTGTAGCAAGAATTCAAAGTTCCAGAGGTAACGTTGTTGACACTGGTACAGGGTCTCCGTCTTTTATATTTTCCTTCACTATGACATGAAATTCTAATTCCCATCCATATCTATTCCAGCACGCTCAGAAATGCGCCATGAGTAAGGTTCAAAATGGTTCAAATGGCTCTGAGCACTATGGGACTCAACATCTTAGGTCATAAGTCCCCTAGAACTTAGAACTACTTAAACCTAACTAACCTAAGGACATCACATACAACCATGCCCGAGGCAGGATTCGAACCTGCGACCGTAGCAGCCCCGCGGTTCCGGACTGCAGCGCCAGAACCGCATGGCCACCGCGGCCGGCCCATGAGTAAGGTATTAGTTTTCGCGGTACGTATCAAAACATACAGCCATGCGGTGTGGCCGAGCTGTTCTAGGCGCTTCGGTCTGGAACCGCGCGACCGCTACGGTCGCAGGTTCGAATCCTGCCTCGGGCATGGATGTGTGTGATGTCCTTAGGTTAGTTAGGTTTACGTAGTTCTAAGCTCTAGGGGACTGATGACCTCAGATGTCAAGTCCCATAGTGCTCAGAGCAATTTGAACCATTCAAGACATACAGCCTGCGGTGACAGTTAGTGCTAGTAAGCGGACATCTCGATCACTGGAAAAGCTTGCGTCGTTTTAGGTGTGAATGGATTCTCATGTCGTTAAAGAGGACTGTAAGCACACTCATGACTCCTCCTGTTAATGACGTAAACATAGGATCTGACGTATGGAATTTCAAATGGTTCAAATGGCTCTGAGCCATTCAAATCAATGGGACTTAACATCTGAAGTCATCAGTACCCTAGAACTTAGAACTACCTAAACCTAACCATCCTAGGGACATCACACACATCCATGCCCGAGGCAAGATTCGAACCTGCTACCGTAGCAGTCTCGCGGTTCCGGACTGAAGGTATGGAAGTATGCATGCACTAAACTGAATAGCAGATGACAGGGTACTGAATCGAACTTCGGAAGAAAGAAATTTATGGTACAACTTGACTAAAAGAACGTTTGTGACGGGACACAGAGTGAGGCATTAATAAATTGTAAGTTTGGCGGTGAGGAAGTGAAGTGGAGGGGGGTATTAAAACTGTAAAGGCTTGAATAGAGTAAGTGCGTTCATATGAATGAAGGTTGCGGTAGTTATGCAGAGAACAACAACAAACATTGATAGCTGTGGATACATCTGAAATCTGATATACCAGACAAGCCTCGCTTACTGGCGACTCTTAATAGCGGGCAGGGTTAATGGCCTACCCAGCTGGCGGTTCACCTAAGCAGAGCGACGACCGGGGCAGTGCTGTTTATTGTAGCACACACACACACACACACACACACACACACACAGGGCCGCCAGCTGTCTTGTAGAGTGAGGCAGCACAGACTGAACCGCGTTTTTGGCAGCAGATGCGCGCATGCGCAGCTTTGGCTGGCTGTGCTGAAGAAACTTGCTACTAGCTTGACACGGCCATACACACAGCTGCCACCCTGACAATGACACATGATCCACTACTTCAGGCTCGTCCAAACTGTGCCCCTGGGGCGCTAGCGCCTGCGATCGCCCGAGTCCACCGCCCCGGGCGAATTCATATGTTGTTGCAGTCGCTGAGCCGTGTCGCTTAGCTGGCCGTGCGGTAGCAGGTTCGAATCCTGCCTCGGGCATGGATGTGTGTGATGTCCCTAGGATGGTTAGGTTTAAGTAGTTCTAAGTTCTAGGGGACTGATGACCTCAGATGTTAAGTCCCATTGATTTGAATGGCTCAGAGCCATTTGAACCATTTGAACTTCCATACGTCAGATCCTATGTTTACGTCATTAACAGGACGAGTCATGAGTGTGCTTACAGTCCTCTTTAACTGTACGCGCCCTTCATGCGGAAGACAAAAGCATTGATACGACGTAAAGCCGTTTGTCAACAGACGTTAGGCTACACTGGATCGAGATGAACGGCCAACAACAGCAGACAAAAAGCGGAGGAGCGACACATCCGCACTATTTAAACCCGATTAGGAAATATTCTTTGCACTGCTGTCGAAAATCACGCCAAACGTTTAGTATTTCATCGGAGCCTCATGTATTTAAAAAAAGTACTCGATTGAACGGCACTTTAGTACCTGTAGCAAACATCAGTTCTAAGATTTGTCGCAAGAGGAACGCCAGTCAAAGCTTGAAGAACTACAAGAAAAAAATGGTTCAAATGGTTCTGAGCACTATGGGACTCAACTTCTGAGGTCATTAGTCCCCTGGAACTTAGAACTAGTTAAACCTAACTAACCGAAGGACATCACAAACATCCATGCCCGAGGCAGGATTCGAACCTGCGACCGTAGCGGTCTTGCGGTTCCAGACTGCAGCGCCTTTAACCGCACGGCCACTTCGGCCGGCTAACTACAAGAAAATTTCATGCATTATTTCGATGGTTTCCTGTCGTATGACTGTTCGTTATTTATAAAAATGATAAATATAAGCCGCGCGGGATTAGCCGAGCGGTCTGAGACGCTGCAGTCATGGACTGTGCGGCTGATCCCGGCGGAGGTTCGAGTCCTCCCTCGGGCATGGGTGTGTGCGTTTGTCCTTAGGATAATTTAGGTTGAGTAGTGTGTAAGCTTAGGGACTGATGACCGTAGCAGTTAAGTCCCATAAGGTTTCACACGCATCTGAACATTTTTTGATTACAACTATATTTTATAATCTGTTATGTGATTCAGCAATGTGCCAGTTGATTGTCAGCAACAAGGAACATTTCTTTTCGGTTAATTTTTGTATTAGGGTTGCATTAAATCGCGTAGCACAGACATAAGAAAAAGTTTCAGGTGCGTTACTTTTTCCGCTTTCCGATAAGCCGTCACAAATGCTCTCCCGGACAGCAAAGTGTCATTAACATACATACTTTGTTTTTGTGTATTTGTGTTTTGATGTATGGAAAGACATGCGTTTTAGTTTTATCTATGTTTATAATTAATTAAAACGCAAATATTCCAATAGATAAAAATTTAATTTGCGACCACATTTCGCTGTCCTTGCTAGCGTCTACTATCGCTTTTCAGAGGAACTAGGGAAAAACGCAGCTAAAACTAATCTTTTTTGTTAGTTTTTTGTTTGGATTTCAATGAATGAAACAATCAATTGTTAAAATTATAAAAATGTTTTAAAAACGGTATAGCACAAAATTAATTCCAACGGCATTTTTTTTTCCTTTATTGCCGAGATAGGAGCAGGAAACAGGTGGGCAAACTCAAGTTACAAATACTCGCTGAGAATTGTGAAAGCAGGGATACCTTTTGTGGCTGGGAATCACATCAAGGATTGCCTAGTCGACGGTGTGGCTTGTATTAGTCCTGCAGACCTCGCGGAAAAATTTGAAAAAAATAGCTCTTTCGCCTCAACTCTTTCCCGTCGAGTCGAATACATGGTCTCAGTTATGAAGAGCAATTAACGGAGAGAGCGGCAAATTTCGTTTCATTTTCTATCCCTCTTGAAGAGTCCACGGACGTTGCGGACATAGCTCGTCGTATTCATTGAGGGTATCGACGACAATCAGCGTGTCACCGAATAATTTCTCGACCTTATGCCATTAAAAGACACAACCATGGGTTTGGATATTTTTCTAGCCGTGGAAAACGTGTTCGAGTCAGTGGGTCTGAAATGGGAACACCTGACCAATGGAACAACGGGTGGAGTCACTGCGCTATGAGGGATACGCACTGGATTCCTGGTCTACGACAGGTCGAAAATGGCTGAAGTTTTTGTTCCTTACTCGCGGCAGTCAATTGTCTGATACACCAGGAGGCACTGTGTGCAAAGATTGTCAACATAAAAAAATGTTATGGACGCAATTGTTCCACCGTTTAATTATCTTCGCTCGTATTGACTCACGCATCGCCAGATTCAAGTATTTCTGGCTGATATCGAAGCGGAACACCCGGACATCCCCTACCACGCGGAAGCAAGATGGCTGAGCAGAGGGAAGGTGCTTCATCGGTTTTTCTGATTGAGGGACGAAGTCAATACCTTTTTGGAAATGAAAGGACGTCCAGAAGAATTACTTCGTGATCCTATGTGGATGGCGAATTTGGCTTTTTTGTGACCAGACTGGTCAGATAAATACACTCCTGGAAATTGAAATAAGAACACCGTGAATTCATTGTCCCAGGAAGGGGAAACTTTATTGACACATTCCTGGGGTCAGATACATCACATGATCACACTGACAGAACCACAGGCACATAGACACAGGCAACAGAGCATGCATAATTTCGGCACTAGTACAGTGTATATCCACCTTTCGCAGCAATGCGGGCTGCTGTTCTCCCATGGAGACGATCGTAGAGATGCTGGATGTAGTCCTGTGGAACGGCTTGCCATGCCATTTCCACCTGGCGCCTCAGTTGGACCAGCGTTCGTGCTGGACGTGCAGACCGCGTGAGACGACGCTTCATCCAGTCCCAATCATGCTCAATAGGGGACAGATCCGGAGATCTTGCTGGCCAGGGTAGTTGACTTACACCTTCTAGAGCACGTTGGGTGGCACGGGATACATGCGGACGTGCATTGTCCTGTTGGAACAGCAAGTTCCCTTGCCGGTCTAGGAATGGTAGAACGATGGGTTCGATGACGGTTTGGATGTACCGTGCACTATTCAGTGTCCCCTCGACGATCACCAGTGGTGTACGGCCAGTGTAGGAGATCGCTCCCCACACCATGATGCCGGGTGTTGGCCCTGTGTGCCTCGGTCGTATGCAGTCCTGATTGTGGCGCTCACCTGCACGGCGCCAAACACGCATACGACCATCATTGGCACCAAGGCAGAAGCGACTCTCATCGCTGAAGACGACACGTCTCCATTCGTCCCTCCATTCACGCCTGTCGCGACACCACTGGAGGCGGGCTGCACGATGTTGGGGCGTGAGCGGAAGACGGCCTAACGGTGTGCGGGACCGTAGCCCAGCTTCATGGAGACGGTTGCGAATGGTCCTCGCCGATACCCCAGGAGCAACAGTGTCCCTAATTTGCTGGGAAGTGGCGGTGCGGTCCCCTACGGCACTGCGTAGGATCCTACGGTCTTGGCGTGCATCCGTGCGTCGCTGCGGTCCGGTCCCAGGTCGACGGGCACGTGCACCTTCCGCCGACCACTGGCGACAACATCGATGTACTGTGGAGACCTCACGCCCCACGTGTTGAGCAATTCGGCGGTACGTCCACCCGGCCTCCCGCATGCCCACTATACGCCCTCGCTCAAAGTCCGTCAACTGCACATACGGTTCACGTCCACGCTGTCGCGGCATGCTACCAGTGTTAAAGACTGCGATGGAGCTCCGTATGCCACGGCAAACTGGCTGACACTGACGGCGCGGTGCACAAATGCTGCGCAGCTAGCGCCATTCGACGGCCAACACCGCGGTTCCTGCTGTGTTCGCTGTGCAGTGCGTGTGATCATTGCTTGTACAGCCCTCTCGCAGTGTCCGGAGCAAGTATGGTGTGTCTGACACACCGGTGTCATTGTGTTCTTTTTTCCATTTCCAGGAGTGTACTTTAAACATTTCACTCCAAGGTGAAAAATCACTCTGTTGTTGATTTAGTGCAGACGATTCAAGCATTAAAAAATAAAGCTTATTTTGTGGGAAAACAGTGCATTAGCGTTAAAGAAGATGTGGATTTTTCAGATAGTATTCAAATAATTGGCGAATGACAAGAAGAGTTGGAAAGCAGATTTTTTCTAGATACCTGAGCTTCAACCGGCCTTAAATATATTCGTTCGTCCGTTTTCCCTTCGGGCAGAGGACGTCTCACAATTATTTCGCACGGATGTCGGAGATTTGATGTCTCACCGGATTCCTGATATTCTCGGTACGCTCGTGAAATGGTCGTACGAGAAAATTCCCACTTCATCGCTACCTCGGAAACGCTGTGTCCCATCGCTCGTGCGCCAATTATAACACCACTTTCAAACTCACTTAAAGTTTGATAACCTACCATTTAGCAGCACTAACCGATCTAAAAACTGCGCCAGGCACTTGTTGAGTTATGTAGGCGTTGCCTGTATATATCTGTCTTTGAATACGCATGCCTATACTAGTTTCTTTGTCGCTTTACTGTAAAAGGGATTTTTTGAATTACAGTATTACAAACATAATTTAGAAAACAGTAGACAGAGAAATAAATTTTACACGTTTGTAACTCTGAAGTACTGAATATTCGAGAGCAGCTCACCAGTAAACCAGTACACCATATGTTTTGACGAAAGCGTGTAAGCTGTATTTATAATAACGGTCGAGTTTGCATAATTTGGAACCAATTTGTGGCTAGTTGTTCTGCACATATCAACAATGGATGAAAGAGACGGACTTTGCGGCCACTGTCGCAGTGACCGTCTTCTGGGTCTACAAATGAAGAAGCTGGTGCACTATGTGAAACTTTAGCGTCTTACCTCGTATTGAGCGTTCAAATAACTCTCGGGAATGCTGCCGGGTAACGCTCTCGATGCTATTTCAACGCGTGAAGAATCCGCCATTTTCAAGAAACAAATTATACGATATATCGCTCTGCATGCTCACTTAAGTCCTCGATGTGCAGGCTGCACCAACCAGATCAAAAGCCGGCCGCGGTGGCCGTCCGGTTCTAGGCGCTACAGACTGGAACCGCGAGACTGCTACGGTCGCAGGTTCGAATCCTGCCTCGGGCATGGTTGTGTGTGATGTCCTTAGGTTAGTTAGGTTTAAGTACTTCTAAGTTCTAGGGGACTGATGACCTAAGATGTTCAGTCCCATAGTGCTCAGAGCCATTTTTGAACCAGATCAAAAGACAGTGTATGCAGAGAGAGAACACAAACCGTAAACAACTAGCGCCATTATACAGCGAAAGATAGACAACGCCAGATGTAGACGATAGTAAAATACGAGTACTATTCAACAGTGTGGGAGCAACTCTGTTTGTTGCTTTTGAACATGTAGAGAAAAGAATTCTAGACAGAGTATAAGCAATCTGTCTCTTTATGAGGTCACTTACTGGTTTAATGTGAACAGCTTCATTAACAACGTTTTCCCAGTAACTGGATGTGTGTTTCCGTAGTCAGTTGGATGACCAGCACAATGGTAATGTTCTGCATTCGTAGATTTTCTGCAGTGAAATTAACTATAAAGAGAAAGCAAACACAGTAGTTTGGTAGAAATTGTTTGAAAATCACTAAACCAAGGATCATTCTTTACCAACGTTCTTGGTTAAAAGAACCCCAGACTTTCTTTTTTTTCTTATTTTACCTTGGGCACGTGTAATGCGTGCGTAACGTAGTCCGTATCGGCCGGTGATAAACTGTCATGTACTTCTTCCAGAGATTCTGTTCTATGACCAGTGATGTGCAGCGAGGTACTTCAATAAACCGTTGTCTTGAGTATGTACTGAAAATAATAACCGCTGAGCAGTTGCTATGGCTGCGGCAGTATTTGCGTTGTGTCGAGAGTGTGGGGAAACGTTTTGTTTATGAACGACAGCTTCAGTCTATTCCAGTTCCAAATCTGGATACCACTTTCGCATAACAGACGTGCTACTGCGTTTATAATATAACACATTTCCAAAAAAAGAGACGTTCCGACTTTCGTCTTTTCTCTCGAGTGTATACCGTCCCACTATTTGCGTCGTACCACGTAACTCTAGTAGATGCTAGTAGGGTGGACCTATGGATATTTTTCCAAATCCTAGTCCAGTTCCTTTCCTGTTAATTAATATTGATGGTTTGGCAGTGCATGGATTAGTAGATTGTCGATTTCAGCCATTGTCTTGTTTAAAATTTCTCTTCGACATAGAGTGGAATTTTAAATAGTATAATTTTATATAATTCATTACACGTTGTGTAGAATTAGTTTTAGAAGTGTATTCTGTCTCGATGTCGGAAGGCTTGGAGTAGGCTGATAAAGATGCGATGCATCTGGGTGTACTCCTCTTCTTGTTGAGAGATTATTCATACAGTTTCTCTTGACTCATCCATTGGAGTTGCTGCAAGTCGTCTTCTTAATTCCTCAATTTTGGTTACGTACCGTTGGGAAACTGAAATTTAAGAAACTTAGGCACCACTTCAGATATTATTGTTAATGAACGAAACAAGTTCTGAGATTTAACTAGTTCTGAGTAGATAATCGCCTCGAAACCAATGGTCGAAAATTTTGTTTTTACAGATATTTTGTCAAGCAGTTCATGATATTATGGTGCCAATTACTACTCTCTTATAATTGGTTACAATTCTTATTTTATAATAACCTGCCCTCTACAAATGTTAGAACAGTGTCCATGGTACTGGCCTCATTTCTGCTGAAACTGCAGTCCATGTGTGCCGTTGCTCTTGGATCTTAACGCATCGGCGAAGATCGCAAACATCTGTAAACTGTTTTGACTTGATGTCTTCACGCCGGCAGCTGTGGCCGAGTGGTTCTAGGCTCTTCAGTCCGGAACCGCGCTGTTACTACGGTCGCATGTTCGAATCCAGCCTTGGGGATGGATGTGTGTGATGTCCTTAGGTTAAGTTGGGTTTAAGTAGTTCTAAGTCTAGGGGACTGATGACCTCAGATGTTATGTCCCATAGTGCTCAGAGCAATTTGAACCATTTTGATGTCCTCACTCCAAGTATTAGCCACAGCACAGTGAAGAAGGAGGCATTGGATCTTTATCAGACGCTGTTGGCTGAAATGTTTTGGTATTACACATGACTTTGATTTGACGTGTTAAAATGGTTCAGATGGCTCTGAGCACTATGGGACAACTTCTGAGGTCATCAGTCCCCTAGAACTTAGAACTACTTAAACCTAACTAACCTAAGGACATCACACACATCCATGTCCGAGTCAGGATTCGAACCTGCGACGGTAGCGGTCGCGCGGTTCTGCACTGTAGCGCCTAGAACCGCTCGGCCATTGGACGTCTTACGCCGGCTATTAGTGTGGCTGTGGAAATTCCACAAGGGACAACATTATTTTAGTCACGACTCAGCGTTGCTCAAAAAGGCGAAATCATGATTGTATGCTCAACATAGCTCGAAGATCTACGATCTACACTCCTGGAAATTGAAATAATTCATTGTCCCAGGAAGGGGAAACTTTATTGACACATTCCTGGGGTCAGATACATCACATGATCACACTGACAGAACCACAGGCACATAGACACAGGCAACAGAGCATGCACAATGTCGGCACTAGTACAGTGTATATCCACCTTTCGCAGCAATGCAGGCTGCTATTCTCCCATGGAGACGATCGTAGAGATGCTGGATGTAGTCCTGTGGAACGGCTTACCATGCCATTTCCACCTGGCGCCTCAGTTGGACCAGCGTTCGTGCTGGACGTGCAGACCGCGTCAGACGACGCTTCATCCAGTCCCAAACATGCTCAATGGGGGACAGATCCGGAGATCTTGCTGGCCAGGGTAGTTGACTTACACTTTCTAGAGCACGTTGGGTGGCACGGGATACATGCGGACGTGCATTGTCCTGTTGGAACAGCAAGTTCCCTTGCCGGTCTAGGAATGGTAGAACAATGGGTTCGATGACGGTTTGGATGTACCGTGCACTATTCAGTGTCCCCTCGACGATCACCAGTGGTGTACGGCCAGTGTAGGAGATCGCTCCCCACACCATGAAGCCGGGTGTTGGCCCTGTGTGCCTCGGTCGTATGCAGTCCTGATTGTGGCGCTCACCTGCACGGCGCCAAACACGCATACGACCATCATTGGCACCAAGGCAGAAGCGACTCTCATCGTTGAAGACGACACGTCTCCATTCGTCCCTCCATTCGCGCCTGTCGCGACACCACTGGAGGCGGGCTGCACGATGTTGGGGCGTGTGCGGAAGACGGCCTAACGGTGTGCGGGACCGTAGCCCAGCTTCATGGAGACGGTTGCGAATGGTCCTCGCCGATACCCCAGGAGCAACAGTTTCCCTAATTTGCTGGGAAGTGGCGGTGCGGTCCCCTACGGCACTGCGTAGGATCCTACGGTCTTGGCGTGCATCCGTGCGTCGCTGCGGTCCGGTCCCAGGTCGACGGGCACGTGCACCTTCCGCCGACCACTGGCGACAACATCGATGTACTGTGGAGACCTCACGCCCCACGTGTTGAGCAATTCGGCGGTACGTCCACCCGGCCTCCGGCATGCCCACTATACGCCCTCGCTCAAAGTCCGTCAACTGCACATACGGTTCACGTCCACGCTGTCGCGGCATGCTACCAGTGTTAAAGACTGCGATGGAGCTCCGTATGCCACGGCAAACTGGCTGACACTGACGGCGGCGGTGCACAAATGCTGCGCAGCTAGCGCCATTCGACGGCCAACACCGCGGTTCCTGGTGTGTCCGCTGTGCCGTGCGTGTGATCACTGCTTGTACAGCCCTCTCGCAGTGTCCGGAGCAAGTATGATGGGTCTGACACACCGGTGTCAATGTGTTCTTTTTTCCATTTCCAGGAGTGTACATTCAAAATGATCCGCATATACTACAAATATATTCTTCCTGCACAAAGGAATAATAAACAATTGCCGCGATGGGTAGGCGTGTGGTCTAGGGCGTCTTGTGACGGTCCGCGCGGCTCTCCCCGTCGAAGGTTAGAGTCCTCCCTCGGGAATGTCTGTGTGTGTGTATGTTGTCCGTAGCGTTAGTTAGTTGAAGTTAGATTAAGTAGTGCCTAAGCCTAGGGACCGATGACCTCAGCAGTTTGGTCCCATAGTCCTTACCACAAATTGCCAAAAATAAATAATTTTGCTTATGTGCATATGCTCCGCATTGCCTGCAGACCCACGCCGGCACGCAGTGTCAATGGCTGCCGAGAAAACTCGCATTTCACCATTATCGCCAGTGCTGATCACTTTGACACTTCGTGACGCGGCAACAATGCACGAAGTGATTCAGGCTGATAATAACTTTTCCTGTTTTTCAAATGTTACAGGCAGATTACTTTTATCCGGCAGTCCAAATAAATTCAAGACTGGGTTAGGGAAAAGTAGAGTAACATGAAGATGGTAGTTTAATGCATCACGTGTCCTACATAGTCTCCCAACACCGCAGTCGAGTACAATGAACAAAACTTTCGTGACAACTGTGTTGTTGTTGTTGTGGTCTTCAGTCCTGAGACTGGTTTCATGCAGCTCTTCATGCTACTCTATCCTGTGCAGGCTTCTTCATCTCCCAGTATCCCCCTGCAACCTACATCCTTTTCAATCTGCTTAGTGTATTAATTTCTTGGTCTCCCCCTACAATTTTTACCCTCCCCGCTGCCCCCCAACACTAAACTGGTGATCCCTTGATGCCTCAGAACATGTCCTACCAACCGATCCCTTCCAGTCAAGTTGTGACACAGATTTCTTTTCTCTCCAGTTCTATTCAGTACTTCCTCATCAGTTATGTGATCTAACCATCTAATCTTCAGCATTGTTCTTTAGCACCACATTTCGAAAGATTCTATTCTCTTCTTGTCCAAACTATTTATCGTCCATGTTTCACTTCCATACATGGTTACACTCCATACAACTACTTTCAGAAATCACTTCCTGACCCTTAAATCTATACTCGATGTTATTAAATTTCTCTTGTTCAGAAACGCTTTCCTTGCCATTGCCATTGTCCATTTTATATCCTCTCTACTTCGACCATCATTACTTAATTTGCTCCCCAAATAGCAAAACTCATTTACTGCTTTAAGTGTCTCATTTCCTAATCTAATTCCCTCAGCAGCACCCGAGTTAGCTCCATCCCATTATCTTCTTTTGGCTTTTGTTGATGTTCATCTTATATCCTCCTTTCAATTCCATTCAATTGCTCTTCCAGGGCTTTTGCTGTCTCTGGCAGAATTGCAGTGTCATCGGCGAACCTCAAAGATTATATATCTTCTCCATGGATTTTAATTCCTACTCCGAAATTTTCTTTTGTTTCCTTTACTGCTTGCTCATAATACAGATTGATAACTGTGAGACTTTGAAAACGCGCCTCTCATTGGCTTGAGTGTCGGTTACAACGCTCATGTTGATTCCTCACGTGAATTTCAGAACTTTATTGTTTTGTGATACGTTCGTTTTGGTAACTAACATTTACCTCTCGTCCCCACCCTCCAGTTTGTTGTTTATGTGTATGTTTGAGAAATGGGAGGACGCGTGGAAGTTGGGTGGGGGGGGGGGTGAATGGAGATATGGAGAAAAAACTTTCCACACACGTTTCTCTCCTTCAATACATTTTGGAAAATGCCCTGAACACTTGATGTAGAGATGCTGCTCCATTGCACGCCCAAGACACATTGCACACCTGTTCTATACTGTTGTTAGTTCAAGCTGCTACTGTCGTTACAACGCTAACGTCATTTGTACGCCAGGAACACAATGAGTCCCGGACGTTTTTGGACATACGGTTTATAAGTACATCGTGATGAGTATACTGATGTTAGACATCTTACCCTTATGCAAATTCCTATTTACAGTATTATTTCAGCGAAAACAGCAGTACTGTATTGAAGTTCTACGTTTTGACGCGCATGGCGTACATCATTATGCGATCAGACCGAAAAGCTTTGCTCCGTCGGTTCACAGTCAGCTAAAAGAAGTTGCTCATAGAACTGCAGTGCCATATGGAAGCCGTTCCGTGGTAGTGTTCCTTAGAGGAGAGGGCGCTAGGCGAGTGCACTTTCGGTCCGCCAGCAACCGAACCCAATTCGTCAGATCTTTCTTCGGATGCTACAGCGTGGTACATACAGGGAGATGTAACTGTTTGGTCCAAGGTGAAGGGCACTTGCTGATATCGGAGCGTGGTTTTTGTTTAACGCATGACGTATCCTTGACTGTTAGATGAAAGTAGGACACTGAACAAAATTATTCGTTAAGAAGGAACGTATCTGTGCGTATCTATGTATTTTAATTTTGTTGTATCTCCTCTCCATGTGTAATGATTAATTTTTATCGATATGGCAGTAATTGTTAGGTAGGTTTCATTACGTATAGTCGTTCAAAAACAAGTCTAAAAAATTAGGACACGTTCGTTACACCAAAACAAGATAAAAAGTTGACCTCAATATTTGACCAAAAAAACCTTGGTTTATTAATGAAAGTTTATTTTCAACACATGAATTACATATTGTCAGCTCGAAAATGTCGTAAACTTACAAAACCATGACAAATATTTAAAGTGACTTAATTTGGCTTTAAAACACTAGAGCACTTATCGAATCATGGATTGGCACATTCCTTCAAATGCCTTCCATGATACACTGATGAAGAGTTTGTGCATCCAAATTGGCTGCATAAACAAATTGTTTAAGATTACCTCAGAGACGAAACTTATTTGAATTAGGGTCGGCAAAAATGGCCCTCCTCTACCTGTCAATAGTAGATACTAGTCGTACATCTTGGACAATGACACTAAAATTAAGGGAGCCCCATCGTGCCTAAACTACATGTTTCCTCTTATTTGCAGGAATACATTACCTAGTAAGTTATGGAGAGTGTTCTGAATGAAATCCCTGTAGACAGCACCAGTAACGCGTTCTGAACATTTGAGAGAACGGATAGATCTGTCAAATGTAAGTTGGATCGCCTAATTTAAGGTGCATGAAGTACACTGTAAGAAGAAAAGGAAAGAAAGAGCGCAACTCCACGAAGGAATTATCCTAATGACACAGAAGTCGGTAGATATACATGTACAGACCAACAAATGATTAGAATTTCAGAACAATTGGATCATTTATTCAAGAGAAGGAGCTTCGAAAATTGAGCAAGTCAATAGCGCACTGGTCAATCTCTGGCCCTTAAGCGAACAGTTGTTCGGCTTGACATTGATTGATGGAACTGTTGGATTTGCTTCTGAGGGAGACGTTGTCGAACTCTGTCCAACTGGTGTGTTAGATCGTCAAAATGCCGAGCTGTTTGGTAGGCCCAGTTCATAATTCTCCGAACGCTCTCGGTTTGAAAGAGATGTGGTGACCGTTCGGGCCGAAGTATGGTTTGGCAAGCAAGAAGACAAGTAGTAGAAGCCTCCACCGTGCGCGGGCGGGCATTGCCATGCTGAAATGTAACCCTATGATAGCTTGCCATGAAGGAAACAAAATAGCGCGTAGAGTTACGTTGACGCACTGATGTGCTGTAAGGATGCCTTCGATGAGAACCAAAGGGGTCTTGATGTGAAATGAAGTGGCACCCAGACCATTACTCCCAGTCATCGGACCATAAGGCGGATAGCATTCAGGTTGATGTCCCACAATAATTTGGGGCGTCCTTTAATCTCTTGCGTGGAGGATAATCGTCTGTAGTGATAAGTCCTGCTTCTAACTGATACCCGATGACCAGCCAACACTTGCCTGGACACGCCCCGTAAAACGGAGGAAAACCAACTTGACTGTCGGCCGCCATACGGCCCGACAACCAAGCGTGTAGTTTTGGGGTGCCAACTCATTTCATACCTGGACCGCAGGATCCAGGAATCCTACAGCGCAGTGATGCGTCGACGACATTCTACGGCCCGTTTTGTTGCCCTTCAGGACAAGCCATCCTGGGCTTACATTTCAGCAAGATAATGCCCGCCCACATAAGCGAGAGTTTCTATTGCTTGTCTTGTTGTTTGCCAAACCCAGCCTGGGCCAGAAAGATCGCTGGGTCTCTCCCCAACTGAGAACGATTGGAGCATTACGGGCATGGTCCTCCAACCATCCCGAGGTTCTGACGATCTGACTTGGCACTTGAACAGAATTTGTCGCGATATCTCTCAGGAGGACATCCATCAATTCCATAAATCAATGCCCAGCCATATAACTGCTTTCATCAGTGCCAGAAGTGACTTGCTTAACTTGTGAAGCTCTTTCTCTCAAACCATTCAATATTTCTGAAATTTTGATCATTAGTTTTTCTTTCGTTTAAGTCACATCTGCAGTATTCCTCCCCATTCGGATAATTTCTTCGCGGAACATCATCTTTTTCTCTAATTTTCTTAGAGTGTATATCAAAGCAAAGGATTTTGGAGTGCAAGTTTATGGGGGCTTTTGTCTTCTTTTGGTATGAGTTAACTCTCCCGAAGTTTGTATTGACATGGTAACCACCCTGTATAAAAGAGTATGCCGCGGTACCTCTGTTGGTAGCCAGTTTGTGATTAGGTCCAGTCACGTAATGGGAACATAACAGAACTATGTTGCCAACTGAAGGAGAAGGTTGTATTGTGGCTATAACTGAGGCTCAGCGGAGTCGATTGTCTGACGCAAACGAATTCTGACGTCAGCGTGATGTTCTCATTACCGACTATTCAGGACTTCCAACGCAGCTCTAAAACCGCTGTTCTCATGATCAGTATTCCTTTCACAATGCGACGCTTCAAATAAGTAACCTTTATAAGTGTCCCATTGAGATATAGTAAATTTCGTTTTTAATTTGTGGTTGTCACGTTGAATTTTTGTAAACTTTATATCACGGTATTGCTAAAAACTCGTCTGTAACTTCCTGGCAGATTGAAACTGTGTGCCCGACCGAGACTCGAACTCGGGACCTTTGCCTTTCGCGGGCAAGTGCTCTACCAACTGAGCTACCGAAGCACGACTCACGACCGGTACTCACAGCTTTACTTCTGCCAGTACCTCGTCTCCTACCTTCCAAACTTTACAGAAGCCCTCCTGCGAACCTTCTGTAAAGTTTGGAAGGTAGGAGACGAGGTACTGGCAGAAGTAAAGCTGTGAGTACCGGTCGTGAGTCGTGCTTCGGTAGCTCAGTTGGTAGAGCACTTGCCCGCGGGAACACAGTTTTAATCTGCCAGAAAGTTTCATATCAGCGCACACTCCGCTGCAGAGTGAAAATCTCATTCTGGAAACTCGTCTTTAGTTTACAAGCGAACATTGATGGATCAATTGACTATAACGAAATGTTTGTACAGGGTAGGAAAAACGTAACTTGCCCGGAAAATATTTCTTGCACCTTCATATAGGCAACCCAGCTCACATTATCCGTGCCGGGTGCGGATGACGCGAGTTCAGTTGCCTATATTAAGGTGCATGGAATATTTTCCCGCTTTGTTTCATTCTGCTATTCCGTATAACAAGTGTCCGCCAGACGATGATGACTGTTGATGAGAACTGTTTTTGGTAGCAGACGGAATACTGAAAATGCTGCTGGAACTACTCTCCACCGCCGTTTCGCCTCGTCCCACCCAATCCGAGAGGTTGGTAGGGACCCGGAAGTTGTTCCCAAGGCGCTGAATGGGGACTTGATTAGCGAGGGCGGAGGGGGGAAGTCCAGAGTCAGTTGGTCGGGGGACTTTCGAGCGCCGCTACCCGCACTAGCCGTTCGCAATCTGGAAATCCTGTCCAGTAACCACACCGGACGAGGTGGTACAGTAGCTAAGACCGTGGATTCGCAAGCGGGACGCCGCCCATCCACATTTAACTTTTCCGTACTTTCGTTATTTCGCTTAAGCAAACAATAGGATGCTTCCGTAACCATCCAGCACCCAGAGTTTTCCGTCCTACACTGTTCACCACAACATTGCTGGTAAGATCAATCGTAACACTAGTTCCCTCCTTCTTGTTGTCCACAGCAGCGTTATATGTGTGAGAGACATGCAGTTGCTCCTTAGTTAAAAATTCTAGTTGGTTTCGTTGGTCGCCTACTGAAGTCATCCCGTTACGTTTTTTAACTCCCAATCCGCATTCCCTCTCTTTCAAACATCGTCGTTTTTCGTTATGTCTTCTGCGTCGTTTGGTGCGGCCCTGCCACCTGTTCTTTTGTGCAGCTAACCGTTTTCCTCCCTACCTAAGAATACGCCAAACGTCCACCTCTTCATATTTCAGTCTTTGTCTTCATCAATTTCCATACAACTTCTTTCACCGCTGGGTTAACTGTTCTTTGATATGGATCTGACAGAAAAATCCTAAGAAGGTATTACGTTAAAATAATGTACTGATCATCTTTCTTGGCCCTCTGGGAACGCAATGGTATCGAAACAAGGTGTGACAGAGAGGAAGCCGAAGTACCGAACTCATCTGTGAAAACTATTTCACTGAAGGAAATTGCGCTACAGTTTGCCCTTTAAATCATCGCACGAACGTCAGAACGGCGTATAGTGAAATAAGTAACCACGGTAAAGGAAACCAACTGAAAAAGCTGGCCGGCCCAAGTGGCCGTGCGGTTAAAGGTGCTGCAGTCTGGAACCGCAAGACCGCTACGGTCGCAGGTTCGAATCCTGCCTCGGGCATGGATGTTTGTGATGTCCTTAGGTTAGTTAGGTTTAACTGTTTCTAAGTTCTAGGGCACTAATGACCTCAGCAGTTGAGTCCCATAGTGCTCAGAGCCATTTGAACCATTTTGAAAAAGCTGAATGGAGGAAAGTTCACTGGATCCGATGGGATTCGTATTCCATTCTACATAGAGAATGAGAAGGGATTTTGTTGCTCTTCTGGCAATACTGTAATGTACGTAGCTAGAGAAGCATTCCTAGTAATTGAAAGAAAAACTGCAGGTCACTCCCTTTTTCAAGAAATGTTGTCTGACAGAGGCACAAAACCACAGGCCTAAACAGCTGACGTCGGTCTTTTGCAGAATTCTAGAAGTTTTGAACATGGCTGCATGGTCAGCGACCGTTTACAAAGTAAAATTAAAGCAATAGCAGCCTTCGGTCGCAAAAAAGGGAGTCTTTTGACCTAGCTTTTGTGACCTAAGCTTCATCGCTTAACATTTGATTTTATAGGTGACATGCCAGTTTGAGCGTTTTACTGCTCATCAAGGCATTCACAGCAGTGCCGAAACGTAGGTCAAAAGACTCATCTGCGACCCACAGCTGCTTTTGCTTTAATTTTAGAATTATAGAATACGTTTTATGCTCATCTGTTATGAGATTTTGTAGAGACTGTAAACCACCACCTCAGAAATCAACATCACGCTCCAGGAAGCAACGAGGGCGTGCAATGCAACTGGCTCTGTTCGTCCACGAGACTCAGGAAGCAATAGATTCCGGCTCCTAAACTGAAGTCGTGTTTCTTACCTTCGAGAAAGCGTTGGATACACTTCCGCCCTACCGCCTAATGAAGAAAATGCGGGCGTGCTGAATAACAGACCATCTGTCTAATTGGGTCAGTGTGTTCGTAGCAAACACGAAGCATGTCATTCTCAACGGAAACTGGTCTTCAGACGTAAAAGTACCTTTGGGTGTGCCCCAAAGGAATGTTATAGGAACATTTCTTTTCGCAATATACTCGTATACATAAACTACCGAATAAGTATCCTCGATACGTTCCACGAGACTTTTCTCGGATGATACTACTGTATACTGACAAGTCGCAGCGCTTGAAAATTGCAGTGCAGTGCAGTGCAGGAAGACTGCAGAGAATCGATATTTGGTGCAAGAATTCGCAGTTCACCCTCAACACAGACAAGTGCATCCCATTGCGCACAAATTGAGAGAGATATCAATTAAAGTGTGATAAAACGATTACGGAATAGTCATTGGATGCAGTCATGTCCATAAGATGTGTGTGTGTGTGGGTGTGTGTTTACAAGCTGTTTCAAGTGAGACTATGCACGGTACCCCATACTTGCAGATAAGAGCGCATTATTCTTTATTCCCTGCTTTTCTGTTTCTCATACGTAAACGCTGCAGTACATACGGAGTAACGAGCGAACGGCTAATAGAGGCGGTTGGCTATCCAACACTTAAAGACGCAGTGGTATCAGATGCCAAGCAGAAATCGCTCGTTACGTCACCAACGTACATAGGGAAAAGCTCACTTATTCTAGCGCGAATCTAGTAATTTTTATCAATAAATATTTGCTAACAAAAGTTCCCTTTTGCCACTCTGACATTAGGAGTAGTCTATGGGTCATAAATACTATCTTCCAATAATTTTACAGTGCAAGGATACGTTGATATTAACAAATAAACGAATAACTTTGGCATAACCGAAGACGTACCATATTGTACGAAATAAACTGACTGTACGTTCAAGTTACAGACTATGCGCCATAGTCGGCCGTCGTCAACAGCATGCCTTTCAATCTGGTCATGCGGTAGACCATGCTCTCGTACCGTTGATAGTTAGCTTATAATTAATCTGAACAAGTTCATTTTATGGCGTTTGTTAAGTAAATGCACCAGAATGGCATCTCCACGTAACATGTAGGCAGAATACATACGCGGCGGCTCTCTAAGTCAGTTCAAGGACGGATTGGCTTCATTATCGCAAATCTCGGGAGGGAATGCCTGGCCAGTTACACTTCAGTCCCCTTATACCATCATCTGTAGACTCGTTGGCTAAGCTGAGACACCTCTGGAGGTTTAGTACGAGTGGGGGGGGGTTGTTGCAACCACATAAAAAAATCACACGTAAAGCCACAGCGAGATGAATTGGAAGAATCGTCAGGAAATATAGTCTGCCCATAACGGAAAGAGCTTACAAATTTCTCGTTTGACCAGTAGTTGAATATTGCTCATCAGTCTGTGGTCTGTACCGGACGGGACTGAAAGAGAAAAGATAAGATCCAAGAAAAGCAGCTCATTTCGTTACAGATTCATTTATGAGACACGAAAGTGTCATGGAGATGATTAGCCCACTCCAGTGGCACACTCTACAACATAGGCGCTGTGCATCGTGGTGTGGTTTACGGTTGAAATTCCAAGAGCATAAGTTCTTCGTACATATGCTTTACGAAATGACTATGGAGGTAAGAGCAGAGATGGATGAGCTCACTTGAATGCTAACAAATATTCGTTCCTCCCGTGGACCATTTGCGATTGTAACAGGAAAGGCGGGATTTATACAAGGTAACCTCCGCCAAACACCAGTAGGTGGCTTCGATAGTGTGGATGTGCATACCATAGCACACGCACTTCTTCCGTTAAGGGGCCTACTTTCACTTATTTGGTGTTCAAATTGTTTTTTAACTTCCTCATTTCGCACTTCATGTCACCACTTATTTTTTAACGTTCTTTGGTAACACCAAACCTCAATTGCTTTCAGTTTCTTCTTCTCCAGATTTCCAATGGTCCGCATTTCCCTTCCATACCTAATAGCTCGTTTATTGCAATAAGCTTTCATCACTGCTGGTAATCTATTTCTAACATTGCTTTGATTCATCCACTCTTATGTAATTTTACTCCGTACAACACAGAATTCTTTAATTTCTTCCTCTACTTTATCCTTCTCGATTAAGCAAATCGCTGTTGTCCTTTGTCCGTTACAAGTTCTGGAGGCGTCGGCAGCTGATGCTGGAGTAACTCTGTTCTGCAATACTTGCCTCATCCACTTCCCCCTATCCATGCACATTGCTGTAGTTCGTGTTTGCCCCAGTCATGACAGACTGACTCTGCTTGAAATTTCACTGGCTGTTCCACAAGCGGTGGTCTGTCACTGCTCCGAGCAAGACTGTCGTACTGCCTGTGTCAGTGGATATTGGAACGGACTGTAGCACAGCTCTTCGGTGACCCTTTCGGTGGAGAGCCAAAAAAGGAGGCTTGGTTGTACCTCCATCAGCTGTTCACACCACAAAATGGACCCTTTATCGGCTAATTCCAGACGACGTTGCGCGCAGGAAAATTTCATTTCCTAACCTAATAGGGATGCAGGTTCCACCTTGCCAACGCCTCGTCCATCTTTGGTAGAGTATGCTTCTCACGAGACACATCCCTTGTGTTACCCTTTGTAAACAGTATTTTATAATCACATAATATGTGTACTACAATTAAGTCCGTTTCACTCCGTTCTAGGCTTTTCCTTATTTAAACAATAGAATCTAGAGTGGTCAGTTATGTTCTCTATGTTTATACAATAACAGTAAAATTGTAAGTATTGAATCTGCACTCTATCTTCCTTTTCTAGAGATGTACTTGGGTTCCCAAGTGTGTCATCAGCTGAGCGCTGCAATTTATTAAAACATTAAAATTTTACTCGGCCACATAAGTCTCCAGTGACACAGAGCGTTTCCGGAACAGTCTCATATCCTCAGGTAAGTCTTCAAATGGCTCTGAGCACTATGGGACTTAACATCTATGGTCATCAGTCCCCTAGAACTTAGAACTACTTAAACCTAACTAACCTAAGGACAGCACACAACACCCAGTCATCACGAGGCAGAGAAAATCCCTGACCCCGCCGGGAATCGAACCCGGGAACCCGGGCGCGGGAAGCGAGAACGCTACCTCACGACCACGAGCTGCGGACTCAGGTAAGTCTTCCTCTTAAAGATCGTTTTCTATTTTATCGGTACAAGATAGCATGATCTTGAAGTGAATCGAGAGAGCTTTTATTTTATCATGAATTATATGTGATTCAGCCAAATCTTATTATTTTACGATCACGGTCTCCCCTCCACATCACAGGAAAAGTGTGCAGTTGCGAATAACTTGCTATTGCCATGCAACTTTTTTAGCCGCTGTCGATTAATCTAATGTTAAATAATCACCACAGATGATTTTGTCACTCCTAATACGGGTTAATGTTTTCCACCTGTTCAAGCTCTAGGGGTTGATCGATGACAGAATACGGAACGAAAGAGGTCTACTGGACTTACGTCCGAAATGCATTGTTTCCATGCTAGAGACCATTTATTCAATCATACTTTTTACAGTATGCATGTAGAGCGTGGTACCGTTCCTCATACGTCATGGTCTAGCACCCTCTCCTGCCGTAGTAATTGGTAATGTTGTGTCCGATTCACTACTCTTGCTGACTCCCCTTCTAGTGGATGTCATACAGCGTTGTACACAAAGGTTCCGAATTCGAATCGAGAGCTTGCTGACATGTTGTTTACTTTCGGAAAGACAAATGACAACGTAAGGTGGGCAGAAAGGTTGTATCAGGAGACCTATCCCCGCCGACAACAACCACAGCATTCAATGTTTGCAAACGTGTTTCGCCATATGTCTGTGACAGGTTCGTCTCAGGAAGCAGGAAATAATGGACGACGTACCCGAAATGTTCGGACACGAGACTTGGAGGGATATGTAAATAACATTGTGGAAGGCGACCGCCGTGGCAGTACCAGACAGTTGGCCCGGCAGTACAGGTAAGTCAGACGACCGGGGGCAACATTCTCCATGACTGTTGTTACTATACTTAGAGGCAAAGGTGGAAAAATGGGCCCCTGCTGGTATTATGGGCCCCCTACATATTTGGAAGTACAGGCCACGAATTCTAGCGGAGAGCACATGAACTACTAGAACTAGTTGCCAAACTTCACTGTACAGTGCGCAGACGTAGTAGCTGTCATGGTTTGTGAGTAGTTGTGCTGTGAATTTTTTCGCTGTCATCAAAAGTTTGAAAGGTTAGTGTTTACTTGAATAAAACTCAAATTTCTAACATGTTATTAGTAGAACTAAGGTTAGGTACGTATTTGGCTTGCTGTTGGGATACCGTTTTACGTTAATTAACGTCGGTTGCGAACCAAACTAACCGTAGGCAAGATCGTTTTTCCCAAGATGGAGAGGGTGGATATATGGGCCCCTTTTGCTGCTGGTATTATGGGCCCCGTAAAATTAATCAGATATTGCTACTCTTTATGTTTCAGATGCCTCGAACACATCTTGTACCCCCAAAAAAATCGAAACGGCAATCGTGGGACATAGCAAATATGGCAAATGCTATTGTAGCTATTAAAGAGAAAAAAATGGGGTTGAAAAAAGCGGTTAAAGTGTACTCTGTCCCTCGTTCTACGCTCCAAAGGCTTTCCACCGGTTTTACCACAGGGACTTGAGGACGAACTGGTTAAATATCTTCTCATTATGGAATCCAAATTCTACGGCCTTAACAGAAATGACGTCAGGCGCATGACCTACCAGCTTTGCACAAGAAATAAAGAGTTGGGGTTTCTGTCCCTGATGTTGATGACGCTGTATGTCTATTTTGTGAAGGGATTTTTTCAAAGGACACAAACGTGAACTTTGGGTCTAGTGTATAACCTGTGAGATGTGGGCTCAAAACGAATGCGCTGGATGCGAAAAAGATGCTTATGTGTGTGACTATTGTAAATAGGCTAGGTGTAGGCTGTGAAAATCATCCCAGCAGTAGACTAATTGACAATGTTCAGAGTGAGTCTTTCTTTCATTATACAGAAAAATTAAATAAAATTATATTTTCCAAATTTTTGTTTCTTTTTATTTCAAACTACCTTGGGGCCCATATTACCAGCACAAATTCTTGACGCAACAAAATGCAGAGTATCAGGAAAAAAATTAAATTTTGTTTTAAATATTAAAAAGCTGGACCAAAACATGTCGTAACTATTGCAGGACATACTAGAGAAATGTTTTATGTTAATTTTAGGTGATTATACTAAAAATAGAAGGCGTTATATAAAAAAAACAGTGTAGGGGCCCATTTATCCACCTTTACCTCTACCACTTGCAGTCTGTGCAGGGCGTACTAACGACAGACTTTACGCATCGGGAGCAGTATTGTCACTGGTTTCTTCACCAGGCCAATTCCCAGATTGGTGTCATCCATCCTATTCACAGATAAGGCCACCTTTACGCGGAGTGGTATCTTCAACTTTGATAACAGACATCTGCGGGACAGTGCGCACAACCCCCATGGTAAGGTGACAGCGAATCATCAGCATCGGTGCAGCCAGAATCTGTGGGCCGGGATAATTGACGACCGTATTTTGTGACAGGTCTTCCTTCCACGTCGCCTAACAGGCTGGAACTATTGGCGTCTCTTGCGGGTGACTTTGCTTCCACTGCTGGAAGAAGTGCCATTGACGATTCGAAGGGTTATGTGGCTGCTACGTGATGTTGCTCCAGCCCACTTCGCCGTTAACGTCCGGACGCACCTCAGTCGTGTCTTCCCTGGTAGATGGATCGAACCTGCTCTTTCACGCGGGTCTCAACCCTTTCGAATTCTGGTTACGAGACCATCTCAGAAGTATCATGTATGCAGATACCGTTCCAGATGTGGAAACATTGGAGCAGCGTATTCATGCCGCCTTTCCACAGTTCGGATGCAGGCTGACAGACGTGAACATGTGCGTTGAGGCACATGGAAACCATGTTCAGCACTTGCTGTAACTGTATCTGTGGATGTATGGAACGGCGCGCATTAGACCACAGTCTCTGTAACAATGTAGGACTAGATAAACGGTCTCTAGGATGGCAACCAGGCATTTTCGAGCATAAGTTCATTAGACCTGTTTTGTTCCCTATTACTCTCATCGATCAGTCCCTAGAGTTTGTGCATGTTGGAGAAAATGTATATGTTGATTAACTACCTAAGTTTCCTTTTTGTGGAGGTTAACCTTGAATTCTACAGCTCACTCGAGAACTGTTACATGTTTTGTATTTTCTGCGTTCACTCAAGATCTGTTATGACACATCTTGTGGAACATCCCCTTAGAAAATTTTTATAAATGACAGTGCTACAAAACCTTTACGTTATTTGATTTTCAAACAGCTGAGCAAAACTGAACGTCCTCAGACATTTCTCTCTTTACTCATTCTGATAATCACTAAACTGACACACAATACATTTAGCGCAACGCAATCTGACTTTCAATAATCCCCACAAAAGAATGGCCCTGACTAACGATAACCTATACCTTTCATGAATCACTTACCTCACAAAAATCTTCGTTACTCGAACTACTGCAATACAGCGTGCGCTAATACTGCCAGCTCAATAAAATGTTCTAACTACTGAAGGCTCTAACTACTGATAGGCATAGTTAGAAAGTGAAAGATTTTGGCCGGCCAGAGTGGCTGAGCGGTTCTACGCGCTACAGTCTGGAACCGCGCGACCGCTACGGTCGCAGGTTCGATTCCTGCCTCGGGCATGGATGTCTGTGATGTCCTTAGGTTAGTTAGGTTTAAGTAGTTCTAAGTTCTAGGGGACTGATGACCTTAGAAGTTATGTCTCATAGTGCTCAGAGCCATTTGAACCATTTTTGAAAGATTTTGATAGAGAACAAACAATGTATTTACCTTAATAATGTTCAAAAGTCATCATATATATATCAGTTCATGATATCCAATATTAAAAATTTACTCTTTCTGATGGACACGCCCGCTCTCAAAATTCTGCCATCTCTCTCCCCACATCCAGCACTGCTGGCGGCTCACCTCCAACTGCGCAACGCTACGTGTTATTCACATCCAACCGCCCAACACTAAAATAGCGAATATACCAACAATGCCAACCAGCCACAGACTGCATACAGCACAGTCAGTGATTTTCATACAGAGCGCTACGTGGCGTTACCAACATAGAAACCTAAATATCCTATTTACACTTGTAGTCTCTTCGTTCCACGTTTGAGGTCCACACTTCTCCAAAATCCAGCTCCTGAACGCCCCTAGCAGCGTAGTGCACACGCCGCTTGTACTACCTGCAAATTCCGCTTTCATTTACCTTCACGAATTTTTCATTTCACCTCTGATACTTCGCAAAAGTATTTCTACTTACGCAAATATGCTAACCATCGAACCTTATGCTCGTATTGGGTAATCTGTAAACACAGTTTCCTCGTTTGCCGCTGAAAGCCAGAACCGCATGTGGCGGGTAAAACGCGAGGCGTTAATTTGCCGCCCGGCGGATCAAAGCGGCGCTCGCCAGACGCTCAGACGCTACCGCATCCAGAGATATTAATGGTCTCAGCCGACCCGAGCGACGGTTCCTCTGTGCAATCCAGTGGCGAGCGCGACGACCCACAAAGGGCGTTCGTTTGTAGCGCCTCTACCTGTAAAAGCATTCGCGGTGGCGAATGTCTTTGTGATAAACCGCCGCATGCAACTGTATTCGAAAATTAGAAAAGAAAAAGAAATAAATAGATACCTTATGCCAGACTTACTTTAAGAAGAACCTCTGTATACGAAGCCTCTAAACATCGATACCGGGATTTAGGCAATGGGCAAATTAAAAACAAAAAACTAAAAAAAAAAAAAATCATAATTTGTAGCTCAAATGATCTATATGATGGAGGCTTATTTTATAGATAAGCATATCCGGAAATCTTTGTCAATCATCTGGAAAAGAGAACCTTTTAATTCGCAGCGGCCCGTTGATAAAATCTTGTAGGGCAGATTGAAGTACCTAGAGTAGTGTTCGTCAAACTACGGTCTCCGGCCCGAATCAGCTATTGTTGTGGCTCGGGCTTTTCAGGCAAATTTTATAACAACCAGTTAATCCCAGATTTTGTACGGAATTGAACTCCCATCTTTAAAACTGTTTGAAACTTCTGATTACTTTACAAATGAGTTAATTTGTTAAATATTTTATCTTTAGCATGTAAGCGAGATGAAGTTAGGAAACGGTTTGTGATTATGTTTAAAGTTTGATGGAATTCGTTAAGTGCTTTCATAATAAAACAAACTAGATGAGTATAGATTAGGTAATTTGCGCTTCGTTTTACGCAAAAACTAGTTTTTCACGCATCTCAATATTTATGGCGTTATATCTGCTTAATTACGTAATTCTTCAGGCACATTTAGCGGCATACGAAGAGCGTTTGGAAAGTCCGTGCAAAGTCCGAGAGATGGCACCACCGGCGCGTATTGAGATCATGTTTAGTTAGTAAAAATGGTTCAAATGGCTCTGAGCACTATGGGACTTAACTTCTAAGGTCATCAGTCCCCTAGAACTTAGAACTACTTGAACCTAACTAACCTAAGGACATCACACACATCCATGCCCAAGGCAGGATTCGAACCTGCGACCGTAGCGGCCACGCGGTTCCAGACTGTAGCGCCTTTAACCGCTTGGCCACACCGGCCGGCTGTTTAGTTAGTAGCATCTTCGGAAAGAACGCACACCAGGTTTCAGTCATATTGGTTTATTTCTTTGTGTTTGGCGTTCGGGTGAATGAAGGAAGTCGCGTAATTGTCAAAAAATGGATGAAAAAGAATTTCGTGTGGTAATTAAACATTATTTTACGAAAGACAGAACTCCTCAGGAGACTAAAGAGAAGGTTGATAATCATTACGGTGACTCTGCACCTTCGATTAGAACAGTTTATAAGAGGTTTCAAAATTTTCGGCGTGGCCAATCATTGATAAAATTCATGATATGGTGATGGATGACAGAAGAGTTATGATGTGTGAGATTGCTAGTGCTGTGAGCATCTCGAATGAACGGGTTCATAATATTTTGCATAAACATTTGGACAAGAGAAATCTATGCGCAAGATGGGTTCCGCGATTTGCAGCTGTTGCAGCTGTCAGGAAGTATCCGCAGGACTTTAAGCGTCGTTTCGTCACTGTGGATGAAACATGGATACATTACTATACTCCTGAGACCAAACAACAATCAAAACAATGGGTTACCAAGGGAGAATCTGCACCAGAAAAGGCGAAGACCATTCCTTCGGCCGTAAAGGTTATGGCGACTGTCTTTTGGGATTCGCAAGGGATAATCCTCATCGACTATCTGGAAAAGGGTGAAACTATGACAGGGGCATATCACTCATCGTTATTGGGCCGTTTGAAAATCGAGCTGCAAGAAAAATGCCGGCGATTGGACAGCAAAAATTCCTTTTCCATCACGACAATGCACCAGCACACTCCACAGCAGTTGTGGTCGCAAAATTAATGGAAATAGGATTCCAACTCGTTTCACATCCCCCCTAGTCTCCAGACTTGACTCCCTCAGTCTACTATTTGTTCCCCAATTTGAAGAAATGGCTGGCGGGACAAAGATTTTATTCAAACAAGGAGGTGATTGCAGCAACTAATAGCTATTTTGCAGACTTGGACAATTCCTCTTATTCGGAAGGTACAACAGATTAGAACAGCGTGGGACGAAGTGTATGAATCTAAAAAAGGACTAGTCAAAAAACAGAAAAGGTTTACTCCAAACACGTAAGTAGTTTTCATTTTTGCACGGATTTTTCAAACGCCTCTCGTATGTGGATACTCCCTACAGCGTGTGTTGTGAATGGTATTAATAGTAAAGAAGTAATAAATTAAATCGTCATGTCTGATGCTGAAGTCTTATTGCGTAAGTGGCGAAAATGTATGATAGAAACATTTTTCCTTTAGTCATGACGTGGCGGTGTGAACGAGAAAAACTTTCGTAAAGGTTAGAAAATGAGAGTGAAGTTTGTTGGAAGTCGCTATGTGGTCTCATTCTCAAATACTGGATGAATGTAGTCTGGGTAAACTGGCACACACAGAGTTACACTGCCTCTCTCATCCACACGTCCTAAACTAGATACTTTTCATACTGTAGTAAACCGTTCACGTAAGATTATACCACTTAATGAGTAAATTCTAACAGCATTTAAAATTTTTAAGTTCCGTCAATAATCTTATGAAATACTTAAAATCTTTTTTTTTTTTCTCCACTGAATCGCCGTGCAGCAGGTAAGTCGTTCTGTCATACAGATATTCATCTAGCTACTAGTTATCGGATCCAAAACCATCTAACGTTAAGTCCTCAAGTTTTTTCCTGCTCACTGAAGAACAAAAATACTTACAGAAAAAATACTTACAGAGACAGTAATATTTTAAGATGTGCTCAATTTTAATTGACAGTGGCGGATTTGGCCGTGAGCTAAATAAAGTAGGTCCACATACCTTGGACGGATCGAGATGTAAGTAACGCAGCTACTGCAGAATTAGAGGATGTTATCGGGGAAATGTTACATTGTTTCTCTTCAAATTACGGGTGTACGTTACTCTTACCGTTTAGCTGCTGTGGTATAAATTTCTTAGTGAAGTAACGGATTTGTGAATGCTCATTAAAGAGAACGGTCATCTTCAAGTGCGGTAGATATTTGTAGCAAGGATTATGAAAGTAAATTAAGGCAGTTGTAATAGGATGCAGTAAAGGAAAGAAAATTACATTCAATACATTTAGTAAATATCTATGCCCATTTAAATATAAGTACAAGAACTGTTGTTAATCGGTTAATCATTCGCTTACACAGATAACTCAACGACAACTCGTCATACACTTAATGTCACAACTCTGGGGTCACTGAGCGTGGCAGTTGAGTCGAAGTGTTCCGAAAAGTGACGACATTCAGCGATCGGTACCTGAGGGGCTGGCAGCCAACGTACCGTGATATAAAGGACATAAAATCCCGTCTGAGGCCTGCGATCACTTTTATGTTAATAATTGGCCAACTGGCCAATAATTGCCAACTATCAAATTATCGTGCCCGGGCTCATAATACAGGGCGTTTCGGTAAGAGCGTTCAAAAATTTAACCTGAGTTGTTGGAGAACGTACCCTTGTCTGTTCGTGAGAGGAAGTGGATACAACATGTCGTTGCACCGCCTCACTTGCACCACCTCACGTCAGTGTGGATGTCCGCAACCATCTCAATGCTTTATATCCTGGTCTCGGGAAACTGGAAATGGATGACATCGACCTAAAGAAAAGAAAACTAGAGTATACAGAGAAGACAGCTGCCATAAAGGAAGAACAAAACCTGCAAATGGAACAGGAGGAGGCTATTGCGGATGTGCAGGCCAGGTTTACGTACGGATTTAAACACAGTGTATGTAAAAATCTCTCTACGAAGGGAGAATGCAAAATATTTGCATTTACAGTAAACAGCCATGGAAACTGGTCACGTGTTGGAGTACTGGCCGAAATCGGTGGAGTCGAGAACGTTTACTATATCAAAGGATACACGAAAAATGTGTTTATTAAGCTCTGTTCCCATTTGGATCGGCTTAAAAAGGACGGTTATATTATGTCTAAGTGTGGCGAACTAGATGTTGTCCACCTAGCAACAGAACAGCCATTTGACGAGTTAAAAACTGATGGAATAACTACATCTAATGGACACTCGTTTGCAAAAGTTGTAAGCTTAACGTTCTACACAGAAATCCCGCAAGAATGTGGAGCAGAAGAGTTACCGACATACACACAGGAAGACGTGGAATGCTTTAACTTTATCGTCATGGAGAAGATACGAGGAAAAATTAAAATCCCCGAATGCTCTCGCCTACAAATGTTGCAGGAAGGAACAGAGCTAATAGTGAAAGCCATAAAACAAGTATTGTACAGGAAGAAAATTAGATATGTATTAGAATTCGAGAATATACCTTCTCTGTATTTCTCAAATTACCCGTTGGAGAAAGAAATAGATGATTCAGATGTGTATTTAAGTTGTAAGTTAAAAATTAAATTGGACATTCTTAAAACTATACCTAAGAAAAATAAAGAAAGAGTTGTTTTCTGTGTGTAGATGCATATGCAAAGGTAATAAATATTTTATACGAGAATTTTGACCTCTCTTATTTGCTAAACTAGCGAAAATCCTAAGACACTTACCATATGCAACGACCTATGAGCCTGTGTTTCGGATGTGGAACTGAGCCATTGGATGACCTTGAAAAGTAGTTGAATCTAGGTAGTTGAAAGCGCAGCGAACCCCTTTTCGTACCTGTATGAGTAATAATAATAAAGAAAAGTGAGGTTTTGTATGCATTATCCTGTTGGAATTTGAATTTGGCGCCAATTTTATGGGGGGCGGGGGTTAGGTTAGGTTAGTGGACGTAGCCCAATTGGTCTATTTTCCTGCCAAAAATCATAATTCCAGCAATTTTTTCTGGAGGTTAGGTTAGTGGACATAGCACAATTGGCCTATTTTCCCACCAAAAGCCGCCATCTTGGATGACGTAATGTGCTGTTGCCAAGTCTACATGCCGCCATCTTGGATGACGTCGTCACCGCCAACTTGAATAAATTTGGCAACAATGCAGCGTGTCGCGACACACTCCTTTCCCCACTACTGATACACTGCTTCTGAAAGATAGGCTACGGAAAATATAACTATTTTTGATTATCTTCTTGATAAAACTGCTTTTACCGTCGCAACAGACAAACAAACGTCAATTAAAGTTTCGTGATCTAAATATCATGAACTGAGGTGGTAGGTTTGTCTTCAAAGTGTACAAGAAGCTGAAAACAAGGGTTACTTTGACTCATGATAACTATTGTCATCCTAATGGGCAAAAACTTCGTGCCCTCCGCTGTTTAGTAGATAGAGCGCTTAAAGACAACAGGGCAAAACAACTGAGCTGACATTATAAGTCAGGTAGCCAACACTAACGGATTCCATGAAACATACTGGGTAAATTACTAAGTAAGAAACAGCAGACGGAGCTAAGCCGTGATGCCTCGCAGAACGTTGAAGAGAGTCACAATTTTGTGTTTATCTCAGAAAGTAGATCAAATGTTAAGTCGTTTATAGCTGAAGCCGCATTTAAAACCAATGACACGCTACGATGCAGAGTAGCCTTCACAGTACCGCTAGTGCCATTGTGGCCACCGAAGTACACTGGAAACGTATATCTCCCTTATTTTCAAAACTATTATTTTAAAAATAAGACTTTCTCCCTCTGAGACAAGTGCAAACAATATTTCGTCCATTTTATACCTACAATACATAAATAAATGAATGTCGTGTGACTAGGGCCTCCCGTCGGGTAGACCGTTCGCCAGGTGCAAGTCTTTCGATTTAACGCCACTTCGGAGAATTGAGCGTCCCTGGGGATGAAATGATGATGGTTAGGTTCAAATGGTTCAAATGGCTCTGAGCACTATGGGGCTTAACACCTATGGTCATTAGTCCCCTAGAACTTAGAAGTACTTAAACCTAAGGACATCACACGACACCCAGTCATCACGAGGCAGAGAAAATCCCTGACCCCGCCGGGAATCGAACCCGGGAAACCGGGCGCGGGAAGCGAGAACGCTACCGCACGACCACGAGCTGCGGACGATGATGGTTAGGACAACACAACCCAGACCCTGAGCGGAGAAAATCTCCGACACTGCCGGGAATTGAACCCAACCCGGGCTCTTAGGATTGACATTCTGTCGCGCTGACCACTCAGTTGCCGGGGGCGGACTCTACAATACATTAAAATTTGTTAATGGTTCATGCGCTATCACTGGCGTCATTACGACCCCAATTTAAATTACAAAATGTCGAATCAAAATAACTTCAGCCGTCTAAATTTCCAGTATTTTATTTGAACAACCAATTTAGCGCTACATTACGCCGTCTTCAAGTTCCCTGACCGACGTATAGAACAATCCCACCTCTGGTCCATAGAAATAGGTGCCAGCATTCAATTACTGCTATCCGTAAATTTCTCCATAACACAGATATCCCTTCGATCATCAATTGCCAACTATGATGTCGGCAAGCATTGATCGAAGGGATCGTTCTGTCATGAAGGAAACTACGGACACCAGTCACTGAATTCTTGCCCCTGCTTTGACTGGAGCAGAGGTGGGAGTGTTCCTACACGTCGGTCAGGAGATTTGAAGATAGCGTAATGTAGCGCTAACACTGATTGCTCATTTAGAGTAAAAACCAGAAATTGAGACATCTGAAGTTGTTTTGACTCGATATTTTATATTAAACAGCCGAGTTCCCACAATCATCTGTGTAATGATGGACTTTCAGAGCCATCTTAAATTGCTTGCTCCTTGAATGTAAAACTCATGAAAATAGAACGACGAATGTTGTTTTCAACAGCTGCTATACCAAACACCTATTACAATGAAAATATAATTTGCCGCTCATTTTTTTACCCATTGTAAGCATTTCTTGGATCAGCTGCTGTTGTACTCTTGCTAGCACCACTGGTGGCAATATGACCGCATAAGCACATTGTAGAACCACAGCGCCTTTATTTTCAAAGCTATTTTTTTCAGAAGATATGACCTTCAGTCTCTGAATAAACTGTATGCAAATATGTTTTGTTGTTATGTGTTTACAGCACATTATAATTCATTCATAGATTTATGCACTGAGTACCAGTGGTGTAAGTAGGACCCCAATCTCAATTACTTTAATTTTCTTGAACCTAACACTAACGAAAACAGAATCATTACTGTTGCACTGAATAACTGTAAAATATCTTTTTTATTAAAATATTGCCAATATACCCTGTGTAAATTACTTGGGATCTATACGATTCCAATGGTATTCAGTGATACAAAACATGCTGGTAGTCTGAGTGTTAAGGAATAATATAAAACTGGAAGTTGATAAATGTGATAAAACATTAACATTTATAACCTCTTCAGTCCCGAAGATAAACAAAGATTGGAAAAATGTTTCAGTTGCTTTTTTTGGTGCATCTGATGTCAAAGTAACAAAAAAACTAATTTTTAAATTTTATTTTATATAATGTTTGAGTAATTGAATGTACACATGTGTGTACATTGGGTCTCAACAGAGAAAACAATGCCGATCTCATAGTATTTTCATATTTTTATTACCAATGAAAAATGTACACATTACTTCTCATTTTTATGTACACATTACATTTTATGAACACATTACTTCTCATGTTTATGGAATTTAGCAAAACAATTGTTTTTTAATACGCACAAATAAACTTTGCACTTTTTACACATTATGCGGGAACGTGACGTGCACCCTGGTAACCGACACCTTGAGGCAAAACTACTCTCAATATATTCAGGAAGGGGGTCAACCCCGTCACATTTGCTTTCTCTAGTTGACTTTGGTACAATTCGTCTTCGTTTTGTGGGCTGATGCTGCTCATCTTCACCAGAACTGCTGACATACTCCTGTGTCACACTCAGAGAAATTTCTTTCGACAGTTCCAGTGAGTCTACAATTTTTGAAGACTTTACCAAATCGTGGGACAAGTGAATTCTGAAGTTTATGAGAGACATCCACTTTTGTTTTGGTATCCCTTCTTTTTTACAACACCTTTTGTACATAATCCATGAATTAATTATGGCTAAATCAGTGAAGTGGTTGAATACTCTGACAGTCGACTTTTTTGTTCTGATGTTTGACCTATAGTATGCCATGTATCTATCACAAAGATCAATGCCACCCATATTGCGATTATAGCTTTTGATCATGGCTGGTTGTTTGACACTAACCTTTGCTTTTTCTGTATTACACCATCGTTTGCAGGTACCCTCTGGTTCGCTCCTTATGCACGAGGATAACAAAGTGACGGATTTATTGTCCTTCCATTTGAGGGCACAAATTTCTTGGTCCTCCCTTACGTACTCATCCCATTGCCCCCGCTGCAGCTCCTGATCTCTCTTGAACTTAGAAGCTACTTCTTTTATTCTATTGGCCATCACAGTTCCTGTCTGAAATATATTCCTGTATAGTAAAAGCTGAACAGATTTTGAACTGGTGAAAAACCTGTCACTGTAAATTACATAATTGTAATCATTGGGTATAGTTCTAGCCAGTAGTTTGAGTATACCCGCTCCCAGGCCATGTTCTTTTTGATCGCTGTCAGGAATTGTTCCTTTGCCAGTGTATATAGAAAAATCAAGGACAAGTCCATCTGATGACGCTAAAATAAAATTTTTGAGGCCAAGTGGATTAGGTTTGGAAGGTACATATGTTCGCATCTTACACCTCCCCGTGAATGGAATCATCTGTTCATCCACAGAAAGGTATTGACACCTGGGTAAACTAATTCATTTATTTCTAAAAGCATTAATTAAAGGTCTAACCTTCCAAAGTTTGTCATTTAGGTCATGATCTTCCAAATTATTTACAAAATGCTGATTATTTCGTAATTTGTAGTATCTATCTCTTGTCATGGTTGATGATACAAGTGGAATATCCAGTTGCATATTCCAGTAAAGTCTTGCCTGGGGCAATTTCAATGTACCCATCAATATCTCAATTCCCAAAAGGGACAAAATTTCATTAGTATTTGTATCCAGACTTTTTGAGTTCTTTTGACAATGATATAAATTAGCTTGTCCTGCGACATTTTTCCAGAAATTTTTATCGAAGTACTCGAAGAAAAACTGTGAAGGGTTTCTCAGTTCACCATCAGTCTGTTCCTCAAAGTTGTCGTCAGAAGGCTGTCGATTACACATCCTGCAAACAAATAGTACCACTGAAAAATACTGATCTAAATCGTGTCAGATGACACACAGAACTACACCAATGTATTGCTTACTTAGATTGCCTCCATCTTAGTGGACAACAGTGAGAAGATGAAGCTGATGCAGGTGCCTCAGGAGTAACATCCACATTGCATCCTTCAACTTCAAGCACACCAATTCGTTCAGGTGGAGTTGGAGGTTCATCAACAGGATCATCTTCGTCTGACAAGGAACTCAAGTCACTCGTCTCGAGCAGTTTTAAAATTTCATCGTCTGTTAGAGCTGAGAAGCGAAAATGAAACAAAGTGAAAGTAACTGTTGATGTACTGGAATAAAGAAATGAAACTGAACCTAATAACAAAATTTAAAATTTTGGAGTTTTTTCGCCAGGATTAGAATCCAACACGCTACCCATTACACCACAACAACCACAGTAAGTTACGTGTTCTCCAAGAGTATTAGCAGCTAAACTTTCGACTTTAATTTAGATTACGTTTTAAATTACGATTTCACAATGAGATCAGTCTTAGCGTTAGTACCACTACATTCTGTGAGCTAAGACCTGATGTACACAAATGTGTACTTCAATTTCAACAGTCGATGTTTGTAAACCTACGGAACTATCGTTTTCATTGCATACACATATCACTTTCTTGATGTCTTATTTGGAGTAAGACACGATAAAAACAGTAATACAATTCAAAAAGGATTATTGAAACTGAATTTACCTTTCTCGCGTGTCGCAGATGACGCTATCCTTCAGATCGGAAGTTTCAGGATGCAAGAAAATCCGCCAAAACTGACTTGCGCACGACCTAGCGGCAGAAACAGAAACCGCGGGATGTGCACAGTCGTGCACATCAGGTCTCAATTCAGGAAAACGTCATTTGGCAGGATGACACTACAAAGAACTGATGTGCACATATGTGTACGTCGGGACTGAAGAGGTTAATGCAAACTACGTCGGGGAGACTGGTATGTCCCTCAAATAGAAGAAGTACGAGGAACACCGGAACGTTTTCTGGCTTTATCTCTAATAGTCTCACACAACCGTGAAACTGGTTACCCTCCGTTGGGAATTGAAGAAAATTTCAAAATGTTGCACATATGGTGGGAAAAATGTAAGCACATTAGGTGCGCAGTTTACAAGAGATACAAACATCCGCTTTAAAATCTTTGGAAATTAAAAGAAGGTGGCATGTTCTACATTTTACGTATTAATTTTATTTTTTCATAAGTAGTTTCAACCTTCTAGGCTGTTCACAATTGATTTTATGGATCTCTACAAACTAGAATACATAATATTACCTCCACGAATAGAAATGTAATGATTTGAATTTAAACGTATTGGAAATACATTTACCTACATTAGAAAACTATTTCTTTCGTCTTGAAATGACAACATCTATACATTTGTGTTTTCTGTTTACAATGATTAACAAATTCTGTAGTGTTTGTTTGACAGCTTCACAACTTGGCATTTACAAAGGTAATATAGTGGTCAAACTGTAAAGGTAAGCATGGATTAAATAGAAAAATAATTTCAAGAACCAGTTGTGGTCAAATAAAATTAATGTAGCAGAAGTGGATAATGCCACTTTCATCCAATAAATTCATTGCTGTAGTGCCAGGTAGGACGAACATCTTTGTAGACCAGTTATAATATCAGTCACTGGGTAGCTGTTTTAATCAGAGTAATATCATAGACATTCTGTTCCTGATGAGATCCGAGTTCCCAAGTATTTTAGTAGGGCTGTGCAGTGTCATTGATCATTGGCTTCTTTTTTATTCTTGTTTGTGTACACGAAGCGCTCAGATGTTGTACTAACGTGTTTGTCATCTGGGTGTGTGATCTGGAGACATATGACCATACACGCCAATAGCTCTTACCGCGGCGCTGACGATACTCGAGACTGCAAACGGTGATTCATTTTATTTTACTTTATCGACAGAACGAATGACGCGGATGCATATTTTAGGAAGACGCGGGTACAAGAGCAGTTGCGAAATTTTAAAACTTGAATCTCTATAGAGTCTTTTATAACAGTTGTGATGATGAAGGCTGGTTCGTTCGAAATGTGTAAATTTTAGTGCTTTTGCACTGTGAAAGATGGTTTGTAACGTCTCCGCTCTTGCGTACGTTAACTCTTTAAAGCCTGTACTATGATAAGTTGACGGGCTTCACCTTCTAAGAAAGGATTTTATTAAATAAGATGACCGCGTGTACCTGAATGGAAGCAAAATCGGACTCATACCCAGTCAGTAACAACAATGATACGTCAAGCGAGTATAAAGTGCAACTACACGTTAGGACGGGCAAGAAACACATACGGCAGATGCTACCAATGGTTAATAATACGGTCGCCAGCCTAATTAGGCATTATGTGAGTTTTTCCCTCGTACAAGTGGATGTACGTACAAACATAACAACACGTAGTAATACAGCATTATATGGAAAATTTTAGAACCCGATAAATCTACTGAACTAGTATTTTCCCTTTCTGTACTGATTTGAACAAGCTACAAATACACAACATTACACTACAATGATTACCACACACTGCATTTTGTCTATTGATTCAACTGAAATCGGGCATAGGTTGCCCTAGAAATAGCACTTTTGAAACACACATACAATTTCAATCTTAATAAGGAAAAAACACTGATAAATTTAGGTTTTCTATTGACTTTAACTTTGCAGGTCAAATCAGTGCCGTGCACTTTAGCATTTAAATGAATAGAAAAGAAAAGATTGAAAAAGGGGGGGGGGGACCCTGAAACTGTTATGGTCACTGTTTTGAAACTGTTAATTATTGGACACATGAAGTTCTCAAGATTTATAAAATATGGGTTACTATTCTTTTTGTCTTATTAATTCCTCATTTAACTACCATTAATTTTGTTTCTGTTTAATTAGGCTTCATTACTAAACCACTTGCAACATTATCTTCAAAATTTGTCAGGTCTATTATTTACCAAAATATTCATTAACAACAAAGTTCTTTAAATATCTTTCTAGCATAGATAATTCTGCACGTAATTCTTATTAACATGAATTTTAAATCTTCATTTCGGGACACTCGGATTGCACAACATGCGGAAAGGACCCTGTCGAGGTTAGTGATTAGGATCATTAATTAATAGGGCAATTCTGGTAAAAGTCAAGTTATTATTGAACAGTTAGGAACAAATTTAACACTGGTCCATACGGATACACTTGACCTGTGCAAGTCGATGCAGCGGTTGGCGGGCAGCGAGATGGCGAGACGTACAGCACACATACAAGCACAGCTATGGCTCTTGCTGTATCGGCACTTTGCTTCTTCTTGGCGTTGTAATCCTTTTCAATTCAGTGCCTATTGGATATAGCCAAGCTGTATAGTCGTCGGAAACGGCACATCCGAGGCTCAAATGAAACCACTTTTTCCAGGATAGCCTCCGGGTTCCTCAGACCGGTGCCCAACTCCGACTGTCTTGCTGAGCCCGGTATGCCGTGCCGCGCCCATGGGCATTTTCCCGCGCTCGCCTGCCATCCACCTTTTACCTCTCCCCTACAGATAGGGTATTCACCAAAGGTTTTACATTTCACATATTCTAATACATTGCCTACGTATGGACCAGGCGTACAATTACAACTTTCACCTCTTACAATATTCCCAACATTATTTAAACCTCATTTCTATTATAATATTACTTGAAATTTAACATTAATATTAAAATTTACATCGAAATGTGTTTACAGTGTCTTTAACATAACGACATGACAAGAAAAGAAATGGACTCAGAACCTTGATTACAGTAATTTATCGACATTCAGAAGAAAAATATTATATGTACAGTTGTTGTTACAGGTTGAGCCCACATTTTAACGTTTATGTAATGGGGTATTGCCTGTGTACGACTATATCAGTGGATAGGATCGAAAGGTCCGAGATACCGTCCAGTAAACAATCTCCAGTAAAGCCCGTAACACTGACATTGTATAATCCTAAGACCATCATTAGATACGGTTTTTTTAGTGATAAACGTATTGATTCTTTTGATCCTGTCTGTCAGCATTATCTGCTACCTTTTCGTCTCTATTGTACTGCTACACCCAACATCGTCTACGTCCAGTTGTGCCATTATAAGTTTGAACAAGAGCTCATTACTTGCAATAGTGTAACAGTTATTATCGTGATAACGGTATATGCAAAACTGTCAGCTGTTCTGCAGTCTGTCTTACACAAGAATGATCCTGTGTGGCGTATGAAGTAGTCATCTTTATGAAATGAGTACAGGTTGGAGGATAATAGGAAAACGATTCACACCCGCCAACCTAACAAGACACATCAGAACTCACATTAAGACCGCTGTCTCCTTCTTGACAATGTCGCGCCTCACTAATCGTCTCTAATGTTTCGCATACATGTATTCTGAACTTCATCCGTTCCTACTGTTTTCCAGTTCCATGAGAATTCCTGGATTAGGAAGCATATGTCCCCTATGCCTATCCTATCTCCTGCTAACGAATCCCTGTGGATATCTCTTATCTTACATTTTTTAGTACACTCCTGGAAATGGAAAAAAGAACACATTGACACCGGTGTGTCAGACCCACCATACTTGCTCCGGACACTGCGAGAGGGCTGTACAAGCAATGATCACACGCACGGCACAGCGGACACACCAGGAACCGCGGTGTTGGCCGTCGAATGGCGCTAGCTGCGCAGCATTTGTGCACCGCCGCCGTCAGTGTCAGCCAGTTTGCCGTGGCATACGGAGCTCCATCGCAGTCTTTAACACTGGTAGCATGCCGCGACAGCGTGGACGTGAACCGTATGTGCAGTTGACGGACTTTGAGCGAGGGCGTATAGTGGGCATGCGGGAGGCCGGGTGGACGTACCGCCGAATTGCTCAACACGTGGGGCGTGAGGTCTCCACAGTACATCGATGTTGTCGCCAGTGGTCGGCGGAAGGTGCACGTGCCCGTCGACCTGGGACCGGATCGCAGCGACGCACGGATGCACGCCAAGACCGTAGGATCCTACGCAGTGCCGTAGGGGACCGCACTGCCACTTCCCAGCAAATTAGGGACACTGTTGCTCCTGGGGTATCGGCGAGGACCATTCGCAACGGTCTCCATGAAGCTGGGCTACGGTCCCGCACACCGTTAGGCCGTCTTCCGCTCACGCCCCAACATCGTGCAGCCCGCCTCCAGTGGTGTCGCGACAGGCGTGAATCGAGGGACGAATGGAGACGTGTCGTCTTCAGCGATGAGAGTCGCTTCTGCCTTGGTGCCAATGATGGTCGTATGCGTGTTTGGCGCCGTGCAGGTGAGCGCCACAATCAGGACTGCATACGACCGAGGCACACAGGGCCAACACCCGGCATCATGGTGTGGGGAGCGATCTCCTACACTGGCCGTACACCACTGGTGATCGTCGAGGGGACACTGAATAGTGCACGGTACATCCAAACCGTCATCGAACCCATCGTTCTACCATTCCTAGACCGGCAAGGAAACTTGCTGTTCCAACAGGACAATGCACGTCCGCATGTATCCCGTGCCACCCAACGTGCTCTAGAAAGTGTAAGTCAACTACCCTGGCCAGCAAGATCTCCGGATCTGTCCCCCAATTGAGCATGTTTGGGACTGGATGAAGCGTCGTCTCACGCGGTCTGCACGTCCAGCACGAACGCTGGTCCAACTGAGGCGCCAGGTGGAAATGGCATGGCAAGCCGTTCCACAGGACTACATCCAGCATCTCTACGATCGTCTCCATGGGAGAATAGCAGCCTGCATTGCTGCGAAAGGTGGATATACACTGTACTAGTGCCGACATTGTGCAAGCTCTGTTGCCTGTGTCTATGTGCCTGTGGTTCTGTCAGTGTGATCATGTGATGTATCTGACCCCAGGAATGTGTCAATAAAGTTTCCCCTTCCTGGGACAATGAATTCACGGTGTTCTTATTTCAATTTCCAGGAGTGTAGTTTATCTCATGCCTAATGTTTTTTTTTCTTCTGTATAACTACATTTCAAACGCCTCCTCGTCGTCTCTAGACTTGTGAAATTGTATGTTTCACGCTGTAAAGTCACGCTCAGTAGGTAGAAGTTCTGCATAATGGATTTAGTTTCTATTCTCTAGCGGAAGAAATTTATGGTTTAAAATTTTCTGTATTTTGTTCAGTAGGGTGAAAACCAACCCATGATTCAAAAAAATGATCTGTAAGAGCTTACACCGTTCCGATAGCTATCCACGTTCGGTAGATAGGCGAAATCAGGGGCGTCCAAGATTTGGGCTCACGAGCCGCGCCCGGGCACGAGTGTGAATGGGCTCATCCTCGCTGCACATTTCCATCACGTTGTCTGAACGTGAGGAGGTGGAAACGTGTAAAACTGCGAACGCACTGCATTTAAGTGGCAATGCATCGACATGGCATGCGATTTGGTTTTATATTTCACATTTGTCAACAACATAGATCACAAACATAACAAATAAAATGGTTCAAATGACTCTGAGCACTGTGGGACTTAACATCATATGAGGTCATCAGTCCCCTAGAACTTAGAGCTACTTAAATATAACAAGCCTGAGGACATCACACACATCCATGCCCGAGGCAGGATTCGAACCTTCGACCGTAGCGGTCGCGCGGTTCCAGAATGAAGCGCCTAGAACTGCTCGGCCACACTGGCCGGCAAACATAACAAATTTTAGTATTATTTAATTCTTTTTGGTGCGCTGAAGACAATAATATAATTTTTACCTGGTATTACCTGTCGCCATACGCGCAGAGCAGACAATTTCGCAGTTTCGCACTGAAGTTGCCACGTAATTGTGACTTACTTAGTTTCATAATAGAAAAAAAAGGTCTTTTAGACATATATGTCAACTGAAATACAGTAGCACTTTTACAGCCTCATTATGGAGACTTGGAAACACTATCTGAGGCAAGTAATGTAGATGTCCCGGACAGTTTTAACGTAAAAACGTTACTTGCCATAACTGGAATTACCTTGCAGGTTGCCCAGTTACATCTGCGCATGTACAGGGGCGCTTTCATCTGAACTGGCAAACGGTCTTGTAAACAGTTCGGGAACAGATATAAGATTGACAGTGTCCTCGAAATCCTTATAAAACTATCCTCGTAATTCTTTCAAGGCCTGAATTCTTCAGACCTCGCGTTTTCTTGAACGCCGGCAAGCTTAGTCCCTTCTACAACGCGCTTTCCCTTATATATGCATCCCCCAACAAATAAAAAAAAGGCGCCTTGTAGAGTCTTACTGTGGGCAGTGTGCTGTCAAGCCCGCTTAAAATGCGGAACCTACAATCCATTCCAGGTATTTAATTTTCGTTCCTGCCCTTCTTCTTTCTTAATAAATTCAAAAATGCGTTCCAGGCGTGTGCCTTCGTTAACCAACGAACTTTGCAGTAATACATGAAGTCTCCGTACTCTTCGTTCAATTCCACCGAAAAGTGTTAAAAGTGGCGACGGAATAACGTGTGCGACTTCAGAAATTTTACAATTCGCAGCACAAATTTCTTCACATGCTCAATGCCTGCAAATTTGGCAGAAAATATTTGTTGATGTACAGAACAATGAATCCCGTATATCGATCGCTGTAATTTTTAGCTCTATCATTGTCAGCTAAATGTTTAAATTCTTTCTGCATAGTATCGTAATGTCGTTTCATAGCAAAGATGCAGTAACTGTCATTTACGCGAATCGACAATTCGTATCCATCTCTTCTGTGACACTCATTCATTTTAAACAATTCGATAGATAGCTAGACTGCCTCTTTTTATGCAAACAGCCACTGAACCTGTGAACGTTCTCCATAGCGCGAACAAGTAGCGAAGTTCTGCAAGGTTTGCAAGAGAGCTTCTGTAAAGTTTGGAAGATAGGAGACGAGATACAAGCAGAAGTAAAGCTGTGAGTACCGGGCGTGAGTCGTGCTTCGGTAGCTCAGATGGTAGAGCACTTGCCCGCGAAAGGCAAAGGTCCCGAGTTCGAGTCTCGGTCGGGCACACAGTTTTAATCTGCCAGGAAGTTTCATATCAGCGCACACTCCGCTGCAGAGTGAAAATCTCATTCTGGAAGTAGCGAAGAGTTTAACATAGCTGACTCCACAGTTCTACCGAACTCAGTTTTTTTCCCCTTTATTCTATTTCAATGCCCCATATGGTGCGCGCTGGATCGAACTCAGAGTGTTTGTGGGGACTTTAAAACGACACAGCGCGCTGCCCGGCTACTTCCGAGGAGGACCGAGCAAAGCCGAGTGACTGCCCAGACCTTGGCCCGCATGTGGCCCGTACACATGCGCGTGTCTGGATCGCCATGGCCGGCCATGAGTTAAATGACCAGTGTCCATTATTGTTTTGTTTCCATTTGTTTACTGTCATCTCCAGCAAGATGATGAGTTACATTAATCCGTGTATCAGCACTGTCTGCTAGTCGACGGGAATCACAGTCAATCTTCATTAACGTTTGCAGTCACATAATACACTCCTGGAAATGGAAAAAAGAACACATTGACACCGGTGTGTCAGACCCACCATACTTGCTCCGGACACTGCGAGAGGGCTGTACAAGCAATGATCACACGCACGGCACAGCGGACACACCAGGAACCGCGGTGTTGGCCGTCGAATGGCGCTAGCTGCGCAGCATTTGTGCACCGCCGCCGTCAGTGTCAGCCACTTTGCCGTGGCATACGGAGCTCCATCGCAGTCTTTAACACTGGTAGCATGCCGCGACAGCGTGGACGTGAACCGTATGTGCAGTTGACGGACTTTGAGCGAGGGCGTATAGTGGGCATGCGGGAGGCCGGGTGGACGTACCGCCGAATTGCTCAACACGTGGGGCGTGAGGTCTCCACAGTACATCGATGTTGTCGCCAGTGGTCGGCGGAAGGTGCACGTGCCCGTCGACCTGGGACCGGACCGTAGCGACGCACGGATGCACGCCAAGACCGTAGGATCCTACGCAGTGCCGTAGGGGACCGCACCGCCACTTCCCAGCAAATTAGGGACACTGTTGCTCCTGGGGTATCGGCGAGGACCATTCGCAACCGTCTCCATGAAGCTGGGCTACGGTCCCGCACACCGTTAGGCCGTCTTCCGCTCACGCCCCAACATCGTGCAGCCCGCCTCCAGTGGTGTCGCGATAGGCGTGAATGGAGGGACGAATGGAGACGTGTCGTCTTCAGCGATGAGAGTCGCTTCTGCCTTGGTGCCAATAATGGTCGTATGCGTGTTTGGCGCCGTGCAGGTGAGCACCACAATCAGGACTGCATACGACCGAGGCACACAGGGCCAACACCCGGCATCATGGCGTGGGGAGCGATCTCCTACACTGGCCGTACACCACTGGTGATCGTCGAGGGGACACTGAATAGTGCACGGTACATCCAAACCGTCATCGAACCCATCGTTCTACCATTCCTAGACCGGCAAGGGAAATTGCTGTTCCAACAGGACAATGCACGTCCGCATGTATCCCGTGCCACCCAACGTGCTCTAGAAGGTGTAAGTCAACTACCCTGGCCAGCAAGATCTCCGGATCTGTCCCCCATTGAGCATGTTTGGGACTGGATGAAGCGTCGTCTCACGCGGTCTGCACGTCCAGCACGAATTATTTTCGTACCGAACAATGGTACATGAAAGGCATTCATATTGGTTAATATCCCTTGGTAAATACACAACATGTCCTTGGTAAATTTTATATTTTGCTACTGAGTAAACTTCCCATTCCATTCTGTCTCTGTATGGAATTTAGCCCAACTTTACGACCCACTCTGTAAAATCTACGTTTTACCAAAACTATGTCCCCGCGCACTGTTATCCAACTTTATTTAACTCGTATGCCAAGTTTTGACTAAACAGAACCTAATTTGAACTGAATTGTAACTGATCTGAATGAAACTTGGCTTTTTATCAAATGCCCAACTGAAGCATAACAAATACCTGGCCCTAATCAAAATTTCCACTTACATGCCGGCCGCGGTGGTCACGCGGTTAAGGCGCTCAGTCCGGAACCGCGCGACTGCTACGATCGCAGGTTCGAATCCTGCCTCGGGCATGGATGTGTGTGATGTCCTTAGGTTAGTTAGGTTTAAGTAGTTCTAAGTTCTAGGGGACTGATGACCACAGATGTTAAGTCCCATAGTGCTCAGAGCCATTTGAGCCATTTTCCACTTACCTCGCGTCATGACAACATTGTTGCAGATTTCTCGAAAGCACAACAACAAACAGTAAGCATGCAGCGGCTAAGCTAGATTTATGTTTCTAAATAAAATTTCCATACTATTCTCACATCTGGTAATGCATAATGATAAATGGTGTGATGGGGAGTAACTATTCCTATGAAATGGTATTCAAAGAGTAAAACTTCGCATGATCTTCGCACATAATATAGGTCGGAACAATAATATGGTTAACGAAGTAAACAATTATTTTAATAAGGTACAGTACTAATAGAGAATTTCTATAAAAATCAAACAGCTTAATCAGTTAAGGTGTTAGTGCATGACTCAGGAAATTAAGGTGGTCTTTCTTTCAGCTCTGAGCACCGTAACCAGCTGACGAAAATTACTCTGCGCAGTGCTGCAGTCTTACCTGAAACTTCTTCTCTTCAGAAATAATAATATTATTCAAAATTTATATACTCTTCGCTTTCTAATATATACATCTTGCTCTCCTTTACATTCAGTCTTTCTTCATCTAACAGAGACAATCAGAGGTCCACAGAACACTACCGAATACATCCATCACGTAACCACACTTCAACTTCGCTTCAAGTAAGAATGTATGACATTGATCGTGGCAAAGACTGTACCACAACAAGGCCAAAGATTGTTTAACAATAATGTATCTTGTTTTCTCTATGTCTTGCACGTGGATAACATACAGAAACGAAAATGGCATGACCAACTTACAACTGCATAAATAGTTGTTTGGGTTCTTGTATGTTAACCAGGGACCTAGAAACGACGGTGAGGTTCCGTCCCCGCCGCAGCCGCAGTGGTCCGCAACCCCACGACGACTACCGCAGTTCACTTCACCCCTCCGCCGCCCCACACCGAACCCAGGATTATTGTGCGGCTCGGCCACCGGTGGACCCCCCCTGCCCCCAGGGAACGTCTCACACCAGACGAGTGTAACCCCTATGTTTGCGTGGTAGAGTAACGGTGGTGTACGCGTTCGTGGAGAACTTGTTAGCGTAGCAATCGCCGATATAGTGTAGCTGAGGCGGATTAAGGGGAACCAGCCCGCATTCACCGGGGCCGATGGAAAACCATCCACAGACTGGCCGGTTCACCGGACCTCGGCACAAGTCTGCCGGGCGGATTCGTGCCGGGGACCAGGCGCTCCTTCCCACTCCCGAAAGCTGTGCGTTAGACCGCTCGGCTAACCGGGCGGGCTGTTTGAAACAAATAGGAAAAATCGAGTAGCGAAATCATGTGATAGCAAGATACAAGACGAGCACCAATGAGCGTAAATCGCTACCACCTGTCGGTGAGATCACCGTATATCAACCACCACTGCTGTTTGATGATCGTTGTACTGGAGTGACGAAAGTTTTGGGATTGCGATATACAGATGACGGTGGTATCGCGTACACAAGGTATACAAGGGTAATGCATTGGCGGACCTGTCACATCTACTCAGCCGGCCGGGGTGGCCGAGCGGTTCTAAGCGCGACCGCTACGCTGGAACCGCGCGACCGCTACGGTCGCAGGTTCGAATCCTGCCTCGGGCATGGATGTGTGTGTAGTCCTTAGGTTAATTAGGTTTAAGTAGTTCTAAGTTCTAGGGGACTGATGACCTCAGAAGTTTAGTCCCATAGTGCTCAGAGTCATTTGAACCAGCCAACTTCTACTCACGTGGTTCAAGTGCAAAGATTTTCGGCGTGATTACGGCCACACGACCGGAATTAACAGACTCGAACACGAAACGGTACTTGGAGCTAGGCGCATGGGCATTCCATTTCTGAAATCGCTAGGGAATTCAATATTCCGAGATCCACAGTATCAAGACTGTGCCGCGAATACCAAATTTCAGGCACCACGGACAAGACAGTGGCCGTCGGTCTTCACATAACGACCGGACCGGCGGCGTTTGTCAGTGCTTACAGACAAGCTTCGTGTAATAAGCGCAGAAATCAATACAGGACGTACGGTGAACGTGTCTGCTAGAACAGTTATGCGCAATCTGCCGTTAACACGCTACGGCAGCAGACGAATGACACGACTGCCTTTGTAACAGCACGATATCGCCTACAGCGCCTCCTCTACTGGGCTCGTGGCCATAAGATTTGAACTCTAGGCTACTGTAAAACCATGACCTGGTCAGATGGTAAGAGCTGATAGTAGGATTCGAGGCTGGCGCAGACCCCACGAAGTCATTATTTCAAGTTATCAAAAAGGCACCGAGCAAGCTGGTGGCTCTCCCTAATGATGGCTGTGTTTACATGGAATGGACTAGGCCATCTGGTCCATCTGACCATTGAATGGAATTGATTATGTTCGGCTAGATATAGTCCATTTGCAGCCATTCATATTCCCAGACAACGATGTGATGTCATTGAACCACTATTGTTCACGGCTGGTTTGTAGAACATTCTGGACAATTGAAGCGTACGAGTTGACCTCCCATTCGCCCGACATGAATCTCACCGAACATCTATGGGAAATAATCAAAAGGCCAGTGCGTTCACAACATCCTGTATCGGCAACACTTTCGCAGTTATGGACGGCTTTAGAGGCAGCATGGCTCAGTATTTCTGCAGGGGGCTTCCAACGATTTGTTGAGTCCATGCCACATCGATCTTACGTTACGCCTCGCAAAAGGAGGTCCGTGACGATATTAGGAGCCTGATTTTTGTCACCCCAGCGTAAGTCTGGCTGCGGCTGAGGTGGACTGTGTTTGCGTCAGGTTTCGGACGTATTTGGAACTGTACAGCCTTTATGATATATGAATGCTTTTTAAGATGGTGCTATGTTTAAATAAGATCCACAAGACTACGTTTTGGGGAGAAAATTCGTTACTGCTGAGAATTATTAAAAGCAGTTGTAAACGGCGCTGCCGTCCACGGTTTGCTGCTTCATACTTTACTTCGTATGAAGCGATTATGTTCTATGAATAACAAATAATTGCAACACTTACTTGCCGATTAATAAGTAATATTTTAGGAAGTATTAAACAAAAAAGAATATAATGTCGAGAGAACGAACCAAAGGCAGCATGCTTTACTTGACACTGGCAAGTTCCGACAAATTCACAGATTGCATCGTGAAAGCATTCGCTGCTGTTGGTTTTTAGCTATCTACGAGTGCATGTAAGTTATAACTCCCCAATTAATGCCCAGATAATACTCCCGTTTTATAAGATTTTACAAAATTTTACTTTTACGAGATTTTACTTTTGCGAGATTTTACTTTTACAAGATTTTACTTTTACAAGATTTTACTTTTACATGATTTTATAAACAAGCAGCCAGCTCTGACTACAGCTGATGGAATATTTGGTAATTAACACTGACATCACTGCGGAATATAATCGGTCTTTTAAAATTTGTTAAAGGAAGATGAAATTATATCCAACTCCTTCAACCATCCTAAGACAGCTTATAAGTGCGCCTGCTTCTTTCCTTATAGAAAGAGGCATAGGGTGCATTGGGACTGCCGTTTAGTATGGCCTGATGCCTACTAATAATAGAAAAAACGGCTGAGGTGATGTAATGGCTGAAATATGTGTCTGGAAGTTCTCTTCAACAAGAGTCTTCCCTTAATTGGGTTGAAAATCGCATAGAAAATTTTGTGTTGACAATACTGGACGTACCTTCATATGCGAGAGGTGGAAACATGTAATTGTCCAACATGATCGTTTTGGTGGTTCAGGTGGGCACTCGAGGGGAAGGGCTGTGGCGTACTACAGGACGTTCACAAACACCAAAGGACATCGGGCAGCTTTCAGCAGCGCCCTACTACAAGAATTCCGTATCAAGTTTGTGTCCATCATGGGAGCACGTTGCAGAGCATTTATTGTCGTCCGTGGTGATCAAACACTCTTCTTAGATACATGTCGCACTTTTTGTAATGTCCAAGCAACATCATGAATCACGCTGAGTTCTGTGTAATTACTGTCTCTGAAAAAATGTGTCAGTTCCATTCGTCTAATTGCGTACTTGTTCCGGTTACCGATTGCACTCTACTGCAGCATTTCCTTCTGTGTATGGTCCAGGTTTCATAGAGCTATGTTACTTGGCAGCGACATACTTTTCAGTTCTTGTCTGATCGTTGTACTCCTTGTCGAATCAGAAAATCTATAGGCAGCCGCTCTTGTTAAAAACATCATTTTCGTAATCTGTTTTCTTTGTTCAGTTCCAACCGCTATTGCCCAACTGCCAGTGCCATGAACTATAAACGGTATTGCAGCTATTTCGTAGAAGTTTATTAGTATCTCTTTCGTCGCCTTTTCGTTCAGAGTACTGTGTATGGTCCCATTAGTGTAATTGAATCTTTCAGTTTTCCTCGGTATGTCCTTATCGTTGGTGAAGGAAAGAATATTTTCCAGTAAATTGAATTTTTTTACTCTGTTCTTCTGGTCTTTTGTTATAATTTTGCTTGGAACCGTACTTGGCCATTAAAACCCATAACCTTTGTATTTTGGTTCGAGGTACATATATTTACGGTTTTTTGAAGCGTAAACTTTGAGGTTCACCGAAGACACTGTAATTCTGCCAGAGACAGCAAAGGACCTGGCAGAGCAGCTGAACGGAATGGACAGTGTCTTGAAAGGAGGATATAAGATGAACATCAACAAAAGCAAAACGAGGATAGTGGAATGTAGTCGAATTAAATCGGGTGATTATGAGGGAATTAGATTAGAAAATGAGACGCTTCAAGTAGTAATTGAGTTTTGCTATTAGAGGAGCAAAATAACTAATGATGGTCGAAGTAGAGAGGATTTAAATGTAGACTGGCAATGGCTAAGAAAGCGTTTCTGAAGAAGAGAAATTTGGAAAGCAGTATAGATTCAAGTGTCAGGAAGTTGTTTCTGAAAGTATTTGTATGGAGTGTAGCCATGTATGGAAGTGAAACGTGGACGATAAATAGTTTAGACAAGAAGAGAATAGAAGCTTTCGAAATGTGGTGCTACAGAAGAATTCTGAAGATTAGATGGGTAGATCATATAACTAATGAGGAGGTATTGAATAGAATTGGGGAGAAGAGAAATTTGTGGAACAACTTGACTAGAAGAAGGGATCGGTTGGTCGGACATATTTTGAGGCATCAAGGGATCACCTGTTTAGTATTAGAGGGCAGCGTGCAGGGTAAAAATCGTAGAGGGAGACCAAGAGATGAATACACCAAACAGATTCAGAAGGATGTAGGTTGCAGCAGGTATTGGGAAATGAAGAAGCTTGCACAGGATAGAGTATCATGGAGAGCTGCATCAGACCAGTCTCTGGACTGAAGACCACAACACCAACAACGAAGGGTTCGTTTGCTGTCATCTATGAGAAGTTTGTCAACATTAAGTTGTTTTATAATTAGATAATTTTGTTGGTTAATATTGTAGGTGTGACACTCTATTCCTTTTAACCATTGTCTCAACATGTCATCAACACTGACATGAAGAAAGTGTCAGAGACAAACTGTATGTTTGTGATAAGCGTAGGTTTGTTATTTTTAAATTCTATTTTCTAGCAATGTAACCTTGAAGCTAGGTACATTTCCTGGATCGCTTTTAGTGAAATGGTGTGGTATGTCTCTCCCGTGTAGTGTGTCTCGTGACCTTCTTCTGTTCGCATTCTGAATGGCTTTCTCGTCATCAGTAAAAAGCAGATGCGTTTATCTATTAAACTGTACCTGCTTTCCAAATGTTTGTCTTACGACAAACGGGTGGCTGACCGGGTTTTACTCTTCCTGAGTTCAGTTTGCTCCTCCAACGAAATACTTTCTAAAATTCCTGGAAAATATTGTACATCTAGTTTTGAGTAAATAAATGCGCCAATAGTTCTTAAAGTGAGTCATGCCTCCATTACCCAATGTGGGAATTACTACGGCTAGTTTCCAGTCGTTGGGAATTTCTTTCCTTGTTTAGCATTGGTGAAGAGCAGGAACCTGCAACTCGTAAGAGGAGACTCATGCTTAACCCACTCAATGTTCATGTTATCAATTTTTGGTGTTTTCTTACTTCTTTTGCAGCACATCTCATTCTGTCATTTCTGTTTCGTCGTCCAGATTTCTACGGGAATTATTTTTTTTATATTATTTAGTAACGGTTTTTCTGTGCAGTGTATAACAAGCACACTAGAAGATATTTTGGGTCGTGCACTTTGACAGTTATTACTTTTGATGTAAACGTCCACAGTCTATCAACAAAAGGTTTCCTTTTTTAATAGTTTTCTGCACAAGTCACATATACAAACCACAATACATTCACTTAACGGTCGCTAAGTCTATACTAATATTATAAATGCGAAAGTAACTGTCTATCACATTTTCATGACAAAACCAATGAAATTATTGGAAATTTGGTATCGAGATAGCTTGAATGCCGAGGAAGGACACAGGCTACTTTAGGAAGTGTGCTGTACAAGGTATTTATTGATTTGAAGAATATTGCGTGAACTGGGGAAAAATATTAACTGTTCGAAAAAGCTATTTACCCTTTGACGTTTGAACTTTATAATATTTGTGAAATTGCATTTATTGGTCAATATGTCCTACATAAAACGATTCAATTTAATGATTACAATATTTACATAGTCCTTAGATATGACTCCATACTTCCTTACTATAAGACGTGCAAAGGTAAATCGGCTGCTGTGTATTTCAAGCATGAAGTTATGGCAGGACCAGCAACTTGGATAATAAATTATTTATTTTAATTCCGTCACAGTTGCATTTTATTAAGTTGGCAACTAGTTTCGACCTACCAAATTCATTTTCAAGCCATGACCATTAAAGCTGCACTAATAATGCTTGGTTAGGCGACAATCTACTCACACATAGGTGATGCACACATGATGCATGGGATATCAACCAATTTTGCAGTGTCGTAGTATTCCTGAAGTGCAGTTGAACTAATTTAACTGCACTTCATGTCTACCTCTACACTACGAAATAGGTTGACATTCCAGGTGAGTATATGTAAATATCAAGTGTGTATTACTTATGTGTGAACTGATTGTCGCCTAACCAAGAACTATTAGTGTATGTCTTATAGACCTGGTTGAATATGAATGTGGTAGTTCCGAACCATTTGCCAGATCAATAATACTGAATTACAATAAACAATTAAAGTCCTTTACGTTTTCACGACTAAACGCTGAACCAATTTCAATGAAATTTGCCATGCAGATAGCTTGAACCGAGAAGAAAAACATTGGCTACTTTACAAAGAAAAAGACATAAACGTCAACATATAAAAGGGTACAGCAGAGAACGAAACAATTTTGTTACATCAGACGTCAGTGAACGTAACAATGATAAAACGAGCTATGCTTACCCGAACAGGCAAACATGTCAAGGCAGCTGATGTTATTGCACGTACAGCATGTTACTTAGCGTCATTCGTCTAAGATAACTGCTGATACAACTAGTTTTAAATAAAAAGTGAAGTGGTCTTGAAAGGAAGGAAGAGAATGAGGAACAGGAGATAAAGAATTAGTTTGGGATTACGTATAGATAGAACGAACAGCTAAAGAAAATATATTATGTGATAAAGAGGCTAATTGTTATAGAAGAATGAAATTAATGTTCGGCTTAGGCATTGTTCTGACGGGAATCCACCAGTCGCTGTCCGTGAAGACACATGTCCGTAGAGCTATAGCACCAAAGGTCAAGCAGCGAAATTGATACCCTTCATTTCGGCAGAGGCTCAGATTTTCAGACCCACCAGATGTAAATGCGGGCGCACTGCTTAATCGTTGCATTCCTTCGCTCAGCTGGCGGCAAACACTGTTCGTAAGCTGTACAACGCGAACCCAGCCATAAACTCTGCAAACACTGCCCGCTGCGCACACATGCTGACGTGTGACGTTTGCACTCTCTCCTCTGACGCTAGTCTGGTTTCCTCTCAAACAGTAAACTTACCGGCTGCTGCTTGTTCCTTGACGCAGTACTGCTACAGAGCTTCATATTCAGTTCACCTCTGAAGAATAAAAGCGAAAGTGAAAGCAGGGTGCGAACAGGCACCTTCGGATCAGAATGTGCCCTATAATACATTACGGTACATTTGTCGAACGTTGGCTCTTTTGATCTTCTGCTGTCCTGAACACGTCAACCACCGGAACGTCTTTAACTCCCGCCTCCATAGCCGAGGTTGCTAACACAAAGCTATGCTGTGGCGCTTCAGTCGGAGGTAAGCTGGTTCGAATCTTGACAGCGGAACATTTTCACTACCAGTATTTATTTCGCCAACAGTGGGAGAAGCAGCTCTGCAGGTAGAATGGGTTTTACTGCCTCAAAATGAGATTGATGACATCATTTACAGCATACCACGTCGTTGACAGCCCTGCATTGCTGCCACCCCTTACTGAGCACCTTAACCAGTTTTGGAATGTGTGTGCAAATCCGTTAAGTTGAAAAAAAAACTGAAGATCATTTTTGGTCTACTTTTACGCATATAGCAGTTGTTAAGGTTCTGTATCCTTTATACTGCTTCCGCTTTACTATCACCTGTTTGTAGTATTCAGTGGAAAAATGAACGCAACCTTGCAAATTTTCGATTTGTAGCTTTAATTTTGGACACCAGTTAACTTCCCTATATTCGAGGAGAAACAATTTTCACTCCGTGGCCTGGTGAAACGTCTGGAATAATATCATTTGATGCTGACATCTTTTATTTCTCCGTTTTTGTAATTGCGATGTGCAAGCAGCCCAAAAGTAGCTTAAACAGATGAGTGTTGCGAAAGCAAACACCGTAACGAGAGCTCTGTGACGCCCAACGCAACGCTCCATCGGGCCTTGGGCCTAAGCTGTGCTCGCCTCCCATACCATCAACGATCTACTCGCCTACTTAACTATCCGAAAAGTGAGCTTTTCCTTAACGCAAATGTCAAAACTGTTACAAGCAGATGGTACGAACGTCGACATACATTTGGTTGTAGCAGTTAGTTCAAGGCCACACAAACTGAGACTGTTACACCATTAAAGACAAGTTAAACTACTTACTAAACTTTACATCGAAAAATAGGATGTACTTACATCCTAAAAATTACCCAATATTGGTGATGTTCAGTTTTTACGGAATTCAGTGTCACGATTGCTACTGATTTTATCTAATTTCTCTCTCTCTCTCTCTCTCTCTCTCCCCCTCTCTCTCTCCCCACCCCTCCCTTTCTATTTCCCCCTGCGGATCCAGGGGTTAGAAAGAGTAGGCCCGAGGTATTCCTGCCTGTTGTAAGACGCGACTAAAAGGAGTCTCACACTTCTCGGCGCCACTTTCAAAATACTGCAGAAGTACGGGCCATATGGGGAAGGACGCCTTACGTCGTGCACCAGTTATCCAGAGTGCCCTTAGATTCGATCTCCTGAATCTCTTGTCATTGCTTTGCACCTCCACCTGCGATTCAGCTATTTGGGTGAGGATACTTTCTGGGGTATGTCATCTTCTTCCGTTGTCTGCTGTCCCCTTTCGCCCCCATGACAATATTGGATTTCTCTTCACCCAATATCCAGCACGGTAGCCAGTCCGTTGTGGTGGGGCCGTCTTGTACCCATTTGGTGATAGCCCCCTGACAACACAGGGATCGTACTGCTGTGCCCGAGCTGTAAACTCCCCAGGTATGCCAAGGAGTAGATGCCTGTCTTCCTGGGGCTTCAGGACTCCCAGCAACGGCCATCATGCCAGTTGGCCTTTGCTGTAGCTGGGTGGTGCCCGTGGGGAAAGCCCCTGATCGGAGTGGGTGGCGTCAGGGCGGATGACCCGCAATGAAGCGGACTGTGATCTCTTTCTGGTGACCGTACAGCATCAGCAGTCTCTAAGAAGGGCAAAATAGAATGACATGCTGACAGGTATGACCCTAGACCGTTTTCCTCCATCACTACAACATTGGAGGAACGTAGAGCTACAAAACGGTGAGAGCCTCAGTTTTTCGTTGAACACGTTTGGAGAAGTGACATCGCTGTCCAAGATGTGAAACGGGGCAGTCTTGATTCAAATAGAATCCTCAGCCCAATCGTTACTCGCCGGCGACTAGCTGGGTGATGTTCCTGTTCCCATCACTCCCCATAAAACCGTCCTGTTACAGTCTGACGACGAGCTCCGCGCCAATTTAGAATGGCGGGGTGTTCGGGCACATGTCTTACTGCTGCACTTCCTGCGCCACATGTCGAGACTGTGGACGTCCACTGAACCTAGATACTGCATGTGCGCCTCCTCCCACTTCCATCAACTGCAGAGAGCAATACTTCCCCTGCTTGCCAGACTGCGCAGTACTCCAAAAGGAGCGGAAAATTATGGAGTAAAAGACCCTGGACTGGTTGGCTTACACAGATGCTAAACGTAAATTCGAAAGATTACACCCCATTCGGTTGACGTCGACATACGCTGCAGCTACATCACCATCGCTGTCCCAAGTGCCAGTGTTTCTTCACTCTGTGCCTTGAACAGTGGGCCATCTGGGCCACCAGAATACATCCACCCCCCTCGGTGGTAGAGGGAAAATATTCCTCCATTGCTCTCAAATAACCCACTTCGGGAGGAAGCCCCCCCCCCCCCAAACGCAGATGACATCGGTCCCCTCCCCCTGCCGGAGAAGCAACAGCCTTCACCGGCTCCTCTCGTGCGGAAGGGGTCCCTTCGGGTCCTCTTTTCCAAGGTCGCCACTGGCGAGTGTCCGCCATGGCTCAAGGAGCCAAAAGCTGCTGATCGAAGAGCCTCACGGTCCTCCTCCGTGCCCGAAGCTGCTTTGGAGAAATCTTCCCAGCAAGCCCCTAAAGAGAAGCGAGAGAGCAAGCAAACTAAGAAGTAGTCTGCTAAGAAACAGGACCCTCTGGTGGCCCCACGACCACGACTCCCTATCAGTTATGCGTCTAAGGATGCAGTGATCTCAGCGTCCCCTGAAGACCTGTATCTCACTGCAGTCACATACACCATGGCTACGAATACACAATCGGAGGCAGCAGGTGACCCTGGGACATAATCTGCCTCCTTGCGCACTTCATGCCTTCCCAGCATCATGATAACGTCATCCTCCAGTGGAATTGTGGCGATTTTTTCCACCACCTGGCTGAGCTACGGCAACTGTTAAGCTTTACACCTGCTTTCTGCATTATCTTCCAAGAAACCTGCTTCCTGACAATGCGGACCCCTGTCCTCCTCCATAGCTATAAGAGATATTACAGGAACATTAGCAACTATAATAAGGTGTCCGGTGGAGTTTCCGACTATGTCCTGAACTCAGTATGCATTGAACCTGTGCCACCTTCAAACCCCTCTCTCTAAGCTGTGGTTGTCGGGGTAAGAACGACGCAGGAAATAACTGTCTTCAACGTATATCTTCCTCCAGATGGAGTAGGTACCCTGAACTCATTAGCTGTACCGATTGAGCAACTCCCTAAAGCTTTTCTACTTTTTGGAGATTTCAACGCTCGTAACGCTTACTGTCGAAAATTTGCTGTCACAACTCCACGTCTGCCTCTTAAATACTGGTGCCGCCACACATTTCAGTGTGACACATGGCACATATTCGGCCATTGATCTCTCGGTCTGCAGTCCTGGCCTTCTCCCATTTATCCACTGGAGAGATCATGACGACCTGTGTTACTGCCCTGGCGTCAGGCCCACGAACGCCTGACCAGATGGGCTTCAAACAAGGCAGACTGGGAAACTTTCACCTCTGCTATCACCGTTGAATGTCTCCCACACGGTAACATCGATGTGATGGTTGAACAGGTGACGAGCACAATTGTTCCTGCGGCAGAAAACGTGATCTCTCGCCCTTAATGGTGCCCTAGGCGTAAGGCAGTCCCTTGGTGGTCGCCGGAAGTCGCTGAAGCAATTAAGGAGCGTCGGCGAGTCATACAGCGGCATAAGTGGCATTCTTCCCTGGAGCACCTCATAGCCTTTATGTGATGGTCCCCTGTAGGGTTAGACCTCTATTCTTTAAAAATTTTCGCGAAGAGCAAGCCAACTGGGGCAGGGCACCTTGTAAGGTGCCCTTCCCCAGTTGGCTCGCTCTTCTCTACCATATCAAACAACGGAAAAAGGAGTGTTGGAGAGATATGCCTCGGTGGGGTCAGGGATTTTCTCTGCCTCATGATGACTGGGTGTTTTTTGATGTCCTTAGGTTAGTTAGGTTTAAGTAGTTCTAAGTTCTAGGGGACTTATGACCATAGATGTTAGGTCCCATAGTGCTCAGAGCCATTTGAACCATTTTTTAGAGACCATTGGGTGGAGACAACGAATGTCTGTCAGTCCTCCATGCGGGCCTCTCGCAGGGACTCCGTGGTTCTCTGCCTGCTCCACAATGGCCACGCTTGGGTGACCCACGGCTAACTCCTGCGCCGTGAAGACCCGCTTCAGTGAGTCGATGCGGCACCCGGTTGGCAGTGGCCCATATTCTGGTGCACTGCCCCACTTCGACTGCCCTGCGGTGAAATCATCGGTTACTGGACTCGTTGCCGCTAATTTTATCTGACAACGCCTCATCAGCTGATTTAGTTTTACGTTTTATTCGTGAAGGTGGGTTTTATCGTTTGACCTAAATTTTAGCGCATGTCCTTTGTCCCTCTGTGTCCTCAAAAATAGTGCTTTTAGGGTGGAGGTTTTAATGTGTTGCAGAGTGGCTGGCTTCTGCTTTTCATTCTCATGGTCAGCTGGCCATGGTAATCTGTTTTGTCGCTTTATTTTCTTCTACCTGTTTCTTGCGTTTTGTGGTTTTCTTCTCCCCTTTTTTCCTTTTAAGTGTTTGTTGCCCTTCCGTCGTTCTTGTGGCTTTTCCTTTCTCTCCATTTTGTGTTGTCAGTCTTGCTTCTTTTATTCTCACCCTTGTGACATTGTTTTATTTGGAACAAGGGACCGATGACCTAGCTGTTTGGTCCCTTCCCCCCTCTTTTAAACCAACCAGTCTCTCTCTTTCTCCGTTTCTCCCCCTCCCTCGTATTTTTTCCTTATACTCGCTTTGGTGTTGAGCAATGCGCAAGACAAGTCAGACAGAAGCTTCGTTCTGTCCCGAGCTTTCATTTTCGTTATTACCATAGTCGAATGTCTATTATCCTACCTGTGAACTGTGGCGAATGTCACTCTTAAAGCTTTTTACGGTAGTAATAAACACTTGCCACAATCGTTTAGCCACAAGGTTGGCGCGTTCGTCGGTTCAGTGTGTTCTCTCCACAAATTTCACGAAGTTATAGTTTGGCTCGAGTTCCTTTTACTTAATGTATTCCATCACTCAACCGAATCGTTCCTACAGTTCAGATATTTATTTTCCGATTTTGCTAATCGGGAAATTAGTTTTAAAATTTTTTTTCGACTGATGTCTAGTGCTGGTTACTTGTAGCACTACGTTTCTAAAGTGGATGTGAAAGATCAGTTGCCGTCCTCTCTTTGAACTTGAGTTTAAATATCAAAGTCAACTGGCTTGTTGTGCTATTGACTGTATGTTACTGGCGCAGCTGGTCACCTACCCTAACTCTCCTCAACTTCTACTGTTGTCGCATGTTGTGTGCCATGGGTAGCACATTAAACTGGGTAAACGGCACTGTTGCAAATAAGGAAGGGAAAGCCTTGAAAGTCTCAGTCCGATAAAAAGGGAGCCAATTTTGGCCGTTAGACACGATCATAGGATTTGTCGACCTGGAAAAAGCGTTCGACAGTGTAACATAGTGCAAAATGTTCGAAATTCTGAGAAAAATACAGGTAAGCTATAGGGAGAGACTTGTAATATACAATATGTACAAGAGCCAAGAGGGAGTAATAAGAGTGAACGACTAAGAACGAAGGTCTCGGATTAAAAAGTGTGTAAGACAGAAATGTACTTTATCGCCCCTACTGTTCAATCTGTACATCGAAGAAGCAATGATGAAAATAAAAGGAAGGTGCAGGAGTGGAATTAAAATTCAAGGTAAAACGATATCAATGGTACGATTCTGTGATGACATTGCTATCCTGAGTGAAGGTGAAGAATTACATGATATGGTGAATGGATTGAACAGTCTAATGAGTACAGAATATAGATTCAGAGTAAACCGAAGAAAATCGAAAGTAATGAGAAATAGCAGAAATGACAACAGCAAGAAACTTAACATCATGACTGATGGTCACCAAGTAGATGAAGTTCAGGAATTCTTCGACCTAGGCAGCAAACTAACCAATGGTGGACGTAGCAAGGAGGAGATCAAAAGCAGGCTATCACTTGCCAAAAGGGCATTCCTGGCCAAGAGAAGTCTACTAGTATCAAACATAGGCCTTAATTTGAGGAAAAAATTTCTGAAAATGTATGTTTGCAACACAGCATTGTACGATAGTGAAACATGAACTGTGGGAAAACTGCATTAGAAGAGAATCGAAGCATTTGCGATGTGGTGCTAGAGACATATGTTGAAAATTAGGTAGACTGATAAGGTAAGGAACGCGGAGGGAGAAGGCACAGGATGATAGGAGATCTGTTAAAAATGGTTCAAATGGCTCTGAGCACTATGGGACTCAACTGCTGTGGTCATAAGTCCCCTAGAACTTAGAACTACTTAAACCTAACTAACCTAACGACAGCACACAACACCCAGCCATCACGAGGCAGAGAAAATCCCTGACCCCGCCGGGAATCGAACCCGGGAACCCGGGCGTGGGAAGCGAGAACGCTACCGCACGACCACGAGATGCGGGCGGAGATCTGTTAAGACATCACGGAATGATTCCATGGCACTAGGACAAAAACAGTAGAGGAAAACAGAGATTGGAATACATCCAGCAAGTAATTGAAGACGTAGGTTGCATGTGCTTCTCGGAGATGAAGAGATCGTCATAGGAGAGGAATTCGTGGCGGGCCGCATCAAACCAGTCAGACGTCTGATGAATCAAAGGAAAGAAAAAAGGCGGACGTATTGACTACTGATTCGACAGCCTGGGTGCCTGCCGTTGGCTTAGATAGGGAAGTGTCGGAGTATCGTCTTTCAGGTCATTCCCGCTAGTGTTGGCGTCTGGAGCCAGAAGGTGGATGCTTTGCTCGACGGAAAAATTCGAAAGGCGAGTCCATAAAGCCAGCAACCTTGCGCTGTTCTGTTCTTCGCAGTCCTTAGCTGAGTTATGTGGCCGTTCGCAGTCCGTCTACAGCAGTGCCGGTGCGTGGACGTGACCTGCTTCCCTGATGTGAGCCGTCGTGTTTGTTACTCTCTCTTGTGGCATACTCCAGCATCTCTCGACGTAAGGTCAGAGCTTTCGTAATCCTTGCAGTACCAAGGGGAGTGAAGGGGGAGGGTAATTTGTGCCCACCTTTTGAAAATGTACTAATCTAAAGTGGTACGTTTTACTTCAAAATTTTGAAAAAAATATTTATTGTTTTTAATTATTTTTCTTGCACCAGGTTCTGTAAACAAAATTTTTCAGTAAAACTTAACTCAGAAATTTAAGTCTTAGTATACATTGTCTGATTAAACTTGACGGCACTTTCCGTCCACAGCTAGGTGCTAACGTAAAAATATTGAAAACAGTTCCGCTACTCCAACGATGTAGCTTCGCCAGACTACGAAGTAAACTTCTGATTCATGTTTTTAAATGACAAATATATTTTATTACTGCGTTCAGTAACGGCGGGGGGGGGGGGGGGGGCTACTTACCTTACTTCTTACAAGCTACGTCACTATCACTAAAATCACAGGACACGCACCTCTCCTGCAAGCACGAAAAGAAAACCGCGTTGCCAGCACAAGGAATAAATTATCTACTCATATCAGTTCCTGCTTGGAGATCCGTATCTGTACGAAATAAATCGAATTTTATTTTCTAACTACGAATTCTTTGACGCCAGCTATATTAGGTATTTGAGTGACATCCGAAAATTCGTGCCAGAGCGGGAATTGAACCTGGATTTCCCGCTCCCCAGGTTCGACGCCCGCTCCGTCACAAATTTTCATGTGTCACTATATGTACATCTATATCTATCTAATACCTCGTGTCAAAGAATTTGCAGTCAGCGAATAAATTTATAAATTTCTGAATTGTGATGGTAATGAAAACGCTTTGATGGTGGCTAGAGCTCATATTAAGTGAATGTACCGTAGATGAACCAATGAGATTGTTTTTTGGGTTCAAGAGATACAAAAAACTGACGATATAGCGACCAGACGCATAAATCAGAAGAGAAATTATGTAGCAGCGGATTGGATGCATGTTGATAAAAATGGCAAAGCATGAGATAGTGAAGAATGGGACTTCGCACTAAACACTATGCCAAAAGGCTAATGATTGTCTTACAACTAATGGGCTAGCCTAAAAGTGACAATACATATTACTTTTTAAAAGTAACTTAGTCTTAACAAAATCACAATCGAACCTTCTTACTCCTCAAGAAATTTCATTTTACCTCCAAACCGGCTATTGTTGTACTAGTATGACGTGAGTCGACGCTGGTCATCATCATTTCCGGTGACTACTAGCCCAGTCCAGCCACTGAGCTGTCTAGCTCGGTGTCTCTAGGAAATCCGCCCAGCACGAAGAGTCGAAGTTTCCAGAGGACGACAAGGAAATTCTGGCCTCCTAAAACGATCCCTCGTCTGAACTAGAGGAAAAAAGTGTATTAGATTTATTACAGAGTTCATCTAATGGTAGAAATGCCGGAAAAAAGTGCAATAAATTTACTGCAAAGTTTCTCTAATGGGAGAAATGGTATGGAACCACAGAATAGAGTGTATTTTTTTTTTCTTCAGTGGCTTCACTGACTGACGAAAAACTGGATCTGAAGGTCTTTGCCTTGAGCTTCCTGTCTACAATATGACATCTTACTCGCACATCGTTGCTCATGCCACTGACAGATACTACATTTACTTTATATATTGCTGATGCAAGAGTCTTATGTGTGTAAGTTCAGATTCCATGATGCATTGGCTTACGTACTTAATCTAGTCCTCATGGTGCAGTAGTTAGGAAGGACCTCTCTCCAGCCATTGCGGATTGCAGCTGTGGTTGCGGTCCCTCTCACCGACAGCTCTCTCTCTCTCTCTCTCTCACACACACACACACACACACACACACACACACACACACACATTACCACTGTCACTCACCCTCCCACCCTCTACCTTCCATCAGCCCTCTACCCACACTTTCCCTCTCCATCTGCTAACCTCACCCATTCTTTCCTTCTCCAAATTTCCCCCTTTCCTTGAGCACTTCCTCCCACCCTTCCGCCTTCCGCTTAAGCATCTTCACTCTTCCACCTCCTCAAATTTTCACTCCATCGCAAATTCACCCATTCATACTTTCACCCACACACACTTTTTCCCCCAAAAATTCTACCCTCCTCAAATGTACTTATTCCCTCTCAAACATACTGTCCTACACACAGCCTGTCGAACACACACAACACACACACACACACACACACACACATACACATACACACACACACTCTCACTCACTCACTCATTCACACACTCTCCCAAAACCTCTCGCATTACCATACTCTCAGAGCCCCTCTGTCTGTTACACTCTCTCTGACTGTCTCCATCTCCCATTCTCTCATACTCATCCTACCCATATCTCTCAACCTCACGTGACTTTCCTAGATGCCCTCTTGTCAACTACCCTCACCTCTTTCATTAACCATGATATGTGTTATATCCAGTGACATCACTGGATATATCAGAACTCCTTCTCTTCTTGAGAATTTACATCTAATGGCATTAAACAGATTGTCTGCTGCCTCGACTTTTTCCATAACCCTTTCCTCTATATTCTCCTCAGCACCTGCCCCTGTACCTTCGTGGTCAACACTTCTGCCTTGTGGAGGAACACACTGCCTGGGATTTTTCCTCAGTGGGAGGACTGGAACGGCGTGCGATCAACCTCGTGAAGCCAACTGATAAGCTCTCTGAAAGGAAAGTAGTAGCTCCAATGCCTGTAAAGGTGATAACAGTCAGAGTGGTGTGCTGTAACCATGCCCCTCCATAAGGCATCCAAATGATGCAGTATCTCAAATGATGAATTTCAGGTGATGACAGGGTGGTTAAAATGGTCAAGCAGTCCAAGGCGCCTTTTACTTTCCTTTTTTCTTTTTGTATCTTCTTGTCTCCACTGATGTTCAAGGCCAAGTTTTTTAAATTTTGAAAGCTGTTGTACAGTATGGGTGGTTGGGCAGGCGGTGAGCGTTACGAAATGATTAGGAAAAAATTTAGACGAAGGCCATTTATTGGCGGAAGCATGTTAAAAAGAGGTCACATGCGCCTAGGGAGGTGAGGGTGAGCCAGAGCGTAGAGTTTGGCGAGACATAGTTTGTGAAGCTAACGAAAGTTGTCGTCTGCCAAAATTAAGTTCACAGTGCCGCAGCACCGGGAAAAGTGGGAAGGTCTACACTGCTACAGGGCGCGCATCTGACTCGCGGGTGAGCAAGAATACTAGAGAGCAGGCCCGGCAACGGGCGGCCGGGTATATTCAACGCACCACGGGGCTTCCTCCGCCCTGATTGGTCGGGATCGAGAAAACCGTGTGGGCGGCATGGAATTTCCCAGAGCGTCGCCTGCTAAGCGACGCCTGGGGTGGCGTTACCTTGTCAGCATGTGAGGGAGGCGCGTGGCCAAGGTGCCCTTTCTCGGTGCTGACTTCCCGTTACTAGACCATGGGACGAAAGAATTTACAGCCAGATAACACTGCCGGCCGTGGCTTGGCGCAATGGAAAAATGAAGTTGCCGTTTGGTAGCTCATATAATACAGTAAAATCCCCTACTGTCTCGCTCATCGTTTACATTGTTTTAAGCATTTCTTCCAACTGTAAAATTCTTTATTCCCTTTTGCTTTGATTTCTCATTTCCATATATGTATCTACACTGATAAGACAGAACATTATGAACACTGCGCATCGCGCCGTTGGATGCCATATGGTGGCATTGTGGGCATGGGATGCACTAACAAAAGCACATAAGCAGAGCCATACACGGACGAGGGATCGCCCTAGTGAAGATATGGTCTGCAAATGGGGAAATACATTCAGATAAGCAACTTTGACAAAGGGCAGGGTATTATTATTATGCAGCGCCTGTAGACTAATATCTCTAAAACTGCGGAGCTGGTCGAATGTTCACGTGCTACTGTCGTGGCAATCTATGGAAACAGGTAGGAGCACAGTGGTTGGAAGTCCACGCCTCTTCACAGTATGTGGGGTTCAGAGGCTTGCCTGCTCTGTAAAGTAAGATAGATGATGATCTGTGGCATCTTAATCGAGAGAGCACACTGCCAGTTCGCGCACATTTACTTCAGAACCCACCGTTCATAGTGTATCCTTGAACATGTAACTCCGCAGCAGACCACCCCTATGTCTTCACACGTTGACCGTACGACACCTTCATTTACGAATGCAGTGGGCACAGGACCATCTAGATTCGAACATTGATCAATGGAAACCATTCGGCTCTTCGAATGAAACACATTTTTGCTACAGTAAGTCGATGGCCACCTCCACAAACACCGTCATCGAAGTGAACGGCGGCTCGAAGTGTCTGAAATGTGCAGTGAGCCACGGACGTATGATGGTGGGAGCAGTATTACGCTATGGGAGACATTCTCCAACGCCTGCGTGAAACCTGTGGTAGTAATCGAAGACACGCTGACAGGTGCAAGCCACCTGCATCCCTTCATGGCTGATGTCTTACCTGACGGCGATTTCATCTTTCAGCAGTACAATTATCGGTGTCTCGGAGTCAGAAAAGTGCTGAAATTGTTTGAGGATCATTTTAGTAAACTCACATTGATGTGTCTGCGACCAATTTGCTTGATGTAAATCGTACGGAATCCATATGATTCGCTATCGGGCGCCATCAGCGCGTATCCAAATCAGCGGCCCGTTATTAACGCGAATTACACGACCTGTGCGTAGACGTCTAATGCCACAGACCTACACAAACCTACCAACAAACTGTCGGATCCAAATGGTCCAAACGGCTCTGAGCACTATGGGACTTAACATCTGTGGTCATCAGTCCCCTAGAACTTAGAACTACTTAAACCTAACTAACCTAAAGACATCACACACATCCATGCCCGAGGCAGGATTCGAACCTGCGACCGTAGTAGTCGTGCGGTTCCGGACTGAGCGCCTGAAAAACTGTCGGATCCGTGATACACAGAATCGGTGATGTATTTCATTCCACAGATAGACAAAGGAGCCATTAAGCAGGTGGTCGTAAAGTTTTGGCGCATCAGTGTACATTGCTTCCTTCTTCAACTCATCCTCCCAGAATCTTTCCACTGTAGGATGATATCACAACAAAACCTAAAGGAGCCAATATTGGGCGCTGGAACTGGTTTCATTTGGCAATATTCGGTTGTAATCTAGTTATCGCTGCTGTGACATGCCTTCTTTATGCACTCACTTGTCGCTTCCCGGCACAACTTCTCTATAACAGAATGAAGTAAGTGCGAACTGCGTAGCGCATTCGGGACATTAACGACAATGGGTTAGTTATTAATTGCTGTAAACCTTTATATCGGAGATGAGAGGGAGGGAATCTCCTTGGTTTGAAGCAAATAAGTTTCCTGAAAAGAGGTTACAGAATTGCAATAGGCAGAAAAGATTCGTTAGTTTCTATCACGTTTATTCCCTTTTGCTTTGATTTCTCATTTCCATATATGTATCTACACTGATAAGACAGAACATTATGAACACTGCGCATCGCGCCGTTGGATGCCACTTGGTGGCACTGTGGGCACGGGATGCACTAACAAAAGCACATAAGCATAGCCATACACGGACGAGTGATCGCCCTAGTGAAGATATGGTCTGCAAATGGGGAAATACATTCAGATAAGCAACTTTGACAAAGGGCAGGGTATTATTATTATGCAGCGCCTGTAGACGAATATCTCTAAAACTGCGGAGCTGGTCGAATGTTCACGTGCTACTGTCGTGGCAATCTATGGAAACAGGTAGGAGCACAGTGGTTGGAAGTCCACGCCTCTTCACAGTATGTGGGGTTCAAAGACTTGCTTGCTCTGTACAGTAAGATAGATGATGATGTGTGGCATCTTTATCGAGAGAGCACACTGCCAGTGAGCGCACATTTGCTTCAGAACCCACCGTTCAAAGTGTATCCTTGAACATGTAACTCCGCAGCAGACCTCCCCTATGTCTTCACACGTTGACCATACGACACCTTCATTTACGAATGCAGTGGGCACAGGACCATCTAGATTCGAACATTGATCAATGGAAACCATTCGGCTCTTCGAATGAAACACATTTTTGTTACAGTAAGTCGATGGCCACCTCCACAAACGCCGTCATCGAAGTGAACGGCGGCTCGAAATGTGCAGTGAGCCACGGACGTATGATGGTGGGAGCAGTATTACGCTATGGGAGACATTCTCCAACGCCTGCGTGAAACCTGTGGTAGTAATCGAAGACACGCTGACAGGTGCAAGCCACCTGCATCCCTTCATGGCTGATGTCTTACCTGACGGCGATTTCATCTTTCAGCAGTATAATTATCGGTGTCTCGGAGTCACAAAAGTGCTGAAATTGTTTGAGGATCATTTTAGTAAACTCACATTGATGTGTCTGCGACCAATTCGCTTGATGTAAATCCTACGGAATCCATATGGTTCGCTATCGGGCGCCATCAGCGCGTATCCAAATCAGCGGCCCGTTATTAACGCGAATTACACGACCTGTGCGTAGGCGTCTAATGCCACAGACCTCCACAAACCTACCAACAAACTGTCGGATCCGTGATACACAGAATCGGTGATGTATTTCATTCCACAGATATACAAAGGAGCTATTAAGTAGGTGGTCGTAAAGTTTTGGCGCATCAGTGTACATTGCTTCCTTCGTCAACTCATCCTCCCAGAATCTTTCCACTGTAGGATGATATCACAACAAAACCTAAAGGAGCCAATACTGGGCGCTGGAACTAGTTTCATTTGGCAATATTCGATTGTAATCTAGTTATCGCTGCTGTGACATGCCTTCTTTATGCACTCACTTGTCGCTTCCCGGCACAACTTCACTATATCAGAATGAAGTAAGTGCGAACTGCGTAGCGCATTTGGGACATTAACGACAATGAGTTAGTTATTAATTGCTGTAAACCTTTATATCGGAGATGAGAGGGAGGGAATCTCCTTGGTTTGAAGCAAATAAGTTTCCTGAAAAGAGGTTGCAGAATTACAATAGGCAGAAGAGATTGGTTAGTTTCTATCACGTTTATTCTCACATATACTTACGTGAGGCGTTGGACCATAAACCCCTTAGTAAGATTCAGTCTATTTATTCGGACTTGTTACTTCAAAGCTAATTGCCAGTACATATAAGAAACAAGTACAAAGCAATTATTTGCTCTTGGTTAGCACTGAAATCTCTCTAAGTAACTGAGACAAAGACTGACAGCCTCTGTTCAACACTATTCCAATGAAACTCTAATAATCCTACTTGACCTACAGTTCCTGAGTGTCCACCTGAGTCTATCACTGTCTTCTCGTAGTTGAAGTCTTTATCAGCTGTATCGGCTGCTATGGGCCTACTCAGCCCCGCTGGCGCCTCGCCGCGGAATCTCCAAACTGCCGGCACTGGCTCTGAATCTGCATCTGAATCACTGCTTCTAGCTATTCCACTGCCGGGCCTTTTATTTCGTTTCTCATGTATTTGGGTGCACAAGAGTTAATTTGTTTCACACGACCCATTCATTTCTAAGTGATCGGATTGCACAAGAATGCCTATGGTTCCACACGACACTGTCGCTTCTAATTGGTGGGCTTGCACAAGAATGCCTTCGATTCCACACGACACTTTCGTTTCTAGCTGCACACAACTTAATTTGGATCCACACGAGTCTTTTCCGCACGTGACTGACACTCTCTCTTGCTATATTATCGCCCTGGTGTTTGCGTCTTCCATTGCACAAGGTTGATTCATGCTGCTTCCTCTGGCAGCAAGTCAAACACTAAATTATTTGATCAACAAGCCATATTTGGCATCCTCCGCCGCTTATCTTGTCCCTACGTCCTGGTGGACTATTTCTTAATGTCGGATGGCTGTTTGCCTATGGAGCCTGGACTCTTATTATGGTCACAAAAGCAAGAATAAAAATTAAAATTTTCTACGGTCACAACACACTGTCACTGTCAGCTGGGAACTGTGGCACCAGCCTTGCCCAACTCAGTGTCTCGCAACAAATTCCTGTTTTCTCTTAGCACATTATGGTAGGTCTCGACGCAGTAATGCCAAATGCTGTTTCTACGAAATCTGGCTTACCGTTCACGAGGCTCGTGAGAGGATTCGCGTAATTTAATGGCGGCAGGTCAGAGTGAACGAAACCCCTTGCGCACCCTGCAGCACGCAGCACACAGTCGGCCTTTGTGGGGGGGGGGGGGGGGGAGGGCAGGGGCGGTGCTGCTCTGTTCTCCGGTGGCGAGTGACGTAACGGCGTGGAAGGTCGAGCTGCGTGCTGCGCCATGCCCGGAGTTCACTGACAGGCTTTTCCGTTGACATCATTGGGACTAACGGAGCGTCGGGACCGTTAATAATAGTAGCAGAGATCTGAAGAATTTCCTGTGTCTTCCATGCCTTGTAGCCACTCAGGATGTAACGTCACAATAGGTTTCGTTATAAAGTTAAAATCAGTGCAGTGTTATGCTGCTATCAGCTGATAGACATAATCAGTGTAAATTCAATTACTTTACATAATTAATGAACAGTGAAATAATCTCAGCCCCAAATTACATGCATGTAGAAACGATTATGGATCAAAGCCTTTTATTCTCATTACAATACGCACGTCCTGTGTCCCTATTTACATTTCCCCACCTCTCCTTAAAGTACGTGGTCAGGTGTGAATGTTTTGAGTGTGGTAGCAGACAAACCAGAGATGTAGTGGGTCCCAGAATCTTCTACCAACTTTAACACAGTCAGTGGAAGACAAAGAGCAGGAACAGGATGGTTCGACCAAAGGTGAGAAAGTCTAAAAAAAAAAGTTTTCTTACCAGAGGTTGGTCATGGGCCTCCCCCACCACCTCGCGCTGCTCGGCAGAAAGAGCCGCCCAACGGTCACGGGGAGTTTTTTGGAAGACAGGTAAACGACCAGACGTTCCTTCAGAACGCTGCGTCGAAATCAGGACAAAGGTATTTGAATGTTTAAATATGTTTAATGTTAACAATTCATCTATCAGAGGCTTTTTCGCGATTGATTAATTAAGAACCATTTATTGACTTTAGTTCAATTTATCCGATATAAGATTAATCTTCTCCGTTCGAGATTTCTTTTACGACCCGCCACGTGGTGCATAGTTTCACACTGCTACCGCCGAGAAAGGTAATAGAGGGAGTTGTAGCCAGTATTTGCGATTTCTGAACATTTATGCTAGCGTGTGTCGATGTTTAACAACTTATTGAAAATTTAGTGACGAGTGTAGCTTTTCTAAGATGAATCGTTTCGTATTCATGCACTTCGCTCTGGAGACACCAGCCATGAGTCCTGCTCGATGCCAGCTACTGTACATAGAAAATCTGCACAGAGAAATAGTTACGATATTTGCATTTCAGTGATAACTTAGTGCATGTGCATGTATCAGCATAGTAGTAGTGACCACGTGCTCTCCAAGATTTTCCTTTCCCCCACAGGACGATACAAATCAAAGGCAACACGGCTTGTAATTCAAAGGAGAAATAACCTATGTGCATAGTTAAATAATCTTTGTCCATAGTTAAATGAAAATTCAAAGCAGAATTAGTGAAATGTGTACTCAAACGATTGTTAACAAGTAATTTCGTAAATTTGTCTAATGTTGGTTAAAATAAGATTAACTTTGTTTTTCGAAGTAATTTCCGTTCTCGTCTTGCTCTTTTAAATCATACCTATGAAAAGAGAATCATATCAATCACGCTCCCTCTTTACTAAATTTTCTGGCACAAGACTAGATTCGTGAAGGATGTAGTTTTCTCTGACCATCCCCAAAATTACAATTGCGTTATCCGTTGCGACTTCAAATTCAATCGATAAGATTGTATTCTGAACATTGATAGGCCTAAACATCAATTCTAAAGCGGGCAGAATGGTCAGGGAAGGTTATGCTGCCGAGAGAGAAAAAGTGTGCATAAGATCGTTCCCCACAGCAGGCTTATATAAAAATGAGTAAAAGTAACCCCTGCTGATAAAATTAAGCAAAGCCCCTTCTCAGCCTGCCACGGACAGGTAGAATTAACGACATTTACGATCTAAATACCAATCGTTGGGAGCTTGCAAGTACTTGTCGAATAACACCACCCTTGCAACTCCTTATAAATCATGCAAGCTGTCAAGTTCACCTACGATCCAGTTCTGCGTTTAATACGCATTTTGCCCAGCGTGAATTTCAAGTCGAAGGAGATACTTCACTATTTTTGGAGACTTTTCGTCAAAGACTTGGTCTCTCTCACAAAGGTTACCGTGAAGATGAGCCAGGATGTTTATTTCAATATTCTCGGTGTCCAAAGGTTGCTCTGAACTCGATGGTAGGGGTATGAGTACAGGTACTATGCAGTTTGGTACTTCAATTCGTACGCATTTCAGTGTGTAAATTGTATTCTCTCTGCGCCTGACAGTCTTCCAGCAAACACATAATTTACTACCTGGTGTTTTCTGGATGGTCGTAGCTGTACAGTAGTGAACTACACCTGTCAGTGTGGACTATTCGTTCAGTATTCACCCACAGTTCGGTACCTGACCTGTTACCAAGAGAACAAAAATAAATAAATAAATAAATAAATAAACAGGGAACAACAAACATGAACACTGAATAAATTCTCGAGTGCCAAGATCGCTAAAATCATCTATTCATATAGATATAGACGACAGATCATCTGTGTGAATAAATGATTTTAGAGATCTTAGCAGTTGAGGTGGGAATTTAAGGAGATGGGACCTGGATATACTGAAAGAACCAGAGGTTGTACAGTGTTTCAGGGAGAGCATAAGGGAACAATTGACAGGAATGGGGGAAAGAAATACAGTAGAAGAAGAATGGGTAGCTTTGAGAGATGAAGTAGTGAAAGCAGCAGAGGGTGTAGTAGGTAAAAAGACGAGGGCTCCTAGAAATCCTTGGGTAACAGAATAAATATTGAATTTAATTTGGTCGTGCGGTAGCGTTTTCGCTTCCCACGCCCGGGTTCCCGGGTTCGATTCCCGGCGGGGTCAGGGATTTTTTCTGCCTCGTGATGGCTGGGTGTTGTGTGCTGTCCTTAGGTTAGTTAGGTTTAAGTAGTTCTAAGTTCTAGGGGACTGATGACCATAGATGTTAAGTCCCATAGAGCTCAGAGCCATTTGAACCATTTTTTGAATTTAATTGATGAAAGGAGAAAATATAAAAATGCTGTAAATGAAGCAGGCAAAAAGGAATATAAACGTCTCAAGAATGATATCGACAGGAAGTGCAAAATGGCTAAGCAAGGATGGCTAGAGGACAAATGTAAGGATGTAGAGGCTTATCGCATGAGGGGTAAGATAGATACTGCCTACAGGAAAATTAAAGAGACCTTTGGAGAAAGGAGAACCACTTGCATGAATATCAAGAGCTTTGATGAAAACCCAGTTTTAAGCAAAGAAGGGAAAGCAGAAAGGTGGAAGGAGTATATAGAGGGTCTATACAAGGGCGATGTACTTCACGATAATATTATGGAAATGGATGTAGATGAAGATGAAATGGGAGATATAATACTGCGCGAAGAGTTTGATAGAGCACTGAAAGACCAGATTCGAAACATGGCCCCCGGAGTAGACAACATTCCATTAGAACTGCTGGCACCCTTGGGAGAGCCAGTCCTGACAAAACTCTACCATCTGGTGAGCAAGATGTATGAGACAGGCAAAATACCCTCAGACTTCAAGAAGAATATAATAATTCCAATCCCAAAGAAAGCAGGTGTTGACAGATGTGAAAATTACCGAACTATCAGTTTAATAAGTCACAGCTGCAAAATACTAACGCGAATTCTTTACAGACGAATGGAAAAAACTGATAGGAGCCGACCTCGGGGAAGATCAATTTGGATTCCGTAGAAATGTTGGAACACGTGAGGCAATACTGACCCGGCGACTTATCTTAGAAGAAAGATTAAGGAAAGGCAAACCTACGTTTCTAGCATCAGTAGACTTAGAGAAAGCTTTTGACAATGTTGATTGGAATACTCTCTTCCAAATTCTGAAGGTGGCAGGGGTAAAATACAGGGCGCGAAAGGCTATTTACAATTTGTACAGAAACCAGATGGCAGTTATAAAAGCCGAGGGGTATGAAAGGGAAGCAGTGGTTGGGAAGGGAGTGAGACAGGGTTGTAGCCTCTCCCCGCCCCCGATGTTATTCAATCTGTATATTGAGCAAGCAGTGAAGGAAACAAAAGAAAAGTTCGGAGTAGGTATTAAAACCCATGGTGAAGAAATAAAAACTTTAAGGTTCGCCGATGACATTGCAATTCTGTCAGAGACAGCAAAGGATTTGGAAGGGCATTTGAACGGAATGGACAGTGTCTTGAAAGGAGGATATAACGTGAACATCAACAAAAGCAAAACGAGGATAATGGAATGTAGTCGAATTAAGTCGGGTGATGCTGAGGGAATTAGATTAGGAAATGAGACACTTAAAGTAGTAAAGGAGTTTTGCTATTTGGGGAGCGAAATAACTGAAGATGGTCGAAGTAGAGAGAATATATAATGTAGGCTGGCAATGGCAAAGAAAGCGTTTCTCAAAAAGAAAAATTTGTTAACATCGAGTATAAATTTAAGTGTCAGGAAGTCGTTTCTGAAAGTATTTGTGTGGAGTGTAGCCATGTAATGAAGTGAAACGTGGACGATAAATAGTTTAGACAAGAAGAGAATAGAAGCTTTCGAAATGTGGGGCTACAGAAGAATGCTGAAGATAAGATGGGTAGATCACATAACTAATGAGAAGGTATTGAATAGATTTGGGGAGAAGAGGAGCCTGTAGCACAACTTGAGTAGAAGAAGGGATCGGTTGGTATGGTATGTTGTGAGACATCGAGGGATCACCAATTTCGTATTGGAGGGTAGCGTGGAGGGTAAAAATCGCAGAGGGAGACCAAGAGATGAATACACTAAGCAGATTCAGAAGGATGTAGGCCGCAGTACGTACTGGGAGATGAAGAAGCTTGCACAGGATAGAGTAGCATGGAGAGCTGCATCAAACCAGTCTCAGGAGTGAAGACCACAACAACAACAACAACAGCAGTTGACAATTTATTCAGGGCTCATAATACTATAGATTGCCCCCAAGCTGACGATGTCAGACGTGTATAAAAATAAACATAGTTGGCTTGCATGTGCCACGTGTACTTGGATATATTTTTTTATGAAGCGGCCCGCCACGACCTCGTCTCAGACTAAGCATTCCAGGATCTGTTTTCCTCTTCTGTCTTTACCTTCTACAGCTCCCTCTAGTACCATGGAAATTATTCTCTGACGCCTTAACAAATGTCCGCAAACCTGTCCTTTTTTCTTGTCAGTGGTTTCCATATATTCCTCTCATCGACGATTCTTTGTAGAACCTCCACATTCCTTACTTTATGAGTCTACCTAATTTTGAACATTCGTCTGCAGCACCACATCTGAAATGCCTCGATTCTCTTCTGTTCCGGTTTTCCCACAGTCCATGTTTCACTACCACACATTGCTGTGCTCCAAACACACATTTTCAGAAATTTCTTCTACAGATTGAAGCCTGTGTTCGATACTAGTAGTCTCTTCCTGGTCAGGAATGCCATTTCTGTTACTGCTAGCCTGCTTCTTGTGTGTTCCTCGCTCCATTGGTCATGACGTATTTTGCTGCCTAGGTAGCAGAATTCCTTAGCTTCATCTACTTCGAGATCACCAATCTTGATAAGTTTCTCACTGTTCTCATTTCCACTATTCCTCATTACTTTAGTCTTTCTTCCATGCCGCTTGGGGTAGCCGCGCGGTCTAAGGCGCCTTGTCACGGTCCGTGCGGCTTCCCCCGTCGGAAGTTCCAGTCCTCTCTCGGGCATGGGTATGTGTGTTGTCCATAGCGTAAGTTAGTTTAGGTTAGATTAGGTAGTGTGAAGGCTTAGGGACCGATAACCTCCCCACCTTGGTCCCATAAGACCTTACCACAAATTCCAAATTTCTTTCTTCGATTTCCTGTGAACCCATATTCTGTACTCATCAGACTTTTCATTCCATTCAGTTCATGTAATTCTTCTTCACTTTCAATGAGGAAAGCAATGTCATCAACGACTCTTATCACTGATAACCCTTTCAACTTGAATTTTAATTCCACTCTTGAACCTTCCTTTTATTTCCGTCATGGCTTCTTCGATGTGTACATTTAACAGTAGGGGTGAAAGACTACATTCGTATCTTACACCCTTTTTAATCCGAGTACTTAGTTCTTGCTCTTACACTCTTAGGTTCTGGCACATATTGTGTATTACCCATCTCTCCATATAGCTTACCCCTATTTTTCTCAAAATTTCGAACATATTGCTCTATTTGATATTGTCGAACGCTTTTTTCGTGTCGACAAATCCTATGAACGTGTCTTGATTTTTCTGTAGTCTTCATTTGGCTATCAACCGCAACAGCGGAACTTCCTTTCTGGTGCCTCCACCATTCTTAAAGCCAGACGGTTCGCCTTCTAACGGATGCTTAATTTTCTTTTCCGTTCTCGTGCGGATTATTCTTGTCAGTTACTTAGATGCATGAGCTGTTACGCTGATTGACTACGGGTGTGGATGCACTAACCAACATAAAAACACTACTCGTAATAGCTGTAATTTTAGTCATCGAATGAAGTAAATCCTGATTTAATGTGACACTGTGATTTTTTTCACTCAGACGGCATTTAAATATATTTGGTTGTGAGGAGTTCGTGTTAAGCGTCGTGTAATTTTGGAGAAATGTCTTCCGGCTCTTCTTGTAATTCGGCAGATCGTAGCCACCACTGCGACATCGTAGCCTATTAAGACTGTAGTTTATAATTCTAGCCGTATCGTCTTGAGTATAGGATTCTATGGGATCCTGAGGGTGATATTCAGTGCCATTCAGGGTATTAATGGCCCCGCACGTGTAGCCCCTTGGATGTCATGTTGTTCTCGTGACGCCGGCCGCGGTGGTCTCGCGGTTCTAGGCGCTCAGTCCGGAACCGCGCGACTGCTACGGTCGCAGGTTCGAATCCTGCCTCGGGCATGGATGTGTGTGATGTCCTTAGGTTAGTTAGGTTTAAGTAGTTCTAAGTTCTAGGGGACTGATGACCTAAGATGTTAAGTCCCATAGTGCTCAGAGCCATTTGAACCATTTTTGTTCTCGTGACTGTGCAGGGTCGAACAGCCTCGACTCTTACGTTGAGTCAGGAAATGAGCTCCTTTGTGGCAAGAAAAGTATCCACACCACAGACTGTCAGCCCCGTGACCACTGTTGCAGCTTCTCTGGAGTAGAGGTGACCATTTAGTGGCACTTCACGAATATATCTTGCCACACTTCAAAAAGTTTATTTATATTACCACGTATGCTGGTTTTTAGTCCAAACGTACTTCCCTGTTTTTTACTGCGCAAAAATCGTAGCAGCAACCTTGCGCTTCTGGTCAGGCGTATTGTAGTGGCTCTCCCCTTTCTCACAGCTCAGCCTCAAAGGCGGAACCACACGCCGAGCAACAGTGACCTCACCTACTTGTGTTTGTCTGTGGAGATGGGATGCGGCTCTAAGAAGAGGGCTACGGCCTTGCTGAAGTGGCAACACCGGTTGACGTCAGATCACCGAAGTTACGCGCTGTCAAGCTTGGCATCCACCTGGATGGATGACCATCCGTGTCTGCCGAGCGCTGTTGGCAAGGGGAGTTCACTCAGCCCTTGTGACGCAAACTGAGGAGCTACTTGAGAAGTATTGGCTATAGTTAAGAAAACAGACAACGGATGGGAGAGCGGTGTGCTGACCACATGCCCCTCTGTATCCGTATCTAGTGACACCTGTCGTTTGAGGGTGACACGGCGAATTGTCGCTACCATAGGACTTCCGAGACCTGTTCGAAGAGAGTTTTCCATGAAGACATCACTGATAAGTCGGCAGCTATAGAGGACCGAAGGATTAATTTAGTGTACAAGAAATAGGCAAGTTCAGTTATTAAGATCACCTTGTGGAAACGTAGGTATATTTTCCTTTTCTATCTATTAATCTACACTCCTGGAAATTGAAATAAGAACACCGTGAATTCATTGTCCCAGGAAGGGGAAACTTTATTGACACATTCCTGGGGTCAGATACATCACATGATCACACTGACAGACCCACAGGCACATAGACACAGGCAACAGAGCATGCACAATGTCGGCACTAGTACAGTGTATATCCACCTTTCGCAGCAATGCAGGCTGCTATTCTCCCATGGAGACGATCGTAGAGATGCTGGATGTAGTCCTGTGGAACGGCTTGCCATGCCATTTCCACCTGGCGCCTCAGTTGGACCAGCGTTGGTGCTGGACGTGCAGACCGCGTGAGACGACGCTTCATCCAGTCCCAAACATGCTCAATGGGGGACAGATCCGGAGATCTTGCTGGCCAGGGTAGTTGACTTACACCTTCTAGAGCACGTTGGGTGGCACGGGATACATGCGGACGTGCATTGTCCTGTTGGAACAGCAAGTTCCCTTGCCGGTCTAGGAATGGTAGAACAAAGGGTTCGATGACGGTTTGGATGTACCGTGCACTATTCAGTGTCCCCTCGACGATCACCAGTGGTGTACGGCCAGTGTAGGAGACCGCTCCCCACACCATGATGCCGGCTGTTGGCCCTGTGTGCCTCGGTCGTATGCAGTCCTGATTGTGGCGCTCACCTGCACGGCGCCAAACACGCATACGACCATCATTGGCACCAAGGCAGAAGCGACTCTCATCGCTGAAGACGACACGTCTCCATTCGTCCCTCCATTCACGCCTGTCGCGACACCACTGGAGGCGGGCTGCACGATGTTGGGGCGTGAGCGGAAGACGGCCTAACGGTGTGCGGGACCGTAGCCCAGCTTCATGGAGACGGTTGCGAATGGTCCTCGCCGATACCCCAGGAGCAACAGTGTCCCTAATTTGCTGGGAAGTGGCGGTGCGGTCCCCTACGGCACTGCGTAGGATCCTACGGTCTTGGCGTGCATCCGTGCGTCGCTGCGGTCCGGTCCCAGGTCGACGGGCACGTGCACCTTCCGCCGACCACTGGCGACAACATCGATGTACTGTGGAGATCTCACGCCCCACGTGTTGAGCAATTCGGCGGTACGTCCACCCGGCCTCCCGCATGCCCACTATACGCCCTCGCTCAAAGTCCGTCAACTGCACATACGGTTCACGTCCACGCTGTCGCGGCATGCTACCAGTGTTAAAAACTGCGATGGAGCTCCGTATGCCACGGCAAACTGGCTGACACTGACGGCGGCGGTGCACAAATGCTGCGCAGCTAGCGCCATTCGACGGCCAACACCGCGGTTCCTGGTGTGTCCGCTGTGCCGTGCGTGTGATCATTGCTTGTACAGCCCTCTCGCAGTGTCCGGAGCAAGTATGGTGGGTCTGACACACCGGTGTCAATGTGTTCTTTTTTCCATTTCCAGGAGTGTAGCTTCCGAACCAAGAGCCGCCGCTGCACTGCACTCGAATGCACAGAGAGGTGCCCCAACAGTGATAAGCCCAATGAAAATCTGGAAATATTCTCATCACGTCTTTAAAAAAAAATGTTTTGCGTGCACCATCATAATAGATGTAGCCGGGTGTCGGGGCTGCGACGAGAGGAAGCGTTTCTGGAATAGAATCGTCGTCGTCGCACATGTCTAGGGGGGAGTGTACATGGTGCCATCACCTGTTGCTGTGTCGTAGAGTATCGACAGCGGCGCAAGAAGTATCTGTCGATCGCCGCAGAGATACTGCACAGCAAAGCGGTATCACGAGGCACCAGATAGAGGCTAGGAGGAAGCCGCGCCTCCCGTAGCTCCGAGGCGCCATCGCAGCTTCTCTGTCATTCAATGAAGTGATCGTATGGTTTTTATGCCTGGGAGGGCCCCATCCGGGGAAGTTTGTTCGCCGTGGTGCAAGTCTTATTTCAGACGACGCCATATTTGACGGCTTGTTTGTCGGTGATGATGAAGACAACACCAGTCCACGAACGGAGAAAATTTCCAACCCGTATGGGAATCGAACCCTGGCCCGCTGCTTTGTAGGCAGACACGTTACCACTCACCTAAGCAGGAAGACTCTTTCCTGAGATAGTGTCGTCAGAGGCCAGGAGGGCAGTTCTGTTAGAGGTCGGGTCCTGCACACTTTCAGGAAGTTCCTGTCGGAGTAACGTCGTTGTGCTGTCTACTCGCCGTGACACAGCCCATGTCAACCGTCAGGGACTGAAGAGACTTCTGTCGCCTGTGAACAGTACCTACGTGCCAACGCTATTATAACTATGACAATAAGTGTCTACGAACTTGTGTTTTCTCGTTAATGTAGTGAACCAACCATACGGCTATTCTGAACTATCAATTCACCAATCAGTAATCTTGGCTCATTTAGTGCGTTCTGAACCACAAGTCCACATGTGCAGTTTCGTAGCTAAAGCCGACCGTGACGAGGAAAGATAAGTTTGGTCCATATTAATAAAATATTATGTATTCAGAGTGTTCTAACTGTCTTATTGCCAGCGACCTCAGTGTCCAAAAAGTCGGACACAACACCGATGTTTCACATAGCCTGTAATTAGGACAGCAGCCATTGCCTTTCTGATATGCAAAGGTTCTCCAGAAGGTGATGTTTCAACAAGATAACGTGGGACCGCATGTTTCCCGTGTGTCTTGACATGTCTCAGAGCAGAGAGTGTACGACGTTCTCCAGATCTCTCATCCGTTGAAAACTTCTGGTCATGAATTGCTGTGAGACTTTCACATCACCATTCGCCAACTACTCTGGCATAGAATGGAGTTTGAGTAAACCCACTCTCAAATCTATAATTCCGGCCAGGTTACAGCTATTGCTCCCGCCAGAGGTTACAACTCCGTGTACTAAATATCCGCAAAACTGCCTAAAAATTTGACACTGTAACTTTTTTGCACTATTCTGCATACACACAATGAGTAAAATTTCATTTGCAATCCTCCGTGATGTAATTTTAATGACAAACAATGTATGTTCCCTTGGTTTCGTGCCAAGTTGCTTGCTTGTATCTTTTGATACTGCAATATAACCTTCTCCCTTCGGAGGTTCGAGTCCTCCCTCTGGCATGAGTGTGTGTGTGTTGTTCTTAGCGTAAGTTAGTTTAAGTGTGTGTAAGTCTAGGGACCGATGAACTTAGCAGTTTGGTCCCTTAGGAAGTCACACACATTTTAATATTTTTGCAATGTAACCAAAGCAATATGAGTAATATTTTCTCTTCTGAAGTTGTTTGCTCCACGTTAATACACTCTCAATGATTTACGGTATCCGTTTACGTACGCTGTAATTGTTCGTAATATTCGCAGTAGCACATTTTTTACTGTATCGGCTCTCTAAAAGGTGATCTCTGAATATTTGAAGATGACGGAGTGTGATCGAAGTAAACACAAAATTTTTAAAATAGGTGAAATATATTATTTTAAAATATCAGTACAGTTGCTATATTGTGTCGGAACTAATACGTGGGATGCAGTATTGAATAAAATTTGAAGAAATGCCATGAGATGAGTTTGTCTGGCATCTGTGTAACTAATGGTTCCGCTTGTATTCTAAAGGTGCAACGATGGTGATTAAGTGTCAAATGAAGATTGCCCTTCCCACAAAAATGAATTAGCCCCAAAAATATGATGCTGTCTGATTATTTCCAATTGTGGTTCCTGAGACAGCTATACTTCAAAGGTGATAATTATTGGACCATATGAAAAAAAAAAAGAAACGTAAATTAGTTACAAACTCAGGTGTGCACTCACTTTATTCAACATGTAAACGTCACTACAGATATTCGGATCTACGGTGTGACATGTTCGATATGTCTACCATCATTGGCTATTATGTGACGCAGACGAATAGCGAAATTCCGCATGACCCGCACAAGTGTCGGGACTTTATGACCTCCTGAATGGCTGTTTTCAGTTTTGCTTACTGACGATCCCATACAGACGAGAATGGGCTTCGTCTCTAAAACAAGTCATACTAATTCCCATCATGCCCGCGGCCAACCGCACAGTTTGAACATCCTAACGCAAACCGTTCGAAATTTATGACGATTTTATTTCATATAGTTTAGTAAGTGTCACCCTGTAAATATCGTAAGTGACGTTGTATTTGATACCTGCCGAAATCTAATGTTGCCCACTGGTTAAGTCTCATTTTACTGATACAGGTTGAATCTTCTTAAGAGCATTTAGTTTTTCTCTAATTAGCAAGATAGAGGCCTGTAGCTTGTGCTTTTATTACAAAATAACTATACTTACACGTAGCGAGATGGTAATACCATTGAATCACATGTAGTCAGAGTATGATGCATCTACTGTGCCGAAGATTTCGAAGCAAACTTAGCTTCTGCAACTTGAAAGTAGCATAATAATGCAAAGAGTAGAATATTTATGAATATTTGTTATAATCAGAACTGAAATAGAACGAAACATTGAGTTATACACGAAAATTTTAATTAATCACTTCCGCATAGCGGATTCGTTCAAGGCCTTATAGTTCATGACCCCCGTACAAACGTGTTCTTCAACAGACATTCTTAAATCATGTAGGCACATAATCTACGTGCTGCATGAAATATGCAGATCGCGAAATAACTGTGTTTCATAAAACGAACGCAAGCTGCCCCACTGAATCGTGTTCGCGAGCCAGTCTGCAAAATCATTCAATATTTGCGCCAGATATGTCTCGATAAGCCATCCTGGCTCGCTCCGCATTTAGTTACGCAAAAACATTACCTTTTGTTTCGAATCGTGGTATAGAAGGAGTTTTATATTAATAAAATGTCTAACGGATGCAAACCATTGCTACTTTCCCATCCTCCCTATATCTTGTGTGACGGGTATAAGTGCACATATATCTATTTGTCACGTGATGGCGTGCTTAATAACGTTATATCAGTACTTGTATCATTGCAGAATAATAATGGCAGTTATTACGAACAGTATGTTTTCAGGTGTGTTAGTTGATGTGGCAAGAACAAGCCATTAATCTGACAGATGTAGCCCACTTAATCATGCAGAACCGATCGTGCAGAAATCATCAGGTGGTAAATTATGTGACGTGTCTGCGGGAAGACTGTTAGATGCAGAGAAAAACAATCGACACAGGGATAGAGATGCGATACAGAAAAATGTTGTAGGCGAATGTTGTAGGTGACAAAGAGGGTCACGCTATGCTACTAATGGCCATGCCCTTGAACGTGATTTTCAAGGTGATTTCTTGGTTAAAGTTATTTTTTTAAATGGTAACCGTAATATTCCTTTTCAGATTTGAAAAGAGCGACAAATATTGGTTCAGGGTCATGATAAGGTTCAATAAAATTCAAATAACCAAATATGTTTTTGGTTCTAGCAGAGATAACTCGAGATAAACGACGGGTACAGCAAAATATAACGTTAGATACGGATTGGAAGGGTCATAAGGGGTCATGTGTCATGATCAATAACCTGACTTCAAAGGTAATTATCGAAAGACATTTCATGGAAACCTGTATTTGTGACTTTGGGTTTCAAAACAGCAAATTTATAATTAAGCTTTCAGTTTTAATTAAACCGTTTGTTGGCAAAAATAAAACCATCATAGCGTATAAATGTTGGTGTGACATTTTCAAGACAGAGAAAACCAAATTAAAAGGTAGATCACTGAATGAGGGCCTGCGCCTCTCATTCCTTGGGACGCCCCTCCCAAAGTGTACTTAACAATGTATTTTGCTGTATCCCTCCTCTATTCTAAATGAATCCCTACTAGAACTAAAACACGTTCGTTTATTTCACCTTCACTGAACTACAATGACCATGAATAATGTATCGTTTTATACGTAGAAATTTCAGATACTGAATCAAATATTCGGTTCCCATTTTAAAAAATTAATTTAACCTCCGAAACACCTTGAAAATCACATCCAAGATCATGGCCGTTAGTAGCAATGCATTATCATCTTTGCCACCTACAACATTTACCCAAAACATTTTGCTGTATCTCATCTCCATCCCGAGTATTTCCCCATTATGGGTTAAAATTTTCCACCTTCCACGTATAGCAGGGCGAAATGGATTGAAGTGCATGTATTCATCAGCATTTACAAATGCAGCCGCTTTCAGTAGCAAATCATAAAAAGTACATACTACGCCTACCACGATCACGAAAGGAATGAGAACACAGTTATTGCTCCATTTGGAAACAGTAAAGTGCGGCCAGGGAATGTGTTCCTAGGCATCGCATATGCTAGGCCGTTCTCGCGCCAGTGAGCCTGTCACCATGTATAGAACGGTAGCAGATGCCATAAAGAAAGTCGACCATTGGGTTTATAGATAAAAAGGTCGCTCACTGATAATCCACATGGAACAGAATCTGTGATAGTTGGCAAATGAGCAAATGTAACATACAATTTTAGAAGATAAGGAAAACGTTCCTTGCTTTAGTGTTAATTTTTGCATCCCACTAATTTCGTCGGACATGTTCATCATAGGTGGCCGATAGTGTATGATATCCGAGCAGGATTACAAAACGCTTAAATGCGAAGAAACGTCCTGAGGTACTACAACTGTATGCGGGACTGGAACGCATACCTGGAACGTTACCTTCCGCGTGCAAATTTCTTAAGACTGAGAAATCCAGACAAGCCTCGTGACGGGCCCACACAACTTCATTATTGTCAGGACCTCCCTCCTCCTATCTGCACCAGAAGCTCTTCCTTATTTTATTTATTAAATCAAATCACTCAGTAACTAGAAGCTTTAGGATTAAAAGTTTCACGCCATGGTAACTTCCACACACTATGCCCAACGCTACGGAGGCGTTTCTCAACGCAACTTTTGTGCGATAAATAACGCAAGAAATATGGACACAATGTTGCAGTATGTGATGTGAGTACTTGGTACTGACTGAAATTAACGCACATTGTCGGAGGACAGGCGCTTCCTGTAGGTCGTAACGCGTACGTATGAACCTGAGCCAATTTCCCTCCGTCAGCAGACGTAAGTGGTAGCTTCCACAGCTGTGTTAAATAACACAGTGTTGTGGCCAGTGGTGCACAATGGACCGTGCTAGGAAAGAAACAACACTGATTGAAGATTGTGTAACCGGCGTGCACGCAAACCCGTGTTACTTAACACATAAAACAGTGCATTATTTAACGTTTTACATAGCTAGGAGTTTCCAGTTGCGAGCTCGCGAAATCGGGAGTCGGCAGATAGATCTCGCGGGGTTTTGAAATCGTGTTCCCTTTGCGGCGAATGCAGTGCTTTCGTAGCGTACTTCAGAAACTGGGAGAGAGCAATTCTTCTTGAGTGTGCTGGTTAGCAGCGGGGGGTGGCCGCGCGGTTAGAGGCGCCATGTCACGGATTGCGTGGCCGCTCCCGCCGGAGGTTGGAGTCCTCCCTCGGGCATGGATGTGTGTGTTTTTCTTAGCATAACTTAATTTAAGTAGTGTGTAAGTCTAGGGATCGATGACCTCAGCAGTTTGGTCCCGTAGGAATTCACACATTTGAACATTTTTTCTGCGGGTTATTTCTTGGAGTAGGGAAATTTGGGATATTCCGAAAATGCTTTGCGGTACGCAGCCTTGGATACCGGGCATATCGGGCTAAATTTTCCTCTTTTCTAGCCGAGTATTTGAAGTGAGCGTGTGGACGCTCAGTATCCTGAACGCCTACTTCAGATCGCGAAGCCAGCAGCTGGTTGAGAGGTGGTGTTCCGGTCAACAAGATCGACTTACTTCAAGCCGATACTTCGCATTTGTTTCTGTGGTAATTCACTCTAAGAGAAAAGAAACACGGAGGAATTATCCGAATTGGACGGAAATCGGTAGATGTGACGTACATGTGCAGACAAACAAATGATTACAATTTCAGGTAAATTGTATGGTTTATTCAAGACAAGGAGCTTCAAAAATTGAGCAATCAGGTCTGTAACGCGTTGCTTCACCTCCGACCCTTATGCAAGCATTTATTCGGCTTGACATTGGCTGATAGAATTGTTGGATGGCCAGCCGCAGTGACCGAGCGGTTCTAGGCGCTTCAGTCTGAAACCGCGCAACAGCTACGGTCGCAGGTTCGAATCCTGCCTCGGGCATGGATGTGTGTGATGTCCTTAGGTTAGTTCAGTTTAAGTAGTTCTACGTTCTAGGGGACTGATAACCTCATATGTTAAGTCCCATAGTGCTCAGAGCCATTTGAACTAATTGTTGGATGTTCTTCTGTGGTATATCGTACCAGATTCGGTCTAGTTGGCACATTAGATGGTGAAAATCACGAGCTTGTTGCAGGCTCCTGTCCATAATGCTCCAAACGTTCTCGATTGGGGAGAGATCCGGCGACCTCGCTGGGCAACGTAGAATTTGGCAACCTCGAAGACAAGTAATAGAAACTGTCGCCGTTTGGGGGGCGAGCGTTATCTTGCTGGAAGCTAACCCGGGATGACTTGCTATGAAGGTCAACAAAACAGGGCACAGAATATCGTCAACGCACTTCGGCGCTCTGAGTGCTGCGGATAACAACCAAAGGGTCCTGCTATGAACTGAAGTGGCATCCTATCAGGTGGTTGCTTGGCCGTATGATGGATAACACTGAGGCTGGTATCCCATCGTTGTCTTCGGCGTCTGCGGCCTAGATTCTCATGGAGTGGAGTACAACTGTTTCAGTGGTGAGTCTTGCTTCCAACCGAGCTCCGATGACCAACAGAATTGTCTGGAGACGCCCCAGACAGCAGTGGGATGCCAGCATGAATGTCTCCCGCCATGTTGCTCGACAACCAGTAGTGGTGGTCCAGGGAGCCTTCCTGTTCATAGCAGAGCCACTTTGGTTGACATCTGCGGCATCCTTACAGCACAGCAATACGTCGACGATGTTCTACGTCCCGCTTATTTGCCCTTCATGACGTGCCATCCAGGACTTACATTTCAGCAAGATAATGTCCGTCCGCACACGCCAAGAGTTTCTGTTGCTTATTTTTGTGCTTGTCAAATCCTACGATGGCCAGCAAGATCGTCGGATCTCTTCATAATTGAGAACTATTGGACCGTTATACGCAGGGCCCTCAAAGCGGCCCCGGATTTTGATCGATTTAAAGTACCGATTGGACAGACATTTGCGTGATATCCCTCACGACGACTCCCAACAATTCTGTCAATGCCAAGCCGAATAATTTCTTCCATAGAGACCAGAGGTGGATCAACACCTCATTAAATCGCTCGATTTGTGAAACTCTTCCTCTTGAATGTATCTTTCAGTGTTTCTTAAAGTGTGACCATTTGTTAGTCGGTACATATACATCACATCTACCGATTTCCGTCCCAGTCGGATTATTCCTTCCTGGTGTGCTGTTTTTTCTTCTTTTTTTAGTGTATGCGAGTGATACTCTTGTGGGGCTCTTTTCGCTATTGACTCTGAATTCTTTTGGTGATGTATTGGCGGTAGCTGCCAGTAAGTAGATGGAGGCGGTGCATTGGACTGTTAGTGGAGAACATACCTGAGCCGTGCTGTGGCTCGCATTGGTGCTGTTTGTAGGTTTCCGCCCTCTGTTAGAGGCCAGACGGTATCGTTTAGTTGGCATGGTTACGGTTGTTTGTCTTCTTCTCGTGCTGACTGGCACCACTCCGATTCGCAAGAGTTGCCTGTCCGCTAGTGGCAGCAGCGGCGGTTATCGATATGTAGTAACACTTGCTCTATCTTTGGGGCGACGTCGCTGTTTTTTCCGGGTCGTGTGAGTGGGCCAGTTCGGTTGGTGACTCAGGGGGAGCCAGGTCTGCGCAGTGCGGAAACACGCCGGGACAGCTGGCGGCATGCGTGGACTGCCGGATGGAAGGGTTGTGGTCACGAGGGTGCACGACCTCGTCGTGAACCGGATCCAGAAAGCGTTAAGATGAGTGCATTTCAAGCCAAGTAGAGAAACCTCCACCATTGTGATATCTCCCGATTCTCCACTGACTTGCGTTGGTGTTGCTGCTGGTAGTGTCGCCGAGGCGAAGAGCAGCAAGTGTAGACCTCGGGGCAGGCGGATCTGATTAGCTTCCCTCGACATAGTATTATTATTTACTGCGTTCAATTTGTTGCAATTTGTTAAGTTCAACCACCTGTAATTTTTTTTTGCTTGGTGGCCGCTAACGCCCCAGTTACTTGCCCTGGGTTGATGTATTTAACGGCAGTGTACGTTTCCTTGCCTTGCCGCTGCTGTCCGGTAAGGCGTGTAGTTTTTTTTGATTGTAGGCCGGTTGGTGATTCTTCTACTCTGGTGGTAATGATTCCTTTCTCGTTCCGGGCACTCCAAACACAGTATTCTGGGGACAAAGTGCTGTCCGCCGGTTCCGTCTTTGGCGTATTGCTCCACGGTTGCATTTGGTATATCGGGCGTCAGGTAGCTTCAGCAAGATTATCATTAGTCATTCGTTAGACTGCCACTACCCTGAATTACCATCTTGTGAAGTGAATGCAACTCTTGCCTGCCTATCTCATCGCTCGCGAATGTGTTTGTTGCTCGACCTTCTCAGATGTCTATTCCTGGAGCACCGTCTGTGGTCCCTTGCTTCTTGTAAGAAATGTGTGTTCTAAAAGGAGGTCTGATGGCCACTAGCACACGCCTTCTGTGGGTATAATTTGCCTTAGTATCCTTTAAGGAACTTATGTACTTAAAAAAATGGCTGTGAGCCCTATGGGACTTAACATCTGACATCATCAGTCCCCTAGAACTAGGTTAACGATAACTACTTAAACCTAACTAACCTAAGGACATCACACACATCCATGACAGAGGCAGGATTCGAACCTGCGACCGTAGCAGTCGCGCGATTCCAGACTGAAGCGCCTAGAACCGCTCGGCCACCGCGGCCGGCACTTATGTACTGGTCCTTGTGTTTTATTATAGTATTATTTATTACAATACCTCGAAATGCCTACATTAAAGGTTATATATGTCTAGTTAATAATTCTTGTCGCTGTCTGGAATAAATATAGCAGTGTAGTGTGCAGTTGATGTTAAGGGTGTGTTACAAAGTTTACCATCATCTTATTTCACCCGTTTGGTGATCAATTGCTTCTTTTTTTAATTAACCTTAGCTACTGCATTTGCTGTTTTACAGCAGGTATCTAAATTTTTTATGTTATTGCCGTTACTGGCGTGTAAGTCCTTCAGCCCTGATCGTGGTCTTTTGCCATAATATTCTAATTTGGTATTTGTATTTTAGCAGTAATCCTTGAAACCTTATTTACTGCAATGCCTGGCGTCTGATGCCTTCTGCTGTGTTTGTGACGATTTGCCTTTAATATTACAATACCTGTAATTTCTAAGTTGCAGCGAGTTGTAAAAATTCGTAATTTATTGCCATTCCTGGCGTATAAGGCCTTCATGCCAGATCACAGTGGCTTGCTTTTAAACATTATCTGCTATATGTGTAATTAACGGTTATTTGCTGAATTGTTTCTCATTGAAAACACTATGATTTACACAGTTGTTTGTTACTTCATTAATAACGTGTGGTACTTTTATTTATTGTTGAGTCTGGAATTACGGGTTTAAAATAAATTGTAACTGTAAAAGGCAACAAATAGTAACTAATTACGGCCCCGTCCACTTTCGTAACCGAGTCCTGCCTTCCCTTGTCTACCAGGTTTCAATATCCCTGTCCAGTGATGGGGCATCGGAATATTTCCTGAATATTGTTGCGCAGCGACACAGCAGTCGGTAGATGTTTAACACTGTGTCGATGATTATGAAAGCGAGTCTAGTGACAGGTGTTGTTAATGACTCGTTGTGTAGAAGGGCAGAGAATTAATCGAGATCCGCCAGCTTCCGATTGAAACTGTGGTGCACTCCGTCACATAACTTTTATCGCGCGCTGCGCACCGCCAAGAGAACGCTGTGTGGGGTCGCCGCCACGCGCGTGACCTCGCGGGCGTCACTGAAGCTTCCCAACTCGGACGAATGGAGCATTCCAGCAGGAGTAGCGGCTGGACGTGCTGGAAATTTTGTAACTCGTCTAAGCGAGAAATATCCTCTCGCCTAGCAGCAGGAAAGGTTCCAAGCTGATGCGGGTACGCGTCACTTAAGGCACAAGGCAGCGTAATGAGACGTGCGCAACTGCTCGCCGGTTACGCAGCACACATTCATAGTTCCCCTGAGCATCCGAATTACCGTCTCCTTTCCCCGCCCGTGGCAGTCCATCTCCCGCATCGTCAACCCAGATCGGGGCTAACGATTGCGGTTCGCGTGCGGTCCCTTCTCTCCGAACTGGAGTCCTTCCCTTTACCACCTCTACTTGCGGTCCGTTCACGCACGCCTTCATCGTGTACGCCTCGGCTGCAGCTTCGTCTGGACCTTTTGCATGGCCCTAAGGACTCCGTTAACCCCACCGCTCTCCGCCCTCACTCCTACATCTACATCTACATCTACATCTACATACATACTCCGCAACCCACCATACGGTGCGTGTCGGATGGTATCTCGTACCAAAACTAGCATCTTCTCTCCCTGTTCCACTCCCAAACAGAACGAGGGAAAAATGACTGCCTATATGCCTCTGTACAAGCCCTAATCTCTCTTATCTTATCTTTATGGTCTTTCCGCGAAATATAAGTTGGTGGAAGTAAAACTGTACTGCAGTCAGCCTCAAATACTAGTTTACTAAATTTCCTCACTAGCGATTCACGAAAAGAACGCCTCCTTTCCTCTAGAGGCTTCCACCCGAGATCCTGAAGCATTTCCGTAACACTCGCGTGATGATCAAACATACCAGTAACAGATCTAGCAGCCCGCCTCTGAATTGCTTCTGTGTCCTCCCTCAATCCGACCTGATACGGATCCCAAACGCTCGAGCAGTACTCAAGAATAGGTCGTATTAGTATTTTATAAGCTGTCTCCTTCACGGATGAATCACATCTTACCAAAATTTTACCAATGAACCGAAGACGACTATCCGCCTTCCCCGCAACTGCCATTACATGCTTGTCCCACTTCATGTCGCTCAGCAGTCTTACGTCCAAATATTTAATCGACGTGACTGTGTCAAGCGCTACACTACTAATGAAGTATTCAAACGTTACAGGATTTTTTTTCCTATTCATCTGCATTAATTTACATTTATCTATATTTAGAGATGGTTGCCATTCTTTACACCAATCACAAATCCTGTCCAAGCCATCTTGTATCCTCCTACAGTCACTCAACCATGACACCTTCGCGTAGGCCACAGCATCATCAGCAAATAGCCGCACATTGCTATCCTCCCTATCGAAAAGATCATTTATGTAGATAGAAAACAACAGCGGACCTACCACACTTTCCTGGGGCACTCCAGATGATACCCTCACCTCCGATCAACACTCACCATCGAGGACAACGTACTGGGTTCTATTACTTAAGAAGTCTTCGAGCCAATCACATATTTGGGAACCAATCCCATATGCTCGTACCTTAGTTAGGAGTTGCAGTGGGGCACCGAGTCAAACGCTTTCCGGAAGTCAAGGAATATGGCATCCGTCTGATACCCTTCATCCATGGTTCGCAAGATGATATGTGAAAAAAGGGCGAGTAGCGTTTCGCAGGACCGTGCTTTCTAAAGCCTTGCTGATGCATGGACAGCAACTTCTCTATCTGAAGGAAATTCATTAGATTCGAACTGAGAATACGTTCCAGAATCCCGCAAAAAACCGATGTTAAGGATATTGGTCTGTAATTTGGAGGATCCGTCCTTCTGCCCTTCTTATATACAGACGTCATCTGCGTTTTTTTCCAGTCGCTCGGGACTTTACGTTGGGCAAGAGATTCGCGATAAATGCAAGCTAAGTAAGGAGCCAATGCAGTAGAATACTCTCTGTAAAACCGAATTGGAATTCCATCAGAATCGATTCTTGGTGTGTTCCGGGGCTCTGAAGTTGTTTACACCGACGGCTCAATGGCTGATGGTCACGTAGGCTTCACATATGTTCATGGAGGACACATTGAGCAGCACTCCTTGCCAGTTGACTGCAGTGTTTTCTCTGCAGAGCTGGCGGCCATATCTCGTGCTCTTGGGTACATCCGCTCATGCCCTGGAGAGTCATTTCTCCTGTGTACTGACTCACTGAGCAGCCTACAAGCTATCGACCAGTGCTACCCTCGCCACCGTCTGGTAGTGTCAATTCAGGGGTCCATCTATGCCCTGGAACACTCCCGACGTTTCGTGGTGTTTGTGTGGACCCCAGGAACTTGCCGACAGGCTAGCCAAACAGGCGACGCGGAAACCGCTTCTGGAGATAGGCATCTCCGAAGCTGACCTGCGTTCTGTCTTACACCGCAGGGTTTTCCAGCTTTGGTAGACGGAATGGCATAACAGCACGCACAACAAACTGCGTGTCATTGAGGAGACTACGAATGTGTGGAAGTCTTCCATGTAGGCCTCTCGCAGGGAATCAGTTGTCCTCTGCCGGCTCCGCATTGTTCATACGTGCCTAACGCGTGGTTACCTACTCTGTCGCGAGGACCCACCTCAGTGTCGCTGTAGCCCCCAAATGACAGTCGTCCACCTCTTGCTGGACTGCCCACTTTCAGCCGCTCTGCGGCAGACTTTTAACTTTCCCAGCACCCTGCCTTCGGTTCTGGGCGTCAATGCCTCCACAGCAGCTTTAGTTTTACGTTTTATCCGTGAGAGTGGGTTTTATACTTCTATGTAGGTTTTAGCGCATGTCGTTTGTCCCTCTATGTCCTCCACGGTAGTGCCTTTAGGGTGGAGGTTTCAATTTGTTGCAGAGTGGCTGGTTATCCCTTGGCCAGCCACTGTAATCTGCTTTCATGTTTTAATCTCTTCTGTTTCTAGCGACTCTTTGTTGTTTGCTTGTCCTCTTTTGTTCCTTTTAATGTTCGTTGCCTTCCCTTCGTTCATGTGGCTTTTCCTTACTTTCCGTTTTGTGTTATATGTTTTGTCCGTTTTATCTCAGACTTGTGGTATTGTTTTATTAGGAACAAGAGACCGATGACCTCGTAGTTTGCTCCCTTCCCCCCTTTTTTAAACCAACCAACCAACCAACCAGCAGCGTAATGTTACTACAGATTCGCCTCTGGCACGCCACGACGTGCTCTGGACATGCAGAGAAGCAACTGGTGGAAAATGTTCCCCAATGTGCTTATCAGCTTTATACGAATGTTGCCAATATAAGACGAAACAATCCGGCGGAATAATCGCGAGGGAGAACATAAATTTCCACAACGGATAATAAGAGAATCATTCTAAAGTTAACAAATGTTTCGATATGACGAGCCGCACAAATCCTCCTCCTTTCTCAAGCAATACCGCTGCCGTGTTGTAGGCCTTCCTAATCGTTGGCGCTAGTGTGTGTCAACACCGGGCAGGAGGGGGCGTTTATTGCTTTCTTGTATGATTTTAAAATATGTGTCGAAATCAGCGATCCCGCCAAGAGTGAGGATTGTTGTGTAATACGATCCTTGAAAGGAAAAAAAAAATTATTCCCCTTATCGAAGCACATAGTAGATGAAAATGTGATGAATGAAGCCTAGCTTCGGAAATGGTGCGACACGTTTAAAGCTAGATGAACGAATACAGTCATTTTAAGGAACAATGAGAACGACGTTCAGTTGTAACTGACGAACTCAAGTCAAGCAAGGATTGAAAAATTGTTTCGAAATAAATTTTGTTACATTTTACTTGATTAATTCGTAGCTGTTAAAAATTCCCGTCTCGATGTGCTAGCGAGCAGTATGCAAATTATGACTGCTCCCGTCATCACACGCGTTATTACATTTATATGATGGTGACGAGTGGACTTGATGGTCTTTACTTACGCTTGTCGAACAACTATGCGAGATATTGAATAAATCTTAGGTAACATACAATTTGCCGTTTACTTATGTGTCATCAACCACAGATCATCCATTATAGTTAACAAACAGTAATTTTTTTCTATTTAAGTCCTTACAACATCAAAAGATTTTTATGTGGCATCACATACAAATGATATCCTATTCTGGTGTGAGACGGGTCTTGTAGCGACATTGTACATCGTACGTCAACGGAATTGTAGTGAACATCGGATCCGCAAAACGGGTCTTATTGATCCAACACTTTTTAATATAAGAACTAATCAAATTACAATATTCTTCAAGTTCAACAGGACAGACATTTCACTACTGATGGACTCAGTTTGCGCTTTCTTGATGTTTAATGATCAGTTCTTTACCAGTTTGTTAGTAGTACCTTGGGCTATATAAAAGTGTGTGTCAGATGAATTACTCAAATTTTGGGAAATGAGCACAGTACCAACAAATGACAGTCGCTTTGAGTATTCCCACTCAGTGCGAGAAGGATGCCGAACAGTTCTTAAGCCACGTTGTTCCTGGTGACGAGAAGTGAATTCGACAAGAATGTTCAAAATCATTGCCAATAAGTGGAATAGCATGTTCGCCAAACAAACAAAAAGGCAAAAAAAAAAGACAGGGTACTAGAGGGTTATCGCCACAAGTTCTTCTTACGGGCTCAAAAACGTGTCTTGGATTGTTATCCAGCGTCTCTGTTCTCCTTCACAATAACTCTCGCCTGGAGCTTGTTACGTCTAGGAAGGATATCCTCTGACATATTTAGCAGGAAGTTTCTTACCATTCGCCTTACAGGCCAGACTATGCTTCGATTAATTAGTATTTTTTTCCGAACAGAAGGGTAGAAATGACAGTGAAGAGAAGACAATGTTACTGACTGGTTCAGCAACTGAGTATACAGAAATCATACGAAAATTTTGTGATACACTGCAACGAATAGTTTAAGCTTGATTGAGTCTGAGTACAAAAACCTAAAAAGTGTTGTACAATACGTCTCCTTTTATTATCTGTAATAACAATTTGTGGAGAAACAAGTGTTCTTTACTGTCAGAATGACCTTGGCATTTCACGAAAGAAAATGAGTCGCACATGGAAAACGCCAGACGGCAAATAATCCCTCGAAACTTGCGACATTTTAAAATTTCCGTGTAAACAGATACAAGAAAAGTCAGCGAAGCTTGAAAACTTAAATATTCTGCGTGAATTTTGCGTGCGTCTGAATACGTCTCTAACCCCAGGCCACAGACTCACTAACATACCTACAAAACAATGGCGACGGGTGACTACAACAAAAAAACGTTGAAGATCAAAGGGCAAGATGCGCGACGCGCTTTACTGGGAGACAAGGCAACAGCGACGTTACGTCATCAGCCAACCACGAGACATCGAGTTAATGAGAATACTTTTTTAAACAATATTTTTCTGAAAAGAGAGACCGTTTCTGTTCAGTTAAATGTAAACGATAGCGCCACAAGCGATAAGCCTTTACACAGGGGACGCTGTCAGGTGGAAGTAAATTACAGACCGAGAAGATTGTAGGGAAAGGCAAGGAAGGAGATCTGTATGACAATTTCTGGTCGACAATTAAAACTTAACAAAAGCAAATGTAATATAAATTATCACTGCCAAAAAGTTCATTTCTGAATATTGTGGTGTCATACTGCTGGTCGTAGCTTAAACTTGTTACTTTTTATCTCCTCAGAGTTTATCAATTTAAGACATAAAGTCTGTGAATGAGACCGCGGTTATGCAAGTTTTGTCGAACGCCACACAATAATTCAGACAGCAAAAAATATTCAAGTCCAATGTTCTCTGCCGTGTACCAAAAATTCTTCCTTGTCTGAAAACATTAATTTCAGGTTTTAAGTTTGCAGACTGGGGTTTCTACAGCACGAGAAGGGAAAGATATTAGGTTACGTATAGTAGAGATTAGGACTCTGAAGGATTACGAGTTTATATGTCGTCTATAGCATAGAAACTCTACATGTTTCAAAAATGATGAATCTAAATCTTCTCTCCTTAAGTCGGCCTCCGATGTCCAATAATTGCATAAGCTTTCGATGTACGACACTAAAAACAGAAATGAAACAGAAAAAAAGAACTACCTCTTTATGCTCCAGCGTATATTAAAGTGTAGTTTGTCCTTCCGATAAAATTAATTTCCGTCTCCTCCACAAGGTTAAATATCTGCATATCTAGAGCAAACATAATACTTCCTTCCATTCTTCAATAAACATTGGTTTGTTTCATGAGATTTATACTCAAACATTAGAATAACAAGCCAATACGATAAACTGGACCCACTTCAAAACCATTCACATAAATTCATAAAAATTACGATAAAAGACCTCACAGAGAAAACAGGGAAAATACGTGATCGTTGCTCTAAGGGACGATGGGTCTCGACGCGTAACGGCTTGTTGCTGAATATTCAACAGTGCGGTCGATCTTCAAATACGGCATCTCACATACTCCACGTCGTCGTCCGTCACGTGTAAACAGAAAAATACGGTTTCTGCAATCACATAACAAACACATTTTAACATGTAAAATATTTTAACATGTAAAGCAACTTGTATAAAGCCTCGAACATAGATTCATCTTTACTTTTCTTTTCAGTTTTCGTTTTGACCTAGGAGACCAAATGCGTTCTCTAGCAGCAATATCTGTTCCTGGTTTTCGTCGTCCATTCTTTTCTTAAACCCATCGCCGCCGTGATCCTGTTGATATTATCCATCTTGTTCGTGGACTTGCTCTGCCCCTTCTGCCCTCCGCGGATCCTGAGAAAGCTATTCCTGGTAGTCTCTCCTGCTCTTCCGTAATTAGGCGTCGTGACCATGTCATCCTTCGACCAGTAGCAACACGTGAGTATAGGTCTGCCACTTCCTGACTGTTAAATGTCCTCCATTGTGTGGAAAGATGACCATCTTGAGGCCAAATATTTTGCTTGATATCTTTCTCTCGAAGACCAGCAGTTTTTGTTCTTCTGTTATCCCCAAGGAAAATGTTTCAGACCCATGCGAAGCTAGCGGGTCTGATTTCAAACTTACTTGAAACTCCTCTACTGCACAGCATGTCCCGTAAGCCGAAATATGCTCTATTTGTCGCTGTGATCCTTACATGCATGTCGCCGGCCGCGGTGGTCTCGCGGTTCTAGGCGCGCAGTCCGGAACCGTGCGACTGCTACGGTCGCAGGTTCGAATCCTGCCTCGGGCATGGATGTGTGTAATGTCCTTAGGTCAGTTAGGTTTAAGTAGTTCTAAGTTCTAGGGAACTGATGACCACAGCAGTTGAGTCCCATAGTGCTCAGAGCCATTTGAACCATTTTCTTACATGCATCTCTCGGCTGATACACATCTACAGGATGGCAAATTAATGTTTATCTTTCTCTGTGTTTTTCTCGTAGTATATTTCTTAAATTTAGTGCGTGTTTTTCTGTTTTAGAGGTTCAGTCTCGCGTTATTGTAAGAGTGAATTCATTCAGTCTATAGCTCCAAAGTTTCTCACTGTACAGCCAGCTACATAGCTCAGTAAGGTATCAGCGTCCATTGGTAACCCATTAGGAGGATATCAAGTTGCGTAATTAGGATTCTGTCTGCTTTTATAGTTTATTACTTTAGTCAGTCTTGGTAGGATATTTAGGATGAGTGAATGCCATGTGCAGATACAGGAGGAGCTGGCCGCAGTTCGCGAACAGCTGAATGTGTTTTGGGCTACGGTCAGCCACCTTCACCCTGCTGCGTCAGGTGATGGCGCAGATTCCGACGCATCGCAAGGGACACCTCAGGTGTCGCTTGTTTTGCTCACGGGCCCTGCTTCCGAGGCACTTCCTAGTGCAACCGACACGGTGGATCCGCTTTTACAGCAGGATGAGTGGCAAGTGGTAACATGTTCGCGTCGTTCGAGACGGAGGGCCAATGTGGAGACTTGCCGCCTGGCCCACCTCACCCATTCACCCTGTGTGTGGATGGTCAGGTAGCCTCTGCTTCAGCGGAGTCCGAGCAGGTCCACAGGGGGATCTCCAATGTTAGGGGCATTATGGAGCCCCTTACGCGGATAGCACTCAGGACCAGAAACAAAGCCTACGACCACTCGGTACGTCTGCCTGGGGGCCCTCATCAGACAGGCAGCGGCGGCCTCGCCTGCGGCCATGAGAGTGCAGTCGTCTGCAGATTGTGGCTCACATAGGCAATAACGTCGCCTGTCGCATCGGTTATGAGGCCACCCTCAGTTTGTACAGGCGGCTGGCAGAGGTGGCGAAGACTACTGGTTCAAAAAAAATGTTCAAATGTGTGTGAAATCTTATGGGACTTAACTGCTGAGGTCATCAGTCCTTAAGCTTACACACTACTTAACCTAAATTAGCCTAAGGACAAACACACATACATGCTCGAGGAAGGACTCGAACCTCTGCTGGGGCCACCCCAAAGACTACTGGTCTCGCATGTGTAGTGCAAGCAGAGCTTTCAATGTGCAGATTCATTCCCAGAGTTAATTGGGATCCTTTGGTTTGGAGCTGAATGGAGGGTCTGAACCACAGGCTTCCACTCTGTGATTGTCTTGACTACAGATTTATAGACATGCATTATTGTATGGTTATTTGTAGGACTCCCCTTGACAGGTAACAGGTGTCCTACACAAAGGAAGCAGCTACTGGGGTAGGAGAGAACCTGTTGAGTGCACATGAGGGTTTTCATGGAACACTCACCAGTCGATACGCAGCAAGGGAAGTCAGTTGGCATTCAGCAAAAAGACACTTCGACTGTCAAAATATTATCAGTAATCTATCGAAGTATTCGTAGCGTAAGGTGGCAGAATGAATAAAGGTCAGATGCGCACCCTACATGAGAGCTTCATACATCGCAACAGGAAGGTGAATATGACACCTAATTCGGCAGTTATGAGCAAATTTGCCTATTAGTATGTAATGCAAAAAGGGATGACACTCAATCGACGGTAATTAACCCACCGTTCCAGTAACGCAGGTTTGAGCAGGATGTGAAACAAGCAGCAAGAGGAGTTTTAGTTTAGAACTGAGAGGGACGAGGGCAGAGGCAAGTCCGCGCTACAGGGGGTACCACGGAAACCACTTAAAGGGCTGTCCCAGACGGAAAGTGAACGACCGACCAGGTGACTTGGAAGGGGGGAGCGAGTATAACGGCCCATATGAGGGAGGACAGAAAAAAAAAGCTTTCAGACAACTGCGTTTCAGAATTCCAAAAGGATACGAAAAGAGACCAGTGACACATTTTCGTCACATGTCCAGTGAGTGGTATACACATGAGAGTCAATGTACGTATATAGGCGTCTGGAGTGGGCACAAAACGTCCGAGTGGCAGAAATGCGCAAGGAAGAAGAAAGAGCCAAAGTTCCAACGCAATTTAATGGTAGGGACCTTGCGATTGGTAGAGAGTGTTTCCACAAAATAAGAGGAACGCTCCTATGGTCGAAGAAAGCCGTGACGTGAACGAGAGAACCCAGGTTGGTTCAGATGGCTCTGAGCACTATGGGACTTAACATCTCAGGTCATCAGTCCCCTAGAACTTAGAACTACTTAAACCTAACTAAGCTAAGGATATCACACACACACACACATGCCCGAGGCAGGATTCCAACCTGCGACCGTCGCGGTCGCGCGGTTCCAGACTCAAGCGCCTACAAACGCACGACCACACCGGCCAGCAGAGAACCCAGGTGGGGAGACGGTTCAGCTATGAGTAAGACAAGACAGAAATTTTCGAGGACCCTTCTCTGCACTGGCATCAAGTGCAGAACAGAACGCATAACGCTCTGTACAACGCAGAGGAGTAATTTGTGTGAACACTGCGTTCACAGCGGGTGATACCCAGCTAGAAATTAGTTATAGCATCGTTTAGCTCCAACTGTGGAGAAACGAACCAGCCAATTATTTAATTGTTCTTGCTAGAACTGAGTGGGTATTATAACATATAATATGCACGCTGCTCCAGCCTTTCGCTTGTATATCGCCACATTCTAAGACTAGGGATGAACACATGTTCTCTCTCATAACAAGAGATGTAGGGAAAGTTTCTGCTGGAAACTTCAGGAAAGGTGTAATTAGTTTTGTAGGAATTTCTGCGGAAGAGAACGGCCTAGCAGACGGCAGCATGCAGAGGCGTAAACTTGTTGATTCACCAGCTGGCATCCATTCTAAACTCTAGCGACCTTAGGTAACCTTTTGCTCAATTTGTCACATAGCGAACCATCCACCATAGACTTGATTGTCATCCTAAAAATAGTACCAAACTGTGAACCGGAATCGGACGGTTTTCGTAGTACTGACCAACATCGTAAAGTAAGTGTAGGAGCAATTTTGTAAAGAAACTTCTAGTTAAACATTAATGTTGTCATGTTTGGGATAACGTTCCGAGAGTTAATATTAAACATTGTTCTGTTGAGGATTATTTCACTTCTTGATGTTGAAACTTGACGATAAAAAGTAAGAGATCTTGGCAATGTCGTACACAATGAAAGGCTGCCTGTTAATGTTGTATGCAATGAAAATTAACACTTGGCGTTACTATACGAGGTGCAACAATAAAGTAATGAGACTGATGTGAAAAAAATGCTGCTTACCGTTTTAGTCAAATTTAGTATTGTCTCCTTCAAAGTGATTCCCTTCTGATTGCACACACTTTTTCCAGCGCTTCAACCATTGATGGTAACATTTCTGGAACTCATCTCCTGTAATATCCTCCAAGACCCTCGTCACAGCTTTTTGGACATCTTGTGTTGTTGGAAAATTGTGCCCCTTGACCGCCGTTTTGACCCTTGGTGATAGAAAAAGTCGGACGGAGCGATATCTGGTGAATAAGGTGGCTGTGGTAGTACTCAAACTTGTTTTGAGGTTAAGAATTGCTGTACTGACAGAGCAGTATGGGATGGCGCATTATCGTGATGTAGAATCCAATTATCAGCAATGTTGACACGGACACGAAGAACTCTTTTACGAAGTCTTTCTAAAATTTCTTTGTAGTAATATTGGTTAACTGTTTGTCCAGAAGGCACCCACTCTTTATGAACAATTCCCTTGGAATCAAAGAAGCACACAAGCATGCGTTTCACTTTTGACTTTGACTTCCGAGCTTTCTTTAGTTTGAGCACCATTGCGAACTTTGGCGTTTTGTCTCTGGATCGTACTGAAAAAACCAACTTTCATCACCAGTGATAACACGGCTCAACATTTTTGGATTGATTTCCATTTGCTCTAACAGATCGGCTGCGACATTTATCCGTGTTTCTCGCTGTTGTGCTGTGAGATTTTTGGGGAGCATTTTTGCACAAATCTTTCTCATACCAAGATATTGTGTTATTATTAGATGAACCGTTTCTCGATTGATGTTCAGTTCTTCAGCAATCATTTTCACAGATAATCTTCGATCAGATCGTACGAGTTCAGGCACCCTGGCCAAGTTGACATCCGTCCATTAGGTTGACGGTCGTCCACTGCGGTCTTCATCCTCAACATTCGTTCTGCCTTCACTAAACATTTTATGCCAACGAAAAACTTGAGCTTTTGACATAACATTCTCTCCAAAAGCCTTCTGATGCTCGCCGTAAGTTGCCGTCGCGTTTTCACCCAATTTAACGCAAAAAGAAATGGCATACCGTTGCGCAATATTTTGCGCTTCCATTTCCGTGACGAGAGACACAAACATGTGTTAACTTATTACAGCACAACTCACGACTGAGCAGTTTCATCGATGTGCCACTTTGACTAGAAGCAGCTTATAGACCAAGGTCAAAGATATTGTGGCTACGCAAGCCCGCAAGGTTGATACATCTTGCAAAGAAAAATCAGTCTCACTACTTTATTGTCGCACCTCATATTACAGTGATGATTTAATTGAGAAGGCAAACAAGATTTAGTTTACTGACAACATTTATGTATCAAAACACACAAAAAACAAAAGAATCAATGAAAGGTCTATTTAAAACTAAACAGATTATTTTCGAATATCGTGAACAAGTAACAGGTGGTTTAAGACCACAATGGACAAGGATCCTGGGTGGCAAAGGTGAGTCAAATACACTGGCCCTAAAAATGTGGTTAGCGCTCTCGGTGATAACCTGACAAGGGAACCTCCCCATCGCACCCCCCTCAGATTTAGTTGTAAGTTGGCACAGTGGATAGGCCTTGAAAAACTGAACACAGATCAATCGAGAAAACAGGAAGATGTTGTGTGAAACTATGAAAAAATAAGCAAAATATACAAACTGAGTAGTCCATGTGCAAGATAGGCAACTTCAAGGATAATATGAGCGCAGGAACGCCGTGGTCCCGTGGTTAGGGTGAGTAACTGCGGAACGACAGGTCCTTGGTTTAAGTCTTCCCTCGAGTGAAAAGTTTTAATTCTTCATTTTCAGTTTATGTGACAAACTCTCATGTTTTCATCACTTTTTGGGAGTGATTATCACATCCACAAGAAAACCTAAATCGGGCAAGGTAGAAGAATCTTTTTACCCGTTCGCCAAGTGGACAAGTTAGAGGGACGACAACATATTCCTGTCATGTGATGCACATTCCGTCACCAGTGTCGTATAGAATGTATCAGACGTGCTTTCCTGTGGAGGAATCGGTTGACATATGACCTTGCGATCAAATGTTTTCGATTCCCATTGGAGAAGCACGTCCTTTCGTCTACTAATCGCACGGTCGCACGCTTTTGCGGTGCGGTAGCAAAGCACAGACACTAAACTTATTACAGAGAACAGAGACGTCAATGAACGAACGGACAGATCATAACTTTGCGAAAATAAATAAAGTAAAATTTTCACTCGAGGGAGGACTTGAACCAAGGATCTCTCATTCCGCAGCTGTTCACGCGAACCACGGGACCACGGCATTCCTAACCTCACATTGTCCTTGATGTTTCCTATCTTCCACATGGACTACTCAGTTTGTATATTTTGCTTATTTTTTCATAGTTCCACACAACTTCTTCCTGTTTTTTTCGATTGATCTGTGTTCAGTTTTTCAAGGCCTATCCACTGTGCCAACTTATAACTGTATCTGAGGGGGGTGCGATGGGGAGGTTCCCTTGTGAGGCTCAGCAGACTTGACTTGCTCAATCTACGTTAGGCTATGTGAGTGCAGCTAAGAGCAAGTGGCGATTGGGGTTTGTACGTCTCGACTAGAGGGGGTGCTCTGTCGGCACCTTTGCGACCGAGGGACAGTCCCGCAAGGTCAACTAAGGGATGGCTCGCCGCCACTTGCATTCAGCTTCAAACATGCCGTTTCTAAGAACCAATAGCGATTAACATTCCTCATCCTTCTACCACCATCAACGTCCGATCAGGCTGTTAACCTCTGGGGTCTCGCACCGGTTGCGAAGCGTTGGAACAACAATATTAATTTCAAACACAACATTTATGAAAACGAGGTCAGAAAGTAACTTGTCCTCGAAATGTTTATGAAGAATCGGTGAGAGTGGAACTTCTCCTCTCTCAGTGTTGACGGGATGCGTTATCCTGGCAACGGTTTTATGTTGTAACATTGAAAACTGTGTAAATGCGTGTATTTTTGCGCTAATATTGAGACATTAAACATGAGATTTCAACTTACACAGTTGTCTTCAATCCTAGAATAAGTAAACCACAAGTATTGCACCTTACAGTAGTAATGTTCCAGAATTTACTGCCGTCCAGGAAAGTTCTCCCGCTCAAATTATACTCGGGGCCGAGAGCTGGCTGAAGCCCTAACTGGAAAGTTCTGACGTATTTTTCGAGTCGTGGAACATATATCGGCAGATTAGAGCCATAGGAAGGGTAGCGTTCATTGCAGGTGACTAAAATATTGTTTCTATTGAGGTCGACGTTGAGTGTGGCAAAAGATGTAGGTGAAAAAAAGGTTAATTTTTAGATTTTTTTCCAGCCATCCGATTCTGCTGTGACAGTTCTAAAGTCATTCAAAGAATGTTTACGGTCAATAGCGCGTAAATACCCAGATCGTGGAATACTGGTTGGAGGTGAAATTAACCTACGGTGTGTGCAATGATATGGATTCATTGTGGGGGGGGGGGGGGGGGGGTATAGACAGACAGTCATGCGAAATACTTTAGAACAGATTTTCTGAAAACTGTCTTCAGCAGCTAGCTCGCCAGACCCAAGCAATGGAAACACAAGCTGACCTTACTTTATCGAAAATGTCAGTATAGAAACTGGGATTAGCGTTCATGGTATCATTATAGCAACTGTGGTTACGAATGTTAATCAATCAAAAAGCCTAGTTTAGTGTTAGACAGAGCAGATAAGCAGTTGCTAGCATCTCACTTAGTGAACTGACATCACTTAGTTCCAGCAAGATGGACGTAGAAGAATTACGGTTGAAGCTTAAGCAAATTGTAAATCGTGGCCTGGAGATTTATGTGCCTAGTAAACGGATAAAAGATGGAAAAATCCGCTGTGGTTTAATAACGAAATTCAGAAGATGCCGAGGAAGCAGAGGCTGTTGCACTCCCTGTTCAAAACAGAACCTACAAATGACGACACACAAATGTTAGTAGACATTCGCGCGGCTGTGAAAAGACCTAAGCGCGAAGCGTACTGCCACTGTCACACCTTAGTAGAAGATATGGCGGAGAACCCTGGAAGTATTTTGGTCCTATGTAAAATCGCGAAACAGTTCTAAAGGTTCCATTGAGTCCTTTGTTGACCATTCTTGTGTGGCAGTTGACAATAATAAAACGAAAGCCGAATTTCTAAATGTCACGTTTAAGAAATCGATTACACAGAAGAACCGTACAAATATACTGTCATTTGACCATCGGACAGACTCCCGTATGGACGACATAGTATTAAGCATCCCTGGTACAGAGAAATAACTGAACGATCCGCAACCAAATAAGGGTCCGGATGGAATCCCCACTCGGTTTTACAGAGAGCACTGTACAGCACTGGCGTATCTAGGTCGCATGTACGAGGGCAGTTCAATAAGTAATGCAACACATTTTTTTTTCTGAAACAGGGGTTGTTTTATTCAGCATTGAAATACACCAGGTTATTCCCCAATCTTTTAGCTACACAACACTATTTTTCAACGTAATCTCCATTCAATGCTACGGCCTTACGCCACCTTGAAATGAGGGCCTGTATGCCTGCACGGTACCATTCCACTGGTGGATGTCGGAGCCAACGTCGTACTGCATCAATAACTTCTTCATCATCCGCGTAGTGCGTCCCACGGATTGCGTCCTTCATTGGGCCAAACATACGGAAATCCGACGGTGCGAGATCGGGGCTGTAGGGTGCATGAGGAAGAACAGTCCACTGAAGTTTTGTGAGCTCCTCTCGGGTGCGAAGACTTGTGTGAGGTCTTGCGTTGTCATGAAGAAGGAGAAGTTCTTTCTGATTTTTGTGCCTACGAACACGCTGAAATCGTTTCTTCAATTTCTGAAGAGTAGCACAATACACTTCAGAGTTGATCGTTTGACCATGGGGAAGGACATCGAACAGAATAACCCCTTCAGCGTCCCAGAAGACTGTAACCATGACTTTACCGGCTGAGGGTACGGCTTTAAACTTTTTCTTGGTAGGGGAGTGGGTGTGGCGCCACTCCATTGATTGCCGTTTTGTTTCAGGTTCGAAGTGATGAACCCATGTTTCATCGCCTGTAACAATCTTTGACAAGAAATTGTCACCCTCAGCCACATGACGAGCAAGCAATTCCGCACAGATGGTTCTCCTTTGCTCTTTATGGTGTTCGGTTAGACAACGAGGGACCCAGCGGGAACAAACCTTTGAATATCCCATCTGGTGAACAAGTGTGACAGCACTACCAACAGAGATGTCAAGTTGAGCACTGAGTTGTTTGATGGTGACCCGTCGATCATCTCGAACGAGTGTGTTCACACGCTCCGCCATTGCAGGAGTCACAGCTGTGCACGGCCGGCCCGCACGCGGGAGATCAGACAGTCTTGCTTTACCTTGCGGCGATGACGACACACGCTTTGCCCAACGACTCACCGTGCTTTCGTCCACTGCCAGATCACCGTAGACATTCTGCAAGCGCCTATGAATATCTGAGATGCTCTGGTTTTCCGCCAAAAGAAACTCGATCACTGCCCGTTGTTTGCAACGCACATCCGTTACAGACGCCATTTTAACAGCTCCGTACAGCGCTGCCACCTGTCGGAAGTCAATGAAACTATACGAGACTAAGCGGGAATGTTTGAAAATATTCCACAAGAAATTTCCGGTTTTTTCAACCAAAATTGGCCGAGAAAAAAAATGTGTTGCATTACTTATTGAACTGCCCTCGTATTGTAAATCTCTCGCCCAGCATAAAATCCCAAGCGACTGATTCCAGTATATAAAAAGGGTAAAGGAATAGGCCTGCAAAATTACAGACCAGTATCCGTTACTCTGGTTTGCTCAAATTCGAGTATAATAAACTTTCTTAAGTACAAGAAGTCTATGTCGGCGAATCAGCATGGGTTTAGATAACATCACTCGTACGAAACTGACTTGCCATCACTTGTCATTTTCTCACATGATATACCGCAAACTGAGGTTGGAGGGCACGAGACAGATTCCATATTTATAGATTTCCGAAAGCCGTTTAACACGTTACCCCATTTTGGGCTGTTTACAAAGGTACGAGCATGTGAAATAAGTTCACAGATACTCGTATTTGGGTGTCTGAAAGACTTCTTAAGTAGTAGAACTGAATATGTTGCCCTCGCCGGCATACGTTCATCAGCCGCGCGGGATTATCCGAGCGATCTAGGGCATTCGAGTCATGGACTGTGCGGCTGATCCCGGCGGAGGTTCGAGTCCTCCCTCGGGCATGGGTGTGTGTGTCTGTCTTAGGTTAATTTAGGTTAATTAGTGTGTAAGATTTCATTCACATTTGAAAATTTTTTGACATTTGAAATTGACTGCCGAACGATTGTAATGCCGCCAACATACAATGCTCGTAAGGAATTTATTTGCGAGTGGAGCAGGAAAAGAAATTAGTAGTGGTGCAGGGTACTCTTCGCCACGCACCGTACGGTGGTTTGTAGAGTAGCTATGTAGATGTAGATGTAGAATTTATATTATACTGTACTTGCTAAAAATGCTACCCAAATATCTCAATATGTCTATTCTTTTAAAAGTGAACTGTTTACGGGCTAGTATAAAAAAAATGGTTCAAATGGCTCTGAGCACTATGGGACTCAGCTGCTGTGGTTATCAGTCCCCTAGAACTTAGAACTACTTAAACCTAACTAACCTAAGGACATCACACACATCCATGCCCGAGGCAGGATTCGAACCTGCGACCGTCGCAGTCGCACGGTTCCGGACTGCGCGCCTAGAACCGCGAGACCACCGCGGCCGGCACGGGCTAGTATCATTGGATGTCTTGTTCACAGCCGTATACTCAATATTCTCGTAGTCAATTCGAAACCCTGTTTTCTTTTTATTATTTTGTGTTTTTTGCGCATCTTTTTTAAAATTAAATTTGTATCTTCTTGTCTAATATCAGTTCTGACTTCAAAATGCTCTTACATTTATGTACTACCTTTATTCAGCAGGACTAGAAACTACTAGAAACATCTCACTCAAGAAATCGGTGATTGTGCCCCTATGTACGCTTGTCATGAGGTTTTTAAAAGTCAGAAAAACCATGTGTTCTCAATGGTGTGTTACCAACATTGCGCAGTTAGCTGTCTCAGCGTAAAAATGTCTACAGTTGACCGGTTCCTTCCGAAACTATATTTGATATTACCGTTATAATTCCTCCAGCAATATCAGCATTTGGGGTCATTCTCTTCAGCAGACACAGAGAGAAAGACTTGTGGCTTACGACGGGTGACAAACCCGGCATTGCTAAAGTATTTCTTTGGCAATCTTTTTTCTACTAGAAACAAAATCTTATGTACACTCGTGCGGTGGATGTGGCATGAGATGATCCCAGACAATTAGTGTACCTTGGACGCAGTTGCTTCGCGTGTCTACAACGCGATTCTGGTAACGTCTCTATGGCACCACCTCTTCATAGCTCTATAGACGGCTCTTGTTTTCGCCGACAGCCGTTTGAACCTCGCAGTTGAAAGTTGTTAAAAGCGCTGACAGGTGTCACTGATATCCTTAAGTTGACACGCCTGTGGAAATTTTTGGAAGTTTGTGATATGTTCCTATGGACGAAACTGCAGAGGTCATCGGTCCCTAGGCTTACACACTACTTAATCTAACTTACGCTAGGGACAATACACACACACACACACACACACACACACACACACACACACACACACACACACACGCAGCGCGAACCGGAGCAAGGCGCCTCAGACCTCATGGCTACCGTGCGCGACGACTCGCCTGTAGGAAGGTCCTATATAATAAATGCATTAAAACTTTACTTGGCATTTTGACGTACACCTCAGTATTTACGACACCATGTCTCCTGATCTACATCTACATCTACATCTACATCTACATTCATACCCCGCAAGCCACCCAACGGTGTGTGGCGGAGGGCACTTTACGTGCCACTGTCATTACCTCCCTTTCCTGTTCCAGTCCCGTATGGTTCGCGGGAAGAACGACTGTCTGAAAGCCTCCGTGCGCGCTCTAATCTCTCTCATTTTACATTCGTGATCTCCTCGGGAGGTATAAGTAGGGGGAAGCAATATACTCGATACCTCATCCAGAAACGCATCCTCTCGAAACCTGGCGAGCAAGCTACACCGCGATGCAGAGCGCCTCTCTTGCAGAGTCTGCCACTTGAGTTTATTAAACATCTCCGTAACGCTATCACGGTTACCAAATAACCCTGTGACGAAACGCGCCGCTCTTCTTTGGATCTTCTCTATCTCCTCCGTCAACCCGATCTGGTACGGATCCCACACTGATGAGCAATACTCAAGTATAGGTCGAACGAGTGTTTTGTAAGCCACCTCCTTTGTTGCTGGACTACATTTTCTAAGCACTCTCCCAATGAATCTCGACCTGGTACCCGCCTTACCAACAATTAATTTTATATGATCATTCCACTTCAAATCGTTCCGCACGCATACTCCCAGATATTTTACAGAAGTAACTGCTACCAGTGTCGTAGAACGATATAATTTTGTAGGTACACCATGTGATCAAAACTATGCGGGCACCCCCAAAAACATACGTTTTTCACATCAGGTGCATTGTGCCGCCACCTACTGCAAGGTACTCCATAACAGCGACCTCAGTTGTCATTAGACATCGTGAGAGAGCTGACGGGGGCGCTCCGCAGAACTCATGAACTTTGAATTTGGTCAGGTAATTGGGTGTCACTTGTGTCATACGTCTGTACTTGAGATTTTCACATTCCTAAACATCCCTAGGGCCACTGTTTCCGATGTGATAATGAAGTGGAAAGGTGAAGGGATACGTGCAGCACAAAAGCGTACAGGCCTATCTCGTGTGTTGACTGACAGACACTGCCGACAATTGAAAAAAAATCGTAATGTGCAATAGGCAGACATCAATCCAGACCATCACACAGGAATTCCAAACTGCATAAGGATCCACTGCCAGTACTACGACAGTTAGGCGGGAGGTGAGAAAACTTGGATTTCATGGTCGAGCGGCTGCTCCCAACCAACACATCACGCCTGTAAATTGAAAAGAGGAAAAACGTTGTGTGGAGTGATGAATCACTGTACACAACGTGGCCACCCGATGGCAGGGTGTGGGTATGGCGAATGCCCGGTGAACGTCACCTGCCAGCGTGTGTAGTGCCAACAACAAAATTCCGAGGCAGTGGTGTTATGCTGTGGTCGTGTTTTTCATGGAGGGAGCTTGCACCCCTTGTTTTGCGTGGCACTATCACAGCAGAAGCCTACATCTAAGCACCTCCTTGCTTCCCACTGCTGAACAGCAATTCGGGGATGACGATCGAGCACCTATTCATAATGCACGGCCTGTGGCGGAGTGGTTACACGACAATAACATCCCTGTAATGGACTGGCCTGCACAGACTCCTTACATGAATCCTATACACCTTTGGAATGTTTTGGAACGCCGACTTCTTGCCAGGCCTCACCGACCGACAGCGATTCCCCTCCTCAGTGCAGCACTCCGTGAAGAATAGGCTGCCATTCCCCAAGAAATCTTCCAGCACCTGATGGGAACGTATGCGTGCAAGAATGGAAGCTGTCATCAAGGCTAAGGGTGGGTAATACTATATTGAACTTCAGCATTACCGATGGAGATAGCCACGAACTTGTAAATCCAAATACTTTTGATCACATAGAGGTCATTCAGCGGCATACGTGGATGCTGCCTGCAAAATGTATTGCGAATAGAGTTAGTAGCACAGAAGTAATAAATTTGAACGTCATGCCTGATATGGCAGTTTTTCAAGCATCTCTTAGTTTATGACGTCATATCTATTGAAATATTCTGGATGGTTCTTGGCCCCAAGGCGATTGTAGCCTGAAAGTAAGTTATAGCTTTACCAAGTTTATTTGAAATCAGTCCGGTGGCTTAAGAGCAGATGTGGAAAAACACACACACACACACACACACATTTCTATAATATGTGTCTATTAAGCAGTGCAGTCGTTGTATAATTATAACTAACCGTGGTGTCGTTCTTATTTCAGTGTAGGGAATTTGCGGTCGTTTTGCAGTCGTCACTTTCCCAAACATTCCTTAAAAAGTTTCGTAACTATATACGATTTCAGTCTTTCTCGGCGTATTCTGACTTCGCCAGAAGATGATGGGTACGAAACTCATTGAAACGTCGCGACAAGACGGCGTCACCACTCGGCTGATAACCCGAGAAGAATTCGTCACTTTCGTAACTATGTAACCAATACCATTTCTGCATTCCTTATTAGCTCTCCTGCAGTTTCATCTTCAACGAAAGTCTTAATTTTTTTGGGTATTTATCGTATTTCTTCGTCATTGGTGGTCACTACTTTACTATCCACAGTGTCTCGTACCTCACATAGAAAAGACTACTTGGGCTTCCCGCAGTTTAGTAATTCTGCGATGTAGTATACTTCAGCGTCATTAATGATCTTCCAGTCTGTGCCGTTAACTCTCGCAATGCGAAGATTGGTAGGGGTGGCAGCGGAAATGATACTTTTTGCCCACCTTCTGAAAGTATTTTTATCTACTCCTATATACAGGGTGATTCAAAAAGAATACCACAACTTTAAAAATGTGTATTTAATGAAAGAAACATAATATAACCTTCTGTTATACATCATTACAAAGAGTATTTAAAAAGGTTTTTTTTTCACTCAAAAAAAAGTTCAGAGATGTTCAATTTGGCCCCCTCCAGACTCTCGAGCAGTATCAACCCGATACTCCAACTCGTTCCTCACTCTCTGTAGCATATCAGCCGTAACAGTTTGGATAGCTGCCGTTATTTCTCGTTTCAAATCATCAATGGTGGCTGGGAGAGGTGGCCGGAACACCATATCCTTAACATACCCCCATAAGAAAAAATCGCAGGCGGTAAGATCAGGGCTTCTTGGAGGCCAGTGATGAAGTGCTCTGTCACGGGCTGCCTGGCGGCTTTTCCCTTTGCACAAACACCCATTCTCTGTAAACTGTTTATACCAACGTTTAATACACCACCTATCAGGAGGTTTAACACCATACTTCGATCGAAATGCACGCTGAACAACTGTCGTCGATTCACTTCTGCCGTACTCAATAACACAAAAAGCTTTCTGTTGAGTGGTCGCCATCTTAGCATCAACTGACGCTGACGCCTAGTCAACAGCGCCTCAAGCGAACAAATGTACAACTAAATGAAACTTTATAGCTTCCTTAATTCGCCGACAGATAGTGCTTAGCTCTGCCTTTTGTCGTTGCAGAGTTTTAAATTCCTAAAGTTGTGGTATTCTTTTTGAATCACCCTGTATATTAAAACTTCGAAAAAAATGTTATTCTTTTTAATGATATATTCTGCCACATTCGATAATTATTTTACATCTTCCGGTAAAACTTAGCACAAAAATTTAAGTGTTAGTAGTAGATGTCAGTTTTCACAGCGTATGTCGTAATCATGTTTTCAGGTTTACGACCGTTCTTACACGTCGGTATGTCTTCAAAAATTATGTTGTACCATCTTCCTGGTAGCAAGCGGTATGGAACACACGTTGGTACTAAAAAATGGTTCAAATGGCTCTGAGTCCTATGGGACTTAACTTCTGAGGCCATCAGTCCCCTAGAACTTAGAACTACTTAAACCTAGCCGGCCGGTGTAGCCGAGCGGTTCTAGGTGCTTCAGTCTGGAACCGCGCGAACGCTACGGTCGCAGGTTCGAATCCTGCCTCGGGCATGGATGTGTGTGATGTCCTTAGGTTAGTAAGGTTTAAGTAGTTCTAAGTTCTAGGGGACTGATGACCACAGATATTAAGTCCCATAGTGCACACAGCCATTTGAACCATTTTGAACTTAAACCTAACTAACGTAAGGACATCACAGACATCCATGCCCGAGGCAGGATTCGAACCTGCGACCGCAGCGGTCGCACAGTTCCACACTGTAGCGCCTAGAACCGCTCGGCCACCCTGTCCGGCACACGTTGGTACTGCTAGCGTCTTAGATTTTGGTGTTACTTTCTTCACTTTTCAATACTTTTGTGTAATACTGTGACATACATTGGGTAGGCAAGTACAGTTAGCGTGCGTGAACGCTATCTCGTGGCACTGCAATATGATGATGACATGCCACAACTGATGATGATCACAGAGATCGAAACCAGTCATTTTGTAAAAGAAAACTATTTGGGATCAAAGAGTTTTTAATTAAAATCTGCCAATATACATTGTGTCACTGTATCCTCCATTGTGATTACGTCACATATCGTTGCTTTGTACCGCAGTGCGCAGCTGGTGCGTCGGACCCCGTATCGAATGCTAACGCGGCTTTGTGGTTTGGGCAGTTCGTTGCGCGTGCATGAATCATTCCATCAGAGCGCGGTCGTGCAGTTTGGCGTCATTTCACATGCCACCAGGGACGGCCCGCGCACGTGCACCTACTTACGTACATATGTAGGATATGATACATAGTTATATACGGACGGAGCGGTGCGCTGCGGCCGGCAGCCACGTCGCATGTCGCGCAGTAATTACGCGTGTGTGGCGGCGCAGCTGCTGCCACTGCGGCCGTGGCTGCGGTCTGCCGGCTCCAGTGGCCGGTGCCGGCTGTCGTGTACTGGAGTACTGGAACCGACAGCGCACCTGCCCGTCACGGCTACAAAGTCACGGCGTTCCGCGCGCTTCCCCTCCCTGATCACACAGGCCATTTCTTTGTCAAAGTCGTTATGTCAAATACTTATGTCAAAGAAATCTGATGGTGCAATCTCGTCTGTCGTCAAACAAATGTGATCAAATCTAGGACCTCCCGTGGATTTCATACAAAAGTCGTTCGTCTTCCGTTAATTGCAATGCGAAATGTAACCGCTTGGAGCGCTGGCATCGCTACTGCTACGTGACGTCTCTGTAGTGTGTTTGTAAACATGGCTTCAAAGTTGGTGTGTTCCTTCGACTCTCTCTCTCTCTCTCTCTCTGTCTCTCTCTCTGTTTCTCTTTATGATCTTGTTTCGACTAGGTTAGGGGGTGAGTAAGGGGCACAGCGCATGCTTGCAATTGTGTGTTGATGGGCAGGTGGAATATGCTGCAGGCGACTTCATGTTGTGAGCGTGGGGTTGATGTGCTATTCTGTTATTCTGCGCAACGGATTAATCTGAGATGTACCCTTTACCCTGTGGCTCCTGCAAGATGCAATTTCCACCCCCACACTGCTACAGAAGTCAGACAGACGCTTCTAGCGTTCTAAAGAAAAATGCCTGAAAAACTTTCAGCAATAAATATCTTCTGGAGCCGTCTGCTGTAAGGAAATGACACAAAAATTCACAAAATTTCTTAAGTACCTAGTGGGATGCTTGGGTACTTGAGTAGTGCTAGTTAGTGTAAGAAAAACATGAAACTAACGACAATTATTATTTATTTTGCAAAAATTCTCAGAAATCACAACGGAACTTTCAGTTATGAATTGAACAAGTTATATCCTGGTTCTTTCACGAATGTGAAGTTACCTGTCAAGGATACGATTCGCTAATGAAATTTCTATACAAAGTTTAAGATTGTTATTGACTTGGCAGAATGGCTGAGAGGTGCGCCTACTCAAATTGAATAATTATCCTTTAGAATGTTGCTAGGTACCGTCGAGACTGTCGCGTGTGACAACCAGTGAAGTGTACTGTTGTGGAGGAAATATGGGGCTCGCAATAGCTGTAGCGCACAATACTGGAAGCTGCGATGACTGCTGTCTGCGCCGCTCGCTGCTGACAAATAAGCTAACTCTCGTTCTATCTGGATTGACCTTCGCCAATAAAACTCTCCCTACGCCTTGATGAAGTCAAGGATTCCTATTCGCCCCTAGTCTAACTATTGGCGTGCTACACCGGTCAGATAACCAGTCCACCGTGATGCCACTTACAAATTCGTTCGCAGGCATTTAACTATAACTCTGCCCGCACAATAAGTGTGTCGGCCAACACAGTGAACAATGCTTAATTGCAAGGACTCAATATAGAGTCGCACTTCGATTCGCTCTCGACAGAGGTGCTCTCCCAGTGAAGTACTGAGGCGAGACTTGTTCCTCGCTCCAAGAGCGACAACAGAACGGCGCCTCTCCACACCAGAAAGGGTATATCTCTCGGTCTCTTCCATTACTCCTCCAGCTCAAGGCGTCAGAAATATCGTCTGCCAATCAGCATTGCTCTTCTAAAACGGGAGAATGATGTTTCGTTTAAGGCGACCAATCGATAAATCTGTAGTATCGGCGTTGGGTGTTTGCTGTGAAAATCTCTGAAACTGCGTGCTATGTGTACAGAATGCGTAGATTGGACGCTCCCACACGATGTAGTGGAATTTGCTTTTAAGCCAAACAAAGGGTCGTTCCCCTTTTCACTCGGGCAGATGCTGTCTGCTCCATGGGCGGCCGAGGTTGACTCGTCCTCTGAGGGGACTGTCCTCCCGGTGTGTGGTCTGCCTCTCTCGAACTAAAGCTCCTGTGACCGTCGTATCTGGAATGTATGTGTGTATGCCAGCCTCGAGTATTTCAACCCCGGTGCGCACTTGTTATTTGCATATCGTTTACATGAATTCATACAACATTGACTTTAGCTTGTCGAGTTCGGGTTCGAATGAAGTGTCTTGATGTGTGGAATATGATTGTGAGGGCGGAATATGTTAGCAATAAAGGTCAGGAGACCACGACGTCTTACAGTGTCCACAATCACAGTTACAGCCATCCACCTCTACATCCAGGTAGCTTTTCAGCAACCCGGAATAGACAATGTCGCCGCTCCAAAATAAAAAAAAAAATATTTCTTAGCTTTCCATTCTACTTTGTCTATTTTTGAACTCTGGATGCCACAAGGTAAAAAGCGCTTCATCCGTTTCATACTTTTCATTAATTTAGTAGTTGCTGGAACACTGATTCTGTAATTAAACTAATCAAAAATAACAATATTTCTTATTGCCCATATAGTGTACTAAACATTCATTTACTTCTCACATTAGAGTAGCTCTTTCCTGCATCAAGATTCTCACTGTTTGCCTGCCTTCTGCGCATATAGTATTACTCAAGAGAGTATTCTGTTTTGTAATAAGAGAAGCGACTTCACTGAGAAAATACTGAAATACACAGTCACCCATTCGTAAGTAATTTATATATTAGACTTTACGTCCTCCACTTGCAGCTCTCGAAACAAATTGTGCTGAATGCTTTTATTATCTCGACGTAATACCTACAGCTTCATCGAAGTATGTTTCCTTCCTTTCCGTTGCCTTCCTTCCAAATGCACACACAGTGGCAACGTGGTACTAGCAACTGCAGCAGGTAATGACAAGTTGTTGTCCGCCATCTTGAAATTTGACGAAATACATGACGACAGTGTAATACCCCTTTTTAGCGCCACGTCGGAGATCTTTGTCAAAGAAATTTGACGAATTTTTCATCATTTTTCTTTGTTAAAGAAATACGATAGTGTAATACCGGCCATAGCACACTCTGCGGTCTGGGCGCTCGCTATAGTCGCCGTCACGTAACTAGATAGCTGGTCATCTCCTTTTCTTACAGCATTCCCAGTGATAATTTCACACGATAGTAAAAATTCCGGAGTAATATTGGACATCTCTTTCTTATAGCCTATAATACGAGTTCTAAGTTCTAGGGGACTGATGACCTCAGATGTTAAGTCTAATAGTGCTCAGAGCCATTTATTATTTTTTAAACTTATTTATTAATATTTTGATCCCCTTCAAAGTAACTGCACTTGCACTAATACGCTTGTCTAATCTTTCATTACATTTTTTTTAAATGTTTAAATTCATGTTTTTTAATGCTTGACAGCACCTCTGTCTTTATTTTCTTCACCTCAGCAAAATCAGAGAAACGCTTTGATTTCATGTCCTTTTCATTCTAGGAAACAAAGTCGCACAGGCCGAGGTTAGGTGAGTATGATGGATGAGGCATAGGCATCGTTCCACTTTTGGTGAAGAACAGGCAGGGCTGCGTGAGGTGGGGCATTGTCACAATGGAGAAACCAGTCACCCAGCTGCCACAAATCAGGCCGCTTGCGCCGCACACTGCTGCGCTATCTTTCCAAAACTTCCAAGTAGAAAGCCTGGTTCACTGTCTGACGCTGTGGATCGAACTCTGAGTGGACGGCTCTACTCAAATCCAAACATAGAAATCAGCATTGCCTTAATGTTTGATTTAGCCTGACGAGTTTTCATGGGACGAGGCGATTTTGAAGTCTTCTTCTGGCTTGACTGTTGCTTTGATTCCGGATCGAAAGCAAGTTTTGTCTCCTGTGATAATTTTTGCAGAACATTTTGGATCTTTTTGGGACATTTTTTTCACTCCACAACATGCTTCCACGCGACCTTATGTTGATCAGCAGTGAGCAGTCGTGTCACGAATTTGGCAGCCGTCCATTTCATTCCCAAATCTTGTTTCACAATTTGCTCAGCTCCCCAATTTCTTCGTAGTCGTTCTTAATTGATGACTGCGCGGATGTTCACATTTTCATGCGTTCGGTCCGTGGAAAGATGACCAGAACGATGTTTGCCATCAAGTGACACTTCACCCCTTGTGAAACGAGAAAACCACTCAGATACTTAAGTTTTTCCCGTAGCATTGTCCTTGTCCTTCAAGAGTTGCTGCTCAACTTTTTCCGAGAAAAAGAAACAGAATTTCTCCACCGCACGCTGTTCACGAAAATCAGGCATTGCGAAGACGACAATGACACGAAACAGTTGTCACTATGAGCTCTGACGAAACTAGTTCAGATCTTCTTCAGCGACGGCACTCTGCTTTTACTGACTCTACACTGTTCGCTCTATGCACACCTAGCGGGAAAACTGCAAAACGCTGCACTACAAAACCTTTGGCTACAAAGCCTCTGGCTACCGAAAACGTTGTTCGGTTTCTTTTGGGTATCTTCTCGTATGATGGTGTATTTTCCACAAGAAAATTTTTTCCAGTCGCTACGATAAATTTTAAAAACTCATGTTTCAATAAATTTTGAAGAAAAATACTTTTATTGCAACCTGAGGAAAGAAAAATACTCAAGTACAAACTCATATCGACAGAACAAACGTATGAACATCACCATAGTTCATTGCATGTGATACATGTTTTATCGTGAGAACATAAAAGTATTCAAAGATGAAAAAATCATATACCGTAAGTGATGTGAAACTATTTAGCCTGTGTAACGAAAAATGTCCTCGCCGATGAATTCGCGTTTAGTTGGACGTCGTAGGAACTTCCACATAACTATTAATTTTAGTTTTGGTAACACCTGAGATATCATTTTTATATCGTGTCGCCTATGAGCGCAATTTATTTAAGAGAGATTCCGTGCGCAATAGCGTGTGAATACTTACATGCCGGGGTCAAGATTTTTGTTTTGGACTTCTCGCTTTAATAGGACCGAGAATATTTCCTACCTTCCGCAATTTTTTTTTTAATTTTCAGCAGTTACAGACACTTCATCACTCCATGTACTACCTAAAACTCCGATATACTCGTGCCCTACAAAAAAAAAAAAAAAAAAAAAAAAAAAAAAAAAAAAAAAAAAAAAAAAAAAACCCTTCTGTTGACGTTTCATCGAAGTATGCTACAAGACTATTGCCCTCAGCACGCAGTGAGCGCTTTGTACACAAGATCTTCGTTTTTACTGCTTCACTGTGTCTGCATCCTATTAAAATTTTTCATACATCACTACACCTTCTGAATCGAAAACCATATGAACGGAGAAGATGATCATAGGATGTCTCGGAGTAAGAATAATTAATTTTTTCACGGAGATCACCTTGCATTTTGCTAGTTGTCGAACGCTCTCTTCTTTCGTAGTAAAGAAGTGGAGTTGCAGACACAAACTTTTTGTTAAAATTGTCAAATTCCGTAGACTTCCGTTTTTGTTCATGCCCATTCATTGGCGAATCAAAACACGTGGTCACATCCTGAGATCCTGCCGACGTTACTTCACTGTTAATACGAAAGACAGTCTACTCGGAATACCACAAACTGTCCTGTCAGTTTATAAATTTCGCAGAATTTTGGCTATTCATCGCTTCTTCACTGTTGGTTACATTAACAAAACAAAGTGGACTATGATTTTACTTTCGTATGGAGCCACAGTTATATAAGACTTCCTGAAAGATATAATCGCTATTTGACTGTACATCACAATCTAGATTTCGGTCTTAGGCCATTATCAAGTGATAAAACTGAAATAGATTGAAGCACTATAAATGTACAACTACCTGACAAAGTATCAGGAAAATAGCAGAGCAAACAGTTAAATCAATGTATAGGCTGTATGATCTGATCTCTTACTTACGTATTTAAATCATTGGACTTGAGTAGAACCAAAGTCGTCATCAAAACATGTATTATATAAACAAATTTTGTTCGAAGTAAATCCGAGAAGATTTGTGTAATATGCTAATTTACTGGAAATTAGCATGACTCACTTGATATGGTTGTGGAATATAATAAATGACGGAATCACAGGTTTGAAACTTTGCTACACTATTTTATTCCACAACCATATCAAGTGTCACATGCTAACTGACAGTAAGCCGGCCGCTGTGGTGGAGCGGTTCTAGGCGCTTCAGTCCGCAACCGCGCTGCTGCTGCGGTCGCAGGTTCGAATCCTGCCTCGGGCATGGATATGTGTGATGTCCTTAGATTAGTTAGGTTTAAGTAGTTCTAAGTCTAGGAGACTGATGACCTCAGATGTTCAGTCCCATAGTGCTTGGAGCCATTTAAACCACTTAACTGGCAGTAAATTAGCATTAACTCATTTTTGGTGACGGCCACTACAGTTGTACGCCCGCCAAAGCGAGCTGAAGGTCAGGACAAGTCGTCAGCACAGTACTGCTGCAGGGATGGTACGGGAGAGGGAAGGTGAGGGGAGCACATAGCGACACATTCAATAACAGGCATAGCTAAGTACAGAGCGAAAAATATTGACAAAGATAATAAAGAGTAGAGTGGAGAAGAAAGTTGAAGACCTTGCAATGGCGATTAGGAAAGGTATAGCCACCTGAGAGGCGGTTCTGCCTTTGCACTTGACGAAGGAGACAAGGCTCCACGAAAATCAAGAAAAGTTAATGGAAATTGCCTAAGTAGAATAAGCGTTAGAGAATGTAAAATGTTGCCAAAAGTTGTATTTTGTGACAAAAAAATTGGTGGAAGGTATATGCAAAGAAAGCTATTATACATTACGTACAAGAACCAAGAAGGGGCAAAAAGAATGGAAGACCAAGAATGAGTGCTCGGAATAAGAAGGCTGTAAGGCAGGAATGCAGTCTTTCGTCCCTACAGTTCAATCTATACATCGAAGAAGCAATGACGGATACAGGGTGTTGGTTCAAATCGCTCTGACCACTACGGGACTCAACTTCTGAGGTCATCAGTCCCCGAGAACTTAGAACTACTTAAACCTAACTAACCTAAGGACATCACACACATCCATGCCCGAGGCAGGATTCGAACCTGCGACCGTAGCGGTCTCGCGGTTCCAGACTGCAGCGCTTAGAACCACACGGCCACTTCGGCCGGCTGATACAGGGTGTCCCGGAAATGTTGTGATAAATTTATAGTTGTTGTAGAGGGTGTCTTGAGGAAGAAATTCTTGTCCGGAAAATCGTCCGTTACAAAGCGTCGAAGTTACTGACGCCGGCGCTTGCCACCCATTCGGCAGCAAACAGGACTTCCTACCCTGACGGACTGTAAGCGAAACGTCTTGTAACGTTGTTTGCTATTCAGTGACTTGTTGCCATGATCGCCAGTGCATAAGATGGAGATAGGTGTTGCGTAGAAAGGCCTTATTTCCTATGAATACAATGCTCTGTTGCGTCGGTGAATGACGATTTCGGCTGTGGGTTTCCAACCGCAGTTTATTTATTTTCTCTGGAACCCTCCAAAGTCTCCAATGTTTTTCGGTCTTCATAAAAACTGTTTGATTACTTGTATTAAGGTAATCAGCTTAATGTAAGAAAAGTTTTCTCGTGCAGGTTTTTGTTTCATTGTAATACGGATTAACAGTCCAGAGTTGAAATCAGTGTTACGTTGGTCCTCAGAACAGTATAATCATGGTACTTTAAATCTACTTCAAAAACGCGCTTTGACTCATTATATCACACAATTTGCGAAAGAGTATTCTTGTTAAGCTCTGCCCAGAACTGACTTTGTTCTGAATGATCCAGTCAGTTACGTCATGTCCGCCTCCGGTAGCTGAGTGGCTGCCGGCACGGTAGCTCAGCGTTTTTGGTCAGAGAGCTGGTTCGCCTCTGTAATGAAAAAAAACTGAGTGAAAGGATCGGCAACGAACTTAAACGGATGTCATGTGACGTCCGCAACGACCAAACGCTACGATCAACAACGAAGAAAATGCAAAAAAAGTGGTCAGCGCTACAGAATGTCAATCCTAAGGGCCCGGGTTCGATTCCCGGCTGGGTCGGAAATGTTCTCCGCTCAGGGACTGGGTGTTGTGTTGTCCTAATCATCATCATTTAATCCCCATCGACGCGCAAGTCGCCGAAGTGGCGTCAGATCGAAAGACTTCCACCCGGTGAACGGTCTACCCGACGGGAGGTCCTAGTCACACGACACTTACAGTTTTAGTTACGTCATTTTTTGTAAACATCAGTAGTGGGGGCTTCATTTGTGTGAACAGTATGATACAGTGAATATCAAGAACCGCAATACTATCAGCTGGGAATTTAGGATTCTGTTTCTCTTCTAAGGATTTGTGATTGTTACCTAAATTCATATCATCACGAGGGTCTTGGGATTTAGATTTTGAAACATAAGTAAAATCTGCACGTTTATGGAACCCATTCCCGCTACAGCGTCGACAACAATGGTTGTCAGTCGTTACACCCGAAACTTAATGCTGCGATCACTTTTCCTTGGTATAATAATATTATGCACCTACGTTTCATTGTTTTCGATTGCTGCGTAGTGGCAACATACTTCCGTCTACGAGCGACTGAAATCTCTTAAATTTACTGGGCAACAAACTCTGCATATCTGATTGTTATATGCTTCTCACGTATGCAGTTATTTCAGTTTTCAAGTCACAAAGCGTCGCATGAGGGTTTGTGATCCACTACAGAATTTCTGCTCAGCGAAGAAAAAGGTTTGGTGGAGTAAGGTCCGGCGAGCGAGGGAGCCACAGGTTTACCGACAAGGGAAACTCCCTATCGCACCCACCTCCGATTTAGTGGCTATAGGGCCCGGAGAATAGCCACTAAAAACTGAACACACATCAAGCAGGAAAACAGGAAGAAAAAAAGCAAAATAGAAACAGTGAAATGTCCAAGAATAATTACTGCAAGACATAGCGTCGTGGTTTAGTGGTTACGGTATTGAACTGCCAAGCTGGCGAGCCGTTTTCAAACCTCCCTCGTACTAATATTTTTTTTTTCTATTCGGTTGATTCAAATTTGTTTCTGTGCCGTGGTGTAACGTCAGTGTGCAACAGTTGATTGTGCAGGACTACTATACTAGGATTCGAAAAGAAGTAGTTTTCGAATGGGAAGTGTAAACTTTTGATGACAAGGCGACAAGTCAACAGAACCCTCCACCGGAAAACATGTTTGGTGTGTCATACGCTGCGTTAGTGACACTACGTGTCATAAGACATGAGTGTCTTATCGACGCACGTAATTTTTTTGCATCGTGAGTGAGTGAGATATGCCTCCTTGCCCGGTACAGATGTTCGTATAAATGTGAATCTGATCATTCTCAAGGAAATGATGAGAACATAATAATTTGTCACATAAGCTGCAACAAATGAACGCAACAGTTTCACAACCACACAGTTTCTCTGTGTTGCGTCAAAATGTATTTTTAACGGTTTCGAATTTGCGCTCCATTTTGGAAGTCTCGACTCTTGAATTCCTCTGATGTAACAAACACACGTCAAAAAAAGTTTTGCATCACCTCGGATCCGAGAGCTCCGGGACCGGAACAGAAAATAGGAACAGAGATCGACATAAACATCATTTCCGCCATTTTTATTGCTCATGAAAACCACACAATGCATGTTGTACCACCATACAGCGAGATCTTCAGAGGTGTTGATCCACATTGCTGTACACACCGGTACTTCCAATACCCAGTAGCACGTCCTCTGGCATTGATGCATGCCTGTATTCGTCGTGGCATACTAACCACAAGTTCATCAAGGCACTGTTGGTCCAGATTGTTCGTCTCCTCAACGGCGATTCGGCGTGGATTCCTCAGAGTGGCGGGTGGGTCACGTCGTCCATAAACAGCCCTTTTCAATCTACACCGGGCATGTTCGATAGGGTTCATGTCTGGAGAACATGCTGGCCACTCTAGTCGAGTGATGTCGTTATCCTGAAGGAAATCATTTACAAGATGTCGACGATGGGGGCGCGAATCGTCGTCCATGAAGAGCAATGCCTCGCCAATATGCTGCCGATATGGTTCCACTATCGGTCGGAGGATGGCAGTCACGTATTGTATAAGCGTTACGGCGCCTTCCATGACCACCAGCGGCGTACGTCGGCCCCACATAATGCCACCCCAAACAGCAGGGAACCTCCACTTGCTGCACTCGCCGGACAGTGTCCCTAAGGTGTTCAGTCTGACCGGGTTGTCTCCTGAGAAGTCTCATACGATTGTCTGGTTGAAAGGATTATGCGACATTCATCGGTGAAGAGAACGCGTTGCCAATCCTGAGCGGTCCAGTTGGCATGTTGTTGGGCCCATCTGTACGGCGCTGCGTGGTGTCGTGGTTGCAAAGACGGACCTCGCCATGGAAGTCGGGAGCGAAGTTGCGCATCGTGCAGTCTATTGCGCACAGTTTGTCGTAACGCGACGTCCTGTGGCAGCACGAAAAGCATTATTAAACACGGTGGCGTTGCTGTCAGGGATCCTCCGGGCCATAATCAGTAGGTAGCGGCCATCCACTGCAGTAGGAGTCCTTGGGCAGCCTGAGCGAGCCACGTCATCGATAGTTGCTGTCTATCTGTATCTCCTCCACGTACGGACAACATCGCTTTGGTTCACTCCGAGACGCCTGGACACTTCTCTTGTTGATAGCCCTTCCTGGCACAAACTAACAATGCGGACGCGATCGAACCGCCGTATTGACAGTCCAGTAATGGTTCAACTACAGACAACACGAGCCGTGTACCTCCTTCCTGCCAATGACTGGAAATGATCGGCTGTCGGACACCCTCCGTCTAATAGACGCTGCTCATGCATGGTTGTTTAAATTTTTAGACGGGTTGAATTGCATCTCTGAGCAGTCAAAGGCACAGTGTCTGTGATACAATATCCACATTCAACGTCCATCTTCAGGAGTAGTGGCAACTGGGGTGATGCAAAACTTTTTTGATGTGTGTAGTTCACACTGGTTTATTAGTTCTTTTCATTTCTGCGAGGCGTCTGTGTGGTATCTCGCCTGCTCTCACTATTCATCACATTTACTTGCGACGGTAATGTATTCTTACCGCATGACTCATATTCTATAACCAATGCATAGTATGAGAATTGCTAAGACTACAGAAAGAGAGCAAAGATTTCAGTGACCGAACGGATTGTTCATAATGTTCTGAAAATAAAGGCACGATAGAGTTTTGACGACGGCTCGTCCACTTTGGCAGTACAGCACCATGATCACTGACCCACGATTCCACTGCTGTTTCGGGATGCTGTTTGTTGCACTTCGTGTTCTTGGATCATTCACTGTTCCTTTCTTAATGTTTTTTTTTTTTTTTTTTTTTACTGTTGAGTACACCTTTCATGCTTGATCTGTGTTCGGTATTTGACGGGATATCCACTAACAAGGGAACCTCCCCATCGCACCACCCTCAGATGTTACAAGTTGGCACGGTGGATAGGCCTTGAAAAACTGAACACAGATGAATCGAGAAAACAGGAAGAAGTTGTGTGGAACTATGAAAAAATAAGCAAAATATACAACCTGAGTAGTCCATGTGCAAGACAGACAACATTTAGGATTATGGAAGCTCAGGAGCGCCGTGGTCCCGTGGTTAGCGTGAGCAGATGCGGAACGAAAGGTTCTTGGTTCAAGTCTTCCCTCGAGTAAAAAGTTTAATTATTTATTTCCAGACAATTATTATCTGTCCGTCAGTCTGTCCGATGCAATCACTTTTTTGGGAGTGATTATTACATCCACAAGAAGACCTAAATCGGGCAAGGTAGAATGATTTTTTTACCCATTCGCCAAGTGTGGGTCGACAACATATTCCTGTCATGTGACGCACATGCCGTCACGAGTGTCGTATAGAATATATCAGACGTGTTTTCCTGTGGAGGAATCGGTTGACCTATGGCCTAGCGATCAAATGTTTTCGGTTCCCATTGGAGAGGCACGTCCGTTCGTCTTCTAATCGCACGGTTTTGCGGTTCGGTCGCAAAACACAGACACTAAACTTATTACAGTGAACAGGGACGTCAATGAACGAACGGACAGATAATAATTGTCTGAATGTAAAAAATTAAACTTTTCACTCAAGGGAAGACTTGAACGAAGGACCTCTTGTTTCAGAGATGCTCACGCTAACCACAGGACCACGGCGCTCCTTAGCTCAGACTCTCCTTGAAGTTGCACATCCTGCGCACGGACTACTCAGTTTGTATATTTTGCTTATTTTTTTCACACTTCCACACAACTTCTTCCTGTTTTCTCGATTGATCTGTGTTCAGTTTTTCAAGGCTTATCCACTGTGCCAACTTATAACTAAATCTGATGGGGGTGCGATGGGGAGGTTCCCTTGTAAGTAATCTTACCTCTAAATCCGAGGGGTTTGTGAATGGGAGTTTCTGTTGAGAAATGACACGCTCACCAAAAATCTGTTCCAGAGAAGGCATAGCGGTTTTAGCTATATGTACAGTTGTGCCACCTTGTTGAAACCATGAGTAGATAATATCGTATTCCTTTAACTGGCCAATGAAACTGTGGACCATTAAACAATAATGTTCACTATTCACCGTTTCTTGAAATAACGAAGGTGCAGTGTTATGCCGTCTGCATCTTGCTGTCCATACGCCAAATTTCTGATTATGCAGTGGCGTTTAAAGCATACAGTGAGGATTCTCCGGTGATCACAATCGTGTTTTTTGTGCGATAATGTGACCAACGAGGTGTAACCAGGCCTCATCCGTATACGACATCAAGAAAACCAGTGCCATTCTTCTCAGTAAAAGGTGTAAACCATTTGCAGTAGGGGATTCGCTTCACACCAGCCGCAAATTTAAATTCTTGCGCCCCTGCCACTATATACGGGAAAAATTGCAGTGTTTGCCTTACCTTGCAAGCCGGACATCTTTTTGTAGGGCCAACATGCGTAGTGATTTTGCTGGCTCTGCCGCGTAGAGTCAGAAATAGTCTAAACCTTCACAACTTCTGCTTAATTTAGGTGGTGCGCAGGATGAAATTTTTGTGAGTGACGGTTTTTGTATTTCCCGAATGCGAGGAATCACGCTGCAAAGTCACCCCTGTACTTCTTCGCTGCAACGGCGACGAAAGCTCAGCCCGCATCTCGTGGTCGTGCGGTAGCGTTCTCGCTTCCCACGCCCGGGTTCCCGGGTTCGATTCCCGGCGGGGTCAGGGATTTTCTCTGCCTCGTGATGGCTGGGTGTTGTGTGATGTCCTTAGGTTAGTTAGGTTTAAGTAGTTCTAAGTTCTAGGGGACTGATGACCATAGATGTTAAGTCCCATAGTGTTCAGAGCCATTTGAACGAAAGCTCAAGTGCGATAATACCGTGGTATGGTAGTGCGTGTGTAATGCCGTGAGCGAGTCCCGTGTCGACGGCGAGCTGCTGTTTGTGTTGGCTCGGTGGGCGGACGCTGTTTGCGCTGCTCTCGCGTAGACCAAGCGGCGACGCACCGGCCGGCTTGCCGGCCTGCAGTCTTCCGCCGCTGCCACTGTTTGCGGACTGGATGGGGAGTCGGCGGGTTCCCGTGGTTGCTGCGTAGCGACCGTAGCGGAAGGAGGCGAGGGGCGGGCCGCTGCGGTCTTCACTGTGCTGTGACGTCACGCGCCAGTGCAGTCGCCCGCTAGTGTTCCAGTCAACAGTGTAAATTTGTCTGTGCTTTGTTTTCATGCTTCAATTAATAGCGAAATTTGACGTTTCAGCCAACGGGAAGGGGAAAGTCACGCTTACGTACAATGTAGATTCAGGCCTGCAGTCCAAATGACCTTATCTGACTCGCAGCACCGAAATTTGTAGTATTACAGCAACCTCAGACTCAGATTACGTGACTGAAGTATGTTTTAAAAATTTCCAAAGGGCATATAAATTACGAAAGGAAATGCAGATATTGAAAAGAGTAACGACAAAGTTAGTTATAACACCACTGTCTGCTACTACTATACCATAATCTCAAAGCCTGAGGCAGTTCGTATGAAGAAATTATTCTTATTCCAGTAATTATAGTACGAAGAAGCAGAGCAGTGTTACCCTCTGAGAGGAATTTTGTTATATTGACCGTGTTGTACCTAACGGGGGTGACTTATCGGAAATGAAAGTCAGAATTACGTAAATATTTGAGCAGTACAAATAATATTTTACCTATCTACACTGTTCGAAGTTTTACCTATCTACACTGTTCAAAGCCCCCCCCCCCCCCCATGAACCACGGACTTTGCCGTTGGTGGGGAGGCTTGCGTGCCTCAGCGATACATTTAGCCGTACCGTAGGTGCAACCACAACGGAAGGGTACCTGTCGAGAGGCCAGACAAACGTGTGGCTCCTGAAGAGGGGCAGCAGCCTTTTCAGTAGTTGCAGGGGCAACAGTCTGGATGATTGACAGATCTGGCCTTGTAACACTAACCAAAACGGCCTTGCTGTGCTGGTACTGCGAACGGCTGAAAGCAAGGGGAAACTACAGCCGTAATTTTTACCGAGGGCATGCAGCTTTACTGTACGGTTAAATGATGATGGCGTCCTCTTGGGTAAAATATTCCGGAGGTAAAATAGTCCCCCATTCGGATCTCCGGGCGGGGACTACTCAGGAGGACGTCGTTATCAGGATAAAGAAAACTGGCGTTCTACGGGTCGGAGCTTGGAATGTCAGGTACCTTAATCGGGCAGGTAGGTTAGAAAATTTAAAAAGGGAAATGGATAGGTTAAAGTTAGATATAGTGGGAATTAGTGAAGTTCGGTGGCAGGAGGAACAAGACTTTTGGTCAGGCGAATGCAGGGTTATAAATACAAAATCAAAACGGGGGAATGCAGGAGTAGGTTTAATAATGAATAAAAAAATAGGAGTGTGGGTAAGCTACTACAAACAGCATAGTGAACGCATTATTGTGGCCAAGATAGACACGAAACCCACGCCTACCACAGTAGTACAAGTTTATATGCCAACTAGCTCTGCAGATGACGAAGAAATTGAAGAAATGTACGATGAAATAAAAGAAATTATTCAGATAGTGAAGGGAGACGAAAATTTAATAGTCGTGGGTGACTGGAATTCGGTAGTAGGAAAAGGAAGAGAAGGAAACATAGTAGGTGAATATGGATTGGGAGGAAGAAATGAAAGAGGAAGCCGTCTGGTAGAATTTTGCACAGAGCACAACTTAATGATAGCTAACACTTGGTTCAAGAATCATAAAAGAAGGTTGTATACATGGAAGAAGCCTGGAGATACTGACAGGTTTCAGATAGATTATATAATGGTAAGACAGAGATTTAGGAACCAGGTTTTAAATTGTACAACGTTTTCAGGGGCAGATGTGGACTCTGACCACAATCTATTGGTTATGAACTGTAGATTAAAACTGAAGAAACTGAAAAAAGGTGGGAATTTAAGGAGATGGGACCTGGATAAACTGAAAGAACCAGAGGTTGTACAGAGTTTCAAGGAGAGCTTAAGGGAACAATTGACGGGAATGGGGGAAAGAAGTACAGTAGAAGAAGAATGGGTAGCTTTGAGGGATGAAGTAGTGAAGGCAGCAGAGGATAAAGTAGGTAAAAAGACGAGGGCTAGTAGAAATCCTTGGGTAACAGAAGAAATATTGAACTTAATTTATCAAAGGAGAAAATATAAAAATGCAGTAAATGAAGCAGGCAAAAAGGAATACAAACGTCTCAAAAATGAGATCGACAGGAAGTGCAAAATGGCTAAGCAGGGATGGCTAGAGGACAAATGTAAGGATGTAGAGGCTTGTCTCACCAGGGGTAAGATAGATACCGCCTACAGGATAATTAAAGAGACCTTTGGAGAAAAGAGAACCACATGTATGAATATCAAGAGCTCAGATGGAAACCCAGTTCTAAGTAAAGAAGGGAAAGCAGAAAGGTGGAAGGAGTATATAGAGGGTCTATACAAGGGCGATGTACTTGAGAACAATATTATGGAAATGGAAGAGTATGTAGATGAAGATGAAATGGGAGATATGATACTGCGTGAAGAGTTTGACAGAGCACTGAGAGAAGTGAGTCGAAACAAGGCCCCGGGAGTAGACAACATTCCATTAGAACTACTGACAGCCTTGGGAGAGCCAGTCCTGACAAAACTCTACAATCTGGTCAGCAAGATATATGGGATAGGCGAAATACCCTCAGACTTCAAGAAGAATATAATAATTCCAATCCCAAAGAAAGCAGGTGTTGACAGATGTGACAGTTACCGAACTATCAATTTAATAAGTCACGGCTGCAAAATACTAACACGAATTCTTTACAAACGAATGGAAAAACTAGTAGAAGCCGACCTGGGGGAAGATCACTTTGGATTCCATAGAAATATAGGAACACGTGAGGCAATATTGACCCTACGATTTATCTTAGAAGCTAGATTAAGGAAAGGCAAACCTACGTTTCTAGCATTTGTAGACTTAGAGAAAGCTTTTGACAATGTTGACTGGAATACTCTTTTTCAAATTCTGAAGGTGGCAGGGGTAAAATACAGGGAGCGAAAGGTTATTTACAACTTGTACAGAAACCAGGTGGCAGTTATAAGATTCGAGGGACATGAAAGGGAAGCAGTGATTGGGAAGGGAGTGAGACAGGGTTGTAGCCTCTCCCCGATGTTATTCAATCTGTATATTGAAAAAGCAGTGAAGGAAACAAAAGAAAAATTCGGAGTAGGTATTAAAATCCATGGAGAAGAAATAAAAACTTTGAGGTTTGCCGATGAGATTGTAATTCTGTCAGAGACAGCAAAGGACTTGGAAGAGCAGTTGAACGGAATGGATAGTGTCTTGGAAGGAGGATATAAGATGAACATCAACAAAAGTAAAACGAGGATAATGGAATGTATTCGAATTAAGTCGGGTGATGCTGATGGAATTAGATTAGGAAATGAGACACTTTAAGTAGTAAAGGAGTTTTGCTATTTGGGGAGCAAAATAACTGATGATGGCCGAAGTAGAGAGGATATAAAATGTAGACTGGCAATGGGAAGGAAAGCGTTTCTGAAGAAGAGAAATTTGTTAACATCGAGTATAGATTTAAATGTCAGGAAGTCGTTTCTGATAGTATTTGTATGGAGTGGAAGTGAAAAATGGACGATAATCAGTTTGGACAAGAAGAGAATAGAAGCTTTTGAAATGTGGTGCTACAGAAAAATGCTGAAGATTAGATGGGTAGATCACATAACTAATGAGGAGGTATTGAATAGGATTGGGGAGAAGAGAAATTTGTGGCACAACTTGACTAGTAGAAGGGATCGGTTGGTAGGACATGTTGTGAGGCATCAAGGGATCACCAATTTAGTAGTGGAGGGCAGCGTGGAGGGTAAAAATCGTAGAGGGAGACCAAGAGATGAATACACTAAGTAGATTCAGAAGGATTTAGGTTGCAGTTGTTACTGGGAGATGAAGCAGCTTGCACAGGATAGAGTAGCACGGAGAGCTGCATCAAACCAGTCTCAGGACTGAAGACCACAACAACAACAACAACAACAACAACAACTGTTCAAAGAAGAAGGAAAACGTTCGTCAGCCTAATTAGGCAAGAGGATGATTGACATTCTTGTTTAATAAATTAGGTATGGGTAACTTTAACGGAATACACAACCTATACTTTACCACAAGCGAGTGCAATGAACCCTGGTACCTGCATATGTTAACGTTAAGGTTGGAACTAACAGCTAGAGCAGCACAATCTATTTGCAAAAATATAACAGATAACGAAACATACTATTACTGTCGGCCGGTGTGGCTGAGCGGATCTAGGCGTTACAGTCTGGAACCGCGCGACCGCTACGGTTGCAGGTACGAATCCTGCCTCGGGCATGGATGTGTGTGATGTCTTTAGGTTAGTTAGGTTTAAGTAGTTCTAAGTTCTAGGGGACTGATGAACTCAGAAGTTAAGTCCCATAGTGCTCAGAGCCACACTATTACTTTCATGGCTTATTCAAACTTAATGGTCTTTATAACATAACTAACAGTCTTCTACTTTCAAGTAAATGATTAAATAGGTGAATTTGAAACTCCTAAAAAAAAAGACCCTTTTAATTGGACTGTTTCCATCACTGGGAGGCTTTCATTTTTCCACAAACTAGGACACTCGGTAATCATAGTTCAAATCGAGAGGAACCTGAGAGGTGTTGTGATAAGGAAAAAAATCAAGGTAGGTACATGAATTCAATTATAAGTTACCTTACATTTGAGCAGACTAACACATCCAATAAGCTGATCCTACAGTGTACATTATTGTAGTATTCCTTTAGAGTGATTGCGCAATGTGGTGGCAACTGTATGTTGGTAGGTGGATTTGCAGGCAGAATTGCTGGACTCTGTCCCTTCTTCTTGGCGATGATGGATACCAATTCCAGAATCGTTCCAGCTATTTATCCATCCATCCGAGGCATTGGAAAGTGGCAGAAAAAGCCTCTCTCGGAACCAGCACAATATACAACTTTTGCATGGCAATGCACAGTTTCGTAGCTTGTCCTCGACTTACTCTTGGGTCCACCTTTTCTACCTAGGCCAACCACAAATTGCGCGCGCTACTAAGTTCCGTTCCCAAGGGGATCCACCCTACCTTTTCCATACAGAATAATTAAGAACCCTAAGCGAGGATCAGCAGTTTACATAACGGCAACCAAACACATTAAATAAAACACAAAATTTGCACATATTGACATTTCTACAAAAAATTATTCACACAGAAATTACAATTATACACAGTAAGTTTTGTTCCCTCAAAATGGGACAAAGAATTTAAATGATAGATACACTACATAGCATAGAACCAAACCATGACATCAAAGATTTTACAAAGAAAGGAGTATACACTTTTGTGTATCGATTCAATCAAACAACATTTAGAGAAGCTCAACGATGTAACATTAAATAAAACAAAAGCAAAATAAATCAGTAGAGTATTAGCGCTATGGTGTTACATAGTACATAACAAAATGAAGACTGTGCAAAAAACGAATTTGCGTTTGCAGAGACGGTGACTGACTTATTGTAAGGCATAATTATTTTTTATTTATTTTTGATTCAGTTGTCTTTTATGAACCAATCATTACTGGTTTTGGCTTTAGAAGGCCATCTTCAGATGCTACAATAGAGAACAGAGAAACTTAAACTGAGAGACCTGAAACAAGTGCAGTTATTTTCACTAGATCGACTTGTGAACTTCGTAAAGGGCTCATGCAATTCATATGGTGCATACCCACGGACGACATTTGATGAATCAATCGTTGTAAACTGAACATAAAATGAGAAATTAGGGTGCTACATACAAATACCCAACAAGTAGTTTCCCTTTCCTAATGTAAAATAAAATTCAGAAATCAGGGAATTATAAGTATACAACCAAGTGTACTTTCCGTTTCCTAATTTAATATAAAAACACAAGTGCGCCATCATCGGCCACAAAACAGTAACAAATGCGGGAACATTTTCGCCCTCGAAATATCATGTCGTGATTTTTATAAAAGCAGTGTAATGTTGTTGCTTTAATTTGTTCTGTGAGCGGTGCTGATATTCAAGACCATAAAAGTGGGTTAAAAGCTGTGAACTATCTGAGGAAGTTACCCTTGCATTAATGCGCAACTGTTTCACCAGGTATCCAGTCTAGCTCACCAAATTCCCAACCAGACTAACATTAATTATAATCTTTTAGTACTCATCTTACGATAACCGGTGATATATATATAAAAAGACAATTTAAATAAAAAGAAATAAATCAGTTTATATTTGGACATTTATTTTAACATTGATCATTGTTCCGATAAAATTTCAGCATATCAAACTTGATTCATAACTAAACTGGTGCCTTATTTAGGATTGTGTAAATGTGAGTTTGTAATCTTACGGAACACATCAAATAGGGAGCCAAGATTGGGAGACTACATACAACACTGTATTCATAAAATAACACACGAAGAACGTTGAAAAATATGCAAGAGGAAATTAACCACAACCAACCGATTCAATTTTCACCCAAAGAAGTTACGTTCGTAGCGCAATCCTGTCCGTCATCAAATTGCCACACACTGGTATACTAAATTCATACTAACTCTCTGTGAAATCTTCCCGAAAAGAATAGCTGTGGGCTACTTTGATGCTTACACCACATGCTTCAAGTGGTCAACTTGGTTTTGCACAAAGAGTGTAACTCCACAATAATTTTGATAATTAAAATAAGTTACATCGAAACGCAATTTACAAAAGAAAACCCTCGAACTGGTTACTATCGTTTTACTATTAACCTGATGGGTCAAACAATTGTCTAAGCACGTGGTACTGGTCTTACAAAGTACACCCCACGTGGGTTGAACATAAAGAAAATTTGCTATATTGAAACATATTGTCAAGACGAGACGTTATAAACTCATGCACATTCGCATTTACGAATGACGATCTTCGTTAGAGTTACTGACCAACACGTGGTTCCACTTTACTCACAAAGTAGTGACAAAGCAACTACCGGAAGACATTCCGAACTGCACATTCGAATTCCACGCGGGGTGTACTTTGTAAGACCAGTACCATGTGCTTAGACAATTGTTTGACCCATCAGGTTAATAGTAAAACGATAGTAACCAGTTCGAGGGTTTTCTTTTGTAAATTGCGTTTCGATGTAACTTATTTTAATTATCAAAATTATTGTGGAGTTACACTCTTTGTGCAAAACCAAGTTGACCACGTGAAGCATGTGGTGTAAGCATCAAAGTAGCCCTCAGCTATTCTTTTCGGGAAGATTTCACAGATAGTATGAACTTAGTATACCAGTGTGTGGTAATTTGATGACGGACAGGATTGCGCTACGAACGTAACTTCTTTGGGTGAAAATTGAATCGGTTGGTTGTGGTTAATTTCCTCTTGCATATGTTTCAACGTTCTTCGTGTGTTATTTTATGAATACAGTGTTGTATGTAGTCCCTCTCCAATGGGAACCGAAAACATCTGATCCAGGAAAACACGTCTGATATATTCTATACGACACTGGTGACGGCATGTGCGTCACATGACAGGAATATGTTGTCGACCCACCTAACTTGCACACTTGGCGAATAGGTAAAAAGATTCTTCTACCTTGCCCGATTTAGGTTTTCTTGTGGATGTGATAATCACTCCCAAAAACTGATGAAAACATAAGAGTGTGTCACATAAACTGCAACAAATGAATGCAACAGTTACACAGTCGCACAGTTTTCTATGTGCTCTGTCAAAACATATGTTTTTAACGTTGTTAAGTTTTTCCGTGTGTAGACAGTCAAATCCTGCGTATGTCCAAGCAAATCTGAACATGTCCTGGAATTTTGGAGAGCGAAGTTGATTATGTGTGAGTGCCTGAACTCTGATAATTGTCTGAAAATAAAAAATTAAACTTTTCACTCGAGGGAAAACTTGAACCAAAGACCTTTCGTTCCGCATCTGCTCACGCTAACCACGGGACCACGGCGCTCCTGAGCTCACATAATCCTAATCTTGCACATGGACTACTCAGGTTGCATATTTTGCTTATTTTTTCATAGTTCCACACAACTTCTTCCTGTTTTCTCGACTGATCTGTGTTCAGTTTTTCAAGGCCTATCCACTGTGCCAACTTATAACAAAATCTGAGGGGGGTGCGATGGGCAGGTTCCCTTGTCAGGGTAAAAATCCTCGGAAGTAACCCAGCCTGCGTGATTTCCGAGGTAACGCTTCCTCTTTCATCTCCGTTGCGTCGAAGATTTTCAGAGTTTCTGAAGTATTATCGGGCTGTCCTTCCGGCCGCACTACAAGACGGCCGGCCGCAGCTGTTTTGTGCTTCAGCGCTCAGGTGTCCGACCGTCCCTCTTGGCTACTTCCTGTGTTAAGCAGGACCAACACCTGTGCGGGCTTTTCACCCAGGGCTTGAGTTATGCCTGCCGTTTCATTTCCACTGGCTTTCCAACCTCTAATAGTATAGGCAATCATTCATTACGCCATTTTGATAATAAAGACACTTCGTCACTTTCCATGCAGTAAGCGTTAACAATTATTTTCAAGGTGTACGGGACAATGTCAGACTTCTTTAAATATTCATATATACGATGTAGAACCTACCAAATGATACCTAATTCTGGTTGTAAATCACGGCAAAGTATGTAGATGAGTGCTTGTAAGGTGCGAAATTATAGCCACCTTACAATGGAAACAAATAGCTTAGTACAACAGGTTGTTCAAATTATAATTAATGACTGAGAAATGCAATTACAATCAAAGAATTGAACCGGTTAGCAGCTAAATCTAACCAAAACTTTCCTCTTCTGTTTAACAGTAATCTGTGCTTTAGTAAAATTTTTCCGGCTGTATTTACGACAAAGAACTGATTAATTAGAACATTAATGATCGGGTAGAAACCAGAAAGGAAAGGTAATATAATAGCGGGACAAATTTTCAAACGACAACTAGTTTCTCAGTAGCATACTACTGCCTACATTTACGACCAAAGAGCCGACCGAGTAAAACACTGAGGGTCGGGTATAAACCAGAAAATAATGAGGATAGGTAGACAACGAAACAGATCACCACGAGTTTCAAATAACTTCCGGGAATTCAGCCAGGTAACACTTTCAGCAACCGCCGATGTTTTCCGACCTCCATCTAAAATTAGAGCACTTTTGAGTTCCGTTAAGGATGATCTTGGACTGCGTAAGGCGGGTGTATATCGTATTCCTTGTAGCTGCGGCATGGCATATATTGGTCAAACTATCAGGACTATGGAGGACAGATGTACTGAGCATAAACGGCACACACGATTACAGCAGCCAAATAGATCTGCTATTGCCGAACATTGCTTGGATACTGGTCACCCCATGTTATATAATAACACCGAGATATTGGCATGCACGTCCAGCTATTGGGACAGTGTCATTAGGGAGGCAGTTGTGATTAAATTAGCGAGCAACCTCGTTAACAGGGATGGAGGTTTCTGTTTAAACTCTGTTTGGAATCCGGCTCTCTCCCTTGTCAAGAAACAGAGGAACAGAGTCAATGCTGCCTCACCTGCGAATTCATAGTCTCACTATCGATAGCTCTGACTTTGGTCATCTTTGGTGGCACTAGTGTTCAGTGTGTGTGTGTTATCTTTCCTGCTTCTGTCGGAGAACCGAGGTATTAAATTTGCATGTACGCCGCCTGTCCGTTGCAGTTTGCCTTGAAAATGGCGGGGTGTTCTCCCGCCGAAATATCGGAGGTTGCTGAAAGTGTTACCTGGCTGAATTCCCGGAAAATATTTGAAAGTTGTATACGCCAGGAGAAACTCAGGTCTCAGATCACCACGAGGATTACAGAGTATTACTCCCCTTTATGAGCAAGCAGTTCCATGGATCCACGGTGCGTCGCAGCGGTTACTGAGTGGTGCCGATGAAAGCCAGGTAGAAGGGGGCAGCCAGGCCAGGAGCGGTCGTCGGACACGAATGTTGCCAACCAACTGACGGATTGTCGGCGTGCTGCTTGTAGTCGACGCTGGCCCCGGTGAAGTACTCCGGTATCTTCCCCATGTGCAGCACCTCCTTGCGCAGCTCGTGGCTTCGGGCGCTCGGACATCCACCTCTTGTCGCGACGCTACCGTCAATCCCCATAACTTTGTACGAAACCCGTATACACATCAGCAAGCAGAGACCTAAGGACACAATCCACAGATACCAACTCTTCCTGGGGCCGCAAAATGGATGGTCGGTACTACACCTGAGCCAGTGGTGCCAGGCAGAACAATCCACTAACTCAATGACGCCACGGCTCAAATAATACCTTAAAATAAACACTTGTTTATTTTAGTTATTTGTCCTGGGATTGAAGTCAGATTACGACACTCTGACGGTCAAGCTAAAGAAAAAGGTTAAGAAAATAAAATATTTATACAGTCCTCCACATGGAAGTTTATTATTATATTCGATCACTAATACCTTTTTATAAAAAAATGTTCTCGGGAACGTTAACCCATAGATCATTTAAAGAGATATTAACTCAGGAAATTATCTCGGTAAAAATAAGGTTTAGAAAGAAAATGGAAATGTCAGGTGTTATTTCAGGTTAAAAACTCTATTACATGTCCATGAAGAGCAGACGAAAATTTCCTACTTTTCTGTAATCAATGAAACAATTTGAAACTTCCTGGCAGATTAAAACTGTGTGCCGCACCGAGACTCGAACTCGGGAGAGCTCCTGTAAAGTTTGGAAGGTAGGAGACGAGGTACTGGTAGAGGAAAAGCTGTGAGGACGGGGCGTGAGTCGTGCTTGGGTAGCTCAGTTGGTAGAGCAGTTGTCCGCGAAAGGCAAAGGTCCCGAGTTCGAGTCTCGGTCCGGCACACAGTTTTAATCTGCCAGGAAGTTTTCCTATCAGCGCACACTCCGCTGCAGAGTGAAAATCTCATTCTGGAAAGAAATAAGTTTCTTACAACTCTCGCCTCCGTAGTCTTATCCGAGGGGTTATAACGGGGTGGCCTGGGGAGAATTGGAGACGGACGGAGAGCGAAAGAGAGCGAGAGGGAGATGTTCCTCGAGTTAATCATACACTGAAGCGCGAAAGAAACTGGTATAGTCATGAGTCTTCCAATACAGAGGCCGAATACAGCGCTGCGGTCGGCAAAGTCTATATGAGACAAGTGTCTGGCGCAGTTGTTAGACCAAAAATGGCTCTGAGCACTATGGGACTTAACATCTATGGTCATGAGTCCCTAGAACTTAGAACTACTTAAACCTAACTAACCTAAAGACATCACACAACACCCAGTCATCACGAGGCAGAGAAAATCCCTGACCCCGCCGGGAATCGAACCCGGGAACGGGAAGCGAGAACGCTACCGCACGACCACGAGCTGCGGACGCAGTTTTTAGATCTATTACTGCCACTACAATGGCAGGTTATCAAGATTTAGGTGAGTATGAACGTGGTGTTGCAGTCGGCGCATGAGCGATTCGACACAGCATCTCCGAGTTAGCGATTAGGTAGAGATTTTCCCTTACGACAGTTTCAAGAGTGTACCGTGAATGTCAGGCATCCGGTAAAACATCAAATCTCCGACATAGCTGCGGCCGGAAAAAGATCCTCCAAGACCGAAACCAACGACGACTGACGAGAATAGTTCAATGTGACAGAAGTGGAACCCTTACCGAAATTACGCAGATTTCAATGCTGAGCCATCACAAGTGTCAGCGTGAGAACCATCTAACGAAACATCATCGATAGGGCTTTCGGAGCCGAAGGCCCACTCGTGTACCCTTGGTGATAGCACGACACAAAGCTTTAGGCCCCGCCTGGGACCGTCAAAACAGACATTGGACTGTTGACGACTGGAAACATGTTTCCTGATCGGAAAAGTCTCATTTAGAGTTGTATAGGCCGGAGGGACGTGTAAGGTATGGAGACAACCTCATTAATCCATGGAACCTGCATGCCGGCAGGGGACAGTTCGAGCTTTTGGAGGCTTTGTAATGGTGTAGAGCGTGTGCAGTTGGCAGACTCTGACGACACGTACCTAAGCACCCTGCATGATCACCTCCAGCCATTCATATCCAGTGTGCATTCCAACGGACTTGGGCAATTCGAGCAGGAAATGCGACACGCCACACTTCCAGAATTCCTCTTCTGAATTTAAACACTTCCGGTAGCCACCATATTCCGAAGACATGAACATTATTGAGCGTATCTGGGATGCTTTGCAACGAGCTGTTCAGGATAAATCTTCACCCCTTCGTGCTCTTACGGATTTATGGACAGCCCCGCAGGATTCATGGTGACGTCCCTGCGAACTACTTCAGACGTTAGCCGAGTCCGTGCCAGGTCGTGTTGCGGCACTCCTGCTTGCCCGCGGGGGCCCTACACGATGATTGTCGAGTGTACCAGTTTCTTTGGCTCTCCAGATTAAATATGGTCAGCAGCCTTTCGGTATGCTGCACGCTAGTGGTTATTTGTCGGACGGTGCTGACCCTTCGAGAAGCGTGGTCTCCTTCAGGGCCGCGCTGGATTAGCCGAGCGGTCGCAGGCGCTGCAGTCATGGACTGTGCGTCTGGTCCCGGCGGAGGTTCGAGTCCTCCCTCGGGCATGGGTGTGTGTTTGCCCTTAGGATAATTTACGTTAAGTAGTGTGTAAGGTTAGGGACTGATGACCTTGGCAGTTAAGTCCCATAAGATTTCACACACATTTGAACATTTTTTTTCTCCTTCAGGAACGTCAGAGAGTTAGAGCATAGACTGTGCTTTAGGATCCTGCAGCAGACGAAGGTCCGCTGAGCCGTGCGTGGCTCATGTTCTTGCCATTTCTTATTTTACCCCTTTTTTACCATACTGCAACCTCGTTATGTTAAATTTCAATTACTAGTGCCACTGAGCTGCTGCCTTGCCTGCCCGTGAGTGGCAGCAGCAGCGCTTATCGATATAAGCCCTGCCGTATTATCTTTGCTGGACTGCTGTTACTTCCTGGTCGTCGTGTGCCGAGGAGTCAGTTGGAACGCGCCAGCTGTTAGTAGGCACCTGGCAGTGTTTAAGTTGGCACGCGGCACAAATTCAGTCGGGGCGCGGCACCAGTGAGGTCAGGACCGCCATGACTCGCCCGACGGTTGCCGGCACACATGATCGGAGTGGCGACGACTTTGGTTGGTCGTTGGTCAGTCGTCTTGCCGGGCGACGTCTATTTGGCCGGCGATCGTTTATGGGTTTTGTTGTGTGTGCCGACGCGGGATTCGTCCCTGTTGTTTGTACAGTCACTGCCGTTAGCATTGTCTAGTTCTTCGTGCAAGTGTTCGTGAAACTGTGTATAGTTGTGTGATTTTGACTGACAAGTTATTTTAAATGTTAACGGCGTACTGGCTCTAAGCAATCGGTCGGTTGGTGTGGTTCAGCCAGGCCCGGCCCGCTGGCGGTCTCTACGCAGTGTCGGAGTGTGTGGGAGCTGTTCCGATTGCTACGAGGTTCGTGGCTCACCGACCCAGGACATCAAACTTGAGTGGTGATTTAAATAACGAAGCCAGACTGTTCACATTGTGCCGTTAGTTTTCAGGGTGGGCTGTTGCGGGTATTCCCGTGAGCAACAGCGAGTATTCGAGTTGGCGAAAGTTTGGCCACCATCCGGTGGAGTTAAACTGTATTTTGGTTATTTGAAGTCCATGTGCACCAATGGAATTTTCTGCCTTGTGGCCGTTAGCGTTCCGGTTACCTGCCATGGCCGCTGATGTAAAATTCAGGCAGCGTCCTTTCCTCCCCGTGTTATCGCTGTACAACAAATGTGTGTAGTTTTGACAGCTTTTGCATACTTGGTTGTGGGCCGCTACGCCTTTTACGTTTTGACTTTTGAGTTCTTTGTGTACTGGTCGGGTGAAAGGCAAGTCGTCTTGTCAGTGGGTCCGTTGACTGTTTCTTGCTTGGGTTGCCGGCGGATCGGATATAGTTGGGCCGACTGCCTGTCTACCGTAAGCGAATGTTAATATATCAAGTACAGACCGATCCCCGGAAACTTCTGAACGCCGATGGCTGTGCTGCCTTTTCTTATTGGTGTATGATTGTGTATTTTAATGGGTCATAGCCGATGGTTTGAATTTGTATGCTTTTAGTTGGAATTTAAATAATGGTCATTCAGCCGATTTAGAATTAAAAGTTCCTTACTTATCAAGTATTGCATTGTTTGCGCCTCCAGCCTCATTTAAAAAAAATTATTTAATGACAAAGCCTTGGGCTTTCGGCCCTGTAAAAATTTATTGTGGTTGTGTTTTGAGTCATGGGCCTTCAGCCGTTTTAAAAATTTAATAGATTGTGCCCTTAAGCCATAAGCTTGTGTGACATATTCAGTCTATAATTAAGCTCGGAAATTTGCGCTGTAATTTTTGGGCAGCTAGATAAACTTATATGTGTTTGAGTGTAACTGACAGCGGCTCATTTTTGGCCCCTTTTCACACTTCCTACTAATTGTTCTGTACTGCATATTTAACCAGGAATTTCATCAGCGATATTGGCCTGTAATTCAATCCATCCCCACTCCTAACCGTTTAGTAAAATGGAGTTACTTGCACTCTTTTCCAGCAACACGGTGCCATTCGCAGCACACGAGATTCTCGCAAAATGTGGAGCTATTTCCCATGGAGTGTTCAATGTGATCTGTAGGTAGAAACCCATCAAGGCCTGCTGACTTCTTCGCTGTTACTAATCAATTGTGTTGATACGGAAATGAAATGAAATGATCATGTGCCATTGTTGGCCGGGAGGCCCCCTATCGTGGAAGCTAGGCCGCAGGGTGCAAACCTTATTTCAGGTGACGCCAGACGCTGCGACTGCACGCTGGTGATGATGAGGACAACACAACATCCAGTCCGCGGGTGGAGAAAATCTCCAACCCGGCCGAGAATCGAACCCGTGCCCGCTGTATTGTATGCAAGCACGTTACCATTCAGTTAAGAAGGTGGACTATGATACGGAGAGCGCCTGTTTTTGAGACTGTGTAGTGATAAAGAATTGGTATAAAGAATTGGTACGGTGGAATTTAAAACTCCTACCTTGTGCCTGCAACATTCAGTTTCGACACCTGAAGTGTGCAACGAGAGATCGAATGGAAGGTTTGGATCTGTTCATAATCTTTACACTGGATCACAAAAATCTCAGATCGTACCGCAACTTTCTACTAATGCTGCAGGAACCAAATGGATCTATCTTTCATAAAAAAATTTGGTGTGAGGGGACTGTTGAATGACTTGTCCCCCGCGACACTTAGCGGTCAGCAGCAGTCTCGTAAAATTCATGGGGCTGCGTGGTGAAACAGTTTCGGTGTGAATTGTTTCCCTCTCAGAACCTTCTTTAGCTCACCATATATGGCGCTATCCCCGGGAGACAGATTCTGAATGTATTTACGGTGAATTCCCGTTCGACTCTATCTCCTTGGCTGTATTTTATGTATTGGGCCATGCGTTGCCTTGGAGCAAAATGACCCCACAGGTGAGCTGCCTGATACGCCCGCTAAACCCCCCTGGGCAGAACAGGAGATTAGGATTGTGGAAATGGATAAATAAGGTGTCGGTCTGGTTCACTCAAAATAGTAATTTAGTGTAATTTAATAACACCTTTAAATCAAATGGCACATAGCCGAACCTTCAGAACTGCGAGTTTCTACAAGGCAATTATTTCACGGCTGAAGGCCTCCAAACAAGAAATCTTAAAGCAACAAGATAAATCTCAAGTGGTAAGAACATGCAGTTAAAATTGCAGATAAAATAATTAACATATACATACACAGCGAGGCTGAGAGCCTCAAGGCATGAATAGACAAACACATAAACATGATGCAATACAAAAGTTCCAAAGGCAGAAGGTAGCAACGTTATATATATATATATATATATATATATATATATATATATATATATATATATATATATATATATACTCCTGGAAATTGAAATAAGAACACCGTGAATTCATTGTCCCAGGAAGGGGAAACTTTATTGACACATTCCTGGGGTCAGATACATCACATGATCACACTGACAGAACCACAGGCACATAGACACAGGCAACAGAGCATGCACAATGCCGGCACTAGTACAGTGTATATCCACCTTTCGCAGCAATGCAGGCTGCTATTCTCCCATGGAGACGATCGTAGAGATGCTGGATGTAGTCCTGTGGAACGGCTTGCCATGCCATTTCCACCTGGCGCCTCAGTTGGACCAGCGTTCGTGCTGGACGTGCAGACCGCGTGAGACGACGCTTCATCCAGTCCCAAACATGCTCAATGGGGGACAGATCCGGAGAACTTGCTGGCCAGGGTAGTTGACTTACACCTTCTAGAGCACGTTGGGTGGCACGGGATACATGCGGACGTGCATTGTCCTGTTGGAACAGCAAGTTCCCTTGCCGGTCTAGGAATGGTAGAACGATGGGTTCGATGACGGTTTGGATGTACCGTGCACTATTCAGTGTCCCCTCGACGATCACCAGTGGTGTACGTCCAGTATAGGAGATCGCTCCCCACACCATGATGCCGGGTGTTGGCCCTGTGTGCCTCGGTCGTATGCAGTCCTGATTGTGGCGCTCACCTGCACGGCGCCAAACACGCATACGACCATCATTGGCACCAAGGCAGAAGCGACTCTCATCGCTGAAGACGACACGTCTCCATTCGTCCCTCCATTCACGCCTGTCGCGACACCACTGGAGGCGGGCTGCACGATGTTGGGGCGTGAGCGGAAGACGGCCTAACGGTGTGCGGGACCGTAGCCCAGCTTCATGGAGACGGTTGCGAATGGTCTTCGCCGATACCCCAGGAGCAAAAGTGTCCCTAATTTGCTGGGAAGTTGCGGTGCGGTCCCCTACGGCACTGCGTAGGATCCTACGGTCTTGGCGTGCATCCGTGCGTCGCTGCGGTCCGGTCCCAGGTCGACGGGCACGTGCACCTTCCGCCGACCACTGGCGACAACATCGATGTACTGTGGAGACCTCACGCCCCACGTGTTGAGCAATTCGGCGGTACGTCCACCCGGCCTCCCGCATGCCCACTATACGCCCTCGCTCAAAGTCCGTCAACTGCACATACGGTTCACGTCCACGTTGTCGCGGCATGCTACCAGTGTTAAAGACTGCGATGGAGCTCCGTATGCCACGGCAAACTGGCTGACACTGACGGCGGCGGTGCACAAATGCTGCGCAGCTAGCGCCATTCGACGGCCAACACCGCGGTTCCTGGTGTGTCCGCTGTGCCGTGCGTGTGATCATTGCTTGTACTGCCCTCTCGCAGTGTCCGGAGCAAGTATGGTGGGTCTGACACACCGGTGTCAATGTGTTCTTTTTTCCATTTCCGGGAGTGTAATTTTCGAGAGCGTCGTGGCGCAGCGGTAAGCGCTCGGGTTCGTAATGCGAAGGTCTCCTTCGCATGTAACCGGTATTATAGCATCTGTAGTGTCTAGAAAGCCTGTATACTCCGTTCGCTAGACAAAAAATCAAACAAGTCTTATTAATGAGTTTTATTACAATAAAGAAAGATACAATACTTAACTCTGGCAATGACACAGACGTGTCGCAAGCAAAGGGAGACATAGAAAATAATCAATAATCTTCAGTATAGACAATCCCAAGTGGACACTGCTATCGAAATGGTTAATCTTTAAGCTGCTATATGACTGGGCCGCCACCAGTCGGTCGCGGCGCTTATGTTCTCTTCACATAGGGACCGCTGTTGTCGCGTTGTCGTCCTGGAAGGGGGTTGGTCAGCGTGCAATTGGCTGACGTCTTCCCACTGCCTTCTCTGCTCTATCGTTCCCGGCTGGTGTGACGGTGCGTGACTTTACGCCGTAACATCATCAGTGAAGGCTGCCCTCAGTTCCATGTGAATTCTGATAGAATAGACCCTACATGTCATCATTAAGCTTTAACCTGTTTTATTAGTATTTAATCCCCTATCCACTTTACTCAGTCTCGTAATTAATTAGGACGAATCAATTGCTACCCATCGTTAAGACTGAGATAGCACAAATAAACAACTGCAGCTTACAAACTTCGTTTTCAAAAAGCAGAGGGTGTTTCTGCGCCCTGCAAAGTTTGAGACGCGCTGTTTACAACCAACCGTACGGCGTTTGGACAAAGCGGCGGAGTTATAGAGTGCCGCCGAATTATAACACCTTCTTGGGCTAAGCCAAGTACAGTTTTTACTGTGAAGCAAGGTTTCAGCGATGAAGTCAAGCTTGCGAGCGAGAAAGTCTGATTGGACCGATACGCGATGACATTAACTGTCCAGGTCAGGTTGACCTGGCTGAATTCCGCGATTAACTGCTGGACTTCGCAAGTGCACGATACGAGGATCGCCCAGAACGTAATCTACCGCTTTTTATTTCTCAGCCGAAAACAATGCTACGAATTCTAAACGTTATGTATGTATTATCTTAAGTCTCCTGAGTGAGCGCGCAAAGTTTCCGTCACTTCCGACAGATAGCGTAGCTGCAGGACAGTTTCAAAATGGCGTCTGTAAGTGATTTACGTTACAAGCGACGTGCCGTCATTGAATTTTTCACAGCTGAGAAAGAAAGTGTGGGGAATATTCCCAAACGCTTGTGCAACGTCTATGGAGGATCTGCTGTTGACAGAAGTACAGTTAGTCGCTAGGCACGGAGGGCGAGATCATCAAAATGCGATTTGGCGGAGCTCCACGATTTGCAGCGGCCAGGGAGACCATCCACGGCTGTCACACCTGACATGTTGCAACGAGCTGATGTTTGGACCATTAAAGGATGACATTCGTAGAAGACATTTTGAGAACGATGAGGACGAGATTCACGGAGCACTGGCTCCACCACCAAGACAAGAATTGGTACCGCCAGGGCATACACGCCCTTGTTTCGCGCTGGAGAAAGGCCACAGAACAGGATGGAGAATAGGGTGTGCTGATACAGCTCCTTTCTTTCGTGTGTGTAATTCTCATTATGTTCAATAAAGAACTGTTGAAGAAGAAAATGCGGTGGATTACGTTCTGGGCATCCCTCCTAGCTCACCACCCCTGCAGAGCGTCTAAGACGTCCTCATACGTGCCGAGGTAGCTGAAGTTTACTTGGAATTGTATGGATTTTGTGACGTCACTTCTTTTTACTTTACTTTGATTAGGCATTGCCGAGCGTGGGCATGAAATAAGTTCTGAAATATTTCGGGAACATGCTGCGAAGCGAAATAACAAGAGGCGAGATTGCTCTGTATGTCACAAGCAGTACTTGGGAGATGCGGTATTGTATTTCGTGCTTTCAATTAAAGCTCATATTTGATGGGTTTTGTATTAAAACTTAAGCCCTGTCAACATCTCCTGTTTCAGAGCACCAGCAGCTTGTGGATCTCTGAGAAACGCGTCTACATTAGTGTGATTCGTTGCAGTTAAGTGACGGGAAGCTATATGCTAGTGGTTAAAGTATTTCGTATTTAGTTGTTTTCGTTTTATGATTTCGGTGTTATGAAAGTGTGCCGTTTCAAGCCAACAGCAAATTGAAGATCATTCACAAACGTGTTCTTCGTAGAAGTTGTTACAACTGCCAATTAACGTCAGTGATTAAAACGTTCAGGACATCGTACTACAAAATATAGGGTCGTATGTCACAAAAGTTCTTGGTAGTGTACTGGATATAGTTGGCGATGAAGTAATGTGTAGAGGGTCCGTGTCTTGTTGTATCCAAAATATTTCTATTCGCTTTCGCAGTTTCTAAATGTTTCTAATTTTATAGTTAATGGCGGCAGTCGATACAGTTTTTAAACAAGTTGGTGATTTAGTCAAGTTCTGGACAGTGTCTTTCCTCTGCCTGTGTTTTCTCGTGCTTTTCCATCCCAGGGAGGAAGATGACGCTGGGAGCATAAATTGAGTGTGTTTTATTTTCATCTTTATTACATTTGATATTCAGTACACCATGTACCTGCAACCACCTGTCATAAACATGGAAGGTCGTTGGATTGGATGAATGTGGGTGTAAATGCAAATGCACGCAGTTCATTGAATTAGGGTGGACTTAATTGGGTTAGCTTTTTAGCAGAGTCATGGAAACAGCAACTGCGTCAGCTGTCAAAGCTTGTCCGAGGCTCCACTCAGGCGGAATATGAGAGCGTAATCCGTGCAGGTTTCCGTAACGGGTGCGCTCTTTCACAAACATGCACGAGAGGCGCGTTCGTTCGAGTTCAGATATAGAACGGACGGAAAGTTTTGAGAACGAGCAAACAGGTGTCACGTCTCCTATCTTATGATTAGAGCAGACGCCCGGTACCACTAAACAACTCTCCTTGTTAATCGGTCACTTCAGCCCCTCCAGGGTTTTTTCGTCTCTTTCGAGGTGTGACTTTTCTGTAAATATAATTGGGGTTCCCGCAAGTGACAGTTTTTATTCAATTTAACGATAACGGGCAATAGAAAGTTTCCGTTGGAGGGCGTTGCTACAACGTATATGCAACGTAGTGCGACTCCAGTGCCGGTGCATAAGCCCCGACATGCGTGCAAGAGTTTAATTTGGCATTCGTAACTTTCCGATGTGCGTGCGGAAAATGTGGCAACGTGAACAATTGCGACGTTTCTGTGCCCAAACAGGAACAACGTACAGTATTTTTTTTTTTTTTTTTTTGTTGCCGCAGGACAAACACCGGTAGACACCCATCGGAGAATGAAGAATATGTATGGGGCAGCATGTCTGTCGAAAATCACCGCTCGGTAATGGTATACAAAGTTCTGCGCTCGTCACGATTCTACAGAAGACGCCGGTTGATCTGGGAGGTCAAGCAACTCAAGTGGGGGTCACTCGATGAACCGCCCTGTAGTCATGGCTCTCCCCATTCATTAACCACGCATCCGTTCCTTGAAAAACAGGCCTCCAAGGGGCGACGATTCCTGTCGGACGAGGATGTCCAGCTGACAGTTAAAGACTTCTTCACGCAGCAGGACACATTGTTTTAGCAAACAAGTATTTCAACCTGGTGCATTGGTGGAATGATTGCCTCAGTGCTCACGAAGACTTTTCCTGATTGGATTTCCGATTCTAAGCTGTACGGCCTTCGAATGGAAACTTTTCGATCGCCCCATACAAATTCAGATGGGAGAGATTTTCTTTTTTACCAGTCAAGATTCACTTCATGTATCATGGTTCCGATAATTTTGAGGACTCGACTGTGGCTATAAAATGGTGAATATCCTAGAGTGAGATTTTCCCTCTGCAGCCTCAAACTATATCATGACAAAGGATGTGGAGTAAACTACCTGAAAAAATACAATAACCAGCCTCTTTTTATGGGGTTTTCCTTATGTCAAGACGTGCTGCCGACTTTCAGAAATCTCCTCTAATATATTTCTGTCTTCATCAACACTTTCTTGACTGCATTTTGAAAGCTGCAATTCCCTTTTACTCTGCGACTTGCAGCCATATTTCGTATTTATATGCCTACCACATGATAGCAGGATACGGGTTGCAGCATGCTGGAGTACAGTGTGACAGTTATTGCAATTACTGAACCATACGGCAAAAAACATAAATTAGTTACAAAATACAGCGTGCACACACTTTATTTAACACGTAAGCGTCACTACAAATATCGGATTTAGCTTATGTCATGTTCGATATGCCTGGTTCAAATGGTTCAAATGGCTCTGAGCACTATGGGACTTAACATCTCTGGTCATCAGTCCCCTAGAACTTAGAACTACTTAAACCTAATTAACCTAAGTACATCACACACATCCATGCCCGCGGCAGGATTTGAACCTGAGACCGTAGCGGTCGCGCAGTTCCAGACTGTAGCGCCTAGAACCGCTCGGACACTCCGGCCGGCTGCCTGCCATCATCGGCGTTGATGTGGCGTAGACGAATACCGAAATTCTGCATGACCCGCTGAAGTGTAGGTACATCGATGTTGAATGGCTGTTTTCAACTCAGCAATGGTTTTGGGGTTATTGCTGTACACCTTGTCTTGAATATAGCTCCACAAAAGGGAGCCGCATGTGTTCACATCCGAAGAACATGGCGACCAATCGGGGCACATGCCACTGGCCTCCGGGTACCCCAGGCAGAATGCGGCCCCCAAAGTGCTCTTCCAGGACATCGAACACTCTGCTGCCCCGATGGGGTCGAGCTTCTTGCATTAAGCACATCTTGTCGAAATCAGGGTCACTTTGGATAATGGAGGTCCTATCGTCTTGTAAGTAGGCTGTTTAGGTTCTTGTATTGGTAACGCCACCGCCACGTACCGCTCTGTATGAAAACCACTGACTGTGCTGTGTGCAGTCTGTGGCTGGGTGGCATTCTTGGAATTTGCTATTGTAGTGTAGGGCAGTTGGCTGTTAACAGCGCGTAGCGTTGCGCAGTTGGAGGTGAGCCGCCAGCAGTGGTAGATGTGGGGAGAGAAATGGCGGAGTTTTGAGAGCGGATGATCTGGACGTGTATCCATCAGACACAGTAAATTTGTAAGACTGGATGCCATGAACTGCTATATATATTATGACTTTTTAACACTATTCAGGTAAATGCATTGTTTATTCTCCATCAAAATCTTTCATTTTCTAACTGTGCCTATCAGTAGTTAGTGCCTTCAGTAGTTAGAATCTTTTATTTAGCTGGCGGTATTGGCGCTCGCTGTATTGCAGTAGGTCGAGTAACGAAGATTTTTGTGAGGTAAGTGATTCATGAAAGATATAGTTTAATGTTAGTCAGGGCCATTCTTCTGTAGGGATTATTGAAAGTCAGATTGCGTTGCGCTAAAAAATATTGTGTGTCAGTTTAGTGTTGATCAGAATAGGTAAAGAGCGAAATGTCTGAGTACGTTCAGTTCTGCTCAGCTGTTTGAAAATCAAATAACATAAGATGTTTATCAGCACAGTAATTTATTAATTTTTCTAAGGGGATGTTACAGTCTTCGAAAACCTTCACGTACCATTCGGTAGTCACCGTGCTATCAAGGAATGTTGCTCCGATTATTTCGTGAGTGAGGATTGCACACCATACAGTCACCCGATGAGGGTGACGAGACTTCTCGATCGCGAAATGCGGATTCTCAGTCCCCGAAATGCGCCAATTTTCCTTATTGGAGAACCCATCCAAATGAAAGTGGGCTTCGCGTATACTAATCCCCATCATGCCCAGTGGCCAACCAAGTAGTTTTAAAGTCCTAACGCAAACCGTTCAGAAGTTCAATAATTGTCACCTTGTACTTATCTCGGTGCCGGAAAAAGCAAGAGGGGAAAAATAATTGGTCAGACTAAGATTAGAATATGCTAAGCTGGCTGTAGAGCATGTGGCTGTAGGAGTTACGAAGAGTTGAAGAGACTAGGAGAATATGCTACAAATATAGCACCATTCTTATCCCTCATCTATGAGAGATCATTTTAAAGGCGGAAAGTTCCACGGGACTGGAAGAAAGCCCAGATCATAGCAATCTATAAAAAAACGTAGAAAATCGGATGCACACAATTACCGGCCAATTTCACTGACATCCATTTGTTGTAGAGTCATGGAACATATTTGTGTTCAGACATAATGATCTTTCTAGACTCTGAGAAGCTCATCTGCAGAAACCAACCACGGTTTTAGGAAACAGCGGTCATGAGAGACACAGCTGCCCCTCTTTGTGCATGATACACAACAGGCTCTAGATACCGGCTGCCAGGTTGAGGCCATATTTCTCGCCTTTCGAAAGGCGTTCGACTCAGTTCCACACTGACGCTTGCTCCAAAAAGTGCGCGCTTACGGTCTATCCGATGACATATGAGGTTATGTCCTAACAGACAGGGAGCAGTATGTCGTCCTGAACGGGGTGACTTCAACAGAAACAAGCGTAACTTCAGGTGTGCCCCAGGGCAGCGTAATAGGTCTTCTGCTTTTTACGATTTACATAAACGATCTGGTTGATGGTATTGACAGCGGCCTTAGACTGTTTGCCGATGATGCTGTAGTCTACAGTAAAGTAGTATCACACGAACGTTGTGAACAAATCAATGAGGATTTACAGAAAATAAATGCGTCGTGTAATGACTGGCAGTTCTCTCTCAATATTAGTAAGTGTAACCTACTGCGTATAAAAAGGTGAAAAACCCCATTAATGAATGTGTACAAAATTAATGATCAGTCTTTGGAAGCGGTAACATCAGTCAAGTATCTGGGTGTGACTATTCGAAATGATCTCAAACGGAATGATCAGATTACACAACTAACGGGTAAGGCTAACTCTAGATTGCGGTTTATTGGTAGGATTCTGAAGCGATGCAGTCCTTCACCAAAGGAAATAGCTTATAATACGTTAGTTTGTCCAGTCATAGAGTATTGTTCGTCAGAGCGTTACAAATGTCATAGAAAGTCTGAAGTGGGACACACTTGCAGATAGACGGCGCGCTAAACGGAACGGGCTGCTCACTAAATTTCAAAATCCGATCTTCGCCGAGAATGTAGGGCATATATTATTACCACCAACTTTCAAATCGCGTAATGATCATCATTCAGAGATAAGGGAGCTCGTACTGACACGTTCAGACAGTAGTTTTCGCTAGTGGAACAGGGGGGGGGGGAGGGGGGGAATATGACTTTGGCGCGAATTCTGCCCTCCGCCACACACCGCTTGGTGGGTAGCGGACTATGTATGTAGATATGTAAGTGTAGGTAGAGGGAGTACACCATCAAATCAGTCAAAAGACTTGCGACTTAAAAGTGTTGTGGCTCTCGGGATGTAATAAAAGGCAGCCTCTTGTTTATGAAGACTCCTCTTAGGGTACCCCGCAGCCAGCAGCTGTTAACTATGCGTTGTGCAGAACGAGGTCTGTTGTCATTAGCGGTAGTGGCCACGGCTGCGCGAGAGACACGTGGAGCGCCACACATCTGCATTCCGACTAGCGCGACACAGCGCATGCGCGTCGGCACAGACCTAACTCGGTTTGTCTTGCTTATAAAAGTAAACAGCGCTAGCAAAAACTGCCGGGGGCCCGCGATTATTTTGCTCGCGAACGGAGACGCTAAGTTGATTTCAGAAGCGGCACGTGCGCAGCATACGGCGTAACTCCCCAGACCTCGCCGCCTCTCGGCTCCGCCATCTTCGCGTCTGCAGCGAACACTTGCTAGCGCAGTACCGGACAAACTCCTGCCCTCCTTTCCATACGGAGAACTAAACTGGGTCTCTCTGTTGTCCCTCTACGCCGCAAAGTAGTTTCAAGTTTCAGTCGTCAGTCCGAATTCTGTCTTGATGTACACTCTGCGGTAGTGTCCCTCGTACAAGTCTCTTCATCTCTGCATAACTCCTGCATGCAACATTCATTTGAATAACTTATGCAGCCAACATCCATTTCGTCCTACTTACTGTATTCAAGCTTCATCTTCCTGCACGCTTTCTACCTCCAATTGCTTCTTCCTTTCCCAAATTAACTATTGCGCGATAACCATACTTAACAATCATATACAACCGTTCACTCGGCGAAAGATCCGTACCCAAAGACTGGAAAGTTGTATAGGTCACACCAATATTCACAAAAGGTGGTAGTAGTAGTAGTAGTAGTAGTAATTCACTAAATTACGGGCCCAAATCATTAACGTCGATATGCAGCAGTATTTTGGAACATACATTGTGTTCGAACATTATGAATTACCTCGAAGAGAACGGCCTACTAATATACAGTCAACACGGATTTAGGAAACAGTGTTCTTGTGAAACGCAACCTGCTATTCACACACACGAAGTGTTGAGTGCTATTGACACGGGATTTAAAATTGATCTCGTATTTCTTGATTTCCAGTAGACTTTGGTCATTGTACCACACAAACGGTTTGTACTGAAATTGTGTGCATATGGAATGTCATCTGTTACGTGACTGGATTCCTCATCGCTTCCTTACATACGGTTCGTTCTTGAAAGCTACTAAGTACAATTTGATGCGACGATTTGCATTTCGGTTTATGTTTTCCTTACGTGATAATTCCGTTTGATATTGCTAACATTTGTACATCCAAGCATTTGCTTGAGTTGAGCGACTGCGAATGTGCCTCAGTGATATTTTAGTCATAGAGTTCTACGTCGTTCCTTTTGTCACTTGCAAAATTTTATTCTCAATGTGTTGAGTAAGTTGCCAATCTTCTGGAATTATCAAGATATGACTGAATATTTGTGCAGCTTTAGTGTGACATATTTTCATTACAGATAACTATATCGTTTGTAAAAGGTTTCGCGTTACTACTGATATTGTCCACAAGGTCATAAATATATTACACCAACAGCAAGGGACGCATCGCGCTTCCCTGGGGTGCAACGGAAGCAGCCGGCCGGGGTGGACGAGTGGTTCTAGGCGCTACAGTCTGGAACCGCGCGACAGCTACGGTCGCAGGTTCGAATCCTGCCTCGGGCATGGATGTGTGTGATGCTCTTAGGTTAGTTAGGTTTAAGTAGTTGTAGGGGACTGATGACCTCAGATGTTAAGTCCCATAGTGCTCAGAACCATTTGAATTTTTTTGCAACTGAAGCTACTTCTACATCTGTAGGTTACTATGCATCCACTGAAACGTGCTTCATTCTCCCTCAGTCGTGTTATGAACTACGCATGGTTCCTTTACGACTATACTTTCGCTAATAACCGTATACATAAAACTGAGAAAGATGCTTTTTGGAAGTTACGAAATACTGCCATGATCTATAGCTTTCAGAATGCCAGTATGTCATGCTGGTTGGAATGGAAGAGTTTAAGGTACTTCATTACATTTGCACTGGGGATATGTTCTCATATACACGCCATCTCTCTCTCTTCCTTCCCTCCCCCCCCCCCCAATCTCTCCCTCTTCCATCCCTCAGCCCCCCGTCTCTCTCTCTTCCTCCCCTCTCCCCCGTCTCTCTCTCTTCCTCCCCTCTACTGCGTCTCTCTCTCTTCCTCCCCTCTCCCCCCGTCACTCTTCCACACCTCTCCCCCCCTCTCTCTCTCTTTCTCCCCTATCCCTCTGTCTCTCTCTCTCTTCCTCCCCTCTCCCCCATCTCTCTCTCTTTCTCCCCTCTCCCCCCGCCTCTCTCTCTTCCTCCCATCTCTCTCTCTCTTCCTCCCATCTCTCTCTCTCTTCCTCCCATGTCTCTCTCTCTTTCTCCCCTCTCCCTCCGTCTCTCTCTCTCTTCCTCCCCTCTCCCCATCTCTCTCTCTCACTCCCCTACCCCCCTGCCTCTCTCTCTTCCCCCCCCTCTCTCCCTTCTTTCTCTCTCTCTCTCTCTTTTGTCTTTTTTTCATTTTCTGAGTGGATTATAAGCCCAGTCCTTACATCGCTGGGAAACAGTCAGCATTTATAAACTAGGACCACTCGCCATCCCATATGTTCACAATGTTTTTCATACAGAAATTAAAAGTTTGTTTCACCATTCCCATTATACACAATTTCTGTACGTTAATTTATTAAATAAAACCACTGAATTACAATTATAACATTACGGTAATATAAAACAAATATGTATGTGAAAGCTCGTGAAACTGTACCATAAATGTGTACAATTTTTCCTACCTCATCGTACCATCACCTTGCCATCTGAACATGAACAAGCTCACCGATTCATAAAAGTGACCTCTAGTTACAGGCACGCACCCTGTCTGCCGCTCACTTCGCAACTATACGTACACTGACTGCGCTGCGTTCGCACAGTTGCCTCTGTTCCTAAATAAGGCAGAGCTTGGTGTGCAAGTGTAATAGCATCCCCGTTAAGGAACGGGAAAACGCACCACCTGTAGATGAACGAGGAATAAACGATGAGCTGATAAAAAATTCAGAACCGGGCGCAGCAGATATCTGACTGTTGCTCCGTTGATGTTGCTGCTGGCGGAAAGCAATGCATACTTAAGCAGCGTTACAGCAGTAAACAGTAAGAGAGGAAATGTAATTCAGTAAATAATGAATCAGAAAGATTTGAAATGAAAGTCTGAGTAAGACAACGATACTGCCTCTCACCGCTTCCGTTTGACCGTATCCAGGACAGTTAACCCGAGAATCATAGGCAGAAACCTGTCATCACAATATCTCAAGCGGAATCACGCTTATCTAAAGCATGGGCTTAAATTCGACTCTTAGCTGTCGCTTATACTGTAGAATTTTTCGCGCAGAATTCGGACATTCCACTCATAAAAAATACAACAATAAAATGTAGGGCTGCAAATATGTTTTCAAATGGGAAAATACGTGAACATGGGCGAAAATGATTCAACCAGGACAACGAAGACAGTGTGATACCAAAAGAACACAATAGATCTGATGATTAGGAGCAGTTCTCGCCCCGATTTCAGCCAGAAGGCAACAGCCGAAGAGAGAGTGAGAAAGATGGGCACAGTATTCAGAATATGCTAGAACACAGTCCAAATTCAACTTCAGATACTGCTGAAGTCGCTCTTGAATGTTTATACGCACTAGAGAACATCATATAGGATTAAAAAGTTACCACCAGATTAATTTACATCGCCCTTGAGATCAAACAAGCAGTTATATGAAGAGTTCGAGAAACTCTCAGACATAACAAATAAATGTAGGAATTAAAACAATGAAACCAGCAAGTGCTGTACGTAAGGTATTGACTTACTAGGACAACTGAAAGATCCAAGCCTCATGGGTGCAAGAAGTAAATCAGTATCTAGGTATCTGAAGAAGAATAAAAAATGACAGAAAAGGTCAGAGCATAAAGAACTGGAGTGGTGGTTCTGTCCAATGAGATAATGAGAACCACAAGAATAGTATTCTCGCAACATTAAAATGCTAATAAGATTGGTGTTTGACACTAGTAGACTTCTCATTGCTAAGATTGCACTCATAGCCTGTGGCAGTCCGCTTTTTGTCCAATTTTGATTCCAAGGTAGCGGAATGCCTTCATGCTTATACTTCGTTGTTGCCGATTCTGATGATGCGTTTATCGCTATCATTTCTGCTACTCCACATTCTTTAGTCTTTCTTCTGATTCCTCTAAACTCACAGTGTGTGCTAATCGTGCTGTTCATTTCATCAACAAGTCCCCTAATTCTTCCTCACTTTCGATAATGATAGCAATATAGCCAGTGATTTATATTTGCTGTCCACCCTGGATTTTAAACTCACTCTTGAACCTCCGTTTTATTTCCGTCATTTTTTCTTCAGCGTATAGAATGAGTAGTAGAAGTGAAACATTACATCCCTTCCCTTACACTTTCTTTAATCCGATCACTTCGTTCTTGCTCTTCGATTTTTATGTCTTTGTTTATGTACGTGTTGTACGTTATCCACTTTCCCCTGCAAATAATCTCCTAGAATTTAGAGGACCTTGAACCATTTTATACTGTCAAATGCTTTTTGTAGATTGACTGATCTCAAGGAGGTTTCATGATTTTTTTTGAATCTTGCTTCCATTATCAAACGTGACGTGTGAACTGCCTCCTTTCCTAAAGCTAACCTGAGCCTCATCTAACAGCTCCGTAACTGTACTTTCCATTCTTCTGTCTATTATCCTTGAGCATCAACTGTTAAGGCGACTGTGGGGTAGTTCTGGCACTTACCCGGTCTTGCTATCTTCGGGATTGTGTGAATGATACTTTTCCTAAAACCTAATGGCATATCTACAGATTTACAGATTGAACAGTCGTTTTGTTGCTATTTCTCCTCTCCCCTCCTCCCCCCTCCCCCCCCCCCCCCCACCAAATGAATTTCTGAAATGATCGACGTCTCCGTCATATTTGATGGCATATCTTCTAAAGCTTTGTTGAACTGAATCTGTCATAGGTCTTCCGTATCGACTTCCATTTCTTCTTCTGTCGCATCATCTTCTCCGTCTTAGTGGCCTCCAGTGTAGGATCTCCATCGATCCACTCGCTTCTTTTCCCTTTCACAGTGCAATTCCTCTTGTATTATTAATGCTGACGTTAATTTGAATTTCACCAAAGATTATTTTGAATTTCCTATCTGCTGAATTAGTCCTTCCAACAACCATTTCTCTTTAGACTTCTTCGCGTTTTCCTTGCAGCAATTAAGTTTCGGCTTCCCTAGACTTCCTTTTTGTTACATTCGTGAGTTATATTGCTTTATGCCTGTATTTTCCTGAACACTCTTTTCACTCCTTCTGTCGATCAATTAGTCCTTCAAGTGTGACTACTAAACATTTTAGGGGCAGTTTCCATACACAAAAACAAGAAATTAACGTCTAGGAACCGTGGCTCTTAAATGCATACCTTAACAGCTATGAGCACTTCTTCATCTTCGATACTATCAAAAGGATCTCTTCTACTGAAAGGACTTTGCTTTCCATATTTTGGAAGGAGGTAGTATGGACCAAACGAAGAAAATAATGTGCAGTTAACATGGGGTCTAGAAAGCATAGCGAAATAGCTATGAGCACATGTTCATCTTCGACAGTGTGAAACACATCCCTCAACTTTTTTCTTCTTGGGACACCCTGTATACTTACCACTGTACTTCCATACTATTTACTACTTTATTGGCTACAGTCCGGAACCTCGCGACCGCTACGGTCGCAGGTTCGAATCCTCCCTCGGGCATGGATGTGTGTGATGTCCTTAGGTTAGTGAGGTTTAAGTAGTTCTAAGTTCTAGGGGACTGATGACCTCAGAAGTTAAGTGCCATACTGCTCAGAGCCATTTCAACCTTTTTTTTTTTAGATTTTTTTCAAACTTACCTCTCTGATGATTGCTTACCACGCCATAACTTATAGTGCACTGGGAAATACATAATACACTCCTGGAAATGGAAAAAAGAACACATTGACACCGGTGTGTCAGACCCACCATACTTGCTCCGGACACTGCGAGAGGGCTGTACAAGCAATGATCACACGCACGGCACAGCGGCCACACCAGGAACCGCGGTGTTGGCCGTCGAATGGCGCTAGCTGCGCAGCATTTGTGCACCGCCGCCGTCAGTGTCAGCCAGTTTGCCGTGGCATACGGAGCTCCATCGCAGTCTTTAACACTGGTAGCATGCCGCGACAGCGTGGACGTGAACCGTATGTGCAGTTGACGGACTTTGAGCGAGGGCGTATAGTGGGCATGCGGGAGGCCGGGTGGACGTACCGCCGAATTGCTCAACACGTGGGGCGTGAGGTCTCCACAGTACATCGATGTTGTCGCCAGTGGTCGGCGGAAGGTGCACGTGCCCGTCGACCTGGGACCGGACCGCAGCGACGCACGGATGCACGCCGAGACCGTAGGATCCTACGCAGTGCCGTAGGGGACCGCACCGCCACTTCCCAGCAAATTAGGGACACTGTTGCTCCTGGGGTATCGGCGAGGACCATTCGCAACCGTCTCCATGAAGCTGGGCTACGGTCCCGCACACCGTTAGGCCGTCTTCCGCTCACGCCCCAACATCGTGCAGCCCGCCTCCAGTGGTGTCGCGACAGGCGTGAATGGAGGGACGAATGGAGACGTGTCGTCTTCAGCGATGAGAGTCGCTTCTGCCTTGGTGCCAATGATGGTCGTATGCGTGTTTGGCGCCGTGCAGGTGAGCGCCACAATCACGACTGCATACGACCGAGGCACACAGGGCCAACACCCGGCATCATGGTGTGGGGAGCGATCTCCTACACTGGCCGTACACCACTGGTGATCGTCGAGGGGACACTGAATAGTGCACGGCACATCCAAACCGTCATCGAACCCATCGTTCTACCATTCCTAGACCGGCAAGGGAACTTGCTGTTCCAACAGGACAATGCACGTCCGCATGTATCCCGTGCCACCCAACGTGCTCTAGAAGGTGTACATCAACTACCCTGGCCAACAAGATCTCCGGATCTGTTCCCCATTGAGCATGTTTGGGACTGGATGAAGCGTCGTCTCACGCGGTCTGCACGTCCAGCACGAACGCTGGTCCAACTGAGGCGCCAGGTGGAAATCGCATGGCAAGCCGTTCCACAGGACTACATCCAGCATCTCTACGATCGTCTCCATGGGAGAATAGCAGCCTGCATTGCTGCGAAAGGTGGATATACACTGTACTAGTGCCGACATTGTGCATGCTCTGTTGCCTGTATCTATGTGCCTGTGGTTCTGTCAGTGTGATCATGTGATGTATCTGACCCCAGGAATGTGTCAATAAAGTTTCCCCTTCCTGGGACAATGAATTCACGGTGTTCTTATTTCAATTTCCAGGAGTGTATATTGAGCAGTTTTACTGATTAATGTTCCAATAGGGTACATACTGACCTCGCAATATTTTTTCTTATTACGCAGATTTGACACTTTTAAGCGTTAAAATATATCTTCGGTTGCCCAAGATTTCTTCGCATTTACCTTCTCTGTCTAACTTCTGTGATTCGCCTTTTTATAGACGTCAATTCGCCTTCAACGTAAATGCCTACTGTGGTATTCATTATGACACTATCTGCTGACTCATAGAACTTCATACGCACTTCATCATTCCTTAGTATAGCAGTAGGACTTCTGTACTCCAGTATCACATTTCGTTCCACACTGATTCTCTTTTCATCGCCACTAATTTTGATAGGTTTCTACATCCGCTCCTGGGCATTTTTTGAAAACTATTTTGTGATAATGAGGGAATCCTGACGAAAGAAAAGGAACCAAAGAAGTGAAGACAGTTGCCCACTAGCGGCTGAAGCGATAAAAAATGAATCAAATAAAGAATCACTAATCCTGGAATATTGACTGACTGCCACAGGCGGGATCTTGGAATGTTCCTACAAGCTATCACTTGTGACTCTTGACTTCCACCAGCTTACAGTAAGCTTGTTCGATGTTCAGTAAAATGTGGTTCGTATACTGTAAGGCTCAGTGCTCAAACCAGATGTCACTGACTACTTTGTTCAGTCAATTACTGCCTCGTAAGAACCAGACTTCAACACTTACAGACAGGTATGGTTGTTCCCCACCATTTAACATTAGATCTTTTTAAGGACCGGATCTGTGCAGAATAAGCTAAAAAAATAGAGAAAAGGGAAAAAGATCTTGAAGGGGCTCATTTGTCTAGAGCGTAGTTTGCAGAAACTATACTATTCATAATGTTGTTGTTGTTTTTGGGGAAGGAGACCGGACAGCGAGGTCATCGGTCTCATCGGATTAGGAAAGGACGGGGAAGGAAGTCGGCCGTGCCCTTTGAAAGGAACCATCCCGGCATTTCGGCCGGTGTGGCCGTGCGGTTAAAGGCGCTTCAGTCTGGAACCGCGTGACCGCTACGGTCGCAGGTTCGAATCCTGCCTCGGGCATGGATGTGTGTGATGTCCTTAGGTTAGTTAGGTTTAATTAGTTCTAAGTTCTAGGCGACTGATGACCTCAGAAGTTAAGTCGCATAGTGCTCAGAGCCGAGCCATCCCGGCATTTGCTTGGAGCGATGTAGGGAAATCACGGAAAACCTAAATCAGGATGGCCGGACGCGGGATTGAACCGACGTCCTCCCGAATGCGAGTTCAATAATTGAGATGAGGTATGAAATTAGAGCGAGTTGAGTGTAAGTCTGGCGAGACATATGTTTGACGAGCTACCTCGTCATTTGTCTGAAGCAGTCAGCACCTTCGGATAGGCTTCTAGAAATGCAGCGTTGCACTCACGTAACTCAGGTAACATGGCAATAAGAGGGATAACTTTCCTATAGTATCTATTCCTAAAATTCTCCATGTCTATGTTAAAGTGATCTAGCAGCACTGTCACGACCAGTGAAGGACACATTTATATTTCCAATATCTACAATGATTTTCATGGTAAGAATGTCGGATAAACCATCTCCCGGCCTATAGAGGAATGTTCAGAATTTACATTTCATGCTACTTGGATTTCCTTCCATGTGAGTCCCCTTTCCGACACAGAGAAAAACGGAAGGTTTAGCAACAGTTTTATACGCAGAAGACAGAATGAAAACTGATCGACGAATATTTTGGAGATAATAAAGGAAGGACTAACTCATCAAACTAAAATATTACACTAAGGACCTGCCATATAAAAGAAAATAGAGAAGAAAGAAGTAGACGAACAGGCAAGTTGCGCCAGACTTGTAAGCCTTATACCTTTCGTAACTGACGCTTCAGAAACTTTGTTATATTCTAGAAGGCCTACGATTTTACCGATCGAAACACACTACACATAATCTCAATCTTGAAAGTAATGGGCTTTCGTAGCAAAAAGTGATAATACAACAGACCCTGACTGACATAAAAATCGAAGTCATATTGGCAGGCGAGATTTGATCAGGACAGGCATAGGTGGAAATGTTGAGTTCCACAGGCAGTGTGTGGGCGAGCACTTACCTGTTGCAATAACGCATCACCTTCCTGTTGCGAGGCCTGGAGTGCGGCCATTGCACTCGGCGAGACAGCGCTCTTCTGGTCTACGTCGTATGCGATGCGCAAGCGACCATCTGTGTCGTGCTGGCAGAATCTACTTTCATCGCTGAAGACCTTGGCGCGCCATTCCATCTTGCAAGTGATTCTCTGACGACACCAGATGCTGTGGCGTGAACGGAAGACGGGCTAGGGGGTGTGTGCGTGACTGTAGTTCCACTTCTAATAACCGGTCTGCAACATTTCGTGTTGACACGTATGGTCTCACAAACCCTATTATCCGTGATGTGGCAGAGTACGAGCTGCCACTGCTGTCCTTACAATACGACGATCCTGGCGCGTCTGTACTGCATGGACGTCGAACATCGTCTACGTGTGTGGGAATGATGGCATGGCCAGTGATACCAGCATCGTTACACGACTGACGCAGCACGACTTACATGGCATTTCTCCAAACGGACCATGCCGCCAATAGGAGCTACAATATAACCCCTTTCAAAGTCGCTCATTTGGCTGTAGGAAGCACGAGATCCTCTCCGTGGCATGGTTTCGTGCTTGTTTCAGACATTTGCACCACACTGAGCCTTCTGCAGGTGAGCATTCCCTATTAGATGGATCTCTGGTAGCTATGCTACTACGCCATCTGTTGGCGGCCGATGCTGAAACCATTATCCGTATATGAACTGTTAGCCTCGTGGCATGCGCCGTTATATATTCGAAATCGATGTCATCTTTCCAGGATGGTATTTTTTACAATCCAGTGGCACCCAGGAACTTTTTAATCTACTTGTCGTTTGATAAATTTTGGTGCCGAAGTGAGAATGTGTAAAGAAGGGGTCAAAACTGCGGTCAGCATTGTTTGCTGGAACATAAACATGATAAACGAAGGTCTACTTCTTGCAACAGATCCTAAGATATTTTCCGAACTACCTCTACCGTATATACACACACACAAACACACATACTCTGTAAACTACTGTGGAGTGCGTGGCAGGGGCACATAGCATTACACTACATACGCTACTGGCCATTAAAATTGCTACACCACGAAGATGACGTGCTACAGACGCGAAATTTAACCGACAGGAAGAAGATGCTGTGATATGCAAATGATTACCTTTTCAGAGCATTCACACAAGGTTGGCGCCGGGGGCGACACCTAAAACGTGCTGACATGAGGAAAGTTTCCAACCGATTTCTCATACACAAACAGCAGTTGACCGGCGTTGCCTGGTGAAACGTTGTTGTGATGCCTCGTGTAAGGAGGAGAAATGCATACCATCACGTTTCCGACTTTGATAAAGGTCGGATTGTAGCCTATCGCGATTGCGGTTTATCGTATCGCGACACTGCTGCTCGCGTTGGTCGAGATCCAATGACTGTTAGCATTATATGGAATCCGTGGGTTCAGGAGGGTAATACGGAACACCGCGCTGGTTCCCAACGGCCTCGTATCACTAGCAGTCGAGATGACAGGCATCTTATCCGCACGGCTGTAACGGATCGTGCAGCCACGTCTCGATCCCTGAGTCAACAGATGGGGACTTTTGCAAGACAACAACCATCAGCACGAATAGTTCGACGAAGTTTGCAGCAGCATAGACTATCAGCTCAGAGACCATAGCTGCGGTTTCCCTTGACGCTGCCTCACAGACAGGAGCGCCTGCGATGTTGTACTCAACGACGAACCTGGGTGCACGAATGGCAAAACGTCATTTTTTCGGATGAATCCAGGTTCTGTTTACAGCATCGTGATGGTCGCATCCGTGTTTGGCTACATCGCGGTGAACGCACATTGGAACCGTGTATTCGTCATCGCCACACTGACGTATCACCCGGCATGATTGTATGCGGTGCCATTGGTTACACGTCTCGGTCACCTCTTGTTTGCATTGACGGCACTTTGAACATTGGTCGTTACATTTCAGATGTTTTACGACCTGTGGCTCTACCCTTCATCCGATCCCTGCGAAACTTCACATTTCAGCAGGATAATGCACGACTGCATGTTACAGGTCCTGTACGGGCCTTTCTGGATACAGAAAATGTTCGACTGTTGCCTTGGCCAGCACATCTCCACGTCTCTCACAAATTGAAAACGTCTGGTCAGTGGTGGCCGAGCAACTGGCTCTTCACAATACACCAGTCACTATTCTAGGTGAACTGTGGTATCGTGTTGAAGCTGCATGGGCAGCTGTACCTGTACATGCCATCCAAGCTCTGTTTGACTAAATGCCCTGGCGTATCAAGTCGTTATTATGGCCAGAGGTGGTTGTTCTGGGTACTGATTTCTCAGGATTTATGCACCTAAATTGTGTGAAAATGTAGTCACATGTCAGTTCTAGTATAATATATTTGACCAATGAATACCAGGTTATCATCTGCATTTCTTCTTGGTGTAACAATTTTAGTAGCCAATAGTGTATTACGGTTTCTTCGCGCTCCAATATTATTTCGGATTCCTCTTGCTCCGGTCGTGGGTGGAGCGGCGCTAGAGGCACACCTTATATAGCTTCCAGAGCACGGTAATTAATTTAATCTGGTGTTCTTGGTCCCTACGGGAGCGGCGCTAAGGAGATGAAGTGTACTCCTAACTTCCCGACTTAGTACAGGTTCTCGAAAACTTTGTAAATAAGTTTTCTCAATTACAATACGCGTCTATCTTTAAGCGTCTTACAATTCAGGTTTTTTTTTTTTTTTTTTTTTTTTTTTTTTGAAACTTGCGGTAATCTGTGCCGCCCATCTTTGTATTCGTCCAATACTCCCTGTCAGTCCTACTTGGTATGGGTTCATTCTCTTGACCAACATTCTAAAACGGGCATCAAAAATCATTTGCCAGCTGTCTCCCCTGTAGAGTGACAGCATTTTCCCAGTATGCTGCCAGTGAACCGAAGTATGTTACCTGCTTGGCATGCGGCTTAGCCAGTGTGATCGTTCAGAATAAGCAGGATGAAATGCAGTGACACGACCACCAAACACTTGAACCTGCACTGCGAACCTCTGTTGCTTACAGAGAACTCCCTTAAAAAAGCGTTCCGTCCAGGGAGACCGTAAAGTCAAATATCGAAATATGGACGATAGAAACATTTTTTTCTTTATTTTTTTGTGGGGTCATCAGCTTACTGACTGGTACGATGCGGCACGCCACAAATTCGTTTCCTCTGACAGCCTCTTCATCTCAGAGCAGCATTTGTAACATTCGTCATCAATTATTTGCCGTATAAAGTTCTACGAGTCAGCAGATAGTGTCATACTGAATACCACAGTATGTAGTTACGTTGAAGGTGAATTGACGTCTATAAAAATGGGAATCACTGTAGTTGGATACAGAAGATAAATGCAGAGAAATCTTGGGCAACCGAAGACACATTTTAACGCTTCAAAGTGTCAAAATGGTGTACTCGGGGAAACACTACGAGGTCAGTACGTACCGTATTGGAACAGTAACCAGTAAAACTGCTCAATATGTTACGTATTTCCATGTGCACTGTATGTTATGGGGTGGTAAACAATCATATCAGTGAGCCAGGAGCACAAAATCATACGTGGTTGTTTCAGTGGTAAGTTTGAAAAAAATCTGCAGGAAACTTATCATTGTCAACTCCTGTTAGTAAACATACGCTCTCACGAGGAAAATGAATTCGAAAGGGAAGGGTTCACAACCAACTTTAGACCGCCACGTCAGTTTCAAGACTTCCATAAAATGCTTCTTTAAGCACAGGTAAACACTCCAACCTACCGGATGAATCTATACCAGAAGTTTCACCCACATGTCTCCTTCACACTATTATCCAGATAACCGCCAGTTACCGTGCTAGTTTTTGAAAAGAGAGAGTAGCTACATCATGTGCATCGGAGTTTTCTCCAAAATCTGAATCTTCTGTAACTTCTTCCCAGCAATTACACTACTGGCCACTAAAATTGCTAAACCAAGAACAGTCAGAACATCGTCTTTCTTGGACGAACGCCATCTCCATGACGTAATTCCTATAGATTTAAACGAAACATACACGAATGTCAGTATGATTCTACTCACTATAAAAAACAACCGAAAATGAGTAACATTACATTTATTACATACGTTTATGTACACAAACAGTTTTCGTTATGTCATATGTTTTCAATAGTTATCCTACACGTGCACTATCAGAGCAGCACTTGTAACATTCGTCCTCAATTATGTGCCGGATATACCGTATGTATTCTAATCTTTATCGTCCTCTACAGTTTTTGCCCTCTGCTGCTCTCTCTGGTACCATGGAAGTTATCCCTTGATTTCTTAACAGTTATCCTATCATCCTGCCCCTTCTGCTTGTCAGCGTTTTCCTCTCCGATTCTGCGCACAACTTCCTCATTCCTTACCTTAGCAGTTCACGTAATTTTCAACATTCGTCTGTAGCACCATTCTCTTTTTATCCGGTTCCCCCACAGCCTACGTTTCACTACCATACAATGCAATACTACATTCTTAGGAATTCCTTCCTCAATTTAAGGCCTATGTTTGATTCTAGTACACTTCTCTTGGCGAGGAACGTACTTTTTGCCAGTGGTAGCCTGCTTTTGATGTCCTCCTCGCTCCGTCCGTCATGGGTTATTTTGCTGCCTACGCAGTGGAATTCATGAAGTTCCTCTACTTCGCTACTATCAACCCTAATATTAAGTTTATCGCTGTTCTCATTTCTTGCACCTCTCATTTCGTCTTTCTACGATTTACCGTCAGTCCATATTCTGTACTCATTTCACTGTTCATTCTATTCAGGAAATCCGTACTTTTTCTTCCCTTTTACTGAAGACAGTAATGTCATCAGCGAATCTTATGATTGACATCCTTTCGCCTTGAATTTTAATTCCATCATTGAACTTTTTATTATTTTCATCAATGAAGCACTTAAATGTGTATAATTAAAAACAAGGAGCTTATGTGATGAAATAAGTGCTTGAGAACGTGCATTAGATTGGTAACCTCATCTCACAGTTACGTGCATTTAATAGTCACCCACTGGAAAGTACAAACGATTTCGGTGTTGCGTGTTTCATATTTGCTACAAATTTACCAGTTTCAGCTTATGTACACGTATCGTATAATCAACTTTCCAACATGGTCCCTACGTAAAAAAAGGCTATATATTCGTCTCTGTGATGAACATGTGGAAAAAGGGGCAGCAATCGCGATAGGGTCCCAGCAAAGAGCGAAGAAGAACCCGTCGGGAGCACATCGGACAATTTCAGATAAAACTGATTGCTGTTTGTATATATAGAGGAAACAGTTCTTTCAAAAAAATCATCTTGCATTGCAGATATTTTCACCAAGAGAAGTTATTATACTTAGCACAGCAGAGCAGCGTAGCAGAATCTATTTGAAAGTGGTGTCATTTAAATGATTTGCATTGACAGCATGAAATGGAGTCTACAAAACGTATTGATATCGTGCGTCAGCACTAAAATTAAATTATGAACAAAATCAAATTCTCAGATTTAGTTGCCTTTATTCATTCAATTTTATGCAAAAATCTCTCCCACAAGCTCGACAGTATCAGTTACTAATTTTTAGCCACATTGGCCCAGGAAGCACAAGAGTAAAACTGTGGCCATTTCACCTGCACGTTTTTGTTGCCGCCTATGAGTATCGGACAAGATTTGCCACTGGATTCAAAACTTCCTTGCAGACAGAACACAACCTGTCGACAGATATGAAGGTAATTTCCGGGATAACACAAGGAAGCGTGATAGGGACATTATTATTTACAGTGTATATAAATGATCTAGTAAAAAGCGTCGGATGCTTTTTAAGACTGTTGCGGTTGTCAATAGCAAAGTAGCAACTCCAGAAGGAAGTATCGATTTGCAGAATGATCTGCAGAAGACTGTTGAATGCTGCAGGTTCTGGCACTTGATCCTGAACGCAAAGAAATGTAACATACGAGGTGCATTCAAGTTCTAAGGCCTCCGACTTTTTTTCTCCGGACTGGAAAGAGATAGAAACATGCGCATTGTTTTAAAATGAGGCGGCCTTCATTGTCAATACGTCCCAGAGATGGCAGCACCGTACGGCAGATGGAATTTTACCGCCAGCGGCGAGAATGAGAACTGTTTTAAATACTTAAAATGGCGACGTTTTCCTTACTTGAACAGCGTGCAATCATTCGTTTTCTGAATTTGCGTGGTGTGAAACCAATTGAAATTCATCGACAGTTGAAGGAGACATGTGGTGATGGAGTTATGGATGTGTCGAAAGTACGTTCGTGGGTGCGACAGTTTAATAAAGGCAGAACATCGTGTGACAACAAACCGAAACAACGTCGGGCTCGCACAAGCCAGTCTGACGACATGATCGAGAAAGTGCAGAGAATTGTTTTGGGGGATCGCCGAATGACTGTTGAACAGATCGCCTCCAGAGTTGGCATTTCTGTGGGTTCTGTGCACACAATCCTGCATGACGACCTGAAAATGCGAAAAGAGTCATCCAGGTGGGTGCCACGAATGCTGACGGACGACCACATGGCTGCCTGTGTGGCATGTTGCCAAGCAATGTTGACGTGCAACGACAGCATGAATGGGACTTTCTTTTCGTCGGTTGTGACAATGGATGAGACGTGGATGCCATTTTTCAATCCAGAAACAAAGCGCCAGTCAGCTCAATGGAAGCACACAGATTCACCGCCACCAAAAAAATTTCGGGTAACCGCCAGTGCTGAAAAAATGGTGTCCATGTTCTGGGACAGCGAGGGCGTAATCCTTACCCATTGCGTTCCAAAGGGCACTACGGTAACAGGTGCATCCTACGAAAATGTTTTGAAGAACAAATTCCTTCCTGCACTGCAACAAAAAAGTCTGGGAAGGGGTGCGCGTGTGCTGTTTCACCAAGACAAAGCACCCGCACATCGAGCTAACGTTACGCAACAGTTTCTTCGTGATAACAACTTTGAAGTGATTCCTCATGCTCCCTACTCACCTGACCTGGCTCCTAGTGACTTTTGGCTTTTTCCAACAATGAAAGACACTCTCCGTGGCCGCACATTCACCAGCTGTGCTGCTATTGCCTCAGCGATTTTCCAGCGGTCAAAATAGACTCCTAAAGAAGCCTTCACCGCTGCCATGGAATCATGGCGTCAGCGTTACGAAAAATGTGTACGTCTGCAGGGTGATTACGTCGAGAAGTAACTCCAGTTTCATCGATTTCGGGTGAGTATTTAATTAGAAAAAAAAATCGGAGGCCTTAGAACTTGAATGCACCTCGTATTGCGCATGCATAGGGAAAGAAGCCACTACTTTACAGCTTCACTACTGATGAGAAACTGCTAGAAACCGTATCTACCACAAAATATCTGGGAGTAACTATTCAGAGCGATATTAAGTGGAATGCCCACATAAAATAGGAAATGCAGATACCAGACTCAGATTCGTAGGAAAAATCGTAAGATAATATAATTCATCCATGAAAGAAGTGACTTACAAGACGCTTGTGTACTGTTCATCTTTCTGGAATCCTTATCAGGTACCACTGATAGAAGAGGTAGATCAGATCCAACGTAGAGCGACCCTAATCGTCAGTGGATCGATTAGTCGGCGCGAAAGCATTACCTAAATGCTCAAGAAACCCCAGTGGCTATCGTTAGAAGAGACCCGTTGTGCATCACGGGGAGGTTTACTATTGAAATTTTGAGAGAGCAGTTTCCAGAAAGAGTCGGACGACACATTAATTCCTCCCACAGACATATTGCATAATGACCACGAAGAGAAAATTCGAGAACTTAGAGCTAATACAGAGGCTTTCCGACAATCATTCTTCCACTCGCGAATGGAACAGCGTCTGGGGCGTCATTAGTGGTGCCAAAAGTTCCCTCCGTCACATACCAAGAGATGGCTTGAGGCGTATGATGTACAGGGTGTTTCAAAAATGATCGGTATATTTGAAACGGCAATAAAACCTAAACGAGCAGCGATAGAAATACACCGTTTGTTGCAATATGCTTGGGACAACAGTACATTTTCAGGCGGACAAACTTTCGAAATTACAGTAGTTACAATTTTCAACAACAGATGGCGCTGCAAGTGATGTGAAAGATATAGAAGACAACGCAGTCTGTGGGTGCGCCATTCTGTACGTCGTCTTTCTGCTGTAAGCGTGTGCTGTTCACAACGTGCACGTTTGCTGTAGACAACATGGTTTATTCCTTAGAACAGAGGATTTTTCTGGTGTTGGAATTCCACCGCCTAGAACACAGTGTTGTTGCAACAAGACGAAGTTTTCAACGGAGGTTTAATGTAACCAAAGGACCGAAAAGCGATACAATAAAGGATCTGTTTGAAAAATTTCAACGGACTGGGAACGTGACGGATGAACGTGCTGGAAAGGTAGGGCGACCGCGTACGGCAACCACAGAGAGCAACGCGCAGCTAGTGCAGCAGGTGATCCAACAGCGGCCTCGGGTTTCCGTTCGCCGTGTTGCAGCTGCGGTCCAAATGACGCCAACGTCCACGTATCGTCTCATGCGCCAGAGTTTACACCTCTATCCATACAAAATTCAAACGCGGCAACCCCTCAGCGCAGCTACCATTGCTGCACGGGAGACATTCGCTAACGGTATAGTGCACAGGATTGATGACGGCGATATGCATGTGGGCAGCATTTGGTTTACTGACGAAGCTTATTTTTACCTGGACGGCTTCGTCAATAAACAGAACTGGCGCATTTGGGGAACCGAAAAGCCCCATGTTGCAGTCGCATCGTCCCTGCATCCTCAAAAAGTACTGGTCTGGGCCGCCATTTCGTCCAAAGGAATCATTGGCCCATTTTTCAAATCCGAAACGATTACTGCATCACGCTATCTGGATATTCTTCGTGAATTTGTGGCGGTACAAACTGCCTTAGACGACACTGCGAACACCTCGTGGTTTATGCAAGATGGTGCCCGGCCACATCGCACGGCCGACGTCTTTAATTTCCTGAATGAATATTTCGATGATCGTGTGATTGCTTTGGGCTATCCGAAACATACAGGAGGCGGCGTGGATTGGCCTCCCTATTCGCCAGACATGAACCCCTGTGACTTCTTTCTGTGGGGACACTTGAAAGACCAGGTGTACCGCCAGAATCCAGAAACAATTGAACAGCTGAAGCAGTACATCTCATCTGCATGTGAAGCCATTCCGCCAGACACGTTGTCAAAGGTTTCGGGTAATTTCATTCAGAGACTACGCCATATTATTGCTACGCATGGCGGATATGTGGAAAATATCGTACTATAGAGTTTCCCAGACCGCAGCGCCATCTGTTGTTGAAAATTGTAACTACTGTAATTTCGAAAGTTTGTCTGCCTTAAAATGTACTGTTGTCCCAAGCATATTGCAACAAACGGTGTATTTCTATCGCTGCTCGTTTAGTTTTTATTGCCGTTTCAAATATACCGGTCATTTTTGAAACACCCTGTAGATGTAGGTGAATGTAAGTTTCAGTTTCTTCTAAATGAGACAATGTAGTCAACAACAAAGCCCATGACAGAGTATGGTTTCAGAGACATTGCATCAAACGTCTAGGGTAATAGAACACGTCATAGGGAATGACTGTTGTTGCAGGCAAAATGTTCGTTGCAAATTCCCGGTGAAGCTATGCAATCTTTGGTGTTTTTAGGCCCTGGGACTATGAGATATCACCTATTCTATGTGCCACATACTTCCTAAGTCAACACACTTTTAGATTTTCAACAATAAGAATGAGTGTCTCTTAGTGACGAAGCATATGTTAGAGAGAAACAGGAACATTAGCCTTTCTGGGCTTAGTCCCATTTCATACGGAGCTCATGGCTGAATTGCAGGCAACAAACAAGGCAAAGAGCGCCACAGAGTCACTACATTGCAGCGCCTCTCATGGGCAGAACCAGTACGAAAAGATAACGGTCACTGGAAAATGTCAGAAAATATTTCGTCTCTACAAAAAGTTTTACCTCATGACACTGTCTTCCACCCATAGATGTTTGATTTAATATCTCTGAAACACCCTGTATGCACAGAAACAGCAAGGTTAGAATATCTAGACACTTGAACAACGGCCCCACACGAAGTTCGAGAACTGACACCGCAGAGAAGTCTGACTGGTATTTTCGGGCTAAAGAACATTCCTGCTGAGTGCACAGAGCTGTCTCAAAATATAGCACCGTACTAGGTGTCAGAACGTAAACAACTTTAGCGTTTCAATGTCAGAGACGGTGGAGATGATCCTTACAATGAAGAGAGCAGCGTTCAGCTCCTGCACAAGATCTTGAACGTGATACTTCAAAGACAGCCTTGCATCTACCTTCTGTCCTAAAATGGTTCAAATAGCTCTGAGCACTATGGCACTTAACGTCTGAGGTCATCAGTCCCCTAGAACGTAGAACTACTTAAACCTAACTAACCCAAGGACAACACACACATCCATGCCCGAGGCAGGATTCGAACCTGCGACCGTAGCGGTCGCGCGGTTCCAGACTGTAGCGCCTAGAACCGCTCGGCCACTCCAGTCGGCTCCTTCTGTCCTAGAAACTTCAAATGGTCGACTTCATTGACTGTTCGCTCACCGTCGGACAGTAAAATTCCGCTTTTACAATTCTTCGGAGAAGCCGTCAGGTTGGTGGGTAAGTTCGTAGTGTTTTTGTTTTGCGTATTGGTACTCCGTTTCCTCTGGGTTTATTTATCGATTTTCGTGTCTTATCTGCAGTTCACTGTTGATTTTTAGAAGCCAATTGTCAATTTGTCGTTTGGAGATAGAGAATGGACCTGTGAACGCTAGAAATCGGAGTGCCAAGTGGAGAAATCGGAACATTCCCGGCGCATTTTTCTGTCTGAGTTAAGTGGAGGGGTGACGCGCAGCAACAAACATTTGCGCGGTGACTGGGATAATGCCATTGGACAGAGCACGACAAGAAAGTGGTTTTATCGTTTTATGGAGGATCGTTTTGAGATTAATAGCAATCCACTTTCAGGAAGGGGTTTGATTAACGTCGTTTAAACGCCTTAATCCGCAATGATCCACTTCAGAGTACACGAGAACTGTGCGTTGATGATGTGTTATGAACCCACCATCGTGCAACATTTGAATACAATGGGGAAGGTTCAAAGATCGGCTATCTGGGTACCTCATGTTCTAAGCTAAAATCACAACAGTTAGTGGGTAACCATATGTGCATCTCTGTTTGTTCGCCATCAACTGGCTCGTGAACAAGAACGACCATTCGTATCCTGTCCTGTTACTGGTGGCGATAAATGGTGTCTTTACGCTGACATAAGACAAAGAAAGGAACGGTTAAGCCCAAACAAAGTGACTCCCCGTAGCAAGATCTGGTCCACCCACAAAAGATAATGTTACGCATGTGGTGGAAGATCGACGGTGTGGTGCACTACACACATCAAAAATGGTTCAAATGGATCTAAGCACTATGGGACTTAACATCTGAGGTCATCAGTCCCCTAGACTTAGAACAACTTAAATCTAACTGACCGTAAGGACATCACACACATCCATGCCCGAGGCAGGATTCGAACCTGCAACCATAGCAGCAGCGCTGTTCCGGACTGAAGCGCCTAGAACCGATCGATCGCAGTGGCCGGCAATACACACATCAATAAAAAGTTTTGCATCACCGCCGTTCCCAGAACTCCTGAGGATAGACGTTGAGTGTGGATGTTGTATCACAGACACAATCCATTTGACCAGAGATGTCACTAATCCCTCCCAAAGATGTAAATAACCTATTAGACGGAGTGGGTCCGGTCAGCCGATTAGTTCCAGTCATTCCACCAGGAAGGAGGTACACGACCCATGTATTTCAACCATGCCTAGACGGTAGATTCCGCAGTTGGATCGCGTCCGCATTGTTGCTTTGTGTCAGGAAGGGCTTTCAACAAGGGAAGTGTCCAGGCGTCTCGGAGTGAACCAAAGCGATGTTGTTCGGACATGGAGAAGATACAGAGAGAGACAAGAACTGTCGATGACATGCCTCGCTCAGGCCACCCAAGGGCTACTACTGCAGTGGATGGCCGCTACCTACGGATTACGCCTCGGCGGAACCCTGACAGCAACGACTCCAAGTTCAATAATGCTTTTCGTGCAGACGCAGGACGTCTTGTTAAGACTCATTCTGTGTGCAATAGGGTACAGATGCGATACTTCACTCCTAAAGTCCATGGTGAGGTCTATCTTTGCAACCACGACACCATGCAGCGCGGTAGATGGGCCCAACAACATGCCGAATGGACTGCTCAGGATTGGCATCACGTTCTCTTCACCTATGAGTTCCGCATATGCCTTCAGCCAGACAATCGTCGGAGACGTGTTTGGAGGCAACCTGATCTCACTGAACGCCTTAGTCACAATGTCCAGCGAGTGCAGCAGGGTGGAGATTCCCTGCTGTTTAGGGGTTACATTATGTGTGGCCAACGTACGCCGCTGGTGGTCACGGAAGACACCGTAACGGCTGTACGGGACGTGAACGTCACCCTCTGACCGATAGTGCGACCATATCGGCAGCATATTGGCGAGGCATTCGTCTTCATGGACAACAATTCGCGCCCCATCGTGCACATCTTGCGAAGGACTCCCTTCAGGATAACGAAATCATTCTACTAGAGTGGCCAACATGTCCTCCAGACATGAACACTGTCGAACGTGCCTGGGATAGACTGAAAAGGACTGCTTATCGACGACGTGGCCCATCAACCACTCTGAGGTATCTGAGGAGTCGGACAATCTGGAGCAACAGTGCCTTGATGAACTTGTGGATAGGATGCCACGACGAATACATACATGCATCAATGCAAGAAGACGTGCTACTGGGTATTAGAGGTACCGGTGTGTACGGCAATCTGGACCACCACCTCTGAAGGTCTCGCTGTATGTTGTTACAACATGCTATGTGTGTTCTTCATAAGTAATAAAAAGGAAAAGGGTGGAATGATGTTTATGTTGATCTATATTCCAATTTTCTGTACCAGTTCCGGAACTCTCGGAACCGAGGTGATGCAAAAGTTTTTTCGATGTGTGTATGAACTGATTGCCCAATGTATAACCATCTCTGCTGACATTTATTGTCAACAATTGGGACGTCTTGAAGACACAGTCCATGGGGACTGCGTGTAGTGATGCTATTCCACGATAACTCCAGGCCTTATTCTGCTGGACTGACGAAAAACACCATAAAGAAGTTAGGTTGGGAAGTCATTCCACACCCACCTTATTAATCTGATCTTGCGGCTTGAGATTGTCACTCTTTCCGCTCTCTATCGAACAATCATGGAGGAACGTAAACTCTGGATGAAAAAGTGCTCCGAATATGGCTCGACGAGTTCTTCTCCTCAAAGCAACGTGATTTCTACAGTCGCGGACTGGAAATGCTACCGCAGGGTTGGCAGAATGTTGTAAAAATTCGGAGATATTACTTTTTACCATGCCCTGGTAAATCTGTTAGGGTTACCTGGTTTAGTTCTACTACATACAGTTACTTTGTATCACTTTCTCTGATTTTCATCTCATAACCTCTTTTGAAAACATCCAACTGATCATCTAAGCCCTAAGCTGCCTGCGACAGAATTACAAAGTCATCTCAAAGTTCTTATTTGTTTTGCCTGAAGTTACATTCATTGTCGAAATTTGTCTTTCATTTCCTTCACTGCTTGTTCAATGTACAACTTGAATAACGTGGTGAATTAGCTAGAAACATGTCTCACTCCTTTTCAGAAAATACTTTTCCTTTCATACCCTTCGACTGGTATAACTAAAATCTGGTTTCTGTGAAAATTGTAAAAAGCTCTTAGGTCCCAATATTTTATTCCTGATAACTTGAAAATTTCAACGAGTGTGTTCCAGACAACATTGTTCAATGCTTTCTGTAGATCTACAAATGGCCTAAACTTATGTTTGCTTTCCTTAATCTATCTTCTAAATTGAGTCATAGGCTCAATTTTTCTCGCATGCTCCTGCATTTATCATGAACCCAAATTGATCTTTCCGGGTGCACACGTTTGCTTTGAAAATACCACTAGAAATGCACTAAACATTGAAAACAGCTAGATACTCTTCGCTGTTGCATTGTTCCATTTATCTCGTATGCTGTGCCTTCGTGACCATCGTAACAGAATATGAAGGTGGCATCTGTTCTTTCGGACATGTCCGAAAGGACAGATGACATCCTCATATCGTTTAAGGCTAACCGGCTGATGACCTTCAGCGCGGATGCACACGATTTGCCTGAACTCTTACGGGACTCGGTGGCTTGTCTGCCGCGAGTAATGGATATAATGGCAGCGGCACTACGGATGTAGTGTGTGGACTATAGGTTGAGAATGTGGGTCTCACGGGAAGCGTGCCGGCAATAAATCCCTGCAGTCGCACTATCCTCTGTGCCCTCGGTGGCTGCCATGTAAGTAGGAGATCCCGGGTTCGAGTCCCGGTCGGGGCGCACATTTTCAACTGTCCCCGTTGATGTACGAGGGCAGTTCAATAAGTAATGCAACACATTGTTTTTCTCGGCCAATTTTCGTTGAAAAAACCGGAAATTTCTTGATGAATATTTTCAAACATTCCCGCTTCGTCTCGTATAGTTTCATTGACTTCCGACAGGTGGCAGCGCTGTACGGAGCTGTTAAAATGGCGTCTGTAACGGATATGCGTTGCAAACAATGGGCAGTGATCGAGTTTCTTTTGGCGGAAAACCAGGGCATCTCAGATATTCATAGGCGCTTGCAGAATGTCTACGGTGATCTGGCAGTGGACCAAAGCACGGTGAGTCGTTGGACAAAGCGTGTGTCATCATCGCCGCAAGGTCAAGCAAGACTGTCTGATCTCCCGCGTGCGGGCCGGCCGTGCACAGCTGTGACTCCTGCAATGGCGGAGCGTGCGAACACACTCGTTCGAGATGATCGACGGATCACCATCAAACAACTCAGTGCTCAACTTGACATCTCTGTTGGTAGTGCTGTCACAATTGTTCACCAGTTGGGATATTCAAAGGTTTGTTCCCGCTGGGTCCTTCGTTGTCTAACCGAACACCATAAAGAGCAAAGGAGAACCATCTGTGCGGAATTGCTTGCTCGTCATGTGGCTGAGGGTGACAATTTCTTGTCAAAGATTGTTACAGGCGATGAAACATGGGTTCATCACTTCGAACCTGAAACAAAACGGCAATCAATGGAGTGGCGCCACACCCACTCCCCTACCAAGAAAAAGTTTAAAGCCATACCCTCAGCCAGTAAAGTCATGGTTACAGTCTTCTGGGACGCTGAAGGGGTTATTCTGTTCGATGTCCTTCCCCATGGTCAAACGATCAACTCTGAAGTGTATTGTGCTACTCTTCAGAAATTGAAGAAACGACTTCAACGTGTTCGTAGGCACAAAAATCTGAACGAACTTCTCCTTCTTCATGACAACGCAAGACCTCACACAAGTCTTCGCACCCGAGAGGAGCTCACAAAACTTCAGTGGACTGTTCTTCCTCATGCACCCTACAGCCCCGATCTCGCACCGTCGGATTTCCATATGTTTGGCCCAATGAAGGACGCAATCCCTTGGAGGCGCTACGCGGATGATGAAGAAGTTATTGATGCAGTACGACGTTGGCTCCGACATCGACCAGTGGAATCGTACCGTGCAGGTATACAGGCCCTCATTTCAAGGTGGCGTAAGGCCGTAGCATTGAATGGAGATTACGTTGAAAAATAGTGTTGTGTAGCTAAAAGATTGGGGAATAACCTGGTGTATTTCAATGCTGAATAAAACAACCCCTGTTTCAGAAAAAAAATGTGTTGCATTACTTATTGAACTGCCCTCGTATATCAACGCCCGTCAGCAGCTCATGGTATTGATTTAACCGTAATTTCACCGTAACAGAATATCTAACAGTAATTCTAACCACAAACTCTAATCTCTAAAAATGACAAAAACCCTTTCAAAGAATGGTTTGATCGCATTGTCTTTCGGCCTTTGTGATGCAACGTTGCTACCTTGTACAGGGAGGAAGCAAGTGCGATTACCAAGACTTCTCTCAATCCGACATTTCGAAACCCACCCTGAAATTTTTATGTAAGAGTAATGCAACGAAAGAAATGCACTGTCAAAATTTGAGCTACTAATATGCACTGCAATTGTTTTTTTTAAGCTGTTGAATTGTTGAAGTTACTCCCTATTGTCCCTGGAAGAACCGCATATGTCAGCATCTTTTACCCTCCTTCCTGCCTAGCGCGCGATCAGCCGTGACAAGTGTGGGTACACGTAGCGCCGACTAGTGCTAAAATCCGGAGTGATATAGGTGAATCTGAAGTACCTAAACCATACAAAAATGTCACGCGTCATTAAAGTTCTGGATGAGAGGAAGGTCGTATCGACAGCTGAACTGTTGCATATGTAATTATTACAAAGGTGACTAGCAGGGGACATATATCAATGCAGTGTCCAATGTTACATTACAAAACACTTCCATCAATCGTGACTTTAATTTATAGAAATAAAATACTCTTTACCCATGCATCATTTTATAGCACTTCCTGCACTACAGTTCTTATAAAAAATTTTGACTAATGTATATTTTAGTAACAATGACACAGTTCCTTGTTTATTCCCTATAGTCGTCACAACAGGGAGCGAAGTGTCTTTTCAGTAACGAAAACAAATATTTGCGTTACACCAGGCACGCCTAACGAAAGAAAAATTAATGTGCTTTTGTGCTTTATTTACGACAAAACAACAGTGGAGTAACAAATGTTCCTGGTCGTTGCTTCGCTTACTGTGCGGCGTACCAAGCATACTCATAACAATTCGTAAAACTTGACGATGCATACTGTTGAAGGGCAATTGATTGCAATTTTAAAATACTGCTCTGATAAACCTCAATTGACATTGAGCTTTCGAAAGTTGGATTGTTCAACAATTTTTTAAAAAATCAGTTCCACAGTCGAAAAAATTCTTTGTCGGGAGTCATTTTAGTCGTCCCACATGGAAACAGATTTATATCAAGAGTATTTTCGTCATCTTCATGAAATTCACAGGTATCGTTACGTGCAGGCGAAGAGTCCTACAAAGGCATTGAATTACTTTCTACAACTGGTTAGGAACCGTTTCGGGTGAAATGTTAGAAATTATTCTGTCCTATTTTCCCAGATTTTAATACGTCGATTACAAGATTTTTGCCAGTAAACAGCACTTTTTAAAAAAAAAAATTCGGTCCTAATATGCCCAGCGGTTCTGAAAACAGATATAAAGCTGGGGAAATAGTAATTTGCTCAAACTTACCACCGGAATTGTCGTCTACGAATGTGTCATCGCATTAATCGATTGCGCAACAGACTCTTGTCTTTTTTCCCTCGGTTTGCACGCTGTTCTTTTACAAAACCTGACTGACTAGCAGTAGGCACAGCATATATGTGAATAAGAGCAAGCATCTTCTTCATATCAGCTACGAATTAGTGGTATCTCCTCAACACTTGAAGTAAAGCCGGCCGCGGTGGCCGAGCTGTTGGAGGCGCTACAGTCCGGAACCAGGCGGCTGCTACGGTCGTAGGTTCGAATCCTGCCTCGGGCATGGATGTATGTGATATCCTTAGGTTAGTTAGGTTTAAGTAGTTCTAAGTCTAGGGGACTGATGATCTCAGATGTTAAGTCCTATAGTGCTTAGAGCCATTTGAACTTGAAATAAACTTCGCTGTTCTGCGACTCCCTGTACTGTATGATTCCTTGAATCTGCTTAACCATGTCGATGAAGCCTTGAAACCAGCGATGTACACCTCAGCGCCGATTCAGAGGGCCCACTGTCGTAGATCTCCATTGCTAATTGAGTGCTACCTCTCATTAACAGCCCTGCATGATTAATATCTCAGAAAATTCCTCTAAATAATAGTTCATGATATTATTCAAGTTTTGCGAGTTTATGTTGGTTATTAATGGGGATAACTGGCCTTTGTGGCCAACCTGTAGAGTAAATCTTTAGGCTTTTGTTTCTTTCACAGTTTAGCAAATTTCATTTTTGCATGGTTGGTTTGTGGGATTAAAGGGACCAGACTGCTACGGTCATCGGTCTTGTTACTTTGTGTAAGTCTCTCTTCGATTTATACAGTTCATAGTCAGATTTTGCGTAGTAAAACCAGGTTTGCACACTGATTAACATTAAATGTTAGATACATTGAATATTAATTCAGTTTATCTCCATTGTTAGCCTTTATCCTGCCGAAAAAAAATTGCAATTTTTATGGATATTGAGTGAGTTGCAAATTGAGTGAACAGTAACAGCGGACCATTGTTTCAGAGAAAATATCAACGAAAAGTGAAATTCGCTTTACAAATTACGATCGTGTCGAGTCATGTTATCTGTTTACCGGCGCGCCGTCAACGAAGGATATGCACTTACAATGTTAGGCATGTCCAGTCCGCTACAGCTCTGGTTGCGTGTGTGTCCCCAGCCACCTGGAGTGCTTCGAATTCGGCAGCTAAAAAAAAAAAAAAAAAAAAAAAAAAAAACAAAAAAAAAAACCTGGCGCATGTGTGTTATCAGCAAAAATTGCGATGGGGCCTTTCTTACAGTGTATTCTTTTCGTGTCAGAAATGCAGGGCATGTCTCGACATGTCGGATTGTACCAGTCCCTTGTCAGTTTCAAATGTGGCGGTATTACATTTCCGAATGTAAATTATATCAGGTTTTGTATTCTACACACAAGTGATGTGAAGAGTAACAATTAGAAAAGTAGAGTTAAAATTGCTACAACAAAATGAAGTGTGCGTGATGAGTAGGCGAGGTTGTCTAGTATCGAACATGTAATCCTTTTCGAAATCACAGTTTTTCTGAGTCTTGCATTAAATTAATGGAGAGTTTTGTTGGCCATGAAATTTTAACGTGTAAAAAAGCATTTTTGTCTGAAGAAACTTATAAGTGGACTGCAAATTGTTATAAACATTTGCTTAAAATAAGTGTCCAGGTCCGAAGAACGCTGACTCAAGGAAGCAAAATTCATAATAGAGTTACTGAGCTAAAGTTTTGATCAGTAAAAGGCCTAATTCAAAATAGGTTTTTAACCATTTCCTACGTTTCACACGTATAGTAAAGACAGTTCTGTTGTTTATGGGCACAGTAGTCATGGACCCATCCCTCTCAAACGTGACATTGAATCTCGTCTTATTCGAAGGTTTTATTAATTATACAGTATTGTTTTCTATTCATAAGTGGATCTTCTAGTGAACAACTTATTTACTAAAACCGGTTTCATGGCCACCTCACTGTTTTCCCCTAAAACTTTGTCTACCAATGTGCTTCTTGGAACGAATATTTCTCATTCGTTTGCCTGACTGTTGTTTCAAGGAGTCTCTTGTTTTCTTTGTCTTTCTTCGTGTTGTTTTCGTTACAGTTACCTCGTGGCTTTCCATATTTGTCTGTTAAAGAAAAAAAATTGTAAGTAGGCTGTTTAGGTTTTTTTATTGGTAACTCCACCTCTGTATAAAAATCACTGGCTGTGCGTTGTGTAGTCTGTGGCTGCTTTGCATTGTTGTAATACTCAACCATTGTAGTGTTAGGCAGCTGGCTGTGAACAGCGCGTAGCGTTGGGCAGTTGGAGGTGAGCCGCCAGCAGTGGTGGATGTGGGGAGAGAGATGGCGGAGCTTTGTAATTTGTCATGAACTGCTACATTTATAAATGATGATATAAAGGTAAATACATTGTTTGTTCTCTATTAATATCTTTCATTTGCTAACTATCCCTATCAGTAGTTAGTGCCTTCCATAGTTTGAATCTTTTATTTAGCTGGCAGTAGTGGCGCTCGCTGTATTGCAGTAGCTGGAGCAGCGAAGATTTTTGTGAGGTAAGTGATTTGTGAAAGGTATAGTTTAATGTTAGTCAGGGCCATTCTTTTGTAGGGAATTTTGAAAGTCAGATTGCGTTGCGCTATAAATATTGTGTGTCAGGTTAAGCACAGTCGTGTAAAATTGTTAAAAGGGGAAGTTTCATAAAATTACAACCTGAAATTGCCTTGTCCGATACAACCCGAATGTACTGAAAGGACACCATTTGTGCCGTTCCATAACAATATAGAATTGTCTGTCATAGTATCAAAGTCGCCAGACACGAACGCAATAACTCAGGCGGCCGCTCCCCCACTTCTCGTATGACACAGCCCTGCCGTGGGCGCCGCGCAACCCCATGTCAAAGGATGCAGTAGTCAAAAACATTGCAAATAGGTTGTACAGATTTAGTTATTATTATTAGGTTAGTACTGAAGCGCTATTTGTGTCCATACAGCACATGTCCTTCCCCTCCTATCCCTGAGCGTAGTCAGCGTCAGTTGGGGTGAAGACGACTTTTCATAGCAGAGAAGCTCTACAGAGTGACACCAACTTCGTTTCTTCCACTCTGGGATGGGCGCAGAGAGGACACCAACAGGTAGTGACTAGAGATATTCGGTTGACTGAAAAAAGCCTGGAGGTGGAGAGGTTGGTCACAGCAATTTTTGGCGCGTCCATCCCCTCCACCGAAGATCAGTATGATTATATTTCGTTCCATAGACCCAAAAAATGAGATGATTCACGCAGGTGTGGAACATGACAAAGTATAACCTAAAAACATAACATTTTTAATATAATACTTACTACCATGATCATTTGTCAGGAGATTGTCGAAGTAGGTGAATACAATGCGGTAAACTGGAACAGCTAACAGTTACACAATTAACACGCTGTCAGAATGAAACATTGTTATGCACTACTAACAAATTTATCATACAGATAATACCTAATCTTGACTGTTGTGACAAAGTGCTGTCAAAACTGAAATCTAATTGACATTTTTACTTAAGCTGGCTCAACAGTCTCCGTTAAGATATGAGGTGCGACAATAAAGTATCGAGACTGACGTGAAAGAAAATGTTGCTTACCGTTTTAGTCAAGTTTAGTGTTGCCTCCTTCAGAGTAGTTCACTTCTGATTGCACATACATTTTCCAGCGCTTCTTCCATTGATGGTAACATTTCTGGAACTCATCTTCTGTAATATTCTCCCAGACCCTCGTCACAGCTTTTTGGACATCTTGTGTTGTTTGAAAATGGTGTCCCTTGACCACCGTTTTGACTCTCGGAAATAGAGAAAAGTCGCATGGAGCGAAATCTGGTGAAAAAGGTGGCTGTGGTAGTACTGAAATTTGTTTTTAGGTTAAAATTTCTGTACTCACAGAGCAGTATGGGATGGCGCTTTATCGTGATGCACATCTTCAGTTATTATTAGACGAACCGTTTCTCGACTGATGTTCAGTTCTTCTGCAATCATTTTTACGGATATCTTCGATCAGATCGTATGAATTCACGCATTCTGGCCAAGTTGACATCCGTCCGTGAAGTTGATGGTCGTCCACTGCGGTCTTCATCTTCAACATTCGTTCTGTCTTCACTAAACGTTTTATGCCAACTAAAAACTTGAGCTCTTGACATCCTCCTCTCCAAAATCCTTCTGAAGCATACCGTAAGTTGTCGTCGCGTTTTCACCCATTTTGACGCAAAAAGAAATGGCATACCGTTTCGCAGTATCATGCGATTCCGTTTCCGTGGCGAGACATGCAAACACGTGTTAACTTATTACATCACAACTTATTACTGAGCAGTTGCATCGATGTGCCGCTTGGATTAGAAGCAGCTTATAGACCGAGGTCAAAGATATTGTGCGTATGCAAGCCTGCAGGGGTGCCACATCTTGCAAAGAAAATCAGCCTCATCACTTTATTGTTGCACATCGTATTCATCTATGGAGCAGGTGGAGTTAACTATCAAAAAGTCTTTCAGACTCTGATTAAACCATGTTTAATCTGAAACCAAGTTTTTAATGGTTGCTGGCAATTTATTGAAAATGTGCGTTCCTGATTATTGGACCCCGTTTAGGACCAAGGTAAGTTATTTTAGGTCTTTAGATTGTTATTATTCCTAGTGTTGCTGTTATGTAGTGAGCTATTGGTTGGAAATAGTGATGTATTACTTGCAACAAATTTCATTAAGGAAGAAACATACTGAGAAGCAGTGGTTAAAATACAAAGTTCCTTGAACAGGTTTCTACATGACGTTCTTGAATTTACACAAATGATTGTGATCACACGTTTTTGCACCCTAAAAGCTTTTGCTCGGTTTGATGAGTTACCTCAGAATATGCCGCATATGACACAATAGAATGGGAGTAAGCAAAGTATGCAAGCATCTTTATATTTATATCTCGTACATCTGATATCGTTCTCACTGCAAGTACAGACATGTTTAGGCGCTAAAGCAATTCTGTGGTATGGCCTTCCCAACTGATGTTATTATCGATTTGTAATCCCAGAAATCTAACACTGTCAACCTCTTCGATCTGCATGTCTTCATATGTTATACCAATTCTGGAAGGAAATCTCTTACTGGTTCTGAATTGCATGTAGTGGGTCTTCTCAAAGCATAATGACAGTGATTTAGCCTTAAACCCCTTATGTCAGTGAAAATGTGATTAGTGGCTATTTGTAAATCTGTACTTGACTTGTTACTTATTGCAATGTTTGTACCATCTGAAAACAAAACATACTTAGCATCTGGCAGTGTAACAGATGAGAGGTCATTAATGTACTCAAGAAAAAGTAATGGACACAAGATGGAACGTTGATGAACACCACATGTAATTAATTGGTTCAAATGGCTCTGAGCAATATGGGACTTAACATCTATAGTCATCAGTCCCCTAGAACTTAGAACTACTTAAACCTAACTCACCTAAGGACATCACACAACACCCCGCCGGGAATCGAACCCGGGAACCCGGGCGTGGGAAGCGAGAACACTACCGCACGACCACGAGCTGCGGATTTTAATTAATTCCCAGTTAGATGAAGAATGACTGCTTACTGCACAGGTATTTCGCAACGACACTCTTTGTTTCCAGTTAGATAGATAAGACTCAAACCATTTGGCAGCATTACCGGTGATACCATAATATTCAAATTTACTTAAGGAAATGCTGTGGTTCACACAGTCAAAGCCTTTAGACAGGTCACAAAAAATGCCAGTAGCCTCTAATTTATTAACTAATGAATGAAGTACATTCTCACTGTAAGTTGGTTGGTTGGTTTTTGGGGAAGGAGACCAGACAGCGTGGTCATCGGTCTCATCGGATTAGGGAAGGATGGGGAAGGAAGTCGGCCATGCCCTTTCAGAGGAACCATCCCGGCATTTGCCTGGAGTGATTTAGGGAAATCACGGAAAACCTAAATCAGGATGGCCGGACGCGGGATTGAACCGTCGTCCTCCCGAATGCGAGTCCAGTGTCTAACCACTGCGCCACCTCGCTCGGTCTCACTGTAAGTGCAAATAGCTTTCTCTACATCAGAATCCCTAAAAAAACGTTAGGTGCCCACCAGTTCGGCAGACGGGTGTGGGGGGGGGGGGGGGGGGGCGGCAGAGTGTAAGAAGACTGGTAAGGGAGCAGTCGTACCTGAAGTACGTCTGTCTCCAAATTCAGGACAAAGGTGAAACTTCCTGGCAGATTAAAACTGTGTGCCGTACCTAGACTCTAACCCGGGACCTTTGCCCTTCGCGGGCAAGTGCTCTACCAACTGAGCTACCCAAGCGCGACTCACGCCCCGTCCTCACAGCTTTAATTCCGCCAGTACCTCGTCTCCTACCTTCCTTTCATTCTACAGGACAAAGGTATTTGAATATTTGATAAACTTACTAATCCGTTCTGTTTCTAGCACATTTTTGCGTAGGGAAAGACTTCAATTCCGTTTCCTGTAAAATTTATTAAGATCTGCCTTAAAATGTGTAGGAGAGGACTGTGTTCCTTGTTCATCGCCACGTGGTAGCCAGTGCTGAAGTTTAAGCCTCTTACATTCCCCTATTACATTAACTGCAAGCCCTTACAGCGTGTGAAATGACTAGATTAACCGAGGATAAGATCTCCGTTCTGGCTAGTGAATTTCGTGACGTTTCCTTGTGACCCATGAGACTCCACGTGGACCACGTGTACAGTGACGCTCTTAAAGCGACTGTTGACCACCACCGATAAAATCAGATGACGAACGGAATCGATTCAGTAATCCTTGCCGCTTCACGGCCATTTTTGACACACGCGTTAGGTCGATTTTGGAGACAGGATACCGGGTGGTGTGTTTGACCAGGAGCACGTGTTCATCGACACAGTAGGCGAACACAGTAAGCTAGGTGCCCACAGACGGAAGTAGTTTAGAAAGTGAAACGTTTTCTTGTTCGCAAAAGGTAGCCTCGTGTCCGTTAAAGATCTGAATGCGAGTACTGAATCTCTGCTCTCTCCCCAGCACAGTCTATCTTATTACATTCCTCTATTAGTGTATTTGATTTCTATTTCGTGTATTTGAGTGCATGCATACTAGAATAACGAATTACGGGTTGTGGCAAGTTGACGAAACGCAGTCCCAGTCACTCCCTCACGCGTTCACGCAGTGTGCGCTCATAGTGATAAATAAGTCTCTATCTTAATTGTATTGTGTGTCAATGAAATTTTTGTCTTATCGGTGGTGTATGTCGATGACGATGTTATGTTATTCATTTTATTCAGTTAATAAATAACCAAATGGTGAATAAAAGAGTCTTAACATGCAGACAAATACCCCTGTAAATCAGTAAAATAAGTCGGATGCCATCAGCACACGCCGACTAGACAAAGACAGAATAACTGCAGGGTCACGTATTAGCATATTCAACCCCCAGTCCCTTTGATAACCAGTAAATACGACGAAGACACGTTTGGACCTCCCTCACTCTCCCCAGTAATCCATTGAGTGCTTGTATCATCAGACAATATCCGCCCCCGGTAACTGAGTGGTAGTTCGGTGCTAGCGGCCGTGCGAAGCGGAGGTCCGATACTTCCGCTTGTGCGGCGTGTGCGAGTGTTTGTTTACTTGTGGACTTCGTCTGCGCGCTGGCTAGTAACAACGATCGTGGCGAACAAGTATAGGAAAACTACATTACGAATCAATTTCTTCAAAGACTACGAACGACCAAAGGCTTTAGCAGTGGAACGATTCATTCGAGAGGAAGTCCAGATTCCGCCAAACGATATTGTCGGAATTCACCTGTCCATCATTAGTCCCACGGCGTATGTTAAGATGGTAAATGACGCGGCGTGTGAGAGAATTCTACAGGTGACAAAAGCAGGTCCCCGATTTTGCCATAGTGACGGGAATGTCGGCTCGGTAACTGTAGAACATGCTGGTCTGGGTGTACGGACAATACGTGTTTTTGAGCTGCCATTTGAGCTCCCGGCTGAAGAAGTTATCGAGGCTTTTAAGCCATACGGCACGGTACATGGTCACACGGCAGAACGCTGGACACAATTCGCCACGTACCCCGTTTTTAACGGAGTGCGACAGATCACTATTGATCTTCAGAAGCATGTACCGGCCTATCTGACAATTGGTGGTTGTCGGGCGGTGGTGATTTACGATGGTCAACCACGTACATGTTCTGGCTGTGGCCAGGAGGGACACCTCAGGTCGAACTGTATGCAACGGCGGATTACGCAACTGCCTTCAGATGTGCGGGAGCCGTCGCCGGCGATGACAGTACTACCGATCACCTATGCCAAAGCCCTCACTGCGTCCGCGTCCACAGCCCCGGTGGAAGATGACACTCTCCGAAACCTTGTCGCAGACGTCGGGATGACAGAGGATGCTGCTCCATCGAGCATACAATCTACGGCGACAACATCAGATGAGACCGAACTCCCACCAAGCACACCGATAGTACTCGAAGCAGTTGCAGCCACTACGGATGCTGTTCCGTCTGGAACGCACTCTGAGACGACAACATCAGTTTCGACCGAACTCCCGCCAAGTACAACGATGGGACTCGAAACACTTCCAGTTCCTACGGATGCTTTTCTGTCGGGCAGCCGTTATGCCCTACAGTCTGTGGACACGGAACGAAGATCAAGCAAACAACGTTCCCCGAAAAGGAGGAAACGGCGGCGTCGCACGACATCTCCTCGGGATGATTCCCCTTGCCCCGACGACGACGTGCATGTGGACCGAGACGACACAACAGCCTCTGCAAAACAAGGCAATGGGAACTGTTCGATCAGACCCACAGCGGTCTGTCACATTGACGCTATCGGGACGTGGTGATGGTGAAGAGGAATGACAGCCAGTTGGCTCTCCAGACGCAGATGCTGTGGCTATGGACACGAATATATCACAGCGTGAAAAGATGTGGTATGACGATATTGAGGAGGCGCCGGACGTCATACAGAGGCAGCCGGCACTCACGAAGACGACCTAATAATTGCTGAAGGTGAAAGGAGAGGGGCAGGAGAACGTCTTCTAACTCAGCCCCCAACGCCGATGCAGGGAGATGTTGTTGCGCCTCGACAGAGTGGGATTCAACGCCATGCGAAGCGTACTGCGACATTAAATATAAATGACGTGCGTTCACCGACCTAAATACACCTACTGAAGGAAACGATTTGGGCATCTGATGTGGATATTGTTTTGCTGCAGGAAGTCCACATAGCTGCACTCCCATACATCGCAGGCTACCAATCCTATTCGTCACATGGAGATCACAATGGGAGTGGGGTGGCTGTTTACGTGCGAGATGGCTTCCCAGTGGAAAACGTGTGTTATCTTCCGTCGGCCATGGGAATGGCTTTCACGACGTTTGGGACATGCAAAATCAATCTTTATGCACCGTCGGGAAGTAATCGGCGGCGGGAAATGGCGCGATTTTATGCAGAAGACATTGCCCCACTATTCCACGGACGTTATGAATGTGTAATAATTGGCGGAGATTTCAACTGTGTTGTCAGCCAGAAAGACCAATGGCCGCAAGCAAACATCAGCCAGGAGTTGCGAATCGTTGTCAACGGCCTTGTACTTAGTGACACGTGGGAATTACGACATGGAGATGCACCGGGATACACCTATGTGACAAGTCATTCGGAAAGCAGATTAGATCGCATTTATATCTCACGGGCTCATGTAAATGATGTCCAGGACGCGGAACGCTGGCCATTGGCATTTTCCGATCACAGCGCTTACATCTGTACGGTGCTTCTTCCCCGTAGAGAGGTGTGGAACAGTAAGGCCCCGTGGCAACTAAACATTCAACATCTACATGATCCTGAATGCCGTCAACGGATCCTTGAGACATGGACGATGTGCGAGCGAAGGGTTGGAAGGTATAGGACGATGCTTGATTGGTGGCTGACTTGTGCTAAACCGGCGCTTCGCCGTACGTTCATCTCATATAGCAGGGAGATGGCAGAATGGCGCCGCCGTACGACCGACTTTTATTTTGCAGCACTGCGCGACCTGGATGATGGTCCGCCGGGACAGGACATCTGGATCGAACGCAAAAGGATGAAAGCTAAACTAGTGGCTTTAGCTCGGAAACATCTTCAGGGAACCATGGTGCGCGCCAGATGTCACGATACGATAAGGCACGAGATTCCTCCCATGCACCACGCCGTGAATGAACGAAAGCACCGACGACGCGTTTTGGCACGGGAATTAATTACCCGCGAAGACCGAAAAGTGACGCGTCAAGTGGACATTGTCTCTGCATTCGTCGACCATTACCAACACATCTAGCGGGAAGAAGCAGCCCCTGTCGATGACCTCGACCGTATAGCCTCGGACGTCTGCCGTACACTGACGGTGGAAGCCGCGAGAACTTTACTGGAAGCCATTAGCTGTGAGGAAGTATATGATGGAATCGCAAAGGGTGCGTTGAATCGGTCCCCAGGCATTGATGGGCTTCCTGCTGAATTTTATCGAGAATTTCGCAACGAAATGGCACCGCGATGGACGGAAATGTACAACGAGATGTTAAATTCCGATGCACCTATTCCACCGGCTTTTATGGAAGGCCTCTTGGTGCCAGTACATAAACCGAAGCCAGGAATTACGGTCACACATTATCGCCCCATCACCCTGCTTAATGCCGACTATAAGATCTTTGCACGGTTGCTAGCGTCCCGATGTCGTATGTTAATTCGTAGCACTCTCTCTCCAGAACAGACGACACCGGGTGGATCGGTGAATGTGCAAACAGCTACTGGCAAATGCCGTGATGTGATAGCGCTGGCGGAGGAGTGCCGGCTTAAATCGGCGATGGTGGCGGTTGATTTTGACAGTGCTTTTGATAAGGTGCGCCACAACTATCTGTACGCTGTACTGCAACAAATGGGATTTCCAGACCGTTTTACTGGTCTCATTAGAAAGATATATGGGGGCGCACAATCCTTGATACAGGTTAATGGGCGTATAGCAGGGCCCATTCAAATTCGGCGATCCATTCGCCAGGGCTGCCCTCTTTCGATGCTGCTGTTCGCGATAGCATTGGAACCATTAATTGGGAGGCTAACCAATTCTCTTTCTGGGATGGAACTACGGGGCTACACCTTCAAATGTCGTGCCTATGCGGACGACCTCCTGCTGCTCGTTCGTTCTGATTAAGAGGTGAAGACGGTCCTTGAACTGTTGTTGGACCACAGTGTGACGGCGGGTAGTGCAGTGAACATGAAGAAATCGGCGGCAATGCCGGTTGGAAGGGGCCTTACGCCGGAAGAAATTAGTCCGTTTCCTTATGTGCAACGATTCCTCTATCTCGGTATAGACTTTACGTCATCTGTAAAACATACTGCGGCAGTTAACTACCGACGTATTTTACAGACAACACGTACCATGGTACGACAACACCTCCTACGGTGCCTTGATCCTTTGCAGCGAGTCGAGTATCTGAACACTTATGTGGTTTCTCGAATGGTGCATATTTCGCAGATCCTGCCCCTCCCACTCACGCTCGGACGTCGACTCCAATCAGCACTAGGCTATTTTGTGATGATTGGATCGCCCCTCAAGTTGCGATACGCAACGCTCACACTCCCTACGGACAAGGGGGGACTCGGACTTAACGAACGTTCACTGCCGAGCGACGGCGCTCCTTCTAGCCACGATGTACAAGCAATGGCGTAGCGGGCGTGATTCCCTTACATCCCGCCTACTGGGTCTGCTGGTTCCAGCGTCCCTCACACCTCCTGTGGCGGTGGGCAACATTAAGCCACATTTTGCGCATGTATCAACATTTATCGTGGAACTTAGTTATATCAGAGACGAGCTTCCGCGCAAGAGACCGCCATGCGCGAAGGATTTTTATGTTTGGCTGCTACGACGGATAAGTCGTAACGTCATTGAACTCAAACACCCCAGGTTGCATTGGCCGAAGATTTGAAGACATGTGCACCAAAAATTCCTTCCTACCTTCGTTCGGGCACTGTGATTCTCGGTCGCCTGTGGCAAGTTCAACACCAACCAACGGCTCCATGCCACTGGACTAGTGGACACTATACCCGAAATGTCGCCAAGTGGATGACGACCATCACCGCTTAACTTGTATCGCGGTGGACGACGTCTGGCTCCTAGGAAGACAGATGGTGGTTTGCTACCTCCGTGTGACCGCGCAACATATTACACCTGCTTCCTTCTTACATCCGGAGAGTGACTACTTTCCGGCGACTAAATCACAGTCGACATCTGGGTCAAAGGTTGGACGATCGCGTACCTCTATGGGGATGCTGCCAAGTCGCGACTTGACTTTTGGTATTTCTTGCAGCAAAACCCACAATGAGGTTCATAGATGGTCACACTATCGGAAAACCTTTGCCAACTATTTTTAGGCAGTCTTCCTCGACCCCCCACGCAGTTGGGTTGTGCCGGGTGCAGTCGCTGTGCACATTTGACAGCTGATAATGAACCTCATGCTTCTCTCACCAATCAATATGTAATGCACATACTATACCATGAAATGATCTACATGTTCCTTTTAACAGAGTGATCTTTATGGAAAATAAATAAATTATTAAAAAAAGTGGTCAGCGTGACGGAATGTCAATCCTAAGGGCCCGGGTTCGTTTCCCGGCTGGGTCGGAGATTTTCTCCGCTCAGGGACTGGGTGTTGTGGTGTCCTAATCATCATCATTTCATCCCCATCGACGCGCAGGCCGCCGAAGTGGCGTCAACTCGAAAGACCTGCACCAGGCGAACGGTCTACCCGACGGGAGGCCCTAGCCACACGACATTTTTTTTATCAGACAATTTTAATTCAATTAACTATTGCCGTAAACTACCGGTTTTCTGTCATTTTCTGACTTTCTGTCCCGGTTGTGAACCGGAAGTAAGGCAATTCCACGCATGTTTGAGGGCTGTTCCAACAGGAAAGGGGAGCGTCCCAGAGAACAGTTTGAATAATAAAAAAGAAGGGACAGATATGAGTGATCATACAGACTGGGTGTAGGAAAGCAAGTAATCGTTAAGGTTCATTTGGACTCTCCTTTTCCCAGAATTATGAATTCTCTTCTGTGTCTCACCTCCCCACAGCCGTCTACTTACGACCAGGTACTGTCATAGTCTACAATATAATGAACAGTATCAGTTGTATTTAAAAACACAATAAAAATTTAATGTTATTTATTTGGAAACAAAATACAAAAAAATGGTTCACAGGCTCTGAGCTCTATGGGACTTAACTTCTGAGATCATGAGTCCCCTAGAACTTAGAACTACCTAAACCTAACCAACCTAAGGACATCACACACATCCATGCCCGAGGCAGGATTCGAACCTGCGACCGTAGCGGTCGCGCGGTTCCAGGCTGTAGCGCCTAGAACCGCTCGGCATCACCGGCCAGCAAACAAAATACAAAACTGCAAAGTATACACTGGAAAATTCACTAAGAACCGGTCACTTTTTGCCACTGCGAAACGCGCTATTCTTTAGATTCAAAATCACGTAAGCTGTCTTGTTGCTCCACGGTTCACGCTGCAGTACCACCATAGCGTCAGGTGCTGTTACAAGCATTAGAAATTGTCCTTATGCGATCAATCCGTTCTCCAACAACACCCGACCTTCCCCTGTAACTCAATACGTCAGGCGTTAGAAAACAAATTGTTGTACGGCTGAGCTGGCTTCTGCAAATTTTTGAAAATAAAAACGCAGCATTGTAAAGCAGTTCGCCTTAGAAACGCATTATCTGTAGGAGGAAAGTAATATCCTGAATCACTGTAAATTATGACTCAGCTCGACAGAGGCGAATCTCCCAAGCCATTTTAACGGCGGACACAGTACGCGAATCGTTCGGGTGTGATCGGTATCTCAGCACGGCCCTCCCGTTTCAATATCGATGACAGAGCCATAATGGTAGTCACTTTCACCTTTAGATAGCACTGTGTCAAGTTTATCTACGTAGCTGTTCGTTCCACTCAGCACGCTGTTTGTGCAGCGGCACACACGTTCTGCTTTAACACTGCAATAGGACGATAACGCAGTGGCTTTCGAAAGCGTGTTCCTGGATATCAACACATCAAACCCAGGCGTTTAATTCCACAGTAACTGTTTATTTTGTGCTGCTGCCCCCCTATGTCCGTCCATCTTGCTTTTCGGGATTGTAGGCAATATTAGGAACACAACGTGTAACTCATACTTCAGTCGTATCCCATAATAATGTCACGTAGAAGAAGGTGTAATTAGATGAATCACGAACACTAACTTCACTTAACGAAGGTTTATTCAGCACTTGCACATACGAGAGCGCGGAGCGAACTGCCTCCGGCTGCAACAGAATAATGATTCTTGACATTTGTGGATACTTCTAGAATTTACTCGAACCGAATATAGAAAGCAAAATTTTACAGTTCAGGTGAGATCGAGCTCACGACCCTGCATGCAACAGTTTAGTATCATAACCACTACACCACGACTTCTACGACACTAAGTATAGGTGCGTCGAGTTAGAGCGTTAAGCTCTCTGTAGCATTTTATGGATTCACAGAATGAGTCACCCGAGGGCTTCATAATCTTTACAAGCGACTAGTCCTGTCTCGTTTCCATCACCAGCAACAGAAATCCTTAAAAACCTGAGCAGTGTTAACGTTCATGAAAATCCCAGACTCCTGAATCAGGTGTGTGACAAACGGAGGCGGTATATTTCATACCTAAGTACTGTTTCGAAGCTTCGAAATATCTGCGCTGAAGCGCTGCGTTCAGCGATCTGAAGATGTGAAAAAAATGCCCCCTCCCTTTTTTTTAACGGTGGAGGCTACCAGTTCGGAGGTAATTACAAAAAAATTCACAGGTGACCGCCAAGAGCTGGTAATTAGTGCTTCATTGTTACCACCAGTTTCATCCGTCATACCACCGTCCAGTGTCGTACGAAATTTTTTAAAAAGTTGAAAGTCCTCGATATTCATCGAGATATAATTGAAGCTGATGGAGAATATGGATCTGTGAGAAACAAAGGCAAAACGTATAAAATGGTTCAAATGGCTCTGAGCACTATGGGACTCAACTGCTGTGGTCATCAGTCCCCAAGAACTTAGAACTACTTAAACCTAACTAACCTAAGGACATCACACACATCCATGCCCGAGGCAGGATTCGAACCTGCAACCGTAGCAGTCGCACGCTTCCGGACTGCGCGCCTAGAACCGCGAGACCACCGCGGCCGGCGAAAACGTATAAAGATGAACGTAATGTTGCTAATGAAGTGCGTAATGGGTGGCCAGGTGTCATTACTAGTGATATGGAATAGAAAAGCGCTACGAAAGTCGAAGAAAACAAACGATCAACGATATTGTCCGTGCCTAGTTTCTTCGAGTTACAGGAACGGATTTTTTATGTGCCACAAAGACGATGACATCCAAAACGCCATTCAGGAATGATTGATAAATAAAGTGGCACAGTGAATTTGGAATTCAGCCTGCAATGCAACTGTCCTAAGGCTGCCCGTAGTTATGTTCATGATTAGATAAAGACACAGGGTTTCATACAATGAAACTATTTCAAAAATGCATTTCTCTTTGATGGATTGCAAAAAGACACTTCCTTGAACAAAACAGTCTTCGAACAACGACGCCTTAGATATCAAATGGTTCAAATGGCTCTGAGCACTGTGGGACTTAACATCTGTGGTCATCAGTCCCCTAGAACTAAGAACTACTTAATCCTAACTAATCTAAGGACATCACACACATCCATGCCCGAGGCAGGATTCGAACCTGCGACCGTAGCAGTGGCGCGGTTCCGGACTGAGCGTCTAGAACCGCGAGACCACCGCGGCCGGCCTTAGAGATCTAGCAACACACAAATTATTAGGACAACATACACTGATGACAGAAAACTTCATTATGACCACTGCCCACCGCAAAACTACTGACACCTGGTAGCGTTCCGGGCATGTCACGCGGTAAGGAAAGTGTATCAGCAAGGTAGAGGCAATTGAGGAATCATTAAAGGGCCGACACAGGCCGCAAAAGGGGAAAATCCACTGTCATGTCCTCCTGCGGGTCCATTGGTTAGAATAGGCCAAAGGTATTCCTGCCTGTAGTAAGAGGCGACTAAAAGGAGTCTCACGCGTTTCGGCCTTTATGTGATGGTCTGCTGTATGGTTTGACTTCCATTTTTCAAAATTTTCCCTGAAGAGCGAGCCAATTGGGGAAGAGCGCCTTACATGGTGCATCGTGTCCATCATATGCTGAGATCTACTGCATCCTTCGTCAACGTGCATCTGCATTTCTGCTGATTCTGCAACTGTTGTGCGAGGTCATCCTCCTGGGAGCGTATTTTTCCATCAACTGTGCAGTATCGTTTTCTACGCTGACGATGGTAAGGGACTTTTTTGCTTGGTTGCACCTGATATGCAGCACAGTAGCCAGTCCGTTGGGGGGGGGGGGCACCATGTACCCTGTTGGTTGTTGCCTCCTGACCACCAGGGATCGCTCTGCGGATGCCTGCACCGTTAACTCCCCACATATGCTGAGGTGTGGATGCCTGTTCCCCTGGGGTATCGGGACTACCACCAATGGCAAACCTGCCAAGTGGCCTTTGCTGCAGCTGGATGGCGCCCATGGGAAGGGCCCCTGGTCACAGCGGGTGGCATCAGGGTGGATGACAAGTGATGAAGTGTAGTATATCATCTTTTGCTAGTGGTCAAACACCAGCAGTCTCCAAGGGTTCATGGGCTCAATTCAATGCACAGGAGTACGACCCCAAATCATTCCCCTCCCTGGCCACACCGTGGGAGGAACGTAAGGCTAATGATGGAAGCAGCTCTTACTCACCCCGGTACCTTGGATGTTCGATAGCTGATGATGAATCTTTCATGATGATGAAGCCTCAGTTTCTTGTTCAGCATTTAGAGGAGAAGTTCAGCATTTAGAGTAGGTGGAGGGCTTGTCCAAAAAGAAATCTGGGTCACTGCTGATCAAAAGAGCATCGTCTGCCCAGTCACGGGCGTTACTCCCTTGTGACAAGCTGGGGGATGTTTATGTAACCATCACGCCCCATAAGAGCTTAAATATAGTCCAGAGTATCATATTTTAGAGGGACCTTCTTTTGCAGTCTGACGATGAGCTGTGTGCCAGTTTAGAGCGGCGAGGTGTACATTTGGTCTGGCGTGTCTACCGGGGTCTGAGGGATAGTCAGGTTGCCACCAGTGCCTTCATCTTGGCCTTTGAGGGTGACACATTGCCCGGGAAGGACAAGGTGATGGTCTACTGCTGCGATGTAAAGCCCTCTATCCCTCCCCCAATGCCGTGCTTTAAATGCTGGAAGTTTGGCCATATGTATTCCTGCTGTACTTCCAGCGTCACATGTCGAGATTGCTGACTCCCATCACAGCCCAATACTCCATGTGCCTCACCTCCCATCTGTGTCTTGCTTGGCTGACTGCAGGATTCTCCAGAAAGAAAGGAAAATCATGAAGACCCTGGACCGACTAACCTACACTGAGGCTAAGCGGAAATTTGAACACCTACATCCTGTACGTATGACATCGTCTTACGCCACCACTACAACAGTTCTAGCCCCATGAGCTCTGCCAACACGAGTCACTTCTCAGAGCCGGAAGACTACACCTGTCCCCTTGATGGTGGGGGCACTTGCCTCCCTGTTGCTCTTGCGGCACCTACTTTGGGAGCAACCCCCCCCCCCCCTCCAAACCATCAGGGATATCAGTCCCAACTTCTGAGCTAGAGAAGTGTAATTCTTCTTTCGATCCTATCGCTAGGAAGGGGTCCCTTGGTCACTCCTTCCCAAGTTTCTGCTAGTGGGAAAGATGACAACTGCCAGTGGTTGAAGAGCCCAAAAACAGCTGCTTGTAGTGCTTCATGCTCATCCTCAGTCCGAGAGACTGAATCAGTGAGGTCGTCCCAGCCAGGGAAACCCAAGGATCAGCGAGAGAATTCCAAAATGAAGGTCCCCAAGGGAATTGCGGTGGTATCCTCACCACTGCCAAATACAAGCTCGGCGTCTGCAGATGAGGTGGAGATTCTGGCATCCACTGAGGACCTAGATCTCGCCAGACCCTCAGACACAAAGGATGTAGACTGCTCAGCAAAAAGTCGGTGGCATTAGGTGACCCTCATTGAATATTCCATGCCTTCCCAGTCACACGATGACGTCATCCTCCAGTGGAATTGCGATGGTTTTCCTACCGCCTGCCTGAGCTACAGCAACAAGTTTTACACCTGCTTTCTGCATTGCAGTCCAGGAAATCTGGTTCCCGGCCATGCAGACCCCTGTCTTCCATGGCTATAAGGGATACTACAAGAACCGTGACGACTATAATAAAGTGTTTGCGTTTATGTCCTAAACCCAGTCTGTAGTGAACCTGTTCCCCTTCAGACCCGTCTTGAAGCTGTGGCTGTCAGAATAAGGATGAAGCAGATAATAACCGTCTGCAATGTATTTCTTCCTCTATATGGTGCAGTATCTGTGAATGTATTAGCTGCTCTGATTGATCAACTCCCTAAACCTTTTGCTACTTTTGGGAGATTTTAACGCCCATAACCCCTTGTGGGGTAGCACCAAGCTTACTGGCCGAGGCAGAGATGTCGAAACTTCACTGTCTCAGTTCGACCTCTGCCCCTTAAATACTGGGGCCACCACACATTTCATTGTGGCTCACGGTAGTTACTCGGCCATTGATTTATCAGTCTGCAGCCCAGGACTTATCCCATCTATCCACTGTAGAGCACATGATGACCTGTGTGATAGTGACCACTTCCCCATCTTCCTGTCACTATCCCAACGTCGGACCCACAGACGCCTGCCCAGATAGGCTTTAAACAAGGCGGACTGGGAAACATTCACCTCTGCTGTCACCGTTCAATCTCCCCCACACAGTAACATCTAAGTGATGCTTGAGCAGGTGACTAGCACAATTGTTTCTGCTGCAGAAAACGCAATCTCTCGCTCTTTGGGTGCCCCCAGCGAAAGGCAGTCCCTTGGTGGACGCCAGAAGTCGCTGAAGCAATTAAAGAGCGTCGGCGAGCTCTACAGCGGCATAAGCAGTACCCTTCCATGGAGCACCTCATAGCCTTCAAATGGATCGGTGTCCGTGTTTGCCAACTTATAAAACAACGGAAGCAGGAGTGTTGGGAGAGATACGTCTCGACCATTGGGTGCCATACGTCACCTTCCCAAGTCTGGGCAGAGATCAAATGTGTTTTCGGGTACCAGACCCCAAAAGATGTTCCCAGTGTTAACGTAAATGGCGTGTTATCTACCGACGCAAACGCAATTGCCGAGCACTTTGCTAAGCACTATGCTCGAGCCTCTGTGTCGGAGAATTACCCCCACCCTTTCGCACTCTCAAACGGCAGCTGGAAGGGAAAGTCCTCTTGTTCACTATATGCCACAGTGAATCCTATAACGCCCCATTTACAGAGTGAGAGCTTCTCAGTGCCCTTGTTCATTGCTCCGACACAGCTCCTGCCCCAGACCGGATCCACAGTCAGATGATTAAACATCCCTCATATGACTACAAGCGACATCTCCTCCTGATCATCAACCGGATATGGTGTGGTGGTGTCTTAACATCGCAAGGACGGAAGAGCACCATCATTCCGGTGCTCAAGCCCAGTAAAAACCCACTTTATGTGGATATCTATCGGTTCATCAGCCTCACCAACGTTCTTTGTAAGCTGCTGGAAGGTATTGTGTGTCAGTAGTTGGGTTGGGTCTTTAAGTCACGTGGCCTACTGGTCCCATGTCAGGGCGGCTACCGCCAGTGTCACTCTACCACTGATAATCTTGTGTCCCTCGAGTCTTCCATCCGAACAGCCTTTTCCAGACGCCAACACTTGGTTGCCGCCGTATTTGATGTACGAAAAGCGTATGACACCAACTGGCGACATCATATCCTTGGCACATTATACGAGTGGGTTCTCAGAGGTCCGCTCCCGATTTGTATCCAAAATTTACTGTCGCTTCGCACTTTTCGTGTCCAAGTTGGTGCCTCTCATAGTTCCCCCATATCGAGGAGAATGGGGTCCCACAGGGCTCTGTATGAAGTGTATCTCTAATTTTAGTGGATATTAACGGTCTGGCAGCAGCAATAGGGCCGTCCGTCTCGCCTTCTCTGTATGCAGACGACTTCTGCATTTCATACTGCTCCACCAGTACTGGGGTTGATGAGCGGCGCCTACAGGAAGCCATCCACAAGGCGCAGTCATGGGCTCTAGGCAATGGTTTCCAGTTCTGGGCCGCAAAGTGGTGTGTTATGTACTTCTGTCGGTGTCGTACCGTTCATCCAGAACCAGAACTTTACCTCAATGACGATCGACTTACGTAGGGGAGACATCAGTTCTTAGGAATGGTTTTCGACGCCCAATTGACTTGGCTTCCTCATCTTCGTCAGCTTAAGCGGAAGTGCTGGCACCACCTCAATGCCCTCTGCTGCCTGAGCAGCACCAACTGAGGTGCAGATCGCTCTACGTTGCTGCAGCTCTACAGAGCCCTTGTTCAGTCCATCCTTGACTATGGTTTATGGTTCGGCGGTGCCCTCAGCGTTGCCTTTACTCGACCCAGTGCACAACTGTGGCGTTAGCCTAGCGACAGGAGCTTTTAGGACCAGCCCAGTGACTAGCGTCCTTGTGGAGCCCAGAGTCCCTTCATTGTAGGTTAAGCGTGTACAACTGCTGGCCAGTTAGGTTGCACACGTTCGAAGTTCTCCTGCGCATCCCAATCACAGTCTCCTTTTTCCACCCATGACGGTTCCTGTCCAGCATCGGCGGCTCAGATCAGGACTTCCAATTGAAGTTCGTGTCCGATCCCTTCTTCCTGAATTGGAGTTTTTGCCTTTACCACCTTTAGTTGAGGTCCATTCACGTACACCTCCATGGTGTACACCTAGGCCGCGGCTTTGCCTGGAGCTTTCACAAGGCCCCATGGACTCAGTTAACCCCACAGCTCTCCGCTACCGCTTCTTCTTCACTCTAGACATGTACCGAGGCCACGAAGTGGTTTACATCGACTTCTCGATGGCTGATGGTCACGTCGGCATCGCGTATGTCCGTGGAGCACATGGTGAACAGCATTCCTTGCCTGATGGCTGCAGTGTTTTCAATGCCGAGCTGGTGCCTATATCTCGTGCTCTTGAGAACATCCGTTCAAGGTCTGGGGAGTCGTTTCTTCTGTGTACCGACTGCTTGAGCAGCATATAAGTTATCGACCAGTGCTACCCTCGGCATCCTTTGGTAGCGACCATCCAAGTGTCCATCTGTGCCCTGGAACGGTCCGGTCGTTGAGTGGCGTTTTTCTGGACACCAGGTCACGTCGGAATCCCAGGCAACTAACTTGCCGACAGGCTACATGGAAACCGCTTATGGAGATCGGCTTCTGTGCAACTAACCTGCGTTTAGTACTACGCTGCAAGGTTTCATGGCTTTGGAAGACGAAATGGCATAACCTCAGCACGCACAACAAACTGCGTGCCAATGTGTGGCAGTCCCCCATGCGGGCCTCTCGCAGGGACTCTGTGGTTCTCTGCCGGCTCCGCAATGGCCACATTTGGATGACACAAGGCTACCTCCTGCACCGTGATGACCCACCTCAGTGTCGGTGCGACGCCCGGCTGACAGTGGCCCATATCTTGGTGAGCTGTCCTTCTTTGGTTGCCCTGCGACGGACTCTTCAGTTATCGAACTCGTTGCCATTAATTTTAGCTGACAACGCCTCATCGGCTAATTTAGTTTTATGTTTTATACTTGACGGTAGGTTTTATCATTCTGTATAAGTTTTAGCGCATGTCATTCGTTCCTTTGTGTTCTCCACTCTAATGCTTTTGGGTGGTTGTTTTAATGTGTCGCAAAGTACACTCCTGGAAATTGAAATAAGAACACCGTGAATTCATTGTCCCAGGAAGGGGAAACTTTATTGACACATTCCCGGGGTCAGATACATCACATGATCACACTGACAGAACCACAGGCACATAGACACAGGCAACGGAGCATGCACAATGTCGGCACTAGTACAGTGTATATCCACCTTTCGCAGCAATGCAGGCTGCTGTTCTCCAATGGAGACGATCGTACAGATGCTGGATGTAGTCCTGTGGAACGGCTTGCCATGCCATTTCCACCTGGCGCCTCAGTTGGACCAGCGTTCGTGCTGGACGTGCAGACCGCGTGAGACGACGCTTCATCCAGTCCCAAACATGCTCAATGGGGGACAGATCCGGAGATCTTGCTGGCCAGGGTAGTTGACTTACACCTTCTAGAGCACGTTGGGTGGCACGGGATACATGCGGACGTGCATTGTCCTGTTGGAACAGCAAGTTCCCTTGCCGGTCTAGGAATGGTAGAACGATGGGTTCGATGACGGTTTGGATGTACCGTGCACTATTCAGTGTCCCCTCGACGATCACCAGTGGTGTACGGCCAGTGTAGGAGATCGCTCCCCACACCATGATGCCGGGTGTTGGCCCTGTGTGCCTCGGTCGTATGCAGTCCTGATTGTGGCGCTCACCTGCACGGCGCCAAACACGCATACGACCATCATTGGCACCAAGGCAGAAGCGACTCTCATCGCTGAAGACGACACGTCTCCATTCGTCCCTCCATTCACGCCTGTCGCGACACCACTGGAGGCGGGCTGCACGATGTTGGGGCGTGAGCGGAAGACGGCCTAACGGTGTGCGGGACCGTAGCCCAGCTTCATGGAGACGGTTGCGAATGGTCCCCGCCGATACCCCAGGAGCAACAGTGTCCCTAATTTGCTGGGAAGTGGCGGTGCGGTCCCCTACGGCACTGCGTAGGATCCTACGGTCTTGGCGTGCATCCGTGCGTCGCTGCTGTCCGGTCCCAGGTCGACGGGCACGTGCACCTTCCGCCGACCACTGGCGACAACATCGATGTACTGTGGAGACCTCGCGCCCCACGTGTTGAGCAATTCGGCGGTACGTCCACCCGGCCTCCCGCATGCCCACTATACGCCCTCGCTCAAAGTCCGTCAACTGCACATACGGTTCACGTCCACGCTGTCGCGGCATGCTACCAGTGTTAAAGACTGCGATGGAGCTCCGTATGCCACGGCAAACTGGCTGACACTGACGGCGGCGGTGCACAAATGCTGCGCAGCTAGCGCCATTCGACGGCCAACACCGCGGTTCCTGGTGTGTCCGCTGTGCCGTGCGTGTGATCATTGCTTGTACAGCCCTCTCGCAGTGTCCGGAGCAAGTATGGTGGGTCTGACACACCGGTGTCAATGTGTTCTTTTTTCCATTTCCAGGAGTGTAGTTGGCTTTTTCCTTTTTATTCTCGTGGTCGGCCAGTCACAGTCATCTGCTCTCTTGTTTTTACCCCTTCTACCTTTTTCTTGCTTCTCTCTGTTGTTTTCTTTTCCTGTTTTGGCCATAGTAATGTTGGTTGTCCTCCTGTCGTTCTTCTGGTTCTTCCTTTCTCCTGTTATTGTGCTGTACATCTCCTTCCTTTTCTTCTTTCCGTCGTGTAATTATTTTACCGGGTACAAGGGGCCGATGACTTCGCATTTTGACATCTCCCCCCCCCCCCCCCCCCATTTTAAACCAACCAACCAACCACTGTCATGTACGTTTACAAAGGACGAAATGTTATGGTCCTGTATCTGGGAACAAACGCCTTCGAAACGGTCAAGGTGACTGGCTGTTCGTGCGCTTCTATAATGAAGAGCTACGACGAGTGTTCAGTAACTAATGCAACATTCTTTGTGTCTCGGTCAGTTTCGATTGAAACAAAGCGGAATTTCTTGTAGGATTTCGTGGAATACTCTAGCTTCAGTCCCTATAGATCCATGAAGTTCCGAAAGGAAGCGGGGCTATACGTAGCCATCAGAATGGCGCCTGTAATTGAGGTGCGTTCGAAGCAGAGAACTGTCATTGAGTTTCTTCGTAGATACTTACAAACGCTAGCTGAATGTGTACGGAGACCTCGCAGTGAACAAAAGCACTTTGGGTCGTTGGCCGAGGCATCTGTCATCATAGCAACAAGTCCGACAAACATGTCCGATCTCCCGAGTGCCGGTGCGGCTTCACGCGGCTGCAACTCCTTTAAGGTTGGAACGTGCGGACACTCTCATTTGGGGTGATCGGCAGATGACAAATACCTTGCTGCTCAACTCGACGTCTCTGTTGGCAGTTCCTTTTCTAGATAACAGAGCGCAGCATGTCATTCTCGATGGAGAGAAGTCTTCTGAAGTAACAGTGATTTCAGGTTCAAAATCGTTCAAATGGCACTATGGGACTTAACATCTGTGGTCATCAGTCCCCTAGAACTTAGAACTACTAAAACCTTACTAACCTAAGGACATCACACACATCCATGCCCGAGGCAGGATTCGAACCTGCGACCGTAGCAGTCGCGCGGTTCCGGACTGAGCGCCTTGAACCGCTAGACCACCGCGCCCGGCGTGATTTCAGGTGTGCCGCAGGGGAGTGTAGTAGGACCGTTGCCGTTCACGATATATATAACTGACCTCGTGGGTAACATCAGAAGTTCAGTGAGGCTTTTTGCGGCTGACTCTGTAGTGTATCGAGGGGTTGTAACAATGGAAAATTGTACTGAAATGCGCGAGGATCTGCAACACGCATGGTGGAGGGAATATCAATTGAATCTCAATGTAGACAAGTGTAATGTGCTGCGAATACATAGAAAGAAAGATCCTTCATCATTTAGCTACAATATAGCAGGTCAGAAACTCGAAGCAGTTAATATCATAAATTATCTGGGAGTGATTTAAAATGGAGTGACCATATAAAATTAATCGTCGGTAAAGTAGATGCCAGACTGGGATTCATTGGAAGAATCGTAAGGAAATGCAGTCCGAAAACAAAGGAAGTAAGTTGCAGTACACTTGTTTGCTCACTGCTTGAGTACTACTCACCAGTGTGGGATCCCTACCAGATAAGGTTGATGGAGGAGGTTGAGAAGATCCAACGGAGAGCAGCGCGCTTCGTTACAGGATCATTTAGTAATCGCGAAAGCGTTACGGAGATGATAGATAAACTCCAGTGAAAGACTCTGAAAGAGAGACGCTCAGTAGCTCGTTACGGGTTTTTGTTGAAGTTTCGAGAACATACCTTCACCGAGGAGTCAAGCAGTATATTGCTCCTTCCTACGTATATTTCGCGAAGATACCATGAGGATAATATCAGAGAGATTAGAGCCCACACACGGGCTCACCGAGAGTCCTTCTTTCCACGAACAGTACGAGACTGGAATAGAAGGGAGAACCGATAGAGGTACTCAAGGTACCCTCCGCCACACACCGTCAGGTTGCTTACGGACTATGGATGTAGATGTAGACGTAATGCTGACACACTCGTTCAGTAGTGGGAGTACGGAAATATGCGCCCACTGGGTTCCCAGCCGCCTAAGAGACGACCATAAAAAGCAACTAAGCATCCGTGAGGAATTGCTTGCGCGTTACGGTGGTGATCATGACAATTTTTCGTCGAACGTCTCCGCAGGCGATGAAACATTGGTTCATCAATGTGAACCGGAAACATCACAGAGATCCACTCCAGCTCTCCTCCGAAGAAAAAGTTCAAAGCCACACCTTCAGTTGGTAAAGTCATGGCGAGAATCTTCTGCGACACTAAAAGAGTGTTAATAAAGTGGAACGCCTACAGCCTGTTCTTACGATGTCATTGATTATTATCTGGCTACCAGTTTCGGTTCTTCAGTCCACCATCTTCAGAGCTTAACTGACGCTGAGGGGTTAACTCGTAGCCATATAATAAATGACATCGCAAGGATGGCTGTAGGTGTTCCTTTTTGTTACATAAGTCGACTGCCCAAGTCCCTCAGACCTCAAATAAGGAAGGAAATACAAAAACTAAAAGAGTTATACAGTTCCCATGTTATGCAACGATCAACTCAGAAGTGTATTATGCTACCCTCAGGATACTGAAGAAACGATTTCTGCGTGTTTGTCGCTACAAAAATGCACACGAAGTTCTCCTTCTTCAAGGCAACCCAAGCCCTTATACAAACATCACCTGGGTTGGGAGAGTTCCAGAACCTGTACAGAAAATTGGAGTAGAGATCAACATAAACATTATTTCGCCCCTTTTATTGCTCATGAAAACCACACATTGCATGCGTTACCACCATACAGCGAGACCTTCAGAAAAAGGTGGTCCAGACTTCTGTACACAACGGTATCTCTAATACCCAGTAGCACGTCCTCTTCTATTGATGCATGCCTGTATTCGTCGTGGCATATTATCCACAAGTTCATCAAAGCACTGTTGGTCTAGATTGCCTCACTCCTCAACGGCGATTCGGTGTAGATCCCACAAAGTGGTTGGTGGGTCACGTCGTCCATGAACAGCCCTTTTCAATCTATTCGAGGCATGTACGATAGGGTTCGTGTTTGGAGAACATGCTGGCTACTCTAGTCGAGCGATGTCGTTATCCTGAAGGAAGTCATTCACAAGATGTGCACGATGGGGGCGCGAATTGTCGTCCATGAAGACGAACGCCTCTCCAGTAGGCTGCCGATATGGATGCACTATCGGTCGGAGGATGGCATTCACGTATCGTACAGCCGTTACGGCGCCTTCCATGACCACCAGCGGCGAACGTCGGCCCCACATAATGCCGCCCCAAAACAGCAGGGAACCTCCACCTTGCTGCACTCGCTGGACAGTGTGACTGAGGCGTTTAGCCCGACCGGGTTGCCTCCAAACATGTCTCCGACCATTGTCTGGTTGAAGGCATACGCGACACTCATCGGTGAAGATAACGTGATGCCAATTCTGAGCAGCCCGTTCGCCATATTGTTGGGCCCAACTGTACGGCGCTGCATGGTGTCGTGGTTGCAAAGATGGACGTCGCCATGGACGTCGGGAGCGAAGTTGCGAATCATGCAGCCTATTGCGTACAGTTTGAGTCGTAACACGACGTCCTGTGGCTGCATGAAAAGCATTATTCAACACCGTGGTGTTCCTGTCAGGGTTCCTCCGAGCCATAATCCGTAGGTAACGGTCATCCAATGCAATAATCGGCCTTGGGCGGCCTGAGCGAGGCATGTCAGCGACAGTTGTTGTCTATCTGTATCTCCTCCATGTCCGAACGACATCGCTTTGGTTCACTCCGAGACGCCTGGACGCTACCATTGTTGAGGGCCCTTCCCGGCACAAAGTAACAATGTGGAAGCGATCGAACCACAGCACTGACCGTCCAGGCATGGCTGAACTACACGAGCCGTGTACCTCCTTCCTGGTTGAATGACTAGAAGTGATCGGCTGTCGGATCCTCTCCGTCTAATAGGCGCTGCTCATGCATGGTTGTTAACATCAAGTCAAAGGGACTGTGTCTGTGATACAGTATCCACATTTAACGTCTGTCTTCCGGAGTTCTGTGAACCGGGGTGATGAAAAACTTTTTTGGATGTGTGTACAGTCTGCGCTCCGCAAGGCCTCCAGAGAGGAGCTAACAAAGCTTCATTGAACTGTTTCTCCTTATCCGCTCTACAGCCCGTATGTCGCAGCCAATGACAGATGTACTGTGCGGAAAGCAGTAGTGGGTGTTGGGGAGGTTCAAATGGCTCTGAGCACTATGGGACTTAACATCTGAGGTCATCAGTCCCCTAGAACTTAGAACTACTTAAACCTAACTAACCTAAGGACATCACAGACATCCATGCCCAAGGGAGGATTCGAACCTGCGACCGTAGCGGTCGCGCGGTTCCAGACTGAAGCGCCTAGAGCCGCTCGGCCACCCCGGCCGGCTGTTGGGGAGGTTATTGAAGCAGAAAGATATTGGCTTCGACGTCGGCCAGTAGAGTGGTACCGTGCGGCCAAACAGGCACTCCCAGGAAGGTGAAGCAACGACGCGGCATCGGAGATTATGTTGAAAAATAGAGTTTTGTAGCCAAAAGTGTGGGAAATCGTATGATTTGCGAAAGCATGAATAAAAGCAATCTCCTTTTGGAAAAAGAATTACTTATTGAACACCCGTCGAATGGAAATTTGTTGACGGACGGTGTAACAATGACAGGCGACAAGTGGTATGACGCAGCACACACCTCATCACAGACCGTGGCAGTCGGACGCTTTGCTGTTCCATAGGCCAGGGTACAGGCGTTTTGTGGCAGTCTGACGATGGAGTACAATTGTGGTGCAGGTACACTACACGTCGTTGAACTTGGGGTTTCACAGCCGGCGGCGATTACGCGTCCCCACCCTCAACCAAAGCATCGTACGACTGCAGGAGGTGCGAGGGCGTCGAGAGAGGACCGTATATTAGTGAAATCGCGTGTGTTCGACGGATTATATATTAGTGAAATCGCGTGTGTTCGACGGATTAATCACACTTATTGTTACATCAGGTCGATGGTCGTGTCGGGATTCCCCCTTGCTGGGGCGAACACCGCCTCGAAATATGCACCATGCCAGGCAAGCCGGCCCGTACTATGCCATGGGACTTAGGTACATTCACCACAGCGTCCATGGAATTTGTGGTATTAATTTAAGGCAAAAAGGGTGTCCGTGGCCAAGAGAAGTCTGCTAGTATCAAATAAAGGCATTTATTTGAGGATGAAGTTTCTGAGCCTGTATGCTTTGTGCACATCATTTATGGTAGTAAAACGTGAATTTTGGTAATCAGGAATAGAAGAGAATGGAAGCGTTTGACATGTGATGGTACAGAAGTATGTTGAAAATTCGGTGGAAGGAAAGAAATGTATGGAGAAATACTGACCGGAAGAAAGGCTAAGATGATAAGACATTTGTTAAGACATAAGGTAATAACTTCCGTGGTACCGGAAGAAACTGTAGAGAACAAAAACTGTACAGGTAGGCAGAGACAGGAATACATCCAGCAAATCACTGCGGATGTATTTTGTAGGTGCTACTCTGGGATGAAAAGGTTAGCACACGAGAGGGATTCATAGCGGGGCACACTAGAGCGGCCTGAAGACTGTGAAGTGAATATTTTTGCGGACTTGCTGCATCCCTGCATGCTTGGAACCATTCACGTCCACGATGGCATCTTTCGGCAGTATTGCTGTCGGTATCACAAGGCAAGAATTGCACTACAGTGGTTTGTGGACTACGATAATCAATTCACGTTGATGTATTGGTCACCGGTGGTGGCCGAGCGGTTCTAGGCGCTTCAGTCCGGAACCACGCGACTGCTACGGTCGCAGGTTCGAATCCTGCCTCGGGCATGGATGTGTGTGATGTCCTTAGGTTAATTAGGCTTAAGTAGTTGTAAGTTCTATGGTACTGATGACCTCAGATGTTAAGTCCCATAGTGCTCAGAGCCATTGGACTTTTTTTTTTTTTTTTTTTTACCGAACCCGGTGTAAGACATCCTGGGAGGTTACCGGGCGCCAGTTCCGAGGCCAGAAACTACTGGCACGAAACTTGCGGAATCTACGCGTGCCACATAACTCCGGAAACATACCGACGTTCGTCGAGTCGACGCCGTACACAATCGTTGAAGTATTGCTCTCCGAAAGTGGGCCAACACGCTATTACCAGGCGTCCACAGTGGTCTGACTCATCGTTGTAAGTCAGACACTGAGAACGCAATACGGTGCGACTCAACCACCATATAGCCTCTAGAAGTCATTGAAGCTGTTGTAGGCGAATCGTGCCCAGATAGATGACATCCGTCAGCTTGCAAGCAAGGGTGTCTGCAGAACTTTATTCAAGACGCGGCAAGATTATAAAATTCCCAGTTTCGATTTAATTGATTTGGTGAGTTTGGAATGAATTCTATTTTACTGATAACTACACAAAGCTTATGGAATCATAATCAATGGGTAGATTTTTGTCAATGATTTTAATATCAAAATGTTAAGCATATTTCATCGGCAGGTGCAACTAAATATTTCTGTATTACATTATTTATACAAACAATCCTGTTGGAAGAACATCCGCAATTGAGCATTGCACCAGAAGTTGAAAACACCACTTCAGTTGTAAATTACTTTCTTCTCAGACGACCGGTCGTTCGAAAACAATATTTTTATTAATCAAAATATCCACGGGTGTGCTGCCGGTCTATAGTGTCCAACGGGCCCGTTGGACACTAAAGACCGGCAGCACACCCGTGGATATTTTGATTGTCAAATACGCCGGGAGAAACTCAAGAATCACAATATTTTTATTGAAGTGTCAATAACTCTATGTTGCTACTGAAAATAAAAAATCTGAAACAGAGAAGAAAAGATAAGAATGAGTGAGAAATACTGATGGATAGAAACAAAAAGAAATCAGCAGAAATGCCACAGAAATAGTGCTCAAAATTACAATGAAATGAATACGCCTAGCGGCATATATGCGTTGATATAAATCAACGAGGACAGTTGAAAATGGGTGCCCCGACCGGGACTCAAACCCAGGATCTCCTGCTTACATGGGAGATGCTCTATCCATCTGAGCCGCCGAGGACACAGAGGATAGTGCGACTGCAGGGACTTGTCTCTGGCACGCCTCCAGTGAGACCCACATTCCCAACTTATTGTCCCGTACTATATTCATAGTGCCTCTGCCCATTATACTCATTACTCGCGGCTTTTTGCTGATTTCCGTAAGAGTTCGGGCAATCTTTGTGCATCTGCACAGAAGAAGACGGTCAAATGGCCGGGGAGCCTTAACTAATATATATAGTGCAGCCAGGTGTAATGGTACATCCTCTAGCATTACCTTTCCTCAACAGTAGTTGTCAATACTAGTATTATTTTTAGAATTTAGGACAGATGAATATTATCTCAGTTGCTTTTCTGTGAATTTTAATATAATTTTATATTAAGTTGTTGTATTTAAAACTAAAATTTATGAAAAGGAATCACTTTATAAAATATTCTAGCTTCGATGTTATAAAACTTCCTGGCAGATTAAAAGTGTGTTCCCGACCGAGACTCGAACTCGGGACCTTCGCCTATCGCGGGCAAGTGCTCTACCATCTGAGCTACCGAATCACGACTCACGCCCGGTACTCACAGCTTTACTTCTGCCAGTATCTCGTCTCCTACCTTCCAAACTTTACAGAAGCTCTCCTGCGAACCTTGCAGAACTAGCACTCCTGAAAGAAAGGATATAGCGGAGACATGGCTTAGCCACAGCCTGGGGGGTGTTTCCAGAATGAGATTTTCACTCTGCCGCGGAGTGTGCGCTGATATGAAACTACCTGGCAGATTAAAACTGTGTGCCCGACCGAGACTCGAACTCGGGATATCGATAAGTAATAGCTCTGAATGTACAGTTAAATTTTTTTAGAAACATTTGAAATTTCGGAATAGTTACTCACTTAAAATTTCTATTTTTAATTGTGCAATCATGTACTGTTTACTATGTTTGTTTGTGGATTAATTTATGAAAGAAGAATCAAAATTAATAACGCAAGATAAACTAGCAGAAATGCATTCGTTAAGAAAATTTGTATGCCATTTGGAATATTGTTATTTCCGCAGAGTGGGAGAGTCGTAGGCACGTATCTGATGTGATCAGACGTATTTTTGTACTTTTGTGCGAACGACGTAATTTCGGCTTCGTTAATGTGAAAAATCAAAATACTGTATGATATACTAAAATGTGAGAAAATATATTTACGTAAAAACAGAAATTCTGCAACAATCATCTTCAAATTTATTTAGTTCGAGCCAACCGTGAGGACCTAAACTGTGAGATTTTCAGCTTCAAGAAACAAACCCCTAGACAAGGAGAACTGAAGCCAACTTCACACGACACGCTAAGTAAACTAGAAAGTTTGTTGTAATCTTCGCTCCTGTCAAATCTTCATAAAAGACTTTAATGTGCACAATAGATGGAGTTGTTAGCGTATGTTTTGGGAACATTGCGCAATTAGAGGAGCATACTGAAGCGTTACACAGAGAGAAGTTTAAAAGTGAAGGACACAGAGTATACAGTACTCATAGTGAGAAATACACTGTAGCAGGACGTTTACACAAGCCATACCACCACACTTCAAACAAGAAGCTCTCACAGAAGAAGTTTAATCAAAATGTTTTCAAGGGGGGAAACAGAACTGTATAAAAGACCACAGTACTCTCCATTGCAATCTGCAGTGGTAAATCTCGACTTAGTAGAGTCGCAAACAGCCAGTGCTATAAATTCCATGGAATTCTATAATAAGTAGTAAAGTGTATAGCCACAGATTCTAGGAAGGGGAAGTGTCTCCTTATTTCCCGTTCTCGGAGACGCCTTCCCTTGCAGAACACGCAGGCTGTAACGTACTAAAGATAATCTTGCCGCTTCGCATTCGTATAGAAAACTGGGCTTCCGCCGCCTTCGTCAGGTAGAATTGGCTGTCGCCATGCTGTGCCATGGGAGGTGTCGACGTCTGCGATGTTGGTGGCGCCCGTTGCAAAATAAACCAGTCGGCGGATTCCAGTGCGGTGTCTCAACATGCGGCGCCCGCTTTCGCCCACGTCCAAAGAGAAGGCAGCTGGCACGCTGCAAGCCAGTATTGCGCACTCTTCGCAGAAACTTCGCTCAAGCAAGCTGCGTGGAATCTGCCTCTCGACGTTGAGAGGCTACGAAGAAATCCGCTGAGTTAGTTACATTGCGACAGAGAATACAAACGTCGTAGACATCACTGCAAGAGATATGTAAAACTCTTTCATCTTTGGCAACTATTTGACTAATGAACGGTCCTTTTTGGGAGCTGCTCATTTTCATTCGTTCATCGTACTATTTTTTTATCTAATTACGTAAAGCTGTTAGGATTTTCAAAAAGTCAGAATACTAGAAGTGCAGCACCAAATACAAAGACTGAAGTAGTATCGAAAGTTCACAAGTCCTTTACATGTTCCTCCTCATTGCATAATGATGCATCTGGTCTGAATGGTGGAGCATGAGATATCGGTATGTGCAAGTCAATTATTTCTAGGAACAGGGGCGGGGTAAGACACTGGACAGCTGGATAAGCCACGTCCTATAAGCAAGTTTTCATAATAGTGAATAAATTTTATAGCAGAATTTTTAAAAAAAATGAAAGTTCATAAATTGTTTCTACTGAAAGCTTGTCCTATCATGACACGTGTTCCATTCCACTACAAAACAAGTGTATATAGGTACTAAAAAGATGTCACTTTAAAAACTCGTATTGACATAAATACTGTACATAATTCGAACTAAAAATACCTGTAACAACCCCGCACTAGACAGGATAAAAGCTGGGGATATTACAGCAGCGATCGTAACAAATTTAAATGAAGACTAGGTACTCTGAGAGTCTCTTTTTTTCTTCTTTTTCATCCTTCTTATTGGCATGATGCGGCCCGCCACGAATTCCTTTCCCTTGCCAATCTTTTAATCTCAAGAGTAGCAATTGCAGCTTCCATCCTGAATTAGCTGCTGGTTGTGTTCCAGGCTCTTTCTTCCTCTGCAGGTTTCACCCTCTGCAGCTTCCACTGGTACCGTAGAAGTTATTTTCTGATGTCTTAATATTTTTCCTATGAACCTGTCAGTCCTTCTTACTTCTTTTTCTCAATTCATTCCTTTCTCACAGATTTTGCGGCGAGCCTCCTCATTCCTTATGTTATCGGTTCACCTAATTTTCAACATTATTCTGTAGCACCACGTCTTTAATGCTTCCATAGTCTTCTGTTCCCGTTCTACCGCAGCACATCTTTCGTACTATACAACCCTGTGTACCAAACGTAAGTCCTCTGAAACGTCTTCCTCTCATTGAGGCGTATGTTTGACGCTAGTAGACTTCTCTTGGCCAGGAATGTCCTTTTTGCAAATGCTAGTCTGCTTCTTGTGTCGTCCTCACTCAGTGCGTTATCGGTAATTTTACTACATGCGTAAGCATAATTTTTTAACTCCCTCCGCTTCGTAATCCCTAATTCTTCTGTTAAGTTTGTCTCTATTTTTAAATCTGCTCTTTCTAATTATTTTGATGGTACTTCTATTTTAACTCAATCCATATTCTCTACTCATTAGACTGGTCATTCCATTCAACAGATCCTGTAATTCTCCTTCCTTTTCACCGAGGACAGTAATTTCATCAGCGAATCTTATCATTGTTATCCTTTCACTCTGAATTTTAGTCCCACATTTACATTTTTCTTTTATTTCCGTCATTTCGTCTTCGATGTACATATTGAACAGTAGGGCTGAAAGACTACATCCCTGTGTTAAAATATTTTTAGTCTGAGCGCTTCGTCCTTGGTCTTCTTCCGTATTGTTCCTTTGGGGAATGCAGGAGGACGGTGTAGGTTATCTCCAATCAGAAAGATTCCCAACAGAAAGTAATAAAATACACTCCCGGAAATTGAAATAAGAACACCGTGAATTCATTGTCCCAGGAAGGGGAAACTTTATTGACACATTCCTGGGGTCAGATACATCACATGATCACACTGACAGAACCACAGGCACATAGACACAGGCAACAGAGCATGCACAATGTCGGCACTAGTACAGTGTATATCCACCTTTCGCAGCAATGCAGGCTGCTATTCTCCCATGGAGACGATCGTAGAGATGCTGGATGTAGTCCTGTGGAACGGCTTGCCATGCCATTTCCACCTGGCGCCTCAGTTGGACCAGCGTTCGTGCTGGACGTGCAGACCGCGTGAGACGACGCTTCATCCAGTCCCAAACATGCTCAATGGGGGACAGATCCGGAGATCTTGCTGGCCAGGGTAGTTGACTTACACCTTCTAGAGCACGTTGGGTGGCACGGGATACATGCGGACGTGCATTGTCCTGTTGGAACAGCAAGTTCCCTTGCTGGTCTAGGAATGGGAGAACGATGGGTTCGATGACGGTTTGGATGTATCGTGCACTATTCAGTGTCCCCTCGACGATCACCAGTGGTGTACGGCCAGTGTAGGAGATCGCTCCCCACACCATGATGCCGGGTGTTGGCCCTGTGTGCCTCGGTCGTATGCAGTCCTGATTGTGGCGCTCACCTGCACGGCGCCAAACACGCATACGACCATCATTGGCACCAAGGCAGAAGCGACTCTCATCGCTGAAGACGACACGTCTCCATTCGTCCCTCCATTCACGCCTGTCGCGACACCACTGGAGGCGGGCTGCACGATGTTGGGGCGTGAGCGGAAGACGGCCTAACGGTGTGCGGGACCGTAGCCCAGCTTCATGGAGACGGTTGCGAATGGTCCTCGCCGATACCCCAGGAGCAACAGTGTCCCTAATTTGCTGGGAAGTGGCGGTGCGGTCCCCTACGGCACTGCGTAGGATCCTACGGTCTTGGCGTGCATCCGTGCGTCGCTGCGGTCCGGTCCCAGGTCGACGGGCACGTGCACCTTCCGCCGACCACTGGCGACAACATCGATGTACTGTGGAGACCTCACGCCCCACGTGTTGAGCAATTCGGCGGTACGTCCACCCGGCCTCCCGCATGCCCACTATACGCCCTCGCTCAAAGTCCGTCAACTGCACATACGGTTCACGTCCACGCTGTCGCGGCATGCTACCAGTGTTAAAGACTGCGATGGAGCTCCGTATGCCACGGCAAACTGGCTGACACTGACGGCGGCGGTGCACAAATGCTGCGCAGCTAGCGCCATTCGACGGCCAACACCGCGGTTCATGGTGTGTCCGCTGTGCCGTGCGTGTGATCATTGCTTGTACAGCCCTCTCGCAGTGTCCGGAGCAAGTATGGTGGGTCTGACACACCGGTGTCAATGTGTTCTTTTTTTCATTTCCAGGAGTGTATATATTAAATACGAAAAAAAAACTCAAATGATGCTGCTTCTTCTGAAATGCGCACCGCAATGAGATGTTTGAAATTATTAAGTCCTGTCACTGTGCCTCTAAGTGATACCCACGTAGAGTCCAGATGCTTACGAACGATATGTCCCAGAGACGATGGACGAACACTGAAGCTTGTAGGCTCGGTGGTAACTGGAGACTGTACAAGACTCAATGCTCTGAAGAGAATTGTCCGCCGTAGCTGAGGGATCCGGTGTTCAACGACGCATCGACCAATCGCTATCCATACCCGTGATACCCAAGGGTTGGCAGCTGCGGCCTCTGGAGGACCTCGGTGTAGTTCGTTAGTTCGTACTGCGAAACTGTACAGCTTCTGTGCTCCGAGTGTTTTGAACGCAACGTGTCGATTGTGGTGTGGTACTCTCTGGAGTTGTGATTACCGTCACCACAGTTCCCTCTTGATTCTTGTACATATTGCATGCAACCCATCCCAAAATCCATTCCAAATATTACCAGGTGTGCCTCAGAAGCTGAAAAATGAAGAGGCTCAAGGAACTCTTGATATATTAATTTATGTAATTGATTTTTAACAACTGATTGACCATATGTATATACAAACATAAGAGGAGCCAATTACGCCTACTTTGTTTTTAAAAGCAAACGCTAGCATAGCAGAAAACTAATTCGAGCGAATAGGTACTTCTTGTTTCTATTCTGATGTACACCGGTGTACAAAACTTACGGTCCATGAAACTTTCGCATTACATGTCTTTGCCAAGTAACATACCTCATCGAAACTTTAGCCATACGTAGCAAGAACAGTTGCTGTATGGTGCCGGCCGGTGTGGCTGTGTGGTTCTAGGCGCTTCAGTCTGGAACCGCGTGACCGCTACGGTCGCAGGTTCGAATCCTGCCTCGGGCATGGATGTGTGTGATGTCCTTAGGTTAGTCAGGTTTGAGTAGTTCTAAGTTCTAGGGGACTGATGACCACAGATGTTAAGTCCCATAGTGTTCAGAGCCATTTGAACCATTTTTACTGTATGGTACAGAAATTTGACCCGTGCCAGCATGTCTCTGGCAGTCGATTTGATTTGGACAGGCGAGACAGAAGAGTGCTGCGTCACTTTTCACTTCTGGCCGAGGAGGAAGTGAAGAGGCATTATTTGGTGCGTGTCATAGTCCGAGTGTGCTCAGGAATGAGAAAATGAACATGCTAGGTCCCTTGGGGAGGGGGGGGGGGAGGGGGGGCGGCAGTCGGCCTGTGTATAGCAGTTGCGACCGCGACTGCTGAGCGAAAAGGGTTGTCTCTGAGCCATGAACGTTGAATGCAGGCTGTTGTTTGCCTGTTCCCAGTATCGTGAACGGAGGACTGTGTACGTGTGATGTTGTGAAGTAACAGGCATCGAGTGTAGACTGTCGGTCTGTTATTACTTCGGTGCCGCGTACCGAATACGACGCCCAAAGGGGTGCTGTGGAACCGCCAGCTTCGAGTGTGCGCCGTTGGCTTTGTATTTTCTCGCTGCTGTGTGTGTGTGGCGTAGGGCGCCCGGGTGTATTAGCATGGCGCTAAGCTCAGGATGCGTGAAGTGGACTGTATCGTGAGCAGCGTTCGTCTGTCGGTCTTTATGGTTCGTATGGCGTTGTGGTTTCTTTTTAGGTTTTTGCTGTCTCTTACGTGATGTTCTTGTCATTCGTTGAGTTGTGTTAGCTTTGTCTGTCGTGCGTAAACTAGTGACCTTCTGAATTGGTAAGCCGGCCGGAGTGGCCGTGCGGTTCTAGGCGCTACAGTCTGGAACCGAGTGACCGCTACGGTCGCAGGTTCGAATCCTGCGTCGGGCATTGATGTGTGTGATGTCCTTAGGTTAGTTAGGTTTAATTAGTTCTAAGTTCTAGGCGACTGATGACCTCAGAAGTTAAGTCGCATAGTGCTCAGATCCATTTGAATTGGTAAAACTGTCTATGTCAGCTTTTTGATCTTTTGTACGAGTTAGCGGCCTGTCAAGTAGTGTCAAACTTTATTCTCTTTTGTTCCAATTTGTTAAAACTGGCATCATGTTTGTGTTTTCGTCTGGTTATCTACATCCATGACCATGCATTTTAAGTGGTGCAAATAACAGTCTCGTTTCATTCAGACGTTAATATAAGACGCTTCCTGCTATTCCAAAATCTAAATATTAATTGCACTGATATTTTCTGCGAGATGGTTCACCAGATGGCACGGTATGTGTTGCTATGTTGTTTATCTCAAGGTGGCACCATTTGATTCTGTAAAGTTTAGTGCACTAGTTTAGAAATTTCCATATGTGTTAAGGTAGTTAATGTACGTGCTTTGTTCGTGCTTCTGGTGAAGTCTTTTTTTGCGTGAACATTAATTTACGATAGTTTGTAAGACAGGTACCACTGAGTGTGAATTCGCTGTTGTTGTAACTTTGAATATTCATCATGATATTTTTGTTTCAATATTGGTCATGGGCCACTGATTGTAATCATTTTTGGTGAACTCTGCCTTAATAGTATGACTACGCCTGAGTTTTGTCACTTTTTTTTTAAATCTGCACGCGGGAGTACAGCCATATAATTTGGGCCAGTTGTAAGATCAAAGATTTCTTGTCTTACATCCAAATGTGATCAAACATATTTTGAGGTCAAACTGTCCTGATCAGTAATTGTGAACTCGCTCTTTTAGTGATGCGTACACCTCAGATTGCCGGCCGCGGTGGTCTAGCGGTTCTGGCGCTGCAGTCCGGAACCGCGGGACTGCTACGGTCGCAGGTTCGAATCCTGCCTCGGGCATGGGTGTGTGTGATGTCCTTAGGTTAGTTAGGTTTAAGTAGTTCTAAGTTCTAGGGGACTTATGACCTAAGATGTTGAGTCCCATAGTGCTCAGAGCCATTTGAACCATTTTGAACACCTCAGATTCAGTTTCTGTTTGTAAATAATGAACCAAAAGTTATCCACTAAAACCGCCAGTAACTTACACTCCCCCTCCCCCTCCCTCCCTGCCGTTTCATATGTAACTGAAAGAAATATGCAATGAGACGAACAGAAACGAAACTTTTATTCAAAGACAGTAATGACAATGTAGTCACCACGATCTACGATGGCCCTCTGGACACTATAAAAGGAGATAAACGCTTTTTAATGCGGTGTGCGATCACCGCGGACGGCATTTAATGCATTGACACGTGCTCACATGGTGGCCAAGAGGTTAGTAAGGAGATTTTGTAGTTGGGCGTTCAAGCCGTCCACCAGCGCGTTTGACAACAGCTATATGATGATGTTTGGTGCACGTGGAAGTGCTGCGGTACATGTCCCCAACACTACTCACACGAGCTCGATTGCGCTTAAGCGGGGCGACGCTCTAGCCAGTCCATTCAAAGGGCTCCTCCACTTGCGGTGTTCGATTGGGTTGCGCATTGTTATCCATAAGAAATGTATTCCCATGCAATATGATGTCTTTCCACCGTAACACCTGAATCATGTTAGGGAAAATTTGTGGGCTCATTACGTGTTCCCACCTTTCGACATGCGAAGGAAGGTCCAGAATCAGTAATCAGACTAAATCCTCTCTCGTCAGAAAAGAGCACGCGACTCCATCCGTCGCTGGTTCAGTCCCTGTGCTGTTGGCACCACTGCAATCGGAGCAGCCGATGTGCCAGCATCAACGAAACACAGCATCCTAGTGCTTGGACAAAGAGATAACTACCGTACAGTCCCCATGCCACTGTGGAGCGTAGGACTGTGTTCTTTCAGTCCTGGTAAACGTTTTTAATGTTTTTGGAATTGCACCCGCTGTTTGACGTGGGACACTTCTTGCCTATTCGAGAAATTATCTGTCACCTGCTTGCTATAGTTGTCCGTGGTCTACCACCTCTCTTTATGGGAGCAGTGTGCCAGTGACAGGTTCGAACGCTCTCTATATACGCGAAACAATGCTGTGAGCTATACACAAATCCAGGGCTACACACCTAAATTTTCGTCATTCTTCCCCATGACTCCTCTCTGTGTGAAGTAATCCAAATGTTACGCCTGGACCATGTTGTAACGAAGAACACCGCCACAGTGCACAGCAACTGCTCGCAGGTCCACTCTCTCTCTCTCTCTCTCTCTCTCTTATACACACGCACAATGCTTTCACGGTCCAACTGTCTGATGTTGCCCGGCCAACCCAATTTGGCACCACATTCACGTTGACCTCACACGATATGACGTCCAGCATGACTGGGAGACCTCTGGCAGGAGGCTCCCGCACTTCAATTCGTCTCTTAAGGGGAGTGGCATTAGGGGAAGTGGCAACAAAACGCCTATTCACGCTGGTGTGTAGAATATATGAGTCTGGCGATATACCATCTGACTTTCGGAAAAGCATCATCCACACAATTCCGAAGACGGCAAATCTGACAAGTGCGAGAATTATCGCACAATCAGCTTAACAGCTCATGCATCGAAGCTGCTTACAAGAATAATATACAGAAGAATGGAAAAGAAAATTGAGAATGCGCTAGGTGACGATCAGTTTGGCTTTAGGAAATGTAAAGGAACGAGAGAGGCAAATTCTGACGTTACGGCTAATAATGGAAGCAAGGCTAAAGAAAAATCAAGACACTTTCATAGGATTTGTCGACATGGGAAAGGCGTTCGACAATATAAAATGGTGCAAGCTGTTCGACATTCTGAAAAAAGTAAGGGTAAGCTATAGGGAGAGACGGGTCATATACAATGTGTACAACAACCAAGAGGGAATAATAAGAGTGGACGATCAAGAACGAAGTGCTCGTATTAAGAGGGGTGTAAGACAAGGCTGTAGCCTTTCGCCCCTACTCTTCAATCTGTCCATCGAGGAAGCAATGATGGGAATAAAAGAAAGGTTCAGGAGTGGAATTAAAATACAAGGTGAAAGGATATCAATGATACGATTCGCTGATGACATTGCTATCCTGAATGAAAGTGAAGAAGAATTAAATGATCTGCTGAACGGAATGAACAGTCTAATGAGTACACAGTATGGTTTGAGAGTAAATCGGAGAAAGACGAAGGTAATGAGAAGTAGTAGAAATGAGAACAGCGAGAAACTTAACATCAGGATTGATGGTCACGAAGTCAATGAAGTTAAGGAATTCTGCTACCTAGGCAGTAAAATAACCAATGACGGACGGAGCAAGGAGGACATCAAAAGCAGACTCGCTATGGTAAAAAAGGCATTTCCGGCCAAGAGAAGTCTACTAATATCAAATACCGGCCTTAATTTGAGGAAGAAATTTCTGAGGATGTACGTCTGGAGTACAGCATTGTATGGTAGTGAAACATGGACTGTGGGAAAACCGGAACAGAATAGAATCGAGGCATTTGAGAGCAGAAGATGGCCTTGCGATGGGCTGAAACATGTGGCAACAAATAAGTAAAAAATGCGATTAAGACTGTTTTCTTAATACGAAGTTAATTTATACTAATCGCTGTTACTCCATAACCATGTTGTCCAAACATCTGAGTTAATATATGTTACTTTATTTATCTCCTAAGTTCATCTATCTTCTTACGTTCCACAGATCAGTGTATAATTACCCAACGGCTTATGCAATGAACTAGAAGTCGAACGTTTGCGAACAATCTGAAATTAAATAAGAACGACAAAATGCACTTAACAAGAGGAAATATATCTCAAAGAAGGATGATGGAACTGGAACGAGAAACAAGCGACTAACCCAATAACAGCAGATAAAAGGGGAATCGGTGGACGACAGTTGCTTAGAAATCGTTCGTCGTTCCATGCGTTTCGTATAGTGAATCATTTCTGTGGATAAACCTTTCGGGGTAGTACGTCGTATTCCAAGAAACTCTTCTGTTCCTAACGTTTCGTCCAGAACTGAGCTGGACATCTTAAGAGGCGTTGCTCGTCCGTTGAATCTTGGCGACCCAACTACACTGGAGATGTCCAGCGCAGTTCTGGACAAAACGTTATAAACAGAAGAGTTTAGTGGACCACGACCTTACACGCCGAAGCCGTATACCTACAGCAATGTCATCCGTTTGTGAAAGCCTTCATTCTGTCATTCGTGTGGATGCGTTCCCTCGCGAATGACCCACCTATAATCGACACGCTGTCTCACAGCATTCCGTCATTAGTGACTTTACTTTTCCCTAGCGTTTTTCCCGTCTAGTACAGGATAGCTTTTTCAAGATTTGGCAAATTGTATTACTTCGTGGCTGGATGTCTTTGCTTTCATTTGCTTGTGAGTGAGTAAGACAATGAAAGTGGTCGTCGAATGCTTGTAATTTTATTCTACTTTGACGCGGCAAGAACACCGAGAATATGTTATGCATCACGAAATGTATCGTCGGCCCGCATCTCGTGGTCGTGCGGTAGCGTTCTTGCTTCCCACGCCCGGGTTCCCGGGTTCGATTCCCGGCGGGGTCAGGGATTTTCTCTGCCTCGTGATGGCTGGGTGTTGTGTGATGTCCTTAGGTTAGTTAGGTTTAAGTAGTTCTAAGTTCTAGGGGACTGATGACCATAGATGTTAAGTCCCATAGTGCTCGGAGCCATTTGAAATGTATCGTCGTGACTGTGCAGCTCCTGTGCGACCGACAGAATAATTCGTTTTGTGAAGGGAAATGAACAGACGGCTTCATTAACCAGACACAGGGCTTCCAATCAGTATGTGATTTCACTACGGATCTCCGAACTAAATGCAGTTTGTCTACCTACAGCCGTGACTCAAGCGGCCAGCAGAATTTACTACTGCTCAGTCATTTGAATGCACAGGGAATGCAGGGCAATACAACAATCTAAACACCGAAAATAGACGAAATTGCGCTTTAAAGTAGATAAAAGATCAATGTAAAAAATGTTATCTATCACCTGAGTACCTGGAGTTGCCCTGGTGTGTCTTTATTCAAATCTGCTTTTAGTCCTTCTCCTCCTTACCCCTCTCTGTTCACCTCCACCACCCTCTCTCACTCTCCACCTCATCCAATCCCCACTCCCTCCCTCCCTACCTTCCTCCACCGGCCCCTCTCCATCTCGTCCTCCCCCTCCTCCCCCAGAGTGTTTTCCTCGCAACTCTGTCCATCTATTGCTCCCTTCTCTGTCCATCTCTTTCTCTCTCTTAATTCCATCTCCTCCTCCTGCTCTCTATGAACATGACCTCCTCCCCTCTCTCTCACTGCCTCTCTCTTCCGTCCGTCACATCTCCCTGTTCATCTTCTCACCTTTCCTTACTCCGCCCATCTCGTCCTCTCCCCTATCTCTGTACATTTCCCTATCTCTGCCAACCTCCTCCTACCTTCTGCCTCACTGTCCCTCCATATCCTCATCCACCCTTTCCTCTCTGCATTATCACGTCCACAGCAAAATGAGGTGCGTAGTTCTTACCCTGCAGTATTTCTTTCCACATTGTGACTAACATGTCTACCAAATTTGACTGAATCCACTTTTGACGTTTAGGAAGAGTTTTTTTTCCCTCGTGGCTTTGCCTGCAGACGCACATGTTAAATATATCTCACAAACATATATTACCCCCCACCATGAACCATGGACTTTGCCGTTGGTGGGAAGGCTTGCTTGCCTCAGCAATACAGATGGCCATACCGTAGTTGTAACCACAACGGAGGGGTATCTGTTGAGAGGCCAGACAAACGTGTGGTTCCTGAAGAGGGACAGCAGCCTTTTCAGTAGTTGCAGGGGCAACAGTCTGGATGATTGACTAATCTGGCCTTGTAACACTAACCAAAACGTCCTTGCTGTGCTGGTAGTGCGAACGGCTGAAAGCAAGGGGAAACTACAGCCGTAATTCTTCCCGAGGGCAGGCAGCTTTACTGTATGGTTAAATGATGATGGCGTCCTCATGGGTAAAATATTCCGGAGATAAAATAGTCCCCCATCCGGATATCCGGGCGGGGAATACTCAGGAGGACGTCGTTATCAGGAGAAAGAAAACTGGCGTTCTACGGATCGGAGCGTGGAATGTCAGATCCCTTAATCGGGCAGGTAGGTTAGAAAATTGAAAAAGGGAAATGGATAGGTTAAAGTTAGATATAGTGGGAATTAGTGAAGTTCGGTGGCAGGAGGAACAAGGCTTTTGGTCAGGTGAATACAGGGTTATAAATACAAAATTAAATAGGGGTAATGCAGGAGTAGGATTAATAATGAATAAAAAAATAGAAGTGCGTGTTAGCTACTACAAACAGCATAGTGAACGCATTATTGTGGCCAAGATAGACACGAAGCCCACGCCTACTACAGTAGTACAAGTTTATATGCCAACTAACTCTGCAGATGATGAAGAAATTGATGAAATGTATGATGAGATAAAAGAAATTATTCTGTTAGTAAAGGCAGACAAAATTTTAATATTCATGGGTGACTGGAATTCGAGAGTAGGAACAGGGAGAGAGAGAAACATAGTAGGTGAATATGGATTGGGGGGAAGAAATGAAAGAGGAAGCCGTCTGGTAAAATTTTGCACAGAGCATAAATTAAACATAACTAACACTTGGTTCAAGAATCATGAAAGAAGGTTGTATACATGGAAGAACCCTGGAGATACCAAAAGGTATCAGATAGATTATATAATGGTAAGAGAGAGATTTAGGAACCAGGTTTTAAATTGTAAGACATTTCCAGGGGCAGATGTGGACTCTGACCACAATCCTTTGGTTATGAACTGTAGATTAAAACTGAAGAAACTACAAAAAGGTGGGAATTTAAAGAGATGGGACCTGGATAAACTGACTAAACCAGAGGTTGTACAGAGTTCAGGGAGAGCATAAGGGAGCAATTGACAGGACTGGGGGAAATAAATACAGTTGAAGGAGAAATGGGTAGCTCTAAGGGATGAAGTAGTGAAGGCAGCAGAGGATCAAGTAGGTAAAAAGACGAGGGCTAGTAGAAAACCTTGGGTAACAGAAGAAATATTGAATTTAATTGATGAAAAGAGAAAAAATAAAAATGCAGTAAATGAAGCAGGCAAAAAGGAATACAAACGTCTCAAAAATGAGATCGACAGGAAGTGCAAAATGGCTAAGCAGGGATGGCTAGAGGTCAAATGTAAGGATGTAGAGGCTTATCTCACTAGGGGTAAGATAGATACTGCCTACAGGAAAATTAAAGAGACCTTTGGAGATAAGAGAACCACTTGTATGAATATCAAGAGCTCAGATAGAAACCCAGTTCTAAGCAAAGAAGGGAAAACAGAAAGGTGGAAGGAGTATATAGAGGGTCTATACAAGGGCGATGTACTTGAGGACAATATTATGGAAATGGAAGAGGATGTAGATGAAGATGAAATGGGAGATACGATACTGCGTGAAGAGTTTGACAGAGCACTGAAAGACCTGAGTCGAAACAAGGCCCCCGGAGTAGACAACATTCCATTGGAACTACTGACGGCCTTGGGAGAGCCAGTCCTGACAAAACTCTACCATCTGGTGAGCAAGATGTATGGAACAGGCGAAATACCCTCAGACTTCAAGAAGAATATAATAATTCCAATCCCAAAGAAAGCAGGTGCTGACAGATGTGAAAATTACCGAACAATCAGTTTAATAAGCCACAGCTGCAAAATACTAACACGAATGGAAAAACTAGTAGAAGCCGACCTCGGGAAGATCAGTTTGGATTCCTTAGAAATACTGGAACACGTGAGGCAATACTGACTTTACGTCTTATCTTAGAAGAAAGATTAAGGAAAGGCAAACCTACGTATCTAGCATTTGTAGACTTAGAGAAAGCTTTTGACAATGTTGACTGGAATACTCTCTTTCAAATTCTAAAGGTGGCAGGGGTAAAATACAGGGAGCGAAAGGCTATTTACAATTTGTACAGAAACCAGATGGCAGTTATAAGAGTCGAGGGACATGAAAGGGAAGCAGTGGTTGGGAAGGGAGTAAGACAGGGTTGTAGCCTGTCCCCGATGTTATTCAATCTGTATATTGAGCAAGCAGTAAAGGAAACAAAAGAAAAATTCGGAGTAGGTATTAAAATTCATGGAGAAGAAGTAAAAATTTTGAGGTTCGCCGATGACATTGTGATTCTGTCAGAGACAGCAAAGGACTTGGAAGAGGAGTTGAACGGAATGGATGGTGTCTTGAATGGAGGATATAAGATGAACATCAACAAAAGCAAAACGAGGATAATGGAATGTAGTCGAATTAAGTCAGGTGATGTTGAGGGTATTAGATTAGGAAATGAGACACTTAAAGTAGTAAAGGAGTTTTGCTATTTGGGGAGCAAAATAACTGATGATGGTCGAAGTAGAGAGGATATAAAATGTAGACTGGCAATGGCAAGGAAAGCGTTTCTGAAGAAGAGAAATTTGTTAACATTGAGTATAGATTTAAATGTCATCAAGTTGTTTCTGAAAGTATTTGTGTGGTGTGTAGCCATGTATGGAAGTGAAACATGGACGGTAAATAGTTTTGACAAGAAGAGAATAGAAGCTTTCGAAATGTGGTGCTACAGAAGAATGCTGAAGATTAGATGGGTAGATCACATAACTAATGAGGAGGTACTGAATAGGATTGGGGAGAAGAGGAGTTTGTGGCACAACTTGACCAGAATAAGGGATCGGTTGGTAGGACATGTTCTGAGGCATCAAGGGATCACCAATTTGGTATTGGAGGGCAGCGTGGAAGGTAAAAATCGTAGGGGGAGACCAAGAGATGAATACACTAAGCAGATTCAGAAGGATGTAGGTTGCAGTAGGTACTGGGAGATGAAGAAGCTTGCACAGGATAGAGAAGCATGGAGAGGTGCATCAAACCAGTCTCAGGACTGAAGACCACAACAACAACAACATTCATTCGATGACCAGTTTCGGACCGATACGAATTTTCAGATCATCATAACATAGTCGAAAATGGCATTTCCGAAGAAGTCAGAAATGTACAATAACGTTTACAGGGCATACTAATTATTATTTATATTTAAATTATTATTTTCTACTTTTTAGTCTTGTGTGTACATAAAAGCATTTTGATGAGATTGTGGGAGTGACATATGTTAAATTTCAGGTATATTTCACTGTCTTCTTATCTGATCGTATGTAATATACAGTACTGTTATACCTGACTAATATTACATCATGGTGTTTAATTGCTATTTTCCTAATAAATAACCAAGAAAAACTACTTTTCATAGCTTTTATAATATTTTTATTTCAATACTGTCGTTACACTCATGGCCTTGTTGTACGCATATGTTACATATGCTGACCATATCTCCCTCTTCATCCTCTCTCCGATCATCTCCCCTCCTCACCCCTCTCTTATAGTTCATCCCATCTCTCTATCTCCTCCAGCCACCTCTCTGTCCATTTTCTCTACTCCATTATATGTTTCTATTTCCTTCCCCCCTGAGGCTATTTGCTCCTACCCCCTCTTCTCCTATCTCATCCTATCCCCCGCCCCTGTTTACCTCCTCCTCCGTCCTTTGCCTGTGCATCTCCTCACACTTCTATCAACTTCCTCCTTCACCTCACTGCTCAACCCCTGCTCCCTCCTTTCTGCCCACCTCCTGAACCCATAAGTCTCCTCCTACCCCATCATTGGCCATCTCACCTTGACTGTTCTGTCTATCCCCTCCTACCCCTTCTTTACCCTCAAACGCGCCTGTCCGCACATATACGCATATACACTGCATTCCGATGCCACACTGTGTGATAAAAGGTATCCGGACACCTCGCTGAAAATGACATAAAAGTTCGTGGCGCCCTCCATCTGTAATGCTGGAATTATAGATAGTGTAGGCCAACACTCAGCCTTGATGACAGCTTCCACTCTCTCAAGCATACATGGAATCCAGTGTTGGAAGGTCTCTTGAGAATGGCGGCCCATTCCCCACGGAGTGCTACACTGAGGAGATGTATCTATGCCTGTCGGTGAGGCCTGCATGAAGTCGGCGTTCCAAAACACCCCAAAAGTGTTCTGTAGGATTTAGGTCAGGTTTATGCGCAGGCCAGAACATTTTTTTTTTTTTTGTCATCAGTCTACTGACTGGTTTGATGCGGCCCGCCACGAATTCCTTTCCTGTGCCAACCTCTTCATCTCAGAGAAGCACTTGCAACCTACGTCCTCAATTATTTGCTTGACGTATTCCAATCTCTGTCTTCCTCTACAGTTTTTGCCCTCTACAGGTCACTCTAGTACCATGGAAGTCATTCCCTCATGTCTTAGCAGATGTCCTAGCATCCTGTCCCTTCTCCTTATCAGTGTTTTCCACATATTCCTTTCCTCTCCGATTCTGCGTAGAACCTCCTCATTCCTTACCTTATCAGTCCACCAAATTTTCAACATTCGTCTATAGCACCACATCTCAAATGCTTCGATTCTCTTCTGTTCCGGTTTTCCCACAGTCTATGTTTCACTACCATACAATACTGTACTCCAGACGTACATCCTCAGAAACTTCTTCCTCAAGTTAAGGCCGGTATTTGATATTAGTAGACTTCTCTTGGCCAGAAATGCCTTTTTTGCCACAGCGAGTCTGCTTTTGATGTCCTCCTTGTTGCGTCCGTCATTGGTTATTTTACTGCCTAGGTAGCAGAATTCCTTAACTTTATTGACTTCGTGACCATCAATCCTGATGTTAAGTTTCTCGCTGTTCTCATTTCTACTACTTCTCATTACCTTCGTCTTTCTCCGATTTACTCTCAACCCATACTGTGTACTCATTAGATTGTTCATTCCGTTCAGCAGATCATTTAATTCTTCTTCACTTTCACTCAGGATAGCAATGTCATCAGCGAATCGTATCATTGATATCCTTTCACCTTGTATTTTAATTCCACTCCCGAACCTTTCTTTTATTTCCATCATTGCTTCCTCGATGTACAGATTGAAGAGTAGGGGCGAAAGGCTACAGCCTTGTCTTATACCCTTCTTAATACGAGCACTTCGTTCTTGATCATCCACTCTTATTATTCCCTCTTGGTTGTTGTACATATTGTATATGACCCGTCTCTCCCTATAGTTTACCCCTACTTTTTTCAGAATCTCGAACAGCTTGCACAATTTTATGTTGTCGAACGCTTTTTCCAGGTCGACAAATCCTGTGAAAGTGTCTTGATTTTTCTTTAGCCTTGCTTCCATTATTAGCCGTAACGTCAGAATTGCCTCTCTCGTCCCTTTACTTTTCCTAAAGCCAAACTGCTCGTCACCTAGCGCATTCTCAATTTCCTTTTCCATTCTTCTGTATATTATTCTTGTAAGCAGCTTCGATGCATGAGCTGTTAAGCTGATTGTGCGATAATTCTCGCACTTGTCAGCTCTTGCCGTCTTCGGAATTGTGTGGATGAAGCTTTTCCGAAAGTCAGATGGTATGTCGCCAGACTCATATATTCTACACACCAACGTGAATAGTCGTTTTGTTGCCACTTCCCCCAATGATTTTAGAAATTCTGATGAAATGTTATCTATCCCTTCCGCCTTATTTGACCGTAAGTCCTCCAAAGCTCTTTTAAATTCCGATTCTAATACTGGATCCCCTATCTCTTCTAAATCGACTCCTGTTTCTTCTTCTATCACATCAGACAAATCTTCACCCTCATAGAGGCTTTCAATGTATTCTTTCCTCCTATCTGCTCTCTCCTCCGCATTTAACAGTGGAATTCCCGTTGCACTCTTAATGTTACCACCGTTGCTTTTAATGTTACCAATGGTTGTTTTGACTTTCCTGTATGCTGAGTCTGTCCTTCCGACAATCATATCTTTTTCGATGTCTTCACATTTTTCTTGCAGCCATTTCGTCTTAGCTTTCCTGCTCTTCCTATTTATTTCATTTCTCAGCGACTTGTATTTCTGTATTCCTGATTTCCCCGGAACATGTTTGTACTTCCTCCTTTCATCAATCAACTGAAGTATTTCTTCTGTTACCCATGGTTTCTTTGCAGCTACCTTCTTTGTACCTGTGTTTTCCTTCCCAACTTCTGTGATGGCCCTATTTAGAGATTATCCATTCCTCTTCAACTGTACTGCCTACTGCGCTATTCCTTATTGCTGTATCTATAGCGTTAGAGAAGTTCCAACGTATCTCGTCATTCCTTAGTACTTCCGTAACCCACTTCTTTGCGTATTGATTCTTCCTGACTAATGTCTTTAACTTCAGCCTACTCTTCATCACTACTATATTGTGATCTGAGTCTATATCTCCTCCTGGTTACGCCTTACAATCCAGTATCTGATTTCGGAATCTCAGTCTGACCATGATGTAATCTAATTGAAATCTTCCCGTATCTCCCGGCCTTTTCCAAGTATACCTCCTCCTCTTGTGATTCTTGAACAGGGTATTCGCTATTACTAGCTGAAACATGTTACAGAACTCAATTAGTCTTTCTCCTCTTTCATTCCTTGTCCCAAGCCCATATTCTCCTGTAACCTTTTCTTCTACTCCTTCCCCTACAACTGCATTCCAGTCGCCCATGACTATTAGATTTTCGTCCCCCTTTACATACTGCATTACCCTTTCAATATCCCCATACACTTTCTCTATCTGTTCATCTTCAGCTTGCGACGTCGGCATGTATACCTGAACTATCGGTTTCGGTGTTGGTCTGCTGTCGATTCTGATTAGAACAACCCGGTCACTGAACTGTTCACAGTAACACACCCTCTGCCCTACCTTCCTATTCATAACGAATCCTACACCTGTTATACCATTTTCTGCTTCTGTTGATATTACCCGATACTCATCTGACCAGAAACCCTTGTCTTCCTTCCACTTCACTTCACTGACCCCTACTATATCTAGATTGAGCCTTTGCATTTCCCTTTTCAGATTTTCTAGTTTCCCTACCACGTTCAAGCTTCTGACATTCCACGCCCCGACTCGTAGAACGTTATCCTTTCGTTGATTATTCAATCTTTTTCTCATGGTAACCTCCCCCTTGGCAGTCCCCTCCCGGATATCCGAATGGGGGACTATTCCGGAATCTTTTGCCAATGGAGAGATCATCATGAGACTTCTTGAATTACAGGCCACATGTCTGTGGATACGCGTTACGTGTCTTTAATGCAGTGGTTTCCATTGCCTTCTGCATCCACATGTCGTTGATCATTGCTGATTCTTCCGCCTTTAGGGGCAATTTCCCACCCCTAGGACAAGAGAGTGCCCTGAACCTCTATCCGCTCCTCCGCCCTCTTTAACAAGGCCGTTGGCAGAATGAGGCTGACTTCTTATGCCGGATGTCTTCGGCCGCCAATGCTGATTATTTATCAAAATTTAGGCAGTGGCGGGGATCGAACCCGGGGATGTTATTGTCGTTTAACCACTCAGCCACAGGTCGTGCATTATGAAAAGGTGCTCTATCGTGTTGAAATACGCAATCACCATCCCAGAACTGCTCTTCAACAGTGGGAAACAAGAAAGTGCTTAAAACATCAATGTAGGCCGGTGCTGTGATAGTGCCACGCGAAACAAGGTGTGCAAGCCCCCTCCATGAAAAACACCACCACACTGTAACACCACCGCATCCGAATTTTACTGAATACACTAGACACGCTGGCTGATGACGTTCACCGGGGTATTCGCCATACCCACATCTTGCCATCGTATCGCCACATTGTGTGCCGTGATTCTTCACTCCACATAACGTTTATCCACTGTTCAATCGTTCAATGTTTGTGCTTCTTACACCAAGCGAGACGTCGTTTGGCATTTGCCGGCGTGATGTGTGGCTTATGAGCAGCCGCTCGACCATGAAATCCAAGCTTTCTCACCTCCCGCCTAACAGCACTTGTAATGGATCTTGATGCAATTTGGAATTTCTGTGTGATGGTCTGGATAGAGATCTGCCTATTACACATTACGACTCTCTTCAACTGTTGGCGGTCTGTCAATCACCAGGCGAGATCGGCCTGTAAACATTGGTGCTGCACGTGCCCCTTCACGTTTCCACTTCACTATCACATCGGAAACAGTGGACCTAGGGATGTTCAGGTTTGTGGAAATCTCACGTACAGGCATATGACTAAAGTGACACCCAATCACATGACCACGTTCGCAGTCCGTGAGTTCTGCGGAGCGCCCCATTCTGCTCTCCCACGGTGTCTAGTGACTACTGATGTCGCTGATATGGAGTACCTGGCAGTAGGTGGCGGTCCAATGCACCTAATACGAAAAACGTACGTATTTCTGGCTTTCCGGGTACTGTTGATCACATAGTGTTTCTGAACAATGCAGTAGTTGTGCAGGGCAGACTAGATGTCAAGTGTTACCTACGTAACAGATGACATTGACACGACCCCTGAGTGAACAGTCTGACAGGAAAGTAAGATAAGATTACACTGCCCTCCAGTCCTGACCTAAGTTTAGAATTTCAAGTTCTAATTCGTCAGTAAGTTAGTTTAAAATGAACTGAGAAATTTGTAGCAGACTGACTGGAAAGCAGCCTAAAATGGTGATCAAAGGGTAGTTGGTGAAATGTTGCGTATGAACATGAAACACCCGTCATGAGACTTAAAAAGTTTAAGCTTATGCTATGTAAAATAGCATTACGGTGCGCTGTTGCAGATCTTCTAATTCGATGGTAGCAGTGAGAACGTCCTTTTACAGATTTCTGTATATGTAAACTGTGTGTTAAAAATAAGTGTCGCACATTTTTAGAAGTGGTAGTACCCATCAAAACGAGGAAAGAAGTCCAACAAACATGGGATTTGAACTGCGTACTCTGAGAGACACGAGCAAATGTTCATATTCGATGCTGTGCAACACCTCTGTTCTATTGAACAAGAGCTCATTACTCTTAAGCTATGTATTTTAGAGCCCATGTTTCGGTGGCTACTTCCAACTCTCAAACTAATTGACACTTCTTTAACGTCCTGTATATTAACTTCTATGTACCATCTCTCTGCCCATATGCCCATTACTACATTCTTGTAGAGAACAGGCAAACCCAGTGCCTCTAACCAACTTTTCGAACTGAAGCGGAATAATACTTACTCTGCAGATTATGTGGTTTGGCACTGCAGCGCTGTCCGTGAGAGAAAGAGGGAGCAAGGCTGATTTTGTGAGCAAAGCATTTACAGATAAGGATGGCCCATGCATACGAAATAAGAGGTGCATTCAAGTTCTAAGGCCTCCGATTTTTTTTCTCCTGACTGGAAAGACATAGAAACATGCGCATTGTTTTAAAATGAGACCGCGTTCATTGTCAATACGTCTCAGAGGTGGCAGCACCGTACGGCAGATTGAATTTTACCGCCAGCGGCGAGAATGAGAACTGTTTTAAATACTTAAAATGGCGACGTTTTCCTTACTTGAACAGCGTGCAATAATTCGTTTTCTGAATTTGCGTGGTGTGAAACCAATTGAAATTCATCGACAGTTGAAGGAGACATGTGGTGATGGAGTTATGGATGTGTCGAAAGTGCGTTCGTGGGTGCGACAGTTTAATGAAGGCAGTACATCGTGTGACAACAAACCGCAACAACGTCGGGCTCGCACAAGCCAGTCTGACGATATGATCGAGGAAGTGGAGAGAATTGTTTTGGGGGATCGCCGAATGACTGTTGAACAGATCGCCTGCAGAGTTGGCATTTCTGTGGGTTCTGTGCACACAATCCTGCATGACGACCTGAAAATGCGAAAAGTGTCATCCAGGTGGGTGACACGAATGCTCACGGACGAGCACACGGCTGCCCGTGTGGCACGTTGCCAAGCAATGTTGACGCGGAACGACAGCATGAATGGGACTTTCTTTTCGTCGGTTGTGACAATGGATGAGACGTGGATGCCATTTTTCAATCCAGAAACAAAGCGCCAGTCAGCTCAATGGAAGCACACAGATTCACCGCCACCAAAAAACTTTCGGGTAACCGCCAGTGCTGAAAAAATGATGGTGTCCATGTTCTGGGACAGCGAGGGCGTAATCCTTACCCATACCGTTCCAAAGGGCACTACGGTAACAGGTGCATCCTACGAAAATGTTTTGAAGAACAAATTCCTTCCTGCACTGCAACAAAAACGTCCGGGAAGGGCTGCGCGTGTGCTGTTTCACCAAGAAAACGCACCCGCACATCGAGCTAACGTTACGCAACAGTTTCTTCGTGATAACAACTTTGAAATGATTCCTCATGCTCCCTACTCACCTGACCTGGCTCCTAGTGACTTTTGGCTTTTTCCAACAATGAAAGACACTCTCCGTGGCCGCACATTCACCAGCTGTGCTGCTATTGCCTCAGCGATTTTCCAGTGGTCAAAATAGACTCCTAAAGAAGCCTTCACCGCTGCCATGGAATCATGGCGTCAGCGTTGTGAAAAATGTGTACGTCTGCAGGGCGATTACGTCGAGAAGTAACGCCAGTTTCATCGATTTCGGGTGAGTAGTTAATTAGAAAAAAAATCGAAGGCCTTAGAACTTGAATGCACCTCGTATTCTCCACCCTTCATAAACAACACTGACAACACCTCGGCCATTTCTCTGCGACCACTTGCAGCAGCCTACTCTGGCAGCAATATTACCATTAGAGGAATATTGACGGAAACTTAATTGCGAGCACACATAGCTGTAAGATGTAGCCTGTGTAAGCGCATCTTTATGTGGTGGCTGCCGCAGAGAACCGGCAAGTATGGCTAATTGATCCTCCCTAGGCAGGGTTAAGGACTCGGTCCCTCTCCTAGGGAGCAGAGCACTATCGTGGTTGGTATTACTTTCAGTTGTTCAAAAAATGTTGAAATGTGTGTGAAATCTTATGGGACTTAACTGATAAGGTCATCAGTCCCTAAGCTTACACACTACTTAACCTAAATTATCCTAAGGACAAACACACACACACCCATGCCCGAGGGAGGACTCGAACCTCCGCCGGGACCAGCCGCACAGTCCATGACTGCAGCGCCCGAGACCGCTCGGCTAATCCCGCGCGGCCTTTCTGTTGTTGCTCTACATAGATGTAGCTTCAGAAGACTAAATCCCTTCTACAGACGAGTTACGAAGGACCTTTTCGCGCCTGTTATGTTGCCCCTACTTCGTGTGAACCACCAACCATGTACTACCACTGTGTCCTTGCACTTGTAGCGTCCTCCTTCATTCGAAGCAATGATGAAAACGGAGGATTAAGAACTAAGAATAGCTACATCTACATTAAAGTCACCGAAAAAAAATTCGGCTTCTACTGAATAATAAGCTCCAATTTCCATCTAACCCTCGCGTCGGGAACACACACAGTATCGTTACAGAGGTTTTATCATTCGTTAATTAATAATTTCATCGCAAACAAATATCTGATTTCATTTAATTAAGCACCATTAAATTTTATCTGTACAGTTATATAAAAATCTTCAACCCTTTGGGACCACTCTAAAAGTTCTTGCATGTTGTCAATGTAAGCATGTAACACTCTGAGTTTGCTAACGAGAGCCAGCACAGTACACATATTCTGTATCAATTTGCGTGGTGCAAGCCGTCCAGACGAGTGTGGAGGGCAAATTTTTTTCTCGTATTCCAAAAAATACCGAACAGCAACGTCGCCTTTGGCACTGTAAAGCAATTTTCTGTACGCAGGGTACCAGTTGTGATGTTTTCACATTCTCTTAAAATTTCCACTGCCAGCTCGTTTCCTGCCTTGGTCCCCTCCTGTTACACGACTGGGCTTATTGCCAATAGCGTTTGCGGAAAACAAGTTTCACGAACGTTCCGAATAAAGGGACCGTTGAAAGTGTGTGAATCAACGTGATCGAATAACAAAACTAAAAATAGTGACCTCAGCCGACACTCTGCCGTACCGACTACTTGAATGTGTAACCGACATGAAAACTGAGGCAGTTGTCAGTTATAAAACAAGACTTAAAGTGCCACTTTTACGACTGTAGTCCAGAGTTTCTGATTACAATACGAAGGAATTTAACTGATCCGGTCCTGATATGTAAAATAGATTCCGGCAATCTTCCCGATTCTGCTTGAGGCTGTTTGTCGTCAGCTCCATTGTCCGCAGCTCGTGGTCGTGCGGTAGCGTTCTCGCTTCCCACCCCCGGGTTCCCGGGTTCAATTCCCGGTAGGTCACGGGTTTTCTCTGCTTCGTGATGACTGGGTTTTGTGTGATGTCCTAGTTCTAAGTTATAGGGGACTGATGACCATAGTTGTTAAGTCCCATAGTGCTCAGAGCCATTTGAACCATTTTTTCGTCAGCTCCAGATAAGTCACAACGTCCAGGGGTACGATTTTTGTTGTCTTTATCAGTAGGAGAAAGGAGTCCACTCTTTCGGAGCGTTCTGTATTAATAAACGGCTGAAGTACTCAATTCTATTTAACGGTTTCCTAGGTGGTGGTTAGCAGGGAGAACAAAAATTTGATTTATAGTATTAATGTAATTATTAACCAAAATTAAGAATTCAAAATACTGTAACAGTCTACTCATTAACAGTACACCTATTGTAATTAGCGCGTTCATTTTCTAACCGCGAGTGCCACAGCTTTTGCTTTCTCAGAACTTTTCTAAATTCGTTGTTAAATCATGTCTGTCTTTTCCATCCTTAAACCACTTGGCTTAGACTTGATTTAAAATCTGTTTAAACTTTGCCCGTAGTTCCTTTGTCAGTTGTAAGGCAAGTAAATGATATCAGTTCGTTGTCTAAGTGCGATGCTGCCAACCGTCTATCTGGTCCTTCTAGCAGGAACACTCTCCTAATGGTCTTGATTGCTTTATTAACTCGGGCAACCAAAGTCGCTATGATGGCACCATGGTCACTAATATCTGCATCTATACTGAGGTCTAAAATGTTTCCATTGTGGCTGAGCTGTCGAACTAGCTGCTCAAGACATCACAAGACTGTCTATCTGTAAGTATTGGGACAACGTCGGTACCATTCCAAAATACCGTCACCAACCCCCGCCCGCCCCCGCCCGCCACCGCCCGCCCCCGCCCGCCCCCTCCCCCCCCCCCCGCCCTCCCGCCTACGTATACGCGCTAGACATGAAATGTTTTCATAACACCGTCACCCTTCCAAAGCATCGTTAGTCGAAGGTCGCACGCAATGTATCCGGCACGTGGTGCCTCTCTAATCGTTATTACCGTAGCGGGAGAAGCATCATTAGCAGACAACAACAAGATCGCACGCAGTGTATCCGGCAAGTGGTGACTCTCTAGTCGTTATTACCGGCGCGGGGTTGTGACATAGAGAGAGAAACCCTTTCTGGAACTCGGACCCTGATCCTCCTGGGTGGATAGGCCAAGTGCTCCCACCTAACACAATTAAACCACCAGACACACATGGAATTGATGGGAAATTAAAAAATGCCGGAGCCCTTTCTGGGACTCGAACCCTGGTGCTCCTGGACGGAATGCTCAAGTGCACCTCCAACACATGAAACCTGTCTAGATGCGGGAGAGGAAGGTTAGGTTAGTGTACTTTATTTATTTTGGTCGAGAAACTGACGCAAAGATCGATCCTAATTGCGTAATTAATCACAAAGATAGGCTCTAATTACACAACTATATGCAAAGCACTACAGAAGGACGGCATAAAATCGCAATACGCCGCGAAAACTGACGATACCATACAACTGGTGTTATCCTGCCAAGAAAAAAATTCGCAGAACCACTCGAAACCAGCGACAGAAACATCGAAACTCTACCCTACACCTACAAGCTGCCAGAGTTGATATTAGCTAACTTTGAGAAGGGTGTATTTCCTGCTTTTCATGTATGCGTGTTTCTACTGCATTACAGAGAAGTTATTATCAGAGTTTTTTTTCTTTGTATACGTCTACGGCATTGCATGTTTCGAATTCTTTAAGTTCAATGGGCTCCATGTACAATTAATCTTAAATAGAGTGATGGTAGAAATGCTGTCTGGACGCTTCCATATGAGGTCTACTTTTTTCGTATTTGGTCTTCGTGGTCCTTATGCGCAATTAATGTTAGCTGCAGTAGAGTCGTTTGGTAGTTACCTTGAAATGAGGGTCTCTAAATTTTGTGTTTACAGTTCCTAGGAAAGAACACCGTCCTCCAAGGACTTCTGTTTGAGTTCTGAAAGCAGCTCCATGGCACTTACAGGTAACAAATCTAGAAGCCATTCGCCGAAATTCTTCAACATGACCTGGAACGGATCAATCCCACCAGTGAAGTAAGCAGGACGATAGTAATACTTCACCTGAAAGTTACTGGTTTATTATTCCTACTCATCAGCATTAACTTGCATTTTTTCCGCATTTAAGGCTAGAGACCATTCATCACACCAAATGGAAATTTTGTCTAAATCGTCTTGTGTCCTCCTACAGTCACTCAGCTTTGATGACTTATCGTAGACCGCTGCATCGTCGGCAGACTACTGACCCGCCAAATCATTTAAGTATAAAGAGAACAGCAGCTATCCAATTGCACTGGGCTGCATGTTGGATATAGCCACTCTCGTATCTCTGAGCCTGTTACATATGCTCGTGCCTTCGTTAACGGGCTGCGATGGGAGATCGTGTCATGTACCTTCCAGAAATCTAGAATATGTAATCCACCTGTTACCTTCCTTTATAGTTCTAGATATATCATGTGAAATAAAGGCATGCCGAGTTTTGAACGAATGATGCTTTCTAAAATCAGGCTGATTCATCAACATAAACAGCTTAGCCTCAAGAATGTTTATTATATTCGAACTGAGAATACGTACAAAGATTCGGGAGCAATCCGAAGTTAGGGATATTGGTCTGTAATTTTGCGGTCTGTTCCTTCATCTTTCTTGTATACTGGAGTGACCCGCGCTTTCTTTCGTTCCTTTATACCATTCGTTTCGATCTTCGTATTGGACGAGAAAGAAAGAGAGAGAGAGGCGGGGTGATGGACCAATTCCCTGGAGTACTCCTTCTAAAATCTAACAGGAATGCCATTCGGACCAGATGATTTGTCTGTTTTTCAAATCTTGATGGTGCTTCCTTATGTCAGTTATACATCTTCCATACTGGGGTCCGTCCGAAGGTCAAGAGACTGCATGTTTGTACGGTTTTCATGCTTGAACGATGTCTTAAATGTGAAATTTTAAACTTAGGTTTGGCCTTTGATATCTTCAACTGCCGCACCAGACTGGTCAACAAGGAACTGACTGGAATCCTTAGACTCGCTTACCGATTTTACACACGGCCTGAAAGTTCTCGGCTCCCTGCCAAATCTTTTGCTAAGTTGTGACGGTGGCAGTTACGTGCTTCACCCATTAATATTTCGGCAGCCGGCTAATGGCTTACGAGACCTCGATTCAGTCTATTAAACGTGCTTGATTCGATTATTCTATTCCCTACAGCTTACAGCCATGAAATATCGATCAAATTATACATCATCTTCGTTTTCCATTAATGTCGATGGTACTTCATTCCTAAATATACGGCTTACAAGTAGTATTGTTTAGTGCTCGTCGCAGTTATGAGTACCGGTAACTACAAGCGAGGTTCATTACAAAAGCGAATCATTACAAAAGCGATACTATCTGACTCGAAATAGCAAGGTATCTATGACAGGGTATGCTAATACACAGAAAATTCGGTGCATAACTGATTCTTTGTCTATGTGATGCACAAAACTAATTTCATTTTGTTTTGAGATTATTTATTTATTTATTGATATTAGTTTCAGAAGCTATCCCCGATAGCCCCGCATCGCCATCACTGTCAAGATGGTACTTACTTCCGGAAGAGGGGTATGGAAAAGATGATAATGATGACGATGATGATGATGTAATATTTCTCTGTGAAATAATAAATATCGAGTAAAAGCACTACATATTTTGGAACACAACCTACGAGCAGCTTAGAGACAGAAGTGATGACACTTTCTGCGGGACCTGACCATCATTTTGCAGAACAATGCTCAAGCACGTAGAGTGCAAACTGTTACTGATTTGTTTGACTGATGGGATTGCTGAGTGCTGTACCACCTACTGCGGTCCCCTGACGTAAGTCCTCGTGAGTTCAACTCGATTTCTGACTGAAGGAAACACTTCAAAGCAATTGCTTGACGACTGCTGCAACTCATCGATTAACAGACCGCGCCACTCGAACTGTCGACACATGTGACACTGCTAAGAGCATCACTGGCAAGGGTTATACACTATGCTGGAGACTACTTTGAAGGTCAATAAAACTTTGAAAGACATATTTATTTTGTACGAGCTGTAAATAAATAGGGTCCACTGTTAAATGTCCAATCCTCGTATATAAACTCTCTCCTAGTATCCACCATCTTCTACAAGACGAGGCCCTTACAACAGAGTATACCACAGAGGTGCATGTGTGTTTGATGCTTTAGAAATACGCAGTGTGTTGTCTCTACAGTTGCTAAATTCATCGTATCATCCACAGTGATTAAATGATACACTGTCACAGATGCGGCCAAAGATGCCAATACAGAGATAGAATGTATTGTACTTAAACTGCCAACAGCCTCGATTTTTACATCAGTCTCTCGCACACCCTTGTTCAGTCTATTTCAGTAATGTCCAGCCTTGTACCAATCCATATATCCTCAATTTACACTATAACTTTGATGCCACTGACTGATCTCCATGACAGCAGCAATATCTCCCTCCCTGTAATACTTGGAGTGCAATAAGACTCTCTTCACCAACTGTTCGGTGTTGTAATCAAGGAAGAAATTAACCGCATATTTACCTTCTCAGAGGAACCGAAAGTATAAGACCACTCGGATTACGTTTCGCAGACTCATCCATCATTCAATTTGATTTCGTTTGGCTCCCTTACAACTCAGCTGATGACGCCATTCTTACGTGCTCTCCGTCCCACACAGCAACTTGTGTGATGAAGACGCTCGATCTGCTCACCACACAACGAATTCAACCACTGGTGGTGTTAAAGATTAATATGTTTTAGAACAGTTAGTCTAATTCTGAAGACGACGCTAGTTTGACTGATTATGGCATTGGTCTTCCGCTCCTAGTCTGCTTCTGTCTGTAACGGTAGGCTCAATTCAACGTCATGCTTATCTGTTGAACAAAACAAGAGTTAGTTTTACACGTTACAACAAGTAAAAATCAGTGATAGTGGTCAAGGTTCATGGCTGGACTTGAGAGCATCTATCTTTTGTGGTGACCTTCATTATCATCCTTTAAACTGACTGGCGTGTTGTTTTAGCGTCTCTGCTTAACCCAAATAGTTAAACCCAGACTCGGCTAGCGTCTCTTACAACACTCCTAGGGCCCAAATCATCAATAAGCTCTGTCGATCACGCTATTGCGTGCGACCAGCCACATGATTTACGTCTTTCTATGACGGTTCAAAACTCGCCTTTTCACACAACATCCTCATCGAGCCGATTACGAATTATCCATGTTTGATGCGTCCCTATCGCCTAATTTCGATTGACAGGCCACCGGATAGTCGTTTTGATCACCGGACTCACACTATCAACACAATTGAGATAACAGGTGCGTCTCGAACACTACTGCGTCGGACAGACCACCTCATAATTATCACCCGAAACACCCACAATCGCCATACGCCGATAACGCAACGGGTGGGTCCTGAACACTACCGCGTCGGACGTCATACCCTGCACTCGTCTCAAGAAACGCAACACATTCGGTGGGACGCAATATCCACCTACCACATCACAACACGCTCAACACACCCCAAATCCATCCACCACAGAGCCAGATTTTATCCTGAAAGCTCTCCTGTCCAATAGCCTTGCCATAAAATTTTGTATAGGAAGTTATCTACATAAGATAACCCCTTCTATAATTAATCTAATACTTCTAAATATTGTTCGTGTCATAGATGAAGCAAATTTTCTATACTGAGCGACCCAGTGGTCCCCATACAACAAAATTTAACATCAAACACATAATATACACACAATCCATACCAAAATAAGACAAGCACATGAAAATAGGAAAATAAATACACACATCATAAAACAAATAATCACAAAACACAAATAAAACACTGCCTATACTAATACAAATAAACATCGCCAACAAATCACAAAAATCTAATCTAATTATACACTACTTTGTTCCCGGCCGCGTTCTTCCGCAGCCGAGTGTGCAGCCCTAGTCATTCTTGTCTGTTTTGCGCAGTTTGCGTACGGCCAGGGTTCGCCGGACGTATTTTGATTATTTGTGTAGGTTCTGGATTGCGGTCTTCACTCGCTCTCCAGTTCTGCACTGGTTGATCCCTTGCATTTTTATTGGGTGGTTTCCAGTTATTATTACCCTGGTTCCACCTACGTTCCTGTGGCGGATAATGTTTGTCCTCTATTATCGCGTCACTGTGGATTGTTTCTTCAAGTTGCATGCTTTGTGAGCTGTACCGCGGAACTTACCCGTAAGATGACAGTTGTCTCTACGAGGAGTCTCAGCTTTTCTATCTAAGACCAGCCCGCAAATATGACAATTAACAGCCTTTTCATACAAGTCATCATTTTCCTTTGATTTGGTCATGGGAATATTGATGCTGTAGAGCTTGTGAACTTGCCATCAAAGTTTTCCAAGCTCAGTGAGAAGCCAAACCGCTGGATCGCCCCCCTACATAAGACTGATAGCTATTAAGTTTACAATCATATGCGCATACAACTTGGAACGCAGCCGCATAAGGCTCAGTGAGAAGCCAAACCGCTGGATCGCCCCCCCCCCCCTACATAAGACTGATAGCTATTAAGTTTACAATCATATGCGCATACAACTTGGAACGCAGCCGCATAAGGTACATGTTTTTGTGTGAAGGTTGTGTGTGAGGCTAAGGGGTTCCCTTCACAACGAGTAATAGGAGCCAGCAAGCATCAAAATCGGCGTACACAACAAAAGGACAACGCTGCTGGTGGTGAGTATTTTTAAATTTAATGAAGTTATTTTCCTCAGTGGGCATAACAACACGTACCGGGTCCTTGCATGTACAATCTAATAGATGTGTCGCTAATAACTCTTGAGATGAAAAATAATTCAAACACCTTATACAAATATGTTGTTTATGTTCATTTTTACTTAACTGGGGGGAAATGAGTCGGGACATGTCTTTGATCCAGACGTAGTGGTAATTATCACGTTCGGAGAAGAGCAGCATGTTGACATACAACTCTCGCTCACATGCAAATTTTGAGAAATGGAGGGGGCCTACTACTGTATGCTTGTTCTGCTCATCTGACTTGCTTTTCTTCTCCAGGCCACAAACGTGGACCGTTTAGCGCCATCTCACCCCAGCGCTGTCGCATCCGTTTGGTTGCGCAGCCCGTCCGCCGTCGCCACAGCCTGGCCCTTCAAACCGGCTGTCACCCCCTCCTCCTCTAGAAGCAGCAGCTCGCCGTCGCCGCCCACGCAAGGTGTGCGTTCCGAGACGTATACCTCTCCCCGCAAATGATGATGATTACGATTACCCATCACCAGTCCATTCATCTATCGGGTGGACTCCTAGTTGTAGCAACTGTAATAATAGTAACTTCCTTATGGCTATCGATAACGAAATCGATCAGAATAACGGCGTAATGACTCCCTTAGAATACTCAGCAGTTGCTAGAGCGTTTGAGGGGCGAATCTCTTTCACCAGAATTGAGAATCCAGGCGGGAGGTATCGCGATCCTGTAAGGTTTTTGGAGGCGTGCCTCCCCGTCTTGGAGACCGAGCTCCTCAAACTGTTAGAAGATCCGGAATTTAACGCCATTAAATGCAGTGCGGTATTATGCAGTGAACTGAGTCACCCCCCTAAACATCAAGGTGACGCGGAGACGGCTACTCTGCATTATATATGGGGTGAAAATGGTGTTATTTCTCGGAGCACATCGATTGCTGAGTTGCACCGAGGATCCACCTTGAGCGCCATTATGGACCGATTTTCCGAGATGGAAGTACGTGGATCCGCTAAAGCGCTCAGCAGTATACCACACCTCGGCATCCATATACATGTCTATGATTCAATGAATGGAGGGTCCAGTTATATTAAACTCCCTATAGATATTGAGAAAAAGCAGGCGTGCGTTAATGTTCAAAATAACTATGATAATGCGTGTTTTGCATGGTCAGTCCTGGCTTGCGAGAGAAATTACAATTACAAACATCATCCCGAGCGTCCCAGCAGTTACAAAGATATTTAGAGACAGTACAACTTTGACGGAATAGAGTTCCCTTTAAGAATCCAGGACATACCTAAGTTTTAAGCTCAGAATACCGCAATATCGGTCAGATGAGCAGAACAAGCATACAGTAGTAGGCCCCCTCCATTTCTCAAAATTTGCATGTGAGCGAGAGTTGTATGTCAACATGCTGCTCTTCTCCGAACGTGATAATTACCACTACGTCTGGATCAAAGACATGTCCCGACTCATTTCCCCCCAGTTAAGTAAAAATGAACATAAACAACATATTTGTATAAGGTGTTTGAATTATTTTTCATCTCAAGAGTTATTAGCGACACATCTATTAGATTGTACATGCAAGGACCCGGTACGTGTTGTTATGCCCACTGAGGAAAATAACTTCATTAAATTTAAAAATACTCACCACCAGCAGCGTTGTCCTTTTGTTGTGTACGCCGATTTTGATGCTTGCTGGCTCCTATTACTCGTTGTGAAGGGAACCCCTTAGCCTCACACACAACCTTCACACAAAAACATGTACCTTATGCGGCTGCGTTCCAAGTTGTATGCGCATATGATTGTAAACTTAATAGCTATCAGTCTTATGTAGGAGGGGGGAGGGGGCGATCCAGCGGTTTGGCTTCTCACTGAGCCTTATGCGGCTGCGTTCCAAGTTGTATGCGCATATGATTGTAAACTTAATAGCTATCAGTCTTATGTAGGGGGGCGATCCAGCGGTTTGGCTTCTCACTGAGCTTGGAAAACTTTGATGGCAAGTTCACAAGCTCTACAGCATCAATATTCCCATGACCAAATCAAAGGAAAATGATGACTTGTATGAAAAGGCTGTTAATTGTCATATTTGCGGGCTGGTCTTAGATAGAAAAGCTGAGACTCCTCGTAGAGACAACTGTCATCTTACGGGTAAGTTCCGCGGTACAGCTCACAAAGCATGCAACTTGAAGAAACAATCCACAGTGACGCGATAATAGAGGACAAACATTATCCGCCACAGGAACGTAGGTGGAACCAGGGTAATAATAACTGGAAACCACCCAATAAAAATGCAAGGGATCAACCAGTGCAGAACTGGAGAGCGAGTGAAGACCGCAATCCAGAACCTACACAAATAATCAAAATACGTCCGGCGAACCCTGGCCGTACGCAAACTGCGCAAAACAGACAAGAATGACTAGGGCTGCACACTCGGCTGCGGAAGAACGCGGCCGGGAACAAAGTAGTGTATAATTAGATTAGATTTTTGTGATTTGTTGGCGATGTTTATTTGTATTAGTATAGGCAGTGTTTTATTTGTGTTTTGTGATTATTTGTTTTATGATGTGTGTATTTATTTTCCTATTTTCATGTGCTTGTCTTATTTTGGTATGGATTGTGTGTATATTATGTGTTTGATGTTAAATTTTGTTGTATGGGGACCACTGGGTCGCTCAGTATAGAAAATTTGCTTCATCTATGACACGAACAATATTTAGAAGTATTAGATTAATTATAGAAGGGGTTATCTTATGTAGATAACTTCCTATACAAAATTTTATGGCAAGGCTATTGGACAGGAGAGCTTTCAGGATAAAATCTGGCTCTGTGGTGGATGGATTTGGGGTGTGTTGAGCGTGTTGTGATGTGGTAGGTGGATATTGCGTCCCACCGAATGTGTTGCGTTTCTTGAGACGAGTGCAGGGTATGACGTCCGACGCGGTAGTGTTCAGGACCCACCCGTTGCGTTATCGGCGTATGGCGATTGTGGGTGTTTCGGGTGATAATTATGAGGTGGTCTGTCCGACGCAGTAGTGTTCGAGACGCACCTGTTATCTCAATTGTGTTGATAGTGTGAGTCCGGTGATCAAAACGACTATCCGGTGGCCTGTCAATCGAAATTAGGCGATAGGGACGCATCAAACATGGATAATTCGTAATCGGCTCGATGAGGATGTTGTGTGAAAAGGCGAGTTTTGAACCGTCATAGAAAGACGTAAATCATTTGGCTGGTCGCACGCAATAGCGTGATCGACAGAGCTTATTGATGATTTGGGCCGTAGGAGTGTTGTAAGAGACGCTAGCCGAGTCTGGGCTTAACTATTTGAGTTAAGCAGAGACGCTAAAACAACACGCCAGTCAGTTTAAAGGATGATAATGAAGGTCACCACAAAAGATAGATGCTCTCAAGTCCAGCCATGAACCTTGACCACTATCACTGATTTTTACTTGTTGTAACGTGTAAAACTAACTCTTGTTTTGTTCAACAGATAAGCATGACGTTGAATTGAGCCTACCGTTACAGACAGAAGCAGACTAGGAGCGGAAGACCAATGCCATAATCAGTCAAACTAGCGTCGTCTTCAGAATTAGACTAACTGTTCTAAAACATATTAATCTTTAACACCACCAGTGGTTGAATTCGTTGTGTGGTGAGCAGATCGAGCGTCTTCATCACACAAGTTGCTGTGTGGGACGGAGAGCACGTAAGAATGGCGTCATCAGCTGAGTTGTAAGGGAGCCAAACGAAATCAAATTGAATGATGGATGAGTCTGCGAAACGTAATCCGAGTGGTCTTATACTTTCGGTTCCTCTGAGAAGGTAAATATGCGGTTAATTTCTTCCTTGATTACAACACCGAACAGTTGGTGAAGAGAGTCTTATTGCACTCCAAGTATTACAGGGAGGGAGATATTGCTGCTGTCATGGAGATCAGTCAGTGGCATCAAAGTTATAGTGTAAATTGAGGATATATGGATTGGTACAAGGCTGGACATTACTGAAATAGACTGAACAAGGGTGTGCGAGAGACTGATGTAAAAATCGAGGCTGTTGGCAGTTTAAGTACAATACATTCTATCTCTGTATTGGCATCTTTGGCCGCATCTGTGACAGTGTATCATTTAATCACTGTGGATGATACGATGAATTTAGCAACTGTAGAGACAACACACTGCGTATTTCTAAAGCATCAAACACACATGCACCTCTGTGGTATACTCTGTTGTAAGGGCCTCGTCTTGTAGAAGATGGTGGATACTAGGAGAGAGTTTATATACGAGGATTGGACATTTAACAGTGGACCCTATTTATTTACAGCTCGTACAAAATAAATATGTCTTTCAAAGTTTTATTGACCTTCAAAGTAGTCTCCAGCATAGTGTATAACCCTTGCCAGTGATGCTCTTAGCAGTGTCACATGTGTCGACAGTTCGAGTGGCGCGGTCTGTTAATCGATGAGTTGCAGCAGTCGTCAAGCAATTGCTTTGAAGTGTTTCCTTCAGTCAGAAATCGAGTTGAACTCACGAGGACTTACGTCAGGGGACCGCAGTAGGTGGTACAGCACTCAGCAATCCCATCAGTCAAACAAATCAGTAACAGTTTGCACTCTACGTGCTTGAGCATTGTTCTGCAAAATGATGGTCAGGTCCCGCAGAAAGTGTCATCACTTCTGTCTCTAAGCTGCTCGTAGGTTGTGTTCCAAAATATGTAGTGCTTTTACTCGATATTTATTATTTCACAGAGAAATATTACATCATCATCATCGTCATCATTATCATCTTTTCCATACCCCTCTTCCGGAAGTAAGTACCATCTTGACAGTGATGGCGATGCGGGGCTATCGGGGATAGCTTCTGAAACTAATATCAATAAATAAATAAATAATCTCAAAACAAAATGAAATTAGTTTTGTGCATCACATAGACAAAGAATCAGTTATGCACCGAATTTTCTGTGTATTAGCATACCCTGTCATAGATACCTTGCTATTTCGAGTCAGATAGTATCGCTTTTGTAATGATTCGCTTTTGTAATGAACCTCGCTTGTAGTTACCGGTACTCATAACTGCGACGAGCACTAAACAATACTACTTGTAAGCCGTATATTTAGGAATGAAGTACCATCGACATTAATGGAAAACGAAGATGATGTATAATTTGATCGATATTTCATGGCTGTAAGCTGTAGGGAATAGAATAATCGAATCAAGCACGTTTAATAGACTGAATCGAGGTCTCGTAAGCCATTAGCCGGCTGCCGAAATATTAATGGGTGAAGCACGTAACTGCCACCGTCACAACTTAGCAAAAGATTTGGCAGGGAGCCGAGAACTTTCAGGCCGTGTGTAAAATCGGTAAGCGAGTCTAAGGATTCCAGTCAGTTCCTTGTTGACCAGTCTGGTGCGGCAGTTGAAGATATCAAAGGCCAAACCTAAGTTTAAAATTTCACATTTAAGACATCGTTCAAGCATGAAAACCGTACAAACATGCAGTCTCTTGACCTTCGGACGGACCCCAGTATGGAAGATGTATAACTGACATAAGGAAGCACCATCAAGATTTGAAAAACAGACAAATCATCTGGTCCGAATGGCATTCCTGTTAGATTTTAGAAGGAGTACTCCAGGGAATTGGTCCATCACCCCGCCTCTCTCTCTCTTTCTTTCTCGTCCAATACGAAGATCGAAACGAATGGTATAAAGGAACGAAAGAAAGCGCGGGTCACTCCAGTATACAAGAAAGATGAAGGAACAGACCGCAAAATTACAGACCAATATCCCTAACTTCGGATTGCTCCCGAATCTTTGTACGTATTCTCAGTTCGAATATAATAAACATTCTTGAGGCTAAGCTGTTTATGTTGATGAATCAGCCTGATTTTAGAAAGCATCATTCGTTCAAAACTCGGCATGCCTTTATTTCACATGATATATCTAGAACTATAAAGGAAGGTAACAGGTGGATTACATATTCTAGATTTCTGGAAGGTACATGACACGATCTCCCATCGCAGCCCGTTAACGAAGGCACGAGCATATGTAACAGGCTCAGAGATACGAGAGTGGCTATATCCAACATGCAGCCCAGTGCAATTGGATAGCTGCTGTTCTCTTTATACTTAAATGATTTGGCGGGTCAGTAGTCTGCCGACGATGCAGCGGTCTACGATAAGTCATCAAAGCTGAGTGACTGTAGGAGGACACAAGACGATTTAGACAAAATTTCCATTTGGTGTGATGAATGGTCTCTAGCCTTAAATGCGGAAAAAATGCAAGTTAATGCTGATGAGTAGGAATAATAAACCAGTAACTTTCAGGTGAAGTATTACTATCGTCCTGCTTACTTCACTGGTGGGATTGATCCGTTCCAGGTCATGTTGAAGAATTTCGGCGAATGGCTTCTAGATTTGTTACCTGTAAGTGCCATGGAGCTGCTTTCAGAACTCAAACAGAAGTCCTTGGAGGACGGTGTTCTTTCCTAGGAACTGTAAACACAAAATTTAGAGACCCTCATTTCAAGGTAACTACCAAACGACTCTACTGCAGCTAACATTAATTGCGCATAAGGACCACGAAGACCAAATACGAAAAAAGTAGACCTCATATGGAAGCGTCCAGACAGCATTTCTACCATCACTCTATTTAAGATTAATTGTACATGGAGCCCATTGAACTTAAAGAATTCGAAACATGCAATGCCGTAGACGTATACAAAGAAAAAAAACTCTGATAATAACTTCTCTGTAATGCAGTAGAAACACGCATACATGAAAAGCAGGAAATACACCCTTCTCAAAGTTAGCTAATATCAACTCTGGCAGCTTGTAGGTGTAGGGTAGAGTTTCGATGTTTCTGTCGCTGGTTTCGAGTGGTTCTGCGAATTTTTTTCTTGGCAGGATAACACCAGTTGTATGGTATCGTCAGTTTTCGCGGCGTATTGCGATTTTATGCCGTCCTTCTGTAGTGCTTTGCATATAGTTGTGTAATTAGAGCCTATCTTTGTGATTAATTACGCAATTAGGATCGATCTTTGCGTCAGTTTCTCGACCAAAATAAATAAAGTACACTAACCTAACCTTCCTCTCCCGCATCTAGACAGGTTTCATGTGTTGGAGGTGCACTTGAGCATTCCGTCCAGGAGCACCAGGGTTCGAGTCCCAGAAAGGGCTCCGGCATTTTTTAATTTCCCATCAATTCCATGTGTGTCTGGTGGTTTAATTGTGTTAGGTGGGAGCACTTGGCCTATCCACCCAGGAGGATCAGGGTCCGAGTTCCAGAAAGGGTTTCTCTCTCTATGTCACAACCCCGCGCCGGTAATAACGACTAGAGAGTCACCACTTGCCGGATACACTGCGTGCGATCTTGTTGTTGTCTGCTAATGATGCTTCTCCCGCTACGGTAATAACGATTAGAGAGGCACCACGTGCCGGATACATTGCGTGCGACCTTCGACTAACGATGCTTTGGAAGGGTGACGGTGTTATGAAAACATTTCATGTCTAGCGCGTATACGTAGGTGGGAGGGCGGGGGGGGGGGGGAGGGGGCGGGCGGGGGCGGGCGGTGGCGGGCGGGGGCGGGCGGGGGTTGGTGACGGTATTTTGGAATGGTACCGACGTTGTCCCAATACTTCTGTAGCGTCTGCAATAAAACCCTAGCCTACACTCGGTAGGTTAAATTGGCCTGAAACTAAAGTTGAATGATCTGGGTGTTTCCGCACTACTGACTGTAGTCTTCCCATCAATGACCCTACCGTCACAGCAGACTCGGTTTGGTAGTGAAAACATACAATTAACCTGATGTGACCTAGACCTGTTATACGTGATTAGACAACTTCACTATCACACTCAGATTAGATCTCAGTAGAGACAGTATGTTTGTCAAAGGCAACGAACAGACCCTCGTCTATGGAGTCTAATCTGTCTTTTTCGTATACGTTCCATGACTCGATAAAGAGTTTCCTACTTAACAATCCAGTCAGCTCTCCGTCCCGAGAATAAAGTGAGTGCTAGAAGTTTGCTGGAGGGTAGTAAATTCGGGGACTTTGTCACGAATACTTCAACTTACTGATAAAAGTTTCACGGTCGAAGTGTCTTTACTCTGGTATGATCTCGCCGTATACGAGTCGTATGGTGTATGTTCATCAGAGAACCTCACTCTACCGCCTAGCCTAAGGAAACGCCCATGTGCACTCCACAAGCGCTCTCTTTCACAAGTAGCTGCTTCCTTTGTACGGTGCACCTCTAACCCATCAAGGGGCGTCCTACAATACACCACCTGGTAATGCAGGGCCAGATATGAGCAGCTAAGGCCATCACAGAGTCGATGAAGCCTTTGGTTGAGACCCTCCATACGGCTTCAAACCATGACGGTGCAAATTGCGAGCTCTGCTCACACACCGGGCACGAAGCAACTAGCCTTCACCACCTCCGCCAGACTAGGGATGGCCTCATAACCCAAGCGACAGGCGTCTTTGTGGCTGTCGTGAAGCACACCTTGCAGACCACCGCATCTTGCTCCCTCGATAACCGCCGGACATGTCTCCTCAACATCTCGAATAAGGGCCACGGCAGACGTACCGAGCGACTGTAGACTTTGTTTCCAGCCCTGAACGATGTCTACCTTAGGGGCACCATCACGCACATCACGTTTGAGCTATCTACAGGGGCGTTCGAAAATTCACTTTATAAACTTCTAGGGCTGTAGCTGGTAGTGACTAAATAATATTTTGAAAAGGAACCCGTGTCCAGAAACGTCAACCAACGAAGCATCAGAGCGTCATAATTTTAGATGCCAGTCTATGTATACAGGGTGTTACAAAAAGGTACGGCCAAACTTTCAGGAAACATTTCTCATACACAAAGAAAGAAAATATGTTATGTGGACATGTGTCCGGAAACGCTTACTTTCCATGTTAGAGCTCATTTTATTACTTCTCTTCAAATCACATTAATCATGGAATAGAAACACACAGCAACAGAACGTACCAGCGTGACTTCAAACACTTTGTTACAGGAAATGGTCAAAATGTCCTCCGTTAGCGAGGATACATGCATCCACCCTCCGTCGCATGGAATCCCTGATGCGCTGATGCAGCCCTGGAGAATGGCGTACTGTATCACAGCCGTCCACAATACGAACACCAAGAGTCTCTATATTTTATACCTGGGTTCCGTAGACAAGAGCTCTCAAATGCCCCCATAAATGAAAGTCAAGAGGGTTGAGGTCAGGAGAGCGTAGAGGCCATGGAATTGGTCCGCCTCTACCAATCCATCGATCACCGAATCAGTTGTTGAGAAGCGTACGAACACTTCGACTGAAATGTGCAGGAGCTCCATCGTGCACGAACCACATGTTGTGTCGTACTTGTAAAGGCACATGTTCTAGCAGCACAGGTAGAGTATCCCGTATGAAATCATGATAACGTGCTCCATTGAGCGTAGGTGGAAGAACATGGGGCCCAATCAAGACATCACCAACAATGCCTGCAAACGTTCACAGAAAATCTGTGTTGATGACGTGATTGCACAATTGCATGCGGATTCTCGTCAGCCCACAAATGTTGATTGTGAAAATTTACAATTTGATCACGTTGGAATAAAGCCATACTGACGAAACTAAAATGAGCTCTAACATGGAAATTAAGCGTTTCCGGACACACGTCCACATAACATCTTTTCTTTATTTGTGTGTGAGGAATGTTTCCTGAAAGTTTGGCCGTACCTTTTTGTAACACCCTGTATGTATGTGTACACTGGGTGATTCCGCGAAGATGTTACAAACTTTCAAGGATGATGGACAGGATAAATGTATAAATCTGAGGTAAGTGTCATTGTACCGGAAACTAAAGTGTCGAAAGTTGTAAGCGAAAACCGTTCTGATACCTCGCACTGGAATGCATTTACCGGTATTGTTGATGCTAAGATTGTAGGGTAGGCAACTTTCAGATATAATACTATGGACCAAAACGAGAAAGGATGCCTGGTAAACATAGGGTCCAAAACACGTATGCTAAGAGCTTTGAGCACTTGTTCAATAAGGAGATGTGTTTCACACTAGCGAAGATGAACAACTGCTCATAGCACCTTACGTCTGGATTTTCGAGCCGGTGTTTACCATAGACTTTTTTTGTTTTGCTTTAGTTCATTCCACCACCTATGGAAGTTACGTAGCCTACATTCTTAGTAACAATACCGTTATATGTATTCCACTCTCAGAAGTATTAGAACAGTTGCCTCTTATAATTTTCACTCGTTCGTTTCTGGTACAGTGATCCTTACCTCAAATTTATACATTTCTCCTTATCCACCTCCTCGAAAGGTTGTAAGATTATCATGGAATCACCCCTTTATACATACATTTACATACACTGGCGCCTACAGCTCTGAAGATATGTAGCGTCGTTGGATGACGTTCCCGGACACGGGTTCCCATTCAAAATATTACATACTCACTCCCCTCTACACGTTCTAAGCGTTTTTATCGTGAATTTTCGAATACCCTGTACAGAGACGGAGCCACAGTCAACTGATACCAAATCCACGCCTCCCATGGACATTATTACTCGCGGTCGTTTTTTGTCCGTCTATGCAGATCCAAGTATCCTATTTTTTGTTTGTTTGATGTGACTTTGGCTTTGTAAATAACAAAAAATGTTGCCTAATGTTTGTTTATTATTTTTGTGTGCCGCGCGGGGTAGCCGAGCGGTATGAGGCACCTTGACACGGTTCGCGCGGCTCCCCCCGTCGGGAGTTCGAGTCCTCCCTCAGGCATGGGTGTGTGTGTTGTCCTTAGCGTAAGTTAATGTAAGTTAGATTAAGTAGTGTGTTACCTTAGGGACCGATGACCTCAGCAAATGGTTCAAATGGCTCTGAGCACTATGGGACTTAACTACTGAGGTCATCAGTCCCCAAGAACTTAGAACTACTTAAACCTAACTAACCTAAGGACATCACACACATCCATGCCCGAGGCAGGATTCGAACCTGCCACCGTAGCAGTCGCGCGGTTCCGGACTGAAGCGCCTAGAACCGCCCGGCCACTCCGTCCGGCTTGACCTCAGCAGTTTGGTCCCATAAGACCTTACCACAAATTTCCAAAAAATACTGTTCTGTACTATAACAATTACACGGTTTCGAGTAAATGAAATACCTCGCAACGTCGCCACCTTCATACTAGGAAAAAAGAAAAAAAAGGCATCTCAAAAATATGAATATCTGCCGTTGGCAAGGCGTCTGCTTGCGATAACCGTCGATGTCGCGTCATGATTGTCCCACAACTACCACTACAACTTTTTTTTATTATAGCGGCTTCTTACGTCATTTTCATTGGGTCAAGCAAGCCCTTCGTTAGAATAACAACGTGGCTTATGAGCAGAATTAAGTTTAATGTAATTTTAAGCTGTGGCGATGTCAATTATGCATATCACTTAGTACATATCATTTACACTGGGACTCCCGCACAAATTGCCTGTTCGGTTCGTATGCAAATCGTGTTTATAACGTATTGATTAAATCAGGTTGAAAGAGCTGCGGATAGGCTAACAGCGTACAGGAAAAACCCTAGAAAAAGGTAAAAATTGAAATGACAAAATGTTATCATATCAAACGAATCTGTTTGACTGGAGGATTTCGAAGCTGTCGATGAATATTTATCATTGTTTTAATTAGTATCTTAAACATTGCCTTTAAAGTAAAACTAGTTATCAGAATAGAGATATTTTGACATCGTGGTTCGATTGAAATGCTTTAATGGCTTCAAATGGCTTGTCTAAAGGAAACTGTTAAAAATAAGGTGGGCAGTTTTCTCATATAAAGTTTTGCGCGGAAGCTGTTCCTCACAATACGTATTATGTCACAGCGAATAAGAACAAATTCTAATTTCCAACAGATCTTAGCCACCCTGGGGATAATTTCTCAAGCAGAAAGCAAAACTTCATCCACACGAAGAAACCTGATAAGATAAATACAAGTTAAAAGTATGATATAGAAAGGGACTGATAACTTCAAGCAATTAACCGAAAAAGTCTATTGTTTTATAACAGAACCAACGTTTCCTACATAAAGTTTCAGGATGTAATTTATAAAGCAGTTCACATCTGCAATTTCAGTCAATGGATTTACGAAAAGAGGAGCGAGTTCAAAAGAATTACATCACAATATCATAACAACGTATCTCAAAAGTCTTTTCAACTACATGGATCCCCAGACGCCATTAAATAGTTTCCACTTGCTGAGGAACAGTTATCAATAGAAAAAATTAATGGAGTGTTACATGTTGCTGCCGTTTTACTGAATGCAAGCTTTCACTCTGCCCATTTTCGTCGCAGTGACTTTCAGTTCTGAAGTGTGCATCTAATACACAATATTGTAACAAATTTCCACTAGTTTCCGGTTGAAAAGATAGAGTTAATTTCCCGTGGATATTTAAAACTGACGTTGGGCATAACAACCACGTTCTCGTTGTTACTGAGTTCTGAACTCGGAAGCAATAAAAGGATCGCTCTGAGCAATCACTTTTTACGGAAGATGTGTGCTACTCGTTTTCATGATAACTGAGTTTCTTAGATCTCATCAAATCGAACGGTTTTGCTATTCATTTGTGACACTTGATCGTCCTTTTGTTCATACTTCCAATTTCCATTCTATTTCTATCTCTTTTATCATTAGGTGAGAAGTTGTTCATTATAAGGGCGGTGAAATTCCTCCTTAGAATATCTGTCAGCACATTCACGTCTAGATGATTTCACAGTTCAAGTCAGATATTAAAGCCATAGTACACACAACACGTGATGCTGTTGCAGCTTCACTCACTTTTACAAGTCAAAGCAATCTATAGTTCTATCTATAGATAGGTTGGTGTGGAGAACGAAAGTAAGTTTCACATGGTGTATCACTGTCAACTAAAATAGCTCGATAAAACTTGGAACGTACATAGAAACAACTTCTATAGAATAACACTGCACGGTGCAGGAAAGAAACACGCAACGAAACGAACTGGTGTTACACTTTTCTTGAAAGTCAATTGGACGCAGGTCACCGTGATTTATGATTCTCTTTTGGACATTAAAAAAGGCGGGACTTGGTGTGTAATAGGATGTTTTATCGCCACGAACAGCAATGCACGCATTTCAATGTGTTCCCATGCTGGCCAAAAGGTTCGTAAGGAGTTCTTGTAGTAAGGCATTCCGTTCCTTTATCAGCGCTATTGACAACTACTGGATGGTGCTTTGTGGATGTGTGCGTGCTTCAGTACATGTCCCAACGTATCCCACACCTGCTCGATGGGATTCAGGTCCGAGGTACGGGCAGATCACTCCAAGATTTCCCCCACCTGCGCCTTTCCTGTGAGCGAAGTGTTCCCACGTCTTGCCATGTCAGGTTACTTCCGGAATTGTCGAACCCATTAGTTATGGTGGTCCAGTTGTTATGGTGTGGGGAAGCATAAAGCTGCAAATCTTTTAACTCGGTACGCTCACCCGTCAAGCTTATTGTGAAACTGTATTCCTTCTCTGTATGGGTCTTTTTAGACGTGCAATCGGCACCGAATTAATTTGTTATGGATGCCAATACGTAACCGCATCGAACAGGGCAGTTCATGCTGATGACTATTGGAAGATATCCACACAAAACCACCAAGAACAGCAGAGTATCAGCGATTGGAGCAGGTATTGGTAAATGATCTCCGTTTCACGAAATGTAACGCACTACACTTTACTGCTAGTAAAAACAATTACACCCCTTTAGAGACAAATTACTGGAAATAGCAAATACCTTGAAGTACGTGCAATTAATTGTCTGGAGCGACCTAAAAACGAATGACTCTCAGTAATTATAGGAAAAGAAGTTACCATGACGATAGTCAATACACGAATCTTCCTTCCCTTAATCCGCAATTTCACGGGGTCAGCAAGTTAGTTATCAGAGTTTTCAATTATTTTAGTGGTACAGTGTGGTCGGATATCCTTCCAGCCACCACCTCTTCCTACCCTCCACCCCTGCGCGATGGAAACTATGCACTCCAATACTCTCCCACGAGCGTTATGTCTTGCGTAAATGTGCGAATGTTTTCTAAATGTTTGTGCCTAAAAACCACGTCCACTCTGCCTTTCACTTCGGCCCCTGTCGTCATTTCGGGGGGAGCATTCATTCTGGGGCCGGTACGCCAACCCGAGTTTATCCTTTACAGTCATTGCAACACGACACCAACATTTTTTCCCTCTAATCGAATACATACTTTTTTCAATGGCATTTGAAAGAATCTTCTAAGAGAACTTCAACGTATCATGTAAGAGACTTGATCAAATAGTATGAAGATAAGAGCACCGAAATCCTCTCTCCCTCCGGCAGGAGAAGTGGTTCCACAAACGTCTACCCAATTATACCAAATGAAAGCAAACATGTGACTTACGTATGGTTCTTGTGTTTACTATCATGGCTGTCGCACCAAGTGCGGAAAATCTTGACCCTGATGATTGCTACACGCTATAAAGTGAGCCTGGAGAAAAAAATACTGCAATATGAATTTCATCTGAAGTTAACAGCAGCACAGGCCCGTGTCATAAGGCATGCCTTCGGGAGTCGTCCGTGTTACTTAACACACGTCTCTTTTCTAAACTTTTGCTACTGTTGAATCCGTCAGCTATTAAGTTTGATGAGTGTGTACATCAGTCGCTACTGTGTGGAGGACCATGCCGGGAGTCTGCAAGCGCTTCCTTCCACATAGCAGTGCTCGGCAGTAATACCATGCGGTTGTCCAGCGGCGACCAGTTTCCGCCACCATGCAGTGATTGGAAATCTTGCACTGACTGGCGCGACGGCATGTTACGTATTACCAGATACCAAAATTTTCACGCACCTGAAGATGGGATTTTAAAATCTCAAAACCGGTCACAGTTTAAATAAATATTAGTGCAACTGAAGCTGATATCTCGAAATTAATTATCATGTCTCTCAGTTCTGGATGTCCTATTTTCTTTATAGTGTTTGCAAAGACAAATCGTGAGTGCCTGGTGTGATGTGGATGTATTAAGCATGCAACTGCTCAGCTTGTCTAATAATTTGGCGACATTCGCCATAAACGATATACCCTTCTTCCACTATCTTATACATTGTGAATGTCTCAATAGATTCAGGGCAAATTATCTGATTTCTAAAACAGCAGAATAATTGCACGCCTAAACACAAGAACCGTACCAGAGTCACGTGTTTGCGTACAGTTGGATATATTTTGTGTGGCCTGTCTTAGGTCTCTCACCCCGTGGGCTTTAACTCCACCTAGTCATAAGTTCAGTGAATGATAACTGCAGGGTGGCGCAAGAAAAGGCCGCCAATTGTCATCTATTGTTTCGAAGCTGTTGGGACTACGTTTTTTATTGTCAGTACGAAATCCGTTGCGACTTGGTTAAGACGTGTGAAGTAAAGTAAATAGATCAGCGAGATGTATCCCTTTCGAGAAAGTCATAGTAGTAGAGGTGTACGTGTCTACCGGTTCTTGTAAGTAATGCGGGACCTTTCACGCAAAGAAGTTTCCTGACGTTCTCGTACCAGCGAAGAGCAGCGTACGTAATTTGGTAACGAAAGTGAAGTACTACAGTCTCAATTCCAAATTCGAAAAAGAATCTAATCCTGTCCGTTTGTACACCCGCTATGATCGCAGATATTGAAACACGAATGCTCCGCAGTCCAAAGAAGTAAGCATGAGAACTGTTGCAACAAGTGAGAATTTCGCAAAGCAATATGAGATGTGCCCTATAACTGAAGAAGGAAGATAGGGCAACAGTTAGTGCATTGCTGGGGAAACAGTCTGCATTCGGGGCCAGTTTTTCGTGCGCCACCCTGCACTGTGAGTTGTACGCTTTTCGTGGCGACGACACGGTACTGCTGCTGTCTTGAGGTTCTGTTGATTCTGTGCCATTCTGTCACTGATGCTGTCTTCGGTAATTTCCAAGAATGTTTGCCTATCGATGTTGGAGCGCTTCAAGCGAGACGTATCGAAGTTGCGATAGTAAATCGATTATGGCAGTCTCGTGGCGCGCGTTATGATGATCGTCATTTGTATCAATTTTGCGTTGCTTCTTCAGTTTCAGTAAATTCCGTTCCGGCCATAATTGTTTGTGACATTTTCCCTTCATAGCGAGTGTAATGAGTCGTGCTTCTCAAGTTTCGTCTGGACGGATTGCCTCACATGGGGAACTCTCATCCCATGCATAAGCAGTGTAGACAAATGTTTGACTTTTTCCCGGAAATATGGACTTCTGCGTGACGAAGTCACGAGAGACTGTACTGACTGTGGTGCTGCCAGGTCTGTGAAACTGCGTAAGAGGAGTGCGGACACAGAGATTCCATTGCCATTTCATTGCGGGCTTTGCGGAAAGCGAACCAGCAACAGGAAAAATACATGGTTCGAGTCCTCTAAATTATCGATTGAGACGAGCATAATTCTCGTGTCGTGCTGGATTCATGATTACACTCTGCAAGCCACAGCATCAGAAATTGGGCTATCGGAGAATACCGTTCGTGATTACTTTGGATTTTGCCGAGAAGTGTGCTACGTCGTAGTGACAAACGAAAGTGTGCCAGTTGGTGGACCGCATAAAATAGTGGAAGTAGACGAGTCTCACATTGCTAGCGGAAAGAATCAGAGAGGGCGGCCTACTAAAACTGAAGTAGATCATATTTTGGTTTTTGGTGGCATAGAAAGGGAGTCACACAAGTGTTTCGTTGTCAGGGTATTGTCGCGAGACAAAAAGACTCTAGTGGGTCTTATAAAGCATTTCATACTGCCAGGAACAAAAGTAAGCACCGACGGGTTTCAGTCATACTACAGTCTAAAAGCTGAAGGGTTCGAGCACGAATCTGTGAACCCTCTGTCGAGTTTGTCTCTTCAGATGACGCCAGTGTCCATACCCAGAACATAGAACGCCTGAGGAAGTCTGTCAAGTCAACCGTCCAGGACAGATGGACGAACTTTATTTATAGCAGTACCTATACTTCCACAACTTGCGTCTCCAGGGAGAAGTCGACCCATGCGACACTCTGCCGATATTTATTTTATTTTATTTTATTTTTTTTTTTTTGTCATCAGTCTACTGACTGGTTTGATGCGGCTCGCCACGAATTCATTTCCTCTGCTAACCTCTTCATCTCAGAGTTGCAACCTACGTCCTCAATTATTTGCTTGACGTATTCCAATCTCTGTCTTCCTCTACAGTTTTTGCCCTCTACAGCTCCCTCTAGTACCATGGAAGTCACTCCCTCATGTCTTAGCAGATGTCCTATCATCCTGTCCCTTCTCCTTATCAGTGTTTTCCACATATTCCTTTCCTCTCCGATTCTGCGTAGAACCTCCTCATTCCTTATCTTATCAGTCCACCTAATTTTCAACATTCGTCTATAGCACCACATCTCAAATGCTTCGATTCTCTTCTGTTCCGGTTTTCCAACAGTCCATGTTTCACTACCGTACAATGCTGTACTCCAGACGTACATCCTCAGAAATTTCTTCCTCAAATTAAGGCCGGTATTTGATATTAGTAGTATTCTCTTGGCCAGATATGCCTTTTTTGCCATAACGAGTCTGCTTTTGATGTCCTCCTTGCTCCGTCCGTCATTGTTTATTTTACTGCCTAGGTATCAGAATTCCTTAACTTCACTGACTTTGTGACCATCAATCCTGATGTTAAGTTTCTCGCTGTTCTCATTTCTACTACTTCTCATTACCTTCGTCTTTCTCCGATTTACTCTCAAACCATACTGTGTACTCATTAGACTGTTCATTCTGTTCAGCAGATCATTTAATTCTTCTTCACTTTCACTCAGGATAGCAATGTCATCAGCGAATCGTATCATTGATATCCTTTCACCTTGTATTTTAATTCCACTCCTGAACCTTTCTTTTATTTCCATCATTGCTTCCTCGATGTACAGATTGAAGAGTAGGGGCGAAAGGCTACATCCTTGTCTTACACCTTTCTTAATACGAGCACTTCGTTCTTGATCGTCCACTCTTATTATTCCCTCTTAGATGTTGTACACACTGTATATGACTCGTCTCTCCCTATAGCTTACCCCTACTTTTTTCAGAATCTCGAACAGCTTGCACCATTTTATATTGTCGAACGCTTTTTCCAGGCCGACAAATCCTATGAAAGGGTTTTGATTTTTCTGTAGCCTTGCTTCCATTATTAGCCGTAACATCATAATTGCCTCTCTCGTCCCTTTACTTTTCCTAAAGCCAAACTGATCGTCACCTAGCGCATTCTCGATTTTCTTTTTCATTCTTCTGTATATTATTCTTGTAAGCAGCTTCGATGCATGAGCTGTTAAAGCTGATTGTGTGATAATTGTCATCTCTTGCCGTCTTCGGAATTGTGTGCCGATATCCCTACGCGATATTGGCAGAGTATACCCCGGTAATGGCAAAGAAGGACTTGTCCCTGCAGCTTATACATCGAGCAGACTCTCACAAGACGATAACACCGACGGCGACTAGGGTAAGTCGTCTCCTTTCAATTTACCAGCACTTCTCTAACGTCTTTCTTTTGTCGTTCTCTAGTGACAACTTGAAACATACTAGTAACGCGCGCCACGAGACCTCCATAATCGATTTACTATCGCAACTTCGATATAGCGTTTGGAGCGTTCCAACTTCGATAAGCAATTATTCTTGGAAATTACCCTGTCTTCATAATGAGTGACTGAAGTCGTGAGTCTCTGCTTGTATCTGCATTTGATGGTGATGTCCACTTAGCTTGCATCTTATGGGCGCTCAACGATGTCCACTTAGCAACAATGTGTGTGACGTTAGGAGGTAGGTTAACGTAATCAGTGCTGTGTGCGCCTTTTCGGGAAGTTAGATTTAAGGGGGAACGACAGCGTGACGGACGAAAATATTTCTCAAATACAGGAATTTTTTTTCTCCGTGCCGGAATGTCGTAGCCAAATGGGGTTATTGCAATGAATAAAGCATACATTGAAGTCTGTATTGGTAATCTATTATTGAAAAATATTAATGTACTGAGTGGGTAATTGCAGCTTTCCCTCGGCAGCTCCGAAAGGGGGTAGATCGACGGTTGTCGTTCTAACTGCGGTTGTGGTTGTGGTTATCTGAAACCTGAAATTAGCATATCACCCTGATCCTTAAAGGATCATCGTAATTTCATCGTAGGAATTTGTAAAAAAAAAAAAAGGAATTGGCGAAATTATAGATATTTGAAGAAATGGCCACTTTTGGATCCCTCTTCCCTGGCCGAATAAAATTGCTAAATATCAACATTAAAAAATCGGCTATGATGAACTGAAGAGAATTCAGTTTGCTTCAAGAAAGACCAAAAATCGTCAAAATAAGGTGAAAATTGTAGCGTGGCTGACTAAAACCACTCCGAAAAACGTGGTCCTGAGAAAAATGCGTTTAAAGTCTGAAAAGTATTTACCAAATACAGAAAGGGACAAAGCTTGAAGCCTACGGGATATCATCTTTACCTGGTCCATAATAACTATAGCCACGGCTTGTGGATAGCGGATTTCTGCAACTTTGGCCTGATAAACCTTCATTTTCGTCCTTCCCTTTTTGTCGCTGAGCGCATCGCCGCTGGCGTTTCTATGTTCACACAATCGGCCCATCTCATCGCCGATTTTGATTTGAAGGGCATTTTCCCCGTGCATTAATGCAGTCTGGCCTGTACTGAACAGATATACGGCGACATTTGAGGCAATGTTCACAAATTTTCTTCGGCTGGATGTTACACTACTGGCCATTAAAATTGCTACACCAAGAAGAAATGCAGATAATAAACGGGTATTCATTGGACTAATATATTATTTGATTACATTTTCACGCAATTTGGGTGCAGAGATGCTGAGAAATCAGTACCCAGAACAACCACCTCTGGCCGTAATAACGGCCTTGATACGCCTTGGCATTGAGTCAAACAGAGGTTGAATGGCGTGTACAGGTACAGCTGCCCCTGCAGCTTCCACAAGATACCACAGTTCATCAAGAGTAGTGACTGGCGTATTGTGACGAGCCAGCTGCTCGGCCACCATTGACTAGACGTTTTCAATTGCTGAGAGATCTGGAGAATGTGCTGGTCAGGGCAGTAGTCGAATATTTTCTGTATCCGGAAAGGCCCGTACGGGACCTGCAACATGCGGTCGTGCATTATCCTGCTGATATGTAGGGTTTCGCAGGGATCGAATGAAGGGTAGAGCCACGCGTCGTAACACATCTGAAATGTAACGTCCACTGTTCAAAGTGCCGTCAATGCGAACAAGAGGTGACCGAGACGTGTAACCAATGGCACCCCATACCATCACGGCGGGTGATACGCCAGTATGGCGATGACGAATACACACTTCAAATGTGCGTTCACCGCGACGTCGCCAAACACGGATGCGACCATCATGATGCTGTAAACAGAACCTTGATTCATCAGGAAAAAATGACGTTTTGCCATTCGTGCACCCAGGTTCGTCATTGAGTACACCACCGCTGGAGCTCCTGTCTGTGATGCAGAGTCAGGGGTAACCGCAGCCATGGTCTCCAAGCTGATAGTCCATACTGCTGCAAACATCGTCGAACTGTTCGTGCAGATGGTTGTTGTCCTGCAAACGTCCCCATCTGTTAACTCGAGACGTGGCTGCACGATCCGTTACAGCCATGCGGGTAAGATGCCTGTCATCTCGACTGCTAGTGATACGAGGCCGTAGGGATCTAGCACGGCATTCCGTATTGCCCTCCTGAACCCACCGATTCCATATTCTGCTAACAGTCATTGGATCTCGACCAACGCGACCAACACAGTCGCGATACGATAAACCACAATCGCGATTGGCTACAATCCGACTTTCATCAAAGTCGGAAACGTGATGGTCCGCAATTCTCCTCCTTACACGAGGCATCACAACAACGTTTCACCAAGTGAACTACTGTTTGTGTATGAGAAATAGTTGGAAACTTTCCTCATGTCAGCACGCTGTTGGTGTCGCCACCGGCGTCAACCTTGTGTGAATGCTCTGAAAAGCTAATCATTTGCATATCACAGCATCTTATTCCTGTCGGTTAAATTTCGCGTCTGTAGCCCGTCATATTCGTTTTGTCGCAATTTTAATGGCCAGTAGTGTATTTTTGAAGCGTGTCTGCAAGTAAGACTATTGAAATTTTCGTTCACGTTTTGAATAAAACGGGCAAACAACGGTCCAGCAAGTCAGGTTTACTCAAATCGGAGGGAGCTTGGGCGCGAAAACGGTTCTCTAACGCCGAGGCATGTCGTGCAAGCTCGGCATCGTACTTTTTGGTGATCTCGGGTAATGTTTTTGGGCCTAATTCTTCAATGTATTTTCAAGCGAAGTCTGCAGTAAAAATAGTTGAGAGGTTTTTCGACTGTCCCCCCTGCTGTTTCCCCTTTACTCACTGCCGCCTGGCTTGTAGGCAACCCGGCACTCTGTTAGGTATGTCAGGGTCTCGTATCTCTGGCGGACACAGCAGTCAGCAAGCCGAGACGTGAGGAAGTGTCACTGCGCGAGGCAGGGAGTAGGTGCGTGTCGTGCGCAGCGGCGCGTGCTGACCTGCCCGCTGCCCCACGGCGGGGCGTGGCCTCCCCGCCTGCCTTTGCCCCCGGCTGCTGGCGACCTTTCTGCGGCAGACGCAAGATTAGCGTGTGTGGCGCAGCGGGCCGTGGAGCTGCGATAAGCCGGCGCGCCGTGACACCTGCACCGCCTGCACGTCTCGCCGCCGAATGAGCGCGGCCCGGGGCGGCCCGTTTAGCGCCGGCAGATAGTGTCACTCCGAAGAGAAAGCGCCGCCGGCGCCAGACGCGTCTGCGGCCGATCCGTTCAGGGTGGGCGCGGCGCAGCCACCGGCACAGCTCTGTCACAACAACGTTTTCCATTTGCAGTGTTACGTACGCCGACCAACCACGAACAGTTATCGTGGTATCCATATTGCCGAAAGGAAGACGTCGGTTGTGATACGATGACGGCAAATGGCACCTCGGGGATAGTGGATGTACTGACAACGTTTTAAGCGTCATCTGCCAACGGATGGTGTCTTGCCACAGTTATCAGAGCGCCATCTGTGTCTACCCTCTAATTGCGTATACTCCCAGCCGTAAGTCTCAGTGTGGTGCAAACGTGTCATGCAAAGCGAAAACCATGCCACGGGTACGCAAGAATGCTTCCTACACTCATCCCAGTGAGTTTCAAAGGGGTCATATTGTGGTATTCCGAGTGGCGGGATCGTCCTTCTGGAGAACTGCAGCTTAAGTTGGACGTGCTGCACCAGTCGTGCAACAATGCTAGCAACAGTCATCACGTGAACATGCTCCCACCCATAGACGAGGTTCTGGACGTCTGCGCAGCACAGACAGCCTCTAATCTCGTCGTATTGTAAGGGTGGAAGTGGCATATCTTATAGCTACAGCACAGGTACACTAAGTGATCAGAGGCATCCTGGCTGAAAATGACTTAAAAGTTCGTGGCGCCCTCCATCGGTAATGCTGGAATTCAATATGGTGTTGGCCCACCCTTAGCGGTAACGACAGCTTCCACTCTCGCAGCCACACGTTGAATCAGGTGCTGGAAGGCTTCTTTGGGAATGGCAGACCATTCTTCGCGCACGGATGAGAGGTATCGATGTCGGTCGGTGAGTCCTGGCCCGAAGTCGACGTTTGAAAACATCCCAAAGGTGTTCTATAGGATTCAGTTCAGGATTCTGTGCGGGCCAGTCCATTACAGGGATGTTATTGTCGTGTAACCACTCCGTCACAGGCCGTGCATTATGGACAGGTGCTCGATCGTGTTCAAATATGCGATCGCCATCCCCGAATTCCTCTTAAACGTCGTCCGCGGTGGCCGAGCGGTTCTAGGCGCTACAGTCTGGAACCGCACGAGCGCTACGGTCGCAGGTTCGAATCCTGCCTCGGGCATGGATGTGTGTGTTGTCCTTAGTTTAGTTAGGTTAAATAGTTCTAAGTTCTAGGGGACTGATGACCTCAGAAGATAAGTCCCATAGTGCTCAGAGCCATTTGTACCATCTTTGTTCTTAAACAGTAGGGAGCAAGAAGGTGCTTAAAACATCAATGTAGGCCTGTGCTGTGATAGTGACACGCAAAACAGCAAGGGGTGCAAGACTCCTCCATGAAAAACACGACAACACCGTAACACAACAGCCTCCAAATTTTACTGTTGGCACTACACACGCTGGCAGATGACGTTCTTCGGGCATTCGCCATATCCACACCGTGCCAACGGATCGCCACATTCTGTACCGTGATTCGTCACTCCACACAACGTTTTTGCACTGTTCAGTCGTCCAATGTTTACGCTCCTAACACCAAGTGAAGCGTCGTATGGCATTTACCGGCGTGATGTGTGGCTTATGAGCAGCCGCTCGACCACGAAATCCAAGTTTTCTCACCTCCCGCCTAACTGACACAGTACTTGCAGGGGAGCTTGATGCAGTTTGTAATTCCTGTGTGATGTTATGGATAGAGAGCTGCCTATTACACATTCCGACTCTCTTCAACTGTCGGCGGTCTCTGTCAGTCAACAGTCGAGGTCGGCCTGTACACTTTCGTGCTGTACGTTCACTTCACGTTTCTACTTGACTATCACATAGGAAACAACGGACGTAGGTGTGCTTAGGAGTGTGCAAATCTCGAGTAGAGACGTATGACTCAAGTGATCATCAGCTGACCACGTTCGACATCCGTGAGTTCCGTTGAGCGTCCCATTCTTCCCTCTCACGATGTCTACTGACTACTGAGGTCCCTGAAATGGAAGTATCTGGCAGTAGGTGGCAGCACAATGCACCTAACATGAAAAACGTATGTATTTCAGGGTGTCCGGATACTTTTGATCATATAGTGTAAGAAGCTTATGAACCCAGAAGCGTCAACGTGAACTGTTTTGAAAGACGTGTCGACACGAACTGTTGCGAACCGGTATTAGCAGAGGGACTACGGGCACGCGCATCTGTAACCCGTATCCACTCACTCCACACTCTCGTTCACTGATCGACTGGTGACGTCAGAGGTTCACTGGGAATGACGCGCCGTAGTATTCAGTGATGAAAGCAGATACTGCCTGCACGCTAGTGATGGTCGCGTTCGCGCATAGCGTTCGATGTAGACCTAGTGAGTGCTGTCTCGTAGAGTGCATTCGTCCAAGACATACTAGCCCCTCCCCAGAGCTTATGGTCCGGGGTGCGAGGAGCTCATCACCTTTGGTGTTTCTCGAGGGGACGCTAACCAGCGCTCGCCACCTGCAATGTGTTGTTAGACCAATTCTTTTACCGTTCTTGTAACAAGATGGTGATGTATTGTTCCAACAGAAAAATCTCACCCATACACAGCCCGTGAACTTCAGCGTGCTCTGCAGGACGTGCACCAATTTCACTAGTGGGCACAATTTCCGGATTTGTCTCCAATCGAGCATGTGTGGAATGTGTTGCGACGAGAAACGACTCTTGCAACCAAGAACACTTACAGAACTCTGTGAACAAGTCAAGCAGGAGTGGCGTAACGTATCCCAGACAGTGTTCTCCATCTGTACTATCTACCGGATGCCAGAGTCTGCAGCACCACTGCCGCCCATGACGACTACACGAGTTACTAACATGGGTGTTCCAGCATGGTTTGATACCTAGTATCTCACAATTGCTTATGCTATTTATCTGTAGATATAATTTCATGTACTCCAAAAGCATTATTGCAACGATAAACCTTGGTTAACAGGAAACCTCTAAAAGTGTGTGCTTTTTTTTTTCGGCAGTGTATATTCCCTCAGTTAATCTAGCCGATGTGAAATCCTTATCTGGCCCTTTAACGAGATCAAATGTGGTTGCAGAATGCCATGTAGCACTTGCGAGACTGGGAGAATATACATGGTGTTTCCAAAATGACCGGTATATTTGAAACGGCAATAAAAACTAAACCAGCAGCGATAGAAATACACCGTTTGTTGTAATATGCTTGGGACAACAGTACATTTTCAGGCAGACAAACTTTCGAAATTACAGTAGTTACAATTGTCAACAACAGATGGCGCTGCGGTCTGGGAAACTCTATAGTACGATATTTTCCACATATCCACCATGCGTAGCAATAATATGGCGTAGTCTCTGAATGAAATTACCCGAAACCTTTGACAACGCGTCTGGCGGAATGGCTTCACATGCAGATGAGATGTACTGCTTCAGCTGTTCAATTGTTTCTGCATTCTGGCGGTACACCTGGTCTTTCAAGTGTCCCCACAGAAAGAAGTCACAGGGGTTCACGTCTGGCGAATAGGGAGGCCAATCCACGCCGCCTCCTGTATGTTTCGGATAGCCCAAAGCAATCACACGATCATCGAAATATTCATTCAGGAAATTAAAGACGTCGGCCGTGCGATGTGGCCGGGCACCATCTTGCATAAACCACGAGGTGTTCGCAGTGTCGTCTAAGGCAGTTTGTACCGCCACAAATTCACGAGGAATGTCCAGATAGCGTGATGCAGTAATCGTTTCGGATCTGAAAAATGGGCCAATGATTCCTTTGGAAGAAATGGCGGCCCAGACCAGTACTTTTTGAGGATGCAGGGACGATGGGACTGCAACATGGGGCTTTTCGGTTCCCCATATGCGCCAGTTCTGTTTATTGACAAAGCCGTCCAGGTAAAAATAAGCTTCGTCAGTAAACCAAATGCTGCCCACATGCATATCGCCGTCATCAATCCTGTGCACTATATCGTTAGCGAATGTCTCTCGTGCAGCAATGGTAGCGGCGCTGAGGGGTTGCCGCGTTTGAATTTTGTATGGATAGAGGTGTAAACTCTGGCGCATGAGACGATACGTGGACGTTGGCGTCATTTGGACCGCAGCAGCAACACGGCGAACGGAAACCCGAGGCTGCTGTTGGATCACCTGCTGCACTAGCTGCGCGTTGCCCTCTGTGGTTGCCGTACGCGGTTGCCCTACCTTTCCAGCACGTTCATCCGTCACCTTCCCAGTCCGTTGAAATTTTTCAAACAGATCCTTTATTGTATCGCTTTTCGGTCCTTTGGTTACATTAAACCTCCGTTGAAAACTTCGTCTTGTTGCAACAACACTGTGTTCTAGGCGGTGGAATTCCAACACCAGAAAAATCCTCTGTTCTAAGGAATAAACCATGTTGTCTACAGCACACTTGCACGTTGTGAACAGCACACGCTTACAGCAGAAAGACGACGTACAGAATGGCGCACCCACAGACTGTGTTGTCTTCTATATCTTTCACATCACTTGCAGCGCCATCTGTTGTTGAAAATTGTAACTACTGTAATTTCGAAAGTTTGTCCGCCTGAAAATGTACTGTTGTCCCAAGCATATTGCAACGAACGGTGTATTTCTATCGCTGCTCGTTTAGTTTTTATTGCCGTTTCAAATATACCGGTAATTTTTGAAACAACCTGTATATATAGTCCATCTGAAAGAACTGGTGCACATTTTTTAGTCGATGCGGCTTTCTCGGGTAATTCCAAATAAATCAGTGTTCTTCACCAATTTTACTCTTTTCTCGATTTCAGCGCCATCTGTCAATGGTTTAAAAATGTTTCAGACAAAACTTAATTGCTTTTTTTTATGGAGAATACGAATGTGCAATAAAAATGGATGTTTACATTTAAGATTTAAAAGTTGCCCCCGGCCCCACCCAAGGTGGCGGAGGCTGGAGGTCCCGTGTAGTATCATTTGATGTCCCCCTTTGAGCTTACGAACTTCTCTTACCCACTATTTTTACCCGATGTATAGTTTTCGAGATCGAGATAATCTCATCCGGAACTTCAGATGGATCACCCTGTATACAGGGCGAGTCACCTAACGTTACCGCTGGATGTATTTCGTAAACCACATCAAATACTGACGAATCGATTCCACAGACCGAACGTGAGGAGAGGGGCTAGTGTAATTGGTTAATACAAACTATAAAAAAATGCACGGAAGTATGTTTTTTAACACAAACCTACGTTTTTTTAAATGGAACCCCGTTGGTTGTGTTAGCACATCTGAACATATAAACAAATACGTAATCAGTGCCGTTTGTTGTATTGTAAAATGTTAATTACATCCCGAGATATCGTAACCTAACGTTGACGCTTGAGTACCACTCCTGCGCTGTTCGATCGTGTGTATCGGAGAGCACCGAATTACGTAGGGATCCAAAGGGAACGTTGATGGACCTTAGGTACAGAAGAGACTGGAATAGCACATTACGTTCACATGCTAACACCTTTTTATTGGTCTTTTTCACTGACGCACATGAGGGCTGAGGTACACGTACACACGTGGTTTCCGTTTTCAATTACGGAGTGGAATGGAGTGTGTCCCGACATGTCATGCCAATAGATGTTCAATGTGATTGCCATCATTTGCTGCACACAATTGCAATCTCTGGCGTAATGAATGTCGTACACGCCGCAGTACATCTGGTGTAATGTCGCCGCAGGCTGCCACAATACGTTCTTTCATATCCTCTGGGGTTGTAGGCACATCACGGTACACATTCTCCTTTAACGTACCCCATAGAAAGAAGTTCAAAGGTGTAAGATCAGGAGAACGGGCTGGTCAATTTATGCGTCCTCGACGTCCTATGAAACGCCCGTCGAACGTGTACCTCACCCCTCATAGTAATGTACATGTGCGTCAGTGAAAAAGACCAATAAAAAGGTGTTATCATGTGGACGTAATGTGCTGCTCCAGTCTCTTCTGTACCTAAGGTCCATCACCGTTCCCTTTGGATCCCTACGTATTTCGGTGCTCTCCGATACACATTATCGAACAGCGGAGGAGTGGTACTCAAGCGTCAACGTTAGGTTCTAATATCTCGGGATGTAATTAACATTTTACAATACAACAAACGGCACTGATTACGTATTTGTTTATATGTTCAGATGTGCTAACACAGCCAACGGGGTTCCATTTAAAAAAACGCAGGTTTGTGTTAAAAAACATACTTCCGTGCATTTTTTTATGGTTTGTATTAACCAGTTACACTAGCCCCTCTCCTCACGTTCGGTCTGTAGAATCGATTCGTCAGTATTTGATGTGGTTTACGAAATATATCTAGCGGTAATGTTAGGTGACTCACCATATATATATATATATATATATATATATATGTGTGTGTGTGTGTGTGTGTGTGTGTGTGTGTGTGTGTGTGTGTGTGTGTGTGTGTGCACTGAGGAATCAGTGATAACAAGGAAGCTGGTAGGATGGCCAGGGAAGGGGCGGTGACTTCGTTTGTTAGACCGGAACCTCTCCTAATTTTGATCATGATTTTTATACCTACAGATGTCTTTGCAAATTTTCAAGATGTCTTTCTCATCTTTAAACCTTTCAAGTTATATTTTTAAACAAAATACTCTTCCAAAGTTTTTAGATGATTCACTTCCTAAAGCATTAGCAACTACATTATCTGTTCCCTTAGTGTATCTGATTTTACAGTTGAACTGCTGTAAAAACAAGGCCCTACGAGTAATTCTGTTATAGTACAGCTGACACACCTGAAGATAATATAATGCTTTGTTATCGGTATAGAAGATGACTTTTGGGAACTAGTAAAAAATTTTTAAATTTGTTGAATGCCCAGTGTACAGCGAAAAGTTCTTCCTCAATAACAGAATATGTCTTTTCATGTTTCTGCAATACTCTACTAGCAAATGCAAGAGATCTACGTTCAATTGCACCATCAACTTCAATCTCCTAAAATAAATGAGCACCCAATACAACATCACTACTTTCTGCCATATTACAAAAGAGAAGAGACTAATCTGGTCTGAACAAAATCTGACTGACACAACTGTCGCCTTATCTCATCAAAAGCATCCTGACACTCCTAATTCGTATCGCAAACGGTATTCTTCTTCAAAAGTTCATACAAACATGGAGCATTCAAGCTTACCTGTTACAAAATTTTGTGTAAAATCCAGTTAACCCAAGAAATGATTTAAACTCTTTTTTATTTCGAGGAGGAGGAAAAGTAGCAGTAGCATGAAGTTACTCTTCATCAGGTGTAACTACTTTTTCAGATATAACATGTCCGAAAAATTTAACTTCTTCCACACCAAATTTACACTTACCTATTTTCAAAGTCATGCCCCCTGATATTAATTATGAAAACACGTCTTTTTAACAGATTCAAATGTTGTTCTCAAGTCTTTTCTGTGACCAGAATGTCATCAACATAAACTATTAATTTTCAACTCTGTTCACTTCCTAAGACGCAATCCAGAGCTCATTTTAATTCAGTTACAGATACATTTAGCCCAAATGGCACCACACAATAATGATAACACTTACCTCCATACAATAATGCCGTACACATTCTATCATTAATTTCAAGTGGAATCTGGTGAAATCCAGAGGTCAAGTCTAAATTACTCATGTATTTCACATAATCAAATTTGTATAATAGCTTATCCATGCTCTTAGGATGGTCATACTCTCCCATAAAATTTTTATTAAAACGCGTAGAGTCCAAAACAATTCTCACTGCACCATTTCTCTTACTTACCACAATTAAAGGATTATTGTAAAGGATTATTGTAAGCACTCCTACTTCCCCCCTATTACACCCCATTTTTCCATTTTCTGAATTTCTTTCCTTTTTGAAAATTTTATATTATATGGCTTGAGAAGGAAAGGGAAATGATCTTTAAGGTAAAGCATGCATTGACAGCCTTTCACTCTCCCTAGTTTTTCACTAAACACATTTCTAAATTCCACTAACAAATTTCTAAGTTGTTCCTTTTGTATGTAATTAAGAGTCATAGCTTCCATTACTTTAGAATCCACTAAACTTTCAAAATCCTGATCCTCAGTCTCATCAAAAAATTACCGAACTATCAGTTTAATAAGTCACAGCTGCAAAATACTAACGCGAATTCTTTACAGACGAATGGAAAAACTGGTAGAAGCGGACCTCGGGGAAGATCAGTTTGGATTCCGTAGAAATGTTGGAACACGTGAGGCAATACTAACCTTACGACTTATCTTAGAAGAAAGATTAAGAAAAGGCAAACCTACGTTTCTAGCATTTGTAGACTTGGAGAAAGCTTTTGACAACGTTAACTGGAATACTCTCTCTCAAATTCTGAAGGTGGCAGGGGTAAAATACAGGGAGCGAAAGGCCATTTACAATTTGTACAGAAACCAGATGGCAGTTATAAGAGTCGAGGGGCATGAAAGGGAAGCAGTGGTTGGGAAAGGAGTGAGACAGGGTTGTAGACTCTCCCCGATGTTATTCAATCTGTATATTGAGCAAGCAGTAAAGGAAACAAAAGAAAAATTCGGAGTAGGTATTAAAATTCATGGAGAAGAAGTAAAAACTTTGAGGTTCGCCGATGACATTGTAATTCTGTCAGAGACAGCAAAGGACTTGGAAGAGCAGTTGAACGGAATGGACAGTGTCTTGAAAGGAGGATATAAGATGAACATCAACAAAAGCAAAACGAGGATAATGGAATGTAGTCAAATTAAACCGGGTGACGCTGAGGGGATTAGATTAGGAAATGAGACACTTAAAGTAGTAAAGGAGTTTTGCTATTTAGGGAGTAAAATAACTGATGATGGTCGAAGTAGAGAGGATATAAAATGTAGACTGGCAATGGCAAGGAAATCGTTTCTGAAGAAGAGAAATTTGTTAACATCGAGTATAGATTTAAGTGTCAGGAAGTCGTTTCTGAAAGTATTTGTATGGAGTGTAGCCATGTATGGAAGTGAAACATGGACGATAACCAGTTTGGACAAGAAGAGAATAGAAGCTTTCGAAATGTGGTGCTACAGAAGAATGCTGAAGATAAGGTGGGTAGATCACGTAACTAATGAGGAGGTATTGAATAGGATTGGGGAGAAGAGAAGTTTGTGGCACAACTTGACTAGAAGAAGGGATCGGTTGGTAGGACATGTTTTGAGGCATCAAGGGATCACAAATTTAGCATTGGAGGGCAGCGTGGAGGGTAAAAATCGTAGAGGGAGACCAAGAGATCAATACACTAAGCAGATTCAGAAGGATGTAGGTTGCAGTAGGTACTGGGAGATGAAGAAGCTTGCACAGGATAGAGTAGCATGGAGAGCTGCATCAAACCAGTCTCAGGACTGAAGACCACAACAACAACAGTCTCATCAAAATCTAATCATCAACAAACACCTGGTACTCCCATTGGTTCACAATGTTTTGCAAATAGTTACATCTTTTCCCACAGTTTAAAGTACAGAAATTACTTTTCACATAAGTATTACTTTTAGGTTGCAAAATAAACAATTGTTTAGCATTCCCTTCAAAACAATCCTCAACTTTGACTATTCAATCCATACTGAGAACTATATTTTCTTCAAGACTAGGGATCACTTAGCATCCATGTTCAAAGGATTTGCTATCTATACTAAATATTAGTGCACCTGAGATTTTACCAGTTTGCTTTGCTTACCTGTAGTTCCTCTTTATCTTTACAACTACAATGGGCATTTCCATAAAATTCTTGCTATAGTGGATTTTATCTCAAATCTGTTCCAATATACCACAAATTGGGCTACCAGTATCAATCAAACAGTTCCCTTCCCGTTGATCAATCTTAATGTAAGGACATTGAAAATATGAACTATCTCTTTTACTACACACTTCATGTAAAAGATCACGTTCAGTTTCATCAACTGTTCCTTCACTGTTTTCCCAAGGTTTTATCAACTTCACTGGTATCATAGCATAACTTTGGTTAAACATGTAGTCAGGTAAAGATTGAACCCACTGAATGAGTCCATAGCACAACTAACATCACTTATTACAGAAGGGGCACAAAATGTATCACTGTCAACATTACATTTCCTTTATGGATCTCCTTTGACTTCATTTCGATACAACTTTTGACTAACCACAGCTAACTTATTCCAGAATGTAAATTTATCCATGTTGTCATCAATTTGATCCCAAACAAGTTTTATAAAAAATTCAGCTTTATTCTCTAAGCTTACAGATAACCCAACCCACCTTTACTGTTTGGATCATTACTATGCATGACATTAATGAAAAAACTACTTTGACTGGATTGGTATTCCATGACGTACTTACATCATCACAAGCGTCACTTACCTTACCTGTATTCGCAAATAACTCTTAAACTTCATTATTCTTAAACTCCACAAAAAACCTGATACCCATCAACCTCATCATATTCTTCCACAACTACTTCATCAATAACAGAATTAATAAGAGAATTGTCATCGCTATCACCTACATTCATTTGCAGTAAGCTACCAATCTCAGATTTACCAACCTCAGTCATTTCACAGATCTCATTCACATATACATGAAAGATACCACATAATTCTGATCCAATGAAGATATGACCCTACATTCATCAATAGCACTGTTTTCTGACCAAGAGAAAATAATCATTAGTACATACTGCACCGAAATTTTCATTACGCTCACATTCTGGTTTGTGATTAGTTTCTACATCGTTATAATTAAACATAGTATTCCAAAACTTTTGATCAAAACATAAATGAGAAATCTGATGTTCCTTCAGTTCAGATACCTGTGCTGCATTATTAATGTTATTATTGTCAATGGGGGCTATTATTGTAAATGGGGGTCCTGTATTTGGTGTGTCTCTTCGCCACAAAAGTGTGGACCTTCATTTAGGCATACCAGCGTTTCCTAAATTGTTGACTCTATTATTATTCCTCCTATTACACTGCCCATGGTTATCCCCATTATTCCTGTTCTGCAGAGGTTCAAAATTTCTGTCTTTATTATCTCCTGAACTAATGGAATTTTTTGATCTAGGACATTTACATTAGTTATTGTAATGATTTCTACATTTAGAATTTATCTAAACTACGAAGTTATATTCAATTTTTTCTTATAGGACCTTCTGTTCAACTCTGTCGTCATTAACATTCTTCTCATATTGCGAAGGTTATGCAACTAACTTATTTTCAAAAATAATAAATTTATTTTTTAATACATCGACTTTTTCATTCACACTTTTTAAGCTCCGAAACCTGATTACTTACTTGATCTATTTGTTATTGTATCCTGTCCATTTTATCATTGTTTTCAGATCGTCTTTCCATTAATTGATTGTTGTCTGCACTAAATTTGCCATTTTTTTCTTTTTTTCTTCTATTAACTGATCATTAACTACATTCAGTTTTGCCAAAATCAACTGCATAATATCGATTTTCACTGTTTCTTTGCTATCTACAATTTCACTTGGTCCAAACCTGCTTAGGCTGTAGCTGTAGCTTTCACTTCATCAGTACTACCCTCATCTCAATTCATTTAGTACTTAAGGTGCTGAGTTCGAGTCTCAGTCCGGCACACAGTTTTAATCTGCCAGGAAGTTTCATATCAGCGCACACTCCGTTGCAGAGTGAAAATTTCATTCTAGAAACATCCCCCGGCTGCGGCTAAGCCATGTCTCCGCAGTATCCTTTCTTTCAGGAGTGCTAGTTCTGCAAGGTTCGCAGGAGAGCTTCTGTAAAGTATGGAAGGTAGGAGACGAGGTACTGGTAGAAGTAAAGCTGTGAGGACGGGGCGTGAGTCGTGCTTGGGTAGTTCAGTCAGTTGAGCACTTGCCCGCGAAAGGCAAGGGTCCCGAGTTCGAGTCTCGGTCCGGCACACAGTTTTAATCTGCCAGGAAGTTTCATATCAGCGCACACTCCGCTGTAGAGTGAAAATATCATTCTACATTTGTACTTATCTTTTCTTATGTCCTTCGTCGTAGTTGTAAAGTTCTGTTTCAATTCATCTGGTCCATCAATGTTGATATTATATGAAACGTCACGTCACTGTTGATAGGACTTTGTCGAACAGCTCTCTGGTCTTCTTTCTTAAGGTGATTAGAGATTCCGGATCTGTATGAAAACTGGAAATACACATAGCCAGAATCAATTTTTCTTCTGCAATAGACAAAACTTCGTTATCAGTCAACAGATCACGGACGTGCCCCCACTTGTAATCTTACCGTCCCACACATTACCATGAAAGTCACATTCCCTGCACAAATCCTGAAAACTTCGAGAAGAGTAAGATTACAAAAAAAGAACTTTTTGCGTATCTTGATCATCTCGTTGTTGTCGGTGGCTCAAAGTCTTGTCTAAGAGTACTTTCTTGCAGTTGAAAATCTCGATTTCTTAGGTTCGTGATGACAAAATAACTTTTATTAAGAGTTGCCTGTTGCTATGAATATCTTTTTATTTTATCAATTTCCACGTTAAAAAAAGACAATAATTACGTTGTTGTTGACAAGTTTAGAAAAATATGTGCGTTTCCATCAGAGGTGTGCCCACCACTCTTACACTGTGTGGTACTCACATTAGTCCCAAGAGTTTACAAAACAAAATGTGTGTGGAATCTTAGGGGACTTAACTGCTAAGGTCATCAATCCCTATGCTTACACCCTACTTAACCTACATTATCCTAAGGTCAAACACACACACCCATGCCCGAGGGAGGACTCAAACCTCCGCCGGAACCAGCCCCACAGGCCATGACTGCAGCACCTAGACCTCTCGGCTAATCCCGCGTGGCGTTTACAAAACAAAAAATGAATCATCGCTACAATATAACATTATTTCATAAATTGATCCAGGAATGACTTTAATAATTAGTGTTACATTCTGCAATGAATAATGTGAATTTTAAGTATGCCACAAATTTTGTAATTTCAAATATTTTTAAAAGAAGAGTAATTTTAACTGTTAGTACATATCTATTGTAACAGATTGATTTCTTTTTATACATCTTAGCCTGAAATATAAAACATCATATACAGAATCATATGTATTCTTTTAATGAAACATCTGAGATAACGTTAACCTGTACGAGATTATTATTACTCAAATGGAGCCATCAGGTTCCACTACACGTCACATTGTAAGTGACAATCAGCCATAGGTACAAGTAAGCCACAACAGACTAACCGTCCACTGTCCAGAGGTACATACGGGCAAGAGTAGAAGTCGTCCTTAGTGTCCAAGCTTAACTGGATAGATTCTTTCACCCACATAATCTTCTGCTATCGGCTGACGGACACCCGAATCTCGTCTGCTAGCAGGAAATCTCGAAAAGTCATACTCTGACCCAGTCGTCAACTGATGCTCTCTTTATACGTTTTCAGGGCTGATTGCTTATAGATCGTTCGTGACCGCGTCTCATTTTTACCCGCAGTGCGCAATCAACCAGCTTGAAATCAGTTTTTGCTTAATGCTCGAGACGTCATATTCATCTGGCGAAAGTATCAAGCACTGTACATCCCGTCTGAGTCTCCAGGCTCTTCTTGTTGAAATTCCTACCATGGTGACTTATTATTTTTTGTTGGCAATCTCTTTGATTCAGTCATTACACTGGATCAGAAGACAGCACATAAAAACTGGACTAGAAAACCGAAGCATATTCGGAGAGACAGGACTTGAACAGGAAGCACACATAATTCATCGTAGGTTTACTGACTAGTCATAAAAATTACAAGAAACACCTGCACATGTCAGAGATAAAGGAGCCCCTGAGTGCAGCCTACATGCTGCGGCGGATGAGACCACGCCACATTTGATCTACCAGCAACAGGTTTTAGGTCTGAGAAACAGGGACCTATGAAAAGCGTCTCCCTGGTTAAATCAAACCACAAGCCATCTACTGGCTACAAAAGGTCACCACAACAGCAAGCACGACAGTCAATTGTCCCTGTCGAAGACCATGGATTTCAACGAAAGCTTACGATTTTACCCAGATACGACACGAAAAGTAAACCGACAATATTTTGTGTCAGGTTACAGTCACCATATACTTCGATTTCTCATTGACTAAGCTAATCTGTTTCAACATAAGTTCATGGGGGACGACATTCCTTTCAGCTGTATTACGCATTTTTTTTTTTTTTTAGAAAAAGGAGAGTGTTTTGAGCTCTTGGTCTAGAAGTACAAAATAAATCAACATCGTCCAAAGTTTTTCTTTCAAATTATTTCAAGTTGCTGATTTATGGATTTATATTGACTCTCGGAGAATCGAAGAGAATCAAGTCTTTTGGGGAGCGGTTCTACTCAAGGATGTAGAAAATTAGATGGACTGATAGGTAGTAATTGGGGAACTTCTCTGCAGCATTATGCGAAGAAAGAAATATAATAATACAATCGTGATACTCCTTTGCACCAATAAGTTTTCCTTCAGCTTCCTGCTCAATGTTTATGCGACGTATGCATCACATTAAAGAAAGTGGATCGCAGACAAGTTATTTCCTTCTTCTTCTTCTTCTTCTTCTTGTTCACTTCAAGGTGTAGGCTTATAGCCTGTTCTGTCTTCACAAAAGCCACCCTTTACTTTGTCTTCCTGCATCTCTTCCTCCTACAGGTCTGTAATTTAATGTGTGACTACTCGTTCTGTCTGCTTTCTTTCAATATGCTGTTTCAATTTTGTTATCTCGTTTTCTGTTCTTTCACTCATGCAAAGTGTGTTTAATTCTTTCTTTATTTCAGAACTCTTTATTTGAACCCTTTCACTTTCCTTAAAAATTTCATTTCAGTTAACTGTATCCTCCTTTGGTCTTTCTTAGTTATTGTCCAGGTGTGCATTGTCCTGTGGTTATCATAAGCGTTGCCATTACTGTGTGAGTTTTGTCTGCGTGTCTTTCTTGGTTTATTCGCTAATGATCCATGTATAGTGCTACATATGACCTGAAACTTATTTAACTTATTTAACCTAAAGTACAAGATACAGCACATGGCAATGCAAGCGCCATGAGACGCAAAAGTTATATGGTTGCAGTCGCTGCGGCAACAGCTCGGTAAAGCATCGGTGTGCCACTGTTCCATTGCACTCAGTGAAACCATACACGAGGAGGATATCAGCCAAAACTTCGTCAGCGATCCTATACATAGTCACAGCTAAGGCAAATCCAACACTACTGGACAACAAAACCATAGTCAGAACCGGGAAACACTTACAGAAACCAATAGGTCGAAAGAGAAAAGTGAGCATTAGTGTTATCAAAAGCTTGTACCGTCAGTGAATAGAAAAAGTTTGATAGCAAACAAGACACAGCGTAAAAAATGGCGGACTGGTGTTCATTTCGCTTCTCTGATGTTGCAGTGTTGCCTCTCTACGGTACTGTGTCTCTTAGGTAGGAAACCTAGAGCGTGGTACTTTGTTAAATACTCTCTGGCACACATTTCATGGTGATCTTCAGAGTAAATATTTCAACTAACTATTCAGAAATTTACAGAACTGGTTAGAATAATAAAACGTTTGTGTTTAATCATCTAAATGTCTAACAGTAAACTTTTCAGTGAACAATCAAATTTGCAAAACTAAATCACATTTTAACAGCATCAACTGTTTAGAATAAAAATATTTACATTTGCATGATGCGGCAGTTTTTTCTCGCGTTTCAGTATTTGACGTTACATCTCCTACACCATGTGTCGTAGAATGATACATTTTTGTAGGCAGATTCACTGGAAAATGTGGAACCGTGTGTTGTTGTGAATGGAGTTAGTAGCAACGAACCAGTTAATTTAAATGTGTAGCTTGATGCGGTAGTTCTTAACGCGTTGAGGGTTTATAACGTCATATCTCCGTAATCTAGAATCAACGTAATATAGAACGTAATGTAGAATCAAATGAGTCGGTTCTTAATTGTAAATGGCGGAAGAATTGATGTTTTGACTAAACAATAGGTATCTTTTGTCCTAGAATGGAATCTGCAACAAAAACAGGGATTCGCAGTCGAAAATAAGAAGTTAGGGTGGCCAGTTTCAGCACGGACAGTTATCCCCCTTTGAGAATACTAACTTTTTATCACGAAATCTCTTTTCGTATGACGCTTATGTTGCGAGATATTTAAATGCTCTAAGTTCAAACAAATACCCAGTATCGACACAAATTATAAAAATTGATGTACATAAACATGTATGTTCAACATCTCCTCCAAAACTACCCAACTTAATACACATATCATGTACGATTTGGCAATAATCAATGTGAGGGTAAGAACTACTCACCTATCAGAGGGGTGGAGGTGAGATGAAAAAGCAGTGTACCAAATGATGCAAGCATACCCACACTTTAGTCATCCAGAATTTGACAATGAGGGCACTTACAGACTTGGAACGAACTTTACATACAGTTTCAAACCATTACGAAACCTTTTCGCCCTGACGACCCCCACAAAATGGTGAAAGAATAAAAGATTTACCGCTTACCTACATTTTGTTTGAGCATGCCGTAAAACTAACATATGAAGCATGTTTTAATTTATTGCTTCCTTTCTACTAATGTATTCGTGACACAGTTTGCAGAGAGTAATCACATATACCACTGAATATACGAGAAAAATTAATCATTGTACAACATTCAGTTCAGGAGATATGACATTACGAGGGTCACTCCAAAAGAAATGCACACTCTTTTTGTAAAACTGCAGTTTTCATTCTGCATGTGTGAAAGGTTTACAGTGTGTAGATACCTTCTTCCCTCTTGTTTTCAAACTTAGTTCAACCTGTTCCCGTGAGTGGCGCCGTCACAGCATGTCTTCAAGATGGCTCCTACACTTGACGTTCGTCAGAAGCAACGTGCTGTCACAGAATTCCTGTGCTGTGAAAGCGAGACAGTGGGAAACATCCACAAGAGGTTGAAAAAGGTGTATGGAGATGCTGCTGTCGATCGCAGTACAGTTAGTCGGTGGGCAAGCAGGTTACGTGATGAAAGCGGACACGGCAGTATTCAGGATTGTCCTCGCAGCGGCAGGGCCCGTACTGCACACACTCCAGACAATGCGCAGAGTTCACGAATTGGTGACTGCTGACAGACACATCACAGTGAACGAATTGTCACGCTACGTTGGGATAGGGGAAGGAAGTGTTTGCAGAATACTGAAAGTGTTGGCGTTAAAAGAGGTTTGTGCCAGGTGGGTTCCCAGGATTTGACAGTGGCTCACAAAGAAATAAGGAAAACGGTATGCAACGAAATTTCGGGACAGTACGAGAATGGTGGAGACGAATTTCATGGAAGAATTGTGACATGTGATGAAACATGGCTCCATCATTTTTCACCAGAGACGAAGAGGCTCCAACAGGTTTGTCCAGAATTTTACCGTGCGGGTATACAGGCGCTGGTTCGAAGATGGCGCAAAGCAGTTGAGAGGGATGGAAGTTAAGAAATGGAAATATTGTTCCCAAAGGATGTTGCTTTCAAACTTGTAGAATAAAAGGTGGATTTAAAAAAAATAGTGTGTTTTTCTTTTGGAGTGACCCCCGTATAAACCCTGAACGCGTCAAGAACTACTGCATCATGCTACACATTTAAATTTATGAGTTCGTTGCTACTAACTCTATTCAGAAGAAATCCCAAAGGCGCTGAATCTACCTACAAAAATGTATCATTCTACGACGTAGAATGTAGGAGATATTATGTCAAATACTGAAACGCAAGAAAAAACTGACGCGTCATGCATGACGTTTCAATTTCTTACTTATTTGCTACTGCTTCTATTCGCATCACATTTCGCAGGCAGTATCCTCATATGCCACAGAATGTACCTAGAAAAACTGTTATTGTACGACACATAGTTGAGGTGGTACGACGTTATAACTATGATACGCACCAGAAACTGCTGCTTGATGGATAACGTTTTATTTTATTACTTCATTACTTTTGACTATATTCATAGCATATTTAGCAGACAGTAGGCATTTATACCGTTGTATGTACCTGCAAAATTTTATCGTTGTATGGCACATTAATCTGCATGAAATGAAATTACAGGATGAAATTCGCTATACATACAGGTGAAATAGGTGTACCAATACGCGTAAAATACGTTAAGTACCGGGTGATCAAAAAGTCAGTATAAATTTGAAAACTGAATAAATCACGGAATAATGTGGATAGAGAGGTACAAATTGACACACATGCTTGGAATGACAGGGGTTTTTATTAGAACCAAAAAAACAAAAAATACAAAAGTTCAAAAAATGTGATCAGAATAGCAATAAGTAGCATAACAAAGTAAGACAAAGCAAAGATGATGTTCTTTACAGGAAATGCTCACTATGTCCACCATCATTCCTCAACAATAGCTGTAGTCGAGGAATAATGTTGTGAACAACACTGTAAAGCATGTCCAGAGTTATGGTGAGGCATTGACGTCTTTCAGCATCCCTTGTCTTTCAGCATCCCTAGAGATGTCGGTCGATCACGATACACTTGCGACTTCAGGTAACCCCAAAGCCAATAATCGCACGGACTGAGGTGTGGGAACCTGGGTGGCCAAGCATGACGAAAATGGCGGCTGACCACACGATCATCACCAAACGACGCGCGCAAGAGGTCTTTCGCGCGTCTAACAATACTTTGTTTTTTTTTTCTAATAAAACCCCATGTCATTCCAAGCATGTATGTCAATTTTTACCTCTCTATCTACATTATTCCGTGGTTTATTAAGTTTTCAAATTTATACTGACTTTTTGATCACCCAGTATATGTGAAAGATATTTGACATGTGCGTAGGTCCTCAGTCACAGGTAAAAACCTTGTCTTAAATCCATGGTACGATTTCAGTCAAATTTGATATAGATATTACTTACAATCTGGAAAGGCACAGTGAGTAGGATAATAACAGCCAGTATCCTACTGGCAAGAATATGATGACATGGAGTGAAACAGTGAGGGGGAACTAAGAGATAGGCATAGATAGAAGGGGGAGACGGATAGTGACAGGTGAGGGGGAAAAAGAGAGGGGAGAAGTTGGACAGAGAAAAGGGGAGGAAGAGATAAGCAGAGATATGTGGAAGGAGGAGACGAACAGACAGATGGTGGGGAGGGGGGAATGGGGAGAAAAGGAAAGAGGGAGAGGTGGGCAGAGAGAGGGGAGTAGATGGAAAGGGCATGAGGTGAACAGGGAACGGTTGACTGGGAGGTAATAGACGGGATAGGGGCAGGGCAATATATACAGAGTATGGGAAGGAGAAGTTGAAGGAGATGAAGTAATAGAAGACTGGAATAAATTCGTATCTGGGCAACGCTGGGAACGCAGGTAGTATGTATATAAACTGGACAAGTCGGTATCTAGGTAAAGTATTCAATAAATAGGCACGGTAAAGAGCATAAATCGTAGCGTGTGAAACAGGCCTTTGTCTGCCTGTCGCAGTTTCGGCCCCTGACCCTACCTAGCGCGTGTTCTCCAGCTATGCTAATCGGGAGGAGATGTGGCTGCGGCTCGCCCCGGCCATGGAGAGGAATTCCTCAGGGCTGACGCAGGCCGCGCCGGTGATTGCCTCTGCAGGTAATCTCTGGGAGGGTGGAGGGGTGGGGGGTGCCCCCTCCCCTACAGCCCCTCCTGCCATTACGTTTTACGGTCTGCGCTCTAGCAGCGGCGGCCTAAACGTCCGCCTCCTGTTGTCTGCCGGCTACAGCGAGAGGCGACAAAGCGCGATATGGCGGCAGTTCCATCCCAAACGATAATAGCGTTTTCATTACCTCCACACAGTCCGCACCTTCTTCCTGCGTTACGTTCCCATTCTCTTTATCTCTGTGAAAGCATTGCTTTCATTTCCCTCAAAAATGTATTCTGCACCATCATTTGTGAAATTGCCCAGAAACAAACAGACGGACGAATCTTAACTCGTAAGATGTGTAGAGCAGTATTACTGCAATATGGATGTGGATCGTAATTGATAGCGGAAACTGTAATGGACAAAATTACACGATAATAGAGTAAAGGTCGAAGGAAAGCAAGGCTGTGTTTATTGGATTTGTAGAGTTAGAGAAAATATTTGACAATGCTGACTGATACATACACTTTGGTGTAACAAATTTAGCACCAACGAAATACAGCGAGGAAAGATTAATACGAACCTGTACTGCCAAGGTTAGGTGCTACCTTATGCCAACCACGAAAAATTAAAGAAAACACACACTTTATTAATGTTGTTGGATTGTATTAACAACAAATTTCTAAAGAAGAGCTGATGCGTAACTAGAATCCAGGACCTGAAAATATTTCGAGCACTCTGTCAGTTATACCACGGAGCTTTAATAAGGTGTACTAAGTAGTGTGGGGGAGTAGGTTCTGACCACACAAGAAAAGTGAAAGTATAAATTTCGTTAAAAACGTTTGCCATTACTTGCAACAAAAATTTTAGAGATATATTTGTGTACAAGTAGTGTTGTAGCCTGTTTGTTGGGTGCGTAGCTGTGGTTGGGGTCTTTGTCGTCGCTCCTTTTAAGAATTTTAACCAATACGGATTGTCGAAAGATGGATGAAACGGTATTTGCAGACGTAACAACTTTCATTTTTCCTTAGCACACCAAACACCTGCTGATCTTCTGTCCCAGGCGTCCGTTTCGTATAGCAGGTGTTTCGTCGCCATGCACGGAAGTCATTGGAAAAATGGAACAGCAGGTGAGCTGCATACCAATGAATATCAATACGAGAATGAAATTTTCACTCTGCAGCTGATATGAAACTTTCTGGCAGATTAAAACTGTGTGCCGGACCCAGACTTTAACTCGCGACCTTTGCCTTTAGCGGGCAAGTGCTCTATCATCTGAGCTAACCAAGCACGACTCTCGCCCCGCCCTCATAGCTTCACTTCTGCCAGTATCACGTCTCCTACGTTCCACACTTCACAGAAGCTCTTCTGTGAACCTTGTGATGTTTGGAAGGTAGGAGACGAGATACTGGCAAAGTGAAGCTGTGAGGGTGGGGCGTGAGTCGTGTTCGGGTAGCTCAGATGAAGAGCACTTGCCCGCGAAGGGCAAAGGTCCCGAGTTCGAGTCTCGGTCCGGCACAGAGTTTTAATCTGCCAGGAAGTTTAATGCCAGGACCGTTTGGCAGTGCATCTATTTAGAAATGAGAGGTAGCCCTGTCACAAGCTTCCTAAACCATCACTTTCAGTTGGCCAGCCGCAGTGTCAGCAGTGGACTTGTTGTAGGACAAGTCAAGAGGACAAAAGTTCACACGAACAATACCTTCAGAATTAAGACCACCGAGCTAGGGGGCGCATTGGTCAGCACACAGGACTCGCATTCGCGGACACTCCAGCCGGAGGTTAGAGACCTCTCTCGGGCATGGGTGTATGTGTTGTTATTACAAGGGAACCTGCCCATCGCACCCCCCTCAGATTTAGTTATAAGTTGGCACAGGGATAGGCCATGAAAAACTGAACACAGATCAGTCGCGAAAACAGGAAGAAGTTGTATGGAACTATGAAAAAAATAAGCAAAATATACAAACTGAGTAGTCCGTGTGCAAGATAAGCCACATCAAGGTACGTGTACACTGAGGAGCATCGTGGTCCCGTGGTTACCGTGAGCAGCTACGGAACGGAAGGTCCCTGGTTCAATCCTCCCTCGAGTGAGAAGTTTTAATTTTTTATTTTCAGACAATTATCAAAGTTCATGCACTCAGACACGATCAACTTGGCTCTCCAAAATTCCAGGACATGTTCAGATTTGCTTGGACACATGCAGGATTTGACGGTCTACACACGGAAAAACTTAAAAACGTTAAAAACATATGTTTTGACAGAGCACAGGGAAAACTGTGCGACTGTGAAACTGTTGCATTCATTTGTTGCCGTTTATGTGACAAACTCTTATGTTTTCATCACTTTTTTGGGAGCGATTATCACATCCACAAGAAAACCTAAATCGGGCAAGGTAGAAGAATCTTTTTACCCATTCGCCAAGTGTGCAAGTTAGGTGGGTCGACAACATATTCCTGTAATGTGACGCACATGCCGTCACCAGTGTCGTATAGAATATTTCAGACGTGTTTTCCTGTGGAGGAATCGGTTGACCTATGAATTTACGATCAAATGTTTTCGGTTCCTATTGGAGAGGCACGTCCTTTCGTCTACTAATCGCACGGTTTTGCGGTGCGGTCGCAAAACACAGACACTAAACTTGTTACAGTGAACAGAGACGTCAATGAATGAACGGTCAGATCGTAACTTTGCGAAAATAAAGTGAGTAAAATTTTTACTCGAGGGAGGACTTGAACCAAGGACCTCGCGTTCCGAAGTTGCTCACTCTAACCACGGGACCACGGCGCTCCTCAGCTTATATAGTCCTTGATGTTGCATATCTTACACCTGGACTACTCAGTTTGTATATTTTGCTTATTTTTTCATAGTTCCACATAACTTCTTCCTGTTTTCTCGATTGATCTGTGTTCAGTTTTTCAAGGCCTATCCACTGTGTCAATTTATAACTAAATCTGAGGGGGGTGCGATGGGGAGGTTCCCTTGTTAGCGTAAGTTAGTTTAAGTTATATGTAAGTCTAGGGATCGATGGCCTCAGAAGTTTTTCCCCTTAGGAATTAACAATCATTTGAGCATTTGAACATTTCGCATTCGCGAGGACGACAGTTCAAACCCGCGTCCAACCACCCTCATTTAGGTTTTCCGTGATTTCCCTAAATCTCTTCAGAAAAATGCCTGGATGGTTCCTCTGAAAGGACACGGCGGACTTCCTTTCCGATTCGTCCCCAATCTGATTGGACCGATGAACTCGCTGTTCGGTCCCCTCCCCTGAATCAATCAACCAGTCAATAAAGACAATTCCCAACAGAGAGCGCAGAAATGAATTAATGTGAATCACTGTAACGAAAGAAGCTTGTTACGGGCCACGGATACGATCACAGTAACACGGACTGGACAATAAGAGCTTACCACGCTACAAGTTGATCTGCAGCGCCAGCATCTCGCGGTGGAAACGTAGCGACGGCATAGTCGGAGCCATCGTAGTTCCGGCGTACTTCGTGATTCTAAACATGACGAGCATCTCGCGGATGGCTAAGTCAAGGCTGCTGCCAAGCTGATGGAAAGCAACACTTGTCACAAAATGGCGGTAACACTGGACGGTGGACCTCGCGTTGTCGACACCCTTAGAAACTGCAACGGAAAGGGATGGGGAGCTGCTCTGCAGGTTACTTAAAGACACGGTCGGTGTACAACAACGCAACAACGCGGTACGCGAAAGTTGCTGCTGTTCTGGCCGACTGGAGCGGCGAGGACCCTACCCTCCCAATTTGGGTGGCCCCAACTGACACGAATTCCCTGAACGCGGGAAAAGTGTTTTCTCGGCCACCGCGTGGGTTGACCGACGATTCGAGGAAACGGCCAGGAAACCAATCTCGATTTCACGATCATAGGTGTTTTCAGAATTAAACGGGAATGGCAAGGCTATCGTGTCCTCTCCAATTGATGCTCCTCTATGTAGACGATACCTTTGTAGTGCCTCAGGAACCGGGAAAATTAGTTAAGTACTCTTAAGTGAGTAATTAAGATTGAAGACTTGTTAATCATTTAACCAACCGGTCTGAGTCTGCCATCAACTGACTCGGAATTTTATTGGAAGTTCGAATGTGTGTTCAGGAATAATTGATTAATTTTATTATTCTCTCTTCCTTCGTGGTGGGGACTGGTTGGAGGGATGCTGTGGTCCGACCACGTGCGTTATGTGGATGTTAAAGTCACTGTGGTACACGGACGTGGTAATATCAAATGGTTCAAATGGCTCTGAGCACTATGGGACTTAACATCTGAGGTCAGCAGTCCCCTAGAACTGGGAACTACTTAAGCCTAACTAACCTAAGGACATCACACACATCAATGCCCGAGGCAGGATTCGAACCTGCGACAGCAGCAGTCGCGCGGTTCCCTACTGAAGCTCCTAGAACCTCTAGGCCACCGCCGCCGGCGTGGTAATATCCACGCCTATATTTTATTCAGAATAATATTGACAACATTGTGTGTGGAATGTGAATGAAAATTCCCGTGATATTACTAAAAAGGACTTCAACATTAATGAAGTAATAATTAATTATTGACAGTGACATAATTTAAGATTTTGTAAAAAAAATATATCACAGACAATTCCAATGGAAAAACGTAATGATAATCTCCATCTTTTGTTACCTGTGATTCCGCTAAAATAATCCTCTTCCTTATTCGAACTGTTGTAGTGATAGGATGTGATTGATGCCTCTGTAAACATTTAATATTTGAAAAATAGAATTTGAGTGTCATTGAGATGAATCTTCTTCGTTTGGAGTTTTATTTCCTTGTGATACTCGTCCGATATAAATGTTGAGTCTTCTGATCAGCTACAAACGAGCGCAGCCATTGGCGCTGTTGATCTACGGCGCGGTTTATTGGTAAATGCTGAATAGTAAGCGATTAACACTGTGAAATATTTTCAACTGTTAATGCATACAGTGAGAGTACAAAAAGATTTAATACATATTACTTGTAAGTAGTAAAACAGGGTCTGAAGGAGAATCGATTAGTGATTGTGTTTTGTTAAGCCGCCATCTTAGTGAAGTATTGCAGTGGCAGTTATAAATTGCTTTTCTATACAAATATAAATGTTATTGGTAATAATTGCGATAATAATCGTGTATTGGTATCCCAGAACCCACTCTGAGATAACAAATTCCATTTACTGTGAATAATCTCTAAATAACCTGATCTTCTATGAATGCAAACAGCATCTTACGTGATATACATTCTTACATGCTGATGTATGAAACCTTGTAATTCCGTAACAACTTTTATGAAATATTTTGATAGGAAAAAATACCTGTTCATTTTGCTTAAAGAAAACAGTTGCCACATAGAATAACAGTAGCATTAAATTCGATAAACGATCTGCTACTAGTAAAGAGACCATTATGCAACAGCAGTGAAAATTGGTAAAAATCATTACTCTTGTTTAGTTCAGATTACGTATTATACATTTAGCTTGTTTGCTGGTACGTATATGATTACTTTTGTGCATAAACTTAGTGCCATTTTCACTGCTTGACAGAAAGCATTGCTACACGCTCCCTAGTGGAGATTTCTTTAACAAAATAACGAGCATTAGACGGGAAAAGCAGTGATTAAATAAAACATTATGTTGCATTAATAATAAGTATCTAGTTTAATTGTAATGTTGCTGAAATTGTACAATATGCAATCCTACCACAATACAACACGCCACAGCGTTCAACTGAAAGATGTAAAATATTTACGTGATCTGGTTCAAGGCTTCACTGAAAACAATAATTTTTCAAATTTTAAAATATAAAGTACCTCACTGGAGTACAACATTATCAAAATATGTTTAGCGCCGGTAAAACTTCTACGGAAACGAGGCTGCAGTTACGAGTCGAATGTTATGGAAGAGAATCAGTAGTTGAGAAGGAAATGGAACAGGGTTGTAACCTATCCCCGACGTTATTCAGTCTGTACGTTGAGCAATAATTCAAACCAAGGAGAAATTTGGAAACGGAATTAAAATTCACGGAGAAGAAATAGAACGGTTTTCCGATGACGTAGTTCTGTCACACACTTCAAATGACTTCGAAGAACACCTGAATGGAATCAATGATGTCTTGACAAGAGCTTTGAAGATGGTAATCAACGGATGTTAAACAACAGTAAACACAATCGAATTAAATCACATTATTCTGAGGTAATTACTGTGACAAAAGGAAACAACATCTCATATTTAGTGAAAGGAGTAGCAGAGGACAAGTACGAAGCTGTTCTGGTATAGGTCGTCACAATGACAGAGGAACTCATCAAGTGGTGGCAGCAAATCGAGAAAAAGCCACATTGAGAGAGTGGGACGAAGGAGGTGTGACCAACTGCTGAATGTTGTTCCTGTTGCAACTGTGGAAGAGCACCATGAACTTGCTCCAGTCATATGCTAAATGGTAGTCTTGAGTCTTTTGACTTGTTTGACGCATCCCGCCACGAATTCCTCTAATGTGCCAAACTTTTCATTTCAGCGTAGCACTTGCAACCTACGTCCTCAATTACTTGCTGGATGTATTCCATTCTCTGCCTTCCTCTGCAGTTTTGCCCTCTACAGTTCCAACTGGTACCATGGAAGTCATTGCGTGATGCCTTAACAGGTTTTGTCATCCTGTCACTTCTTGTTGTGTTTTTGATACGTTCCTTTCCTCGCCGATTCAAGGTAGAACTTCCTCATTCCTTACCAAATCAGTCCACCTAATTTTCAACATTTCTCAGTAGCACCACATCTCAAAGGCTTCGATTCTCTTCTACTCCGATTTTCCTACAATCCATGTCTAACGCAGTGCTGTGCCCAAAACATAGATACTCAGAAATTTCTTCCCCAAATTTAGACCTATGTTTGATACTAACAGTCTTCTGTAGGCTAGGAATGTCCTCTTTGCCAGTGCCACGCTGCTTTTGATGTCCTCCTTGCTCCGTTCGTTATTGGCTATTTTGCTGTCTAAGTAGCAAAATTCCCTAACTTCATCTACTCCTTGACCATCAGTGCTGATGTTAAGTTTCTCGCTGTTCTCATTTCTGGTACTTAACACTACGTTCGTCTTTCTTCGATTTACTCTCTATCCTTAATCTGTTCTCATTAGGCAGTTCATGCCCTTCAGTATATCCTATAAATCTTCTTCTCCTTCACTGAGGATAGTAATGTCATCAGTAAATCGAATTATTAATATCCATGTACCTTAAATTTTAATTTCTCTCCTGAACCTCTCTTTTATTTCGCTTATTGCTTCTTCGATGTACAGACTGAACAGTAGGGACGAAAGACTACATCCCTGTCTTACACCCTTTTTCTTCAGACTCGCTTCCATTATCAACCGCAACGTCAGCACAGCCTCTTGTTCTTGTCAACAAATTGGATGCATGAGTCGTTAAGCTGAGTGTGAGATAAATCTCGACTTGTCGGTTCTTGAAATCTTCGGAATTCTGTGAATGATATATTTCCAAAAGTCTGGTGGTGCGTCGCCAGTCTCATAGCTTCTACACACCAACCTGAACGTTCGTTTTGTTGGCAGTTCCTCCATTGATTTTAGAAATTCTGATGGAATATTGTCCATCTCTTCCGCCGTATGTAATCTTAGTTCGTCCAAAGCTCTTTTAAATTCTGACGTAGTACTCCTTGGCTTCAGAAAATTCACACTCTCATACAAGCCTGCAATGTACTGTTTCCATCTATCCGCTATCTGCTCTGCATTTAACAGTGAATTCCCACTGTTACAGCCCTTTCTTTTAATGTTGCTGAAGGTTGTTTTGATTTTCGCTTCGGAATTATCTCTTCTTCGATATCTTCACATTTTTCATGGAGCCATTTCGTCTTCTAAATCCAAGAATGCTATAAACGTCTTTTTCCTGTTATCTTAGGGCTATGTCGAAGGACCACTATTGCCTCACGTGCGACTACATTGATTCAGAACCGAAACCAGGCTTCCCAGATGTCGTGTTCTATCAGATTTTCCTCTCTTCTGTAAATAATTGGTTTCAGTGACTTGAAACTAATAATTCAACACACTCATAGTTCGACATCTAGTACATTACTCTTGTAGTTCGAGGGTTTATCTTGCATACCTGGTGGAACAGATTTTTCATGGCTAGTTCTTCCAAGGATCTTAATAATTCTGAGGGCATTACGTCTGTCCCAGGGAAGTTATTTCGACTTAGGTGTTCATTAGTTCTCTCATATTATTCTCGCAGTGTCATATTTCTCAGTTCGTCTTCATTTACTTCCTGTTGGTTTCATAGTTCTGTCATATTATTCTCGCAGTATTATATTTCCCAGCTCATCTTCATTTACTTCCTGTTTTCTTTCTTGAAGTTTGTTTCTGTTACAATATTTCTTGTAACACTTAGCACTAGCTTGCAGTCCGAGATGTTAATATTTAGTTCCCATTTGTCAAAGGTCACTTAAATTCTACGAGACCCCGCGTCTGTTTCCCCTGGTCACGCACGCTTCAGCTTCCTTGAACTTTTCACCTATCCCGTCCTGCCTTGCCATTTTGCACTTTCTGTTAATTTCATTTAGACATCTATATTCCTATTTGGTTGCTACATTTCCTGCATTTTTACTACATTTATTATTAATTATATTAATGAATTTATTAAATACACTGAAGAGACGTACGGAACGTATCTGGAAAATAGTGGGTTTTTGGTGAAGTTTTACGTGAAGTAGTTAGTTGGAGAAAAAGACATAGGGACTGACTTTTTAATTGTTACAGCTAACATTCGTTATACACAATGACAGAATCTGTTTTATATTTATAACTGTTATCGACCATCATCAGAAAGATTGAAGGTAGAATCAGCTGCTCCCCGATTAATGATTTGTATAAGCAACTCTGCAGCGCATCACTTGGTGAAATATTATGTTGCTTTAAATGTTTCTGATGGAGTCCAAGCTTGCCCAATTAACGATATAAAACATTTTCTGTGATTCTTTCGGAGAAATAGTAGCTTTGCAGTTTTAGTATGGTAGGAAGGAGTGTTGAAAGGTAACTGAAAAGAATGAAGTCGTTCACTGCAAAAGAATTAAAACAGGGACGAGGTAAGGAATTAAGATCTCCAGCAATAATTTGTTTTCTCAAGACACAGGTTTTCCTGCCAAAGTAGCCAAAACTGCGAACAAGTCTGTGGCTTTCGTTCGCAGCTGCGGGTGGCGCGCTCGCTCACGTGATATGGCTAGTTTGCGACTTCAAAAGCGGTAACGAGGAACAGAGCTGCTTGCCTCTGCTGTGTCTATCGCGAGACGTCCGCCTTCTCCACGGCCCACGCGCCGACTAACAATTCTCTTCGCCGCGTGAACGAATTCCCAGAAACAAACTTGTAACTGCATGGAGCCCGAGTGGGAATACTGTCAAGAAATAACTTTTCATTACCATGCCGTCTCTGTTGTTTTATTTAGCGGACCGAAGATCCCCCTAAACTGTTTTTGTTCCTTTTCTGCTGCTACTTCTATCGCTTTAATTCTCGAGGGCCCGATTCCCGAAGTAACCGAGTCGCTCCCTGATTTAATTTCGAGCGAACGGAAGCGAAAGGCGGGGAAACCACTCGTAATGAGAGAATCGGAGTTATTGCTATGCGCCGCCTTACAACAGCGGGACTCGGATCGCAGTTTTTGCTGTGACGTCGCGGCCCATGTAGCCGTTACCGGGTGCCTTATTTCATGGCCATTTTAGAAGACGCAAGAGGAGGTTGCTTACTATTTCTCATCACGAAAGGCTGCATCCACATTGCATCCTCGATTACTCGTGAAGCTGCTAACGCTAATAGTGGCAATTAGTCTCCCCCCCCCCCAAAAAAAAAGCAGTTAATTTATCTCAAGACTATGTTAGTCATAATACACTACTGGCCATTAAAATTGCTACACCACGAAGATGACGTGCTACAGACGCGAAATTTAACCGGCGGGAAGAAGAGGCTGTGACATGCAAATAATTAGCTTTTCAGAGCATTCACACAAGGTTGGCGCCGGTGGCGACACCTACAGCGTGCTGATATGAGGATAGTTTCCAACCGATTTGTCATACACAAACAGCAGTTGACCGGTGTTGCCTGGTGAAACGTTATTGTGCTGCCTTCTGTAAGGAGGAGAAATGCGTACCATCACGTGTCCTACTTTGATAAAGATCGGATCGTAGCCTATCGCGTTTGTGGTTTATCGTATCGTGACATTGCTGCTCGCGTTGGTCGAGGTCCAATGACTGTTAGCAGAATATGGAATCGGTGGGCTCAGGAGGGTAATACGGGACGCCGTGCTGGATCCCAACGGCCTTGTATCACTAGCAGCCGAGATGACAGGCATCTTATCCGCATGGCTGAAACGGATCGTGCAGCCACGTCTCGATCCCTGAGTCTACAGATGGGGACGCTTGCAAGACAACAACCATCTGCACGAACAGTTCGACAACTTTTGCAGCAGCATTGGTGCCATTGGTGACACGTCTCGGTCACCTCTTGTTCGCATAGACGGCACTTTGAACAGTTAACGTTACATTTCAGATGTGTTACGACCCGTGGCTCTACCCTTCATTCGATCCCTGCGAAACCCTACATTTCACCAGGATAATGCACGACCGCATGTTGCAGGTCCTGTACGGGCCTTTCTGGATACAGAAAATGTTCGACCGCTGCCCTGGCCAGCACATTCTCCAGATCTCTCACCAATTGAAAACATCTGATCAGTGATGGCCGAGCAACTGGCTCGTCACAATACGCCAGTCACTACTCTTGATGAACTCTTGTATCGTGTTGACGCTGCATGGGCAGCTGTACCTGAACACGGGATCCAAGCTCTGGTCGACTCAATGCCCAGGCGTATCAAGGACGTTTTTACGGCCAGAGGTGGTTGTTATGGGTACTGATTTCTCAGGATCTATGCACTCAAATTGCGTGAAAATGTAATCACATGTCAGTTCTAGTATAATATATTTGTCCAATGACTAGCCGTTTATCATCTCCATTTCTTCTTGGTGTAGCAATTTTAATGGCCAGTAGTGTATATGAACTTTTTCATCCATTCATCACTTTTATTTTGCATCCATTTCAATTAAATAAATTCGCGAACACTGAGCTTTACTGAACTTACCTCAGTGAACGGATTCCAGAGAAAAGTAGGAGCAAGCAAAGCAATACAGACCATCCGACACATCTCAAAGAATTGGATGAAGAGAACCACAACTATGTCTAAAGTATTTGTAGATTTGGAGAAAGCTTTTAACAGTCTTGACTACAAAATACTCCTTGAAAATTATGAAACTACCCGGGATAAAGTATCGAGAGCAAGAGGTTATGTTCAGCTTGAACAGACACCAGCCTATAGTGACAAGACTAGAGGAATATGGAGAGGCAGCAGAAGCAGATTTAGTGTGATAGGGTTGTCGCCTATGCCATATGTTATTCAGTTCTACATAGAGCAAGCTGTGAAGGGAGACAAGGAGAAATTTGGGAATGGAGCTAAGGTTCACGGAAAATACGGGAAAATTTTGTGGTTTGTCAACGGATCTGTAATCCTTCAATAAAAGGCAAACGTCTTGCAAGAGCGGGCGCATGTCACTAGCTCTGTAGTTGGCATACTTACGCTGTGTATTATCCGATGCCACGTTTTATATTTAAATTTCATGTACAAATCTCACGTGGCGCACTAAACATTGTTGAATATATTGTTAAATGGGTAGTATTTTTAAAAAAAGTTTTAAGACTGACATGGGCCAACAGCGTTAGCTGGGACAAATACCGGGCAAAACAGACGACGGCTGAAGGCCAGTACCTTGAATGTATGAAGTTGTGGGGAGTACGGGCAGGCACCGTTTCTCTAATAAAAGTTTTTTTACGTTTAAAATTTCACAACTTTACCAACGTCATTTTAAAATAGTAAGTGGACATTCGTTATCATGAACAGCAAGATCATCAATATAGTTTCTTATGAAAGTTCCTGAAGCAATTTAACCAACAGTCTCTTGAATAGTAACAGATCAAAGAACAGTTCTCAGAATCAATTTACATCGCTTAAAACTGAAAAGGTTAGATAAATGATTCTAACGCCACATGGCAATACCAAAATTTTCCTAGATACCTCCTGTGATCTCTAAAGGCAATGAAATTTCAATTAAAACAACTCAAATGCAATAAAATCTGATTACTATCAACGTGCACTCGGACCCCGTAGCCTCTACGATGCGCATCTTATTACAAAATATTTTCCTTCCTCTTAAACACTTTACACAATAAACCCCCTTACCTTTGTGATGCATACCAAACCCAACGAATTATGACAAATAATTAAGCATATATGTCATAATTGACCAGGTACGTAAATCTTCTCTTTTCAAAATAAATCAAAAACACACAAATAAACTCTTAAGCTCAGTGGTTATATCCGTTAAAAAATAATATACAATTCATATCTTTTGATTCGGTCGTGGTCACGCGCTGTTGTGCACTGTGCTCTCCTTCAGGATCACATGTGACATGGGAAAGATTTTCCAAGATGTACACAACATTAACACCGCGCAACCAACTTACACAAATTACGTACTGGGATTATACATCGATATGGATGCAGCTCGCAAATCTTAAAACGGGCAAGGGAGTAGATGCGATACTACTGAACACTTCGCCTATACTATACCGCGCGCACCAAACAGCAGCACGGTGTGGTATACAAGAGACAAATCAACAACTATTGCAAGGCAACCTCAGCAGAAAAGTAAGAAAATATTTGGGGTTTTAAACTCTTTGGAGGACCACACCAAACAACAGAATGACGTCCCAAGCTAAATTATGAACATACTATCGATCGCTACGACAAGTAGAACCGTAAAATACCATAAGAGGTGAACTGCAATCAACACGATTCATAAGCGTCCGACTGAAAAGTTCCACAGTCAATCTTTCCATTACTAGAAAAGCTTAACATTACCTCCAAAGTTCATTCGTGGACACTACCAGCGTGTCAAATTCCTTCTTATAACTGTAGATAACAGAGTTAAACAGGCTGGGGACGGACTTAGGTTTCTTAATAAGACAAGCAGTGTTTCGGTCCCTCATTTGGATCCGCCTTCGATCCAAAACAGTCATTTACTTTAAAGCAGCTAAATAGATGACGATGCTCATATCAACGCTCTCCTCCCAAGTAGCACTCTATCGGAAGACTGCAGTATCGAAGCAAAGCTTACACCACTATCAAGTCTGATATACGTGGCACCAAAGTTCATCAAATAAACTTGCCGTAATTCTTCGTCGGAATTCAAGGGCAGAACCAAGAAATCACTTCTCGGCCCTTGAATGACCACACGATGACTGGAATCGGGACAACACCGTCCCTCTACACTGCGATCTTCGAGCCCACGGCGTTCCGCCCGCAACCGACTGCTTCCACGGGGCCCACCGACCAAGCGGCCTTGACCTCCGACGCCGACGTCGCTCCTCACGCACACTCCACAGATAACTCCCAGCAAGACCCTTCTTCCTCGTTCTGTCACCTCGCGGCGCGCGGAAAGCCAACTCGCCAAAGATATGTGGCGACCAGAGACTCCAATCCGATGTCGACATTGAAAGGTGGTTACACTGAGTCACAGCGCCAGAGATTGCGCCAAAGATTATTATTCCGCCGCCTCCACTGGAGCAGTAGTTGTTCAGAGGTTGCCGTGGGCAGTACTTGATGAGAGGATGTCGACAGCAGTACTAGTGAGAGCAAGTCGTGTGCAGTTGTTGTTCTGCTGGGCGAGACAGTAGATGCTGTTCGGTTGGTGTAATGTATAGATGGAAGATGTTGCAATGAACACAGTGTAGTTTTCGTCAATATATATGGAGGTACCAAAAAAAAAATTTGTTTCACATTTCCTTAATGACAATGCCCCTTGGTCACAGGTTCAGTCAACAAAGCATCTGGCTCGTGTTCATCTATTAGACTTGTAATTCTGGTTTCTATGTGCAATTATAGTATTTCTGGTTTTTCAATTAGTTCATTGTAAATGGTGTTTAAAATATCTTGTCGTATTGAGGAAGAACCGTGCCAGATACATGTACGTTGAATCACACTACCTCACACAGAACAATTACACTTGTGCTTTGTTGTTTCGTAGCTTTTATAGTTGCAGGGGACTTAATTAATCAATTGTGTTAACGGAAATTTTCTTTCATTCTTTATTGTTATTTTATGCAGTCAGATTGCGTACTAAGACTTGTCAGGGCCAACCGGTTACAAGTTTTCGTAACCGGATACACAGCTACTAAAATTATTGCATTAATAATTAAGCCCCCATGCAATATTCACATAGCGGCGAGTACCGATAAGGTGGATTATTTAAGAAACAAAAAAAAAAACATTAATAGCGAGCCGTACCGGCTCGAAGAAAAAGATCTACAGTAGGCAGCTACTACTTTCAAATTATGGATTTTAAATGGTGATTATAACAATATAATGAAAAGTATAGTTGCTACACACCATAAAGCGGAGAAGCTGACTCGCAGGAAGGCACAACCAAAAGACTGTCACACAGATAGCTTTCGGCCAGCAAAACATTTGTCAAAATTAGACAACATGCACACACTTACGTAAAAGCAAATCACACACACGTGACCACAGTCTGTGGCAGCTGGGTCTGACTCTTTGTGTAACAGTCGTTTTGTTGTCCCCTTCTGCGACTCAGCATCTCAGCTATATGATGAGTAGCAGCTATCATTTTCATTACACTGTTTCATTGCACCCTTGATTTATGGATTTACCACTGTTTAAATGGTGATTACGTGGATGACAAGCACATGCACTAGACAGAGTGAATGACTCCCACGTTGGATATATAAAACATGTGATTCTACGTACAAAACCTTCTGAAGAGGACAGTTTCAAAACTGTCGAAACCATGGGCAAGTTTTAATAAATCTACGTTAGAAACTGGTTGGCGGTTATTTCCAGTCCACTGTAGTTCTCACAAGACCACTTGTGTGGAATAGATAGAGCATTCAGAAAAGGTTGTAAAATGAACATCAACAAAGGTAAAACAGTTATGAAACGTTGTCGAAATAAATTAGGTGATGCTAATACAACTGTATTTGGCAATATTAGGCAATTGTACATTGGAACTAGTAGATTATTACTTTTGCAACAAAATACCTTATGAGTGGAGAAAATGTAAAATGCACCATGGGAATATCAAAATAAGTTTGTGAAAAACAGAAATTTCTCGGTATCGAATATCAATTAAAATTTTAGGAAATAAATTCTGAACGTATTTGTCTTGACGTAAATTTAAACTGTTCATATCAGAAGGGAAGGGAAACTTTTGAAATGCGATACTACAGTAAGATGTTGAAGATTAGATGGGTGGAGACAAAACTAATGAAGAGATGCTGACAAACTCATCCTGGGAAAAAGGAAACGTATGGCACAACTTGACTAAAAGAAAGGATAGACTGACAGAACGGATCCTGAAGCATCAAGGGATAATCATCTGTTTGGTAATGGAGGGAAGCATAGGGTAAAAATTGTTGAGGAGGACTAAGGCCTGGGACTACAGTGATATAGATACAATCGATTTCAGCTGCAGTAGGTATTCAGGGATGAAGAGAGTTGCACAGGGTATAATTTACTAGCGTGGGGCCCTGCACTAAACGAGCAGCAGCAAAAACAAAAATCTATTGAACATTAGCTGCTACCAAGTTTAGAGAGATATGATTCGATTTCTATGTTTTTATGAACTTAGCTCGTTATGGATTTTTGTAAAATCCCTTGAGCACAGGCAATGGAAAATCAGCTTAGGAATAACGTCTGTTACGTGACCTTGACACCGTCATGCGTTGGAAATTTGAACACTAAAGTGAGCCACATATTTTAGAAATTCGTGAAATATGGCGTGTCGCAAACTGTCGACGTGAAATTGTATCTCGACGACATTTTGCATCTGCTTAGAATAATCAAGTGTACTTTATGAGTTTGATGTCTGTTCTTTAGGACATATTCGAAAGAACAGACACCGTTGTAAATGATCCTGCAGCCGTATAAATATATGACGAAATTGAAAAAAATGGTGGCTCTGAGCACTATGGGACTCAACTGCTGAGGTCATTAGTCCCCTAGAACTTAGAACTAGTTAAACCTAACTAACCTAAGGACATCACAAACATCCATGCCCGAGGCAGGATTCGAACCTGCGACCGCAGCGGTCTTGCGGTTCCAGACTGCAGCGCCTTTAACCGCACGGCCACTTCGGCCGGCTGACGAAATTGACATTCCGACAGTAGCCGCAAGCGTACGATGAAATAAACTCAATGGCGACAAGTCAAAATTTACGTTGGACCGCGACTCTAACCCGGATTTCCCCTTCACGCATGCCGTCACCTTCTGCACTAGGCTATCCGCGCACACTTCCAAAGCAACACAAATTCTCAACTTGTGGCCCACTATATTCATGGCGTCCTCTGTCCATTACCCTCATTGATCGGAGCATCACACTGAACCCCGGAAGAGGTCGGACGAAAAATGCATTTGCAGTGAATGATAGTTAATTACCAATAAGGCGCATACGAGGTGCGACAATAAAGTAATGAGACTGATTTTCTTTGCAAGATGTGGCGACCCTGCAGCCTTGCGTAGGCACAATATCTTTGACCTCGGTCTATAAGCTGCTTCTAGTCCAAGTGGAACATCGATGCAACTGCTGACTCGTAAGCTGTGCTGTGATGAGTTAACACGTTTTTGTGTCTCTCGTGACGGAAACGGAACCGCATAATATTGAGCAACGGTATGCCATTTCTTTTTGCGTTGAATTGGGCGAAAACGCGACGACATCTTACGGGAAGCTTCAGAAGGCTTTTGGAGAGGAGGATATGTCAAGAGCTCAAGTTTTCCGTTGACATAAAATGTTTAGTGAAGGCAGAATGAATGTAAAAGATGAAGACAGCAGTGGACGACCATCATACCAATATGCTTCTTTGATTCCAAGGGAATTGTTCATAAAGAGTGGGTGCCTCCTGGACAAGTAGTTAGCCTATATTACTACAAAGAAATTTTAGAAAGACTTCGTAAAAGAGTTCTTTGTGTCCGTGCCAACATTGCTGATAATTTGATTCTGCATCATGATAATGCACCATCCCATGCTGCTGTCAGTACAGAAATTTTTAACATCAAAGCAAATTTCAGTACTACCACGGCCACCTTATTCACTAGATATCGCTCAGTGCGACTTTTCTCTATTTCCAAGAGTCAAAACGGCGGTCAGGGTATACTATTTTCAAACAACATAAGATGTACAGAAAGGTGTGACGAGGGTCTTGGAGGATATTACAGAAGATGAGTTCCGGAAATGTTACCATCAGTGGCAGAAGCACTGGAGAAAGTGTGCGCAATCAGAAGGGAACTACTTCGAAGGAGACAACACTAATCTTGACTAAAACGGTAATAAACATTTTTTTGACATTTTGTCGCACCTCGTATGCACTGACCGAAAAAAATCGCAACATCAAGAAGGAAATGTGCAACATACATGATAAGTACGTGTATTTCTACATTGGGAAGATGATGTCTTTTCGGATTTCGCGCCAGTCGCATAAGAGTGTCGACAGTAGCACCATTATGAGGTTGCAAATCAGGTTTGCATTAAGTACACGCTGTGATGGTCGTGACCGTGAGTTACCTTTGAGACTGGACGTGGAGAGTTGACGTTAGTACCAAAACCCTTGAGTTTGAACGAGGTTGTGTAATTGGACCACGAGAAACAGGGTGGTCCTTCTGCGATATTGCAGAAATACTTGGAAGGTACACTATAACTGGCAGTAGTGGTCAAGAATGTACGGTCGCTAGAAGACTCAGGCTCCAGACGCCCACGTGGCATTACCGGAAGGGAAGACCATTGTGTTGGGAGTATGGCTCTTCTGCGTCGTACCGTATCTGCAAGAGAAATCTGAGCAGCAGCTGGCACCAGTGACACAACAAAAGTGTTACAAATCGGTTACTTCAAGGACAGCTCCGAGCCAGACGCCCTGTACCGCGTATTCCACGGACCCCAAACCACCGCCATTCGCGACTTCAGTGTTGCCAGGGGAGAGCTCACTTCAGCTGCGGTGTAGAGATTTGTCGTGTGATTCTGCTTCGGTGCCAGTGATGGCCAAGTGTTGGTTAGGAGGAGAGCAGTTGAACGTCTGCAACCAACCTGTCATTGTGCTAGACGCCGCTGGCTATGCCTGGAGCTATGGTCTGGGTGCGATTTCGTATGACAGGAGCACTCCTGTAGGTATCCCACGCCTCTTGACTTCAGATTTGTACATTAATCTGACGACTGTACCTGCTGTGGTCACTCATGGAGGTCACTCCAGATGTGTTTCCCAACAGGATAACGCGCGGCCGCATCCGTTGAAACCTAACATGCTGTACAGTGTGTCGACATGTTGCCTCGGTCTGTTCGATCCCCACATATCTCTCAAATCGAACATAGGAACGACAACTGCAAGGTCATTCACAAACAACATTAACCGTCCCTGCGTTGAACGACAAAGTGCAGCAGTCAGGGAAGCATGGAACTTCAGCCCACAAACTCACATCCAGTACCTGTAAAAATACAAGGCATGAGGTATCGTATCTGACTCGACCTCGTCGATGGTAGGCCATGGAAGATTCAAGCCTGCGTTCGATGAAGGGAACGTTCTGCCACGTGTTGTCGTTACTCATGAGTGCTGTGAAAAACCTCCTGCCGTTACAAAAAGTTCCTTTCTTTTTTCTCTTTTTTGATTTGGTGATATAGACACATTGTAAATGAATATACAAACATGTGTCAGAGCCATAAGAATTTTAAAAAAAATTAAAAAAACAGGTGTTTAAGCAATAGTTGTTCATAAGTAAATGTAGCAGAAAGGAGCACTAATAAAAACTGGTGCCACTCTGCTAGCCACTACACTGTGATATTCAGGGTATATAAGTAGATGTAGATGGAACTGTAGATTTGACGAGCGTTAGGACAGGTAGCAACGAACATGTGGCGTTCCCATGCACTACTGACAGCATAGTCGTTTCAAACTAAAGATAGGGCGATTACGAATTATCACGCTGTGTCTGTTGGAATTATAAGTGTTTATTTTGTGGCTTGCTTGCAGTGTTCCGTGCAGAAGTTGAGCAGGTAAGCAGGGAGTGTTAGTACTTGCTAGTGGCTCGTACAAGTGGAGAAGAAGAAGAAGAAGAAGAAGAAGAAGAAATGCCCTCATGTTTCGTTCCAGCACGCAAATTCGAAAACAGAGAAAGTAAAACCGGACATTCATTTAGAGCTCCAAAAACTGAAGTGGAATTTTCAAAATGTGTGATAGCAGTTCCCCAGAAGAAAGAGGTCTGATCAACAATCGTTTTGTCTTTGTGACACACATTTCGCAGATGTACTTGTATTAAAGGCAGAGTTGTGATTCTTCAGTTTCTCCCTTCGTATTTGTTGCTCTAACAGTCCACGGGTATACTGCCGGTTCATAGTATTCAACGGACACAATACTACGGCGATCAGACAGATTTCGACAGCGTTATAAGGGAGGCTATCGAAATTCGCACCAGGGAAGATCTTATCAACCGAGATTGCGGCTACAATCTCAGCAAGGCTTGAGACCCAGCATTGAAAGTAATTTAGAAGACTCTCAGCAAGAAGTACGAACTGTCGACCAGGGTAGACGTAGCAAGCATATCGACGCTACGACAGATTCCGACGCCCACGTCTTCGCGACCGCCGGCGCGCGGGCGCGGACGGCGAAGAGAACGGCCCGCAGGGGGAGGGGATTTAAATCGGTCGCCCGCCCTCACGAGCTCAGTTCGTCAGCGCACCTGACGATGGCGACATGTCTGATCGCCGAAATATTGTGCCCGTTGGACACTATGAACCGGGAGTATACCCGTGGACCGTTCGAGCAAAAGCAGAGTTGTTTAAAATCAGCGGTAAACAGGCTGATATACCAAGAAGAAAAAGGCCTAAAAATCAGATGCTCTTCCTTATTTATTTCGCAGTTTCCTGAAATACCCATCCAAAACATTTCGTAAAAGGCAGTAAGAAACGGATGTTCCTAACAAGGAATCGTCTGCTATCAGTCTGATGCGATACACGACGTCCAGAAGCCTCTTCGTAGGCCTTATTCAGTGCTGGAGCACGCAGCCTACGGTTTCTTTGACTGAAAAGTCGTAGATATCGATAATATTGTGCAACTGTCGAAGGTGGACGGCCTGTGTGGTGTACGCTCTCAACCGATTCCATATCTACACTGCATCACTTTGACTCCGACTCCCAGGTCGAACAACTTCCCTGATTGACAAGCTTTCTGACTATAATGTGACGATGCAGACTTCATAATTGGTCGCGATTATCTTTCATGGCATGATGGATGTTCACTCTGCTGTTCCGCAGACGTCTCTAGTGAGTCCCTACTGATTTATTTTCAACTGAAATGCTGCAATCCATTCGAATGCGGCGTTCTCCCCGTAAGCAGCGCTTATGGTAACTGTGTGTACTGTTAGGAAGAGTGTCTGGGGTGACGTTCCGTCCTGTTCAGGAACTGTCACAATAGCAACACATCTACACGACATATCAGGAGGGTGCTACACCTCGGTGTGTGTATACATCAGCACACTTCCTGTATGGAAATTTGTGGTAAGTTCTATGGGACCAAACTGCTGAGGTCATTGGTCCCTAGGCCTACTCACTACTTAATCTGACTTTAACTAACGCTAGGGACAACACACACACACACACACACACACACACACACACACACACACACACACATGCCCAAGGGAGCACTCGAACATCCGACGAGGGGAGCCGCGCGAACCGTGGTAAGGCGCCGTAGACCGCACCGCTAACCCGCGCGGCCATGCTTCCTCTGATGAAATCGCTATGGTAATGGCATGTCTGAGCAAAATATGTCAACACACATCAGCCGGCCGCTGAGGCGGAGCGGTTCTAGGCGCTTCAGTACGGAACCACTCGGCAGCTACGGTCGCAGATTCGAATCTTGCCTCGGCCATGGATGTGTGTGATGTCCTTAGGTTAGTTAGGTTTAAATAGTTCTAAGTCTAGGCAAGTGATGACGTCAGATGTTAAGTCCCATTGTGCTTAGAGCCATTAGAACCATTCAACATAGATCAAGAGGAGTATGTGTCCTTTTGAAACACTGCCTATCACGAACTAGCCGTATGTGTACGGCTATTAGAGTATTTCTACGGAATCTCAAGGCGTATCTATGCATGGTGATGGATAGAATGAGTGATTCATTAGTGGACTTAAAGGAGCATCAGTTTTCTAATCAAATTATATGCGTACGTATTGCACTCGATTTTAAAAATGGTACATCCTGTCACGTGTTTTGAAGAAAGAAACCACAGTATTTTTCTCCAGATATCAGGAACATATATGTAGTAGACGCATATAGGCCCGGAGTTGGAAAGCATTTCTTTCTGCTCTCTGGTAAGACATAGTGGCTGTCATTTTGTGCGAGGATCTCTGGTTAGCAGTATGTACTAGTGTGCAAAACTTAAGGACGAAGGTTATTATCTCTTGACGTGTCGCTGTCGAGTACCATACCTCCATGAAACTTAAGCGTTCCTTCCTATATGTGGTCCAACAGTACAGTACAGAAGGTAATTGACAAAAAAGCCATGAAATGAACAAAACAGAAAGAGTATTTTTTATTGGATGACGATAATTACTCAGTGTCACTGCGACTGATGGTCCGCTGGACAGTAGAAAAGTAGAGGCACGGTTTCTAATATGGTGTCTTATCACCATGGATGGCAATGCGTCCGAGGTTGGCGAGGATATCTCTTGATAGGGCTTTTCTTTCATTCACCAAAGCATTTGACAACTATTGGATAAGATGGGATTTAAGTGGATGGAACGGGCATATCAGTCAACAGGAAGAGTATCCTTATGTTTCAAGAGCAATGTCATCCGTAAAAGTGAGGCAAGGGCGGAAATGCTACTCCTAAAAGACATGGAATGTGAAGGTGTACAGGGTCATAATACCGGTGACCAGCGAGCGTACGTATTCAAAGATTTGGAGATCAGTAGACGCTCGTGCCACATAATATCTCCCCACACCATAACACCTGGACCACCAAAACGATCAGGTTCATCAGTGTTCTTCAGTGTAGTGCGTGTTTCCACCTGTCGCCATATGAGGGCAGAGGTGGCTGGTTGGAGTTCAAACATCGAGAAACGAAACCTGCCGTCTACACCTGTCGACGACAAATAGGGCAGTCGTTGAAATACCGCTTATAAGAAATAATTATACTCATGCTCATAAATTAAGGATAACGCTGATACATGGTTAAACAACGCTCTGCTAGGCGGTTTTCAGGTTTAAATCACCTCGGGGTATGACCATGTGGTGCATTCGACCTGTGGTCGTCGCACGGTGGCGCTGGAAGCAGTCCACATACGCAGAGGTGCGTTGGTGCATGTCAGAGTACGGTGCAGCGAGAAAGTGTGCAGAAGTTTTTAGACGTGCTAATGGTGACTGTGTGTTGAAAATGGCTCAAAGAACACATATTGATGACGTAATGAGGGGCAGAATACTAGGGCGACTGGAGGCTAGTCAAACACAGCAGGTCATAGCACAGGCCCCCCGTGTGCCACAAAATGTTATCTCAAGATTATGGCAAGGACTCCAGCAGACAGGAAACGTGTCCAGCCGCTGTAGTACGGGACGCTCACAGTGTACAACAATACAAGAAGACCGAAATTTCAGCATCAGTGCCCGCAGACAGCCACGGAGTACTGCAGGTAGCCTTGCTCGGGACATTACGCAGCTACCGAAACAGTTGTCTCCAGACACACAGTCTACAGACGACTGAACAGACATGGTTTATTCGCCCGGAGACCTGCAAAGTGCATTCCACTGACGGCTGGTCACAGGAGAGCCCATAAAGCTTGGTGTCAAGAACACAGTACATGGTCATTGGAACAGTGGTCCCAGGTTATGTTCACGGACGAATGAACAGTGATCCTCGCCCGGTTTTCATGTGGTGTGAACCAGGAAACGGATACCAACCCCTTAATGTCCTTGAAAGGGATCTGTTTGGAGGTAGTGGTTTGACGGTGTGGGGTGGGATTATGATCGGTGCACGTACACCCCTGCATGTCTTTGATAGAGGAACTGTAACAGGTCAGGTGTATCGGGGCGTCATTTTGTACCAGTATGTCCGCCTTTTGAGGGGTGCAGTGCGTCCCACCTTCCTCTTGATGGATGATAACACACGGCCCCACCGAGCTGCCATCGTGGAGGAGTACCTTGAAACATAAGATATCAGGCGAATGGAGTGGCCTGCCTGTTCCCCAGACCTAAACCCCATCGAGCACGTCTGGGATGCTCTCGGTCGACGTATTGCTGCACGTCTTCACACCCCTAGGACACTTGAGGAGCTCCGACAGGCACTGGTGCAAGAGTGGGAAGCTATACCCAGCAGATGCTCGGCCACCTAATCCAGAGTATGCCAACCCCTTGTGCGGCCTGTGTATGTATGCATGGTGATCATATCCCATATTGATGTCGGGGTACATTTCTCAACTTTTCACCAATACCGTGGACTTACAGATCTGTGCCGTGTGTGTTCCCTATGTGCCTATGCTATTAGCGCCAGTTTGGTGTAGTGCCACGTTGTGTGGCACCACATTCTGCAATTATCCTTAATTTATGAGCATGAGTGTATATTATGTCTACGGATATAAAACGTGGAAACTCATACTCTAGGTAATTTCAGGAGATTATTTTCGTACACTGATCAGCCAGAGCGCATGCCTACCAATCTGCTATCGACATACACCCGTCCAAGTGATAGCAGCATCACCTAGCTAGGAATGACTGCTAGTAAGACATGCTCGGTGCATGTAGTATCAGTGGGCGTGCTGTTCGTGTGTAGAATGGGGAAGGCGCGCGGTCAACCTGAGTTTGATCGAGGGCAGATTGTGACGGCCTGGAGGTTCGGCACGGGCGTTTAGGAAACTGCACGACTGGTCGGGTGTTCGAGAAGTGCTGTGGTGAGTGTCTTCAACACGTGCAGAAACCAAGTTACCAAGTCAAAATGGCTGTGGCGAGTGTCTTCAACACGTGCAGAAACCAAGTTACCAAGTCAAAATAGCTGTGGCGAGTGTCTTCAACACGTGCAGAAACCAAGTTACCAAGTTGAAATGACGTCCGGAGGCCGTGGAGTTGGGCGGCCACCCCCATTACAGAGATCGGATGTCGTAGGCTGAGCAGACTGGTAAAACATGACAAGCGGCTAAATGTAGCTTAACTAGCATCAGACCTCAATACTGAGCCGAATAGAAGTCTTTGTAAACACACAGTGCTCCGAATGCTCCAAGCTATGGGCCTCCACAGCTGAAGAGCCACACACGCGCCAATGTTAACTCCGCTACATCGGCATCTACGACTGAAGTGGTGCACATGACAATCGACACTGGACGTTGGCGCGGTGGCAGAGCGTTGCATGGCCTGATGAATCCCGATGTATTCTTTACCATGTCGGTGGAAGTGCGCGAATCCGTCATCTTCCAGGGGAACAGCTCTTTGACACCTGTACTGCCTGACGGAGACATGCTGGCGGGGGTTCCATTATGCTCCAGGGAACATTCAATTGAGCACCCATAGGTCCATTGGAGTTGATGCAAAAAATGGTTCAAATGGCTCTGAGCACTATTGGACTTAACATCTTAGGTCATCAGTCCCTTAGAACTTAGAACTACACTCCTGGAAATGGAAAAAAGAACACATTGACACCGGTGTGTCAGACCCACCATACTTGCTCCGGACACTGCGAGAGGGCTATACAAGCAATGATCACACGCACGGCACAGCGGACACACCAGGAACCGCGGTGTTGGCCGTCGAATGGCGCTAGCTGCGCAGCATTTGTGCACCGCCGCCGTCAGTGTCAGCCAGTTTGCCGTGGCATACGGAGCTCCATCGCAGTCTTTAACACTGGTAGCATGCCGCGACAGCGTGGACGTGAACCGTATGTGCAGTTGACGGACTTTGAGCGAGGGCGTATAGTGGGCATGCGGGAGGCCGGGTGGACGTACCGCCGAATTGCTCAACACGTGGGGCGTGAGGTCTCCACAGTACATCGATGTTGTCGCCAGTGGTCGGCGGAAGGTGCACGTGCCCGTCGACCTGGGACCGGACCGCGGCGACGCACGGATGCACGCCAAGACCGTAGGATCCTACGCAGTGCCGTAGGGGACCGCACCGCCACTTCCCAGCAAATTAGGGACACTGTTGCTCCTGGGGTATCGGCGAGGACCATTCGCAACCGTCTCCATGAAGCTGGGCTACGGTCCCGCACACCGTTAGGCCGTCTTCCGCTCACGCCCCAACATCGTGCAGCCCGCCTCCAGTGGTGTCGCGACAGGCGTGAATGGAGGGACGAATGGAGACGTGTCGTCTTCAGCGATGAGAGTCGCTTCTGCCTTGGTGCCAATGATGGTCGTATGCGTGTTTGGCGCCGTGCAGGTGAGCATGTTTGGGACTGGATGAAGCGTCGTCTCACGCGGTCTGCACGTCCAGCACGAACGCTGGTCCAACTGAGGCGCCAGGTGGAAATGGCATGGCAAGCCGTTCCACAGGACTACATCCAGCATCTCTACGATCGTCTCCATGGGAGAATAGCAGCGTGCATTGCTGCGAAAGGTGGATATACACTGTACTAAGGTTCCCGCGTTCGATTCCCGGCGGGGTCAGGGATTTTCTCTGCCTCGTGATGGCTGGGTGTTGTGTGCTGTCCTTAGGTTAGTTAGGTTTAAGTAGTTCTAAGTTCTAGGGGACTGATGACCATAGATGTTAAGTCCCATAGTGCTCAGAGCCATTTGAACCACTGTACTAGTGCCGACATTGTGCATGCTCTGTTGCCTGTGTCTATGTGCCTGTGGTTCTGTCAGTGTGATCATGTGATGTATCTGACCCCAGGAATGTGTCAATAAAGTTTCCCCTTCCTGGGACAATGAATTCACGGTGTTCTTATTTCAATTTCCAGGAGTGTACTTAAACCTAACTAACCTAAGGACATCACACACATCCATGCCCAAGGCAGGATTCGAACCTGCGACCGTAGCAGTCTCGCGGTTCCGGACTGCAGCGCCTAGAACCGCACGACCACCGCGGCCGGCGGATTTGATGCAAGAATGTGATTAGACGTGGCGTCACATCTCGTCGCCTCCTTCCCCGGAATTTGTGGGAAATAGATGTGTGTGGAGATGCAGTGCCAGCTCCCTCCACCGACCTACCAAGGCCTCGATGCTTCCCTGCCACGACGCGTCGCAGCTGTTGTCCGTACCAAAGGTCGACATAAAAAAATGGTTCAAATGGCTCTGAGCACTATGGGATTCAACATCTTAGGTCATAAGTCCCCTAGAACTTAGAACTACTTAAACCTAACTAACCTAAGGACATCACACACACCCATGCCCGAGGCAGGATTCGAACCTGCGACCGTAGCAGTCTCGCGGTTCCGGACTGCAGCGCCTAGAACCGCACGACCACCGCGGCCGGCGGATTTGATGCAAGAATGTGATTAGACGTGGCGTCACATCTCGTCGCCTCCTTCCCCGGAATTTGTGGGAAATAGATGTGTGTGGAGATGCAGTGCCAGCTCCCTCCACCGACCTACCAAGGCCTCGATGCTTCCCTGCCACGACGCGTCGCAGCTGTTGTCCGTACCAAAGGTCGACATAAAAAAATGGTTCAAATGGCTCTGAGCACTATGGGATTCAACATCTTAGGTCATAAGTCCCCTAGAACTTAGAACTACTTAAACCTAACTAACCTAAGGACATCACACACACCCATGCCCGAGGCAGGATTCGAACCTGCGACCGTAGCAGTCCCGCGGTTCCGGACTGCAGTGCCAGAACCGCTAGACCACCGCGGCCGGCACAAAAGGTCGACATACCGGCTGTTAGATAGTCATAGCGTTATGGCTGATCAGTGTATATTCGTTTGTATTATAGGTTTTCTTATTTTTTTCATCTTATCGTGATTATCTTATCGTACAATATGCATAAGATGAGTATGTGCCAAGCAAGATCGTAAGAGGTGGAAAAGAGCCGCCCTGGTTCAACAAAAAAATGGTTCAAATTGCTCTGAGCACTATGGGACTTAACATCTTAGGTCATCAGTCCCCTAGAACTTAGAACTACTTAAACCTAACTAACCTAAGGACATCACACACACCCATGCCCGAGACAGGACTCGAACCTGCGACTGTAGCAGCAGCGCGGTTCCGGACTGAAGCTTCTAGAACCGCACGGCCACCGCAGCCGGTGTGGTTCAACAACCGAGTTAGAAAACTGCTACGGAAGCAAAGGGAACTTCACACCAAACATAAACATAGCCAAAGCCTTGCCGACAAACAAAAATCACGCGAAGCGAAATGTAGTGTGAGGAGGGCTATGGGAGAGGCGTTCAACGAATTCGAAAGTAAAGTTCTATGTACTGACTTGGCAGAAAATCCTAAGAAAATTTGGTCTTATGTCAAAGCGGTAGGTGGATCAAAACAAAATGTCCAGACACTCTGTGACCAAAATGGTACTGAAACAGAGGATGACAGAATAATGGCCGAAATACTAAATGTCTTTTTCCAAAGCTGTTTCACAGGGCAAGACTACACTGCAGTTCCTTCTCTAGATTGTCGCACAGATGACAAAATGATAGATATCGAAATAGAGGACAGAGGGATAGAGAAACAATTAAAATCGCTCAAAAGAGGAAAGGCCGCTGGACCTGATGGGATACCAGTTCGATTTTACACAGGCTACGCGAAGGAACTTGCCCCCTTCTAGCAGCGGTGTACCGTAGGTCTCTAGAAGAGCGTAGTGTTCCAAAAAATTGGAAAAGGGCACAGGTCATCCCCGTTTTCAAGAAGGGACGTCAATGAGATGTGCGAAACTGTAGACCTATATCTCTAACGTCGATCACTTGTAGAATTTTGGAACACGTTTTGTGTTCGAGTATAATGACTTTTCTGGACACCAGAAATCTACTGTGTAGGAATCAGCATGGGTTTCGAAAAAGACGATCGTGTGAAACCCAGCTCGCGCTATTTGTCCACGAGACTCGTAGGGCCATAAACACAGGTTCCCAGGTAGATTCCGTGTTTCTTCACTTCCGCAAGGCGTTTGATACAGTTCCCCACAGTCGTTTAATGAACAAAGTAAGAGCACATGGACTATCAGACCAATTGTTTGGTCCTAGATAACACAACACAGCATGTCATTCTCAATGGAGAGAAGTCTTCCGAAGTAAGAGTGATTTCAGGTGTGCCGCAGTGGAGTGTCGTAGGACCGTTGCTATTCACAATATATATAAATGACCTTATGGATAACATCGGAAGCTCAGTGACGCTTTTGCGGATGATGCTGTACTATATGGAGAGGTTGAGCAACGGAAAATTGTACTGAAATGCAGGAGCATCTGCAACGAATTGACACATAGTGCAGGAAATTGCAATTGAATCTCAATGTAAACAAGTGTAATGTGCTGCGAATACATAGAAAGAAAGATCCTTTATCATTTAGCAACAATATAGCAGATCTGCAACTGCAAGCAGTTAATTCCATAAATTACCTGGGAGTAGCCATTAGGAGTGATTTAGAATGGAATGACCATATAAAATTAATCGTCGGTAAAGCAGATACCAGACTGAGATTCATTGGAAGAATCTTAAGGAAATGCAGTAAGAAAACAAAGGAAGTAGGTTACAGTACACTTGATCCCCACTGCTTGAATACTGCTCACAGGTGTGGGATCCGCACCAGATAGGGTTGATAGAAGAGATAGAGAAGATGCAACGGAGAGCAGCGCGCTTCTTTACAGGATAATTTAGTAATCGCGAAAGCGTTACGGAGATGATAAACTTCAGTGGAAGACTCTGCAAGAGAGACACTCAGTAGCTCGGTACGGGCTTTTGTTTTTATTACTCGTTTTGCGGCATTCCAGAAATTTCCTGCAATCTTTCGCTGTCTCCATATTTCCTTCATTCTGCCAGAACGCGTTGTTCTGACAGACCCTCACCAAGCGGGGTTTTTCTGTCTGGTCGACATTCCAGTCCTGATATTCTGCCTATATTAACTTCTGTCTTCTATTTTGTGCTGTGTCATCGCAGCTTCTTTCATCACATCTATTACTGTCGTGGTCCGTTTCTCAGTTACGGCTTTACGGCGAGTTACGTAGAACTCCACAAACTGTGTAGTCAATGTGACAGGGTTTATTGTTTTAATGTCTCCACATACTTTGTCGTCCGATTGTTGTACCGGACTAAATTTTGGTACAGTTTCTAAATTTTCTTACTTGTTTATTGAATATACATTTCTTTTTCAATGTAATTTGGAACTAAAACTTTTCTTTTATTATTTTCGATCTGTCCTTTGGTTTTCTTTGGGGTCTCTCTCTCTCTCTCTCTCTCTCTCTCTCTCTCTCTCTGTCGCTGCTACATCTGAGTATAGACACACTAGTTTCGTAACCGTTTTGTAGTGTCTCAGTTTTGTGCATTCCTATAGAGCTTAAAATAAGCTCGTACAGACACTAATACACTCCTTACTTCATTATGGCGATGGCATTCTCCAAGAACTTACGCAAAAATGCTCACGCAGGCTGGAACTGGCGATGAGTGCTTGTAACATTCTCTCTGTACTGTCACACAGCATTGCCATGTTCTCTACCACTTTCTCTAACGGGAACCCAACTTTGGAATAATCTTCCACCAAATATCAGAGACATTAAATTCCTTCAGAACTTCAGAAGACAGGTAATGGTCCCCTTTAGATTATAGTAGCCACCACTCCTACACTCTGTGCAGCTCATTCTCATGAGTCTCCCCCCCCCCCCCCCCCCCCAACACTCACAACTCTTCCCTACGTCTTGGCGGAGTTCTATATTTATATCCTGCTTTTTCGTAGCAGACAGTGTCACTGTCATTTCAATCTTCTCACCTCCCTTTACCCATTTTCCTTCTGATAAACATCGTTTCAAATGTGCTAACTTAATCTATATCATTCTAAATGCCTTTTGAATTGTCAGCGGACGCCGCAGGATAAAGGAACAACTAATCGGGCATGGGAAAGTGCAGGCCATTTGTCACAAGTCATTTTTTACTTGACAAGAATCCAACAATATCATACTGCACAAATAAATATTATAATTCAGCTGCCTGACCAAAACACATTTCTTCCAAATTCTCTTATTTCATCTTACCACCGTAAATATAGAGCATTTTTGAAACACGCATTAAAAATGGAAACACTTCAATTCACATTTACAGGTAAACAACACACAAATACGTTCGATGTAAAAATATTGGAAAAAATAAATTTCTTGTGACACTGGTCAAGGTTGCACCACATAATTCTGACAACGTATTTGAGCAATCAGAGAAGGCTCTTGGGACTATTCATGAGACTGACGTGGAAAGTAATGAAATATAATTTAACAGTTGGGCATTAGATCAATGTTAAAAACATTTCGTTACAGGCAAAACTTCACACAGGGAAACCACGAAAGGGGCAGGTGCGGCAGGTCACGTCTGAATAAGACGGAAGAATAACGGGCGCCACTGGGTAAATTAACGCCCGATTGCTACGAGGTAGAAACTCAGCTTATGAGGGATGCTGTAGCAAGCTAGGAGGCCGCATCGTCTCAGACTCTGCAGTGAGACGGGAAGAGGCGCGCCACCCGCACTCACGTACATAGCCGACGCATACAGGCTACGCCTGGTAGACCGGCGGGTAACATAACACTCCGGAGCAGCGCCTCCAAACGATACGAACAGGAACAGCTCGAAAGGCCGAGAGAAAAAAAGCAAACATATAAATCATACATAATGATCATGGAACATATGAAACTGTTCAGAGCAAGACGAGAAGCTCAATGTGATCAAAACTGGCTCTGAGCAATATGGGACTTAACTTCTGAGGTCATCAGTCCCCTATAACTTAGAACTACTTAAACCTAACTAACCTAAGGACATCACACACATTCATGCCCGAGGCAGGATTCGAACCTGCGACCGTAGCGGTCGCGCGGTTCCAGAGTGTAGCGCCTAGAACCTCTCGGCCACCCCGGCCGGCAGTTCAATGTGAGCGTGGCCCCAAGCCCCAGCCAAACCTTACCTGTAACAACAAAAATTTTACAATAAGAATCACTAACAGGGTTAACTGGTTAATCTTACAATAAAATGTAACAAGTAAATATAATAATCACATGTCCCTCAGACACATTACCTTAAGTGGCTTAGGACGTAACAGGCAAATCTTGAGGGCCAACACTCAAACAAATACAGTCTTAATCATATTTGAAACAATAAATACTAACTTTCCTGGATGGGCAAAATCTCACCAGAGTTAGGGAACATAATTACCCAAATGACCGAATATTCACTGGGCCGCTAGCGTTTGCTGACCACAGCTGTAGGCAATTTTATAGCCGCTACATCAGTCAGGGAAGCAACAACTTCCAATACAAGTCAGACTCAATTTCGACGTCAGTGGTCACTAACACGCGTGACGGCCTAGAACACGTGACAATTTCAGGCGCAGGTGATAAATAAGCAGACATTGAACAAGGTGTAATTAAAAGAAATTTTAAAACACACAAATGTGGAACTCAAGTAATTTCAAACAGAGGCATCAAAGGATAAATTCAGTTCTTCAAACAGAGTGATGGAGAACCATAGGCAATCCAGCGTAGAGGCAGTAACTTCAGCAGTGAGCACATGGTTCTGTCAAGTAACGAATACCTCCCCCCAAAAAGGTGGAACAGAAGGAACCAGTACATGAACAGCCTTCCAACAGCCACATCAGGAACTATGTCTCCTTAATCCAGGGTAAATCGGCTGTGTCTCCCGAACACAACTCTACCGATCCACTGGCCGTTTAGACAATAGTGCGCCCGTAAGCTTCGTGAACTGCCCGTCATACTTCACACGAGCCGCTTACCCCCTCTTGCTCTGACTGCGACCGACTGACTGCCGACATGGTCAACAAGCTGCCCAAGGATCTACAACTAAGGTATCTACTAAAAGGCGACCTGGCGACTAGAGACAGATGGCGCCAGGAGGCAAGGATGTAAAAACATAGAGCGGCCTTACAAGGCTTATCTTTTACACTTATTACTACACTACTGGCCATTAAAATGGCTACACCAACAAGAAATGCAGATGATAAACGGATATACATTGGACAAATATATTATACTAGAACTGACATGTGATTACATTTTTACGCAATTTGGGTGCATAGATCCTGAGAAATCAGTACCTAGAACAACCACCTCTGGCCGTAATAACGGCGCTGATACGCCTGGGAATTGAGTCAAACTGAGCTTGGATGGCGTGTACAGGTAGAGCTGCTCATGCAGCTTCAACACGATACCACAGTTTATCAAGAGTAATAACTGGCGTATTGTGACGAGCCAGTTGCTCGGCCACCATTGACCAGACGTTTTCAATTGGTGACTGATCTGGAGAGTGTGCTGGCCAGGGCAGCAGTCGATCATTTTCTATATCCAGAAAGGCCCGTACAGGACCTGCAACATGCGGTCGTGCATTATCCTGCTGAAATGTAGGGTTTCGCAGGGATCGAATGAAGCGTAGAGCCACGGGTCGTAACACATCTGAAATTTAACGTCCACTGTTCAAAGTACCGTCAATGCGAAAAAGAGGTGACAGAGACGTGTAACCAATGGCACCCCATACCATCACGGCGGGTGATACGCCAGTATGGCGATTACGAATACACTCTTCCAATGTGAGTTCACCGCGATGTCGCCAAACGCGGATGCGACCATCATGATGCTGTAAACAGAACCTGGATTCATCCGAAAAAATGACGTTTTGCCATTCGTGCACCTAGGTTCGTCGTTGAGTACACCACCGCATGCGCTCCTGTCTGTGCTGCAGCGTCAAGGGTAACCGCACCCATGGTCCATGCTGCTGCAGACGTCGTCGAACTGTTCGTGCAGATGGTTGTTGTCTTGCAAACGTCCCCATGTGTTGACTCAGGGATCGAGACGTGGCTACACAATCCGTTACAGTAATGCGGATAAGATGCCTGTCATTTCGACTGTTAGTGATACGAGGCCGTTGGGATCCAGCACGGCGTTCCGTATTACCCTCCTGAACCCACCGATTCCATATGTTGCTAACAATCATTGGACCTCGACCAACGCGAGCAGCAATGTCGCGATACTATAAACCGCAATCGCGATAGGCTACAATCCGACCTTTATCAAAGTCGGAAACGTGATGGTCCGCATTTCTCCACCTTACACGAGGCATCACAACAACGTTTCACCAGGCATCGCCGGTCAACTGCTGTTTGTGTATGAGAAATCGGTTGGGAACTTTTCAAATGGCTCTGAGCACTATGGGACTCAACTGTTGTGGTCATAAGTCCCCTAGAACTTAGAACTACTTAAACCTAACTAACCTAAGGACATCACACACATCCATGCCCGAGGCAGGATTCGAACCTGCGACCGTAGCAGTCGCGCGGTTCCTGACTGAGCGCCTAGAACCGCTAGACCACCGCGGCCGGCGGTTGGGAACTTTCCTCATGTCAGCAGGTTGTAGGTGTCGCCACCGGCGCTAACCTTGTGTGAATGCTCTGAAAAGCTAATCATTTGCATATCACAGCCTCTTATTCCTGTCGGTTAAATTTCGCGTCTGTAGCACGTCATCTTCATGGTGTAGCAATTTTAATGGCCAGAAGTGTATTATTAGTGTCAGTTACTATTATTATTACTATCATCATTATTACTGCTGGGAATGTTTTACAACATCTTTGGTACGTGTTGTCTCTCTTAAGATATATGAGAGATCCATAAGGCCCTAATCAGGTCAGGTTAAACAAGCAATAAATTAATAATACAGTAATCTGCATTTTGTTGTAAATGTATTTTCTGTATATAAAGGCTTCTTTTCGTGGCGGCTTGTATTTATCTATTGCAGCGAAATTTGTTGTGTTAGCCTGTTTAGCTGGTTACCGCCAAAAAACAGCAGATTACCGTTGTTTGGGAATTTGATCGAACCTCTTACGACGGTTATGGTGTTCGTAAACAGGCCAGGAAAATTACCTTCAGAAGTTTGCAGTCCCGTAGCTGAGCCCCGCGCTCTTTACTTCACCTCCGCCTGCTGCAGGGAGACTGCCCCTTCCTTTATCTGCGGCCCTCTTTGTTATGTTCAGTTCGGTGCGCGTAATGAGACCCAACTTGGCCGGCGGAGTTCCGCGCACTGCCAGCCAGAAATCTCTGCAAACATCAGGAGCGGGCAGGCTTCGCGGCGGACACCTGTTGCTGATGCGCGCGCCGCTACTGTGCGATGCGGAAGGTGTACTCACTCTGTGGTAGCCGGCGACTGTGCAACAAAGTGGCGCACGTCTTCTGTTCTTGAGCAGTGGTGGTCCCACGCGTGCTACGAATAGATGACAGCTCAGCAAGAACGGCTGAGATGGGGTTCTCCCTTCAAAACTGCTCGAAAACAAGTTTTGGACTCGTATGTCTGATCATGTGTAGGGAAAGAAGGAAATGAAAAGAATAATTAAAGGAGATATAACTGTAATAAGAAATAAATTATAAATAAACAGACAATAAGCTTGTGAAGTGGGAGACGTGCTGAGACGTTAAGCAGTATTAGAAAAAGTTCGTTTACTAAATAATCAAAGGCTGGAAATTTCAAATCACAAGTACTGAAATCCATTGGACTGTAAGCAAAATTTTGTTTTATCTGCAAAACCACGGTAGTTTCAGTTTACATTAGCGCAAGACGTTGCAATAAAGCCACACCTCAAAACAAAATGAAGTAACTTCAAAATAGATTAAAACAATTTTAGAGCTTACAAAAATTTTTAAAGTTTCTTTACGGTAACTGATAACTGTTTTGGTTGGCAGGAGAGCCAACACCGTGTTACTAGAGGAGGCCGAAAGGCACGCGTTTTAGCTCACGCAGGCTGGCGTGAGGTCTGGAACAGGACAAGGAAATTAGAATTTAGAAAAGAGGACGTAGCTGGTGGAATACTTAACTTTAATCCATTAATGGTGAACGTCGGTCTGGACGGTACATGATTCACAATATCAATAGTAACTGATAATGGCTCCTTGCTAGGTCGTAGCAAATGACGTAGCTGAAGGCTATGCTAAACTATCGTCTCGGCAAATGAGAGCGTATTTTGTCAGTGAACCATCGCTAGCAAAGTCGGCTGTACAACTGGGGCGAGTGCTAGGAAGTCTCTCTAGACCTGCCGTGTGGCGGCGCTCGGTCTGCAATCACTGATAGTGGCGACACGGGGGTCCGACGTATACTAACGGACCGCGGCCGATTTAAAGGCTACCACCTAGCAAGTGTGGTGTCTGGCGGTGACACCACAATAACAACCAAACAGTTGCAGGATAAAGATTTATTGAAATCCTTGACCACGGTTTCGGTTTATCTAAATATACCTTCATCAGAAGCAAAAAACACTAAAATCACATCCTGCAGTGGAGATATATAAAACAATCGTGCCAAAGGCGTCGTCGGCATCACCTCCATTTGTACAGCATAATTATGAATAGAAGGTCGATCCGAACACGGCATCTCATCAGTACTTAGCCTGTGATATATTTAGATATACCGAAAGAGTGGTCAAGAATTTCAGTAAATCTTTATCCTGCAACTTTTTGGCTGTTAACATTTACCATGAGGATTTTCAACAGTTGCTGCTTCAGCGATGTTAAAATTTTGAAAGTTTCTTTAGGTAAACTGTACAATATATTTTAAAAGACAAATATTTACAGTTATCAACAAATTAAATCACTAGAAAAGCAGGCAATGCAATGGCAATCTCTTGTACTGTAAGTGAACATGAAGGGTCCTGTTTCCAAAAGAAGTGCGTTTACATGGCGCATTAAACTAAGAGGGGCAGTCACCTGGTAAAACTCATACATGCCACCTCGACGGTTCTTAGCTTGGCCTTACACCGACATAATTTCAGCATATAGTAATAATAGCTCCTGCAACAAAACTTATGTTGAGCACTTATCGTAACCAAGCAACGTCAATACAATAACTTGAATAAAACGTTCACGGTTTTCCAGCCGCGTCAATTCGAATAAAATCCTCGAGCTTTCGATGGCCATCTCCGCCATCGTCGTCAGGAGTTCACTGACTGCCGGGGCTGCTACGGTCTCTCGCTTATATGGACATGATGACAATAACTTGGCCCTTAACCACATCAGAGTTTGGCGTAGTTAGCTGATTTAAAGACAAGGTTCCTAATTTTCCCAAAAATGTTACTTAACTAGAGAAAGAGGTAGGCAAGCTTATTGGGTTCCAATGGCTCGGAGCACTATGCGACTTAACTTCTGAGGCCATCAGTCGCCTAGAACTTAGAACTACTTAAACCTAACTAACCTAAGGACACCACACACATCCATGACCGAGGCAGGATTCGAATCTGCGACCGTAGCGGTCGCTCGGTTCCAGACTGTAGCGCCTAGAACCTCACGACCACTCCCGCCGGCAGGCAAGCTTATTGCCAAGCCAACTAACAAATTTAAATACGTGTTAAAAACAAACGCAGCACCTCAGTTGCTAGCTGTAATTTAAAGTAAAGAATTAAAATTACCAAAAAATTACTTTATTAGAAAAGAAGCTAGGCAAACTCAATTGACGTATTTAAAAATGAATAAATCGCAGGTCTACAGCTTCATTACACTCTTTCATTTAAGAATGTATTCCCGTTGTGTTACCACGAGGTCATTGAAGCTAAATCAAGGCCTGGTAACCAATGCGGTGAACTTCACACAGGTCTGCGTTAACCCGAATTTTTAAAGCGCGATAAGTTCGTGTCCGCAGCTCGTGGTCGTGCGGTAGCGTTCTCGCGTCCCACGCCCGGGTTCCCGGGTTCGATTCCCGGCGGGGTCAGGGATTTTCTCTGCCTCGTGATGACTGGGTGTTGTGTGATGTCCTTAACTTAGTTAGGTTTAAGTAGTTCTAAGTTCTAGGGGACTGATGACCATAGCTGTTAAGTCGCATAGTGCTCAGAGCCATTTGAACCATTTGATAAGTTCGTACCAGATGTAAAATTTTCACTTCGTCGCTAATGCTGAAATACAAATCTCCTATAGGCCCTACACTAGTCACACTACAAGACCAATCTAAGGTTGAGAATGTTGCACGAACAACCAATAACTTGTTCCACGAGCTAACTCTGGAATAGTGCCTTCGATGGGAAATAAGCAGCGACTGCTTTGCTGAAAGTGCGATCCACTGGTGGAACAGAGCCAAGCTACCACGCGCCGCTTGCAGACTTTGCGACACTGCGTACTCCGCTCAGCTTCGCAGGACCCAACCGCTACCTATAACCGCCCATCCACACAGGACATGATGCATAGCAGCTAGTTGCAGTGTGGCGCGAGGAAGCCTCTCTCTGCCACTGTCCGTACCTGTCTTCTTCCTCTGTCTGTCTGCCTGTCTTCTCTCTATCGCCACAGTCCGCGCCCTTTTGAGACTATTAGCGCCAGAGTTTCTTCGATATCGGAACTGACATTCAACGAGAGATATCGATCGCCGAGCTGGAGCAACGTCGACGGCGACGCTGGTCCGCAATATGGGAGAAACTGTTTTACGAAAATGTCCGCTGACCAGATTTCGTTGTGTTAGGAGGACCAGGTACTTACTAAGATTTTGTTTAAAACCAATGTTTTGTCCCCATGGTGACACTGAAAAACGCTCGTCCTTCACTCGTTGCATCGTAGCAGCAATGCAATTCGACACAATTCCAAACTGTAGCAGTATAAGTTGTAGTGACAAGATTGAAGCGCAAATGAGATATCACTGACATACAACGAGAAAAGCAGTGGACCAACAATATACCAACCGCAGCACATTATGTACAAGAGCTGTTCGGAAAGTAAGATCCGATCGGTCGCGAAATGGAAATCACAGCGAAAATAAAAAATGTTTTATTTGTAAGAGTTAGCTACACCTTCCAACTACTCTTCTACACAGTCACCGTTCTGGCTGAGAAATTTGTCGTAGCATTGTACCAACTTTCAAATTTGATATCCATGTGTAACGTCTCCTTTTGTGGTGGTCAAATAATGTGTTACCCACTGCTAAAGAATTTTCTTTACAGAAACTAATCAGTCGTTTACCTCTCTCATTTCTTATTCCTAATCCAAATTCTCCAGCTGCATCTTCATCTCTTCCTTCACCCACCGCTGAAATCCAGTCCCCCATGATGATAACGCAGGCATTTATATTTTCTTCCTCGACGAGCTCTTGTATTTTCTCATAATATTCTTCCACTTCCTGATCTCCATGCTGGCTGGTTGGTATGTATACCTGTATTAACACCTGATCTTTTGAATTACCCTTCAGTCGTATCATCATCAGTCTTCCATCAATATATTGTACCTTCATTACCTTATTTTTCAACTTTTCCCCTATCAATATTCCTACTCCGTTTTCACCATTCTTCATTTCCCCTGAGTAAAAGAGCTTATAACTCCGCTTTCTATCTCCCTATTCTCTCCCCATCTCATTCAACACAAACTGAGGGCATCTAATCTGTTTCTTTTCATCTCCTGTTTTGCATTCTTTAGCTTTCCTGCTTGCAGTAGTGTCCTCACATTCCATGTTCAAATCCTTACTTTTCATCCCTTCACTGTCCCTTTCTTCCTTTGAAATACGTCTACTATCAATGTGTTCCCCTCCCAGAGATCGAAATGAGGGGAAGATTTAACTTCGGAATCTTTCACATGGGGAGACATACCATGTACTGCTTGGGAATGTAATGTAGTTTCTCGTTACTTTCCACATAGGCAGCAGGATGCCCAGCCTAGAGTCAGCCACTCACCATGAGGCAGACGCTGTCTGTAGCCGCCCCTCTGGGGTTCAGTCGCTACTTGTAGTCTTTTTGTACCCAAAGGGAACAAAAAGGGTAGAAGCATTTGAGATGTGGATGTGAAGGAGAATGGAGTGAATAAGCGGGATGGAAAGAGTAAGTAATGAAAGAGTATTGGAAAGTGTTGGTGAGAGAAGATGTCTGCTGAAGGTTGTAAGAGAAAGGAAAAAGAACTGGTTGGGACATTCATTGAGAAGCGAGTGCTTGCTAGCAGATGCTTTGGAAGGGTTGGTTTGTGGGAGAAGACTGAGAGGAAGAAGGAGATACGACAGACGACATAAAGGGAAGAGGAAATTATGCAGACCTGAAGAGGATGGCAGAAGACCGGACAGCCTGGAGAACTACCATGTTGCCTTTAGGCAGAACACTGATGATGATGATGGACCAACATTCGAATAACCTCGTCACAGGTGCAGCTGCCTGTGCTTGCTACCAATTCTCTACGTTGAGCTCAGAGTCCAGACTCTGTGGTGGGTGACGAAACACTTCCCATCAGAAACGCTGCAGGAGCCTCCTCATTGCCCCTGCAGCGTGCGGCCGAGGATAGACATGAAGAAGGAAATGCATGACAGTTACGTTGTGTGGGCTGCATGAAATCAGGCGAAATCTCTCACAGGCTGTCACACTTGGCTGGATACGCCGTTTTCCGGACTTCTTTACGTGTTCACTGTGCGATCAGAATCGAAAAGAGCGACGTGAAGTGATCGATGGTTATACCAGAGACACTGTCCAACACATCTGTTCGAAACTTCATCGGATTTTCAGTGTGGTTTCCATTTCGAGATGGATCAGATTTCACTTTCTGAATATCCCTCTTAAAAAAAAATGGCTCTGAGCACTATGGGACTCAACTGCTGTGGTCATAAGTCCCCTAGAACTTAGAACTAATTAAACCTAACTAACCTAAGGACATCACACACATCCATGCCCGAGGCAGGATTCGAACCTGCGACCGTAGCAGTCGCACGGTTCCGGACTGCGCGCCTAGAACCACGAGACCACCGCGGCCGGCTATCCCTCTTAGTTAACACATTTCCTCCCAGTGTTGTGTACACGCAACACGAAGTTTAACTTCACAAAATGCAGTCAAAATGAGCTTATTAAACAAAACTCATTACGCATGCGGTAGAAGGCATTTATAGGTTCTCTGTCCACGTCTTTATATTTCACAGTTAATCTAAAATATAGTGAAAAAGTAGAGAAGATTTCGAACAGCGTGTCAGCAACACTGGGAAGAAATCGGTTAGTCATAAATTCTATCTACACTCTATACACTATAGTAACAACCTACACTACTGGACAATGGTTTTGAATGTACGTACGAGGGGGAGTCGGAAAATAAGTTTCTCCTGTCGACTGTGGGCAGAGCTGTGTGGTTCAAATGGCTCTGAGCACTATGGGACTTAACGTCTATGGTCATCAGTCCCCTAGAACTTAGAACTACTTAAACCTAACTAACCTAAGGACAGCACACAACACCCAGCCATCACGAGGCAGAGAAAATCCCTGACCCCGCCGGGAATCGAACCCGGGAACCCGGGCGTGGGAAGCGAGAACGCTACCGCACGACCACGAGATGCGGGCAGAGCTGTGTGATATAGGCGAAAGACGACACAGCAGGTAACCGTGAAAGTGCAAGACACCGATATACCATGAATCTGGCAATGACCCGGATTGTGACGGGGGATGAAACGTGGGTCCACCATTACATGCCCGAATCGAAGGCCGCATCCGTGGAGAGGAAACATCCGTCATCACCTGTCCGAAAGAAGTTCAGAAGCACTCCATCTGCAGGTAAAGTGCTACTCACCGTTTCCTGGGACGCCAAAGTAATTTTGCCGCTGGACTTTTTGGAGGATACAACCGCCAATGCTGCACGGTACTGTGCCAATCTGTCGAAATTGAAAGACGTGATTCGGAAAAAGCGGCCTGGCCTTCTCAGATATGGCGTTCTGCTGTTGGATGACAGTGTGAGAACACACACGGCGACGGCAACGCAAAACCATCTTGCAGCTCTTGGTTGGGAGCGCTTACACCATCTGCCTTACAGTGCGGATCTCGCACCAAGTGACTTCCATCTGTTTCCTGCTTTGAAGAAGACTCTCGGCGGAAGGCGCTTTGGCAGCAGCGTTGACGTCAAACAAGCCGTTCAACGCTTCTTCCGCATGCAACGCCATCATTTTTTCCCGGAAGGCTTTTTGAAGCTTCGAAAACGGTATGACAAATGTCTCAATGTACTCGGAAATTATGTAGAAAAATACAGATATCATATTTAATGTCTGATTCTCTTTTTTTCCTTTCACACAACTCTGACCACAGTCGTCAGGGGAAACATATTGCCAATCTCCCCCACGTACGTAGATGTAGACGAACAGGACGTGAAAAAATACAACTGGTCAAAAACATATTGGATGCACCTTAAAACAGGCAACCTGTAAGATACCCATGAGTAAAACACAACTGAATATACCGGCATTCTTGAATTCGCACACTGCAGAAGCCATATAAACGCAGGGACGATGGGTAAATATTTAACCATCGCGTGCCTAAACCCAACATACCTTCCCTCGAGTTTGCTGGAAGGTTCAAAATGGTTCAAATGGCTCTGAGCACTATGGGACTCAACTGCTGAGGTCATTAGTCCCCTAGAACTTAGAACTAGTTAAACCTAACTAACCTAAGGACATCACAAACATCCATGCCCGAGGCAGGATTCGAACCTGCGACCGTAGCGGTCTTGCGGTTCCAGACTGCAGCGCCTTTGCTGGAAGCATTGCGAACGAAACTCCATGTTGTTGAGCAGATATACTACGTGTTTCTGCGAGAGATAAGGCATTCTGGTTTACTAGCCATTTTTTGTTTCTTAAAAAAGAACTACCTTCTTCAGTAAAAATATGTAGGTTACAGGAGAATCGTAAATAAACTGCTGTGCGATGTACCGTTTCATATCTCCTAGGGAAACTAAAGAAAGACAGAACTAGTGTAATTTTTCAGTTTCTGCCGACCTTTGTGGCACTCCATATTCTCCCAATTGTTAAAGCTGTGTTACAAATCAATGTATACAATACTATTCACACTCATTCGATATCATTATCAGAAGTATAGCTTTCTGCCAACTTGGAGCGCTGCTGTCGCAGTGTACAACAAAAATGAGCAAGAGTGTCGTGACTGTATGTGTTAATGTCTGACCTGATTGTCAACGACTAAAGATGGGTTGCATACCTTAAGGGGGGGATAGGGCGTCAAACGGGCCGACTTGGAGCAGGAGAGGCACCACAGGACATTTTAATTTCCAGTGTCTATACTTTTACAAATAAATTGATAAAACTTTAACAGCATGACCAGGAGGGATTCAGGATTTATACCCATAGCTGTGGAAGCTCAAAAACGTAACAAAACACTTTTTTTTACATGTGAAATTTCATCATTTTTTCACTTACTACTGGCAGCATTTGTTGCTATAAGTACACTTTTCTTCCTAGGTAAGAGAGATTCTTCGATGACTTTTGCACAGCATACAAACAATAGTTACCGGTGTATGAAACTCTAGAAGTTATTTAGCTTATGAAAAAATGAATGAACTGTTACATTTTAATCTTCATGTTTAGAAAAAAATCAAGTTTTATAGGTGATAGATTTGGAAAATTCTAGAGTTTCATACACCTGTAACTACTGTTTGTATGCTATGAAAAATTCATCCAAGAATCTCTCTTACTTAAGAAGAAAAGTGTACCTATAGTAACAAATGCAGCCAATAATAAGTGAAAAAATGATGAAATTTCACATGTAAAATAAAAGGTATTTTGCTACGTTTCTGAACTTCCACTGAGATGAGTGTGAGTCCTCAATCCTTCCTGATCGTGGTGACAAAGTTTTACGAATTTATTTGTAAAAGTATAGACAGTAGAAATTAAAATGTCCTGTGGTGATTCTCCTGCTCCAAGTCGGCCCGTTTGACGTCCTACCCCCCTTAAGGTGCATACAGTATTTTCCGGAACAGTTTTATACACTCCACCTGTAGACTTCCCAGTGTGAGAAAGCTGGCACAGTGGTTTCGACAGGAATCTAACGGTGCTGCCCGACTAAGCCATGTCGCGTGAGAACAGGGCAGAGCGCTGACGGTCACCTGGTATGTCCTCGTGTCCACAGCCGGTCCTGGCAACGTGATCCGGCTCGAGTTCCGCGAGATGTTCCGGCTGGAGCCGAGCGAGGGCTGCCAGTTCGACTTCCTGGAGGTGCGCGACGGCCGCTACGGCTACAACGACGTGCTGGACCGCTTCTGCGGGCACCGCGTGCCGCCCAGCGGGGTCATGTCGTCGGGCCGCTACATGTACCTGCACTTCCGCTCCGACGACACCATCGAGTACGAGGGCTTCGCCGCCGTCTACATGGTGCTGCCCAGGCCCACGCAGAGTGAGTACCCGCTACTGCCACCACTACCATGTTACGGCGCTGCACGACGTACACATGCAGACCGTTGTGACCATTTTCGTAATAACACTGGAACGAAACAGAGAAACGACTGAACACGCGATGGCTTCTAGAAGTCCTTGATAGGTTTCTGTACGTATGTGGCTCACGATCTTACGTAAATTACGAATAGGTGGTTTGCGAGGTCGACAGGAAGTGCAAAATGGCTAAGCGGGGATGGCTAGACGACAAACGTAGGGATGTAGAGGCTTATCTCACTAGGGGTAAGATAGATACTGTCTACAGGAATATTAAGAGACCTTTGGAGAAAAGACAACCATTTGTACGAATATCAAGAGCTCAGATGGAAACGCTGTTCTAAGCAAAGAAGGGAAAGCAGAAAGGTTGAAGGAGTATATAGAGGGTCTATACAAGGGCGATGTACTTGAGGACACTATTATGGATATGGAAGAGGATGTAGATGAAGATGAAATGGGAGATACGATACTGCGTGAAGAGTTTGACAGAGCACTGAAAGAACTGAGTTGAAGCAAGGCCACGGGAGTAGACAACATTCCATTACAACTGACAAAACTCTACCATCTGGTGAGCAAGATGTATGAGACAGGCCAAATACCCTCAGAAGAATATAATAATTCCAATTCCAAAGAAAGCAGGTGTTGACAGATGTGAAAATTACCGAACTATCAGTTTAATAATTCAAAGCTAGAAAATAGTAACGCGAATTCTTTACAGACGAATGGAAAAACTGGTAGAAGCCGACCTCGGGGAAGATCAATTTGGATTCCGTAGAAATATTGGAACACATGAAGCAATACTGACCTTACGACTTATCTTAGAAGAAAGATTAAGAAAAGGCAAACCTACGTTTCTAGCATTTGTAGACTTAGAGAAAGCTTTTGACAATGTTGTCCGGAATACTCTCTTTCAAATTCTAAAGGTGGCAGGGGTAAAATACAGGGCGCGAAAGTCTATTTACAATTTGTACAGAAACCAGGTGGCAGTTATAAGAGTCGAGGGGCATGAAAGGGAAGCAGTGGGCGGGAAGGGAGTGAGACAGGGTTGTAGCCTCTGCCTGATGTTGTGGTGGTGGTGGTGGTTAGTGTTTAACGTCCCGTCGACAACGAGGTCATTAGAGACGGAGCGCAAGCTCGGGTTAAGGAAGGATTGGGAAGGGAATCGGCCGTGCCCTTTCAAAGGAACCATCCCGGCATTTGCCTGAAACGATTTAGGGAAATCACGGAAAACCTATATCAGGATGGCCGGAGACGGGATTGAACCGTCGTCCTCCCGAATGCGAGTCCAGTGTGCTAACCACTGCGCCACCTCGCTCGGTCCTGATGTTGTTCAATCTGTATAATGAGCAAGCAGTAAAGGAAACAAAAGAAAAATTCGGAGTAGGAATTGAAATCCATGGAGAAGAAGTAAAACACTTTGAGGGTCGCCGATGACATTGTAATTCTGTCAGAGACAGCAAAGGACTCGGAAGAGCAGTTGAACGGAATGGACAATCTGTTGAGAGGAGGATATAAGATGAACATCAACAAAAGCAAAACGAGGATAATGGAATGTAGTCGAATTAAGTCGGGTGATGCTGAGGGAATTAGATTAGGAAATGAGGCACTTAAAGTAGTAAAGGAGTTTTGCTATTTGGGGAGCAAAATAACTAATGATGGTCGAAGTAGAGAGGATATAAAATGTAGACTGGCAATGGCAAGGAAAGCGTTTCTGAAGAAGAGAAATATGTTAACATCGAGTGTAGATTTAAGTGTCAGGAAGTCGTTTCAGAAAGTATTTGTATGGAGTGTAGCCATGTATGGAAGTGAAACATGGAAGATAAACATTTTGGACAAGAAGAGAATAGAAGCTTTCGAGCCGGCCGAAGTGGCCGTGCGGTTAAAGGCGCTGCAGTCTGGAACCGCGAGACCGCTACGGTCGCAGGTTCGAATCCTGCCTCGGGCATGGATGTTTGTGATGTCCTTAGGTTAGTTAGGTTTAACTAGTTCTAAGTTCTAGGGGACTAATGACCTCAGCAGTTGAGCCCCATAGTGCTCAGAGCCATTTGAACCATTTTTTTTAGAAGCTTTCGAATTGTGGTGCTACAGAAGAATCCTTAACATTAGATGGGAAGATCACATGACTAATGAGGAGGTATTGAATAGAAATGGGGAGTAGAGGAGTTTGTGGCACAACTTGACAAGAAGAAGGGACCGGTTAGTAGGGCATGTTCTGAGGCATCAAGGGATCACAAATTTAGCATCGGACGGCAGCGTGGAGGGTAAAAATCGTAGAGGGAGACCAAGAGATAAATACACTAAGCAGATTCAGAAGAATGTAGGTTGCAGGAAGTACTGGGAGATGAAGAAGCTTGCACAGGATAGAAGAGCATGGAGAGCTGCATCAAACCAGTCTCAGGACTGCAGACCATTACAATACAATGTGTAGAAGAGATACACGATAGGATCCCAGAAGTGTTCCATCTGGTTCTGATTTGGCGACCTTTGTGCCTCTTCAAGCCACTGCACCATGGTTTTGGCATTGTGAGATGGATAATTATCCTGCTGGAAAGTGCCTTCGCTGTCGGGGAAGATACCAAGTGTGAATAGATGCAGATGGTCAGAAATAATATTCATGTAGTCCACACCTGCCGTGGAGATTTTGATAACAATAGGTACGGTGGCCGACGCACAATGGCTGGCTTTAGTCCAAAGCGCTCGGGAAGCTCGATCGGAAGGGGAGGCCGACACCTTTTGGGACGGTCAGCGATGACAGAAACGAGGCGCTTGCCCTGAAATCTTTCCCAAACGATTTTTCGGGAACTATTCTGTATAAAGCTTCATTTTTGCTTTGCTTGTAGCTTCATATGCCAGGTTCATGATGATATATTCACAACATTCATCATATTTCGTAAACGGTTTCAGATATCGAAATGAGATTGTGGTAAATTATAGCTTGCGAAGAGGAGAGACTTCCGCCACATCGTTATTATGTAAAACTTCATTATCTACTGTGTTATTCCACTAACTACAGACTTTTTCCATGAAAGTTTGTGATTTTTAAGGGTCATCGATAGCTTGTGAAACGAGAAATGCTATGGGTTTTGGAACAACATAAGTGAACACATAATACGTTTTTTTTTTAACCAAGGATGTACTTTTCATAAGCTACTGGCCTTAATTTTCCTCAGTTCCTCTCCTAACAAACTTGCTAAACCACTGCTTCAGAATTCTCTCCCAATTGTGTCTGCACAACATGTGAGGCGAAACTGTGTAAACTCCGCTGTGTTTTGGCAAAAGAAGCAAATTTTAATATGGTAACCAGAGAAATGTGTACGGTTACTCAAAACTCATCGCTCACGATGCTTCTCTGAAAGTTAGAAATGGGTAATGAACCAGGTGAACATAAATCGCTGCATTCCTGGCGGATTTCTTTTTAGATACTAACCAAAGTACAGGAGACGGTAGCTCTTTGTTCACCATGAAAATGTGGGCATGGAAGGGCCCAACTTAATATATGTAAAAAGCGAGAGCGCTGGCTTCAGTTTAGAACGGCACTTCCCCTCCAGCGCTCGGCATTTTGCTACAATGCCCTCACGTAACAACCGTCACTACTGGTCGACCCACGCGTGCCCTGCCGGCCGCAGCATTCTGCGCAGACTGTACCACAGGTCTCACGGAATCGCAGGTGAATGTCCAGCATAGCGTAATATTGCCCCACTGCCCTGCATCCGTGGACTGTGAATATTTCGAGCAGCTGTTCACTGGATGGTGACCTATCTGGAAACGACCAGCGACCTAATGTAACACGAAGCGTGATACATCCAAACAGGCTACTCGTTTTCCAGCGATCCTCGGTGAAATCTTTATGTTCCTGTACCCACAGCAATCTTAACTGACAACATCGTTGAGTTAATATTTGAAACCATAGAGATCGCCTGCTGAACGGCGGGTTATGAAATACTTGTGGCTGCACGGGCATTGTACTCTTTCGTTAGATGTGACGCCTACCTGTTGTTTGTCTAAGATGCTTACTCCAGTAGATTTCCACATTTGTGGCATGTATTGTCGCTACAATGATTACTCAACCGCGTCTGCTTCGCTTATGCACTTACCCTTACGAGTTGCCAGGGTGGAGAAGAGTTTGAACCTCTTTAATTCAGACGAATTTTGCATGAGAACGAGACATGCACTCGACCCCCTCCTTATCTACAAGCTAATTAATTATGCGCACAACGGTAACGGAAGAAAATGGTGGCCCTGATAGTTGGTAAAATAAAGAGTGCACACTCACAATAATTTAATAAAAATCTTAATCTTCTCAGAAAAAAAGAGAACTTTATCATAATAAACAACAGGAAATGTTATTCTGCAAACATCTACGAAATGATATGCGGATTAAATATTACAATGATATTTATTATACATCAGAACATAAATGCACATGATTATCGACACAAACAGTAGGTTAAAGGATAGGGTATACTGAAATATTATGAGACTAAGAATGGGGCTCGAGAACAAGGGGCTCCTACACTCTGTGATCCAATAGATTGACGATAATGACTGGAGGTCCTAATGAATCAAATATTAATCTCCCGACTATATAGCAGTATCGCAATTAGTAGTTAGAGCTCAGATGGGATCACGTGGAGAAACAAGCAATCTGGACTTGTAGCAAAGCGAGAGCGCGTGCCGCTGAGGGATTCAGTATAAAATTGATAAGGTCCTACAATACCGGGGCCGCAAAATACTGTACCAGTACTGAAATCTGCAGCACGTCGTCGGTAGGCAGCGTCCTGATAATGTAGGCGCCGACTTCTGCCGTGCAGCGACTCTGTATCAACCCCTGGCCGCGAAGGCTGTCCGAGAATTCTAAGTTCTTCCGAAAACGAGCTACCAACTCGCAAACCGTCCGATTCTGAGGAAGATCAGATCCCAAATGCCACTGCCAGCGCAACGCAAGAGCGAAGCCAACATTTCTCTACTCTCTAGTCTCCTCGAAAACCGCGAATCAGCATTCAGTTCTGATTCCAAAATTCCCCCACACTGTCTCAGAACATCATTCGCGCCAATAGCGATCGTTCCCTCCAATTTCGAGCAAGGCTTTATGACGTCAACAAGCCTCAGTTTAAGTAGACCAATCATGCCTCTGTTATTCAGCTGAGGGAACTGAACTTGCCGTTTGACCAGCTACGAAAACAACCTGCTTAGACCACCGGCCATCCGGCGCCAGACAGTCGCACACAGCAGGGCACGGCCACAAGTATTCTGAGAATCAAGAGGACAATGCAGTCAGTAGGTGCCGGAAATCTTCGTTCCGGACGCGCTGGAACAGTAAACACATACGAGGTGTGGCTAGAAAAAAACGGACTAGTACTGGTCAAACAATAAAACGAATGCAATAAGGCTGAAAGTCGCGTGGCCTGTCACGTGACTCTCGTTCGGCCTACTGCTCGAGTTTCATCTGCCTCCTGCACTCAGTCTGCCCGTGGCGTCTGTTTTAAGTAGTTGACGTTTTGTCTGTGCGTCGGAAAATGTTGAGTGTACAGAAAGAACAGCGTGTTAACATCCAATTTTGTTTCAAACTAGGAAAATCTGCAAGTGAAACGTTTGTAATGTTACAACAAGTGTACGGCGATGATTGTTTATCGCGAACAAAAGTGTTTGAGTGGTTTAAACGATTTAAAGATGGCCGCGAAGACGCCAGTGATGACACTCGCACTGGCAGACCATTGTCAGCAAAAACTGATGCAAACATTGAAAAAATCGGTAAACTTGTTCGACAAGATCGCCGTTTAACAATCAGAGCAGTGTCTGAGTTAACAGGAGTTTCCAGGATGTCAGAACAAATCATTCTTCGGCGTTCCTTCTGTTCAATTGTGAGACACTTTGGAACCATTTTTGAACACACTTTGTTCATGTTGAAACTTTCATGAAGAATCTGCCTAACACTTTCCTTGTCAACTCCTGTTAACTCAGACACAGACAGACCGTAGCGGTCGCTCGGCTCCAGACTGCAGCGCCTAGAACCGCACGGCCACTCCGGCCGGCAGTAGAAATGAGAACAGCGAGAAACTTAACATCAGGATTGATGGTCACGAAGTCAATGAAGTTAAGGAATTCTGCTACCTAGGCTGTAAAATAACCAATGATGGGCGCAGCAAGGAGGACATCAAAAGCAGACTCGCCATGGCAAAAAAGGCATTTCTGGCCAAGAGAAGTCTACTAATATCAAATACCGGCATTAATTTGAGGAAGAAATTTCTGAGGATGTACGTCTGGAGTACAGTATTGTATGGTAGTGAAACATGGACTGTGGGAAAACCGGAACAGAAGAGAATCGAAGCATTTGAGATGTGGTGCTATAGACGAATGTTGAAAATTAGGTGGACTGATAAGGTAAGGAATGAGGAGGTTCTACGCAGAATCGGAGAGGAAAGGAATATGTGGAAAACACTGATAAGGAGAAGGGACAGGATGATAGGACATCTGGTAAGACATGAGGGAATGACTTCCATGTTACTAGAGGGAGCTGTAGAGGGCAAAAACTGTAGAGGAAGACAGAGATTGGAATACGTCAAGCAAATAATTGAGGACGTAGGTTGCAAGTGCTACTCTGAGATGAAGAGGTTAGCGCAGGAAAGGATTTCGTGGCGGGCCGCATCAAACCAGTCAGTAGACTGATGACCAAAAAAAAAAAAAAGGGCGAGCATTATCATGAAGGAGTATAACGCCATTGAACAACATGCCTCGGCGTTTCTACTTGATGGCTCGTCTAAGGTTCTGTAAAGTGGCTTGATAACGGGGCATTGATGGTGGTTCCCCGTTCCAGGAACTCGACAAGTAGTGGGCCCCTGTGGTCAAAAAAGGACATCATGATGTTATCAGAACTGGTGTGCACGGCCATTGATTTCTTTGGACGTGGTGAAGTCGCATGTTTCAACTGCTTGCTCTGACGCTTGCTTCCCTGTTAAAAATGGTGACACCATGTTGCGTCATCTGTGACAATACGTGACAGAAAGCCGTATTCCTCCGCGCGATAACGTTGCAGACGACTCGAAGACAGCGCCATTCGAGTATAGCGCTGTTCGGCGGTCAGTTGGTGGGGAACCCACTGCGCACAGATTTTTCGAAAGTTCAAGTGTTGTTGCATTACGGTGTTGGCGGCGCCCACGCTAATACCCAGTAATTGCTGGATCTCATCCACGGTGATTCTGTGGTTGTCCAAGACTAAAGCATTCGCTTCCGCAAACATTTCCGGTGTGATGACACTATGAGCCTGTCCAGGACGAGCATCGTCTTCCAGTGACTCGCGCCCCTCAAGGAATCGTTTGCGCTATTGCACAACACTTGAACGACTCAGACTGTACTCACCGTACACAGCCTTCATCCATCGATGCATTTCACTGCCTCGAACTCCCTCCGCCGCCAAAAATCGAATCACTCCTCGTTGTTCCTGCTTACTCGCCTGCATGATCGGTGGTGGACGGTAACTTGGGTGACCACCTTCTCTTCGGCGTGAAACCACACTGGCGCTATGCAACATCTAACGGTGCGCACGCGTCAGTCACTCTACCCATAGATGGCGCCAGGACACCTGCACTTACCACACCATCAGTTACTTGGTGCCACCTTACGTGTAAGGAAACTGTAAACGCAGTGACCAGGAGTCATTTGAATGAACCTCCTACGTTCCTTTCTCATTGTGCTGATACAATAACTTAATACTTAACAATCATACACAACTGTTCTTTCGACGTTAGACCTGAAGACTGGAAAGTTGCACAGGTCACACCAATATTCAGGAAAGGTTGTAGCAGTAATCCACTAAATTACATGCCCATATCATTAACGTCGATATTCAGCAGGATTTTGGAACGTATGTTGTGTTTGAACATTATGAATTACCTCGAATAAAACTGTCTATTGCCACACAGTGAACGCGGATTTAGGAAGCAATGTTCTTGTGAAACATTACTAAATCTTTACTCGTACAAGGTATTGAGTGCTATTAACAAGGGATTTCAAATTTATTCCGTATTTCTGGATTTCCGGAAGGCTTTCGACACTGTACCACACAAGCGGCTTGTAGTGATATTGCGTGCGTATGGGATATCGTCTTAATTATGTGACTGGATTCGTGATTGTCTGTCACACTTCGGAGTACCTGACGCAAAGTGATCGCCAAAGAAAAAAAAAAAAAAAGAAAGAATAACGGAAGTGATTTCTGGGGATCCCCAAGTTAATGTTATTGTTATAGGCCGTTTGCTCTTCCATATCCATACACACGATTTGGGAGACAATATGAGCAGCCGTCTTAGGTTCTTTCCAGGTGACGCTGTTCTTTATTGACTAATGAAGTTATCAGAAGATCAAAACAAATTGCAAAACGATTTAGAAAACATATCTGTATGTTGCGAAATTTGGCAATTGACGTTAAATAATGAAAAGTATGAAATCTCCATGAGTGCTAAAAGGAATCCCTTAAGCTTCTGTTACACGATACATCAATCAAATCTAAAGTCCCTAAATCAATATTAATACCTCGGAATTACAATTACGAACAACTTCAGTTGGAAAGAACACACACAAAATGTTGAGGAGTAGGAAACCAAACCTACGATATACTGGCCGAACACTTAGAAAATGTAACAGATCTACTAAGAAGACTGCCTTGACCGTCTTCTTTCGGAGCACAGCTGTGCGGTCTGGGGTTAATGGAGAAAATCGAGAAAGTTCAAAGAAGAGCAGCACATTTTGTATTATCGCGAAATACGGGAGAGAGTGTCACTAGTAGGATACAGGATTGGAGGTGGACATGACTAAAACAAAGGTGTTTTCCGTTTCGGTGTGCGGCGAATGGTTCAAATGGCTCTGAGCACTATGGGACTCACCTGCTGAGGTCATAAGTCCCCTAGAACTCAGAACTACTTAAACCTAACTAACCTAAGGACATCACACACATCGATGCCCGAGGCAGGATTCGAACCAGCGACCGTAGCGGTCGCGCGGTTCCAGACTGTAGCGCCTAGAACCGCTCGGCCACTCCGGCCGGCGTGCGGCGGAAACTTCTCACCAAATTCAGTCTGGAAACGAGTGACCGCTACGGTCGCAGGTTCGAATCCTGCCTCGGGTATGGATGTGTGTGATGTCCTTAGGTTAGTTAGGTTTAAGTCGTTCTAAGTTGTAGGGGACTGATAACCTCAGATGTTAAGTCCCATAGTGCTCAGAGCCATTTGAACCGTTCTCACGAAATTTCAATAGCGGAGTATGTCCTGCGAACGAGAAAATATTTTGTTGACGCAGACCTAGATAAGGTTCAAAATGGTTAAAATGGCTCTGAGCACTATGGGACTTAACATCTGAGGTCATCAGTCCCCTAGAACTTAGAACTACTTAAACCTAACTAACCTAAGGACATCACACACATCCATGCCCGAGGCAGGATTCGAACCTGCGACCGTAGCAGCCTCGCGGTTCCGGACTGAGCGCCTAGAACCGCTCGGCCACCGCGGCCGGCCCTAGATAAGGAGAAAGAATCACAAGAAAGTAAGGAAAATCAGAGGTCACACTGAAAGACCTAAGTGTTTGGTTTTTCTTCTGGGCACTTTTCGAGTTTGGAATAATAGAGAATTTTTGTAAATATGGTTCTATGAACCCTCTGCCAATGTGATTTACAGTGTCCACGAAGGCAGATGGAAATGTTTACCTCAAAGGAGTTCAGTAAAGGAAACAAAAACAGTTAAACTTCTTGATATGAAACCACCCCGCATCGGGTACTGTCGTCCGAACGCACGACCTCCAAATTACTCAGGGCGGACCCGAAACGCTGCTAGCGACAGTCCTTCTATAAGCAAGCACAAATATACAATGATAGCCTGATGAACAGAAAGGAAACTTTCAAGTAAAAGAAATAAAAACGCAAGTCATCAGATTACGCACTGACAGCGTAGACAACATAGTTTAAGTAAGTCGTCAAAAAAGAAGGTAACCGGACTGGGCAGCTAGCCCCACGTATACATGACTTCAAAGGAGGTCAGCAGTCAATCGAGACTCAGTTTCAGATTACGCCAGGAGGCGAAAAGGTGAATACTTAACAGTCACGCGGCACGGAAAACATACGAAGAAGGAAGAGACGAAGTTAGCAGACGAACTTCAACTAAGTTAAACACAAGCTTGGCTTGGGAGTATAGCCCATCAAGATACATGCAACAAGATTGGCCCACGTAAGGCGTTTAAGCATGCGGGATCCAAATAACTAAGGAAGCGACTTGGCGATTTATGCACAACGTTCTGGGGAAAAAAATTGATGTCACGAATAATAACACATTGAACATAAAAAATTACAAAACGCCAATAATTTAAAACACACAATCAAATCTCGACTGGAAGCTCCCCTAGTCGAATGACCAGACTCAGGAACCAGAAACAACTTCTATAGGATGCTGAACCGAGTTAGATATAGAACCAGCAAGAAATAAACACCCTCAGGAGAAGAACCAGTCACAACTGTCACGCTCAGATCGGCTGGAGGGCGGAGGGGGAGGGGAGGGGGGGCGCAAGACCTGTTTTCAAGAATGCCACTTGGTCTCGGCATCGAAGCGACGAACTAAAATTAGCACCCAAAGCCACTGTGCGATGACAAACAGTGGAAAAACTTGGAGCCGCCAGGAGATTTGTAGATGACGGTGACCCATCACTCGCCTCCATATCTACATCTACATCCACATCCATACTCCGCAAACCATCTGACGGAGTGTGGCGGAGGGTACTTTGAGTACCTCTATCGGTTCACCCTTCTGTTCCAGTCCCGTATTGTTCGTGGAAAGAAAGATTGTCGGTACGCCTCTGTGTGGTTTCTAATCTCTCTGATTTTTTCCTAATGGCCTCTTCGCGAGATATACGTAGGAGGGAGCAATATACAGGGTTATTACAAATGACTGAAGCGATTTCACAGCTCTACAATAACTTCATTATTTGAGATATTTTCACAATGCTTTGCACACACAAACAAAAACTCAAAAAAGTTTTTTAGGCATTCACAAATGTTCGATATGTGCCCCTTTAGTGATTCGGCAGACATCAAGCCGATAATCAAGTTCCTCCCACACTCGGCGCAGCATGTCCCCATCAATGAGTTCGAAATCATCGTTGATGCGAGCTCGCAGTTCTGGCACGTTTCTTGGTAGAGGAGGTTTAAACACTGAATCTTTCACATAACCCCACAGAAAGAAATCGCATGGGGTTAAGTCGGTAGAGCGTGGAGGCCATGACATGAATTGCTGATCATGATCTCCACCACGACCGATCCATCGGTTTTCCAATCTCCTGTTTAAGAAATGCCGAACATCATGATGGAAGTGCGGTGGAGCACCATCCTGTTGAAAGATGAAGTCGGCGCTGTCGGTCTCCAGTTGTGGCACGAGCCAATTTTCCAACATGTCCAGATACACGTGTCCTGTAACGTTTTTTTCTCTGAAGAAAAAGGGGCCGTAAACTTTAAACCGTGAGTTTGCACAAAACACGTTAACTTTTGGTGAATTGCGAATTTGCTGCACGAATGCGTGAGGATTCTCTACCGCCCAGATTCGCACATTGTGTCTGTTCACTTCACCATTAAGAAAAAATGTTGCTTCATCACTGAAAACAAGTTTCGCACTGAACGCATCCTCTTCCATGAGCTGTTGCAACCGCGCCGAAAATTCAAAGCGTTTGATTTTGTCATCGGGTGTCAGGGCTTGTAGCAATTGTAAACGGTAAGGCTTCTGCTTTAGCCTTTTCCGTAAGATTTTCCAAACCGTCGGCTGTGGTACGTTTAGCTCCCTGCTTGCTTTATTCGTCGACTTCCGCGGGCTACGCGTGAAACTTGCCCGCACGCGTTCAACCGTTTCTTCGCTCACTGCAGGCCTACTCGTTGATTTCCCCTTACAGAGGCATCCAGAAGCTTTAAACTGCGCATACCATCGCCGAATGGAGTTAGCAGTTGGTGGATCTTTGTTGAACTTCGTCCTGAAGTGTCGTTGCACTGTTATGACTGACTGATGTGAGTGCATTTCAAGCACGACATACGCTTTCTCGGCTCCTGTCGCCATTTTGTCTCACTGCGCTCTCGAGCGCTCTGGCGGCAGAAACCTGAAGTGCGGCTTCAGCCGAACAAAAATTTATGAGTTTTTCTACGTATGTGTAGTGTTTCGTGACCATATGTCAATGAATGGAGCTACAGTGAATTTATGAAATCGCTTCAATCATTTGTAATAGCCCTGTACTGCTTGACTCCTCGGTGAAGGTTTGTTCTCGAAACTTCAACAAAAGCCCGTACAGAGCTATTGAGCGTCTCTCCTGCAAAGTCTTCCACTGGACTTTATCTGACATCTTCGTAACGCTTTCGCGATTACTAAATGATCCTGCAACGAAGCGCACTGCTCTCCGTTGGAACTTCTCTATCTCCTCTATCAACCCCACCTGGTACGGATCCCACACTGGTGAGCAATATTCAAGCAGTGGGCGAACAAGTATACTGTAACCTACTTCCTTTGTTTTCGGATTGCATTTCCTTTGGATTCTTCCAATGAATCTCAGTCTGGCATCTGCTTTACCGACGATTAATTTTATATGATCATTCCATTTTAAATCACTCCTAATGCCTACTTCCAGATAATTTATGGAATTAACTGCTTCCAGTTGCTGACCTGCTATATTGTAGCTAAATGATAAAGGATCTTTCGTTCTATGTATTCGCAGCACATTACACTTGTCTACATTGAGATTCAGTTGCCATTCCCTGCACCATGCGTCAATCCGTTGCAGACCCTCCTGCATTTCAGAACAATTTTCCATTGTTACAACCTCTCGATATACTACAGCATCATCCACAAAAAGCCTCTGTGAACTTCCGATGTTATCCACAAGCTCATTTATGTATATTGTGAGTAGTAACGGTCCTACGACACTCCTCTGCGGCACACCTGAAATCACTCTTACTTCGGAAGACTTCTCTCCATTGAGAATGACATGCTGCGTTCTGTTATCTAGGAACTCTTCAATCCAATCATACAATTGGTCTGACACTCCATATGCTCTTACTTTGTTCATAAACGACTGTGGGGAAGCGTATCGAACGCCTTGCGGAGGTCAAGAAACACGGCATCTACCTGGGAACCCGTGTCTATGGCCCTTTCAGTCTCGTGGGCAAACAGCGCGAGCTGGGTTTCACACGATCGTCTTTTTCGAAACCCATGCTGATTCCTACAATCTCCATAAAAGTCATTATACTCGAACATAAAACGTGATCCAAAATTCTACAACTGATGGACGTTAGAGATATAGGTCTATAGTTCTGCACATCTGTTCGGCGCCCCTTCTTGATAACGGGGATGACCTGTGCACTTTTCCAATCCAATGGAACGCAACGCTCTTCTAGAGACCTACGGTACACCGCTGCAACAAGGGGGGCACGTTCCTTCGCGTAGTCTGTGTAAAATCTGTTCGGCCAAAGGAATAATGTGGCCGCTGTCCTTTCCGGTGCAGGTCCCTGGTGTCCGGAAGATGCTCAGTCAGACCAACTTGGAAGTCCCGTGGGTGGCAGGACAAACAGCCGGCCCGTTGCCCTGCAGATCCGCGTTGTCCTTGCTGCTTCACCGACTGCCTCTCCGGGAAATCGGCGTCAACGCCACTCGCAGGTGACGTGCCATGCCCCCTTCACGCAGTGTCCCATGACACATGGCGCGATTTATCGATCGTGCAACGCTTCAACTATTAAAGCGCCTTTTCAGTAAATTCGCAATTTATTCCAGTATTAATCCGGTTGTTTCAGTCCCCGATCACGGCTCCGTCGATTGGTACTTGTCATCGGGCACTTTCTGTTTCCTTCTGCATTTCTCGTATCAAATATTCTTTACGCAACACCCCACATGGTCAAACACAACATGAAGCATTAAGCCTGGTTCCCACCTATTATTTGGTATAAAACATATAATTACCGACCGTTCACGCGTTCGATACAGGGATACGGATCCTGTACACCTCCCGTAAACTCGATCCTCCTCACCCGCTCGTCTCCCCGATCCTCTCCCACCCCCGCCCACTGCCGCGCCTGTATTCCCACGTCCCACCCGGTCTCCATCTCTCAACCCTCCTTACCCTCTCCCAAGGTGGCTTCCGCCAGCTCCCCCTCCCTGATGATGTCCTGCTTCCCTGCATCTACCCCTGCTATCAACTTTGATCCTCCCCCCCACCTCCTGTGTCCTATCCTTTAGGCACCCTCCCTTCCCTTCTCTTTCCTTTCCCCCCTCCCTCCTCCCCTCTCCCCCGGGCTTCCCCTCCCCCTTCCTCCCTCCCCCTCTCTCCTTTGCCCATGGCATCTCTGCTCTCCCCTCTCCCATTCCCCTTCCCCTTCCTCCTCCTCCACCTCCTCTCTTGGCAGGTCCCCGGACTCGTACACGCTCAGTGAACATTCGCGCGCCGGAGATCATCGCCCTCAGTGTTTCGTGTGTGTGCCTTCGTTTGTGTGTAGTGTTGTTCGCCGTCACGCCACCACCGTTCACGTGCCGTCGCCATCATCCATGTTCTGTGCATCGTGTCGCCCAATGTTAGTGATGTTTCTCGACCAGCGTGAACGGCTCCATGTTTTTTCGATTTTTAGTGTCTACATTTTTTGCCCACCGTTTTTACTGTCTACTCTGTGCCACCTTTATGTACTACTTGTTGTCCAACTCGAGGCTGAAGAGCGGCGTATTGTGCTGCTGCCAGCCCACCTTTGTATAAGGTGTTAAAATCACAATAAAGAAAAAAAAAGCCTTCTATACACTTTATCTGTCTATACTCGTTTGACAGCCGACAATTGGCCAACAGGCTTGCCGCAGTGGTACCAACGGTTCCTGTCAGATCACCGAAGTTCAGCGCTGTCGGGCTAGGCTGGCACTTGGATGGGTGACCTTTCGGTCTGCCTAGCGCTGTTGGCAAGCGGGGTGCACTCTCCCCTTGCGAGGAAAACTGAGGAGCTACTTGATTGAGAAGTAGCGACTCCGGTCTCGGAAATTGACATACGGCCGGGAGAGCGGTGTGCTGACCACATGCCTCTCCATAGACGCATCAAGTGACGCCTATGGTCTGAGGATGACACGGCGGTCGGTCGGTCGGTACCGCTGTGCCTTAGTGCCCTGATCGGGAGGAGAGCCCACTAGTGACTAGATCCACAATCCAGATCTGCTTGCGTTCCAGTGTCGCGACTTGTGCGGGTGGGGTGTTTATCGACGCAAATCGCTTAAACTCTGTTCCTCATCGCCAAAGTCAAAGCAGCACTTTCATAACAACTCTCTTCTTCAAGATGTGACCGAATGTCCCTAGTTCAGTTTGGATGCTGTTGAGTGTCAACCATTTCCAAGAGAGAAGATCAGACCCTGCAAGCTTCATCGTTGCGTCTTTGTCTCACCGTCTGTCCAAATTCCACTAAGGTGACTTTCAGCAGACTGGATCCACAAGTAACACTGATTCAGTAGAGTAAAAGAAACAAAATAGTGTCATACAGCATTGTTGGGTGGGAGTTCCCCAGGGGAAGTCCAGCCATCTGAGCATAAAAGAATTTTTGTCTCCGCGGTGTGCGCGAGTTGAATCGTAGCAACAACTATTGTGTGTAGTGTGGAGCCATGACGAGATACTGCCAGTGGAGAGTGTGAAACACGGCACACAGCTAATCTTCCCGAATAACACCAACGGGGCCAGGTCGTCTTAACGTCCCTACTTGACGGACTGATCACTAGCAGTAAAGTCACATGCCGTCAATACGGTGGGTCGCTGCAGAAAAGATTTTAATTTGTGATTCTTCAGTTTCTCCCGGCGTATTTCTTGCTCGAACCGTCCACGGGTGTACTGCCGGTCCATAGTGTCCAACGGGCACAATATTTCGGCGATCAGACATGTCGCCATCGTCAGGTGCGGTGACGACTGAGCTCCAGAGGTCGGATGGCCGTTCTAAATCCCCTCCCCCTGCAATCCCCTCCCCCTGCGGGGCGTTCTCTCCGTGGCCGCGCGTCAGTGGTCGCTGAGAGGCTGGCGATGGCGTCTCTGATGGCGTCGGTGTAATTGCCTCGTCCGCCCTGGTCGCCCGTTCGTTTTCTTTGCTGAGCGTCTCTTTAATTAGACTCAATGCTGGTTCACATGCCTCAGCAGGCCATCAGTACTGAAGGTTGTGGATTAATTGCCCACTGAGGCCAATCAATTACATGAATGCGTCGTGTCTATTCTTTCGCACATGTCCGAAAGAACAGACACCACGCATTCATATGATTTCTCTAGTGTGATGCACATTATTGGCATGTGTAACCTCACCAGCCACCTACCGACGCTGACTTTGAAAGTAATGTGGAAGAGACAGCCAGGCAAATGTGTCATTGGTCCATGCTGGGTATAAAAGACAAATCCGGGGTAGGTTCTGCATTGTAACACTTTCTGTTGCTGACCTTATTGTATGAGCCAGTTCTCTCCGTGTCGAAGCCACGTTTCAATCTGATCTCTGCAAGTGAAGTTGTGTGCGAGAGACGTTATTTGTTAACATGAGTCAGGTGGCGAGTAGTTGCCGAAAGGACTACTCTTTTATGGTTAAAGAAACAGTAATCGGAGTGTATGAACCGCTGCCTACATTGGACGGAAGTTTCAGTGTGAACATTGCTCCAGATTCTTTCCAGACTCCAAGGTGATTGTTGTATTGTTGTGGCTGTGGAGAAGTCGTCATTGTTCCGTAGATATTTGTCTTCGTACCTTCCAGGGTAGAGCCACGCGGAGTGGCCGCACGGTTTGAAGCGCCATGTCACGGAATGCGCTGCCCCTCCCAGTGGAGGTTCGAGTCCTTCATCGGGCATGGGTGTGTGTGTCGTTCTTGGCATAAGTTAGTTTACGTCGTTTTAAGTAGTGTGCAAGTTTTGCGGCCGATGTCATCAGCAGTTTGGTCCCTTAGGAATTCACACAGATTTGAACATTTGATTTGCAGGTTACCATGCTTTAACACGTTGACTACCGTGTGGCCGCCAGCGGCCATAAAAGCCTCAGGCCTAACGCCGTGTCTTGGGTATTAATAATCGCTTCAGCCGTATTTTGGTCTTTTGTTACTGTAAGGCTACTGGTTTCGTGGCGTTAAAGCCACATCTTCAGGTGGCATATGATTAAAATATTAAAGCGGAAAAGCTCGGAATCTTGTTTCCCAGTCTTCGTTGACTGTCAAATACAAAACCTACAAGGTTGTCTGCTAACGCCGTGTGCCTGGCCTGATGGTAAAACATCCATCACTAAGTGCTCCGCTCGAGATGCTAATCCACACATAATGGAGTCCCTATATTTGTTGCGACAAGTTCAAAATTTTGTTTATGCGGCGTAGTTCGAGACACGTGAAAAACTGCCCCAGAACAGTTGTTTCTACCCCCATTTCGAGCATGTGCGCGTGGCGCAGGAACATTCTTAGAATGTAATTCAGAATTACGAAGTTCTAAACTTTATTTCCGCTGGAGAGGCGCCACTGCCATAAAAGGGGACTTCTGAAAAAGTGAATTTCCAGATGTACTAGCTTGCGGATTTTAGGATGCTTTCCCTGATAGATTTCAAAGTGGCTCTGAGCACTATGGGACTTAACATCTTTGCTCATCAGTCCCCTAGAACTTAGAACTACTTAAACCTAACTAACCTAAGGACATCACACAACACCCAGCTATCACGAGGCAGAGAAAATCCCTGACCCCGCCGGGAATCGAACCCGGGAACCCGGGCGTGGGAAGCGAGAACGCTGCCGCACGACCACGAGATGCGGGCGATAGATTTCATTGGAACTTTAACCATACATAGCGATTGATATAAAACTGGGCTTTTAGAGTATTCATTCGTTTCATCTCCAGCATTCTGAGAGCTATCCGTTACGCTTTGTCTCTCCAGCCAGTTCTAATCACTTTTGGTTTGGTCCATAGTCCTCATCCACAGCTGATTTCGTTTCTTCCTAACACAGTAAACACTGTTGATTTATACGGTTGTTAGTTCTTCGTACTGTAATGTGGTGAATTTTAGCTTATTAAGTCCCACTATCCTTCAAGTTACAAAGTTTTCAGTTCATGCTGGTTGCTGTAGCACCAGCCACGAACGATTTCGGTTTTGCGCATGTCGTGGCACAGGCGGGCATTGGATTGTTGAGGATTCCAAACGACAGTTGCGGTACGCGCATGCGCGTGCTGTCTGCTTGAAGAAAGTGTATGTCCTGCAAATTATGTCTGTCGCTTGGTTCTGCGGAGTTTATCACTTACCACCACTGTCGGCGATGACAACTCGCGACAAATGGAACAAAAGTTCGCTAAACAAATCGCTGGGATCACATTAAATGCTCGCATTAATTGCGGCATTAACAGCAGAGCGCTCAAAATGCTTCATAATGCTACCGAAAGCTTATTGGCTTTAGGAGAACGCGTTACGTAGGTACGCAGAACAAGCCTAAACTGCAGCGCCATCGTCCATCACTCCAACTTCGGTCAAGACGCTGACATCATATGAGTAGCCTTGTACCACTGTTAGTGCACTGCGAAAACTTCTAATTGGGGCGAGAGAAAACCGTTTCCCATACAACGGCATATGATGTGGCGTGTGAATCCTCTATGTAGGTGGACTGATTTTGTAAGGGCGAGCTTAATATTAACCCTAGTACTTGATTAATATAGAGGCATCACCTTGTATAAGTAGTGGTAGTAGAAGAAGAAGTAGAAGTAGAAGTAGAAGTAGTAACAGCAGCAGTAGCAATGGTAGTAATATTAGCAGCAGTAATAGCAGTTATTGTTCTTGTATTCATCCACGGGTACATAAACAAGAACATTGACTCTATCGTCATATTAGCTTTTAAGAATAAAAAGCGCAATTCATATACAGTCAGATTACATAGAAAGCTAATTTGGCAAGACGGGACAGACAGTGGATCGTAGCACCGCTCGGAGTGGCCGTGCGGTTTGAGGCGCCTTGTAAAGGATTGCGCGGCCCCTCCCGCCTGAGGTTCGAGTCCTTCCTCGGGCATTGGTGTGTGTGTTGTTCTTAGAATAAGTTAGTTTAAGTAGAAGAAGTGTGTAAGTCTAGGGACCTATGACCTCAGCAGTTTGTTCCCTTAGGAATTCACACACATTTGAACAGTGGATCATAGCGTAATATGCAGCAGAAAAAGGGTGAGTGGTTTCCTGTTTACTCAGGATCTGTTCTTGCAACATTGCACTTGCAGCGCACGAAACGATTACACTTACAGATCAATACAACAAGCGGTTCAGAGGTAACAGATATCGACCCATACTCAAACGCGTTTACTAATACGTAGTGTAGTTTCCACGGGTGGCAATGCAGGCGTTGACTGTGGCATCCAGTCGATCGTACAGATGGCGAATACTATCCTGGGATACGACATTACGCGCCCGCTCGACCTATTCATGTACTGTAGTTCTGTAAGAGGTTTGGTTGACGACTCACACGGGTTACTTCTTGTTCCATCATGCCTCACATATTCTCTATTGGTGACAAGTCCTCACACTGTGCTGGCCACTAAAGTTGGTGCAAGGCCTGCAGAGCACGTTGAGTTTCATGGGCGGTACGTGGCCGAGCGTTACCCTACTGGAACAACGTCACCTTCCAGTTGCAAAAATCTCTAAAGAAGGGGTCTAACAACAGGAAATGAGAAGTTGTTAGTGTCCTCCCCAGAGCTGTAGCTTATCGTACCCCATACCATAAGGCCTGGGCTCGAGCCATTGTGTCTTAACGAATGCCCTCTACGAAACAGCGCTCACACTGACTCGAATACATAACGAAGAGGTACTGAACAGAAATGGGAAAACGAGAAGTATATGGAACAATCTGAGTAAAGAATGGAATACGAGCATGTTGTTAGGGCGCGTCTGAGGTTTTAAGAAATTATCGAACGATAATTGTATAACAGCCGCAGTGTTCAGTAACTTCCAACATGGATGAAAAGCATTAAGGAAGAGTTATTTAAGAACGAAAGAAATGGGAACTGCAGTGAAGCCAAAGCGAAATTATTTGTAGGCAAAATGTGAAGAAATTGAAAATAAACATAGCAGTTAGAAAGACATAATAGCACAAAGAGAAATCAGAACAACCTTTGATGAAATCAAAAGCAAAGTCGACGACACTAAGGATGCAAGATGAATTACTGTGTTACGTTCCATTTACGAGGGATTGGAACTGCCTGATGACGTGACAGAAAAGGAACCGGGCTGTGATACGGAAAACGTATGGGGTTCAGTGTTAGAGACAGGACTTAATAGATCTTCAAATAAGGCCAAAGAAATATACAACTTCAGTTAGAATGTCTAAAATTATTCGACGAAATATCAATCAAACGGCTATTCGAATTCTTTCGTATGTCTCCGTGACATACCATCAGACTATTGAAAAAATCACCCACAAATCCCAAAGACAGCAATGACGGATAGGTGCAAGAACTATCAGATCGGCTTAACATCTCATACATCCAAGTTGCTCACAAAGATAATATACAGAAGAACGGAAAAGAAAACTGAGGATCTGTTAGATGGCAATCAGTTTGGCTTTGGGGAAGGTAGAGACATCAGAGTGGCACTTCTTACGCTATGCTTTATTGCTAGAGGCAAGACTTTAAGAAATTCAAAACACTTTCATGGGATTTTTCGACCTAGAAAAAGCGTTCGATAACGTAAAATGATGCAAAATTTTCAAAATGCTCAGGAAAATAGGTATAAACTATAGCACAAAACTGGCGATATAAAATATATACAGAAAACAAAAGGGAAAAAAAGAATGGAAACCCAAGAACAAAGTCTTCGCATTAAAAAGAGTGTAAGACATGAAATCAGCCTTTGACCCCAGCTGTTCAATTCATACATAGGAGAATTAATGACGAAGGTAATAGAAAGTGTTAGGTGTGAGACAAAAACTTCGGATGAAAGGATGTCAGTAATTCGCTGATGATATTGATCTCCTCGGTGAAAGATGAGAAAAGTTACAGAGCCTCTTGAATGGAATTAATAGTCTAATGACTATAAATTATGGACTCAGAATAAATCGAAGGAAGACAGAAATAATTAGTAGAAACGAGATTAACGATGAAGTTAACATCAAAACTTGTGACTGCGAGGAAGATGAAGTGAAGATATCCCGCTACCATTGAAGTAAAATACATTATGGGAGAATCACAGAAGACGTAGGAAGCAGAGCCGCAAAGACAAAAGGAAGTCATCCCTAACCAAAGAAGTCTTATAGTGTCAAATATCGGCTCTAATGTCAAGAAGATTTTTTTGAGAATGTAGTTTGGAGCACAGAAGAAGCTCGAAGCATTTGAGATGCTATGGAACGACTATTAAAATTATGTGGGCTGTTAAAATAACAAATGTAGATCTTATCTGCAAAGTTGATGAAGAAAGGAACTTATGAAGAAAGTGCCAAGAAGAAGCAACAGAATAACAATAATTGTTTTAAGACTCAGGCAAAAATATGCATCATACCTGAGAGAACTGTACAGGATAAAGACTATAGGTTAAGATAGATATTGTACTGCCGGTCGTTGTGGCCGAGCGGTTCTAGGCGCTTAGGTCTGGCACCGCGCGACCGCTACGATCTCACGTTCGAATCCTGCCTCGGGCATGGATGTGTGTTATCTCCTTAGGTTAGTTAAGTTTAAGTAGTTCAAGGTTCTAGGGGACTGATGACCCATCCCATAGTGCTCAGAGCCATTTGAACCATTAGATATTGTACTGCATCAAACAAATAAGTGAGGACGTGGATAAAAGTGCTACTTTGAGAGGAATAGGTTCGGTTAGGAGAGGAAACTCGTGGTGAGCCGCATCAAATTAGTCAGTAGACCGACGACCCGAAAATAAAAATTGTCAATTTGGCAATAGAGTGAAGTTTTGGGTAAAATTGCAGAGGCAGATCAACGCATGACTACAGTATGCAAATTCAAGTAGATGTAGGCTGCAGTAGCTATCCAGACATGCAGAGGCTGCACAGGTTAATTTACCGTCAAGAGCTGCATCAAACCAGTTTCTGGGGTGCAGACTAAAACAAAAGCGTGAGTTGGTGAGTGTGTGTGTGTGTGTGTGTGTGTGTGTCTGTCTGTTTCTTTCTTTGTTTGTTTGTTTGTTTTATATTTACATCGTACCATGAAAATGACTCTATCGTTTCGGGAGAGGGCCTCTGCTAGAATACATTGATATTGTGTGTGAGGCTATCTTTTTTATAGTGTCTGTGACAATGTTTCCATTGAGTCCTCTGGTGTCCATAGGTGTGAAAAATGTGTCAAGTTACGTGTAGACACATTGAGTTATTTCTGATGTTATTTCTGATACTAACGGCACAGAAGTCTCGTGTTCCGCATGTTTTTGATAGAAAATTGACGGCAAAGAAACGCAATTTACTATCAATTTAATCACGCTTATGACAAGTATCTGCATTCAATACTACGTAGCCGCGCTGCGCAGTTGTGCAGTGGTTAGAATTTGCAATTCCGAATCTACGTGTAGTTTTATTTCTTTAATTTTATGATTTTAAAGTACCCAATAATGTTGCAGTATAGACTGATTCTTAAAAGATACAAATCCCCCAATAGTTTCTTTAAAGTTGAACATTACAGTAACTGAGCGTCAGAAGTGTTGATAATTAGTAATAATCAGTTAAAAATAAATTACCTGTCACAAGACTGGTGTAACTACAATGTGAATGTGTTAGACACACACAATACATTCAGTAACGTCGTACAAAGCAATATTTTAAATACATACATACTCACCAAAATGGTCGCAGTATCCTTCCTCCAACTGAAAACGTTTAGTGATCCGCTGGATGTCTGAAATCTTCTCAGTGTAGCAGCATTCACAGTTACAAGAGCAGCGTGGAAGCCCGCTTCCACTTTGTGCACATACATCGGCGAAATATTATAATCGCGCTCCTTCAAGTGTCTTCCTAGAAATAAGTCCAAGGAATTTTGATCAGACGAACGAGAATGCCGTAATGTGGATCCTCAGCGAGAAATTCATTTCCCGGCAAAGGCTCTGCTTAAATACTGTTACAGATTTCTTTCAAATAATGTGCAGCATGATGTTGGAACTTCAGTCTGTGGTGAGTCTTCTATTGCTTCAGGCGGACTGTTTGTGAGGAATGATTGATACATTCGTTCACTTACCCTGCCCGGCAATCCGTAGGGACCCAAGATACTGCCTTCCTAAAATCCATCCCGTACGTTAATGCTAAAGCAGACTTGATAGCCGCTAACATGACACCAGCGGTTGGCTTCTTGAATATACCCTCACTTGTGAACATAGCTTCATTATACACTTTAAAAGTGGGGCACTAGAAACGACTGTACCGACTTTACTGTGTGAAATAAATGCACAGTTTTTGTACAAGAAGTACTGTAATTGCTGTGTAAAGATTAAGAAGCCAGATTCCGTATTACGCAGTCTTAAATTAGAAAACAAATAAGAGTTGCTCCTAAACCTTTAAACCACCTGGCGATCTCGAGTACTCCCACGGAACCCTCTACCCACTGCACTAACTGACTAGCTGGTCGGTTTGTTGGCTAAATAGCACAGCCACATTGTATTAAAGTGCGCGTCATTTATTATGGCGGCCGAGTTTAGGTTCGTTCTGCGCATCTGACGTCACAAATCACAGTCAGCCAATGAACAGAGAACGACGTTGCCAGATCTCGACTGCAGTGCAGAGCACGGACGAGTGTCTTCAGTTTTAGAAACGTTCAGTCATAAATGAAGTAATTGAACAAAAGCAATGTCTTGATAGCAGACTTTCTTTTATAGAAAGTTTGGAAAAAGCATTCTTTGCACCAATTGCTTCATATTCTATTAATTAATTAAACCAAACAAACAATAAGCCTCCTAATTCAGGCGATAGCAAGGAAAGGTGTTTGTATCAGTCTCACGAACCGCTCTTTTGCAATAAAGAACAGCGGTAATTGTTTATTTCCTATTGTACTTCGACGAAACGTGAGTAATACATAGTCATCCCAACAGTGTTTGTCAGTATTTTGCATACGGTTAGAGTGCTCCAGGAGATCCCTGAAACGCGGAGCTGCGTTAGCGTAATGCATAAGGTGTTAGGCTGCTAATCGGAAGATTCTGAGTTCAAGCCTTTTTGCTTACTTAATATTTTATTTATTTAAAAACAATAGCGAAGTGTCTTACTTAATGAATTTTATTCGTTTGAATGTAATGTTTTGAAATTTCCTGTGCTTTGTCTCTTCATTATAATCATAATAAGTTTCCAGTTTTTCTAATTTTCTCCTCCAATATTTCTTTTCACAGCAATTAAAAACAATGAAAAGGCACACTGCAATATTCATGTTATCTGTTTTGTTTGTATATCTTCTCTTCCACAGTCGCCGTTTTACTATTCATATTGAGATATATTCTTTTGCGACAGCATTAAAAGTATTATTTAGAGCAGAATTTCGGCTCGTACGTTGTCGAGCTATTTGATTGTGTGACGAAATTCTTTGCTTCGCTGCTTTGGCAACATCATATTCAATGTTTTAGTCGACTGATCTATGTTTTGGCAAGTATTTGCTGTCCGTTGTGACAAACACAAAATGTTTGTGCACTGTACCTCATTGGCAATATATTGTAGTTTTATGTTTTATTACGTCCACAATTCAGTTTTGTGTACTTCGCCGACTTCGTTTTAATCAGAACGTTTTAGAAAAAAGCGAAATAACTCTGGTATAAAAAAGTTTTGTTACAGTTGCTAAAGATAGAATATTTCCCAATTTATAAACACTGTTTATGTTATAAAGGGTGTTCATTTTAACTGGGGACATTGAAATCTCTTGAAAACGACACACAGAGCCAAAAGAAATCCTAATGAAAATTAGTTCCTCCCGGAAGGGGACATCCAATTATAACAAATTTGACCACAAATTCCTCGGATTTGATATCATTGGATGTCCCCCTCGGAGAAAAAAAAATTAGTTGTAAATTTGTTTGATCCGGTGTGTAGATTTGCGGATATTTCAATGTCTCCAATTAAAATGAACACTCTGTATAGTTAGAACCATGAACGACTGCGGTCGATTTAAGGCTCGTTCTACGCGCCTGACGTCACGCATCCTCTGACAGCCAATGAGTGTTCAGTAGTTTTCTGAACGGTCTGCTGGGAATGTCTTGGCGAGTGCGAGTGTTAAATGTGATTGTAGTTATTCTTTGGTGAATTTTTATCGCATTTGTTGCAAGTTGTCATGGCTGATAATGGTGGTAAGCGACAAACTCTCCATAAACAGGCGAGGGACATAATTTACCGGATACACGCTTTCTTCAAGCGCGAAGCAGAAAACGGTGGACCTATCACGGATGTCGCCAGATCTCAGGAACGCACTGCAGAAGCGACAGGCGTTAGCTTGAGAACCGTTCAGCGGATTGCCAATGGAGGAAAATTATCTACGGAGACCTGTGGAAGCCCACTTTTCAGATCGCCAGGGAAATATCGCACTCGTAAGAGGACTGTAACTAATGTAGATAATGTCGACAAAGATGTTCTAAACGAGAAGTGCTCAACATGTACAACACAGGCGAATTTCCTACTGTAAAAAAAAATCACTGTGAAAATGCATGAAACCATAAATTTTAAATTTTCAATGAATAGAATACTTAAAAACATTGTATTCAAATATGTACATACAAATGACGGAAGAAAGTTTTTAATGGAACGTTGTGATATCGCTGCTTCAAGGGCACAGTTTTTAAGACGTATTATTGAAGTAAGAAAATCCGAGAATAAGAACATTTTTTTCTTGGACGAAACATGGGTAAACCAAAATCACACAGGGAAAGCGTGTTGGAAAATGAGTGATGGTTCGGGTTGGTTTAAAGTACCAGTTGGTAAAGGTGGACGAATAATTGTGCTTCACGCTGGTTCTGCTTCCGGATTCATTCCAGAAAGGAAACTAGTGCTCCGGGCAAAAAAGAGAAATTCAGGGGATTATCATTCCGAAATGAACCCGGAGACATTTAAATTGTGGTTTAGGAATCAGTTTCTCCCTTACTTGCCTGCAAACTCGGTGATTGTAATGGACAATGCGAGTTATCACTCTGTTGTTGTTGACAAGACACCCACAACAAGTACAAAAAAAGCCGATATCGTGTTATGGCTTGCAAGTAACAATATACCACATACTGCCAACCAAACTCGTGCTGAATTGTTGAATCTTGTAGTGCTTCATAAGCCTCGCACAAAAGTTTATGAAATCGATTGTATTGAACAGGAACATGGACACACAGTTTTGCGTTTGCCACCGTACCATTGTCAATACAATCCGATAGAGTTAATTTGGGCACAAGTGAAAGTGTATGTCGCAGAACGAAACGTGACATTTAAAATTGGCGATACAGAAAGGCTTCTGCACGAAGCACTTGACAGAATTACTCCTTCAGCATGGGCTGAATGTGTTTGGCATGCACAAAGGCTACAGGAGGAGGACATGGACAGGGAAATTGTAACTGACAATCTGCTTGAACCCATCGTCATCACTCTAAGACCTGATGATTCGGACTGCGACACCGACTACAGCGATGCAGAAGACAATCGCAGCGATTGACAACAATGAAAGGTAAGGCACATACACAATAATACTCACGTTCTCTTTCTTGTTTTTGTTCCACAGTTGCAGTTTTACCAATGGTATTGAAATACATTCCTCTTCTGCAACTGTAATAAGCGTCTTATTTAGACCAGACGCGTTTTTCTCTTTTGAAGCATCTTCAGTGGACAGCATTTTGTCTCCTCCATTGCCAAGTCACCTTTCGTAGTTTTGTGCTGAGGTAACACAATATTCAGCGTTTGTGTCGGCCGATCAGTGTTTTAGCAAATAAATGCTCTTTGTGTGTGCCACACACAAAAATTATATTTGACATAGCTCAGAGCACTGATACACAGTATATCAAGTCCTAATGTTTTTGTAAGTCCACAGTTTTGTTTAACGTATTTTGTGTACTTCCTTTTGATTGATTGAAGTGCTTTAAAATAAAGTCAAACGCGCCCGGTGTAAATAAAACTTTTATTACAGTCGCGAAAGACGGAATATTTCTCAATATTACATACGACACCAATCTGATACTTAAATTAAATGAGATATTGTTTCTGCGCGCTCTCCCCTAAACGTAAGTTTGCGAACTACACTACTACGGCGCTGCTTCTCTTGGCGCGTGCAACTGGCAACGCTGCAATCTCCCGAGTCTGGGCGGGCATGCGCGAGCCGCCAAGATAAATGATTGAACTATAAATGAAGATGCTTGTCGTTCATGTAAATACATGCTTGCTGAATTGTCTTCCTCTGAAGTCCAGTTTATACCGAAAGTGTCTAAGGGACAAAATTTTGTTTCAGGTATTTATTTATTAGTAGTATGACCAAACTTCGAAGCGTCCGAGAGCGTAAACTTTGATTCGCCCTCTACAGTACATAGTACAGTATCGTCTACCATGTGTTTCAAGGTAATTCGTAAAGTGAAGATGTACATGAGACCTAACTTATTGACATGGTGGTCACAAGTTATTCTTTACCGGGTTTCAGTGTGTAAGGTGGCAAATGGTGAACGTTTCAGCACCTGTCATGGCATTATCATCACACACCGTACAAAGTGAGAGCCGTCCTGTAATCTTAAATTTGCGGTCGTTTTTGCGATAACACATTCCGTCGATTCTCCTGGCTGTGAATTCTCCTGGCCCTGATGGCATCATTCGCTCGCGTGAAGCAGTCTGTTTACTTTGTGCTCTGAAAACAATTCCTGTTTTTCCGTGTACCGCACCGTTTCCGCTTCGAACTGCAGCTGTACAAAGGCTTCCGGAGGCTCCAGCGGCGTATCGCTTGTGTTGTTTCAGGCTGAGCGGTTGTTTGCTGTCCATCTGCGCGAGCGAAGAGCACAAATGAAACGGTTTTCTTTTCGATGTGCAACTAGTCACAGAACGTCGATGTTGCATCATGGACATAAAACTCAACGTAGAGTTGTATCTATCGTGCGGGTCTGTTCCATCCGCGTACCTCGGCAGCTTCAGACTATTTTTTGGTTTTGCTTTCCTTGATATACTGGCCTCCAGAGCTTGTAATCTTACATAAAATATAGTTTTACGTAAATACATACCTGCACAGAAAGAGTACGTAATTGCATTTTTTAGAGAGCTGAAATTTCAAGACGTCATCATTTATTTTAACATATGGCATGATAAATAAACGAGATGTTTCTAATTACACTATTTCTTAGGTGTCATCATAAGCAATAAATGAAAACATGGATATTATTAAAATCTACATATTTATCCGCAAGCTCTTAAGGAAATGAGTAACCACTTTAGAAAGACGACTGTCTTCAATAAAAGAAGAAGAATCTGACTGCGGGATGAGGTAACCAATATTCATAAAAAATTTGTAAATTCTGATCGTCCATGGTAAAATTTTTGACAGCTTCTGAGTCATAATCACATTCAAATGCAGGGGAATCGTAAACGTTGGCTGTGTATATATGTAGAGAAAAAGAGGGATGGTTAAAGCGGAGTCGAGTGATGCGGAAAATCGTATATCGTTCCAAATGCGTCATCGTAAAGCATGCCCTTGTAGGAATTTGAGTTTGTAATGCCGCTTGATACCCACCTTTCGTTTGTTGGGACACATTCCACATCTCTCGCCACGCCTGTTTTCATGGTTCTTGAATTCTCGTATGCCATCTGTGTATAGCAATTTCAAATGGAGCACAGTTCCCGTAGATGCCACTTGCTACGCTAAGTCGTCAACTTCGTCATTATGGCGGATGCCAGCTTGACAATTCACCCACAACAAACTGATTGTCTGCCATCTGCGTTTACAGCCAACATATTTCAGTACCACAACGAAAATTTAACGGCTGGTTATTTTATTCCATCTCCGATACTGAATTATTTTAAGAACACCCTGAGAGTCGGACACGATTGTTACCCTTCGAGAAGGAACTTGAAGATACAAACTTAATTGCTTCCAAGTTTCTCAGTCCCATCGTAGAAGGAGAAAAGCACATTTAGGTAATGTGAAGGCTTTACTGACTTGAATCTGAGAGTATAGAAAAGTATGTTTAGTATACTCCTCATGTGGAGCTTTGGATCCATCGGTATGCAATATGATTCTTATTAACGTTTAAAGGCCGGCCTGTGTGGCCGTGCGGTTCTAGGCGCTTCAGTCTGGAACCGCGTGATCGCTACGGTCGCAGGTTCGTATCCTACCTCGGGCATGGATGTGTGTGTGATGTCCTTAGGTTAGTTAGGTTTAAGTAGTTCAAAGTTCTAGGGGACTGATGACCACAGAAGTTAAGTCCCATAGTGCTCAGAGCCATGTAACGTTTAAAAATCCCCGAAGCGACGTGATGACGCTGCGACAAGTAATTTAACATAAGACACATGAAACTGCAAATGTCGAGAAGTACCGAGATGTGGATGACAAATGTTGAATGAGTGACGTCAGTAGATGACGTACCTAGCCGCACTTGCAGCGACTGAGCTTATTAGTCCATGCTGCCTGATCATTACAACCCAATTCTTCACGTAGGTGTGGTACCGAGTCTAAGTGCACGACCATAGGGCATGTGGATTGGCGTTCGAATCTTATGTTTGTCATGAAGTATTTGTTTATATTTTTCAGGAATTGGGCACTTTATGTTTACATTAAGGTAATACTGATTATTTCATTTACCAGTCTCGCTGACCCTGCTGGTTCATTGCGAAGCACAGTGCAAGAAGTCAATGAGCATAAGTTTACGAACTGCATCGCTATCAGTAAATGATCTACGTTTTATTTACTGAATGAAGCCCGTAAAAAAAGCAGTAGTTTTTGCTTGATTGCAGCGTCTACAATAATTTTGTAACTTCTGGGTTCACAATAGGTTACGTTTACAGAAGGTGTTCCAAAAAAAGAGTAGGCCGGAGGAGCGATGTGTGCTGCACTACCTCTTACCGGCCAGGGTAGTACCGAAAAGCACATCCGCTGCACTTGTGACGAGCTGCGTCCTCTGGTGACGTCATATGCACAACATTTGTCATCCACATTTCGATTATTTCCCGAGATTTGCAACCCCATTTGTCTTGTCTTAAATTACTTGTCTCAGAGTGTGACGATCGCCATTCTATTGTTCGTTTCATACGCTATAAGATACACGTTGAGGTGGCTAGCCAACAACAGATTAAAAAGGTAAAGTTCCCCTCTGCTATCGCTACAAGCTTATGTGCAATGGCTTGTACATGCTTCTAATTGTGTTAATAAAGTTATTTTCGGAGAGTCTTGTACCGCAAGGAAGCAAGGGAGAGGATGCTGTTATGGGTGGCCGGTATCCACTTTCTGCAGCGCAATTGCACACGTGGATTAAAAAGTTTCTCTATTTACATGGACAGTATACTTAATCTGAATAGAGTCTGTGTGTTGTGGTACAAGCTCACCAGTAATAGTCCTCTTGCAAACAATATCGGCAATGTTGCTATTACAAACTTTAGTCTCACTGCTAGTTCCGCCATAGGCACTAATCTGGTCGCTTTGTACTGTCTGTCTTAACCGCGACCGGAACGGTCGAGGGGTGGCCGAGAAAGCGCGGCGGGACCAAAGGGAGAGCGGCCGGCGAACAAAGAAACAAACGAACGGAAAGGACGGGCACGAAACAACGACAGACGATCGAGGGAGACCTTACGACGACAACACGCAAGAAGCAACGGGGTGACAGAGACAACCAAACGAATCCAAGACGTCCACTAGTAATGAAAACAAAAAACGGTAAACACGCTGTCATTTAGAATGAGATTTTCACTCTGCAGCGGAGTGTGCGCTGATATGAAACTTCCTGGCAGATTAAAACTGTGTGCCCGACCGAGACTCGAACTCGGGAGTTTTGCCTTTCGCGGGCAAGTGCTCTACCAACTGAGCTACCGAAGCACGACTCACGCCCGCTACTCACAGCTTTACTTCTGCCAGTATCTCGTCTCCTAACTTCCAAACTTTACAGAAGCTCTCCTGGGAAACCTTGCAGAACTAGCACACCCGAAAGAAAGGATATAGCGGAGACATGGCTTAGCCACAGCCTGGGGGATGTTTCCAGAATGAGATTTTCACTCTGCAGCGGAGTGTGCGCTGATATGAAACTTCCTGGCAGATTAAAACTGTGTGCCCGACCGAGACTCGAACTCGGGACCTTTGCCTTTCGCGGGCGAGGTTTCGCAGGAGAGCTTCTGTAAAGTTTGGAAGGTAGGAGACGAGATACTGGCAGAAGTAAAGCTGTGAGTACCGGCCCTGAGTCGTGCTTCGGCAGCTCAGTTGGTAGAGCACTTGCCCGCGAAAGGCAAAGGTCCCGAATTCGAGTCTCGGTCGGGCACACAGTTTTAATCTGCCAGGAAGTTTCACGCTGTCATTTGTCGAGGCGATATGTCAGGACGCATGCAACGATTAGACTCTTTGGCTGAGCTTTTTTTTCTTTTTTTTTCTTTTTTTTTTCTTTTTTGTGATTTTGATCGCCTTACACAAGGCGGGCTGTCAGCAGCAGAGTACGCTGCTGTTCAGCCTTGAGTTTTACAATAAGTAATACATAGAGGGGGCACAGAGAATACAATCAAAACGGCGGGCAAAACAATGTAGACACTAAAAAACAAAAAACATGGAGCCGTTCACGCTGGACGAGAATCATCACGAACACTAGTTGACACGGCGCACATAACATGGATGATGGCGACGGTACACGTGAACAGTGGTGGCGTGACGGCGAACAAACACTAAACACAAACGAAGGCACACACACGAGACACTGATGGCGATGATCTCCGGCGCGCGAATGTCCACTGAGCGTGTGCGAGTCCAGGGACCTGCCAAGAGAGGAGGAGGGGTGGGTGGGAGAGGGTGAGGGGAGAACAGAGATGCCACAGGCAGGGGAGGTAGGGGGGTAGGGAGGAAGGGGGAGGGGAAGCCCGGGGGAAGAGGGGTAGAGGAAGGGGGGAAAGGAGAGAGAAGGGAGGGAGGGTGGCTAAAGGAAAGGACACAGGTTCAAATGGTTCAAATGGCGCTGAGCACTATGCGACTTAACTTCTGAGGTCATCAGTCGCCTAGAACGTAGAACTAATTAAACCTAACTAACCTAACACACATCCATGCCCGAGGCAGGATTCGAACCTGCGACCGTAGCGGTCGCTCGGTTCCAGACTGTAGCGCCTAGAACCGCACGGCCACTCCGGCCGGCGAAAGGACACAGGAAGTGGGGGGGGGGAGGATCAAAGTTGATTGGAGGGGTAGATGGAGGGGAGGAGGACATCATCAAGGAGGGGGAGCTGGCAGAAGCCACCTTGGGAGAGGGTAAGGAGTGCGGAGAGATGGAGACCGGGTGGGACTTGGGAATACAGGCGCAGCAGCGGGCGGGGGTGGGAGAGGATTGGTGAGACAAGCGGATGAGGAGGATCGAGTTTGCGGGAGCTGTACAGGATCTGTATACTTTCAAGGAAGACGAGGAGGTGGGGGAAGGGGATGAGATCATACAGGATCCGCGTGGTGGAGGGGAGACGTGTGTGATAGGCGAGGCGGAGAGCATGGCGTTCAAGGATTTGGAGGGATTTATAAAAGGAAGGGGGGGGGGCGGAGATCCAGGCCGGATGGGTGTAACAAAGGATAGGGCGGATGAGGGATTTATAGATGTGGAGGATGGTGGAGGGGTCCAGACCCCACGTACGGCCGGAAAGGAGCTTGAGGAGACGGAGTCGGGAGCGTGCCTTGGCTTGGATTGTCTGGAGATGGGGAGTCCAGGAGAGGCGACGGTCGAGGGTGACGCCAAGGTACTTAAGGGTGGGAGTGAGGGCGATAGGACGGCCATAGATGGTGAGATAGAAATCAAGGAGGCGGAAGGAAGGGGTGATTTTGCCTACAATGATCGCCTTGGTTTTGGTTGGCTGAGCGAGAGACGAGCGCATAAATACATGACCGAGGGCGCCGCTATTGGCCGCTGGGACCACATGTTCCGCTGTGGCGCCCTGACGTTAAACGTGGGCCAGGAGGCGCGCGCTGCCACGCTCTACGGCGCGATGGTGCAGAGACCTCTAGGGGTCTTCGACGTCCATACCGTAAGGCGCGTATTCCAAATCCGCGGCGTGCGGTACCAGACTGTCGTAGCCTGCGATGAACTATCCCCGCTCTGCGAATGTACTCAACAAACGCCAAACTGGATGAGTGAGTCAGTGGGCTCTCCGGTCAGCGTCGGCGGCCTAAATACTCGGTGTCAAAAAAATGGCTCTGACAAGGGAACCTCCCCATCGCACCCCCCTCAGATTTAGTTATAAGTTGGCACAGTGGATAGGCCTTGAAAAACTGAACACAGATCAACCGAGAAAACAGGAAGAAGTTGTGTGGAACTGTGAAAAAATAAGCAAAATATACAAACTGAGTAGTTCATGGGAAGATAGGCGACATCAAGGACTCTAAGAACACAGGAGCGCCGTGGTCTCGTGTTAACGTAAGCAGCTGCGGAACGAGAGGTCCTTGGTTCAAATCCTCCTTCGAGTGAAAAGTTAAATTTTTTTATTTTCAGTTTATGTGACAAACTATTGTGTTTTCATCACTTTTTTTGGAGTGATTATCACATCCACAAGAAAACCTAAATCGGGCAAGGTAGAAGAATCTTTTTACCCATTCGCCAAGTGTACAAGTTAGGTGGGTCGACAACATATTCCTGTCATGTGACGCACATGCCGTTACCAGTGTCGTAGAGAATATATCAGATGTGTTTTCCTGTGGAGGAATCGGTTGACCTATGACCTTGCGATCAAATGTTTTCGGTTCCCATTGGAGAGGCACGTCCTTTCGTCTACTAATCGCACGGTTTTGCGATGCGGTCGCAAGACACAGACACTAAACTTATTACAGTGAACAGAGACGTCAATGAACGAACGGACAGATAATAACGATGTAAAAGTAAAGAAAGTAAAATTCTCACTGGAGGGAAGACTTGAACCTAGGACCTGTCTTTCTGCAGCTACTCACGCTACCACGAGACCACGGCGCTCCTGAGCTCACATTGTCCATGATGTTGCCTATGTGGCCCATGGACTACTCAGTTTGTATATTTTGCTTATTTTTTCACAGTTCCACGCAACTTCTTCCTGTTTTCTCAGTTGATCTGTGTTCAGTTTAACAAGGCCTATCCACTGTGCCAACTTATAACTAAATCTGAGGGGGGTGCGATGGGGAGGTTCCCTTGTGAGCACTATGGGACTTAACTTCTGAGGTCATCAGTCCCCTAGACTTAGAACTACTTAAATCAAACTAAACTAAGTACATCACACACATCAATGCCCGAGGCATGAGTCGAACCTGCAACCGTAGCAGTCGCGGGGTTCCGGACTGTAGCTCCTAGAACCGCTCGCCCACAACGGTCGGCTACTCGGTGTCGAGAGGGTGTTGGCGTTACGTTGCTTGCCGGTGTCTCTCTGGCCTGCCACGTGACAGGCGCGCTTCATTCAGTGCCTGCTAATCGATCTTCGTTTCATCTTTGCCGACCCACGTGCTGGCGACAGCTTATGCCAGCACATCTTTACTTGAAATTTGTTAGTGACTATTCAGATTCATAGCTACGCTCCTGATATATTTGGTATCGATTCATTTTGAAATTGTGTACAAATGTCATTAAAATGATGATCTATGGTACTGAATTTAATGTGAAAGGCAATCGGACTTCTTTTACAAAATACGGCAGGGTCTGGTTCGGAAGTACTAAGAAAACGAAAATGGAGCAAAATGGCTTACAACAATATCTTCGTGAAAACTACACATCGATACCGTTTATGAAAGACGGACACATTTACTGTCTGGGAGGGTAACTTTAAGTCAGTAACACGACACATATTTTAAAAATATCGATTATAATTTCGGTAACATTAATCATTTACACAAAGGATGACAGAAGCAGCTCAAACTTGATAATATTATTGATTTAAAGTACAAAAAACGAAGGTGGTTTGTCGTGGTTTTGTTACATGTACTTCGTTTTTCTATAGCCGCTTTGAGATTACTACACTCAGTACCGTTGTAAGATATTTATATTACAAATTATGTATGTTATATACGGCAAAACGGAGGCTAAAACGTCAGCCACGTCGCTTCGGACATCTTGAAACGTTAATAAGAACGACACTATATTCACAGATATCACTTGGTCACTGAGCTTCAGACTCGCGATAAAGCCGGCCGGGGTGACCGAGCAGTTCTAGGCGCTGAAGTCTGGAACCGCGCGACCGCTACGGACGCAGATTCGAATCCTGCCTCGGGCATGGATGTGTGTGATGTCCTTAGGTTAGTTAGGTTTAAGTAGTTCTAAGTTCTAGGGGACTGATGACGTCAAAAGTTAAGTCCCATAGCGCTCAGAGCCATTTGAACCATTTGACTCGCGATAAAATCTGTAGTTTACATTCACACTCACTGAACTTGCCGTATTAGAGTAACAGTCTGGAATTTGGCAGCTAAGTGTGTCAAAATCCTATTCAAATAGAGGCAAATACGAAGAAGTTTCAATGAACGTGTGATAAGAGACCAGATGGTAAAGCTGGTACAGATGCCCGGATTTTAGTTCTTCTGTTGTAAACAGTCCGTAATTGGTATATTCAGTCTCTTATAAGCAGGACTATCCACGAAGGCCACGCAGAAAATATAGATGAGGCGAAAGGAAGCTAGCGTTGCTGCTCCAACAGAAAATGCAACAATTGTACCTCCCGTTTGCTATACTGTACCTCACATAGGCAGAAGCGTTTTCGTGAAACTTCCTTCGCAAAATCCCAAGAAAGTTTCACAGGAGCTCCTCTCAGACGGCGAAGTTAGCTATAGTGACATTTTCCCCGAGGTTGACATAGTCTTATCGGATCTTCAGCGGTAATTACTTTAAACTTTCGGAAGTTATTTCACCGAATGGGATTTCGAATTATAAAACGAAAACCTTTCATCCAGTAAATGAACTCTGTCCAGTCGCTCCAAGTTTGTCTGAGGAATGGAGAGAGAATATCTGTTATCAACAGCTGTTCCTTTCTGCACGGACGTATTGTATTTCGTGGGAACAGTGATATCAAATAGCACAGATGGGACACTTTCCTTAAAAATCATGTAATGAAGGAAGACAAAGAGAACTACTGCGTTCTACAGTAAGCGTAAGAGAACAAAAAAATAGTAACGAAAATATACTTCGTCGAAATGTTAGCACAAATCTCCATGCGTTCGAATGTGTAAAAACATATGTGGACACTTTGAGGAACACGAATCACATATTTGTAATTTAGGAACTTGATTTGGACGACCTTTTGCTGACCGAGTGAGAATAGTGTCAGTTACAGCGTCATTCTAAAGTCTGCTCAGAGTGTAAGGAACATATATGACAGCTATGGAAGTGGGATACTGAAGTGCTGAACGGTAATTATATGTGTTCAAGATTCTCTAAGTCGTTGACAAAGCGATAACGAATACCACAGTAGGTGGTTCAACTGAAGAGGAATGGCCATCTCTAAAAAAGGAACTCACACATGTTGGACAGACAGTTATAGCTATATGGAAAGTAACTGCATAAAACCTTGGGTAACTGAAGAAATACGTCAACTGATCCAGGAAAAAAGGAAGTAAGCACTATTAATCACTAAGGAATGAAACAAACAGGAAGTATAGGGAAGCAAAGGCGAAATGACTGCTGGAAAAAAACGTTAAAAAGTCGTTCAGCATACAGATTGGTCAAAATAACTTTCGGGAAAATTAAAAGTTTAGGCGTCAACTTTGTCGCAAGAGGAATTTTTCTGTTAAAGGAAGAGGAAATCTGGAAAGAATGCAGTGAAGGCGTCTACGAGACGGAGGGCCAACAACTGTCTGATAACGTAGTAGAAGAAGAAATGCTACTCGATATGGAGGACATAGATGATACGCCATGAATGAAAGTTCAGTTCAATTTTATAAGACTTGCGGTCAGATAAGGCAGAGGTTCTTTCAGAATTTCTAAAATCGTTGAGGGAAGAGGCGGAATAAATGACTGTCCATTTTCGTTGAATCTTATTGCTACCAGCTGTTAATTTCGTGCGCGAGCGGAAATTCATTGAGAACAAAGTGGGACCACATGAAATGCGACCGAGCGATTCGGCAAGACAACATGGTCATTGAGTTGTAGAATTTTTCTGGATCTCTTGAGGCAAATTACGATATGGTTCCTTTCTAAAGGACACGGTCGATCTGCTTATTCACGAAATCCAACCTTGTGCTCCGTCACTAATAATCCTTCCTCGACATGACGTTAAACCTCAATCTACGTTCCTTCTTTTGAAATGTAGTGCTATCGAAGAACGTTAAAAGGTAAGTGGGCAGGTAAAATACGAAACTGGAAGACCAATTCGTGATCCGTTGCTTCTAATCACTATTTACCCCATACATGCCATTCAAATTAGTTTGAAATTACACTTTCCTCAGTATGAGTATTAGACAGCTGACTATTAGAAATCTAGCTCTTAAAGATTACTTGCCCATAAGCTCACTGAAAATCAAGAAACAAAGGAGTAAAACTGTTATGCCGAAACGAAAATAATGTTACTGCTATCTGACCAATCGAAAGGATAAGAACAACCCACCTGACAATATTTGACCTAATTAAAATCAAAGAACCCATCTGCATATGATGATGATGATGATGATGATGATGATGATGATGAACAAGTTACTTAGTACCACAAAAGTTAATGCATCTTCTCAGAGAACGAAACTTGACTACTCAGACACCTTTGGTGCATATTTTAATCCGCTCTCGGTACCCGACACTCCTGCTACTGCTGTAATTACAACGCCTGCAGCAATGGCCGATAGCTGTAACAGAGAATGGTGAAGTGCAAGAAAACTTCAAATTGTTTCCTCCACTAACTCGAGCTACACTGTCTTGAAACGGAGTCAGTTTCTGACTTTGCAAATCAGATTAAGAAACATGGCATACAGCTACCTAAAATGCTTGAAAAGGGATAAACTTCGTGATTGAACGATAAACGGCATTGTCGAGGAGAAGTGATGTAGCCAACACAGACAGACTGTAGGCAATATAAACATATTTAATAAGACCCTGTCTGGGGCTGTTCGGCGTCTTGATACGTATTGCTATTGGACGCACTTCGGCGACGGGTGCATCCTTGTAACGAAGATGAGAACAAATTATTAGGACAACATGAACACACAGTCCCAGTGCAAAGGAAATCCTTAACTGCTTGCGAATGGAACCAAGCACCCTGCAGTCTGTAGGCAGTGCCGTTAACCACTAGACCACAAGCTGTAGACAATATATTCAACACTTTAGCCACAGCTTTTAGACAAAGTGATTTCACAAAATGACTTTTCGTTAACTGAGATCAAATGGAACCAGTACAGGCAACCATTAACTACAAAGTTTTAACACCATCAAGACGTGTGGTGGGGCATAAGGTCTCATCTAGCCATGTTTGTTGTTGTTGTTGTGGTCTTCAGTCCTGGGACTGGTTTGATGCAGCTCTCCATGCTACTCTATCCTGTGCAAGCTTCTTCATCTCCCAGTACCTACTGCAACCTACATCCTTCTGAATCTGCTTAGTGTATTGATCTCTTGGTCTCCCTCTACGATTATTACCCTCCACGCTGCCCTCCAATGCTAAATTTGTGATCCCTTGATGCCTCAAAACATGTCCTACCAACCGATCCCTTCTTCTAGTCAAGTTGTGCCACAAACTTCTCTTCTCCCCAATCCTATTCAATACCTCCTCATTAGTTACGTGATCTACCCACCTTATCTTCAGCATTCTTCTGTAGCACCACATTTCGAAAGCTTCTATTCTCTTCGTATCCAAACTGGCTATCGTCCATGTTTCACTTCCATACATGGCTACACTCCATACAAATACTTTCAGAAACGACTTCCTGACACTTAAATCTATACTCGATGTTAACAAATTTCTCTTCTTCAGAAACGCTTTCCTTCCCATTGCCAGTCTACATTTTATATCCTCTCTACTTCGACCATCATCAGTTATTTTACTCCCTAAATAGCAAAACTCCTTTACTACTTTAAGTGTCTCATTTCCTAGTCTAATCCCCTCAGAATCACCCGATTTAATTTGACTACATTCCATTATCCTCGTTTTGCTTTTGTTGATGTTCATCTTATATCCTCCTTTCAAGACACTGTCCATTCCGTTCAACTGCTCTTCCAAGTCCTTTGCTGTCTCTGACAGAATTACAATGTCATCGGCGAACCTCAAAGTTTTTACTTCTTCTCCATGAATTTTAATACCTACTCCGAATTTTTCTATTGTTTCCTTTACTGCTTGCTCAATATACAGATTGAATAACATCGGGGAGAGGCTACAACCCTGTCTCACTCCTTTCCCAACCACTGCTTCACTTTCATTCCCCTCGACTCTTATAACTGCCATCTGGTTTTTGTACAAATTGTAAATAGCCTTTCGCTCCCTGTATTTTACCCCTGTCACCTTCAGAATTTGAAAGAGAGTATTCCAGTTAACGTTGTCAAAAGCTTTCTCTAAGTCTACAAATGCTAGAAACGTAGGTTTGCCTTTTCTTAATCTTTCTTCTAAGATAAGTCGTAAGGTTAGTATTGCCTCACGTGTTCCAACATTGCTACGGAATCCAAACTGATCTTCCCCGAGGTCCGCTTCTACCAGTTTTTCCATTCGTCTGTAAAGAATTCGCGTTAGTATTTTGCAGCTGTGACTTATTAAACTGATAGTTCGGTAATTTTCACATCTGTCAACACCTGCTTTCTTTGGTATTGGAATTACTATATTCTTCTTGAAGTCTGTGGGTATTTCGCCTGTCTCATACATCTTGCTCACCAGATGGTAGAGTTTTGTTATGACTGGCTCTCCCAAGGCCATCAGTAGTTCTAATGGAATGTTGTCTACTCCCGGGGCCTTGTTTCGACTCAGGTCTTTCAGTGCTCTGTCAAACTCTTCACGCAGTATCTTATCTCCCATTTCATCTTCATCTACATCCCCTTCCATTTCCATAATACTGTCCTCAAGTACATCGCCCTTGTATAAACCCTCTATATACTCCTTCCACCTTTCTGCCTTCCCTTCTTTGCTTAGAACTGGGTTGCCATCTGAGCTCTTGATATTCATACAAGTGGTTCTCTTCTCTCCAAAGATCTCTTTAATTTTCCTGTAGGCAGTATCTATCTTACCCCTAGTGAGACAAGCCTCTACATCCTTACATTTGTCCTCTAGCCATCCCTGCTTAGCCATTTTGCACTTTCTGTCGATCTCATTTTTGAGACGTTTGTATTCCCTTTTGCCTGCTTCATTTACTGCATTTTTATATTTTCTCCTTTCATCAATTAAATTCAATGTATCTTCTGTTACCCAAGGATTTCTATTAGCCCTCGTCTTTTTACCTACTTGATCCTCTGCTGCCTTCACTACTTCATCCCTCAGAGCTACCTATTCTTCTTCTACTGTATTTATTTCCCCCATTCCTGTCAATTGTTCCCTCATGCTCTCCCTGAAACTCTCTACAACTTCTGGTTCTTTCAGTTTATCGAGGTCCCATCTCCTTAAATTCCCACCTTTTTGCAGTTTCTTCAGTTTCAATCTGCAGTTCATAACCAATAGATTGTGGTCAGAATCCACATCTGCCCCTGGAAATGTCTTACAATTTAAAACCTGGTTCCTAAATCTCTGTCTTACCATTATATAATCTATCTGATACCTATTAGTATCTCCAGGATTCTTCCAGGTATACAACCTTCTTTTATCTAGCCATAGCTTGCGAAATTCAAAAAACTGCTCAATAACAGACTGCGTACTCTGAAACAAACCTACGGTTTCTTGGAAAGAGTAACCACTGTCGGTAAGAAACCATTGCCGACAAATTTCAAATACTTAAATCAACTACAGAGAGCGGAACGTTGCCTAACAATAATAGAAAACACAAACCCAATTTCATGATCTCTCCTTCTCGCCAAAATATTTATATAGGAAACATATTGAGAATGCCTTACTACCGGGAAAATTTATTGTACCACAAATTAATTCGCGAGAAATACCACGGAAATAAGCGCAGAGCAATTCGGTAAGAAATCCAGAATGAAACACGTGGTGCAACATTACACACCAGTAAACATCAAAAGATAATCGAAACAGTGGCTTCACAATGCGTGGCATTACTCACGAGCTAAAATAATGGAAATTTCACTTAGTAAGTAAAGTCTGAATTAAAGTTCAAGGGGAAAGTATATCGGTGATAGGATTGCTTGTGACATTGCTATCCTGAGTGAAAATGAAGAAGAGTTACATAAACTGATGTTTGGAATGAACAATCTAATGAGTACAGAATATGGATTGAGATTAATTCGAAGGAAGACGAAAGTAATGAGAAGTAGCAGAAATGAGAACAATGAGAAACTTAACATTAGGATTGATGGTCACCAAATAAATGAGGTTAAGGAATTCTGCTACCTACGCAGCATAATAAGCAATGACAGACGGAGCAAGGATGACATCAAAGCAGACTAGCGCTGGCAAAAAGGGCATTCCTGGCCGAGAGAAGTCTACTAATATCAAACATAGGCCTTAATTTGAGTAAGAAATTTCGGACAGTGTATGTTTGGAGCGCATCATTGTACGGTAATGAAATGTCGACTATGGGGAAACAGGAGCAGAAGGGAATCGAAGCATTTGAGATGTAGTGCTAAGACGAATGTTGAAAATTAGATGGACTGATAAGGTACGGAATGAGGAGGCTTTGCGCAGAATCGGAGAGGAAAGGAAAATGTGGAGAACGCTGACAAGGAGAAGGGACAGGATGATTGGACATCTGTTAAGACGTCAGGGAATGACTTCCAAGGTACTAGAGGGAGCTGTAGAGGGCAAAAGCTATAGAGAAAGGCAGAGATTGGAATACATCCAGCAAATAACTGAGGACGCAGGTTGCAAGTGCTATTCAGAGATGAAGTTGTCACAGTATAGGAATTCAAAAATGGTTCAAATGGCTCTGAGCACTATGGGACTTAACATCTGTGGTCATCAGTCCCCTAGAACTTAGAACTACTTAAACATAACTAACCTAAGGACATCACACACATCCATGCCCGAGGCAGGATCCGAACCTGCGACCGTAGCGGTCGTGCGGTTCCAGACTGTAGCGCCTTTAACCGCTCGGCCACTCCGGCCGGCGGAGAGGAATTCGCATCAAACCAATCAGAAGACTGTAGTCCCCCGAAAAAAAAAAAAAAGTAAAGTCGGATGGCATAATTGGCTGGGAGTCTCACAGGTGCATGTACAAGCGCCTAATTGGAAGAGTTTCTCATGTCCTTCCCAAGCAAACTGGCATATAACCTTTGCGAGCAAACTTGCTCCTTTCATTCACGAAGTTCAACTATTCATTCGGGTAAAAGCGGTGCTGGTTTCAGAAGTCAACAGATCACCAACCGTAGACAATACCCTTTCGTTCGATGCGAACCCAGCTTGTAAGAAAATGGTATGTCAAACTCTCAGGAAGAATTCCGCACACGAAGAGGAAGAAGATACGTTACGTGAATATTAGACCAGTTACGCTTCATTTAGGTGTTGAAATTTATTTTAAACAACTCAACACATTTAAGAAGTCTCATCTGTGAGCATCGCTTTTGCACTGAAGTGAGGGTTGACACACTAATGAACCATTCGCAGAAGCGTAGCCATGTAGGAAAATCAGCTGCCGACAGTGCCTGCGCGCAGTGTACATGGCACAAATACAGCAGGTTCTCGTATAGCATTCTCCTGACAGTCAAGTGGTCAGCATTACTTGTTGCAGCTAACTGCCTTACGCTGACCCGACAATTGTTGCCAATTACACGAAGATGTTCCCCCTCGAGTTGATGTGTCCTCGTTCTTCTAGCCCTGTCCAAGTCGCGAGTTGTAGGCTTAAAGGTCACATGCTCCCTAAGGCGACGGTCAGTTGCTTCAAACATCCTCCTGACAGGGTACCATTTTTTCTCGAAATCTCCCCCGACATAAACATTGACCGCCACTGCCATTTCCGTTTGCTAATCCGTACCCCAGATGAGCATCTGCCAACTACGCTTTTGAGTACACGTTCAGTGCACTGTACCGGAAAGCAGGTCTGTGATGAACACTTAAACAGTTAATGCTACGTGCTTGCACAGGCCGTGATGGACAGTAAACAGCTGACGCCACGTGCTTGATACTAGCAGCACTATGAAGTTAGTCGCGTGTCAACATAAGCAATGAAGTGCGTCACATGTCAACATTGTCTCCGTTTCATTCGATCAACTGGTGGTGTCGTTAAGAATTACAATTTACTGTACACTATAGCAAATTGCAACCAAACAGGATATTTGCAAACTCTATATATAAAAGGCAATGCCCCGACTGACTGATTAACTCACTGACTCACCATCGCCCAGTCCAAATCATTAATACAGGACTTGAAGGTTGCAAAAGGGTGTCGATCTTAGAGTGCAGGCGTCGTTTCAGAAGTTATTTTTCGATATTCCATCCATAGGAGGGTGAAACATGGATGAAAGGCTTTGTGAAAATATGTCGCTATTGAGTTAATTTAGGAGCTCAAAGTACGAAAATTAGTATTTGCTTTATTAATCAGCAATAAAAAAGATAAGAGTTTCGGCATTTTTAGAAATTCATCCACTAAGGCGTGGAATAGGGGATGAAAGGTCTTTTGAAAATATATCGCTGTTAAGGCAGTTTTGAAGCTAGAACTACGAAAATTGGTATCGGTATTGGCTTTTAGGACAGAAATAAAAAAGGGCTTCAGCGTTTTTGGAAATTCAACCACTAAGGGATTCAATAGTGAGTGCCAAGTTTCATGAAAATCTTTCATTATGTTAGCATTTTGCCGGCCGAAGTGGCCGTGCGGTTAAAGGCGCTGCAGTCTGGAACCGCAAGACCGCTACGGTCGCAGGTTCGAATCCTGCCTCGGGCATGGATGTTTGTGATGTCCTTAGGTTAGTTAGGTTTAACTAGTTCTAAGTTCTAGGGGACTAATAACCTCAGCAGTTGAGTCCCATAGTGCTCAGAGCCATTTGAACCATTTTTTTTGTTAGCATTTTAGAAACTAAATCTATGGAAATATGTATTTGACATCTCGGTTAGATTGGTAGGTTGACTTGAGGGGCCGGCCGGGGTGGCCTAGCGGTTCTAGGCGCCACAGTCTGGAACCGCGCCACCGCTACGGTCGCTGGTTCGAATCCTGCCTTGGGCATGGATGTGTGTGCTGTCCTTAGGTTAGTTAGGTTTAAGTAGTTCTAAGTTCTAGGGGACTGATGGCCTCAGCAGTTAAGTCCCATAGTGCTCAGAGCCATTTGAAGCATTTTTTTTTTTTTTTTGACTTGAGGGAAGGGTCCAAACAGCGTGGTCATGGTCCACTCGAATTAGGCGAGGATTTGGAAGGAAGTCGGCCGTGCCCTTTCAAAGGATCCATACCGGCATTTGCCTGAAGCGATTTAGGGAAATCACCGGAAACCTAAATAAGGATGGCAGGCCGCATGTTTGAACCGTCGTCTTCCAGATTTCGAGTACACTGTGCTAACCCCTCTGCCAGCCCGCTCTGTCATCTCGGTTAGACACACAAAAATGCATGTTTCAAGTATTTTTGGAAACTCAACTCTTAATGGGATAAAGTAGGGGATGAAAATTTAAAGCATTTAGTATTGAAACTTGAAATCTTGCGAGGGTGTCGATGTTGTACTGTTGGCACCGTTTAAGAATGGAGTTTTCGAAATTCCCCCGCCAAAGGGGTGAAATAGGGGATGAAAAGTTGTTTGAGAAACGTCACTATTAAGGCAGTTTTGAAGATGGAACTACGAAAAATGATACTTTACTTCTCGGTCAGAAATAAAAAACACGTGATTCACTGTTTTCGGAAATTTAACCCCTGAGGCGGTGAAATCAGGAGTGAATATTTTAATAAAAATTCATGGATTTTGCTATTTACCTTTTCGGCTGGAAATAAAAAAAATGTCTTTCAATGTGACTCTTGAATTTTTCGCGGCGCACTGAATATTCGATGAGGTTTCGGGATTGCAACCGGATCACGTTGACTTATTGCCACAATGTTTCGGCTGGCAACCGTCCAGCCATCTTCAGCTGAGTGTCCACCACTAATTCGGCTGCAATCCCGGAACCTCGGCGAACTTGTTTCAGTGTTTTTAAAAGTTCAACTTTCAAGGGGGTGCAATATGGGATGAAAGTTTTTGTGGAATTATTTCATTATGAATGCATTTATTTCACCCCGTTAGCGATTGAGAGTCCGAAAACACTTAAATTAACCGAGGAGCCCAATACAAATTTTCCTATATTTAGCTTCAAAAATGCTTTCATAATGAATCATTTGAGTTCCAGTGACTTCAGTTCGCCCTTAAACACCGCTTTGCAATGGCAGTCAATAAATCTCGGGGCCAGTAGTTAAGGGTGGGAGGCACTGATATGGGGTTGATTGCTTCTCACATAAGCACTTCTACGTCGCGTGTTAAAATGTCATTTTCAACAGCTGCCTGGTGATTTTGGCACCAAAGAGTACAACCACCAATGCGGTATACAAAGAAGTACTTCAATATATTCTAACTTCCTGTCCGCAGCTTTGTACGTGAAGACCAGGTACACTTTTTCTAGACTGTTAATTTGTACTCTTCAAATGGTTCAAATGGCTCTAAGCACTATGGAACTTAACATCCGAGGTCATCAGTCCCCTAGACTTAGAACTACTTAAACCTAACTAACCTAAGGACATCACACACATCCATGCCCGAGGCAGGACTCGAACTTGCGACCGTAGCTGCAGTTCGGTTTCTGACTAAGGCGTCTAGAACCGCTCGGCTACAGCGGCCGGCAATTTGTACTCTAACAACGTGTGCAAGGAAGTATAAATTCAATTAAATGTTCAACAAAGTGTGCAACTCCTATACGAAGAATTGTTTAGTAAATTTTATCACGCCATCTGCAGCGTTGTTTCCGTGGACTAGATACACTGTTCGCACATTGTGAAGAATTACTCATGAGCAATGGGCGTATTAGCATACAATTTTCACTAAGAAAAAGAAAAATGAATTCTGTGTAGACCATGAAGACTACACGAGCGAAGCAGCGGACGTTACACAAGTACTTCATATAAGGAAACGTTACATGTAGTGCTGGTACGTTCTGTTTCTGTGCGTTTCCCATAATGAATGTGATTAAGAACAGAAGCAGGAAACGAGCTCAAGCATGGAAATAAAGAATTTCCGAACACATCCCATAGAACACACATTATTCCTCTACGAGAGGTTAAAGTTTGCACCCTCTGTAGCGGCACTCCGTCCGGAATAGGTAACAATATTGACTTAAAACATCTACCATCTTGCTTTCTTAAACTCTGCCTTCTGTAGAAATCAACCACCCAAACTTTTTCCGACGCGTCTGTCATATCCTGTAAAAATGTTGTAAACAGTTCATGGATGTTTTTCTGTCTCAGGCCTCAAAAGTGTAAAATCGTCCAATTGAATGAAAACACCACGCGGTCACTATTTTTAACGAATTAACTGGGTTTCAACACTGCTGGGAGTGTCTTCCTCAGAATTTAAATCAAAGAATAGTCTATAACATGGTCACAGAATTATGACTAAAAACGTATGATACAGAGTATAAGTACAGAATCATCGTGTAAGACTGAAATGATTCTGTACTTATACTCTGTATCATACATTTTTAGTCATAATTCTGTGACCATGTTATAGACCATTCTTTGATTTAAATTCTGAGTAAGACACTCCTAGCAGTGTTGAAACCCGGTTAATTCGTTAAAAATAGTGATCAGGGGCTGTTTTCTTTCAATTGTAACTATTCACGGTCTCTGAACATGCAGGCATGTACAAAATTTTGTAAAATGTTCATTTTTTAAAATTTACTTTTTCTTCTTCAACTGCAACTACCCTTATTGCGAAATTGTAGTTGTACATGTTGATTCACTTTTGAGCCTTTTTTATGGCTTGATAGCATGTCATCTGCAAAGTAGTTGGAAGGATTTGCTTCATGAGTCACTAATTTTGAAATACTTCTTTTTCGAGAATAAAGGTGGGAGAAGTACAGGGGTTACACTGTTACTACTGCCGAAAAAAATATTTCAGTATTTGTAGCTCTTTAAGCAGATTCTTCCAGGTACAGTGACAGGTACGTGCGCAGTGCGCCTGTTAGAGTCTGAAGGTAGCGTGGGTGTGGAAGGAAGGGGGGGGGGGGGCGGGGGCGGGGGCGTGCAGGGGCGTAGTTTGGCGGGGCGCCAGGTGCTTGTCGCCGCGTGCAGGGAGGCGGCGTGGGGCGGCGTGGGACCCGCTCTGTGCGTCAAAAGCGAAGCGCCGCCGGCCGCTATTGTAACCACGGCGCACCGCACGACCGCTCCCAGCTGTCTGGTGCAATGCGGAAACCTGCACCGTGCAGAACTCGCGTACAGAATGGACCTCGGCTTAGTGGCGAGACGATGGGCTGTACATTGCCTGAATACTCCAGTAGGGGTTTACGAGATGTCTTAGGCAGTGTGATATCAATTAGATATTTACAACATACCGAATCACACAGTTTAACTACAATAGCCATAATTATACTTTTATAGGTTTTCTTCAACGTGGAAGACGAAATATGCACTAGGGGTAGCGTTATACCAGTAGGTGGGGAAGCGATCATTAGAACAAGCGTAGCAGCTAGAGAGAGCTGGAGGTAACACATTCGATCCATTGACGCTCTTGGTATAATCGAATACTGCGCACGTAAGCCAAAATCCGTATTCCGATGTCCTCCCTTTCTCAAAGTAGCAACCAACCACCAGGAAAGTGACCCTGAAATAAAGTTCAAATTGGTTCAAATGGCTCTGAGCACTATGGGACTTAACATCTGAGGTCATCAGTCCCCTAGAACTTAGAACTACTTAAACCTAAATAACCTAAGGACGATACATACATCCAAGCACGAGGCAGGATTCGAACCTGCGACCGTAGCGGTCGTGCGGTTCCAAACTGAAGCGCCTAGAACCGTTCGGCCACAACGGCCGGCTGAAATAAAGTGCTGAGACAGTAAGCGTTTTACTTTTTTTTTGTTTATTTCGTAGTTTACTGTCTGACAATAATACACTACTGGCCATTAAAATTGCTACACCACGAAGATGACGTACTACAGACGCGAAATTTAACCGACAGGAAGAAGATGCTGTGATATGCAAATGATTAGCTTTTAAGAGCATTGACCCAAGGTTAGCGCCGGTGGCGACACCTACAACGTGCTAACATGAGGAAAGTTTCCAACCGATTTCTCATACACAAACAGCAGTTGACCGGCGTTGCCTGATGAAACGTTGTTGTGATGCCTCGTGTAAGGACGAGAAATGCGTACCATCACGTTTCCGACTTTGATAAAGGTCGGATTGTAGCCTATCGTCATTGCGGTTTATCGTATCGCAACATTGCTGCTCGCGTTGGTCGAGATCCAATGACTGTTAGCAGAATATGGAATCGGTGGGTTCAGGAGGGTAATACGGAGCGCCGTGCTGGATCCCAACGGCCTCGTATCACTAGCAGTCGAGATGACAGGTATCTTATCCGCATGGCTGTAACGGATCGTGCAGCCACTTCTCGATCCCTGGGTCAACAGATGGCGACGTTTGCAAGACAACAACCATCTACACGAACAGTTCGATGACGTTTGCAGCATCATGGACTATCAGCTCGCAGACCATGGCTGCGGTTACCCTTGACGCTGCATCACAGATAGGAGCGCCTGCGATGGTGTACTCAACGACGAACCTGGGTGCACAAATGGCAAAACGTCATTTTTTCGGATGAATCCAGGTTCTGTTAACAGCATCACGATGGTCGTATCCGTGTTTGGCGACATCGCGGTGAACGCACATTGGAAGCGTGTATTCGTCATCGCCATACTGGCGTATCACCCGGCGTGATGGTATGGGATGCCATTGGTTACACGTCTCGGTCACCTCTTGTTCGCATTGACGGCACTTTGAACAGTGGACGTTACATTTCAGATGGGGTACGACCCGTGGCTCTACCCTTCATTCGATCCATGCGAAACCCTACATTTCAGCGGGATAATGTACGGCCGCATGTTGCAGGTCCCGTACGGGCCTTTCTGGATACAA